>NC_056057.1:15000000-16250000 GCF_016772045.2 Ovis aries
ACACAGATGGTATTGATTTTCATTTCCTGTGAAGCTGAATCAACATGTTGTGGCTAATGTCTACGTAATTTAATGTATTGAATAAAATGTACCATTGCTCTCTACTGGGGGATAAAAGATCTTACTTTACTGTGGTATCCTTGTGCCCTAAAAACCACAACAGACATATTTAACAATCCTTAGTTATTAAAAATCAACCTAAGAAAATCTTCCCTATTTCTCAAAAAAAAAAATTTTTTTTTCTTTAACTCATTTGCGTTTTTTTATATTAGAGAAGAAGAAAGGCAAGACAAGTGTTAATAGAATTTTCTCTTAGGCTAATGAGCTTTGCAGATAAAATTCCATTAGTGTCAGTATCATAAGACGTCCACGAAGTGCCTGGAAGGGTATATGGCAAGAATCAACAAGCTAAGGCATCGGTACCAAATGGGACGCTCTCCTCTTTGGAATCTATGGCAGGGTGGGCTAAGAGGGGACCTCCCTTCCTGGGCCCCTCTTCAGCCTCCCTGCTGGGTGACCAGGGCTCCCACCTGACTCTCTGACTGAAGCCATTCACTGCAGTACCTCTCACATCAGCCTCCTGTGGTTTCGTCTCCTCATTTATTAAACATGAGACAACTAGCCTCAATCTGCCAACCTCACAAGATTTTTGTGGGCAGTAGGGTTAAATAACATGTGAAAACACTCATAAAATTATAAAGTGCAATACAAATGTACGTCATACTTTAAATGGTATTATGGTTTCTCATTATTAATGTTTGGAGCATCGTGCTCCAAAATTGCCTACTCCAGTGACCATCAAAACTAGCAGTCCTTTGGATCTGATTGGTCAGTGATTCAGTTTTCTGGCTGCAGATCCTCAATGATGGTTTTTAAAAGGGCATCCAAATTGATAAAACGTGATGGGAGAAAGTAGAAGTAGTTTTGTATGTTGGCCATTTTATCACCATCAGATAGTGGTTAACAATCACTTAAGAGAATTTTGATTTTGCCCACTCATTTTCGTCTTCAGGTCTCTCCAGAAAGTCTTTCCTTGCTATTTTGTGACTCAAAATTGTGAAAAGAGGGAAGACTGAAAAGAGGAGAGGCTCTTTTGTCTATGGGGCAGAAGTTTAACATGAGTCAAACAACTGACTCAGTGTAAAAGCAAAGAGGATTTAAGAAATGTTGCTGAAGGCTATGTGTCCTCTTCAGGGGGCTTATTAAATATAAGTAGGGAGACTGAGCATATTAGATTTTTTTCAACTTCCAGGCTTTGACGGCTATACTGCTGTAAGACTGGACCACATAGGTCACAGCTTCACATCAACATTTATTTAACACTGAACTCACGCCAGATAACATATGTAATCACTTTTTATATATTGGCCTACTTAATGTTTACTCTAGTCCTGCAAAACATGCTATTGTACCCAATTTTTCACACGAGGAAACCCAGGCTTGAATTTAGAGCCTGCCACAGTCATACAAACTAGAATGTTTCAAAACTAGGACTTGAATTTCAGAGACTGACCTCTCAGTCACTCACTGTACAATTCCATGCAAACTAGTACCTGCTCCCCATTGGTAGATTGTATAGGAAAAGGGACTTTGATCAGCTGTGATGAGGAAAAAGAGCGGAGAGAAGTGGAGTCTTTAGTTCCCCTTCTCTAATCAAGTTGGTGCCTCAAGTTCAGGAAAGCAGAGTTATAACAGCCCTCCTTTCTGTAGGCTAATGGCAATTTTGCCATTTATTGTTAAAGAAACGTGTATCCAATGGTGCACACAAATAGCTTTCAAACTAACATTTGAAAAGAATACAAGAGCAAACAACTACATTCCCTATAAGCAAAAAGGAAGCTACTTACATGAAATTAGGTTATCTGACTATATTTAAAGTAGGGGCATTCGCTGTTAAAGTTATCTTTGTAACTGGCAGATTAATTCGTAAGTAATCAAAGAAAGTGAAATTGCTCAGTTGTGTCTGACTCTTTGCAACCCTATGGACTATACAGTCCATGGAATTCTCCAGGCCTTAATACTGGAGCCTTTCCCTTCTCCAGGGGAGCTTCTCAACCCAGGGATCAAATCCAGGTCTCCTGCATTGTAGGCAGATTCTTTACCAGCTGAGCTACCAGGGAAGCCCAAGAATACTGGAGTGGGTAGCCTATCCCCTCTCCAGTGGATCTTCCCAACCCAGGAATCAAACTGGGGTCTCCTGCATTGCAGGTGGATTCTTTACCATCTGAGCTACCAGAAAAGTTGAGACATTATGATCAATTAAGTCTATAGCCGTATCTGGATGTTTCTCCTTTAACAAAAATGGAAAGAAAATCCTTTTTTTAAAATTTGTAATTAAGTAAATTGATACACATAATGATGCCATGGGTAAACTATTGCTGCTGCTGCTGCTGCTGCTGCTGCTGCGTCGCTTTAGTCATGTCCAACTCTGTGCGACCCCATAGACGGCAGCCCACCAGGCTCCCCTGCTCCTGGGATTCTCCAGGCAAGAACACTGGAGAGGGTTGCCATTTCCTCTTCCAATGCAGGAAAGTGAAAAGTGAAAGTGAAGTCGCTCAATCATGTCTGACTCTTCGTGACCCCATGGACTGCAGCCTACCAGGCTCCTCCATCCATGGGGTTTTCCAGGCAAGAGCACTGGAGTGGGGTGCCATTGCCTTCTCCAGTAGACTATTGGGTTAGCCAAAAAGTTCATTCAGGTTTTTCTCAAAGATGTTATGGAAAAACCCAAACAAACTTTTTGGCCAACCAAATATAAACAAAATTACCAGATACTTATCTGATTTATAGATAGTCAATAGGCTCAAGTTGATTCTGTTGTCTTTGAATTCCTAACAGCATCTAGTACACTGGCTTACCTATACAGGTGACTATTGAATTAAACAATGAACATGGACAGCTAACAGATTACGATACATACACTTATTCAGGAGAATATGATTCTTTTTAAATTTTATTTTCTTTGAGTGTAGTTGCCCTACAATGTTGTATTCACTTCTGATGTACAGCACAGTGAATCAGCAGCTTTGCATATAGATATATCCTCTCTTTTTTGGCTTTCCTTCCCACTTGGATCACCACAGGGCACGGAGTAGAGTTCCCTGTGCTCTGCAGTCACTTATCATTAGCTATCTATTTTATATGTCGTGCTCCTTTTCAGTCGCTTCGGTCGTGTCCGACTCTGTGACCCTATGGAACGTAGCCCACCAGGCTCCTCTGTCCATGGAATTCTCCAGGCAAGAATACTGGGCGGGTTGCCATGCCCCTCTCCAGGGGATCTTTTTCAGCCAGGGATCAAACCTGGGTCTCCCGCGTTGAAGGCAGATTCTTTACTGTCTGAGCCACCAGGGAACTTTATATACAGTAGTGTATAAAATCCCAGTCTCCTACCCCTCCCCCTATTGGTAGCCATACCTTTGTTACCTATGTCTGATGTCTCTATTTCTGCTTTGCAGATAAGTTCATCTCCATCACTTTTTTAGATTCCACATATAGTTGTTAATATACAATATTTGTTTTTCTCTTTCTGATTTCACTCTGTATGACAGTATCTAGGTCCATCCATGTCTCTGCAAATGGCACAGTTTCATTCCTTTTTATAGCTGAGTAATGAATGACCCAGATAATCACGATGGGGTGATCACTCACCTAGAGCCAGACATCCTGGAATGCTAAGTCAAGTGGGCCTTAGGAAGCATCACTATGAACAAAGCTAGTGGAGGTGATGGAATTCCATTTGAGGTATTTCAAATCTTGAAAGATGATGCTGTGAAAGTGCTGCGCTCAATATGCCAGCAAATTTGGAAAACTCAGCAGTGGCCACAGGACTGGAAAAGGTCACTTTTCATGCCAGTCCCAAAGAAAGGCAACGCCAAAGAACGCTCAAACTACCTCATAATAGCACTCATCTCACATGCTAGCAAAGTAGCACTCAAAATTCTCCAAGCCAGGTTCCAACAGTACGTGAACTGTGAACTTCCAGACGTGTAAGTGGGATTTAGAAAAGGCAGAGGAACCAGAGATCAAATTGCCTACATCTGTTGAATCACCAAAAAAGGAACAGAGTTCCAGAAAAACATCTACTTCTGTTTTATTAACTATGCCAAATCTTTGACTGTATGGATCACAATAAACTATGGGAAATTCTTCAAGAGATGGGAATACCAGACCACCTGACCTGATTCCTGAGAAATCTGTATGCAGATCAAGAAACAATAGTTAGAACTGGAAACGGAACAACAGACTGGTTCCAAATCAGGAAAGGAGTATGTCAAGGCTATCTATTGTCATCCTGCTTATTTAACTTGTATGCAGAGTGCATCATGAGAAATGCTGGACTGGATAAAGCACAAGCTGGAATCAAGATTGCCAGAAGAAATATCAATAACCTCGGATATGCAGATGACACCACACTTATGGCAGAAAGCAAAGAAGAACTGAAGAGCCTCTTGATGAAAGTGAAAGGGGAGAGTGAAAAAGTGGGCTTAAAGCTCAACATTCAGAAAACTAAGATCATGGCAAACACATGGGGAAACAATGGAAACTGTGACAGACTTTATTTTGGGGGGCTCCAAAATCAGTGTAGATTGTGACTGCAGCCATGAAATTAAAAGACACTAGCTCCTTGGAAGAAAAGTTATGACCAACCTAGACAGCATATTAAAAAGCAGAGACATTATTTTGTCAACAAAGTCCATCTAGTCAAAGCTTTGGTTTTTCCAGTAGTCATATATGGATGTGAGAGTTGGACTATAAAGAAAGCTGAGCACCAAAGAATTGATGTTTTTGAACCGTGGTGTTGGAGAAGACTCTTGAGAGTCCCCTGGACAGCAAGGAGATCCAACCAGTCTATCCTAAAGGAAATCAGTCCTGAATATTCATTGGAAGGACTGATGCTGAAGCTGAAACTCTAATACTTGGCCACCTGATGCGAAGAACTGACTCATTTGGAAAGACCCTGGTGCTGGGAAAGATTGAAGGTGGGAGGAGAAGGGTATGACAGAGGATGAGATGGTTGGATGGCATCACTGACTCAATGGACATCAGTATGAGTAAGCTCTGAGAGTTGATGATGGACAGGGTAGCCTGGCATGCTGCAGTCCATGGGGGTCGCAAAGAGTCGGACACAACTGAGGGACTGAACTGAACTGAATATTCCATTGTATATATGCATCACATCTTCTTTATCCATTCCTATGTTTAACATTCCTATGTTGATAGGCATTTAGGTTGCTTCAATGTCTGACTATTGTAAATAGAGCTGCAACAAACTTTGGGATGCATGTATCTTTTTGAATTATGGTTTTCTCCAGGTAGATACGTAGGATTGGGATTGCTACATCATATGGTAGTTCCATTTTTAGTTTTTAAGGGAGCTTCCATATTGTTCTCTATAGTGGCTATATCAATTTATATGTGTATACAGTACATATATTTCTTCAGTAGAATGTGATTCTTGGTTAACTGCAACTGCCTTTTTGCAAAGGCCAGCTGACTTCTAGCCCTCAGTGGCTAGGCTCAAATTGACAGACTAAATGTTCAGAGAAAACCTTTTAATACAGCACAAGTTATTAAGCTAAATAAAACATTTTAAATGTTTAAAAATCTGTAGCAGAGCTGTTGAGAAGTAAAGGATTTCTTCAGAAGCCAGAAATGAAATAATAAGAGCCAACAGAGGTGAACAAGCATTAGCGGCAACTCTTGCCCTACAGGTGCAGGCTGAGGCTTTCTGCTGAGAACCGAGCAGCCAGTGTAAAGATCTGGTCAGCCCTTGGTGTGATCAGCTGGGCTTCGGGCAATCAGAGCTTCCACTAGGTTAATCACCTCCATCCAGATGTGGCCTCTTCCAGGACTCTGAGGAGGACCACTAGGACACAGCGAGGAGGACTTGCAGAGGACAAGTCCTGTCATGTCAGCCTGCCCACACCACTGCCTGGACTTGCTGAATGGAGCCCAACAGGAGCTGTGCAACCTAACATCCACTCCATCAGCCAACTGCAGATGGACCACTGTGGATAGCAGTTTAGACTGTAAAGCTATTATAGGAGGTGATGATCCCGGTGCCTAAGGACCCATGTGTACAAACCAAGACTCAGCTGCTTAAGAGTTTTGAATCTGGGAAACTAGGCAGAGTCTTGTGGAAGACAAAGCTCCGTAAGGTGCATCTCATCCATCTTCATTCACAGAGGCATAGAGTTTTTAGAGTGTTAGTTTCCCGGGGCTGCCATAACAAATGATAACAAACTGAATGTTCCAGACAGCAAAACTTTATTCTCTCATAGTCCTGGATCCCAGAAGCCTGAAATCTATTGGCGGGGCCGCGTGCCCTCTGAAACTTGCCTTTCCTGCCTCTTGCTAGTTCCTGGTGGCTCCCTGCAATACTTAGCATACTTTAGCTTGTAACTACATCATTCTAATCTCTGCCTCCACAGTAACATGGCCTCCTTCTCTGAACATCTGTGTCTCTCTGTGTCCACTCTTCTTGTCAGGAAACCAGTCATTGAATTTACTGCCCACCCTCATCCAGTATGACCTCATCTTAATTAGTTACATCTGCTAAGATCCTAGTTCCAAATAAGTTACATAATGAGGCTCCTGGTGGGCATGGACTTTTGGGGGGAATACTTATTCAACCCACTACAGAATATATGTCTTTCTGTGGCAGATGTGCCCTCTTAGTGGCATTATAACTCATATCTTTTCAAAGTGACTTCTATGATAGTGCCTGAGCAGTTTACAAATTAGAGGAAAGTTCAGTTGAATTGCATATAGCCGTTTCAGGCAAAAAGGAAATCCGATTAAACAGGTTGCAAATATTTCATTTAGAAATTCTGTATTTAATATCTTAATGTACTATTATTAATAGTATACAATTTAATAACCCACATATTCATCAACAAGTGAACAGATAAAATTGAGGCCAAACAATAGATTAAAGACAACAATGAAAATAAATAAAACTCAGCCAGGAAGCAACAGTTAGAACTGGACATGGAAAAACAGACTGGTTCCAAATAGGAAAAGGAGGACGTCAAGGCTGTATATTGTCACCCTGCTTATTTAACTTCTATGCAGAGTACATCATGAGAAACGCTGGACTGGAAGAAACACAAGCTGGAATCAAGATTGCTGGGAGAAATATCAATAACCTCAGATATGCAGATGACACCACCCTTATGGCAGAAAGTGAAGAGGAACTTAAAAGCCTCTTGATGAAAGTGAAAGTGGAGAGTTAAAAAGTTGGAACATTCAGAAAACGAAGATCATGGCATCTGGTCCCATCACTTCATGGCAAATAGATGGGGAAACAGTAGAAACAGTGTCAGACTTTATTTTGGGGCTCCAAAATCACTGCAGATGGTGACTGCAGTCATGAAATTAAAAGACACTTACTCCTTGGAAGAAAAGTTATGACCAACCTAGAGAGCATATTCAAAAGCAGAGACATTACTTTGCCGACTAGGGTCCGTCTAGTCAAGGCTGTGGTTTTTCCAGTGGTCATGTATGGATATGAGAGTTGGACTGTGAAGAAGGCTGAGCACCAAAGAATTGATGCTTTTGAATTGTGGTGTTGGAGAAGACTCTTGAGAGTTCCTTGGACTGCAAGGAGATCCAACCAGTCCATTCTGAAGGAGATCAACCCTGGGATTTCTTTGGAAGGAATGATGCTAAAGCTGAAACTCCAGTACTTTGGCCATCTCATGAGAAGAGTTGACTCACTGGAAAAGATGCTGATGCTGGGAGGGATTGGGGGCAGGAGGAGAAGGGGACGACCGAGGATGAGATGACTGGATGGCATCACTGACTTGATGGACATGAGTCTGAATGAACTCTGGGAGTTGGTGATGGACAGGGAGGCCTGGCATGCTGCTATTCATGGGGTCGCAAAGAGTCGGACACGACTGAGTGACTGAACTGAACTGATAGACAACAACACAAGTTAATCTCAAAGCCATAACGTAGAGCAAAAAAACAAAGGTCACGGAAGCATACATATATATGTGACTCAGTTACATGAAATTCAGAAACTCATGAAATTAAGTGATTTATTATTTAAGGATACATATATATGTGGTAATGTGGTATAACCAGAAAGAAAAGCAAGGAAACTAATAAAACTATTCAGGATAGTGGTTACCTCTGAAAGCCAAGAGGTGATGGGATTAGGAAGGACTCATGGCATAGGGAAATACAGAGGCATTGGTATGTTAAATTCAGAGGCATTATTATTTTTCAGACTAGGTGGAGGGTACATTGCCGCTCATCTTATTATTTTTACTGTACATTTACATTATATGCCCTCTTCCATATTTGCATCAGAATGTGAAAGCCAACCTAAAGCAGGCTGTCATCCAGTGACAGCTTTGTGTCTATTTTTTAATACCCTCCATAGCTGTTTCAACGTAGAGACTGTCTTGATATTGTTTATAAGAATAAAGGATTAATACAAGTGGAAATAGAATCATGTGAGTATAAGAATATCATGACTCTGGGATTTAGAGAACTCCCACTAAATCCAGTTGCCATCTCTTTGAGATACTGGGCAGTGGCTGCCAGCTAGCAATAGGATAAGGAAATTAATGGGGGTGGGGGTTGTACTTCAGAGGGATTAGCTAAAGGTTGTACTTCAGAGGGACTGCACCACTTCTTGTTATTCACTGCGCAAGTACAGAACTTCTCAAGCTTCATCCTATCAATTGCCCAAGTTGTCCATTGTCTGAAAATGTGAGGCAGGCCAGCCAAAGATAGAGAAAGACCAGTTTTAAGGAAAACTATCCACAGCAACTTTAAAAATAACTCTGGGCAAACTTGCATCCAGTAGATAAAAAAGTTCTGGAGATCTGATGTACAGTATAGTGAACATTGTTGTTATTCTGTCACTCAGTCATGTCTGACTCTTTGCAACCCCGTGGACTGCAGCACGCCAGGCTTCCCTGCCCTTCACTATCTCCCAGAGTTTGCTCAAGCTCATGTCCATTGAGTCAGTGATGCCATCCAACCATCTCATCCTCTGTTGTCCCCTTCTCCTCCTGCCCTCAATCTTTCCCAGCATCAGGGTCTTTTATAATGAGTCAGTTCTTCACATCAGGTGGTCAAAGTATTGGAGCTTCAGCTTCAGCATCAGTACTTATAAAGAATATTCAAGAATTGATTTTCTTTAGGATTGACTGGTATGATCTCCCTGCAGTCCAAGGGACGCTCAAGAGTCTTCTCCAACACTACAGTTCAAAAGCATCCGCTTTCTTTATAGCCCAACTCTCACATCCATACATGACTACTGGAAAAACCATAGCCTTGACTAGATGGACCTTTGTCAGCAAAGAATGTCTCTGCTTCTTAATACACTGTCTATGTTTGTCACAGCTTTTCTTCCAAGGAGCAAATGTCTTTTAATTTCGTGACTGCAATCACCATCTGCAGTGATTTTGGAGCCCAAGAAAATAAAATCTGTCATAGTTTCCATTGTTTCCCCATGTATTTGCCATGAAGTGATGGGACCAGATGCCATTATCTTAGTTTTTGAATGCTGAGTTTTAAGCCAGCTTTTTAACTCTCCCATTTCACTTTCATCAAGAGGCTCTTAAGTTCCTCTTCACTTTCTGCCATAAGGGTGGTGTCATCTGCATATCTGAGGTTATTGATATTTCTCCTGAGAATCTTGATTCCCATGTGTGCGTCATCCAACCTGGCATTTCACATGATGTACTCTGTGTATAAGTTAAATAAGCAGGATGACAATATACAGCCTTGACATACTCTTTTCCCAATTTAGAATCAGTCCACTGTTCCATGTCTGGTTCTAATTGTTGCTTCTTTTTTTTTTAATTTTATTTATTTAAAAATTTTTTTAATATAAATTTATTTATTTTAATTGGAGGCTAACTACTTTACAATATTGTATTGGTTTTGCCATACATCAACATGAATCTGCCACGGGTATACACGTGTTCCCCATCCTGAAACCCCCTCCCAATTCTCTCCCCATACCATCTCTCTGGTCATCCCAGTGCACCAGCCCCAAGCATCCTGTATCATGCATCGAACCTGGGCTGGCAATTCATTTCACGTATGATATTATACATGTTTCAATGCCATTCTCCCAAATCATCCCACCCTCTCCCTCTCCCACAGAGTCTAAAAGACTGTTGACCTACATACAGGTTTCTCAGGAGGCAGGTAAGGTGGTCTGGTATTACCATCTTTTCAGGAGTTTTCCAGTTTGTTGTGATCCACAGTCAAAGGCTTTAGTGTTGTCAATGAAGCTGAGGTACATTTTTTTCTAGAATTCTCTTGCCTTTTCTATGATCCAACAGATGTTGGCAATTTGATCTCTGGTTCCTCTGGCTTTTCTAAATCCAGCTTGACATCTGGAAGTTCTTGGTTCACATGCTATTAAAGCCTGGCTTGGAGGATTTTGAGCATTACTTTGCTAGCATGTGAAATGAGTGCAATTATACAGTAGTTTGAACATTCTTTGGCATTGCCCTTCTATGGGATTTCAATGAAAACTGACCTTTTCCAGTCCTGTGGCCACTGCTAAGTTTTCCAAATTTGCTGGCATGTTGAGAACTGGAAAGGGATCTTAATTATAACCACCACAAACAAAGAAATAATAATTGTGTGACCTGACAGAGTTGCCAACTGAAGCTACAGTGGCAATCATATTACAATATATAATCCTATTGCATGTATCAAATCAACATGTTGTACGCCTTAAACTTATACAATGTTATATGTCAAGTATCTTTCAATTAAAGAAACAAAGCAAAACTCTAGTGAGACTAGAACAGAGAGTCAGGGTCAAAGGAATCTGTTGCTCCTTCTCTTGGTCTCAGGGGTCGGGGAGGCAGGTGCGGTAGAATTATAAAATAAATAAGGCACGTCTCAAAATAATTCATGTTGTCTAACAAAACAGTGAAGATAAATTAAAAACATCTATCCCCCTACTAACAACGCTATTCCCACAGACTCACCCCCCAACCAATCTCCACAGCCCTATTATCTGTGTTTATTAATTTTATGCAAACGGTAGCAATTTATAGTAGTGCCATGAAAAAAATCTGCTGCCAGAGTGTAGACGTCTACTTTCAAACCTTGTTTAAAATCAAATCTTCTCGTAGCTTGGTTTCTATTCAGTTCAACGTAGTTTCTCTCAGGCCAGCAATCACACGAATTTGCATGCCCACCAGTGTTTAAACAGGTCCCTTAGTTTTCAGTGAATGACCTTCTATGTACTATCAGACTTTTGATGCATAAATTAACTGCCCTGTTTTGTAGGCCTGGGGCAGGCGTGGAGAGGATTGGCTGTAGATACAGAGCTGCATAAGTAAAAGACAAGGCATTAAAAAGCAACCCTCCAAAAGGGAAAATAAAAGTAGTGAAATGAAGGATACATAGCCCCTACTCAGAGCAAGAGCATGTGCACGAAGCCTTTTGGTTGAGCTGCTCCATCTAGGCAGCAATATTTTTCTCTGTAGTTGGGCCACCACCATTTCCAGACTGATATCAGTGTCCTAAATAAACATCAGTAATCATTTATGTATGCTAATTGAGGGGTCTCAAAGAAAAAAGGGTAGCTGTACTTGAGTAGTTTATAATCTAAGGAGGAAAACATAAGAGACAAACCAAAGGCAGTGTGAGAACCTTCCAGCCAATCACAGCCTTGGGAACTTAACACATGAAGTAATTTTGCTAAGGGCCTACTGTACAGCACAGAGAGCTCTATTCAGTACCCTGTAATGGCCTGTATGGAAGAAGAATCTTTTAAAACGTGGATATGTGTACATGTTTAACTGTTTCACTTTGCTGTAAACCTGAAACTAACACAACATTGTAAATCAACTATATTCCAATATAAATTTAAAAAAATAAAAAATAAAACGAGTATTTTTAAACCATTTGCCATCCATATGTTAAGCAATTTCATCCCCGTGGATCAAGAGCTGTAAAATCATTATTCAGTCTAAGCGTTAAAGCTCATAGGGGAGGAAACCAGAACATATTTACTTGCACAATCTGAATCTGTCTTTATGAATCATAACTACAACAAGGAATGCTACCCAACTCTATGCTGTGTCAGTGAGCAGGGAGGACAAGCAGGCATCTGTTTTTCTCCCTGCCTGATTGTTCCACACCTGGCTGTACAGCCTGGTAGAGACCAAGGCTTTGGAATCACACAAACTTGGTCTCCTGGGTTCTATGTCTGGCTCTGCCATTTAGCAGCTCTGTAACTTTCAGCACATGACTTGACCTCCAAGCTTCATGTTTCTCACCTGTAAAATGGAGATAATAATAACAGAATTTAGCTATGTGAAATTGCTGATGCCAACCATTTTTGACTAATACAGATGACAGTTTCACATGGTTTTACCCAATTACATCTACCCCATAGGGATATTTGTGAGAATCAAGTGACATATTATAACATTATTTGAATTTTCTCTAACCAATAAGATTTTACTTATTCATTCTATAGTTAATACGGAATTGGGTGGAGAAATGGAATCTACATCCGTGGAGAGCGTTTGTATGAGTAAGTAGAGGTTGTCAAATGCTTTACCTTCTCCTGTCAAATTTTCTATGTGGAGTTCATTTAACTACCACCAAGAGAGATTCTTCTTGTTTAGTTTTAAGAAATCTAGCCTAAGCAACTACTAAGGAGTGAGAGCATTCAGAACTCAGGCTGCCAGAGCAAAATAACTGTAATATTTCCTCCATTAGGCTGAATTAAGTTCTTAGAGTCAGCAGTCTTCAAATTGTGGACTTTAAAGACTGAGGGTCTGTCTGAGGCACTGTCGGAGAGGCCTTAGAAACCACACACAGCGGTCTATAAGACAGCTGGATCAGAACAGGCTCTGTTTCTCCAACACTAATCAGACTCTACAGTTAGAAGTGGGATCAGAAACCAAAAGGAGCAAGAAACAAGCAACATAACCAAATCTAAGGCAAAAGGATCCCACAACTCGAGAGTGTTTAATGGTTAAGCAGTGACTCCATGGGATCCGGTCCTAGCAGTAAATGGTACTTACACCAGACTTTCACAACAACTCAGGGAGAGGGTAAAGATAATGAAAGGCTTTGAATCTACTTAGTGTTGGCTACATCTCAGGTGCTATATGTTTTGCTATAGTGTTTCTCAGATTGCAAGGCCACTTTCAGCTCCAAATAGCATTTCCTGTAGATTCAGGAAAGTGGATCTGCTGCTTCCATAGGCTGTGTCTGAACCCTGAGAAGATTAAGCATCACCATAAAATACTCCGAAAAATATTTTAGATTTGGCAAATGCAACCATGTTTTTGCCTTCTGCACAGTTTCTCTGAATTTTAATTCTGAGGACATTTCAAGGAAAATTTGATTTTCATTTCTCCGATTAACTTGCACTTCATTTTTCATAATATTTTCTAACAGCTGCTTTACAGCCAAAAGAGAAATGAGCCTTTGGATCTATGAATGAGAAAGTCATATTTTCCACAAAATAAGTGAACTAAAGTTAATTAAATGGCAACATGTTTTCAAACTTAAAACTCATATAGAATTGATACTTGGCAAGCTCTTACACTCTTTCAGCTTATTTAAAGATCCCCTACAGTGTACAAAGCCCTATACTATATATTGGGTTGGTATAGAAAAATGAGCAAAAAATTGCCCTTCCCTTCACAAAGCTTCCTACTTCCTTGAAAAGGCCAGAGATACCAAACTAAAACAAATATAATAAATAGGAAAGAAATGGGATTCAAAACGTGCAATTGGAGGTGCAAAATATGAAACTGCCAATCCCAATTGGGAGTGCCAATTTCCAAGGGCAGTTTATTGGAGAAAGCATCTATTTATTTGGTCGCAGAGGATGTATGGAGTTTAACAGTAAAACAGGGAATGAAAGGCATCACAGGCAGAGATCAAAAACACCTAAGTGTGAGAATATGTTTTGTACTGGAAGATGTGAAAAAAAATCTGTTGTTGTGGCAAGCGTAAAGGGTGCTTGGAAGAGGGAGATATGGTAATAAAAATGTTGACGTGATTGGACCAGATTATCAAAGACTGTGAATGCCTTGCTAAGAAATTAGAACTTTTTAATTTAAATAATAGAATCATAAATCAAGATGGTGGAGTAAGAGGACATGGAACCCCATGTCCCCTTGACAAACACATCAAACATATATCTACACGTGGGATGATTCTCACAGAAAACTAACCAAATCTGCAGAGGAACTCCTCAACAGCCAAAGTTGCAAGAACGATCTTCTTGTTATCAGATAGGACAGAAAAGAGAGATCAGGTCGGGAGCTGCACCCCTGCGAAGGATCTGTAAGGAAGAGAAGGTTCACATAGGTGGACCCTCACCCTGAGGAGCCAACATGTCAAGCCACAACCTGCACATCACAGTCGTGGGTCCCTGTGTGGAGGAGACAAGCCTCCTTGACTGCTAGAGGACCACTGGGACAGACAGAAGGGCTGGTGAAGCCTAGACTCCATGTACGAGGAGTGTGCATGTGCTGGCTTGCCAACAATAAAAGCGGCGAGAGCCTTATTCTGGAAGCAGCTGACTCGCTGCACTTCCCATTCGGAACAGGGTGATCACTGAAGGCGCACTCACTCCACACAGCAGCCTGTTCCAAGATCTGGGCCCTGGGAAACGACCCAGTCCAGTTATGCAGAGGCAGGCCAGGGCATCTGGACTGTGATCCAGGCAGGTGGCAGTTGCCAGTGTCCATGCCCACAGGAGCACACAGTGGTCCCTCTCCCAGCAACAGTACCTGAGCTCCCCCAACTTCATACCGCAACTTAGTGCTAGAGCTGGGGCAGATAGGTACTGGGGCAAGACTGCCATGGAGACCATCCGGATCTCTGGCAGAGGCACAGCCAGCTCAGTTTCTACAGCCACCATGCCTCAAGCCCAGCCCAAGCCTACTCCATACCACAGCTCTGCATTAGATCTGGGACAAGCACCACCAAAGAAGGGGTGTGACCTTGGGCTGCTTCTGAACTGATCCACAGATGCCTACACAGGCAGTGCATAGGTTCTCTGAGCACAAGGGCCTCACTTGCTACCGTCGCTGCCTCCTTGGGGCAGAGCATGCACTCGAGGGCAACGGAGCCTGGTCCAGTCGTCCCTCAGGGCTTCCGGTCCAACAGCTGGGGTGCAGACCCTACCCCTGTCAGGGCAGCAACAGCCAGGGAGCAGCGCGCAAGTCGTGTCTCACACTCTGCTCAGGCTCTTGCTCTTCCAACACCAAGCACACTTCCCCTGTGAAGGGAGTAACAGCCGCCACACCCTGAGGAAAGATCTAGTGTAGGAGAAACTGACCATTGATGTGTATTCAATGGGAAGGCTGGGGCAGAAGCCTGGGGTGACCCTTAGGCCTCTCCATGGCTGTTCTAAGACAGAGACAACCAGAGAAGAGCAGAGTTGAAGGAAAACCTCAGGACTTAACTTTGGAGAGCTTGAGCTCCAGGTGCTAGATAGATATCTACAAAGGAATGACAAAACCCTGGTTAATGAGCAAGTCTACTCCTCAGAAAAGAGACCAAAATTAGAGCCATAGATTTGGACAGCGCAAGACTAAGGTACATGGGCATGAGAGCTCGGCTAAAGTTTGGTGCACCTCTCTAAGCTGATATTCTTTCAATACCTGGTTGGTTTAGTTTGCTCGAGCTGCCGTGACAAAGTACTGCAGACGGGGTGGCTTTATTTTCTCACGACTCTGGAGACTAGAGGTCCAAGATCAAGGTGTCAGCTGCTTTGATGCCTTCTGAGGCTACTCTCCTTGGTTTGTAGATGGCCAGCTTCTCGCTGTGTCCGAATATTGTCTTTCCTCTCCACATTTCTGTGTCCAAATTTACTCTTCATATAAGGTAAGGGCAGCAGTAATATTGGATTAGGTCTCACCTTAATGACATTGTTTTAACTTAATTGCCTCTTTAAAGATCGTATCTCCAAATATATCACATTTAGAGGTACTGGGGATTGGGACTTCAATATATGGATTTGGGGTGGGGGTGGGGGGGCGGTGGTTGGTGAGGTGAGAATGGAGGAGGACACAATTCAGCCCGTATTGAAAGGAAAGATGGAACACTGTGTAGGAAAGGGTGAAGAAGGAAAATCACAGGTGACCAATGAGTAATTCAGCTTATCTTTGTTTTATACCTTGCTCAGCAAAACGAAGTAATAAAGACAACCCTTTACCCTCCCTAGATGATAGTTTAAAATCATCTGTTGGTGATTGAGCATGAAGGATTGTGTGAAGATCTTAATAAAACTGAATCTGACATGAATATAAATGTATATATATATAGTCATCTATACATATATAGATACATATATACTATATAGACACATATGTACACTATACATATATTATATACAGTCGTCTATATATAGGTGACTGAATCACCTACCAGGTATTCAGGCACACTACACAGCCAGAATAGTAAACGTAACATACGAATAGACCAATGGAATGAAATGCAGAGCCTAGAAACAGACATCTGAATGAATGGAAAGTTGATACATGATAAAGGTGGCATCACAAATCAGTGACAATTTTTAGGAATATTCATGGTATAGTCTATGGAGAGAAATGAATGTGTATGATATACAGAAATGAATTCTAGATGGCTTATAAAGCTTACCTGTGAAAGGTAATACTATGTAATTAATAAAAGAAAATGTTGGTTCTTTGCAGCCAGCACAGACTGATGGGCATTTCTGGGGGCAACTGGATTAGTCCTGTTTTAAACTATCATTAGGCCTCACATGTGAGCTGTGCTTGCTGTGACTCTGACCGAGGAAGTGATTGGTATCAGGTATGGGGCATGAACTTCCCTGGTGGCTCAGATGGTGAAGCGTCTGTCTACAATGCAGGAGACCCGGGTTCGATCCCTGAGTTGGGAAGATCCCCTGGAGAAGGAAATGACAACCCACTCCAGTACTGTTGCCTGGAAAATCCCATGGATGGAGGAGCTTGGTAGGCTGCAGTCCATGGGGTCGCTACAAGGTGGACACAACTGAGTCACTTCACTTCACTTCATGAGGGATGACAAACAGACCCTCAGAACTGGATTCTGAGATTGAGTCGCTCCTATCTGAAGAGTGTACAGAGTGCCAGAGAGATAGAAAACACTGGTAATCCCCACCACAGGTTCACAGTCACTCAGATTATCACCAACAGTGGCCTTGAGTGAAGACAGAGATCAAGGCACTAATGGGTAACATGGCTGTGACATTTAATCGCTATGGTGACATTAGTGATTGCTAAGATGTTAGGAGTGAGGAAATGACAACTTACAGCTGCTCTGGAGAGTGTATGTAAAGAAAATGAGAAACATAAAGTCTTGAATTTCCAACCCAAGGCAGTTTAGAGAACAAGAAAGTCTCTGTGGTGCTGTATAATTGCCTCATCTCCTGTAGCTGAAAGGCGGACATGGCTGAGAATCAAGGCAGGGCTTGAGAGTAAGAGTTGGAATTGCTATTTCATTTAAATATACCAAGCCACCAGATCTCTTTTGCCAAGATGGGAGACTAGTTGGGAAGGAATAGAGCTCTCATTATTGGGGTTGGGGAGAGTGAATATTTGGACAAACACAGGCAAGGCTGATAGCTTTAAATACCCAGATATCTCAGTCATACTCACAGGGGCCTTGATTGAATTAGAACATCACCCCAGTCCATTATCTGAGGACAGTGTACTGACTGGATCTGACAAGTGGGAAAAAGCAAGAATCTCAAAGCCTTAATAATGTGTGTGTGCCAGAGAGGGGTAAGTAAGCCAATGAAAGTTCACAGGTCAGCCCTATGGGGAAGCTTCTGTGAGTTCAGTGCTCTGGAGTGTATTAGGATATTTTTTCTGAAGAAACGACATACTGGTGCACCTTGAACCTTCCCTTGTGAATTTAAATACATTCCTCTGCTATATCACTAAGATACTAGAACACAGCAGAAAGAAAAGAGTAGGTGCATACATATCAAAAAGGGTAGCAGTCGACAGGATATGTGTTTAACCCATTTATAGATTGATAATAACCAGAAAAGTTACTATATTCTCTATTGTTTGGTTAGTTGTTATCCATTTGTGTATAGTCTGCAGGATGAACTTAAGTCCACAGGATGAACTTAAGTCTGTGTGTGTCAGCAAGAGAGAATGACAGAATGTATTTAAGTAAATTGTTCAAAATACTGAAACTTTCAGTACGTTGATCTGCCTTATTTGTGCCTTCCTTAAGTGCTTTAAAGGGGGTTCACTGGTGGCTCAGAGGGTAAAGAATCTGCCTGCAATGGGTAGGAAAGGTCCCCTGGGGGTCATAGTCAGACAGCTGAGTGACTAACACTTTGACTTAAAGTGCTTTAAGACCTTACTATTTAAAGTGAGGTCCTTGATCACAGGGATCAGCATCACCTGGGAACTTTAAATGGAGGCCCTTAGGCCCACCCAGAGTCTCAGAACCAGAATTCTGCACCCAGCCTGGGTGTGCATGCATGCCAAGTCACTTCCGTCATGCCCAACTCTTTGTAATCCTATGGCCTGTAGCCTGCAAGGCTCCTCTGTCCATGGGATTCTCCAGGCAAGGATACTGGAATGGGTTGTCATGTCCTCCTCTGAGGGACCTTCTAAATCCAGGGATCGAACCCTCTCTCTTATGTCTCCTGCACTGGCCGGTGAATTCTTTACCCCGAGTGCCACCTGAGAAGCCTAAGCACCCAGTCTTAGACCCACCCAGACTGAATCAGGATCAGTAATCTAACAAAAACCCCAGGAGATTCTCTACAAAAATTAAAAAATCTAGCAGCCTCACCCTAAAATGTGTGCTTATTTTGTAAAAATGCATCAGATAGTAGGAAGCCTGGGCTGTGCATCCTCACGAGCTTCAGGAATGCAGCTGTTGTCTAAGAAGTTTCCACTTGTCACTTTAAGCAAAGCCTTAGGCCATCACCCATTTGCTTTTCCATGAAACTTTTGGACTAAAAGAAAAAGAAAGAAAGCTGAATGCGAACCATTGATAAATGCTATAGACACTGTTCACAAGTTTATCATTTTTGCAATTCATCTCCAAAGATTCTAGCTCTTGACAAAACTCTTCAGTGCCTCTAGGTTTTCACGTAAGTTACTGTCTCTGTCTAAAGCTCTTTTTCCACAGCCCCTCCCTGCTCTTCTGCTGGCTAACTCCTACTAGAGCCTCTGGTCTCAGTCTTATCATCTGAATAGTATTCCCTGACTTCCCCTCCTCACCTCACCCCACCCTCAGGACTCAGTTAGTGGCCATTCATGAGCTCCTCCAGTACACGCCTCTATTCTAGAATGGGACACACCGAAGTGAAATAGCCTAAAATCTCTCAGGGTAGGATGGCAGTCCCTGTATAAGCACAGCGCACACACCTAGCCAGATGCTTCTCAGGGGCCTATTCTCTTAAGTGAGGAAATAATGCATACAGGAAAGCTTGCACCCAAGACTATACAACTGGAATCAGAGCCTCCAAACCCTGTGGGTACTACCCTACAGTGCCTCTAGGTTACCTCCTACATAACCCAGAGTAAACAGATTTCAAAGCAGAGATGATGACATATAGCCATTAAGTTTATTTTATGAAGAAAGTGCATCTTTTATATATAATCGTATTAGCATCACCATGCAGAGTTCCAGTACTGTCAAGTAAAAAAAGTAGTGAGAAATATACATTAGAAAGAAAAGCTGCTCTTACAATAAAATATTTGTAAGGAAATGATTATAAAGCACAATAAAGTGCCTTGAAAGAAAGTCAAATATATATTGTAGTCTCCTTCATTGTAAAAGAAACAAACTCATTTTCACTCTGTTTAATCACTTAAATTCTTAAATTTATTTTCAGATATGAATGATTATGGAAGTGTGACAGTTCACACTTGATCCCTTTTGGTGCAGGTAAAGATTTCCTCCATTTTTTTGTTTGAATTTAATTGTGGTAGCCCGAAGGCTAAAGAACATAATAACTATTTCTCTTTCAATCTGGCATACCTATCTTTGCTTTCTCGCTCTCTCTCTCTCTCTCTCTCTCTCTCTCTCTCTCTCTCTCTCTCTCTCTCTCTCTCTCTCTCACTCTCTCCCCCTTTTTTTCAAGTGTAAATGAAACTCTAGCCCAGTTAGTTCTTCTTGGTCTGATTGCCAGACTTTCCAGTAATCACATCAGAGTTTTTTCCAACATGTGGGCAATTTTCATTATTTTGATCCAGCAGTGACCTTTGGAATTCCGGAATCATTTTCCCTCCCCTTCCTGGTGCCCCCGGGAGACTCAGAAGCACAAACATCTGAGGTACCTCTGGGCATCTTCACATCTGTTGGCATAGGAGATGAAGGCCACTGTGTGGTAGAATTTCAGCAACAGGTGTTGGAGCTTTTGGAAGAGTTTGTTGGTTTTTGAGGGCTGGGCAGAAGCACTACTGGCTCTTTGGAAACACTTAGAAAACAAAGTTAATCTGTTTATGCAAAGCTCGCATTGAGAAACCACAGTAAGCAATTGCTAAGCAAAAATCAGGCAGGTTTTTGGTTTCAATTTTGTATCAATTTTCTATCCAGAAAAACTCAGTTTTTCAGTCTGGGGTTCTGCCTCCTTGCTGCATCTTGAATCTATGAAATACTATTTATTCAAGGAGTAGCTTACTTGTTCTTATGCCCAGTTTTCAACAGTGTAATACACAGTTGAAAAGTTTTTTCTGAGACTAATTAACCCAGTGGAAGTTTTTCACTAGGAGCAATGAAAGGGAGTGAATACCATCTATATTACCTGCCTTATGAAAGTCTCTAGAATCATTGCTTTTCTTTGCTCACTGGTAGTAAAGACTGTAAATTATAGAAACAATAGAAGCACTGTGTTTAACTCAAAATATCACTGAAATCCCATTTTAGGAAAATCTGTTTCTTTCAAATTTTCTCAGAGAAGTACAAAGTGTTGCTCGGTGTGCAGTTATCTGCCGATATAAATGGTATAAATGGATGATTACTTAAATACGGCTTCTTTTAGAAGAGAGTTAGAGGACTTTACAAAAGCACCAAGCTGTGCTTGCCATACAGGTGAGCCTCTTGCAAGTAAATAATTTGACTTGAAGGATTGTTAGAAATTTTTCTTATCTGGGGAGTAATTGCTGTATCTCTAATCTGCTTTTTTTTTAGGATCAGTTGGGGCTTGAGTCCTTCCAAATATTGTAATATCAGGAAGTATTTAATTGGAATGGAAAGGTAGCTGAGAGTGTCGAAAATAAATGTTATCTTTATCTAAACACTAAGAAGTATTCCCTTTCTTATCCTTGTAACATGAAGCTGACCACAACCTATCTCTGAAGCTTGCTATAAATATCATAGATTTGGATTTCAAAGCAATGCTCATCTCAGAAGATCACATTCAAAACAGCTCCAGTTTGCCAGCCCTAATGATCTTTAAGAGATGAGTTCCAACTCAGATACTCTGCAGTACTATGATCGATGACCCCTTTCATTGGGCACCACCAAATCCTTTTGCAGAGACTGAGCTTTCGCTGACTGCCAAGTAGTGAGACAATCTTTGTCTTTTTGGTTCACCCTCTTAAGGTAGGCTTCAGATGCCTGGGGACTGAAACATTCCTCTTACACTACCACATTCTTGCTTCTGCTTTCAAGTATGTGAGTGCCTATGTACTGCAGATTCTGAAGTTTCTATCAGATCTCTAAGCATTTGCCCAGGAGGCTTTGCAAACCTTTGTGATCAGACTTCTTTTTCTCACTTAGTGAAAATTTGCTGTTAAGGACCAAAATGTCAAAAAAATTCAGAGTATTTTATTTCTCTTAGTAAGGGTTTATCTCACACTGCCAAATATTAAGCAAGGACATTCTGATGCTAGAGATGACCAGGTAGGAATATGGATGGCTAAGCAAAAACCCACCCCCACCAAAGGAAAAAAACATTGAAAGCAACTGTCCCACTGATGGGTCCATGGTCCAAAGACAAAGTCCATACCACAGACACGTAGGCAAGCCAGTCCAAGAGCTATAATGGCATTTTCCAGTTGGCATTCAGCTAGAGCCATGTACTTGCAAATTGTTTCCCAAGTATTTTTCTTAGCTTCCCTTCACCATTTTGTCAGGAGGGCTCCTTTATGTTTCACAGAAGGCGGGCATTACACCAAGAGAGATTACCAGACTGCATAAGATAGTTTATCCCCTCTGTCAACTGAATGTCAACATGTTTTCCCCTCTTTCCTCGCCTAACTAAGCCAAATGGCCTTTACATTTCTATTATCCCCACTGTTGCTGAATCTTTATATTCAAAGTGAATCTGTTTCAACTAAGTGCATAATTTCAGACCTACTGGCAGATCTGAGGTAGAAGAAATAGTGAAGACCTACTAATGAGAAGACCTACTAATGATGAGGGAAAGTACTCAGATTTCTATGGAATAGAGGTGTCAGTCGCTCAGTCGTGCCGGACTCTTTGCGACCCCGTGGACTGAAGCCCACCAGGCTCCTCTGTCCATGGGATTTTCCAGGCAAGGACACTGGAGTGGTTTGCCGTTTCCTTCTCCAGGGGATCTTCCCGACCCAGGGATCGAACTTGGGTCTCCTGCACTGCAGGCAGATTCTTTCCCCACTGAGCTACCAGAAGCCCCATGGAACAGAGGTATCACTAACAAATAACAGATCTTGCCTCAAGGAGTCAAGAGGTTGCTAGATTTCTCTTATCATTTTAATTTTTACTGTAATAATTCATCCTCAGTTATCTACTAACAAAGTGTACTTTTACTCAAAATATCACCATCCCCAGGTTTGCAAAAATTACCTTTTCAGAGTAAAAAGACACTGGCAGTATTTTCCAAAGATGAATATCTCTGTTCCTACAAGATCTTCTAAACCTTATCATTCCCACATCAAGAAGTGGAACCTATGTATCCTCTCTCCTTGAAATCAATAAAATGTGGTAGAAGTCTGTGTGACTCTAAGCCTAGGTCAGAAAGAAAAATTGTTAACTTGAGTTAGTTTCATAGAAAACTTGGGAGATAATATGGCCTAATAACCTACACACACATCTTACAGCACCAGATTTTCCAGTTTATACTCAGCTGGCAGCATCATCTTCAAGGTAGGCCATGCCTTTCTGGATCTAGATCTAATTTCAATTATATTGTGCACATCTGTCCATCCCCAGAAATTCTGTCACTTTCTGGATGCAAGGAAAAAATAGCATCACGTCATTCTCCTCAGTAGCTAGCAATAAGCTTCGCAAAATTTTTTTCTTGTTGCCCTTGTCTTACTGACTTTGAAATGTATTTATTTTTATGTAAAGCTGAATGTACTGACGCATGCTGTACCTTGCCTTTGGAAAAAGTGCATTTGCTTGGCATGGAGCTGCATGCTTACAGCTGACGTGTTCTCCTGTGCAGATGGGTAATTCCTACATTTCACAGATCCTGCCTTCTCACTAATTTGGCAAAGTGGGTGTTTGGGATTGCTTCTTTTTATTTATTTATTTATTTATATTTTTTGGCACTTTGTAAAGCTTGAGTGTAAAGAGAGAGAGAGAATAATGCCAAGCTAATTTTGAAGAAGCAAAAATCAAACCTGTAAAAAATTCTGTAAAGAATCTGCTGTTAGATATTCTGCTGTGCTGGCTGACTGTACTCTGATTAAATGTTATATGTTAAAGAAATCCCAGTTTATAACAACTGAAATTACAGCCAGTAACTTTTACCTTCGCATTTTTTATAAAGACAACAAGAAATTGGTCTGGGACTTTAACAATCGTCATGCCCTTAATGAAGGGTGGGTGAGAGTGTGTGTTATCTACTTGAATATCACATTTATTAAGCAACTCCAAGGTTGAGAAGTATAATGTTTCTCTGAATTGTAAAAATGAATAATTGAGTATGGCCCACTTCATTTTAACCAATTCATCCAAAAAGCTCAGGGAGCAGGAAGAAATTTTATTTTGTAGGAAATGGGAATTCTAAGCACGTTCACCTGCTTTAGAATATGACCACATGGTTTTTTGGATACTTAGTCACTTACTGTGGACTTTCTATGTTTTTATGATGATGGATTTTATTCATAGTTCTTAAGTAAAAATACCTCCATGGTTCTTTAATTTTCCCCCATTTATGATATTTGTGTCCTTTCAAAGCAGCTCAGTAATTTGTGTGCACTTAATACTCTTTACTCTAGGTAATAAATGCATAACTCCTATACCAAGCAGGGCCTTATTCATTTCCTCTTTTAAAAACACTATCAGTACAAACTACCCACATTCAATCTGCCTACGGTTTTGGCAGAGCTTGAAAACATTATGACTCCAAGATATACCGTTAGCTTAATATCTGATCTCATTAAGCTATGTTGCTTTCTAAGCACAATGTAAACAAAGCAGGATTATTAACAACTTCCCTGAGTCATATGGTATAATTTATTTTTATAGCAGCTAGTTGTTAAATGAGAATATGTCTTTACATAGCACTTATATTTTATCATGTTCCGTGTCTTCACTGTTCATGAAAAAAAAAAAAAACAGTCTGCTTTCAAGGACATGAAAGAAATAGAGAAAAAGAAAACTGTGAAGTTAAAAAAACTTCATTTTTACCTTCACATTTCCAATAGTATGAACAGATTTTTTTTTTTTAATCCACAAGGCTGTATTTTCAAAAAGTTCTCTCTATTCATTTACCATGTTTCTTGCTTGGCATTAAATACAAAAATAATTCAGAATTAGATTTCAACTATATAAAATATATCATGATTACATACATATTTATTGCCAATTTCTACTTAGATAATTACCGCTTTTAGAATGTTAATATTAGCAATTGAGCTTGGGGCTTGAACTATTAATTTTCTTTCTTTCTTTCTTTCCCTAACCAAGCAAAATGAAAACTCTTTTGTGGATGAAACCAATTTTGACTTAGGTTTTCCAGAGCAAACTACTCCTGAGTTTGTCTTATACCACTCAACTTTTCATTAACAGAACTTAAACTGGAGGCAGTTCTGTGCGATGCCGAATAAAATTGAGGCTGGTTAGGAACAGAATATGTACCCCTCCCTTTCAGTTTTATTACTTTCACTTAGAAAGTGGCTGAAAGTAAATGAAAACCATTTTAAAAATCAACCAAGTGTTTTCCATTTGGACATCATGCTTTGCTGTTACTTGGATTTAAAAAAGACCTTTAAAAATATCATTTGACCAGATTTAGATGTATATTGTCGGAGAAGGCAGTGGCACCCCACTCCAGTACTCTTGCCTGGAAAATCCCATGGACGGAGGAGCCTGGTGGGCTGCAGTCCATGGGGTCGCTAAAGAGTCAGACACGACTGAGCGACTTCACTTTCACTTTTCATGTTTATGCATTGGAGAAGGAAATGTCAATCCACTCCAGTATTCTTGTCTGGAGAATCCCAGGGACAGAGGAGCCTCGTGGGTGCCGTCTATGGGGTCGCACAGAGTCAGACACGACTGAAGCGGCTTAGCAGCAGCAGCAGCAGCAGATATATATTGTGGAACGGGTGTCTAAAGTTTTCTGCACACTTTGATTTCAGGCGAGATGTGGGCTATCAGAAATTATTGAACTTAGCTTCTCTAGGATGGCTTCAAGCAGGCTAGACCTATTCCAGGGTAGACACTCCAGTGGCATGTGGGAGCTAGCTAGCAAAATTCAGGAGAACAAGACTGTGGAGGGACACCTGGCTTGCTTTACATCAGGCAGTAAAAATTAATATTCACAAACAAACAAGGCCTTGGAAGGACTAAAATCATCTTCCTTGCCTCCTTTATGTCATCACCTCTAATAGGACTTGGATAGTGCCTTCCAGACAAATACATGTTGGCAATGGTTATATTGGGAGCATTTAAATAGAGCTATTTTTCAGCAACTAATTGCTTTTCTTAGAGCAGTGTGAGTTGCCACTCACCTGGCACAAACTCCACTAAATGCTTTCTTAAATTCCAAGTAGGAAATCACATCTGAATTTTCTATGTTGTTGTATAGCACCTACATTAACAACTTTGTTCCTGATATTATGACAATGAATGAAGCAAACCTCTTATCTAACAGTGTGAAAATCTTGAGATGAACTGTTGATTTTCCATTTACATCCATGTTTCCATGAATATGTAACTAGCTTTACTATTTTTCTGAAACAAGGAATAGTTAACATTATGAAATTTTATAAAATCTTATGCAAAGTTCTTTCAGAAATTGGTCCCCCCCCACCCCACTGAAAGAGGTTCCCTAAATTGCTGCCTTCTGTCCATTTTAAAAGCTCCGTTTGGCACCAACAACACTTAAGAAAATGACAGAAAAATGAGCATCATCAGCAACTTCAAAGTAAGGCCATACAATTCCGAATTTGCTACTAAAAATCTTCCAGGTCTAAATCACACACGGAGGTATTTTCCCCTGCATTTCTCAAAGTAAAAAATGCTGTTGAAGATCAGCCAGGTTTATTAATTTTGCAATTGATTATACTGATTGCATGAAGATTTCCATTGCAAAAACAGATTTTTAAGGGCTAAAAATATGACAATTATGCAGGTTACTCATTTAAACGAATAAGCAACTACAGGTTTTTAAGTAGCAGACTTTTAAAACACAGGGTATCATTTGCCCACTTCTTTCACCTGCCTGAAATTTCTGTTCATCCTTTTGAAAAGGAGAGTAGGGGAGGGAGGCAATGCATGCTGAATGGTAGCAATCAAGACCCTTCGATGCAACAATTCAAAAATCTTAAATGATGGTCTGTGGGAGCTTTACAGATAATTAAAATACAACATTGTCTTGAAAAATTATCTCCACATAATTAAATAGAGCCTGATCCCCAGAAGGGGGAATCAAAAAATCCTTGAGGGGCTGAAAGGTCTTCAGAGGCTCGGCCGGATCTTCCTCCACCAGCACTTTCCTCCCTCAGTCCCTCCAGCAGTTCTCAACAGGAGAGGGGGACTGGGGCATTTTCAGTTGTCCCAGTGAGGGTGAGAGGGTGTTCGTGGTATTTGGTGCCAAGAGCCAGGGATGCCAAACAGGTACACACACACACACACACACACACACACACACACACACACACACACACACTGCCCCATCCCAAAAGCCTGTCCCCTTATCAAAAGAAGACTTTCTGTATTTGCTTTCATCTGACCAGAGTGCTCTTAGCTCTCACAGCAAATATGGTGAAGAGATGAATGAAATCCCCCTTGAAGCTAATTTTAACTGAATAAACAGAACCTTTTATCATCACGGTGTGTTGCTGCTTCTCAAACTGGCCTGATGTCTCCTAGCTCTTAAGTTCTGTAAGGCCAGAGGCTCTTGCCTGTTTTGTTTGTGGATGGATCCATTTAATACCAAAACCTTTGTGTGGAATCTGTTTCTTTACTGATATCTTATTTACTCGTCACACCTAGAGTGGGACTGACATGTATTACATGTCAATAAATACACGCTCAAAAGTGATTGAGTCAAAGGGATCCAATGGGATGATTAATAAAGGTGCAAATAATTGGGCTCAGCTTAGATCTGCTGAATGAGAAGCTCCAGGGGTCAAGCCAAATGGATCTGGGACAATGCCTTGCTCTACCACTTAACTGAATGTGACCTTAAGCAAGACACTTCATCTCTCTGAGTCTAATTTATTCGTTAAACAAATATTTTAGAATGCCTACTCTGTTTCAGCGTTGTGCTACTGCTGAGGGTATGCTGATGGGCAAAACAGTACAGTCCTTGCCTTCCTGGCGCTCTTGGATCCTTATCCTTAAAATGGGAGAGGGTGGGATGAAAACTGAGATAGAAGCATGGAAACACACACAATACCATATGTAACATAGATAGCAAGTGGGAATCTGCTGTGCGGCACAGGGAGCTCAACCCCGTGCTCTGTGACAACCTAGAGGGGTGGGGTGGGGTGGGGTGGGAGAAGGGAGGGAGAGTCAGGAAGGAGGGGATGGATGGATGGATGTAGCTAATTCATGCTGAAGTATGGCAGAGGCCAGCACAATATTGTAGAGCCACTATCCTTCAATTAAGAATGAATCAAATTTAATTATAAAAAATATTGTAAAGCAATTATCCTCCAATAAAAAATAGGACTAAATAATATCAATACCTAGGGTTAGTATGCAAGTCAAATGAGATAAAAATGTATATTCAAAATTTAACACCAAAGCATTTGTGTGGAATTTCTTTATTGATATCCTGTTTGCAAAGGAAAAATTATTCCCACCCTTCACACAGCAAAGCTTTCTGAAAACTCTCTCACCCAAGCACCACCCTGTGTCAGAAGCCACCTAACTCTGCTGTCAGTCAAGAAGTAAGACCAGCGAGACATCTCTGTTACAAAACATTTTGTCTTTTTCCCATCTGAAGTTTTAATTATTCAGGACTCTACGTTTCGACTGAAGTGTGGAATTAGTACTTATCATTATAACACCATTCATGATGCTTTTTATTTGTTGAGTGCACTCACATGCTCTCATATGATCTTAATTCATGTAAGATAACCAGAGTTGATATTATTTCATTTTATAAATGCTCAAGGAGCTGGTGCTGTTTTGTTCATGGCATTGTAGTGGGAAGGAAGACTCTAGATCGTGCACAGGTCTTCCTCTGTTAGACTGCTAGGGAAAGTTGCTCACAACAGAAAAAGTTCCTCTAACACCTTCCCTCTTAGTAGTTTATTACATTGTACCTTATATTCAGTTCAGTTCAGTCGCTCAGTCGTGTCCGACTCTTTGCAACCCCATGAATAGCAACTCGCCAGGCCTCCCTGTCCATCACCAACAACCGGAGTTCACTCACACTCACGTCCATCGAGTCAGTGATGCCATCAGCCATCTCATCCTCTGTCGTCCCCTTCTCCTCCTGCCCCCAATCTCTCCCAGCATCAGAGTCTTTTCCAATGAGTCAACTCTTCGCATGAGGTGGCCAAAGTACTGGAGTTTCAGCTTTAGCATCATTCCTTCCAAAGAAATCCCAGGGCTGATCTCCTTCAGAATGGACTGGTTGGATCTCCTTGCAGTTCAAATTTTAGAAAGTTTGTTAATGACAATACCATTTCATCTTTGATTCCCACACAGTGCTAAGGAAGGGGTTAAAATTCTCCAAGTCTTCTCTGGGCCTCACCTGAGATTCTAAATTTCTGATAAACTTCTAGGTGATGGTGATCCTGTTGGTTCATGGGTCACACCACTAAGATCCGTGAACCAACAGGGATCAGCATCATCTGGGAGCTTGTCAGAAATTTAGAATCTCAGGTTCCATCTCATCCAATGGAATTAAACTCGGCCTTTTCATCAGACCACCTAGGTTATTTGTATGTATGTTAAAGTTTGAGATGCACCATTCTAGGATAAATAACTGTCTTACAAGGAACACAGGTGGAATCATTTAATAACCCTTGGAATTCTTAAAGTGTTGAACTAAACTTGTGACTAATACATTTTATGATACCAATTGATAAATAATCATTTTTCATGACTAACCTGTGAATGGATATCGAGTGAATGAATGAGCGCCTAAATACCACAATGAATTTTAAGGTGTCTTCATTTTTTTCCTCCCCAAAAGTACAGTAAAGCATCAGGATGAATGTTTGTTTCGCTGCTGTTAGTCATCTACTCACTCCTGACTCCTCCAAGGTGGTCCCTGGTTGCAGAGCTTGAAAATACAAAATTTCATTTCTAGAGGATGCATTCGAACAACTAATTATTTTCTTAAAACTGCATGTGGCGCCAGCTTCCTTCTCATAGCCACTAGCAAGGCTTTAAGAACCAGAGGCTGAAGGAACACCAGGACAGCAAATTTCTTTTGTACCCCCTGTCTTCGCGTAAGGCACAGATTAGGTCCAAAGAAGACTTGGAGAATTTCAGCTCCTTCCTTAGTAGCTCTGTGAGGGAATCAAAGATGAAATGGTAATGTCATTAACAAACTGACATTCTAAAATCTGAATAGTTGTAATATAAGGTACAACGTGACAAATTCCACCAGGATGGAAAAGATGGAGCACCCTGGTCGTTTAGAGGATGGGGAGGCTGCACATGCTCTGTGGCCAGGAGGGCAGGCAGTTTTCAACAGGAAATGCATCCTTGAGCAGTGTCCCTGCACGCTGGGATGGAGTCCAGGTGAGGCCCCGGCCCCGGGAACAGCAGCTGGGTCTGATGGTCAGGAAGGAGGCTCAGTGACCATGGCGTGCGTGGTTTGGTGGGCAGGGGATTCCAGGAAGCTCTGTTGATAACAAGTACAGCTCTGTCAGGGCCCCCAGACTCTACATCCAGAAGTGCAGTTGACTCTTACAGCCTTCTTACAGCACCGCAGAGATGCCGCTCTCACCCCTGCCTCGGTGAGGATTGGTTTGGGAACGGGAACAGTTTGGGGACAGCCATGTGCTGATGGGGGAGATGCTGAGGAGCAAAAGCGAGAAGAAGAGCAGGGGAGTCGAGTCGATCTTACATTCCTAGCCAATGTGCACTTTCTAGAATTTAAATTCCCTAAGTCTCCTGCCCCCCCAAAAAAAAAATCTTTAGAAAGCTGACCTTTGACAAAGTCCCAGTGGCGCTTCACACAGAGGGTGTTTAAAAAGAATTATCAGGTGGGAATGGCTCCGTGCCAAGCAGTTGGTCCTCCTCTGTGGCTTCCCTGCTCAGGGTGTTAAAACATGCGTGTATGTGATGGATCAGCATCTAAGTTTGACTGAAGGATTCTCAGATGCTTCATGCTCCTGGAAACCGATAGACATAGAAAACATAAATTAGAAAATCTGTACTAATTTGTCGTTTTCGCATATATTTGATTTTCAGCTTATTCTTTAGGATGTAAGGTTTATGGAGGTTTTTTATTTTTATTTTATTTATTTGGCTATGTTGGGTCTTAGTTATGGCATGTGGGATCTAGTTCCCTGAAGAGGGATCAAACCCAGGGCCACCTGCATTGGGAGTGTGGAGTTTTAACCACTGGACCGCCAGGGAAATCCCTTTTTTTTTTCTTTTTTTTTGTTAATACTATGTGACTATGCAGACTATGTGACTTCTTGTTGCATACCTTTTTCACACACACCAGAAAAAATGATATTCTGGATTCTGTGTGTTTGTGTATATTATTTGAGGTTTTTCTGCTAGGCTCGCCTGTGACTATTTCATAACACTCAGGAAGGATCAGGAGACATACCTAATAATTTCCCTGCTCTCCCTTACCTTCCCACCCAATTCCATGCTGGGCAGCCTCTTTTAGATCGAAAAACCGTATACATTTCACCAAAGAAATCAGTGCTAACAGGAGCATCTTTAAATTGGTTCTTCTCAGGTTTGATTTCTCAAAACGGAAAATGGAAAAGTTAACACTTAAGACCTCAGGTGACTGAGATTTCTGGAGGCCACAGGAGCAAATTCAATTATGCTCTCCACTCCCTCCCAACCAAGACCTATTTGGCACTGGTTATTTTCCCCAGGAACTGCATTTGAGCACTGATGCCTTGGTGATACCAGTGTCCACAGAAATGAGCAGTGAGATTTCACCTAAATTATGTTCAGCCCTCTACCTACTTAAATGAGAAATTGTGTTCATGTGCAGTAAACATGAAAAAAAAAAAAAGAAAGAAAGAAAGAACAGCTCCAAAGTAAGCATTCTAAGCCATGGTATTCACCCATCTCTTGTTCAAATCAGAGACATTCTTAGAACTCATATTCAGACCAAAAAAAGATTCTGAGTATTTTAAACAGTACATTTAAAATCCAACTCAAATGGCAAGACATGACATGCCCTACTGTGAAAGTAACATACTTGTGGCATAATCCTTAAAATCTATCAGTATTTGGCATAATCCTAATTGCCATCAGTTCTGTGGCCGCTGTTTCTTTACAAAGTCAATATTTGAGCCATTTTACTCTAAGCGGAGTTTCAGCAAAGGTATAAGAAGTAAAGAATCATCATCACTCGTATTTGTTTTCAGTTAAATTTCATATTGTCGGCAAACTGTTATCTGTGGGCTATGGGGAAGTAGAGAAACTCAGTGCCCACATAGCCTCCATCCTCGGTTTAGTTCTGTATAGCAAAAAGAGAAAAACTAGACATTTCTGAGCTGATTTGGTTAGCACTTTCTCTTTGTGTGACTCAGAACCTTCCTGATAATATTGATCTGTAAGTTCTACAGGAGTCTGTAATCTGTATCTATTTTATGAAAATATCAGTTTCACAACTTTTTGCAACCTGATAAAGTCTCAGAATTATTGCATGGTTACCCTGCCATGTGTTAACTCCTGGCCAGATACGGAAGCTAAAAACATAGCTTTTTCAACTTTAAAACTAATAATGCCACACACATACACAAAAATGCATAGCTCATGCAAAAAAAAAAAAAGAACAATTAATGACAATTAAAATGAATGATTTGTTCCTATAATTTCCTTAAATACTTTACATAAAGATATTAGGTACATAAAGAAAATTGAGATTTAGGTTTTTCACTTTCAGAGAAATGGAAATTATCCTAACCCAAACATGAAAACACTTTGGACTTTCTCATATAAGTGAAATTTCACTGACTCCTGGTTTATTTCTTAGCTGCTCTGTTGTACAAAAATACAAAAAAAAAAAAAATAGTGCACTCTTCCATACTATTTGTGGAAATCAGTACCTGAAATTCCACTGACAGTAACATGCCTTCGCGTTTTGAATTAATGCCCATCTAGATGGAAAGATGGAGAAGGCAATGGCACCCCTCTCCAGCACTCTTGTCTGGAAAATCCCATGGACGGAGGAGCCTGGTGGGCTGCAGTCCATGGGGTCGCTAAGAGTCGGACATGACCGAGCGACTTCACTTTCACTTTTCACTTTCATACATTGGAGAAGGAAATGGCAACCCACTCCAGTGTCCTTGCCTGGAGAATCCCAGGGACGGCGGAGCCTGGTGGGCTGCCGTCTATGGGGTCACACAGAGTCGGACCCGACTGAAGCGACTTAGCAGCAGCAGCAGCAGCAGATGGAGAGATGAACAAGGCAGAAATGCTTAACTGAATATTTAAGCCTTACTACACAGATAATTAATCTCAAGTAGTACAAGAACTTTCGTGTTTCTTTCCTTGATTTTGCTTCAGGTATTAACCACCCAAAAGGTAAAAGGCTGCCTTGAAACCTCTCTGGCAAACAGCTGGGCAGCATTTTACATGATATAACAAGAACTTCACTACTCTGACTTCCAAAAAATTAAAAACTAGATTGCTGTTGTTGGGTGCTTGGGGCCATTTGGAGTAGAAAGAATTCTGCAGCTAATTAGAAATGTAACACACTGAGGAAGCAGATTCTGGCATGGTTTCTCTTCAAGAGTTAGTCTAGAGCTGGTTCTAAAGAGAGTCTGTGTTGCAGTTTACTGAAACGTTGGAGCCCCTTGTTTGATCCTTAGGCACAAACTGGGATGGGAAAAATCCTTAAAGTATAATAATAAAAATACTATCCAAATCATAATCCTAATCTCAGTTCTGAGTAAATAAGACTAATTAATAGAACAGCATATGGAAGAACTGACAACTGATTGGCATTGTCTACTGGTCCCAGAATAAAGTATCTCATAATAAAATTACCCTTAGCTGACAGACGATATGAAAGGACTTCATTCAGTAAAAAGATAGTAATTAGCTTTGTCCATTAATCCCATGAATTCCTTCTTTAATTTTAAATACAACATTTGGGAAGAGCTAGCCAGTCAGCAGTGCAACGAGCAAGGCCGGCATACACAAACAAAATCCAAGACACCTTGCAAAGGAGATCGGAGGCAGCAGGAGGTAGTCCTTGAAGCTGCCTCAGAAGCTCATTCTTCATGAGGTCTTAGTTGGTGCTGTACTTTGGTTAAATACTTGCATCACTTTATTTAATCCTCATAGTCACATGAGAGCCAACTGCTGTCCCTGTTTCTCATATAAATTGCGAAGTCTGTGCTGTATCGGCTAGGACAGCCAGATAAAAGCTCTAGTCACAGCCCTGAAAGGAGAAAGAGTGAAAGGGTTACTGGCTCAGTCAGCTCTGACTCTGTGTGATCCTGTGGACCGTAGTCTGCCAGGCTCCTCTGTCCATGGAATTCTCTAGTCAAGAATACTGGAGTGGGTTGCCATTCCCTTCTCCAGGGGATGGATCTTCCTGACCCAGGGATCAAACCTGGGTCTCCTGCATTGCACGTGGACTCTTCGCCGTTTGAGCCACCAGAGAAGCCCTAAACAGCATTTTCTCCTAGTCTGAAGAAGTAAAACAGTGTTTTCTAGAGCAAGCAAGGCTTCTCTGAATTATTATGGAGTGGAGAAGATTACCGTTAGGTGAATGGGAGCAGTTCTTAGTTCATGGAACTCCTGTTTGGCTTTTGGGACACTGGAGTGGAGAAATGAATACAAACATTCTGTGGCACTTCTCCGACATCCTGAAAAGCACTAATTACTTCCTCCCTCCTTCAAGATTGCAGCTATCCAAGGGTTGAGATTACTAACAATTGTTAGAAGCAGCCTGCCTGGATCGAGACAGTAAGTACTAAGACAAAGATATAAGAAGACCAGGAGGCCCTCAGACAACACGACACTGGTCCTCAGACAAGAAGACACTGGAACTTGCAGAAAGCGTGACTCCTTCGAGAAGAAAAAAATCGGCAAGAGATAGCTTGTTTTTCATTGCTTTCCGCTCACCCTCCACTCCTTATGATCGTTTAATCCCTTACGTCACAGCTGGAAGTAAACTTATCATTGATGGTGAACCCTTCCCAGAAACGTGTTGTGTTTATGCTACACTTCCTGGGCACCTACTAAAGGTCATTTTTTTTTTTTTTAAGTTAAAATCTCTTTCTTGATCACAAATATCTGTATGTGTGTGTGCACATTCTCAACCTGGTGTATATACATCAGAATAGAGAATTTCACAGAACACGCTAGCTCATAATCCAGTTCCCCACTCAGGTTATTGGCACTCCCACCAGTGTGACAGGAGTCTTTTGCTTCTTTATCAATATGACAAGAGGAGAGTTTGCTTGTATTGGTATCTTTACTTGAAATGAAGTGAAACCCCACTGCTTTTATTTTCTTGGTAAAAATCCTTAAGAACCCTCCTATCTTTGACCCCATACAGAGTCCTATAATCTAGTCTCACTTGGGGCACCAGAACCTTTTAGGCCATCACTGCTGAAATTGGTACTGGAAAGGAAAATAATATCTCTCAGAAAAGTCAGAGAGACTAACAGGAAATTGTGTGTGGAGAATATTAGAAAGAAAAAGGCTGAGAGGGATTTTTGTGTTTGGTTTTACTAGTAATTTTAAAGTTAACTCTTTGCTGTTTATAGCACTCTTGTTTGCTTTCCTTTGATTCATATTTTTGTGAATCAACTTTAGGACTAAAGAACTGTAAAGCCTTGCAAAAATAATTGTTTTTCAAAAGAGTTCCTTGGCACTCTTTATTTCATATACAAGATACACCATCCAAGAGGTTTTTGTATCAATGCCTACGAAATATAAAATGATATTGTTGGACTTTATGAAAACAGCACTAAGGCTAAGAACAGTTAATAATACAAAGTAGGGAGGAAATGCTTCCTACTTTTATTTATATATAATATACGCCTATGTGAGTGCTCACTCACTCGATTGTGTCATACTCTTTGCGACCCTATGGACTGTAGGCCACCAGGCTCCACGACCCATGGGATTCCCCAGGCAAGAATACTGGAGTGGGTTGCCATGCCCTCCTTCAGGGGATCTTCCTGACTCAGGGATCGAACCCAGGGATCACATCTCCTGCATTGGCTGGTGGGTTCTTTACCACTAGCGCCACCTGGGAAGCCCACATATAGTACAGATATCTGTTAGTCCTTATTTCTAAGTAAATTCCACGTGCACATTTCCTAATGTGTACAATAGTTAAAAAAAAAAATAGAGGTAAATGATCAGAGACCAAGAGGACAGAGGACAAAAATAATTTTTCCAAGAAGGGTGCTACAATTAACACCTAATTTGACTTTGAACTTTTGAGAGAGCAAAATGAAAGGGAAAGAAAATGAGGGTTCAGTTCAGTTCAGTCGCTCAGTCGTGTTCAACTCTTTGCAACCCCATGAATCGCAGCACGCCAGGCCTCCCTGTCCATCACCAACTCCCGGAGTTCACTTAAACTCACATCCATCGAGTCAGTAATGCCATCCAGCCATCTCATCCTCTGTCGTCCCCTTCTCCTCCTGCCTCCAAACCCTCCCAGCATCAGAGTCTTTTCCAGTGAGTCAGCTCTTCACATGAAGTGGCCAAAGTACTGGAATTTCAGCTTTAGCATCATTCCTTCTAAAGAAATCCCAGGACCGATCTCCTTTAGAATGGACTGGTTGGATCTCCTTGCAGTCCAAGGGACTCTCAAGAGTCTTCTCCAACACCACAGTTCAGAAGCATCAATTCTTCAGCGCTCAGCTTTCTTCACGGTCCAACTCTCACATCCATACATGACCACTGGAAAAACCATAGCCTTACTAGACGGACCTTTGTTGACAAAGTAATGTCTCTGCTTTTGAATATGCTCTCTAGGTTGGTCATAACTTTCCTTCCAAGGAGTAAGCGTCTTTTAATTTCATGGCTGCAGTCACCATCTGCAGTGATTTTGAAGCCCAAAAAAATAGTCTGACACCATTTCCACTGTTTCCCCATCTATTTCCCATGAAGTGATGGGACCAGATGCCATGATCTTCATTTTCTGAATGTTGAGCTTTAAGCCAACTTTTTCACTCTCCTCTTTCACTTTCATCAAGAGGCTTTTTAGTTCTTTTCACTTTCTGCCATAAGGGTGGTATGTTACATCATTCTTATTATCAAGATTACCAAAAGAAAGAAATGCTTTTCTGGCAATAAATGCTAGTAGAAATTGGTCACTTGGATTTTTATGTATGCATTATTTCAAAGACCCTTACTTAACTTTTAGTAACTTCAATTGAAATTATATTACAGGAATAGAGCTTAAAGAATCAGAGGAAAGAAAAGTTAACATATTTTTCTCAGATATATGTTTTGTAAATTTGTTTTTTATAGGTAATAGAGAACATGCATGCAAGATTTTACTATCCCAACTGAAGTGGCAAAGCTGACATTTTGCTCTGAAAACCAATGGGTTTGTATTTGTGCCCAGGAGAGAGTCCCTCCAATCCACAGAGTGGTCTTCAGAGCTAATCTATGCATACGGTCAAAAGTCTCTGTGTCTCTATCTGGATTTAAAGCAGGAAACAGAAACCACTCTAGATGTTTCCAGAAAAGGGGGGATTAGTACAGAACACCACTTGATCACACAATAATTGGAAGGACTAGAAAAGTATAAGTCAAGGGATTGCCACACGTAATTTGGTTTCTAGGTCAGCTGTGAACCAGATTTTAGGAAATTACTGCTACTACTCATACATTTGTTGCCATAAACATGGCTGCTTCCCGCACTTGAAGCTGCTTACTAGGCAGAGAAATGTGGAGTCCAGAGCTTAGACGTCAGCTACCACTCTTGCAAAAAGACAGCCTTCAACTCCCATCTACTTCCTGAATCTCTTCCAAGTGCATATCATAATACATCCAGAATCCTAGCTGCTGAGGAGTATAGGAAGTAAGAACGTTATCTGTAACCCTTCAGTATAGGGGAGAGAGACAGAAAGTAAGATACAAATGGATGCCAAATACCCAGAGACAGTCTACAGCACGTTCCCCCAGTGAGCACTTAGTCTGCATTTAGTCTGCCCGCATCCTTGGACAGGTCTTCAGGTGAGACCCTCAAGTTCTGTGCCATAGGACAATGAAGATATTATTTCGTCTAGAAAGTGTTAAGTGTGATGTCTACTCCTCTTTAGTTCCTGAATCAGTCCTGACTGCAGCCGAAAGCACCTGTGCTGCTCCAGCCTTTCTCATCTTCCCTCTCAATTAGGAATGAGAAAGATGGACCACAGTGGGTACGGATGGGCCAGAACAGGTCAGAATGTATCAGCGTTGATGATTAGAAGTCTGTGTGGTTCCTGAGCTGACCCTGCATCTCCTTGGCCCAGGATTCTGGGTCCCAGAACAGACCCAGACTTTCTTGTCAATGCTGTTTTCTAGCAAGTGAGTTACATGCTTTGAGGATGAATCCTAATATAGAGAATCAATCACTTTAATGAATACATTTATGTATTTTCTTAATGAATGATATTTACTAAAGACAATATTTTTAAAAGAGCTTATCTTAAACTACTGTTTTTTTGGGGTTTTTTTTTTTTTTTTTTTTTTGAGTAAAGGGCGAACAGCTTTAGTGGCTTTTTAAAGCCATTCCAGAGATGTGTCTTGTGTTTGCTGTGGTAGATATGAATCAGCTTTTCTTATCTGAGTCAAGTTATTTAGCTTTGTTTAAAGAAATGACCTATAAACCTAGCCTTTTTTTCTACCAGTTACAGTTGATGGAAAATCATTCTTGCCTCCCCTGGTTCTGATAGGAGAATTGGGAACAAGATTTGAAGATCATTGTTGTTTAATCACTAAGTCATGTCTGACTCTTTGTGACCACATGGACTGTCGCCCGCCAGGCTCCTTTGTGCAAGTTATTTCCCAGACAAGAATACTGGAATGAGTTGCTATTTCTTTCTCCAGGGGATCTTCCTAACCCAGGGATAGAACATAGTTTCCCTGCATTGCAGGTGGACTCTTTACCATCTGAGCTACCAGGGATGTCCTACAGTTCAGATAACTTAGACGCCATAAGTGCCCTCATCTGGAACAGAGTAGAATGTGAATCCATTCTACATAATCTGAAATCTCAAATGTAAACATTCAGAGATACGACTGGCAGCACCAGGACAAGCACAGTGTTGACAGAAGGTAGCAGGGAAATGAAATGTCTAGGAATCAGGTCAACTGCCCACAGAATTGGCCCATCTGGTGATTAAAAATAATTATTATACCACAGATGTGATAATACTAAACCTCTTTATTCAACAGGACTTCCCTGGTGGCTCAGACGGTAAAGCGTCTGTTGACAACCCGGGAGTACCCGGGTTCAATCCCTGGGTCGGGAAGATCCCCTGGGGAAGGAAATGGCAATCCACTCCAGTACTATTGCCTGGAAAATCCCACGGACAGAGGAGCCTGGTAGGCTACAGAGACTACAGTCCACGGGGTCACAAAAGAGTTGGACACGACTGAGCGACTTCACTTTCACTTTCACTTTATTCAATAATTTTCAATCAAGTATAGTAGCTGGGATTTGGGGAGATTTTTGATTATTAATGTGGCTGCATTCAAATGCAAATTCTTCTATTGACTTAGCTTGGTAAAAATCAGATTCACCACATTACTTTCAGATATACTGTCTGGAAGAGTTTGCTTTTTTGAAAAGCAAGGGATTGCTATGTTTTATTACTTTTCTTTTATTTCCAAATTTAACGTACTTAGGTTTTTGGAGGACTTTCTTATCAGATAAAATAGTTGCTGACTGGGAAAGTTATTTCCCACACTACTAAGTCTTTAGTGCAAGGTGGCAAATGCTGCATGCAAAGTCACTTCACTCATGTCCAGCTCTTTGCCACTCCATGGACTATAGACCACCAGGCTCCTCTGTCCATGGGATTCTCCAGGCAAGAATACAGAAGCAGGTTGCAGTTTCCTACTCCAGGGATCTTCCCAAACCAGGGTCCAATCTGGGTCTGCATTCGCAGGCAGGTTCTTTACCACTAGCACCACCTGGGAAGCCCGAAGGTGGCAAAAACCTATGTCTAAATAGTCTCCAAAGACCATGCTTGCTCGTGGAGTACATAAAATAATACTTTAAAATGTAGGGTACGGAGGGATTCTTAGATGTTTGCTTTAGATTTATTTTTATTCTTATGTCATTCTTTTCTCAGTTTTTGTGTCTCTTCTGTATTGTATATATAAATCCAGCAGTATATATGTGTAACTTATAAATAAATAGGGGCTTCCCAGGTGGCACTAGTGGAAAAGAACCTGCCTGCAAATGCTGGAGACTCAGGAGACGTAAGAGACGTGGGTTTGACCCCTGGGTCAGGAAGACCCCCTGGGGGGAGGGCATGGCAACCCACTCCAGTATTCTTGCCTGGAGTATCCCATGGACAGAGGAGCCTTGTGGGCTACAGTCCATAGGGTTGCAGAGTCGGGCATGACCGAAATGACTTATCCCACATAAGTAAATATGCATACATTTGAAGTTTGTGGTCAAACAATGTTTTTAACAATAGAGGTGCAAAATCAAGAATTTTGAGGACTAGCTGTCTGTTTTTCTGCCTACAAAACCGCTAGAGTCCATCTTATTCTCCTTCTTATTCTCTTATTCTCAAACTTAAAAGCTCAGCAAACACCTTGAATTTTTAATCTTTTAATAGCTATAAGAAGATGAAGAGTCAGACAATTACAGAGTTTTACTTCTGGAAGGGAACAGGAGATAATCTCATCCAACCTCTCCTCATTTTTCTTTCGAGGAAAATTAAACCTGAGAGGTTAAGTGGCAGTGTGGCCTCTACTTGCCCCACATTGAGAAAAAGCTGGTGTTTTTCCTATAGTCCTCAAACCCCTGCCCACGCTTACTCAAGTCATAGCATGAACACAGCTGATTTTGGTGCCTGTCACCAGCTATGTATGTGGTATAGACGTCTAACCAGATGCTTCTGTGTGTGCCTGCTGCAGTATCCACGGCATTTGCATCATCTCTGAAATTCTATTAGTTGTGAAAAGGCCAAGGAATGCATCTCAGGCTAAGATCACAGAGTTTTCACTCATCATTAATATTTATATTCCTTGTCCCTTCCAGTTGAAATCTTTGGGCCTAGCCTTTCTGGCCCTGGATCTTAAGTTTATGCAAATTTGTGTAACTGCTTTTGCTTATTCTTGGAAGTGTGTCAATTTGTTGGATTAAAATAAATAGATTAAATTATAACAATAACTGTATGTGGTTAACTTTATATTACAAGAACATTGCAATGTCTATTTTGGCTTCAAACCTTTGTGCTCTTTATTTGGCTTAGTGTTTATTTGGCAAGTTCCACTGGTGGCTCAGAGGTTTAAGTGTCTGCCTCCAATGCGGGAGACCCATATTCGATCCCTGGGTTAGATACCTGGGTCAGGAAGATTCCCTGGAGAAGGAAATGGCAACCCACTCCAGTATTCTTTCTTGGAGAATCCCATCGTCAGAGGAGCCTGGTAGGCTACAGTCCACGGGGTCACAAAGAGTCGGACACGACTGAGCGACTTCACTTAATTGGCTTAGAATACTAACTTTATAGAAGTGGGAGCTTTCTATCTCAAGACTAAGTATGCATTGCTTTCATTTTCCTCGACCCACGTGATACCTCACTCTCCATAGCCTCCCATGCTGGTTTCAGATTCATACTAGGATAGCATTCCAAGCTCTTGTCCTCCCTCTCCCCAAGAAGAGCCCATTCCTCCAGGGCGCCAAGATAAACTAGGCTGGCCCTCTCCAGAAACAGTTCTTCTAAGCTGATCAGCACTTTCCTCATCTTTAGACTCAATGGCCCTCTTCCTGCTCAAGCTTTCTGCAGCCTTTGACATTTGGTCTTTTTGCTTTTTGACACTGTCTTTTCCTTTGGATTCTCTTACAAAGTCCTTACCTTGTTTTCTTCTTTTCTTTCTCACAAAATTAGCTTAATCTCCTTGGAGGACTCTTGCCCTCTTTGCATCTGATTGTGTGAGCAGGCTTCAAGGTTCCACCCTAAGCCACCTTCCCCTCCCTTTAAGTTGAAATCCCTTCCAGTCATAGAACATCAGCAATCACCAGTCTCCATCTCCAGAAAAGACTATTTCAGGCTTCCATGTAAAACCACAAATTCCTGCTATACATACCTGACATGAAGTCTCAAGATCAATATCTTTTACCCCAAACTAAGTCCTTCTTCTTCCTTCTCTCAGCTTATTATAGGTGGCACCATTTCCTCATAGTCTCTTAAGCTTGAAACCTTTTTTGCAAAGATTCTTCTCCTTACCACCCACATCTAATCAGTTATAATAGCCTGTTAACTTTTCACTTGGGATATTTCTGATTTCCAACATCTCCATTTTAGTTGCTGACACCCGCTTCAGTCCTGCACTGTTCCATCATGGTCAGCAAGGTAGAATGATATCCCTAAGAGCTATGTGCTACAAAACAGCAGAGGAAAAGCCTGACCCAGGGGGAGGCCTGGATCAGTTGCTTGAGGTCAAACATGAGACAATAAAATGCAGACGATTGAATGAAATTAATAGCCTTGAATATGGACCATGCCATGCAACATCATAAGGACACTTCAAACATCCTAGAATATGAGAGTCCTACAGCAAATTCATGAGTGGGAAATCCAATCCAAAGCTACATGGATTTGCAAGAAGCAAGGCACAGTAACTAAGAACAAGGCCAGCTGAGTGGCTCTCTGTATATAGCACTCATCATAAAAGAAGGCTTGCTGCCGCTGCTGCTGCTAAGTCACTTCAGTCGTGTCCGACTCTGTGCCACCCCATAGACGGCAGCCCACCAGGCTCTCCCATCCCTGGGATTCTCCAGGCAAGAACACTGGAGTGGGTTGCCACCTCCTTCTCCAATGCATGAAAGTGAGAAGTGAAAGTGAAGTCGCTCAGTCGTGTTCGACTCTTCGCGACCCCATGGACTGCAGCCTACCAGGTTCCTCCGTCCATGGGATTTTCCAGGCAAGAGTACTGGAGTGGGGTGCCATTGCCTTCTCAAAGAAGGCTTATGAAGGTCAAAAGCTCTGATTCAAGTTCAAAAGGCAATAGTTACCCCACTTTTAGGAAACCAATGGAAAAAAACTTATTAACTATGACACAATATGTACATTGGAGAAGGAAATGGCAACCCACTCAAGTATTCTTTTTTTTGCCTGGGAAATTCCATGGGCAGAGAAGCCTGGGAACTATAGTCCATAGGGTCACAAAAGAGTCGGACATGACTTAGCAACTAAACAATATGTACAGAGAACTCTATTACTTGAGAGCTAAGAGGTGGCAAGAATACACAGAAGAACTATACAAAAAAGATCTTAATGACCCAGATAACCACAGTGGTGTGGTCACTCACTTAAAGCCAGACATCTTGGAGTGTGAAATCAAGTTGGCCTTAGGAAGCATTACTACAAACAAAGCTAATTGGAGTTAATAGAATTCCAGCTGAGCTATTTCAAATCTTAAAAGAAGATGCTGTAAAAATGCTGCACTCAATATATCAGCAAATTTGGAAAACTCAGCAGTGGCCACAGGACTGAAAAATGTCAATTTTCATTCCAATCCCAAAGAAGGGTAATGCCAAAGAATGTTCAAACTACTGTACAATTGTGCTCATATCACATGCTAGTAAGGTTACGCTCAAAATCTTTCAAGCTAGGCTTCAGCAGTACATGAACTGAGAATTTCCAGATGTACAAGTTGGATTTAGAAAAGGCAGAGGAACCAAACAGCAAATTGCCAATATTTGTTGGATCATAGAGAAAGCAAAGGAATTCTAGAAAAGCATCTACTTCTGCTTCACTGACTGCACTAAAGCCTTTTACTGTGTGGATCACAACAAACTGTGGAAAATTCTTAAACAAATGGGAACACCAGACCACCTTACTTGTCTTCCAAGAAACCCGTATGTAGATCAAGAAGCAACAGAGCTGGACATGGAACAACTGACTGTTGGGACTGACTTATTATACTCTTTTCAAAGTTGGGGAAAGAGTATAATAAGACTGTATATCACCCTGCTTATTTAACTTCTATGCATAGTTCATCACGTGATATGCTGGGCAGGATGACACACAAGCTGGAATCAAGATTGCCAGGAAAAATACCAACAACCTCAGATATGCAGATGATACTATTCTAATGACAGAAGGTGAAGAAGAACTGAAAAGCCTCTTGATGAGGGTGAAAGAAGAGAGTTAAAAAAAGCTGGCTTAAAACTCAACATTCAAAAGACTAAGATCATGGTATCTGGTCCCATCACTTCATGGCAAATAGAAGGGGAGAAAAGCAGAAGCAGTAGCAGATTTTATTTTCTTGGGCTCAAAAATCATTGTGGATGGTTACAGAAGTCATGAAACTAAAAGAAGCTTGCTCTCTGAAAGGAAAACTATGACAAACCTAGACATCACATTAAAAAGCAGAGACATCACTTTGCTGACAAAGGTCCATATAGTCAAAGTTATAGTATTTTCAGTAGTCATGTACAGATGTGAAAGCTGGACCATAAGGAAGACTGAGTGCTGAAGAATTGAAGCTTTTGAATTGTGGTGCCAGAGAAGACCTTTGAGGGTCCCTTGCACAACAAGGAGATCAAACCAGCTAATCCTAAAGGAAATCAACCCTGAATATTCATTGGAAGGACTGATGCTGAAGCTGTAGCTCCAATACTTGGGCCATGTGATGTGAAGAGCCAACTCACTGGAAAAGACCCTGATGCTGGGAAAGATTGAAAGCTAAAGGAGAGGGTGTGATAGAGGATGAGATGGTTAGATAGTGTCTCTGACTCAATGGACAATGAATTTGAGCAAGCTCTGGAGATAGTGAAGGTCAGAGGAGCCTGTTGTGTTGTAGTCCATGGGGTCACAAAGAGTCAGACATGACTTGGCAACTGAACAGCAACAAAAAAGCCCTTCAAAGCCAGTGAATATGTCCTTTGTATCTTTGAATCAGTGCAACAAATATGTTCACATGGCCAATGAACCATATTCAAAACTCAGTAAGCTTCCTGGGGCTTACTAGCTTTGTTATCACCAATGAATTACTTAATATCTCTAGATTTCAGTTTCTTCATAGATAAATTGGAATGTAATCTCTATCCTACAAAGCTGTTGAGAGGACTGGATAAGATTTTTTTATGTGATATGTCTGGCTCAGCATCTGGCCCAGAGTAAATATGTGTTAAGATCATTCTCTGTCAGTCTCTGGGGTTAATGGTGAGAGTACAATTGTAAAGTGGACAGTATGTGGTCTGTGCTCGCAGGGAACACACAGCCTTTTGGGATTTATGCTCTGTTGGGCAAAGGACAAGGTGTTGAAAATACCCTGGAAGTACCTGATATGAACCTGGGGGCTCTAGGCATGCTTCAGATTGGAAGGATGAGAAACAGCAGCTAGATGGGGAATGTAGGGTGTGTGTGTGTGTGTGTGTGTGTGTGTGTGTGTGTGCGTGCGTGCACATGTGTATCTCTATTTTGCATAATCTACTTCAGTAATATGTATGTGAAATTGAGGCTATTCACCAGGAAGCTTTAATCCCTCTGTGGATGGTAAATGTTTCATAGTAAGCTAAATACTGGAATGTGACAAAACTAGATAGCTCTTTCCCAAGATCTTTTTCTAATCTAGCTTTTCCTGAGCTATTTGGGACTCCTTCTACTGAAACAAGTTAACTCAATAAACCTAGAGAAAGGAAACAGTTCCTAATTACATTAAACAACACTTGTTGCTCCCATATACAAATTAACATGTTTATTATTATATTAATATTAATCTTCACTGAAATATAGTTACCACCAACCCCTTTAGCTTTATGAAGAAAAACATACCACTCTCCCATACCACCCAGCCTATGGAATTCACAATAACATTTGAGGTGATCACAGCTGTTGTTGGTTTTAACTTCAGTTCAGTTTAGTCTCTCAGTCACGTCCGATGCTTTGTGGCCCCATGAACCGCAGCACGCCAGGCCTCCCTGTCCATCACCAACTCCCAGAGTTCAATCAAACTCATGTCCATCAAGTCGATGACGCCATCCAACCATCTCATCCTCTGTCGTCCCCTTCTCCTCCTGCCTTCAATCTTTCCCAGTATCAGGGTCTCTTCAGATGTGTCAGTTCTTTGCATCAGGTGACGAAAATATTGGAGTTTCAGCTTCAACATCAGTCCTTCCAATGATCACCCAGGACTGGTCTCCTTTAGGATGGACTGGTTGGATCTCCTCGCAGTCCAAGGGCCTTTCAAGAGTCTTCTCCAACACCATAGTTCAAAAGCATCAATTCTTCAGCACTCAGCTTTCTTTATAGTCCAACTCTCACATTCATACATGACTACTGTAAAAACCATAGCCTTGACTAGATGGACCTTTATTGACAAAGTAATGTCTCTGCTTTTTAATATGGTGTCTAGGTTGGTCATAACTTAATGATAGACATTTTTACTATTACTTTATCATCATTTCATATACTAACAAATAAGGTTCTTTGTGGTCTGGATTTAGCAAAAAGAATCCTAAAATGTCTGAATGAAAAGGAAAGTTGGAAATAAACCAGTTGGATGTGCTGGGATGTGCTGCTGGCTGCAGCCTGCACTCCCAACTGCACAGCTGGCTGGAACTCACCCAGCAAGATACAAGAGAGAGAGCACCAGCCACCAACTCTTCTCTGGGGGCTTGTGAGGACCTCCCTCCCATCTGGGAGATTTTCCTGATGGTGACCTCGAGGCCTCGGAGACATAAAATGTTATTTCTTTTCCTATATACTTTCAGTTTTTCTTAAACAAACAAGAAGGCTTCATTTTAGTTATGCAAGCGAAGGCCCTGACAAGTTAGAAAACTGACTTCAGGTTGTACAGCTATAGTTAGTGGATCAGCCAGGATTAAAATACAGGGTTCCTGAACCCCAGTCCCATGTGGCCCCATCATGTCTGCCCTCCACCCAGCCTGGGTCCACAAGTGTAGCCCTGGTCAATTCTGGAAGGGAGCAGACTTGGGTAGCACACCCATGTGGGAAATCCTTCCTAATAGTTTTTGGGCTATTGGTGTGTTTTTCTAAATCTTGAGAAAAACCTGTTGAAAAATTAGGAAAGCTGGGAAAATTATCTAATTCTCCTGCAAGAACTAAAACATAGCCACTGATGTAAAGATGATACTGATTTGAAGAGCTCCACTGACATCAGGTCAAAAGCAGAAGCAGGGAATGTGGTACAAAGAGTCAAAGATTAAGGTTGACCAGAATCTCTGGGAATGGGGACAGGAGCACAGAGGGGATAAGAGGTCATGATCTAAGTGGTCAGTCTGGCTGGTAGATGTTGCCATGTTACAGGTAAACACTTATGGTGCTGGCTGGTGCTCACAGTGAGTCACACAAATAAAATAAATGTTATTATATTTATATACATAGAATGCTTTAAACATCCTATGAGTGGTATTCCAAGAAATAAGTTTTGGAAGCAATATGAGTTTTTAAATTGGAAATTTAGAGACATGGTTCTACATAGGTTTGAGAGATGTGAGTGCTATGTTATATGAATACTACCCCGTAGTGTTTGCTGGCATTTTATAGCATTTGAATATTTACCATAGGCAAAGAAAGTGAAGTCGCTCAGTCGCGCCCAACTCTTAGCAACCCCATGGACTGCAGCCTACCAGGCTCCTCCATCCATAGGATACTCCAGGCAAGAGTACTGGAGTGGGGTGCCATAGGCAAAGAAGTTCTTTGTAAATACTACCATTCTTGATGTTTCTTACTCGTTACAGACATACCTTGTTTTATTGTGCCTTGCTTTGTTGAGCTTTTCAGATATTTCACATTTTACAAATTGAAGATTTGTGGTGACCCTGTGTTTAGCAAGTCTACTGGCCTCCTTTCTCCAACAGCATTTGCTCACTGTCTCTGTGTCATATTTTGCTAATCTCACAATATTTCAAACTTTTCATTATTATTATACTTGCTATAGTGATCTGTGATTAATAATCTTTGATGTTACTTTTGCAAAAATATTATAACTCACTAAAGATTTAGATGATGGTTAGCAATTTTTATCATTTTGAATTAAAGTAGGTACACTGCTTTTTGACCTTCCCCAGTGGCTCAGCGGTGAAGAATCTGCCTGTAGTGCAGGAGCCACAGCATACCTGGGTTTGATCCCTGAGTTGGGAAGATCCCCTGGAGGAGGAAAAGGCAACCCAATCCAGTATTCTTACCTGGAGAATCCCAAGGACTGAGGAGCCTGGAAGGCTGCAGTCCATGGCGTCACAGGAGTCAACACAACTGAAGCGACTTAGCACATATGTACATTGCTTTTTAGATATAATCCTTTTGCTTATGTAGACTACTTAATAGACTACAGTATAGTGTAAACACAACTTATATTTACTAAGAAGCCAAAGTAGTCACATATGGATGTGAGAGTTGGACTATAAAGAAAGTTGAGCACCAAAGAATTGATGCTTTTGAACTGTGATGTTGGAGAAGACTCTTGAGAAGCCCTTGGACTGCAAGGAGATCCAACCAGTCGATCCTAAAGGAAATCAATCCTGAATGTTCATTGGAAGGACTCATGCTGAAGCTGAAACTCCAATACTTTGGCAACCTGATGCGATGAACTGACTCATTTGAAAGGAGCCTGATGTTGGGAAAGATTGAAGGCAGGAGGACAAGGGGATGACAGAGGATAAGATGGTTGGAAGGCATCACCGACTCAATAGACATGAGTCTGAGTAAACTCTGGGTGTTGGTGATGGACAAGGAGGCCTGGCATGCAACAGCCCTTGGGGTCACAAAGCATTGGACACAACTGAGCGACTGAACTGAACTGAACTGAGGAAGTCAAAAACTTTCTGTGACTTGCTTTAGTGTGATATTCCCTTTATTGTGGTGGTCTGGAACTGAATCCACGATATGTCCACTGTCCACAGTATGTCCAAGTTATGTCTGTAAAATAAATGCTTTAGCAATCCATAATATTGTGAATAAAGCATATAAAAATGTTAGAAATATTTTAAACACAAAAACAACTTATGTTTTCATAAATTCCTGAAAATTCCTGGGAATTTTGATTGCTCATTCCTAAATCCCAAAGATTACCATCTAACAGGAATTGCTAGGCATGGGTCATAGATGGACCCAAGTAGCATGGATTATTATTCTAATTTAGAAATCTTATAAAGAGAGGTGGTCCTAAGATGGTGGGGGAACAGGAGAAGGAGACCACTTTCTCCCCCACAAATTCATCAAAAGATCATCTGAACGCTGAGCAAAGTCCACAAAACAACTTCTGAATGCTGGCGGAGGAAACCAGGTACCCAGAAAGGCAGCCCATTGTCTTCAGAAGAAGCTGTTTTATCATTAGTGCAATATGGATGGAGAAGTCTTGAGGTTATTGTAAGAATAAGATTGAAAACCAGAGGCAGGAGGCTTAAATCCAAAACTTGAGAACACCAGAAAACTCCTGACTCCAGGGAACATTAATCGACAAGAGCTCATCCAAAAGCCTCCATACCTATACTGAAACCAAGCTCCACCTAAGAGACAAGTTTCAGAGCAAGACATACCAAGCTAATTCTCCAACAACGCAGGAATATAACCCTGAGCATTGAAATACAGGCAGCCAAAAGTCACACTAAACCCACAGACACCTCAAAACTCATTACTGGACGCTTCATTGCACTCCAGAGAGAAGCGAATCAGCTCCACCCAGCAGAACACCAATACAAGCTCCCTTAACCAGGAAACCTTGACAAGCCACTCGCCCACTCCACCCACAGGGAGGAACTTTCAGCATACAGAAAGGCCACCCCAAACACAGCAATCTAAACAAGATGAAAAGGCAGAGAAATATTCAGCAGGTAAAGGAACATGGTAAATGCCCACCAAACCAAACAAAAGAGGAGGAGATGGGGAGTCTACCTGAAAAAGAATTCAGAATAATGATAGTAAAAATGATCCAAAATCTTGAAAACAAAATGGAGTTAGGATAAATAGTCTGGAGACAAGGACTGAGAAGATGCAAGAAATGTTTAACAAGGACTAAGAAGAAATAAAAAAGAGTCAATCAATAATGCATAATGCAATAACTGAGATCAAAAACACTCTGGATGGAACCAACAGTAGAATAACTGAGGCAGAAGACAGGATAAGTGAGGTCAAAGATAGAATGGTGGAAATAAATGAAGCAGAGAGGAAAAAAGAAAAAAGAATTAAAAGAAATGAGGACAACCTCAGAGGCCTCTGGGACAATGTCAAATGCCCTAACATTTGAATCATAGGAGTCCCAGAAGAAGAAGACAAAAAGAAAGGCCATGAGAAAATACTTGAGGAGATAATAGCCGAAAACTTCCCTAAAATGGGGAAGGAAATAATCACCCAAGTCCAAGAAACCCAGAGTCCCAGACAGGATAAACCCAAGGCAAAACACCTCAAGATACATATTAATCAAATAACGAAGATCAAACACAAAGAACTAATATTAAAAGCAGCAAGGGAAAAACAACAAATAACACACAAGGGGATTCCCATAAGGATAACAGCTGATCTTTTGATAGAAACTCTTCAGGCCAGAAGGGAATGGCACGGCATACTTAAAGTGACGAAAGAGAAAAACCTACAGTCCAGATTACTGTACCCAGCAAGGATCTCATTCAAATACGAAGGAGAAATCAAAAGCTTTCAAACAAGCAAAAGCTCAGAGAATTCAGCACCACCAAACCAGCTCTTCAACAATTGCTAAAGGATCTTCTCTAGACAGGAAACACAGAAAAGGTGTATAAATGCAAACCCAAAACAACAAAGTAAATGGCAACAGGATCATACTTATCAATAATTACCTTAAATGTAAATGAGTTTAATGCCCCAACCAAAAGACAAAGACTGTCTGAATGGATACAAAAACAAGACCCCTATATATGCTCTCTACAAGAGACCCACCTCAAAACAAGGGACACATACAGACTGAAAGTGAAGGGCTGGAAAAAGATATTTCATGCAAATGGAAACCAAAAGAAAGCAGGAATAGCAATACTCATATCAGATAAAATAGACTTTGAAATAAAGGCTATGAAAAGAGACAAAGAAGAACACTACATAATGACCAAAGGATCAATCTAAGAAGAAGATATTACAATTATAAATATATATGCACCCAACATAGGAGCACCACAATATGGAAGGCAAATGCTAATAAGTATGAAAGGGAAAATTAACAGTAACACAATAATAGCGGGAGACTTTAATACCCCACTCACACCTATGGATAGATTAGTTGAACAGAAAATTAGCAAGGAAATACAAACTTTAAATGATACAGTGGACCAGTTAGACCTAATTGATATCTATAGGACATTTCACCCCAAAACAATGAATTTCACCTTTTTCTCAAGTGCACACGGAAACTTCTCCAGGATAGATCACATCCTGGGCCATAAATCTAGCCTTGGTAAATTCAAAAAAATTGAAATCATTCCAAGCATCTTTTCTGACCACAATGAAGTAAGATTAGATGTCAACTACCAGGAAGGAAAAAAAAAGAAACTGTTAAAAATACAAACATATGGAGGCTAAACAACATGCTTCTGAATAACCAACAAATCACAGAAGAAATAAAAAAAGAAATCAAAATATGCATGGAAATGAATAAAAATGAAAACACTACAACCCAAAACCTATGGGATTCAGTAAAAGCAGTGCTAAGTGGAAGGTTCATAACAATATGTTTACCTCAAGAAACAAGAGAAAAATCAAATAAATAACCTAACTTTACGCCTAAAGCAACTAGAAAAAGAAGAAAGGAAGAACCCCAGGGTTAGTAGAAGGAAAGAAATCATAAAAATTAGGGAAGAAGTAAATGAAAAAGAAACAAAGGAGACCATAGCAAAAATCAACAAAGCCAAAAGCTGGTTCTTTGAGAAGATAAATAAAATAGACAAGCCATTAGCCAGACTCATCAAGAAAAAAAGAAGAATCAAATCAACAAAAATAGAAATGCAAATAGAGAAATCACAACAGACCACACAGAAATACAAAGGATCATAAGAGACTACTATCAGCAACTGTATGCCAATAAAATGGACAACGTGGAAGAAATGGACAAATTCTTAGAAAAGTATAACTTTCCAAAAGTGAACCAAGAAGAGATAGAAAATCTTAACAGACCCATCACAAGCACAGAAATCAAAACTGTAATCAGAAATCTTCCAGGAAACAAAAGCTCAGGACTAGATGGCTTCACAGCTGAATTCTACCAAATTTAGAGAAAAGCTAACACCTATCCTGCTCAAACTCTTCCAGAAAATTGCAGAGGAAGGCAAACTCCCAAACTCATTCTATGAGGCCACCATCACCCTAATACCAAAACCTGACAAACATGCCACAAAAAAAGAAAACGACTGGCCAATATCACTGATGAACATAGATGCAAAAATCCTTAACAAAATTCTAGCAATCAGAATCCAACAACATATTAAAAAGATCATACAGCATGACCAAGTGGGCTTTATCCCAGGGATGCAAGGATTCTTCAATATTCACAAATCAATCAATGTGATACACCACATTAACAAATTGAAAGATAAAAACCATATGATTATCTCAATAGATGCAGAGAAAGCCTTTGACAAAATTCAACACCTATTTATGATTTAAAAAAAAAAAAACCTCCAGAAAGCAGGAATAGAAGGATCATACCTCAACATAATAAAAGTCATATATGATAAACTGATAGCAAACATTATCCTCAATGGTGATAAATTGAAAGCATTTCCCCTAAAGTCGGGAACAATACAAGGGTGCCCAATTTCACCACTACTATTCAATATAGTTTTGGTAGTTGATTCCAAAGTATTGGAAGTTTGGAAGTCTTTGCTCTGAAGCCACAGCAATCAGAGAAGAAAAAGAAATAAAAGGAATCCAGATTGGAAAAGAAGAAGTAAAACTCTTACTGTTTGCAGATGACATGATCCTCTACATAGAAAACCCTAAAGACACCACCAGAAAATTACTAGAGCTAATCAATGAAAGTAGCAAAGTTGCAGGATATAAAATTAACACACAGAAGTCCCTTGCATTCCTATACACTAACAATGAGAAAACAGAAAGTGAAATTAAATAAACAATTCCATTCACCATTGCAATGAAAAAAATAAAATACTTAGGAATAATTCTACCTAAAGAAACAAAAGACCTATATAGAGAAAACCATAAAACACTGATGAAAGAAATAAAAGATGACACAAATAGATGGAGAAATATACCATGTTTAGAAGAATCAATATAGTGAAAGTGAGTATACTACCCAAAGCAATCTATAGATTCAATGCAATCCTTATCAAGCTATCAACGGTATTTTTCACAGAACTAGAACAAATAATTTCACAATTTGTATGGAAATACCAAAAAAAAAAAAACCAACCTCAAATAGCCAAAGCGATCTTGAAAAAGAAGACTGGAACTGGAGGAATCAACCTGTCTGACTTCAGACTATACTACAAAGCTGCAGTCATCAAGACAGTATGGCACTGGCACAAAGAAAGAAATACAGATCAGTGGAATAAAATAGAAAGTCCAGAGATAAATTCACCTACCTACAGACACTTAATCTTTGACAAAGGAGGCAAGAATATACAATGGAAAAAAGACAATCTCTTTAACAAGTGGTGCTGGGAAAACTGGTCAACCACTTGTAAAAGAATGAAACTAGAACACTTTCTAACACCATACACAAAAATAAACTCAAAACAAATTAAAGATCTAAACATAAGACCAGGAACTATAAAACTCCTAGAGGAAAACTTAGGCAAAACACTCTCTTACATAAATCACAGGAGGATCCTCTATGACCCTCCTCCCAGAGTAATGGAAATAAAAGCAAAAATAAGCAAATGGGACCTAATTAAACTTAAAAGCTTTTGCACAATGAAGGAAACTCTAAGCAAGGTGAAAAGACAGCCTTCAGAATGGGAGAAAATAATAGCAAATGAAGCAATTGACAAAGAATTAATCTCAAAAATATACAAGCAACTCCTGCAGCTCAATTCCAGAAAAATAAATGACCCAATCAAAAAATGGGCCAAAGAACTAAACAGACATTCTTCAAGAAGACATGTAGATGGCTAACAAACACATGAAAAATGCTCAACACTGCTCATTATTAGAGAAATGTAAATCAAAACCACAATAACATACCATCTCACACCAGTCAGAATGGCTGCTATCGAAAAGTATACAAACAATAAATGCTGGAGAGAGTGTGGAGAAAAGGAACCCACTTACACTGTTGGTGGGAATGCAAACTAGTGCAGCCACTGTGGAGAACAGTGTGGAGATTCCTTTAAAAACTAGAAATAGAACTGCCATATGACCCAGCAATCCCACTGCCGGGCATACACACCAAAGAAACCAAAATTGAAAGAGACAAGCGTACCCCAATGCTCATCACAGCACTGTTTACAATAATCGGGACATGGAAGCAACTAGATGTCCATCAGCAGACGAATGGATAAGAAAGCTGTGGTACAATATACACAATGGAATATTACTCAGCCATTAAAAAGAATGCATTTGAATCAGTTCTAATGAGGTGGATGAAACTAGAGCCTATTGGGCAGAGTGAAGTAAGTCAGAAAGGAAAACACCAATACAGTATACTGATGCATATATATGGAATTTAGAAAGATGGTAACAATGACCTATATGCAAAACAGCAAAAGAGACATAGATGTAAAGAACAATCTTTTGGACTCTGTGGGAGAAGGCGAGGGTGGGATGATTTGAGAGAATAGCATTGAAACATGTATGTTATCATATGTGAAACAGATGGCCAGCCCAGGTTCAATGCATGAAACAGGGTGCTCAGGGCTGGGATGACCCAGAGGGATGGGATGGGGACAGAGATGGGAGGGGGGGTTCAGGATGGGGAACACATGTACACCCATGGCTGATTCATGTCAATGTATGGCAAAAAACACTACAATATTGTAAAGTAATTAGCCACCAATTAAAATAAATTAATTAGTTAAAAAAAAGAAATCTCATAAAGAGGAAAAATTATGACTTTTTTTATGATACACTAACTGTAACAAAATTCTCCAAGACAGGCTTCAGCAATACATGAACCATGAACTTCCTGATGGTCAAGCTGGTTTTAGAAAAGGCAGAGGAACAAGAGATCAAATTGCCAGCATCTGCTGGATCATGGAAAAAGCAAGAGAGTTCCAGAAAAACATCTATTTCTGCTTTATTGACTATGCCAAAGCCTTTGACTGTGTGGATCACAAGAAACTGTGGAAAATTCTGAGAGAGATGGGACTAACCGGACCACCTGATCTGCCTCTTGAGAAATCTGTATGCAGGTCAGGAAGCAGCAGTTAGAACTGGACATGGAACAACAGACTGGTTTCAAATACGAAAAGGAGTATGTCAAGGGTGTATATTGTCACCCTGTTTATTTAACTTCTGTGCTGAGTACATCATGAGAAATGCTGGACTGGAAGAAACACAAGCTGGAATCAAGATTGCTGGGAGAAATATCAATAACCTCAGATATGCAGATGATACCACCCTTATGGCAGAAAGTGAAGAGGAAGTAAAAAGCCTCTTGATGAAAGTGAAAGAGGAGAGTGAAAAAGTCGGCCTAAAGCTCAACATTCAGAAAACGAAGATCATGGCATCGGGTCCCATCACTTCATGGGAAATAGATGGGGAAACAGTGGAAACAGTGTCAGACTTTATTTTTGGGGGCTCCAAAAGCACTGCAGATGGTGATTGCAGCCATGAAATTAAAAGATGCTTACTCTTTGGAAGAAAAGTTATGACCAACCTAGACAGCATATTCAAAAGCAGAGACATTACTTTGCTGACTAAGGTCCGTCTAGTCAAGGCTATGGTTTTTCCTGTGGTCATGTATGGATGTGAGAGTTGGACTGTGAAGAAGGCTGAGCGCCAAAGAATTGATGCTTTTGAATTGTGGTGTTGGAGAAGACTCTTGAGAGTCCCTTGGACTGCAAGGAGATCCAGCCAGTCCATTTTGAAGGAGATTAGCCCTGGGATTTCTTTGAAAGGAATGATGCTGAAGCTGAAACTCCAGTACTTTGGCCACCTCATGCGAAGAGTTGACTCATTGGAAAAAACACTGATGCTGGGAGGGATTGGGGGCAGGAGGAGAAGGGGACGACAGAGGATGAGATGGCTGGATGGCATCACGGACTCGATGGACGTGAGTCTGAGTGAACTCTGGGAGTTGGTGATGGACAGGGAGGCCTGGCGTGCTGTGATTCATGGGGTCGCAAAGTCAGACACGACTGAGCGACTGAACTGAACTGAACTATAACTCTACTTTTTTTGAAGTTTGTATATATTGTGAATAACAAAAAGTAGAGTCCATTAAAAACATCCAATGCACAAAGATTACTGGCTAAGTATTCTTCCCTTCTAGCTGCTCCATGCATATTCTCTCATTGTCCATTGCAGTAGCTACCTCTTTTTACACAGGTGTTTTCTGGAAATTCTACTTCCAAAATACTGTGCACAGAATATCAATTTTTACTAGGTTGAAGAAACAATGCTTCCTTTTCTTGGTAATTTCCATTAGGACCTCAGATGGTGCTAAAATAGACTGAGCCTTCCAAAGCTGCACTGTTAACACACATAATGTGAATAATGGGAAAGTTTAACTTTTTAAAAGGTCAAGACATACAATACATACTTAATAATTCTATCCTTGTTGAAATAACACTCAATATTTGAAAAACTCTTATGGACTGAGAGCCATCCAAGTTCAGGAAACAAAGAAATGGGATGGAGGGGAATACTTATTACTTTAAACAAATTCATAATAAGAACAAAGAAATTGAGATGAGAAGGAAATATTTCACTTGGATAAAAAATAATATAGGAAAATCTATGATAACTTGACTGAAAACAAACAAAAAAAGGAATAGGAAAAATCCATTCACATTTCAAGGTCTGAAGAGAAGTTTTTGTCCCAGAGTCATCTCTTTTCTTAACTGCAGGAAGTGTCCATCTCTCTACTAGGTTTATAGTTTCACTTCAGCGTTCATTCCTTATCCAGAGTTGCAAAGAAAATCCTTTCCAACCATGTCGATTATTTATCACCTGGACTCATTTCTTAAAAATCCAACAAACTGTGGAACTATAAGAATATTTCCTTAGCATATAGAAACATTTATCTTTTATAAAATTATCTTCACATGACACATGGGTGCCAAAAATAGGGTACAGAAATGAATAGGAACAGTTTAGTTAGAAAAGAAATCTGAGCATATTGCTTATCTAAATCTTCAATTTGACCAATCACTTTTCTGGCTCTGAAGTTACACATTTTGAGGAGAATAACAATTCAGAGGGCTTCAGAAAAAAAAAAATTCACGTTAAGAGCAAGATTATGAATACTCTTACTTTTCATGAAAGTTCTTTAATGAGTAATAGAAGACTAAAAGACAATAAACAAAAGAAAAGGTTAATATTTTAGGAATAACTTTACTAGATAGTGAGGTTATAGTTAATGTATAATGAACTTTTACAAATCAGTAAGAAAAAGCAATAACTTTAACCTTAAAGAGAAGGCAAAAATTACATAGGCAATTTGTGAAGGAAGAAGCACAAATGTACAACAAAGATGTGATCAACACAACTAAGGAGTTAATAAAATCTAAAACAATATATCATTTTTAAAATATCAGATTCGTAAAAGTCTTAAATAATGATGATACTTCATGATGGTAAAGGTATGGGAAAAACAGGCACTCAAACAAGTGATACAAGAGTTTTGTCTTTTTTTTTAATTTCCTTTTTGATGTTTTCATTTATGCATTGATTGTTCAGTTACTTGTTGTTTCAGTTCAGTTCAGTTGCTCAGTCGTGTCCAACTCTTTGCGACCCCATGGACTGCAGCATGCCAGGCCTCCCTGTCCATCGACAACTCCCAGAGTTTACTCAACCTCATGTTCATTGAGTTGGTGATGCCATCCAACCATCTCATCCTCTGTCATCCCCTTCTCCTCCTGCCTTCAATCTTTTCCAGCATTAATTTCCACATATTTGTGTATGTTCCAAGTTTGTTCCTATAATTGATTTCTAATTCCTATACCATTGTAGTCAAAAAAGATATTTGATGTTATTTCAGTCTTCTTAAATTTATTGAGACTTATTCTGTGGCCTAACATGTGATCTATCCTAGAAAATGTTTCATGTGCACTTGAAAAGAATGTTCTCTGTTGTAGTTCAATGAAACATTCTGCATCTACCTATTAAATTCATTTGTATAATGTGTCATTTAAGGCCAGTGTTCCCTTTTTGCTTCTGTCTGGATGATCTATCAATTGATTGATCTTAGTAGTATTTTTTGGATATGTCTCCTCAGGCAAGGGCAACAAAAGCAAAAATAAACAAATGGGACTATCAAATTAGAAAGCTTTTGCACAGTGAACAAAACAAAAAGGCAGCCTACTGAATGGGAAAAAATATTTGCAAACTATGTACCCAATAAAGGGTGGATATCCAAAATATATGAAGAATTTATACAACTCAATATTTTTTAAAAAACACCCAATTATAAAATTGGCAGAGGTCTGAACAGACATTTTTTAAAGAAGACAAACAGATGGGCAACAAACACATGAAAAGGTGTTCAACATCACTGATCATCAGAGAAATGTAAATCAAAACCATGATGAGATACCACCACCTTATACTTACTAGAATGGCTCTTATCAAAAAGACAAAAAAAAAAACTGTTGGTGAGGATGTGAAAAAAGGGAACCCTCATATACTGTTGGTAGGAATGTAAATTAGTATAGCCACAGTGGAAAACAGTACAGAGGTTTCTCAAAACTTAAAAAATAGAACTACCATACAATCCAGCCATTCCACTTCTGGGTATTTATCTAAAGAAAACTAAAATACTAATTCAAAAAGATAGAGGTACTGCTATGCTCTCTGAAGCACTGTTTACAGTAGCCAAGACATGCAAGCAACCTAAGTACCCACTGAAAGATGAGTGGATAAGCAAGGTGTTATATATGTATATATATATATTACTCAGCCATGAAAAATAATTAAGTCTGGCCATTTGCTTCAATGTGAGTTGACCTGGAGGGTATTATGCTTAGTGAAATAAGTTAGAGAAAAAAAAACAAATACTATATGACTTCACTTACATGTGGAATCTAAACGATAAATGAAACAGAACAGATTCATAGACACAGAGGACAAACTTGTGGTTGCCATAGAGGAGGTGGATGGGGGACTGATCAAAGCGGGTGAAGAGGATTAAGAGGTACAGACTTCTAGCTGTAAAGTAAGTAAGTCACAGGGATGTCGTGTACAGTATAGACAGTATAATCAGTAGTATTATAATAACTTAGTATGGTGACAGATGGTAACTAGACTTATCATGTAGATCATTCCATAATACATAAAAACATCGAATCACTGCTGTATATCTGAAACTAATATAATATTGTATGTCAGTTATAATTCAATAAAAATTAATACCATGTTTCTGAGCAAAAACTAGCCTAATAAACCAAAATCTTTAAAAACTGCAACACTTTCCCCCCATAATTTTTTATTAAAAATTGTCCTAAGGAAACAATTGGACAAGAAAGCAAAGTAATATCTATAGGATATTCCTTACAGCTCTGTTTAAAATATCAAAACTTTAGAACTAGTCAAAGTATATAATAATAATAATAAACTGGTTAAATGAATCATAGTAAACCATAAAATAATGCTTAGGAGAGAAGTATGCAAATAGTACATTAAATATTAATAGTACAGTAAAGATATTAGGATCCCATTTCTATAAAATAAAAAAATGTGGATGTGGGCATATAGGTGCAACAAACATCTCTGGAAATAAATATATATATCAAGAAATAGTTGATGAATGAATGAGCCAATAAATATGTTAGCAATGGTTATCTTCAGGTATCAGCGTTACAGATAATTGTGGTTTTCTAATTTACATTTTAAATTCTCCTTAAAAATTAAGTGGATTCACTTTATCTTATTTCAAGGAAATTTGTCAATGTAAAGGGCTGAGAGGAACTAAATGAAGTCAGATCTCTGGCTTTCTTCTACTCTAGGTGAAAGAATGCAGGGAGATAAATGTGCCTGGAGTCTTAAGAAAACTGATGATTGATCTAATAAAAGGATGAAAGAATTTATTCAAATAAAATTCCTGCCTTTGAAGCTAAGGTCAGTCAAAACTCTAGATTCTAATATATGCAGGTTATGCAAGTAAAATCTGCCTGAAGGTAGCTTTCGTTGACACACCCAATTTTAAAAAACATCATTTTGTACTAAAGAGAAAATTTGCTTTCTTGATATCATTCTTCCTTTTTTTCAACCTACACTGGCTTTCTTAGCCATGTTTGAACCTCTCTCCCTTCACCTACATGGCAGCGTGCCAAAGTCCTAGAGTCTACTCTAAAGGAAGATTTTACTGACTTGGATACAACTTTTTTAAAGCAATATAGATTCTCCACATTCAGCCTCAGATTGTATGAAAACAGGAAAAACTGTATGAAGTCAAAAATTGAGAGCATGTGTCAGAAATCAGATCCCATCTTAACAAATTATTGACTAAAGTCTGGATAACTAAAAGGCTTCTTCCCTATCGTTAGAACAGACAAAGTTCATTGTGCCCAGTATGTAGGATTGTACAAAGTGCCAAGAATACAGAATGAACAAGAAATAGGCTTCAAATTAAAAACATAATAATAATAATCCTGTGGTATAATTTGAACAGAGCCTCTCAGGAGCAACCAGTTCTGTCTAGGGGGAGGGGCACATAAAAGGTAGAAATCTTTGAGATGGAATTTAGAAAGTGAATATGCATTCCCCAAGTGTAATGCAGGGAAGTGGGGCTTCCCTGGTGGCTCAGCTGGTAAAGAATCTGCCTGCAATGCAGGAGACGGGGGTTTGATCCCTGGGTTGGGAAGATCTCCTGGAGAACCCCATGGACAGAGGAGTTTGGCGAGCTACAGACCATGGGATCGCAAGAGTCGGGCATGACTTAGCGACTAACCCACCCCCATCAAGCGTAAAAAGGCTGAAAGGGTATTTCAGGCAGAGAGAACAGCAGGCACAAGGGCAAGGAGGCAGATGAGTACCTGTAATAGTAGGTGTAGCAAGGTTCTAACTCAGCCGAAGAATTTGAAAATGATGGCAGAAAGTGCATTTGGGCTGAATGGTAAATTAACAGTTACCTAGCTAGTTCAGTTTATAGGTGACTGAGTTTCAGAGACCTAAAGATCTCTATATTTAAATGATTGGTTATTGTCTTTAAACTAGGTCTTTGTCCAGCCGTAGTGGGAATCGCCTTTATTCTCAACTGGAATCTTTTTCTTCCCCGGCCAAGAAAGAAGTCATTTCACTTTGTTTCTCTTCTCTTTTGGTTCTTGCCATTTACGTTTTGCAGACACGTGGACACACCCTTTAAGCCAGGATTTCAATGAAAAAACCTAGCCAACTCAGTTTTAACATTGTCGTTGGTGGTGTTAACATGGAGACAGTCGCCTTCTTGTTGCTCAACAGGGTGAGACGTTATAAAAGGCTTGGGCATGTGCATGGAGCCAACATGTCTGGCTTCAGCCACCTCCTTCTCCTCCATTGCCAAAGAAGCAGATGCCAAGGAACCATCTCCTCATTGTTCTCTTGCATAAATGGGCCTACTGCCCATCTGGGGAGGGTGGCGCCTAGGCATTTACGTGACCTGCTGTGGAAGGGTGGGGTTGCTGTCTGACATTCCTGCTCTTAAAAACTGGAGAAAGGAGGCCCTTCTAAGTAACTGAAGAAAAAGAAAAGGAATTGACCTGTAAAGGCTGCTGGCTGCTATAAATGGGAGAGAATACTAGAGCATGTCACTGCTAGCAAAGACAGCTGAAGAAAATGCAGCCCAGGCCCATCAGAAACGTGAACACTGTCAGCCCCTCACTTTGCTGTCCAGCATCAAAAGGCCACCTTATTTTTCTTTTGGCCAGAGACACACAGTCAAGCTCTTCTGAATCTGGCATCACAGATGTTGAGACATAATTTTGCAGAGTGGTTTATGGTGACGTTTACGAGCTGTATGCCTCACAGTGATCTCTCAAGGTGAGTGGAGGCAATCCAACAGATGGGGAAGCCAAGGTGTTGGCAGCCCTGGCGCAAGCCTCAGCAGGTAGACGCCCAAGCAAGGGAGTGACAGACCAGCGGACTGCCGAGACCCACAAAGGTAACTCCTGGCTGGGATGTGTTTGTCTCTGTGAGAGAACAAAAGTGTATTTAGGGAGACAGGTTGGACAAAGATAAGCATTGAGGGAAAAATATAGGAGGCAAATCTAAATCAAACCTATCTTTATTTTTTTTTCTCTGTTTAGAAAATATTAGAGCCTAGTACAGCCAACTCAAAGCATGGAAAAGTAGATTGCAGAAATGTTACAAATAGTCTATATATTTTCTGTTCCTATAAATGTGTGGGTACATGCTTAGTCGGTCAGTCATGTCCAACTTTTTGTGACCCTATAGACTAACCTGCCAGGCTCCTCTGTCCATAGGATTTCTGAGGCAAGAATACTGGAGTGGGTTTCCATTTCCTTCTCCAAGGGATCTCCCTGACCCAGAGATCAAACCTGCATCTCCTGTGTCTCCAGCATTGTAGGCAAATTCTTTACCCATTGAGACACTAGGGAAGCCCAATTTCTATAAGTAGTTTGCTATCTCACTAATGAGGAAACTATTTCCATCCAAACTGAGAGGAAAAGGTAATTTCAAAGACATTAGACATGCAGGCTAAATTCAGTTTCAGCCAAAGAAAGAGCAGAAGTTCAAAGTCAGATTGAGATGTACTTGATGACTTCAGGATAACCCATATATTGCCCAGGTAGGTTTGCTGGTTGTGTTTCTGTTAGTGGCCCGGTCAGAGGACTTCTTTATAATAACACTTTGGCTTAGAGAGCCTAGGTACACAATGTGTTCTCTTTAAAGCATCATGTCACATTACTACCATACAAGAATCTGGGTAAAGATCTATGTTCCATCAAAAAATTTTTAATTTTTTTACTAAACTCCTCTAGCAAGATAACTGTTTTTAAACAACTTACTTTTGGAGGTGGTTTAAGCAAATCTCTGAGACAAAGGTTAAGATATGTCATGTCACTTTTTTTGTAAGGACATTTTTAACAGCAATTTATTTTTTCCTCTCTAAAATCTTGATTCAATCCTATTTGCCGTCAGTGAGATATAAAGAGGCTGCACAGCATAGGCAAGAGACCATTGACAACCTTGTCAAAAAGGAGGTCATATCTCACCATGCGAACTGCAGTCAAGAATAAATTTCCGGTACTGGGATTCTGCTCTTCGGATCTTAGCTCATGTCTTCTGTATTGAGAATACAGCCTACTCAAAGCCATATTCTTCCTTTTTTTAAGCCTCATTAAGTTTTCCATCTGCCTGGGTCACTGGAAGCATTGTGTCGGAACTCAGGCCAACCTGAAATTGGATCCTGGCTCCCAGCTTACAAGTTGGGATCCTTGAGCTTTCTTCCATTTTCTGGATGTTTTCTTCCAGGGCTTTTCTTCCTTGATATATTAAAAATGACATAGGATAATTGTGAAGGCAAACCAAAGAGTTATATTAAAGCAAAATAGTGCATGGTACGTGGCACCATGATCCAATCATACGCTAAAAAAGAACCGCGGGCACTGCCCTTGACTCGCTCCTCTCTCTCCAGTCCTGCCAACCCCTCCCTCCCCACATTGCTCCTCTCAGGCCACCAGGCTACCGTCTCCAGTCTCACCTCCTCCCTAATGCATTCTCTGTGCTGCCCCCAGCTTGTTCCTTCTCAGCCGCAAATGCGATCCTCTTGTTGCCTGCTTTAGCTCCTTCATTATCAACCCCTGCACTCAGGGTACAGTCAAGCACCTCCCCACCTGGCCCCAGCACACCTGCCTCTCCAGTCTCAGGCTCTGTCCTCCCCCATCCCTATCTCTTCCTTTCTCTCCCTTAACTCTCTCTGTTCCAACCTTACTGAACTATTTAGAGTAGCTCATATTAGAATTACCTAACATTTCACTTTTAAGTACCAGCTCTTCTTGAAAACCTTCCCTAACGCATCCCCTCACCCCACCCAGTATGAGTTGAAACCCCTTCCCAAAGTCTCCCAAAGTATGCTCCCCTCAAATATAGCACATATTTCTCTGGGTAGTCTTTTCTGTCTTTGTAATCCCAATACCTTACCCAGTGCTTGGCATGCGGGATGCCCTTCATGGTTGTGAATGAGTAAATGAATGAACTCATATACTTAGCACAGGGTCAAATGCATAGTAGGCATTCAGTGAGGGTGCTTTCCTTTCTTCTTTCTAGAATAAGGTCCAGAAGCAAAGGATTTCTGAAATGGTGACTGTTCTCTAAGAACTACTGTGACATTTTGTCCTCCTTTTATTCATCTCAGGACAGAGCTACCTACTTTTGCTCTGTGTCAAGGTCTGTGACAGCAGGTCTGTCCTGGGTGCCTGCCTGGGTCTGGGTCTCAGATCCCCTCCTCCACCCACTCTCCTTCTGTCCCTGTCTCTCTGTCAGACTCACCGTGTCTCCCTTCCTCTCTCTCTCTCCTGCCTGTTTCCCTATCTCTTTCTCTCCCTCTGTCATCTCTGGCCCACAGTCTCCCTCTCCTTCTCTCTGCTTCTCTCTGTCTCTCTCCTATTTTGATCACTCTCTATCTCATTTCTCCAAACACACACACCACATCCCACAGAGCCATCTCTGGCAGCTCAGAGAGATTCCTTAAACAATCTTTCCCTTCCATGGTACCTCTAGACACTGGGCCCTTGGATTCCCAAGAGTCCCTTGAGCTAATGAGAACACAGATGCCTGTTCCTCTCCCTCCAGGCAAGTCTAGGGTAGAACATAGTGATTATAATTTTCAAAGCTCTCCCTAAAGTAATCCAGAAGATTTGCCAAACTTGGGAACTACCGCCACAGGTCTAACTTAATGGTTTCAAACTAAAAGGAAACCACACTCAGCACGTGTCTCTTTCCCTCAGTGCCACCTGGCAGTAAGTCAGGCATGCTTGCTGCTGCCTAGAGAGGAAACAAAAAGGAAATGTGTATTTTCACTCATGTGCTCATTTATTCGTGTTGTTTCAAAACAACTTAGGGCACCCAGGGACAGTAAGAAATAGGAAATTGTGGAACCTCAAAAAGTTCATACCCATCAAATGGCCAGTACTTCCTAAATGTAAAGAACTTGCTTCCTGTGACTTTGAACAGGATCTTCTGCAATATTACATTTTTCTTTCCTGACACCATCCTTCATAAAGTTGTACAACTTCAGGACCATGATGCCTCCAAGGAGACTTAGCAACTTCTTGTGCTGTCGGTTTGTATGTGTATGGCGGAGAAATGGGCTTCTTAGTTCTTATTTCTTCACTCTAGTGCTACTAACTTCATTTTGCAAATGTGATTTCCACAATCCGGTAGGAAAGTCTTCACCACATCACCCAGAACCGAGAGCTTATGACACTGATCAGGAAAGCTTCTAGGACTGATAGGATTCTGGGTCCTGTCCTTGACTCCATCCCCAAACTCCCAAATCCATGGGGATTTTGGATTATTTTCTAGCAGAATGACCAGAAATATTAAGCATACCCCTCAGTGGAATAGCTATTTTCCTCCACCGCTGCATATTAAAACTAAACCAGGGCTGTGTGGTGTAGAGCCTAGAAAGACCTTCGTTGACTTGGAATTGCCCCAATCTGCTGGTGAACATGAGCAATAAGCATACCAGATGGGAATTTCCTCAAGCACTCCAGTCTTGGTACAGTGAAACCCCAGCAACAGAAATTATCTACCAGTTATTAAAGCCTTCGCCCACCCTAGTTATGTCACTGGAGAACACTTTCTTCTAAATCCCTCCACTCCTAGCAATCCTCCTGACCCCACACTGTGGGCTCTGGTCTGTGGTCCCAGGGGGAATCATTATGCAGTTTGTACAAACCTCCTGCAGTGAAGACCCAGCTATCAGTAGACATGCATGAGATTCTTGGAGCAACTTCTCTACTCCTGTCCTAATGGGCCATTTTCCCTTGACATGCCAATAGTTTCCAAACTGAAGTGGGTGTATAGGGAAATGTCCTTCCCGCAACAGCCATCACATTCTGCTACTGGGTCATGAAATAGTGCTGTCCTGTGACTTGGCTTTTATTAGCCCCAGTATTTTTCTAGCCCCATCTCCTGAAAACTCTGGCCCTGGTCCAAAGGGGGAAGGATCAGATACAATGCGGGTGCCAACTTCTTTTGAAGTCCTTATTTTAGAAATTTTTCCTTGGGATGAATTATTAACTTATGTAGTACACTGGAGGAGACCTTGAGGGTGATCCTTAGCCCCTAGGGATTTAAGGCCAGGAGGCTGAGGACAGGCTGGGTAGCTCTGTCCAGTCATGTCTCCTTCTCATAAGGCTTTTTTTTTTTTTGGATGTTAGGAATGCTACTTGTGGGAAGTTATATCTGAATTTGTGGGGCTTGTACGCTTCGGAGAGGGCAATGGCACCTCACTCCAGTACTCTTGCCTGGAGAATCCCATGGATGGAGGAGCCTGGTAGGCTGCAGTCCATGGGGTCGCTAAGAGTCGGAGACGACTGAGTTTACTTTCTCTTTTCACTTTCATCCATTGCAGAAGGAAATGGCAACCCACTTCAGTGTTCTTGCCTGGAGAATCCCAGGGATGGGAGAGCCTGATGGGCTGCCGTCTATGGGGTAGCACAGAGTTGGACATGACTGAAGTGACTTAGCAGTAGCAGTATACAGCTTAGGTCCTCATCCTGCGATTTCTTCCATTCCAATCTCTACCTCATCATGTTAACACAAAATAAAAAATTCAGTCATTCATTCATCTACTCAACAAACATTCACTGCAAACTTCGTATGTACCTGGCCCTATTATAAGTATTTGATCTATTCAGTGAGCAAAATAGGTTAAAAATCTTTGCCCTCTTGGAACTTCATCCTAGACAAACAATGAACAAAATGCAAAAATAAATTATATAGTAGGTTAGACTATGTGCTGTGGAATGCATAGAACTGGATAAGAGGGGAATTAGAAGCAAGGGAATGGGTTGGGGTTGGTGAGCTGAGTGCAATTTAAGTAGAGTGGTCAAGGTTCAGCTCACTGAGGGGGTGACATTTGAGCAAGACTGGAACCATGTGAGTGAGTTAGCATTTTGGCACCTGGGAGAACTGATGTCTAGGCAAAAATAATAGTGCAAAATTCGTAAGGAGGTATCTTTTAGAAATGGCAGTGAAAAGACTATGATTGGAAGAGATTGAAAGATGTAATAGGAGGCAGATTACACATGGCCCTGAAGGCCATTGCCATGTCAAGCCTACCATATTGTTTTTTGCAAAATACATTCTCATACATTTAATATTTTCAACCTTATAATATAAGTTTCATAGTAAAAATAATAGAGACTCACAAATATTCAAAACAGTATTTTACCCAATTCTGTCAATATCTGTTCCAGTGAAAATTATATCAGAACAGCCATACATAAATAATACTGAAAGTATGACTTGATTTTCATCTCTTTTCCCTTCGTATCCCTTCTTAAGGGTCCTGAATTATCTACCCATAGAATGCCCACCCACATTGCTAAGATTTCCCTGTAATTCTGGAGAATGGCTTCAATTCTGGGGTCAAGCAGAGATGAAATTTCCTGGGGGGAAAATTTGACCATTAAAAAAATCAAGTTTTCCATGTGTTGCCTTTTAGTTTGCTACAGACAAATAATGCCTCCAGGGAAAGGAGGAATAAGGCCTCCAGGGACATGAAGTCCAAGCTAGGAGCAGCCGTCAACAACACTTGACAACCTGGAGAAACCAAGGAGATACAAAGCCAGAACCCACAGACAATCCTTCAACAAGTCCAGTCAGTGTTCCTCTCAAATATATCCGCAACCTAACCCCAAGCACTGCCACTCTGGCCTTCAGTTCTCACCTCGACTTCAATGGCTCCTAAGCCGTGTCTTTGGCCCCTGATGCGAAGAGCTGACTCATTTGAAAAGACCCAGATGCTGGGAAAGATTGAGGACGGGGGAGAAGGGGACGACAGAGGATGAGATGGTTGGATGGCATCACCGACTCGATGGACACAAGTTTGGGTAGACTCCGGGAGTTGGTGATGGACAGGGAGGCCTGGCGTGCTGCGGTTCATGGGGTCGCAAGGAGTTGGACACGACTGAGCGGCTGAACGGAACTGAAGCCGTGTCTTACCAGGCTGACCTCCCTCCCTCCTGGAGAGGAGGAAGCTGGAGGAGCACAGTGCTAGAGAAGACTGGCAGTGCCAGCTGCTCTTGGGTGACCCTTGAAAGCCAAATGAGGAGTTTGGATTTTTTTTTCTGAGTGAGATGGGAAACCACTCAGAAGACTGAAAACTGTGAAGTTGTGATCGGGGAAATAACATGATTCCTTAAAAAAGCACTCTGATTGCTGAGTGGGGAGCTGGTCATAGGAGGAGCCAAAACAGGGAGGCCAGACTAGAGCCTGCTACAGCAGAAGTGAGCCAAGACCTCGAGGCTGCCTGTTCTGCCTTGCAAATGCCAGTCTCCTTCCTACCCCTTTGCTCTTCCATACCTTTGGTCTTGAATAGTGTTTGCCCAGATCATCAAATGACTCATTCTCTCCGTTTACTCCTGCCTTCACTTAAGTATCACCTCCACAGAGGCTTTCACTGATTCTTGTGTCAAAGACAGCTCCCACTTCTGTTCATCATTCTCCATCCTCTCACCCTTTTCCTCCTATTATTTATTACTACCTGGTATTTTACATGGTATAATCTTTGGTTGTGGTTTCGTCTATCTCTTCCTCAAGAGTTTCCATTCAATGGGAGCAGGGACCTTGTCTCTCTTCTTTGCCTGACATGAGTAAACATAACAGGGACTCAAAAAATATTTGCTCTGTGCATGGGTGAGCGGTGGATGGATGATGAATACATTTATCTGTTTATAGCAAGTCTGAAACAAATGAGACCAAGTTATAATTCTTAGAAAATGCTTATATTTTCAGAAAAGGGAAATAATGTAATAAAAGCACCAAAGATTACTGGTATATGAACATTGTTCATTTTTATTGAGGATTCATTATATTCTAGGCAGTACTGTGAGTTTTACTTAGTTCGTCTGATTTAATCCTTCAACAGCCTTAAGAGGTAGATGTTATTATCCTGATTTTTAGACAAGAAAACTGAAATTTGGATAGCTACCCATTATGGACTCAGGAACACTTGTAAATTCATTGCCTTCCAATTCCGAGAAGCCCTTGCAAGGTGGCCTTTTAGCCTTGAAAAAGAAAAGTTGCTTGTTCAAAGCCAAGAAGTTGTTATAGTTTTAAAACCTAAATTGGACTTGGTGTCAGCTGATCCGACAACCTTCCCTTTTTTTAATCCCAGGTAATCCGGTAATCTCCCAGTGATGAGTAGAGCATGTTCACGCCATTAATGCTGGGTGCAATTAGACGCAGCTGCCTCAGCGTCAGGTGCCCAGCAGGAAGTCATAATTGACAACACGGATCTGAGTGGGGCAGCACGGTCACTCACAGGCTGGTCACCTTTCCCGTCCATCTTCCGCATGGAACCTGCTGCACTGATACTGCTCAGCTCTTCTCTGACCAATGACTAACACCCTGGACTGGACATTCCTATGTCCAATTCTGTTCCTAACCCAGATGATTGTGGAGGTGAGTTATAAATACTCCACTGAATCTCACCTGAAAAGTTAAACAGAATTCCCTCTCTATTCTTCACTCCCAATATGGGTGGAAAACAGTGAAAACCACTTAGTCATGTCCTACTGGAGCCCACCAAGCTCCTCCGTCCATGAGATTCTCCAGGCAAGAATACTGGAGTAGGTAGCCATTCCCTTCTCCTGACCGGGAAGAAATCTTCCTGACCCAGGGATCGAACTTGGATCTCCAGCTTTGCAGGCAGATTCTTTACCATCTGAGCCACCAGGATAATACCACAATGGGTAATACCCCAAAAATATGTGAAGCTTTTCATAGGAAGGATGAGTGCAGAGTCAAATTTAATATTGTGAGTCTCAAATTCAGAATTTAAAAAGGTGCTGGGAGAAGTAAATATTTGCAGATTTACTGCATACTTAACAATACAGTCCTAATATGATCTCTTTTATTTTCACCAAAAAATTTTATTTTGTTTCTAACCACAGAGATAAGAAATATCCCCTCTCAGAAAATACTGGCTATGTACACTTTTGTTATAATTTTAGGTTACCCACAATTGGAATTTGGCACTTATATTTATCCCTTTGAATATTAATGAGAAAGTTTGCCTTTCTGTCTAGCATCTTAATAACATTAGCATATCTCCCCTCTGCCCTGCACCGCCTTGTATGAATTAGAGACCAACTGATTCACCTGTTCTCATCTTTAGAGATTTTTTTTCCTAAAGATTTTATCATCAAGGAGTTACCTTTTATAAAGATTTGGCAATTTTTTTTGTGGTCCTCTTTCATTAGGAAAACAATGATGGAATCTTTTCAGAAATACACACTGATCTGTAGGAAAACAGTCTTAGAAGCAATTTGTTCAAGAACAGAGATTGTGGTCTGTGCAGAAAGATGTACCAAGATCTCTTTCCAGGGTAAATTAGGAGGCTATGTGGGTCTAATCCTGCACATCTAATGGGTACAAAGCTTTCTTTTACTTCAGGGCCTCAGGCTGTTTACAAATAAACACAGACCAAGGTGATATTCTGCCCAAGATAGCACTATAAGGGGGACTACAGAGTCTTTTGGTTAATGACCTATTTGAAATAATACACCACCACACATACACTCGATTTAGGGAGAATGCAGTGCCAAGTTGGGTGGGCCAGCACTGAGTACTCTGATGAAAGCCCTTCGCAATGGCTTCCAAAGAATGGGAACCAGAAACACTAAAGCCATACTTGCTCAGAGCCATAAGAGAAGGGACTTCTAGTGATGAGTCCCCATGAAAAAGGCTCCCCGGTTCCAAGGCCCTAAGCACAGCCCTGGGAACCATTAGAGAGGGGTTCTGGCAGATCTCAGCTGACACATAAGTGAATGGTAGGAGGCAAGGAAAGGAAGCTGGGGCCCACCCCAAGTCAGACTTCAGAGATGCAAGGCTATTACACACACGCACACACACACACGCCCCTAACTGTCTTGAGGAAGGCACAGTTCACATTTTAATGTTAAGCAAATATCATAACAGTAAATTGTCCCCTCTTCTCACAGAGATGGAAAAGATGAAAGCTCTTTAAAAGGACAAAGAAATAGAGACCTTAACTCCCAGATCTGAAGGTGCTCTGTGAATGATCGGCTGATGGGCATGATCAGCTTTCGGTTTCACTGTATTAGCTTTGCTTCAAGGAGCTCTGAACATGTTACCTCTGCAGGAAAGGTATATCAGAAAAAGGCCAAGGTGGAAGGATGAAGTGCATTTCTAAGTTAATCAATTTTCCTTTTTAAAATCACCACCTCTCCCCACGCCCAGCATCAGTAACTCTCAGTCTGCTCCTGCAGCTCTCAGCCAGGCTTGGTCAAGCCCAGCTTCACCACCTTCACCCTTCACATTGAAAGTGAAAGTGAAAGAAAGTGAGGTCGCTCAGTCCTGTCCGACTCTTTGCGACCCCGTGGACTGCAGGCTCCACTGTCCATGGGATTCTCCAGGCAAGAATACTGGAGTGGGTTGCCATTTCCTTCTCCAGAGGATCTTCCCGACCCAGGGATCGAACCCAGGTCTCCTGCATTGCGGGCAGATGCTTTAACCTCTGAGCCACCGGTTCACAATCCAGGGGTGCCTCCCCGCTGGATGTTCTTATGGCTGGATATTTTCTATCATCCAATAGCAGCTAAAATGTCACCTCCTGAGAGAGACCCTCCCTGACCACAGTGTTTAAAACTTATTTTTTAATTCCCTGTTTATAAGGTATTCCTTGTAAATACCTTGTTTATTTTTCTCATTGCCCCTTTTATAACCTGAAATTCTTTTTCAGATATTTTATGCTTCTCTTCCCCTTTGAACATAACATTTTTGTACAAGGGACCATTTATTCTTTATCACTATCCTCCCCTCAGCTCAGTGAGTGGCATGTAGAAAATATTCAATAACTATTTATGAAACAATGAAAAGACTTAGCTGAAGTCTCACCTTTTCTGTGTCAGTCCGCAGTAGTCTTTCCCTTTTCTGGGAAATAAAGCTCCTGAACTGAGTTCTGCATCCGCATTGCATAGTGCTTCATTATAGGATCTTGAGGGTACAATGGTCATGTCATCTTACCTCATTTACATGCTATGTGGATTAAGGATCAGACTTTCTACTCTTCTTTTTTCCATCCCCCAAGCAGAGATCTCGAGTCACTTGTCTTGAAGCTGATGTAACAGGAATGTTAGCTCTGGGGAGAACAGTCCTTTTCCCAGAGTGGTCCTTCCCCCACGAAGCCCTCTAGAAAGCGGCAGATCTAGCATGAATATACTGCTCTAAGGACATGGCATGAAACCCCAGGCCGTGGGTTCAGTGTCGGGAGCAAGCTGTCGCCTTCAGGAGAGCAGGTTTGGTTGCAGAAGTCTTGAACTTGGTACAAATTTTGTTCATTTCAGGCATACTGTGAAAAATCTAAACAGCTCTAAATTAAGGGCTGATTGTAAATTATTACAGATTTCCTCCTGTTGCTTTCAGATTATTTGTTTAAAAGGGTCTGGTAAATACCAGATCTTTATTATGATGACGAATGTCCTGCCAAAAGAAGAGGGAAAAAAACTCTTTCAAAATTGTTCCGCATGGAAATGCAGGTGACTTTGACCAGCAATGCAAACTACCGCCTACCCCAGGCAGCCTGTCACTTCTAAGCTTTGGAAAGAGCTCTTTTTAAGATTAGAACTTCCTTTCAAAATTACTTTGACTAAGAAGCCAGCACTCATCATCTTACTAACATTTGCTCTGTGTTGTCAATCTTTGGTGGTCAGTAAAATGACCCCCAAATGCCAAAATCCAAATAAATAATTCAGGCATTGAACTTTAGAATATATGCTTGATTCTTAAAGACGTGGAGTCCTACCACCTCTGAGATACTTTGACTAGGATGAGGCAGAAAGAAGATGACAGTGTACAAAAAGAAAAAAAAAAGACATTTAGTTGAGCATTTGAGCATCAATTCTAGATTTCCAATTGAGTCAACATGGGAACTCACAGACCTGGCTCAATTTTAACTTGAGAAAAAACAGTGAAAGGAAAGAAATATCAGTTTTGCAGCATTAATCATGCAAGATGTCCTAAAATCTCAGTTCTATGAACTGTTTTCAAGACTTTATGTTGTGCTCTATAGACAACATCACACACAGGCACACATACCACCACCACTACATGTCTTAGAGATCGGATTAATATCTCAGGCTACCAGTAACTCTGATCAGTTCCGAAACAACTTTTGCTCTAGAGATTCCCTCAAGGAATCTAAGTTGAGTTTCACTTTGAAAACATTAACACGGTCTCGTATCCCTATGAAATAAAGTTTTGTAGGAATGGATATATAATAAAAATGAAGTAATAGAAAAAAATAACAATTGTACTATTTTTGAGCACTGCTATAAACTGAATTGCATTCCCTTGAAATGTGTAAGTTGCAGCTGTAACTACCAATGTGTCTATATTTGAAGATAGGGCCTGTAAGGAAGCTCTTAGGGCTTCCCTGGCGGCTCAGATGGTAAAGAATCTGCCAGCAATGGGGAGATCTGGGTTTGATCCCTGGGTGGGGAAGATCCTCTGGAGAAGGAAATGACATCCTTTTCCCGTATTCTTGCCTGGAGAATTCCATGGGCAGAGAAGACTGGAGGGCTACAGTTCATGGGGCTCACAAAGAGTCGGACATGACTGAGTGACTAACACTTTCACTTTTTCATAAGGAGGTTGTTGTTCAGTTGTCCATTTGCGACCCCATGGACTGCAGCATGCCAGGCCTCCCTGTCCCTCATCATTTCCTGAAGTTTGCCCAAGTTCATGTCCACTGCACAGGTAATGCCATTCAGCCGTCTCATCTTCTGATGCCCTCTCCTCCTTCTGCCCTCAATCTTTCCCAGCAAGAGGGACTTTTCCATTGAGTCAGCTGTTCACTGCATAAGTTCAGTTCAGTTACTCAGTCATGTCCAACTCTTTGTGATCCCATGGACTGCAGCATGCCAGGCTTCCCTGTCCATCACCAACTCCCGGAGCTTGCTCAAACTCATGTCCATCGAGTCAGTGGTACCATCTAACCATCTCATCCTCTGTCATCCCCTTCTCCTTCTGCCTTCAATCTTTCCCAGCATCAGGGTTGTTTCCAATGAGTCAGTTCTTCACATCAGGTAGCCGAAGTATTGGAACTTCAATTTCAGCATCAGTCCTTCCAATGAATATTCAAGGTTGATTTCCCTTAAGATTGATTGGTTTGATCTCTTTGCTGTCTAAGGGACTTCCAGGAGTCTTCTCCAGCACCAGAGTTTGAAAGCATCAATTCTTTGGCATTCATAAGGAAGCTATTAAGGTTAAATAAAGCCATAGGGTGGAGTCTTAGTCCAATCAATCTGGCATCCTTATAAGAACTCGCGTTATTTTAAGAGATACCAGAGAACTCTCTTCTCTCCTCACACACAGAGAAAAGGCCACATGAGAACTCAGCAAGAAGGCTGGCACCTGCAAGCCAAGAAGAGAGGTTTCACCAGAAACCAACCTTGACATCACATTGATTTTAGACTTCTAACCTTCCAGAACTGTGAGAAAATAAATTTGTATTACAGCACCCAGTCAGTGGTATTCTGTTAGGGGAGTCTAAGCAAACTAAGACAAGCACTCCCTATTGCTTGTGAGTGAAAGTCACTCAGTCGTGTCCAACTCTTTGCAACCCCATGGATTATACAGTCCATGGAATTCTCTAGGCCAGAATGCTGGAGTGGGTAGCCTTTCCCTTCTCCAAGGGATCTTACCAACCCAGGGATTGAACCCAGGTCTCCCACATTGCCGGCAGATTCTTTACCAGCTGAGCCACAGGGGAAGCTCAAGAATGCTGAGTGGGTAGCCTATCCCTTCTCCAGTGGATCTTCCCGTTAGTGATTACCAAATATTTCATGCTCATTATCTTTTTTAATCTTCATAATAAACCCCGTGAGTTAGGCACTACTATTATCCTCATTCTAAACACGAGGAAACCGAGACACCGTAAAATTATTATGTAACTTGCCCAAAGTCCCACACACAGAGTCAGACCTTTCTGATTCCAGATGGTGTTAGAATAAGTAAATGAAAATAAATATCTTGAAGATATCTCAAGGCTTACAATTTTATTATGACTCACATGTGTCATTTATTCCTTCCACTGATGTTCTTGGATTTTTGTCAATTGTGCTAAATTGAACTTAACTTGCGTTAATAATCTCAATCTAAATGAACCAGCATAATGAGCTCATAATGCTCACATTTAATCAATACCCACTAGGGAACAGTTACATTATCATTTTTCTCACACTGTTTTGCCTTTACGGACAGTGTAGTCTGTTATTGAGTATAAAGCAGTAAGTGGATTTAAATCTTTTATTAAGCAGTGCTGTCAAGTACTACAGGTGTAGCTGCAAATCTTGACTCATCTGGTAGGAAATGTGCTCTGGGTTCTAAGAAGTCTGTTCCTTAGTGCATATAACTTAATGGGAGGAACAAGATGATCAAGAAAAATGTCTTGAAATACCTATTTTTATTTAGTGTGCCATTTATTTTCCAAGAATACCAATGAGTCATATAGATTATATACATAGAGAACCCATAGAAAGTAGGCGATCTGAGAATGTAATCTGTTGGCAGGACACCAGAATGGTGATGGATAAACCCAGACTTGGAGTTATGCATATATTGGCTCCATATCTAGTGTTACTACTTACCAATAGTGTAGCCCAGACAAGTTATTTAACCCCTCTCAATCTCATTTTCATTATGTATAAAATGCACATAATAGAGAGCTCAGCATTTTGCCTGGAAAGTACCGTATGTTCAGTAAATGTTAGCTGCAGTTATTGACATCTGAATCAGATGGATTTGTCTTCCACAATTTATTTATGTAATCATTCAGCATCCTGAAAAAACTTCTTTTTGGCTCATGGGTATAATCAAAACAGACCCTGTAGGCACATTCAAGGTACTTTCAAGCCATCAGAAGAAATAATATGGCAAAGGGTGGGGGGGGGGGTGGAAACAGAGCTAGAAGGAGAAAAAAATCATTTTTCAAAATGAAGAACTGTTATTTTCTAGCTCCCCAGAGACTTGCCAACAATAAACAGCAGAAAGTAGGTGATGATTATACTTTACATAAGAGACAGCTATTTATAAAAGAGTTTTAAATGATAGACAACAAACACTGTCAAGTCCACCAATACAATAGGCAGAGGTGCAAGCCAGTCTGCAGTTAGTACAGATGCCTTGGGAAGTAGCACAAAAAGTCACTGGAGTGAGCTTGAACCCCAGTTGCATAGAACCCAGGCATTAGCACCAGCTAAAGGCCTGGGAAGCCCCAGGCTTAACAAACAGGAATTGGTCAAGTAGCAAACACATGTAAACCATGACCCTCAGTGTGGCTGCTGTTGTCTGTTAGAGCCCAGGTGTCATCAAATCGCCACCTCAGTAACCTCAATGGGAGAGGACAGACTGGAAAAAGCTGTTAAAGGGTAAGGGCAGAAAAGCCTAGCTCTGACTCAGATTATGCGGCAATGACAGTTAACTAATCCCGCAAATCTGTTTCCCCTTCATGGTCTGGAGTGGTGGCAACATACGCTGTACAGCCAGGAAGATAATTTCTTGGTATCCTTTGCATCCTGGCAATGCCACGTACCTGAGTTCTAGCTAATGGCAGGGGACGGGAGGGGGCCTGGTATGAGAAGTGATATGTGCCACTTCTACTACTAAGTCGCTTCAGTCGTGTCCGACTCTGTGTGACCCCATAGACGGCAGCCCAACAGGCTCCCCCGTCCCTGGGATTCTCCAGGCAAGAACACTGGAGTGGGTTGCCACTTCCTTCTCCAGTGCATGCAAGTGAAAAGTGAAAGTGAAGTCGCTCAGTCGTGTCCGACCCTCAGCGACCCCATGGACTGCAGCCCACCAGGCTCCTCTGTCCATGGGATTTTCCAGGCAAAAGTACTGGAGTGGGGTGCCATTGCCTTCTCCGTGTGCCACTTCTAGGCCCACTCATAAAACCTCCCATATATGCATCATGACACTATTCTCCTCCAGCCACCAGACAGAGAGACCACTGCAATAACCTTGGAAACTAAATGCTGAAGATTGCAAAAACTCCAAATACCTGAGTCCCTGAATGATGAGAAACATCCTTTCCTCCACACACCCACTTGCCTAAACTAATTGAGGACATTTTGTAAGCAAGAAACAAACTTCCACTGTGTGTGAGCCTTTACACATTTTAGCACCAGCTTGTTATAACAACTAGCATTATCCTAACAGCACAAATTATAAATATTTGGCATATGAATATTGCTAGAGAGAGAGCGCACAGGAATTTAAACACTCTTTCTTTTTCATTTTCTTTTTCTATTCTGATCTTTGCCTTCAATCCCTAAAAGCTGTAATTAGCATCAGAATATTGCCATTTTATTGAAATGTAGTGAGAATGAATGAACTGATGCCTGACATATCACTCTGAGCTCCCTGGAGTCAAAAGTATAGTTAATTAAGTATGGAATATACACAATCATGTTTCATGGTACCTGTTTAACACAAATCAAATAGAAATCAAATTATGCAAACCTTAAACTTATCTATAACCCCAAAATCCCAAGGCACCCCATTATGTACACAAATGAGTATAAGCAGCATTATCTTGTACATTAAATAGGTAAAATTAGCTTTACTCTTCTTGAGTTGCCTTAAGAGGCAGTAACTAAGCGATAATAATCTCTTTCGTAGAAGTGCGAACCTTTAGGTTTGGTATTACCTAAAGATATGTAAGTCTTTCAACTCTGAATATTCATTGTAAAGATTTATGCTGAAGTTGAAGCTCCAATACTTTGGCCGCCTGATGCGAAGAGCTGACTCACTGGAAAAGATTTTGATGCTGGGAAAGACCGAAAGCAAAATGAGAAGGGAGCAGAAGAGGATGAGATGGTTAGATAGCATCCCCGACTCAATGGACATCAATTTGAGCAAAGTCTGGGAGATAGTGGAAAACAGAGGAGCCTGGCATGCTGCAATCCATGGGGTGTCAAAAAGTCAAACAACAAAATCTCTGTACTCTTTCTGTCAAAGTTAGTGGCAACCTAACGGTGCTTCTGTGCTTGTTAGAGACAGCAGTACCACTAATGGTGTCTATAGCCTTTTGCACTGATTTTAAAGATTACAAGTATATTTTGAGCATGTTTCTAACTGATTTTATAGTAATATCTGTTAAAGATGCTCTTACATTTTGTTTGATCCAGGTTTCACAACAGAAGGCAAACATGTGGTAGCTTAAATTTAGGTGGAAGTCAGCCAAAATGGGAAGATGAATTATTTGTCACCTGATGATCTGAATTTAGGAAATTTCCCAATCTTAGAACTCAAGCTAAGTTTGCCACCAAGTCATTCAAGATGTATCCCTTCATGCCTATAGTTTCTTTACACTGTTATGATTCATAATACTTACTGTGCCCCTGAACTTAGAGCTGGGAATTCAAAAATGCCTAAGATACAGTCTTTGTCCTCACAGAGCCAAAGCCTAATAGAGAAGACCATTGTGTAAATATGTGACCATAGGGCACAGCAATATATCTAATTCAGTTGTGCACAATGTCTAAATGCATCCCAAGCTCCATCACTGGATCATAGAGTACTAGGGGATAGGAGCTAAGGTGAAATGTTGTATATTTTGCCATCTATGCTGCAAATTTAACTTGGGGCTTTAAGGTTGAATGGTTCACCTCAACTAATCATTGTTCTATTTGAACCTGGCCAGCCTTCATATGGCCCTTTCTCATGATCTGGAAATTTATGATGCTCCAATGAAGAGGCTGCCATCTTGAATTGGCCAAAATTCATGTCAGTTCTTAGAAGGGAAAAGTCTTATTTTCATGACTTCTGGCCTTTGATCCATCGCTCTACCAAAGTATTAAAATCCCAGTGTGCTCTCCTGTTTTTCTTTTACGTATTCACACTGGGCCAGAAAGTGTTAGTGAGAATTTAGAAGCGCTAAAGTAAGTGGTAGCCATCTGGCCTGGCCAACTTCTGAAAAATAAAATTCCTGTAGAAGATAAGGCCTTTTTTGGATGACACCTGTGCCCCAGGGAAATTGGCATATTATTATGAGCAGGGGGGAAAAGTCATTCTACCACATGGGAGTAATTGTTAGCAGGCAAGAGATCATGTAATACACAGCAATTGTGGATTTTAAGGGCAAGATTCCAGACCATGATATAAGCCCAGTTGTCTGTCCAAGGTTAATGGGGTAATGTCCTCGCTTACTCTCACTTGGAGCTAAATTAACTTTGTAAACTCGTAGGTTCTGTCTTTTGTCTATAGGAGTCAGGATTTAGTGTTCTGAAATGGGAACCAAAGGATTTAATGTGTAACAGTGTGTTTGTACCTCTTTTCGGCAGACTAGGAACACATCTCCTTTTCCAACACACCCCTCTGAAAGGAGACCCAGAGAGGTGAGTCTTTGATGACAGCCTTTTTTACTTTGTTTAGAGAAGCCTGTCAGGCATTGTGTTATGAGAGTACCTGGCCTGCCTGCAGCTGTGCTTCGCCCAGGACTACTACAGCATAAGGTTTAAATCATCGAGTTCCGTGAGGCTGGTGAGTGCGGCCCAGTATTTTTCACTGAGGCTCCCTTCTGTGTGTGTGTGTGTGTGTGTGTGTGTGTGTGTGTGTGTTAGTCGCTCATCCGTGTCTGACTCTTTGGGACCCCATGGATGTAGCCCAGCAGGCTCCCCTCTCCATGGAGTTCATCAGACAAGAATACTGCAGTTGGTTACCATTCCCTTCTCCAGAGGGAGGCTCCCTCTACAAGTCACCAGAATGGCTGCCGATTTTGTAAGAAAAGTCATTCAGATGAGTTTGCCCTTGTGGGCTGGGAGTTGGGAGAGGTACCCATCATGTATCAAAGCAGTGAATGGATCGACTGCATTTTTAATTTACAACCAACTGTTTCGGCAGCGTGGAGGAGCGGTCAGACGACCGGCCCCATTGCACGCTGCTGTCATCCCAGTGAAGGAGGCCAGGTTCAGTGACTGCAGGGCCACAGTCAGCATCCGGTTGCTTGGGAGCAAACTGACTGTCGTCAGGTAGCAGCAACGTACAACTATGAATCCTGTCCAACATTTACAAAATGTCCCTGTTCCTTCACTGTTCCGTGAAGATACTGGCCGATGACAGTGGAGCTCCAGGATAAGTCCTTGAGAGAAGCAGCTGCAGAGCAGCAGGTGTACTGACACATCACCCACCGCCCTGGGATTCTCAAATATGACCCGGGTCCACCTTCTCAGGCCAGTGCCATTTTCGCTTGCTGTGAAGACGTCCTTTTAACCACAGTTCAGGAATGCTAAGTCCGTATCCCAGAGTGGTGGGATACGGACTTTACGTATCTTACTTTACGTTCTTTACTTACTTACGTTCTTACTTTACTTACTTTACGTTACTTACTTAATGTTCGCCAAAAACACTTCTAGTACTGGGTGTAGTCGCACTGAAGAAAGGTAACCAAAAGACAGAGAAGCTGAGGGGTCAGGAGCGCAAGTCTGATGCCGGACCTTTGTGCCTCAAATACTGAGGCTGCCATTGGTCCTGGAGCTACCGTCTACAGAAAGAGATCCATCCCCCGAGTTTGACATTTTAAAGAAATGTGTTAAAGTAGTTCCTCATGCCATATTCTCACCTCTGGAAAGCTCACAGGCCTGTATACAAATGATTTCATCACTGCAATTAACGTTAGTAATACAACCCAAGAATGGTGAACTTGTATGTGGGCCCTCCCATTTGGGTTTTTCATCATTGACACTCTGTCTAAACAAACTAAAACTCAGGATCAATTGGTCAATCCATCTGAAAATGGAATGGTAATGATGGTTACACAAATCTATAACCCTACTTTAAAAATATTATTGTACATTTACAATGTGAGGATTTTATGGTATGCAAAATTGTCCCAGTAAGCATTAGTAATTATGTTTACAATAAACAATATTATTAAATAAAAAACAAATAGCCAATCTGATATTTTCAGATATTTCAACAACTAGTTTGAATTAAGCTTCATTCCTAGCCCAATCAGTCATAAAGAAATATGCCATTAATATGACCCCTAAATGCCCCAATTTGTCATAAGAAATTATTTGTCAAAATCTGAGCTGGTTTATGTATAAATAACCATTTTTAAATCCAGATGAACATTTGTTTTCTAATATCTCCAACTAAATATAGAATGTTTTAGATCTAGACAGCATAAATAAAAGCAAGTATTTTGGTCACTGAGAAAGAATGAAATTAAGATTAAATTTCACAAATGACCACAGAATGACCATTCCTTTAAGTACAATTATTCAAAATTCTGATAAAATTATATACATAAATTTCTCTCATAGAAAGACAGTACTTAACTTTCAAAATTGAAATCTCTATAATCTATATGGCCTATTGCCCTAGGACTAGATGCCTTATACACAGAGTGGGGAAAAGTATTCATCCATTTCAGCATAACTACTAAACTTTTTGATAAAAGAAAACTATCCTTCTTTCTTTAATGTAACTTCTGTTTTCACTGGTTTGAAATAATAACCATAAAATTTTAAACAGCGGGAAGCCTTACAAAAGCCAATTATCATTCATTCAAGCTCTGTGATCCTTGCCAGTTTATCTAAAACTAGTTCAAACCCAAAAGTAACTTTTCATAGAAAACTGCTGCTTTTCTTGCGGTCGAGGAAATCAATCAACTGTTAAATACTGTTTAATCTGTAATGTAAGGGAACCTCAATATCTCTAGGGGATTCATGAGAAGCAAATGGTGAACACCTAGAACCCTCTATTTCATCTAATTACCCTTTATTATAATAAAAGCTTGAGTGAAGTACTTTCAGATTTGAAACTTAAAAATTATTTATTTCTACTATTTGCTGTTGTTTACTCATAGAGGAATTGATTTTATGTTGAATGATCTCACAATTCTTCTAAGGGGTAGAGGGATAATTGCTAATTTCTTGTTATTGTTTGATCCTCACAATAATCTTTTAAGCCAGGTAATGTTATTATAAATGTTCAATTGATGGAGAAACTGAGACTTAATAAAGCTAAATATCTTGGCCGAGTTTGTTACACTAATAAGGGACAGAGACAGAATCCACACCCAGGACTGGGTTCTAGAGTCAGGGTTATCAATTCTCCAATAGAGTAAGAGAAACTGAAAACCAAGGAGTCTCACATGAGCTCCTGTCCCAGGGAAAGCCTTCCAAAGGACAAGATCAGACCAACATCGAGTTTGCATTGACTGAAGAACTGAGTGACTCTTAAACCTACAATGTAAATATTGTGCTAGGAGAGAGTGGCTTTAAAAAATAAAAAAAATTTTAAAAAAAGGCTTTCCCCAAGGACTGGCTAGAAGGAGGATTCTCCAGGAACATGAGATTTACAGTCCGTGAATTTCAGCCCCAGATGAAGCAGTCTGTCCAGGACAGGACCTGGGTTAGGTTAATATTTTTGACCTGTCATTTACTACGGAAAATTCTAAATAGAGCACAGATTCCAGCTGCTTCTGATGGGCTATTTTAACAAGAACATTGCATTCACACACTGTCAGTTTCCTGACTGATAAACCTAAATGCAAATAGTGTCTCATACTGTTTGGAAGAAGCCAAGACCAAGCTGAACAGTATGTTTTGGCTGGGAACTCCCTAAACATTTTCTAGGAGCTCTTTCTTCCTGCTGGCAGAAGAAAACAAATCTAGTTGGGTATTATAAGATATTTTTTTTTTCTCCTGTTTAGCCTCAAAGAAAAATACACTTTCCTGAGAAATCTGAAATTATAACGTGCTCTTTTAGACATTGCCACATAATTTACACTTCTGGCAAAGATTCTCCAAGCAGTCATTTGGGATACATTTTCATTCAACACATTGGCACTTTTATGTAATTTTGATAAAGGTCTTATTCACTAGGATAACTGAGGCAACTCACTGTCCTTTGGTTATCCCACCTGGACTATTTGTTGAATGGCTTGAATTGCTGAGTGACTGGATAACCGTGTTATCCATGAAGCACATTTGTTAGAGGTGAAACACAGATGATTATATTTCAGGGCCCATTAAGGTCTAGCAAGGCAGAAGCTGGGTCATTCTTCTTGCATTGGCCAGACCCTCCAAAGTTTTCTGTTTCTCCATGTTGATACTTGGCCAATCTTGTCAGTCCAGTGACAATGGAGAAAAAAAGGAAAAAAAAAAAAAAAAAAAAGAAATGCTGTTAATAGGATTATACAATTTGGGGAATAGAATGTTGTTACAGATGATTTATTTTGAAAGCTGATTTCGTTTTAGTGAAAACAAGCTCAGTCCATTACACCAGAGGCCGTAGTGCCAAACACAATCATTTCTAGTTTGAAAGATGTGATTGCTTTTTAATGTGGAAATTTCACAAGGTTACAAAGAGGAAAAAAAAAAAAAACTAAACTAAATTCCTTTCATGTAACAAAGTCACTTTGGGATGTAGGTTACAATGCCCTGACAGTGTCCAGATACCCTGACCACATCGCAAATCAGAAAGGTGGATCCGTTTGATTTACACCATTTCTCAACTGTGTTTCTCTTATGCCTCTGAAATAGCCTAAGAGTTTCTGTACCAAAATAAATAGAAAGTAAAGATAATCTAAATACTGAAAGTTTGCAGGGTCAGGCAAGGATAAGCGAGATAGAGGAAACAAATACAGGTAAAGAAATATAGTGTATAGACCTGTGTGTGTGTGTGTGTGTGTGTGTGTGTGTGTGAGAGAGAGAGAGAGAGAGAGAGAGAGAGAGAGAGAGAGAATTCTCCTTTACCAAAGCAGTTTTATTTGCTCACTCCAATTTGACCAACCAAATCCTGTTATTTAAACCTGTTCTAATAATTTAATCTGGTGCTTTGCTGTCACCAGGCTCCATACCATCTTCTTTTCTCCTCTGTACCTTTGGGGGATTTTAAAGAAAATGAAAAACTCATCAAATCAATTTTTAATGTGCTCATACAATATGGCTGAGATTAACGAAATGACTTAGATATCTTATCCTAGACTTATCCTAGACTTATCCTAGCCTCTTGATGGCTAGGTTTTGACTCTGCCATCATTTATCAGACACTATAATTCTTTGTTACTATAAGGAGTACGTCAAGGTTGTATATCGTCACCCTGCTTATTTAACTTATATACAAAGTATATCATGTGAAATGCCAGGCTGGATGAAGCACAAGCTGGAATCAAGATTGCCAGGAGAAACATCAATAACCTCAGATATGCAGATGACACCACCCTTATGGCAGAAAGTGAAGAAGAACTAAAGAATCTCTTGATGAAAGTGAAAGGGAGAGTGAAAAAGTTGGCTTAAAGCTCAACATTCAGAAAACTAAGATCATGGCATTTGGTCCCATCACTTCATGGCAAATAGATGGGGAAACAACAGAAACAGTGACAGACTTTATTTTGGGGGGCCCGAAAATCACTACAGATGGTGACTGCAGCCATGAAATTAAAAGACGCTTGCTCCTTGGAAGAAAAGTTATGACCAACCTAGACAGCATATTAAAAAGCAGAGATGTTACTTTATCAGCAAAGGTCCGTCTAGTCAAGGCTATGGTCTTTCCAGTGGTCATGTATGGATGTGAGAGTTAGACTATAAAGAAAGCTGAACACCGAAGAATTTATGCTTTTGAACTGTTGTGTTGGATAAGACTCTTGAGAGTCCCTTAGACTTCGAGGAGATCCAACCAGTCCATCCTAAAGGAGATCTGTCCTGGATGTTCATTGGAAGGACTGATGCTGAAGCTGAAACGCCAATACTTTGGCCACCTGATGCAAAGAACTGACTCATTGGAAAAGAACCTGAAGCGGGGAAAGATTGAAGGCAGGAGGAAAAGCGGACAACAGAGGATGATGGTTGGACGGCATCACCGACTCGATGGACATAAGTTTGAGCAAGCTCCGGGAGTTGATGATGGACAGGGAAGCCTGGCATGCTGCAGTCCATGGGATCACAAAGAGTCAGACGCGACTGAGTGACTGAACCAAACTGATCTGAATACAAAATGAAATTCCCAGGATACAGTTGGTGAGACAAGGGAAAAAGTGTTTCTACTGGTAAGAAAAAAAAATGTATATTTATAAATATACATATATATCACTAAATTGAGAATGATCAAAAGTTAACACTATGTTGAAGAGAATTGAATGTCCATTGTGTGGAATGCATCTCTCCATTTTTCAACTAGGCTTTCATCCCTAGCTGGGGAGGGTGGTGCCATAGTAGGGAATACAGACATGACAATGTAGAGGCATTTTCAGAACCTTGGCTAGAAATTACATAGACCCCATGAAATCTTTTTGTCCTAACAGTAATTGGTTGTTATTTTTTTGTCTGTGCATTTTAAATACGTGTCATCCTGTTCTTTTGTGACTGGCAGGGGAGAAACAGGTGAAGAAGCCATATGATTGCAGTCTCCTTGCAAAAGTTTGGCCGACAAAATTACTATAGCATCTTCAGGAGCCAGCATAAAAGAACACAAGTCTAACCATTAAGGGAACTGGGACACTGGAAGGGAAATGTGCTGGCCTTTTGTTGGAGTGAAATTTAGGGGAAATAAGTTGGGAGTCTGAAAAACAAAGCAAGGCTACAATGTCCAGTTTTGTTTAAGCAAATCCTGGTTAGCTCCTGGCAGTTCTATGTGGTGCGCCACTCATTTAGTACTCGGGCCAACTCACTTTAGTTCACTGAATGGCTACCGTGTTCTGCCTATTTCATGTACTTATTTAATCCTCATGAAACCTTGAGATAGATATTCTTATCCCACTTTGCAGAAGGAGAAATTGAGATGCAGGGATTTAAGGTACCCCAGATTCATCCACTCCAGAGCCCATATAATCCCGCTGCTGCTGCTAAGTCGCTTCAGTCGTGTCTGACTCTATGCGACCCCATAGACGGCAGCCCACCAGGCTCCACCGTCCCTGGGATTCTCCAGGCAAGAACACTGGAGGGGGTTGCCATTTCCTTCCCCAATGCGTGAAAGTGAAAAGTGAAACCGAAGTCGCTCAGTCGTGTCAGACTCTTCTCGACCCCGTGGACCGCAGCCTACCAGGCTCCTCCATCCGTGGGATTCTCCAGGCAAGAGTACTGGAGTGGGGTGCCATTGCCTTCTCCTTATAATCCCACTACCTGTTGTTTATTCTACCACCAACTTCACTTGTGGCAAAAGCCTATTGATTCTTGGGACTGAGGACTGGACTTATTCAATGATACGGAGTTTAGTTAAGTCTCCAATTAGGACCTCAGAGTCCTTGGTTATGAGACTTTGAGGAAAGGGTTTGGAGATCTTCAGATAAAAGAAAAACAAAGCATAACTTTCTTTAATCAAATATATATTAGATATGACAAAGTGCTGTCGGCTATGTAGGTTTGTTCAGCAACTAAGTCTCTAAGATCTTCATCCCCATGTTCTTGGTACCTAGTATAATGCCTGGCGCATAGTGGTATCCAATGAATATTGGTTGACATTGACTGTGGGATTCATAGTTATAGGAATAAACCAGGAAATTTAATAACTTATGCAGAAATGATATTTCACATGTATTTCTTCATTTCTAAAGAGCTGTCCTGTCTGAGGCGATTCTAAAATATTCATCTATATTGTACTCTTTTATGGAATGATGACAAGGCTTTGTAGAATGACATACCTCATTATGTTCCTTTTCAAAGGGTGAACTAAACATGCCCCTACAACAATATTCCCATAATAAATGTTTTATGGAGTATTGATTAATGGCTTCTTTGGTTAAAAAAAAAACCAAAAACAGGTTTATTCTTGGATTTCAGTTGTTGCTTAGACTGCGCGGTCTACACAGGGGAAAAAAAAAAAAAAAGCATTGAAACCAGACTCCAAGCTCAGAGGGCATGCATGCACACTGTACCAGAAATCATGCTATTCCGACCCAAATGTACTAAATCCTCCTGTAATGTGTGGTCAAGAAGTTAAGTTCTAAAGGAAATGCCTAACGTGGAAACCATATCTGTCTGTCTCCTTCAGCCTCTGAGACTCCCTGACAGAACTCTGCAGAGGAAGGTGCCTCAATGCTTCACCCAGGAATGATAGCCTCACCAAGTGCTTCGAAGGAGTCATACAGTAAGGGCCAAGTTTGGGTTTGGAAAAGAGAGGAAGCAAACTGACTCTGTGGTTTGTTATGAGATCCTAGGAGGGGCTTTGAGTGTTAACAAAGAGTCTTTCCTCTTCCAACCCTTCCAACCTCCTCCTCACTCCCTTCTGGGTTTCATTCTTTCTCACAGAAGCTTGGCAGTAGGCAGAGTGAGAAAGTCTAGCTGGGAAAAGGACCCTTCCGTTCAGGTCTTCTTTGCATGGCCTATGACTGTAGCCCCAGCAGTAGACTGTGAAACTAGAAGCCCTCTGTCATTGAGTCTGTCTTACCAAGAGGAAAAACTGCTTTGTGTGATGACTTTATGGCAAATGCTGGCAAAAGCTTTGCCCTGCATACTGAAAGAGAGACATTTCTAACCGCAGCTCATGAACCACACATATTTACTCTGGCACATGCCCACTATTTGTTCATAGGCTCTCTGTCTCTACTAATGCGTTCCAATTTTGGAGGCTAAATCATTGCCAGTAGTTTCCAGGACATTCCGCTAGGCTAAGCAAAATTGCCCTAAGCGGTAGTCAGAAACCACTGGAGTAGTATTGTAAATACAGACTATTTGCAGAAAATGAAAGATAGCAAACATCTTATCGTTTTTGTGCTGCAGAATTCCATGGGTCATATCTTGCAGAGAGTCATGCAAGGCACTAACAAGAAACTAGAGCAAGGTACGAGGGCTTTCATCCCCACTAAAACTCAGAAATCGTGCCTGAAACCGCTTGGAAAGTTGGTCACAGTCTAACACAGCTTTAACACTTCAACACTTCTGAACACTATTCAGGAGTCATGCTAGAGATTAGATACAGCCTAAAACCTGTAGTAGCCTTTTGTCTGGTGTGGATTTTAAAATGAGCATAAGATCTGAAAACACTGGAGCAAGATATCTCTGCATTCAGTGATAGCCATCCCGTCACCATGTGAGTCTTTCCCTTGGGCCTAACGATGACTGAATGGGTGATGTGGAACCAGGTTGATTCCAAGATCTGGGATAACTGGGGAATTCTGCATTTGTAATCAAACCTCCCAGCACTGCTGAGCTGCCTTGTACCTTATCTCATCTCTGGCAGGGACTAAGGAGAGGCTACATTACGTGATATTGCTTCTCTACCCATATCTCTTTTGCCTATTTTCTACTTGATTTGTTTCTAAACAAAGCAGAGTTTTTGCTTATCCAAGAATTTTAATAATAAATAAGAGTGTGTGTTATACATTCCACAACTCTGATATCAGTGCATCAATATGACCATGTCTGTGTTTGAAACGAGGAAGGAAGCTCACTCCAAAAGCAAGTGCTCAGTATCTAGTAGTATTCTTTTGAAGCGGCTAAGCAGATTCTTGAAGTACTTATACATTTGACAATACTTCTTGAGGGCTATTGAAACAAGTCTGTTTCATCCTAAGGGTGAAGCAAAATTAAGTTGAAATAAGCCACAATTAAAACTCCATGTGTTGGGTTACGAGACAGAGGAAGGATATCCATATCACTGTCCATGTGTATTCTGCTAACATTTCAGGCATTTTAACTTCGGGGAGTGGATGGCATGAGGGGGACTAGGTAGGAACAAGGCCACCACATCAAACTGATAGTGGGGTAGAAGGAACATTTGACACCTCCTGCCTTTTCTGCCCCTGTCTGTTTTTAATTTTGCTAAATCATTCCCGTCTGGAGATTGTATATTTTAAGTTGCCTCTCCAAGCAACACAGAGGTATAGTGTCAGAGAGCCTGATCTCAAAGCCAGGCAAAGTGATGTGAAAGCTGTAAAGGCCCCAAGCCACAAGAAAGACAGGGGTGGGATCCTGGCTAAAATGACATTAGCCTTCAGGGTGTATCAGTAACTGGGAAGACGGCACCGGGAGACATAACCTTTCTCTCATGATGAGAGTAAGACTTTTTGTATATTTGTGCTCTAAAAAGTTAATATCCCTTTGAAAGTTCTAAAGGTGACTTTCTGGCAAATGTGAACTACCATGAGATTTTACTGGAAAGAGATTCCAAGGCAAGAGACTTCAAAGTGAAATTTGTCCATTATAAATATGAAGGTAATAGGAAAGGGAGGAAAGCTGGTGACAGAACCTAAAATGTGTTTTACACATGTGCACATGCATAGAAACATCAAGAAGTGGAGAGACCCCATCAATAGTAACTTTAAGAGGAAAAAAAATTATGCTGAATCCTAAAACCACTCCCGAATCATGTAGATCTGTCTGGGGTGACTTCAAATTCACACGATCTAAGTGTTGGTATTTACATGTACATTTCTAAAACATATCTATAAGAAGAGGATGATAATAGTTTCATTTATAGCAAAATTATGGGCTTTCCTGGTAGCTCAGCTGGTAAAGAATCCACCTGCAATGCAGGAGACATTGGTTCAATTCCTGGGTCAGGAAGGGCCCCTGGAGAAGGAATAGGCTACTCATTCCAGTATTCTTGGGCTTCCCTGGTGGCTCAGACAGTAAAGAATCTGCCTGCTGTGCAGGAGACCTGGGTTCAATCCCTTTGTTGGGAAGATCCCCTGGAGGAGGGCATGACAACCCACTCCAGTATTCTTGCCTGGAGAATCCCCATGGACAAAGGAGCCTGGCGGGCTACAGTCCATGGGGTCACAAAGAGTTGGGCACGACTAAGCACCGCACAGCACAGAAAAATTCTGAGTCTCAAATGAGAAAGCAAGTGAAGTGCTATAGGCAATACTCAAAAATCATCTTCCATTATTATTTAAAGACTTACATGATGTGGGAATTTTTATTTAATGTGGTGCAATCACGATAACCAATAGCTTCCTCCCTACAGGGAAGAGCCTTGAACCTAACCTACAATTCTTTCCATTTTTTGTTTTCTTCTCATATATACTTTCGCCTGCTCAGGTTTATTGAGGACTCTGAGTGCAGCATCACTGCAGCTTTGAGCACCACTGTAGTCATCACCTGACAGTATGAATATTGTGGTTTTAATGAAAGGAATGCTGTAGGTTTACACACACAGATATGCATTGCATTTGGAAAAAAAAAAAAACCTTTTGAATGGCATTTCTTCCTGTTTCATCACCATTTAGAAGAATAATAAAACTACCTAGTTACTCTTGCTGATGAACAGATGCTATTTACTGTAGTTCTGTAATGTGTTTACCTCATCTGTTTCCCTGTTCAGTTGCGTGTGTCTAGCTGCAATGCCATTCTTTCTTAAAAGTGATGAATTATGACTGTAGGTTGTTTTCCCTAAGCTTTTTGTTTTTGTAGTTGTTATTATTCAATAGCCATAGAAGCAGTGGAGAAGTTACCTCAAATGAGAGAAAATTAGTAAATGAAAACTAGAGGTTCATGGTGTATGTGTGTGTGCACGCTCGTGTGAGCCAGTGCTGGAAATCCTGTGCCCTAGGTGCATTTATGCATGTGAAAGACATGTGTTTACAGACAAACCATGTGATTATTAGTAACCAACAATAGTGCTCTTGATTCTCACTGAAAATTACTCTAAGTCACATGGGAAATTTTCATAAGTGCTTAAACCAGAGCCCTGCCCAGTCAATAACTCAGCGAATGTGTCCCTGCGAAGCTACAAAGATATTGAGAAAATCTTGGATTAGGAGAGCCAAAATGAAACATAAATAGTGTCAAATCAAAACTGCTGTGGGCACTTTTTAAAGTTATTTGGCTTAAGTCCTCACATAATCAGAAATAAAGCATTGCTGCTGCTTTCAAAGGAACAGAGAGCAAAGATTTGATCAGAGGCATATAAGCACTTAAGGAAACAGGCACAATTGTGAGGTTACATATTCTGAGTAGGAATCAGCTGCGGGCACTTCTGAATCATTTGTCTCTCTGACCTTTTAGGAGTCAGCCTGTAGGTAGCACAAGGGTGAGGCCTGGAATGCCCGGTAAGGGTGCATGCGCACATGGGAGGGGGCTGAGCACCCCCACGCCCAGGAGAAAGCTATGGACAGTCCTCGGTCCACCTGTTGACAGGGCAGTTAGGCCCGTTCTCCTGCTGTCTTGATCCCCGCCAGCACCTCCTCCTTCAGCAGCGATGAGACCTGGCTATGCACAACAGGTACTCTGGACTCTCCCAGGCTTGAGGATGGGGCCTTCCTTACTCAGACAAGGTGCTCATCTTTCTGCGGGATTTTAAGGGTGCTAAAAAAATGTGTCTGAGTCCCTAAAATATTACTCCCATCAGTCTGCAACATAGCTTCTGAAATTTCGCCTCTAAAAATTACCATCTTCAAGTTACTGCTAATCATCCATAGTGAGAAAGGGTGCTGTGTTAACTGCTTTTACCCTTTCTACTGTCATTCTAATTGGATTACCAGATAGCTCTACCCTTTTGAAAGCAGAAATAAACATCCAATGTGATGGGGCACAATGCGGGCAGAATCTGATAGAAAATTTGGTCAACATGAGAAATGGAAAAAGTCCAGGCCATATCAGTTCCAGTGAGGGCCACAGTGAGGGGACCTTGGGTAACCAGATTACAAAACTACACCTCTAGGCGGGGGAAGCAGGCAAGAGGAAGGGCCATTCCAAGATCAGTAAACGTTGTCAAAGAACCACTTACTAGCATTTCCTAAGGCTGGTTCTTCTGCTGGAGTACAGAGCTTCCAGTGAAATTTATTGTGAAAAAATGTTACCCCTCTACCATAAACAAACACTCCACCCCCACTCTGCCTCTCTGCCCCAGTTTCTCATTTGCGAAACTTACAGCTATTACAGCAGCCTCCAAGGTTTTTCAGAGGAACAAGATATTCAAGGAACCTAGAGCTCTTCAACCAAATGATTTTATCTCAGATTTCTCAGCTTTGACACCTAAGCTCTCACGTTGGAACATCAATATATCTTTGTCATGCTGCTGCTGCTGCTAAGTCACTTCAGTTGTGTCCGACTCTGTGTGACCCCAGAGATGGCAGCCCACGAGGCTCCCCCATCCCTGGGATTCTCCAGGCAAGAACACTGGAGTGGGTTGCCATTTCCTTCTCCAATGCATGAAAGTGAAAAGTGAAAGGAATTCTCTCAGTCGTGTCCGACCCTCAGCGACCCCATGGACTGCAGCCCACCAGGCTCCTCCACCCATGGGATTTTCCAGGCAAGAGTACTGGAGTGGGGTGCCATTGCCTTCTCCAGTCTTTGTCATATTGTTGGCTAAAACACAGCAAGTAAATCCCTTGAGAACTGTAGAGACAGGAACAAGCTACTCAGCATAACCTTGTCAAAAGAAGATACAGTACTTTCTGGGTAGTTCCTGTCCCATAGTCTGGAATAGGTCATTGTTTCCAATCAGAAAAAAAAATAAATAAATATGTATATATATACACACACACACACACACACACATACACGTGTGTGTGTTGCGGAGTGGGGGTGCTTCCCAGGTAGCTCAGAAGCCTGGACTATCACCAGACTCCAAACACTCGATGCCACTACTTCCAAATCACAAAACTTCCCTATCCATTCGGACTTGGGACTCCTGGGGAAATTGCCCATAAGAAAGGGGGCGCTCCAGGTTTTATTATGTATTTTCTAGAGGTACAGATGAGGTAGGGTGAAGGAGGTAGAGTTCATGCCTGAAATAGGAAAAGAGATAACTATCAGGAAACTATTTCTTTAGCTACTCAACACAGCCCCGTGGGTTAAGAAAGAATTTAGGAGGCTGATTTTCCTGATACCTTCTTAATTTTAATAAAAGTATGGATTTAAAACAACAACAATGGGAGAGTGTCATTGACCTTTCAGGGTCCACTAGTATCTTCCAATAAAGCTATGTCAGTAATAATATTTTTTAAAGATGTACTTTCATTATAAGTAGCGGAAAAAAAAGTGAAAAACACACTTTAGCCACATCGTCTTATTCAATTTTTCAGGCAAACTACAAATAAGAGTGATAAAGTCATCTAGCCTCTGTTATCTCAAATGTTCCTAATGTTTTACTAAATATGTAATTTACTCTGATGGCAATTGTATCAAGAAGACAAAAGCCAACAGAATTATCCATAATTTACAGATGGGTTAAGAAACAAGCAAAAATTAGGTAAAAACAATTTAGTCCCTCACTAGTTGTTTTATCTTCATGATCCCATGTTTCTGAAAAAAAAAAAAAAAAAACAAATGTTGAATTGATTGCATACTTTGGTGCTAGGAGGACACAACCTCAAATGAAAACAGTTTTCCAAAACTAAATAATGAGTCACTGGTGGTGCTGCTACTAAATCAGCCAAGAAAATAGTTATAAAGATATTTAATCTCAGAAATGTCCTTCCATTCATTAACTCAAGGATATGTTTCCTTGTGAACCACAAAGATTAAATAGTTTTAACAGAGATTATATCTAAGGAGGCCACCCAAATTTACCTTTCCATTTCTCATTCCCTGGTCATACTCTAGAGACATTACATATCTTGGTCCAGAAATGTATATGTTCCACTGCAATTAAGTATGTTGGGTTTTCCGTTCTTTGGGCAAACATTAGCGGTCAATCACAGAGTTTTTCAACCAGATAATGTTACTCAGGAAAAAAATTCTTTAAGATTCCTGTGGATTAGATAGACAAAATTTTCCCTGTACAAGGTTGTGCCTCTGAACAATCATGATGCTGACCCAGCAAAAGCAGTGCCTTTATTTCGTCTTTGGAATCTGAGGAGGAAAACTAAAACAACTGGTCATTACTGAAGGGGGTTTCAATGACTGCTTTAATGGGACACAGTGATTTTATGTGAGGGTCTCTGTGACAACTCAGGAAGAAATAGTCAAAAGGAAAACTGTTTTTACAGCTTGTGACAAGGTAGTACCAATAAATAGGGATGCTTCCTTAATCGTTTATCCCAGAGATCCTAATGCTTAGTTTGACTGTATAATTTATCATCCAAACTAAGATATTTTAGAAAGTGAAAGGAAGTACAATTAGCAATTGTGCTGGAACAACAGGTGTAAATTAAAATATTTCAGGCAAACAGGGCAAATGATCATCCTACTAATACTAGAAAAGAGATTGATTATAGGATAACACTGACATGGAGCAGGTTTCTAATTAGTATTTAATAGGAAGACAGCTTTTTTAAGATGTTTAATACATGCTCATTTTAACTATAGAGGGTGGTGATATCCCAGTACATATTCTCTTTGTACTGATCATTAAATCAGTGAATCTTATCCTGTCAAATGGTAGGTTAGTTTACATATTTCAGACATATTGAAAGGGACATTGACTTTTTTTTTTAACCCTGAAAACCAATTATTAGAAATGCACTTGTCTCCTGAATTTGAATGCCCATTCCATGGGGAGTAACCCACTTACCTGGAAAACAGGAGTTTTCAGTTTATCCTTTTGGATTTGTAGTGTCTTAAAGATAATGTTTATTCCAGATCATCTTGGGGGATCAAAACCATTGTAGCATGGAGTCTTGGCACATAGTAGGTACACAGTAAATATTTGTTGAATAAATGAAAGACATGTACTCAGCAGAATAATTAATTTTAAAGAAATATGAATATGTAGAAAATCATATATTTGTTTTTATTCAACTCTTTCTAAATAGTTACATACAAGTAATAAAAGTACACAACTGGAGTCAACAATTATTTTGCATGCTCTTGGAACTCACAGCAAACAAGCTGGTTGCTATTCAGAACTTATAGAAGAGACAGTATCTCTCTATAGATCCTGCAAGCTTAACAGATGAAACACTTTGTTTTGGTATAAAAATAAAATAAAACCTATTTTTTCCACTTAATTGAATTATTCTATCCCTCCCATGATTAGGACAGCTATCCTAGAGAAGGGATTTAACAATGGTGTTGAAGAAAGTTTATCAATGACTTGGCAAGAAGTAAGAGATGAAGAGTTCTGGAAGCCTGTGTAGAAATGCTCATAGAAGAAAACAGGTAAAACTTGAGGAAAAGACATGAAGGAACTAATAATAATTTTTTTTAAAGGATAGTTATATCTGATGTAATTTCAGAGAAAAGCTGGGTAGAGGATACATGACACTTCCCTGTACTAGTTTGCACAGTTTGTGAGTCTTTGGGCAGTCTAATTATTTCAAAATAAAAGTTTAAACAAAATTTTTAAAAAGAAAACAAAGTGAGAAAGTTGAGATGGAGACGTAAATTGTCTTAAGACAAATTTCATGTACTTTGAATATGCTAAAGGAAACTATAGTGACTCTTTCAATATTCTTTACTCAACATTCAAGAAATATCTTGTGAGTACTTTTCTCTATAATAATCACTTTTCTGAATGTTGAGGAAACTGTGGTGAACAAAATAAAGCTCCTGTTCTCGAGGAGCTTACATTCCAGGGCATATATATATAACATGCAAACAATAGTCAAATAGGGGATGTGGGTTTGATTCTGGGGTCAGGAAGATCCCCTGGAGAAGAAAATGGCAACCCACTCCAGTTTGCTTGCCTGGAGAATCACATGGACAGAGGATCCTGGAGGGCTACAGTCCATGGGGTCACAAGGAGTTAGACAGGGCTGAGCAGCTGAGCATGAGTCAAATAGATATATAGTGCTTCAGATTATAGTAACTGCTCAAAATAAATAAATAAATAAGGAGTAAAGAGGCACAGTGAGATAGGCAAGTACTGTTTTATAAGGGTTGAAGGAAGGCGCTCTGATAAGGTGACATTTGTGCAGAACAAAAGGAGGGAACAGCCATGTGGATATCTGAGAAAAGAGCTTTGCAGACAGATGCTACAGCAAGTGCGAATGTCCTGAGGTGGGAGCATTCCCGGCATGTTCAAAAAGCAGCAGGGAGGTCAATATGGCCTGAGAACAAGGAAGGGGGTGATAGAGGATGAGTTCAGGGACATAGATAGGGAGAACTCAGGAAGTATTCTAGGCTTTGAAGACAAGGAGTCTGTAGGTTAGGGCCAGGTTGGGGTTTGGACATAAAACTTGAAAGACATTAGCATGGAAATGATACTCAAAGTCAAGAGGCTAGATGAGATCACCAAGAGAAGAGTTTAAATAGAGAAGGCAGGTTGACACAAGAACTGAGCCTTGAGCAGTACTGATACTTCAAGATGAAGAGGATAAAGAAGAAATGAAGAAGCAGCAGATTGTGAGATAGAAGTAAATCCAAGAAAGGTATCCAAAAAGCCAAGAGAAAAGACTGCTTGAAAAAGGAAAAGGTGATCAACTGTAACCAGTTAGTTGAGAGTTAGAGAAAATGAGGATTAAAAATTGACCATTTGATTTGGGAAGTAAATGTTGTGACATTTACTAGATAATTGAGGGAGAATGTTAAGGCTGAAGGCCTGAGAGGAGCAGTTGTAAGAATGACTGGGTGAAAACGAATATACTGCCCAAAACAATCTATAGATTCAATGCAATCCCTATCAAGCTACCAATAGTAGTTTTCACAGAACTAGAACAAATAATTTCACAATTTGTATGTAAACACAAAAAAGCCTCAAATAGCCAAAACAATCTTGAGAAAGAAGAATGGAACTGGACAAATCAACCCGCCTGACTTCAGACTATTCTACAAAGCTACAGTCAACAAGACAGTGTGGCACTGGCACAAAGAAAGAAATACAGATCAGTGGAACAAAATAGAAAGCCCAGAGATAAATCCACCCACCTACGGACACCTTATCTTTGACAAAGGAGGCAAAAATATACAATGGAAAAAAGACAATCTCTTTAACAAGTGGTGCTGGGAAAACTGGTCAACCACTTGTAAAAGAATGAAACTCGAACACTTTCTAACACCATACACAAAAATAAACTCAAAATGGATTAAAAATCTAAATGTAAGACCAGAAACCATAAAACTCCTAGAGGAAAACACAGGCAGAACACCCTCTGCAATAAATCACAGCAAGATCCTCTATGACCCACCTCTCAGAGTAGGAAATAGAAGCAAAAATAAACAAATGGGACCTAATTAAACTTAAAAGCTTTTGCACAATAAAGGAAACTCTAAGCAAGGTGAAAAGACAGCCTTCAGAATGGGAGAAAATAATACCAAATGAAGCAACTGACAAAGAATTAATCTCAAAATATACAAGCAGCTCATGTAGCTCAATACCAGAAAAATAAATGACCCAGTCAAAAAAATGGGCCAAAGAACTAAACAGACATTTCTGCAAAGAAGACATTCAGCTGGCTAACAAACACATGAAAACATACTCAACATCACTCATTATCAGAGAAATGTAAATCAAAACCACAGTGAGGTACCATCTCACACCAGTCAGAATGGCTGCTATCAAAAAGCATACAAACAATAAATGCTGGAGAGGGTGTGGAGAAAAGGGAACCCTAGGACATGGAAGCAACCTAGATGTCCATCAGCAGACTAATGGATAAGAAAGCTGTGGTACATATACACAATGGAGTATTACTCAGCTATTAAAAAAGGAACACATTTGAGTCAGTTCTAATGAGGTGGATGAAACTGGAGCCTATTATAGAGTGAAGTAAGCCAGAAAGAAAGACACCAGTACAGTATATTAACGTATCTATAAGGAATTTAGAAAGATGGTAATGGCAACCCTGTATGTGAGACAGCAAAAGAGACACAGATGTAAAGAACAGAGTTTTGGACCCTGTGGGAGAGGGAGAGGGTGGGATGACTTGAGAGAACAGCATTGAAACATGTATATTACCATGTGTGAAATGGATCACCAGTCCAGGTTCGATGCATGAAACGGGGCACTCAAAGCCAGTGCGCTGGGACAACCCAGAGGGATGGGGTGGGAGGGAGGTGGGAGGGGCTTTCAGGAGGTGGGGAAACATGCATACCCATGGCTGATTCATGCTAACATGTGGCAAAAACCACCACAATATTATAAAGTGATTAGCCTCCAAATAAAATAAATACTTAAAAAAAAAAAAAAAGAATGAATGGGGGTGGGGGAGAGTGAAAGTGAGGAGAGGAAGTATCTTTACAAAAGGAAAGGCAGATTTTTCAAGGAAAAGTCATGTAAAGGAGTATAGAGAAATGGGGAAAGTATTTGGAGAAGATGTGGAGTTTAGAGGTCAAATGGAGTTTTCACCACTAAAACCAAGCAAACAAAATAAAACAAATATTTGTTTGAGACTAGGAGAAGACTCTTGAGAGTCCCTTGGACTGCAAGGAGATCCAACCAGTCCACCCTAAAGGAGATCAGTTCTGGGTGAAGCTGAAGCTGAAACTCCAATACTTGGGCCACCTTATGCGAAGAGTTGACTCATTGGAAAAGACCCTGATGCTGGGAGGGATTGGGGGCAGGAGGAGAAGGGGACAACAGAGGATGAGATGGCTGGATGGCATCACTGACTCGATGGACATGAGTTTGAGTAAACGCCAGGAATCAGTGATGGACAGGGAGGCCTGGCGTGCTGCGATTCAGCGGGTCACAAAGAGTCAGACACGACTGAGCGACTGCACTGAACTGAGAGCTATAGCATATCTGTATGCTGATAGGAGTGACCTAGAAAGCATAGAAATTTTCTTGAAATAGGTGGTTAGATTTAATCCGAGTTTGAAGTCTCTAAAGTAGGAATGAGGAGGATTCTAGCTGCATCATTCTAGATTGATTTAAAGGGCAAATTGAGAAACTACCGCTAGCATTACTATCATTTCTTGGTCATGACCTTAGCTGGGCCCTGCTCAAAAGGGGGAATGTAGGAGAGCAAAGATAAAGGAACAGAAGGTTCAGCAAACTTCAGAGGCAAGGTCAAGGAAGAGATCTGAAGTCAATCTGTGGAATGTAAAAAACAAAAAATGGCTGACTGGAAGGGCTATTCTGGGAAATTTTGATTATAGGTGTGTAGAAGTCAAGTGCAATCCTTTTGTTGGGTTTATAAGTTTATACATTATTGTGAATTAGTATGTGCTCTGTGTAAAAAAAAATCAGACAATATAGAAATACACAGGACAAAGAAAATGAAAGCATGCACACACACTCTTCTCATATTCTACTCTTTAGGGGGAACCACCGTTAACAATTTGATGCATATCCTTAGAGCTGCGTATGGGTGTAGTTATACACATACATGTATGTATGTGTAATTAATTTACAAAAATAGAACCATATACTATCCATGCTATCCTGCAACTTGCTTTTTACACCTAACAATATGTCTTTTGTATTTTTCCATCTCAATAAAAAAGGCTTCTACCTCTGTCTTTATAAAACAAATATGAGCATATAATACAGGAACATGATACATTATATAAAAGGGACAACAGGGTATATATAGAATCTCCCTGCAATCTCCCAGTGGTTTCTCCCGGAGGCAACCACTAGTACTATATCTTTAAATGTTCTTCCACAGCTGGGTATTGTATATAAACATAGATATGTTGTATTTATATAAATGGTAAATTATCGTATACCTCATTGTATATCTTGCCTTTAAAATTTTAACTATATATCTCGGAGATCATTCCACTTACAGCTGCCTCATTCTTCTAAATTGCAACATTGAATTCTATCTTTGCTTAATCACATCTTATAACTGATATTTCTACCTTTTTGCAATGGAGTGAAATCAACCATAATGAGTAAAATTTAGAATTCATTCATCAAAAGAAAAGAGAAAAACCAAAATATAGAAAGACCAAAAAAAGGCATTTTACACCATGAAGAATTGTAGATTAAAACTAAGTCTGGGGCCTTGTCTATGTGGCATTAAAATAAATTCTTGGAAAGCAATTTGAAATTCTAGGTGCTAATACTTTTATTTTCAAAAAGGAATTAATCTTTTTAGTATGTTCAAGGATATAAAAATGAGAGCATCTATTTGTTTTGGATGCCTAAATCCTCTTAACAACCCTGATGAAGCATTTTTCTGAGACGAGTCAGTGAAGTTCTAGAAAGTCATTTTTGTTCATAAAAATGCCTGGTTAAGAAATCATCTTCCTCCATTTGATATTTGTCAATGGCTATTACAGTTGATACTATTCAGAGAGGCTGGCTTTACAGATATTCTGAATAAATTAATGTCACTGAAATGACACATCCGCTAGGAAACTCCAGGGGTATTTTTCCTTGTATATAAAATACACGATTAATTGAATTGTCTAAAGGACAATGTCCTGTGGTGGCTGGAGTCTCAGAATAGGAGTCCTCCTACTGTTCTGTGACCACTAGGTGTGTGAAGTTGCATTACCCAATTCTCTTTGCTTCAGTTTCCCGTTTGGAAGACAAGAGAAATAACTGTGTCTGGCGCCTCTGCCTCCCCACAGGCCATGCTGAGAGAAGCAGAAATGAGAGCTGCCACAGGACGGGAAGTTTTCCAGTAAGGTACTGTTTCCGTCATCACGTCACTGTGATTCTGACCTGGTGATGTTTCAGAGTAGGTTTAGAGGCAGAGAAATGCACATGCCAGAATCGACTGGGGAGAATTTTCCAAGCCACTCCCTGCATTGCTCCTTCCTTCCATCACCAGTTAAGAACCGCTGTAACTGAAGAAAACTTCAGTGGCTGGTTCCAGCAGGTATGGGACATAAGTATTAGATGCATGCTGCTGCTGCTGCTGCTGCTAAGTCGCTTCAGTCGTGTCCGACTCTATGCGACCCCATAGACGGCAGCCCACCAGGCTCTGCCATCCCTGGGATGGGGAATCCCTGGGATTCTCCAGGCAAGAACACTGGAGTGGGTTGCCATTATATGCATACACGGTCATTAAGGTCACGGACTTCTGTTTCAGGAAGAGCTAAGTTGAATGTTGACCCCACCCCTTCACTAACTATAATCTATTCCACCTTTGGAAGCCTTCACATCCTCACCCGTAAAACACCTGCCTTTAAGGTCGGTGTGTGGCTGCCAGGTAGCTAGTTACTGCTCAGTAAATACTGCCGTTGGTAACTCCAAACTTCACTGTCCACTCTGAATCATGGATTTAAGGTTTTATTATAAAGGTTTAATAGAGGTAGGATCGTTATACATCTATACACTTAAATGTAGAATTTTAAGGCTGGAAATAACTTTAAAACTATAAAGGTGACCCTCACCAAACTCTCAATTTGTGGATGGGGAAACTGGAGGCTCAAAAAGGCAAGTGATTTATCCAAGATTACAGAGACGTTGAAAGACAGGGAAGCCTGGCAGGCTATACAGTCCATGGGGTTGCAGAGTTGGACACGACTTAGCAACTGAATAAGAGAGATATGTAATAGAAGAGTCAGAACTACAGCCACATCTTCCGCCTTTCCATCCAGTACACCTCACTTCCTGCCTCTCGAATCACACATTTAATAAACATAAAAAAGACTTGCTTTAAAAAGTTAATGATGAGAATGCTGTTTCCTTTCAATGGCAGGGTCAGTGACATCATCACATAGAACAAGAAGAATCCTGTGGAATGGCCCTCATCCAGGCAATAAAATTAATAGCGAGGAAGGTGAGGAAAACTACATCTTATTACTGCAGAGGTGGCATCCAAGACAGAGAGGGGTGAGTGACACCCTGAGCTCTAGGGTCCAGAGACTTGAACTGTGAGGGGAGAGATTGGGAATGAGGAGGCGAGCTTCCAGTGTTCCTTGAGGCCCGGAATCTGCTTCCCCAGACCGGTCCTGAACTTCAAGCTTCTACGTCTCCCTTGAGGAGTCACATAATTTCCAAAATCTTCATGTTTTTTTCTCGTGGCTGCTTTTTCCTAACGTTCTCGACTCCTACTCTTTAACTAATACAGACACCAGTGTATCTGCAAACACGCACTGATACAATTTCCCTGCCCTGGGTGGACCACACCCACTGGGAGTTCAGAAAGCAGAGCAGGGGCAGTGACTAACACCAAGAAACCTTACATTCAAGTCGGCAGATGAAGGTAACAGATCAAGTCTGTGCCTCTAAAAACAGGCCTGAAGGATCTTCTGGGCTCCCTCAACAGGGCGGGGCACCAAGACAGACTGGGGAGCCGAGCTGTGAGTCTGATTCCCCAGGACCAAGCGCAGTGGAGGGGAAGGTCACAGAACTGGAAGCACACCCAGTCCAGTTTTGGACACCAGCCTGTCTGCCCACGAATGACCACTGCGGAATCTGAGGCAAGCGGACAGCGCCCAGAACCCCGCCTGAAGTCTCTGCCTCTGAGCGCGGCCCGGCCCTGCAACCACAGCAGTCTCCATTCCAGCTCCGGTCACCATCAGGAAGGCATCTGTTACCTCCTGCGAGGCCTCCCATTCTGTGGTTGCCAGTGTAACCCAACGGCCATAAATTTCAAACTCGGCTACATGTTGCCCTACTTCTAACTCTTAACTGCCTGCAACTCGCCCTTTGAGAAAACAGCTTTACTCCTGAGTGCTCTCTGCTAAATGAGTGCCACCTTGTCTCTTTCCTCCACATCATCATTATAATTAATAAGCAACAATATCATCCCTGGTGGTTATGTTCTTATTAGGTGTTAACTGGCCTCGCATCATTATCTCATTAGGCCTTTCCACCTAAATTACTTTATCAGCTTCCCTCCGAAGGGGGTCTGGTACTGTCTGGCTGAAAGGAATCCACTGTACAAACATGAGAAAGCGGAACGATAATCACAGGCATTTAAACCTAATCCAGATATTAATCTTCTTGAAAAATTAATGCTATTTCTACTACTGGGAATACTTTACATTGCTCTAAACCCTCTCATCCAATGTGTTTCAAGCAATATCCAGAAGCTTTTTAACTTAATCTCACTCGCTTTATGAGGAAAAAAAATGTTGGAGAAGATATATTCTAAAATACTTACAACAGTTAACACCTCTCCGTCCCCCGCCCCTCTGCCATCATGGCCCACATTTCTATTTGGATAAATTCTCTCCAGTTTTTTTTTTTCATTAAGAGGCTGAATTTCAAAATTTTATATGAAAGACTGTGAATAGCTTGGCTCACTGAGTCTTCACTTCAGTTGTTCTAGATACAATCTTTTCTTCAAACTCCCCTAACAGTGCTTAGCTTTCCTTTCCTTCAATAGCACTCATTTTGTAATTCAACATTTGGTAAAAGTAAGTAGAAGTAGAGTCGCTCAGTTGTGTCCGACTCTTTGCCACCCCACGGACTGTAGCCTACAATGCTCTTCTGTCCATGGGATTTTCCAGGCAAGAGTACTGGAGTGGGTTGCCATTCTACTCATAAATGGATGGAGAACCCAGACTAATACATTTCTCTAGAAATGAGTTCTTTCCTGAAGACTAATAACACTTCCTGCTTCCTCTATTGTCCGCATGATTTCACGTTAATCCTGAACTCTTTTCTTCTTTTCCTCCTTTATTTCTAGGTTAGGCATTTTCTCCAAAGGTCAGGGTTCATGTCTGCCCTTTCCATCTATTAATCATGCTTTGTTTCCATCACAATTGCCTCCTCTCTTCTTTGCCTTCCTGTGTCCCTCAATCTTCTCCCATGTAATTCATCATTCATCCTCACTTTGCATAGTAATTTCCTATTTTTAAATGTCTTATTATCTCATATTCCTCATTACCTACTTATCCTTCAAACTCTATTGTTCATTTAATTTTCTCACAGCTTGTGTAGTTATTTGGTTTGCAGCTTTCATTTCCATCCCTTCCTACTCACCCATCCATCAGTCATTTCTTTCCCTTCTCCTTCCTGCATTCCAAGTTCCAGGCTCTTTTTTTCTGATGGTGTGGATCATGATTTGAAATGGTGGCAATGAATCTTAATGTCCCCAGACTCTCTATTTATTAATTGTTAATATCAAATTATTCCATGGGGAAAATCCAGGTTTATAATTCTCAAGACTTCCCACAGAGTCAAATTCACTAAATCCCTTATTTTTTCTTGATTGGGGCTAATACAAATCTCAAATAGAATACTGCACAGTTAGTTGGTATTTTTCTGACATGTGCTGATCATTCTTTTCCCCCTTTGCAATTGAAACCCAGTATCGTGGCCCAAAGACCCGCTAATGTCTTTTGCATCTATGTCATATAAACCTTTCCTCTTAGAAAGTAAACCCCTTAATTCAAATCCTGCTGTCATCAAACTGGCTGTTAATGCCCAGCCTCTCCTCCAAGAAAAACATGATTTTATTTTTTAAACTTTCTGTTTGCATTTTGTTTTGTTTTCAGAACTTCACAGCCTTCAGAGCCGCCTTCCCTTTCTTCCTTCTGAAATCTCAGGATAGTTAATTTCAGCAAACTCTGGAGACATTTGTCCTTCCCTTTATTTCCTCTACTTTAGGATCCTGCCTCACCTCATCCTTTTCCAACAGATACCTTCCTATTGCAAGTGTATGACAGGGACCAGTTCTTGTCTTTGCACAGTCCCACCGTTACGTTCTTTCTCACTCCCCCTCTATCGCTTTATTTTACTCCATTCATGCACTCTGTTCCCATCCGTGAGCATAGCCAACAGTTTGAGTGGCTGCTGAATTTCTCCCAGCCTGTCTCCCTGGTCAGAGGGCTGCTCTCTTGTTCCCACGGTGCCCCTCGAATGCCAGCAAGAGAAAGGCACTGGGATCATCAACTTTATTATTGAGAACACCAAGGCAACTCGAGTAAACATACTGACCAAGGACAGTGCATTACACCATGATTAAAGAAAGAATTGGGCCAACGTCTCAAATCCTAACTACTTCTATATTGTACTTCTCTGGAGATCTGTGTTCATTTTCCAGTGGATGCTTATTGGATTTTCAATTCCATCACAGGTATATGATGGAATAAGGTTGTAACCACTGAAACCTAGCGTGCATTTCCATATAATTATGACTTTCATTCTAAGCTAGTCTGGGAAGTCCCTGGTGGTCCAGTGGTTAGGACTCTGCTCTTTCACTGCCGAGGGCCCAGGTTCAATCCCTGATTGGGGAACTAAGATCCCACAAGCTGGACTTCACAGTCAAAACAAAGAAAAGAAAACATCCTAAGCTAGCCAGAGGTACAGATCACTTGTGCATGGGAAATCCTGCTCATTGAATTACTTTATTTCTTTGAAAAGCATTCATTTCCTATGAGTTAATCATTTTTCATATGACCCAAACTATCTACTCTTTTTTCGAAAACATGACCCCTTCCCCATCACTGTTATATTACAATTTACACACGATTTCTCTTGAGGGTACAATATAATCTAATTTTCTTTATTATTCAGTTTGGATCCTGTTAAGTGAGACAGACATTCACTGATAAGAAGGAGCATTTAAATTTTGGCAAATAAGTTCATTTGTATTCTGAAAACTCTGCACCCCTCATATTTAATAAACTTTCCATTACAGAACATCACTTCCCTGGTGGCTCAGACGGTAAAGCATCTGTCTACAATGTGGGAGACTTGGGGTCGATCCCTGGGTCGGGAAGATCCCCTGGAGAAGGAAATGGCAACCCACTCCAGTACTATTGCCTGGAAAATCCCATGGATGGAGGAGCCTGGTAGGCTACAGTCCACGGGGTCGCAAAGAGTCAGACACGACTGAGTGACTTCTTCTTCTTTCCATTGCAGAGTAAAGGAACGCTGCAAAAGTCAAACAAATTTGCAATGGGGCCACTAAGAGCACGTTCAACTCTGATTCAGAGATGTTTCCGTTTATCTGTTCTCTGTCAATCATGAAATAAGAAAGATGAAAAATACAATTATGTACAAGGAGACAGAACTCCTAATTCTTTCATCCTAATTGAAGCAAAAGAATTTTAATTGCTTGAAAAACACAAGATTTTTGTTTCCTCTCAAGAAGGACAGAGAAAACAAATGTAAATTGCCTTAGCATCAATGGCTTGGAGCTACAAGACTTCAGACTAGGCAAATGAGAGGTAGTCCATCATTTGCATTTTTTCTTCACAATGGCCAGTATCCAGATATTTGGAAATATGAGATGTTTGACAAAATATTCCTTTTTCTGCTACAGCTCCTCCAGCATGTAAGAAAAAAAAAATGTTCCCTTTTCATTAGAATGTTTAGAGTCACATAGGTTTACTGATACCACTTCCACTCAGTGACAGAAACACTGCACTACAAAATTTGAATATGCTGCCAATTATTCCAGGGTCGATTTTCCATTGATGTGAGTTGTCATGCCCTTTGTTTCTCTCCTAAGTCCTTTTAGTCATCTGATCTTTAGTATATTTACAGGAGGGACAGTAAGAACAAGGAGAAGAGATGAAGTATTTGTCAATCCATTTAGTAATACAGTAGAGCTGCAAAAAACTGAAAGCGATAGAGAAAATTATGCTCTTGGCCACAGAGAGGTATAAGCATTAACTAGAGGTGTCAGTACAATCCTCGACCTCAAATGGGAAGAAAAATTGAGTCAAGAGTAATTAATTCAAGCATTTAAGCCAGACATTGAACCCCTTAAAACTATTTCCCAGGATAAAAATCTAAAAAAAAAAAAGTTTATGTCAGCAATTCTGAATGTGAAATTCCATTGATTTATTTTTTCTATATCTATATTTAGAGATATCTTTCAAACAGAGTTGCTAATGTTGGAAGAAACAAAGATGAAGAAAAGTTACTTATATAGGATTCACAATGAGGCAAGAATCTATAACAAAATCTTTTGGTCTGATTAGTGTTTTCCCTTTCCTTTTTAAAGAGGCCACCAGTCATAGTGAATATATGAAACACAATATACATGAAAAATGTCTGTCTATTGAGAGGGTTGTTTTGCTTTTTTTTAATTTTAGGAGCTAGTTAAGAGTCTCCTCACCTGAGCAAAGATGTATTGCAGAGAATGGGGTAGACAGTGACAGGACTGTATAGAAGATTATCTCAGATTTATCCCAAGAAGTAAAAAATCATCTCTTTATTTTATCTGGACATAGATCTTTTAGTGGTAACCCTGAGACTAGAGAATTACCTGGATGTGTGTTCCAAAATTGCTTGGGCAGAATGGGGACTCTGCCTGTAGCTGTTTACCCACCAGCACACTCCCCTGGGACATCTTCCAAAGGAAAGCCAGCAGATGAAAGGAAGGAGGATTTTGTCTCCTCTCCTGTGAAAGCTTTTGGAGTGTGGGAAGATGTCAGGTTTACCCTGTATCTCCAAACTTAGCTCATACCCAGCACCAAGTGTGTGGTATGTGCTCCATAGAGATGTGATGAAGGAAAGGATAGGGAGGAAGGCAGCAAGAGAAGAGAGGATGAAAAGGGGGATAAAGCCTCTATGAGTTCTACAGGATATGCTTCTAGAGCCTTCTCAGTTCCAAAGGGGAGAGACAGACTCACCATGTACTACAAGGTTGATAAACACCCCTCCAAAAAAAATAACAAACGACAATTGCAGAGCTATTTGACCTAACAACTTATGAACAGTTGGATTAGAAACTAGCCAGTTGTCCTGTAGTCTGGGGCTTGATGCTAACGTGTTCAAAGCTGGAAGGGATCTTGAAATCATTCAAGACAGCTCCAGGTAGACTGTAGTATGTAACTTGACCATGGTTACATAGCTTGTCAGTATTGGAATAAAGACTAAAACCTGGGTCTCAAAGTTTCCAGCCCAGCATGTCTCACACTGCAGGTTTCCTGTGTAAGGCAGAAGCAATAGCTGGTTTTATCCCTTCATATTTCCTGACCCAAGTCACTTAATATCTTCCCTTCCAGAAGTCCTACTAACCTTAACCCTTTCACTTAATACCATGGGACTTTAGCTTGCTAGGGAAACAGTTTGCAGTGGTTCACATAGATAGCATTTATAGAATGCAGACTTAGAACTCTTATAAAAGCTTGCTCACTAGGCATGATTAAGGCAACAGAAAATCCTCTATTAATTGGAACCCTGGACTTGAGAATACTTTTGCGCCCATTTGTTTTCCATAGCCAGTGCTCTTCACACTTAAGAGAAGCTAGAATGTAAGTTCCATGAGGGTAGGAATCATGCTTATCTTGGTCCTAAGTCTCCACAGTGTCCAGTAGATACTTAACTATCTTTTAAATTATTAAACATAACCACAAGTTCTATATTTCATTATTCCAAGAACATTTCTTGATGTCCTCATTTGCAAATAACTGACAATATCACCCTTCAGTGAAATGCTTTTGAAAATCTCAACTCCACTTGGTCTCCATCTAATTAATTGAACACAGGATCTGATCACCCAACCCACAAGAATTCAAGCTCCATTTGTCCTGATCTGCTCTGTTAATTAACAACCCTCACTCTGAGTGAGTGAAGACACACTAAGGGCTAATATTCTAGAACTGGAAGAGAAACTATCAATGACTGTATCTTCATTTCCAAGCCCTAGAGTTCAGAACAGAGATGAGCAGGCTAATAAATTGGTGTGTTTTTCAAACCACTATTTGTAGGATCTTTATTGTAGGACAGACTGAGTTCTGTGTGAGGAAGAATTGAGCAGGACCACTGCCCTCCATGGGCAAACAATCCAGCTGGGGCACCCAATTTACATATCTCAGTAGGAAAAACAGGAGCCCTGCAGTAAACCATCCCTCTGTTCCTCTATTCTGATTATTCCTGAGGAACTTAACAAACCATTTCTTCCAGCCCCAGAGTGCTCCCTAAAAGAAGTGCTGGTATATTTTCCTGGTTATATAAGCACACTGTGACCATTTTAGTATCCTTATAGGTTAGTTTTCCAAGCAGCCATCCAGCTGGTCCATCCTTAATCTGACCCTGACGGCAGCCATCACTTGAAACGAAGAAGGCAGTCTAGTTAGAAACTGCAGTTGAAGTTCCTCCTGTCTCAGTGGGGATAGGTAGCTCATCCATAAGGCCTTCTTGATGGTGGTGTCCAGGCGCCAGAGTTCAAGAAGCTCAGAAGCAGCGGTGGGGAGCAATATAAGAAAAGGCCACGCTCCTCCGAAGGAGTAGGTTTTCTGTCTCAGCAGCTGTAAAATTATAAATCAAAGATTAAAAAGTTAAGCCACTGCTCAAGTGAGGATCTTGGTAAATACAAGGCTTAAACAAAACCCGATGACGGATTCATTGGCATCAAAGTGAAGTCTGTGGTTTTTCAGACAATAGGGCAGAGACTACAGGAACACACAAAGGATGGCTAAGGATTCTCTGTACCTTTGTTTATTTTGCTATACCAAAGAAAGAGGAAAAACTGTAATGCTATTAAATACAAGTAAATCTGCATGTAGAATGGATGTAGAATGAGTGTGCTAGGGAGGGACGAACCAGGGGAAAAGGAAAGAGAGCCCGCAGAATCCCAAACCAGCCACGCTTTCTTCACAGTGTTTCACAGGGCTGACCTGAATGGAGTTTGATTTTGTGGCCTGAGTGAGAGCTGAGTAACAAATAGTATTTGGGGATAAACTTGGATTTAAGATGCCTTGCAAAGTGAGGAGTACAGTGACCCAAGCTTTGCCCCGTTCCTGGGCAACCAAAATGATTGACTGCCAGTGTAATTAACAAAATAAGAGTGAAAAGAACCGTACCCAGAGGTGGTCCAGGTGAAGCATCACTAGTGTAGGGTGTCTCTGCCCAAAACATCACAGGAAATGGATTGTTGCACCACTCCTGCAAGGTACTAGGCACAACTGCCAAATCAATGACTACCTTTGACTGTCATCCCCTCCCATACTGTGCCACTCTGTACACTTGCTCAGGCTCCAGGAACCCAAGTGCATGTGCTAGTACCCATCCACTGAAATTTTTTTAATCCCACAAATACTGAAGAGGAAGTCTTCTAGTGTCTAGATTTGAGCATTTCATAGCAGCGTGTTAACAACTGTTGGCTTTAACATTCCTATGGGATGTTTGCAATTTAAAAACAGACTTATGTATATGAAGCTCTTACTTAGTGTAATATGGGAAGAAGAGAGAGAAGGGCATGAGTGAGCAAGGAAAGGGGCAGGGCTGACCATGCTTCTTATCTAATCCCACCACCATTCCACACAAACCCCCAGCCTCCAAAAGTGGGTTTCTTCAACTTTGCCTCCAGTGACACTGAACAGTCGCTAACTCCAGACAGAAGCAGGTCCGTCCTCAGAGCACATGAAGGAAAGGATCCTTTAGAGCTGACATCCACACCTACAGAGAAGCCTCCTGCAGACACCAGTGATCATGGCTGCATTCCAGATGTCTCTCCTGGCCCAAAGCCCTTGCTTTACAAAGAGGCAAGCTGAAAGGTAAGTGGCTCATCCACTGTGACACAGAGACCAACTAAACAGTAGGGCCAACACTAAGTCTAGATCTCCAAATCCTACCCTACCCACCGCCCCACCCACATAAATCCCCGTGAGCACAACCCATTCTCTCTACTCCAAACACAGATGGGAGGATGAGGTTCTTCAAACTCTAGAGCAATATCTGGGTAGTGTCTGAGTAATAATTTCCCCTTCCTGGAAAACAGTCTGGTTCAGTGGGTCTCGGGGAGGCACAGGAATGTCACCAGGTGCCCTGGGAGATTCAGATCTGCGAGGTGTAGGAACCACCTGCGCTTCTGTTGTCAGCACCATGCAGATAGCTGGAAAGCCCCCCGGAGGGGCAGTTCTGGGGACACCCTCTGGAGCCCAGAGATCAAAGGGCTCTTGACCACTGGGGCACAAGTCAGAGCCCTGAAGACAAACACCAGCCTTGGAATCTCTAAGAAAGAATGCTCAGAATGTGCCAGAACATTCTCCTCTGAGGCCCTGTTGACTTTAATGTATTTGTGGCCAGTAGTATCCCAATGATACCCTCAAGGTTCTTGTATAACCAATCTTCTAAAATGTGCCGAGCCCCTACGTTGTGGATCACTGTGCAGAGGGGCTGAGATGCACAAAGAAAAGGAGATCAACAAGCATACGTAGGAAGAGCATCAACAATGCAGGCTGTATCATTGCAGACAGAACCAAATAACGCAGATCAGTATCATACAAGCATGTTCCATGTAATTCAGTAATTTCCCAACATACTACCTGGTAGAAGCTTTTGGCAGTTCCTAAACTGCCATCCTGGAGATTCTGACTCAGTGAGTCTGAGGACAAGCCCAGAATCTGCCTTTTTAACCAACCCCCCGGTAGATCCACAGATGGGCATTTGAGGTTCTTCTATCCTTTTCGAGGGCTGACTGTGAAGAATCCAAAGGAATCTAGCTTGGTTGCTTTTTATAGTCATGGTTTATAACGTCTCAGCATTCCTAGCCTACTCAGATTGACCCTTGGATGCATGTTTGTATGGCTTTGCTCTTCTTAGCTCAGTGTTGGCTTATACTATCTTCCTCCTTTTTTCCTCCTGTTTAGAGCTTCCTTCTTCCCGGTAGGAATTTGTTTTCTGGTAAAGGGTGCAGCTTGATTCTTTAGGGAAACACATGGGCAAAAGCCGTATGCTGTATGATTGTATTTTTATGAAACATCTAGAGTAGGTAGATCGATAGAGATAGAAGCCAAATTAGTGGTTGCCAAGGGCTGGGGGCAGAGGGTGGGGAAGTCTGAGGGATGACAGCTAACAGAGATACAGGGTTTCCTTGGGGGGATGATATAAACATTCCGGAATTAGATAGTTGTGATGATTGCACAACTTTGTGAATTTATCAAAACCCACTGGACTGTACACTTTAAGATGATGATTTTTATGGCATGTGAATTATAACTCAACTATTCAAAGGTTCGTGCAGGGACTTCCTTGACAGTCCAGTGGGTAAGACACTGTGCTTCCACTGCAGGGGGCGCAGTGCAGCCAAAAAAAAAAAAAAAAGAGCTCATGTAGAAGGATGGGCCCCACAGATCACACCCAGGTGGCTCACCTGGCTCCCTGGGACCTCACGACTATCAAGTAACATCTCGGGGAAACAAAGGCAAAATTTTGCCAGGGTAGCTGATGACAATAATAGCACCACTTACCACACACTTGCTATGTGGCAGATACCATAATATTAATACGTAATACATGGCCGTCTCAGATTACCAAAAATGTGAGTACTGTTATTATACTGTTATTGTCAACATTTTACAGACGATAAAATGGAGGGACAGCGGGATTAAATAACTTGACCAGGCCCATAGCTGCTGCTGCTGCTGCTAAGTCGCTTCAGTTGTGTCCGACTCTGTGCGACCCCATAGCCGGCAGCCCACCAGGCTCCCCCGTCCCTGGGATTCTCCAGGCAAGAACCCTGGAGTGGGTTGCCATTTCCTTCTCCAATGCATTAAAGTGAAAAGTGAAAGTGAAGTCGCTCAGTCGTGTCTGACTCTTGCGACCCCATGGACTGTAGCCTGCCAGGCTCCTCCATCCATGGAGTTCTCCAGTCAAGAGTACTGGAGTGGGGTGCCACTGCCTTCTCTGAGGCCCATAGCTAATAAGGGACAAAACTGAGCACTAGGAAGGTATGGTTAAATACGCACCAAAAGACTCTGCCCAAAACCATGTCCCTCATGGATCTGATATTCCCACCATTAATATTTGGGGAAAATAGAATCATAATAATAGTGATAAGAATGTAGTGAAGAATTATTGAATGCATTTCATGTTCCAATCCCTCTACTAAATTCTCTACATCAATTATCTCATATAATCTTCATAAAAACTCTGTGAGGTAGATGCTAATGTCATCCCCAATTTACAGAGGTGGAAGTAAGGCAGAGAATGCTTAAATAATCTGCCCCAAACCACACAGCTAGTAAGTGATGGAGCCAGGATCTGAACACAGATCCTTAGTGCCAAGTTATTTTGTCAGAGATCCAAATTTAGATTCCCACAGGGTCTGAGGATGAAAGAATGAATTGGGCTCCATATGTTTCTTGAAATGCCAAACAGTATCTGCTGCTGCTAAGTCGCTTCAGTCATGTCCGACTCTGTGCGACCCCACAGACGGCAGCCAACCAGGCTCCTCTGTCCCTGGGATTCTCCAGGCAAGAATACTAGAGTGGGTTGCCATTTCCTTCTTCAATGCACGCATGCATGCTAAGTCGCTTCAGTCATGTCCGACTGTGCGACCCCATGGACAGCAGCCCACCAGGATCCTCTGTCCACAGGATTCTCTAGGCAAGAGTACTGGAGTGGGTTGCCATATCCTTCTCCAAAACAGTATCTACCCATCTTTTATTTATCTATCAATAAGTCTATAGATACAGAGACATGATACAGTTTTCTCTTAATATTGTTAATATTGTTAATCCTTAACACTCTTATTTCTTAAACAGTCCGAAGAAAAAGAGTAGTGATAATGGCAAATGACACTTTGCTTCAACATTGGGGACATAAAAAGGAGTGTCGACAGCAGTCAAGTTGGAGGAAGAACACGCTTCATCTAAAGGGGCAGCCACCCTTCAACTCTTTGTTGCCAGGTGGGTAAACAGTGCAGTAGCGCCCTATTTTCCGAGAGAAATTTTAAAAAGACTTTTACATGAAATCTTTTGGTTTTTTAAAAATGGCAAAGAATTCTGAAGACTGTAGTTGGCCTGTAGTAGTCCACTCTCAACCTCCAAATAAAGTAAATTACCTCCGCCAGCAGCTCTATGTGACTGGAATTCAGGATAAAACAGCGACAGGATGAGTCCGGAAGGGTGAACAGGGCCATGCTATGAGAATCCTTGATGCACACCGGGGGAAGGTAAATCTCATTCTACAGGCTAGGGAAAGCAGACGCTGTGTTGTTTTGTTTTAGACAAGAAGTGGACTAGATCAGAAAGACATTTCTGAGAACCACGAAGGACAAAATATGTGGGGAAGATAGCTGAGACCAAACTGATGACAACCACAATTGTAGCCCAAACCCAAAGTGGTGCCAATGAAAGCAGAAGAATGACTTAAAGCGACTAAGCAAAGACCTTCCTTAATAAATGATGGATCCCCTTATATCAAAAGAGCATATCCATATGCTCTCATGCAGCTATAGCATCACTTCATAAAGAAAAGACCATCATCAAGAAGGAGGAGAAAGCAAAGAGAGCTATGGGAGAAATAAGAGGGGTTTCAGGATACAACTTGTTTGAGGCTGGGTTTGGCATGTAAAAAGGAAAGAAAATGTTCTTGGCTAGCAGGGAGACAGTCTGAAAACTGCCTAGGAAAACAAAAGAGAACAAGAAAAAAAGAACACATACAGGAGGAGGTTAGGTCTTTAAAAATTAAGAAGATATAGGAAACCAGCAGGGGAAAACGAATCAGGCAATGAAGACCAGTGAAGGTCCCTAAAGTCCATATTTAATACAGATGACAGAAATCAGGCAAGGCATTCTTAAAAGATACTGTAGTAAAGGCACCAAGGAGATTGCTTTAAGAGAGACAGAACTCAAGAATAGAGACCACAATATAAGTATTCATAGGGAATAGAAGCGGAGAAGGCAATGGCACCCCACTCCAGTACTCTTGCCTAGAAAATCCCATGGATGGAGGAGCTTGCTAGGCTACAGTCCATGGGGTCATGAAGAGTTGGACATAACTGAGCGACTTCCCTTTCACTTTTCACTTTCATGCATTGGAGAAGGAAACGGCAACCCACTCCACTGTTCTTGCCTGGAGAATCCCAGGGACGGGGGAGCCTGGTGGGCTGCCATCTCTGGGATCGCACAGAGTTGGACACAACTGAAGTGACTTAGCAGCAGCAGCAATAGCAGGGAATAGAAGAGAAGAAAAGGAAGGCCAAAACACAGGGAAGCATTTTAGCTACTAGAGATCAATAGGGAAAGATGAATTTTAGAGATGTCAGAAAGGAAAATATGACAGGATTTTGGAATATTCTCAGAGAGAAAATAAGAGCTATTCTGTAAAAAAAAAAAAAAGAAAGAAAGAAAGAAAAGAAAAAGATCCAAAGTTCTCTCTCCACAATTGCTTAAGAAGCAGCCCTAGTATGGCCAAAGATAATACCAAAGCCACATTCCAAGGGCATGAGGGGGAGAATGCAGCTATCAGAAAGTTCCAAATGGGAAGGGAATGAAAAATTTCATCTTTACCAAGCTTGCATTTCATTGGTTATAGCGTGGCCCAGACCAGAATAAAGTGTGCCCCAGAACCAGCTTCTTCAGAGGTGACTTTCTGATAGTCCAGAACATTCTGAAAGAACTGCAGCTGTCACAGAGGCAGAGTCTTTAAAAGGAGGAGCCTTCACCAGAATCACGGTCCAGAGATTAAAAAGGCCCACTACCAAGAAAGATCTTACTTCAAAGCATGAAGGTGTACATTAAAGGGGTAGAAATACAAGGAGAAAGGAAAGAGCAGTAAAAAGGGACTATCACTGATGTGTGGGTCATATAATACCTGGCAGCTTATGTACAGTATTTAAATCCCACATCAGAGAGGCAAGGTTACTCCATTTGGCAGGAGAAAGTGTAAAATGCACTATTTACAATAGTTACTAAAAGCCACATAGATGATAAGAAAATCTTACTGGATTTTCCAGCCCATGCATTCTCCACTATACCACACTGTTTGACTATGGGCCATCTTCCACCCAGATTACTGCAAAAGCCTTCCCAACAGGCACAGCTCACCCTCTCCATTCCACATCCAATATAGAGCCCAGCAAGAGCAATCATTCAAAACCACAAATTTCATCGTGGCACTGCCTTGCTCAAGCCCCATTAAATTCCCTTTGATTTTCAGTGAAGTCCAAACTACTTAGCATTCCCTACAAGGTCCCTTGGGATCTGGCCCTGCTCACCTCCCAGGCCTCATCTCAAGCTCCTCTCATTGCAGGTGACAATTCAATGATTCTGAATATATTTAAGTCTCTGGAATGCACCATGGATCATTCTCACCTCCAGATCTTTGCACACTGTCCCTAATGCCTGGAGCACTCTTCTCCCTGACCTCCTAACCTCTCCTTTTAGGTAGTCTAGATAACAGTATACTATTTTCTCACAAAACTTAACACATTTTATTGGCATTCTCTCTTATCTGTTCTGAGATCCCTGTACTGTATCCTCCTCTGTGAGTCCTCTCCTGTCAATTAGCTGCAGGAGGAATCACCCTGTATCTATCTTTTTCACTCTTGAATCCACAACACCCAGCTTGTTCCACCAGGTGCTTATCAAGTACTAAGCACGTATGTTTTGAAGTGGATAATCATTTGATAAGGCAAGGGCCATCACTAGTTGCTAAGTGAAGTTACATCAGTGTAAGCCAAACCCCAAAAGCCCTACTCTTGGCATTTGCAATTTATTGTCCACTGCTGAAGATTCTTAGACATTCTGAAAATTTCACTGATATTTTTTGGAACATATGACCTCTATGCTTCCTGTGCCCAGGGCTACAAATAATTCCAACAACAAGGTTCACTTCTTGCCCTAAACAAGCTTACCGTCTAGTGGAGGAGGTTTCATTTTCACCAACATGTTGCAACACACGTTCTCTTTAAATCCTTCTAAGGCCCAAATGACTTGGGATTATCAAGTTTATCAAGAATTTGGTAATTGCCATTTGACCCCTAGAGGTTCACAGCAGGCTTGAGGACTGAGGCCAAGTCTTACTCATCAGTATCATCCCAGTGGTTATATAGGGCTGAATATATAAGAAGAGGTTTACAAATCACCAAATGAGTGAAAGAATACGTGGACAAGCGAACAGTCAAATAAGTCAAGTCTTGGAATAAAGCTTTGGGAACTGGGTCCGAGTCTTAGTTCTTCTCCATCACTAAACAGATAAATGACTTGGTGATAAGTCCCCCTTATCAAGAACCAGCCCATCAGACACACATAGATACTGACCAGCCTGCAGAGTCAGTGGAGCATGGGGGCAGGGAAAGAGGAGCAGGGTAAAATTTTTTAAATCGTTCCCTTCTGTTCCCTCAGGTTCAGAGCGGAGATGCTGTGGGCAGAAAGGGCCCATGTAGGGTATTGAGATGGCTTCACCTGGCCTGCTACAACTCCAAACCTGCTCCCTGAGGCAGGCGATAAAGGTCAAAAAATAAATATGTAGATAGATCAACACAGTGTTCACCACACACTTTCACTACCTGGAAAGAAAACGCTTTGGTGGCATATTAAATATATTAATAATCACCAACATGAATAAATATCCAGTTGAAACAGACATTTGCTAGTTTCTGTACCTTTCAAAATTAGAACCAAAAATCTGAACAGTAACAGCTATCTAAACAGTATCCTTTTCACACACACACGCACATTCCTGAAATTTTCCTCCCTGTTGCCATCTTGTTAGTTATTTGAATAAACATTATTTCTGCCACTCGTTTTAGCACCAAATAATATGTTGTAGTCAGTTAAAAACTTTCATCAAAGGAAAGAGTATGGTACTATTTTGACACCAGACAGTCCTTTGCTTTTATGTGAAATCCCTGTGTTGCCTGAACACTGTAAGATTTTGCTTTTGTGCAGACAATCAGCAGGTCATTAGCAAATCCCATACAAATCACCCTGGACTCAGGATGGAACCCTGGGGACCTGAAGCCGTAAAAGAGAGAAGATACGGTGTTGTTTGCCTCTGATGACTGTTTAAAAAGTATGATTGCAACCACAGGACAGCTTAATACAGTAGAGCTCTGAGCTGTCCACAGGGCAAATTCTGATTAATGGTATCAATAATCGTTACAAATTTTTAAGTTTTGGTGGAGCACTCCATTGTATCCTACTATTACAGGACAAGACCAAACAAGCTCTTTTATGAAATGACCGTGTTTACTGTTACTTTACTGCCTCTGGTTTTGCCTGTTGGTGAACATGATACAACCTATAGTTTATTCAAATAGAGGGTGGGCAGGAGTCCTGCTGCATATTTAGAAGTCACATGAAGACATTTTTGCATAAGAAAGTGAGGGTGAGATAAACTGAAATTCAGTTTATGAGCCAGAATTCGTCACTTTCACACATGCACATCTGCGTGCTGAGACTCATACATGCACAGGATAAGGTCTATTTCACTACATCCACATCTGGCAATGATGCAGGCATAGTGAAAAGATTTCATATTCCCTCAAGAAAGCCCTTAGGCTACAAGAAAAATCATCCCACATCTAATAAACCCATCCGAGATATATCTCCCATATGGTAAAGCCTTATTTTGTTTTATTCCAACAAATTGGTCCTTGGATTCCTCTCACAGCTGTTGCTGCTGTTGTTGAAGCTGTGTTGAGCCCTGCAGTGATCATGATGTTGTGAACAACAGCCAGATCCCTGTGTCACTGGACTGTGCAAGCATTAAGTGATATCACCTGTGAGGAGTACTGAGCACTCAAGATATTTAAAGGCCTGATACATAAAAAGGGCTTAACAAATGGGGGTCAAAAGTATTTTTTGATCAGAATATTCTGAGAGTTTAGTCTCAGGAAAAAAAATGCAAGTAGATTCCTAAACCAGATTACCAAAAAAATCAGAAAGCTGAAATAAGCCAACATAGAAAAAAGCTTTCTCCTTCACTATTCTCTATCCCAGTTCAGTTTGGCACGAGAAACGTTGGTGTGTGCCACCGGGGACACAAAGGCAAACGTGGCCACTCCCTGACTTCCTGCTAGAGGAATAGCACTCCGGGGCTCTTTCTCAGTGTGTCTGTCCCCACTGCAGTGGCATTTAGAAGGCGTATGCATGCCTGTGTGCTCAGCTGCTGCAGTCGTGTCCGACACGTCGCGACCCTATAGACTGTAGCCCACCAGGCTCCTCTGTCCACGGGGTTCTCCAGGCAAGAACCCTGGAGTGAGTTTCCATGTCCTCCTCCAGAGGATCTCCCCGACCCGGGGATTGAACCCGCGTTTCCATGTTTCCCTCACTGGCAGGCAGGTTCTTTACTACTAGCGCCACCTGGGAAGCCCAGAAAACTTATTATATAAAGCTTATAGATAATATAATTCTATAAAAAGAAAACATGTGCTCTTCTTAATAGTTTTTCCCAGCTTTATTGAGGTATAAGTTACCAATAAAATTATAAGATATTTATATATTGTGATGATTTGATATACGTATAGGTGGCTCCGTTGCTAAAGAATCTGCCTGCAATGCAGGGGATCTGGGTTCAATCTCTGGGTCAGGAAGATCCTCTGGAGAAGGCTATCCACTCTAGTATTCTTACCTGGGAAATTCCATGGGTAGAGGAGCCTGGCAGGCTATAGTCCATATAGTCCAAGAGTCAGACATGACTGAGCGACTAACACTTTTCATACATATCTTATGCAAGCATTCCTCCATCTAGCTAATTAACACATTCTATCACCTCATATATTCATCTTTTTTTTTGTTGTTTTGGTGAGAACATTTAAGTTCTTTAAATATCTCTGCTGCTGCTGCTAAGTCATTTCAGTCGTGTCCAACTCTGTGTGACCCCATAGACAGCAGCCCACCAGGCTCCCCTGTCCCTGGGATTCTCCAGGCAAGAACGCTGGAGTGGGTTGCCATTTCTGTCTCCAACACATGAAAGTGAACAGTGAAAGTGAGGTTGCTCAGTTGTGTCCGACTCTTAGCGACCCCATGGACTGCACCCTACTAGGCTCCTCCTTCCATGGGATTTGCCAGGCAAGAGTACTGGAGTGAGTTGCCATTGCCTTCTCCGTTAAATATCTCTAAGAGATGGCAAATTTTAATTATACCACACAGTGTTATCAATTATAGTGAATATGTTACACATTAGATCCCCAGACCTTGTTACCAACCCTTCCCTATTTCCACCACCCTCATCATAACTTGATTAGTTTTTTCCTATTTGAGGGGGTCTCCTCCTTCATTTACAGCTTCCATAAGTAGAGGAAATATCTTTTTACTTTGTTTTGACTACCAGAATTGGTGGATGTTTCAAATGTTCTCAAAATAAGTGTGAACTAAATGTATGCTCAATTAAAAAAAAAGTTTATTACAGCAAGACTATAGTTATAACGCTTACCTTATATATAAAATACATTACAGCTATCACCAAAAAAAAAAAAAAAAATTCACCCATATCAGGAGATAGTTCTAATCCTTTTGGTCTACCTGCATGGATCATCTGCAGACATATGGCCAGATTTCCTCAACACTTTAAATTGTTCAATATAATCACTTGTCTCATAGGTGAGGTTTTCGCACTCTCAAATTTTCCTTTCAATTTTCATCCAATTTCAGCACATTCCTTTCTGAAGTTTAAGCAAGACAAGAGGCCTTGCCTGTTCTGGGTTAACTCTGGGCCATTCCTGGCAAACTTGGGACGCGGGGCAGCACAGCTCCTCCTGTCCATCTTCTGCGCCTTACTAGCCTTGTTGCCCTCTGTTTTACTTTCCTCTGAAGTTTTTCCCCACTTTTTGAGGATGAATTTAAAAGCCCCCCTTTTCCATGCTCTAAGACGAGGAACAAAGAGAGAAAGATAGGGCTAGAAGGGTGAACAAAGAGGGAAACACAGGAATGTTGAGGCTCCTCAGGCTTTACTTAACCTCAGTTTCTTTTCTTGCAGATGGCCAGAAATGGATGGACATTTTAGAAAGACTAACAGGGAAAAATTACTGGGAGGAGAATGTTGTAGAGATGCTAGGAGAAGAGACATTGTTAAGGAAGTAACCTATCTTGACTTCTCTTCCGCTAATCTCTTTCCACAAGTCACCTGCTAGTGGGACTCCTGGTGGGGCTGAACCCTTTGAAAGCTCTGGGTAGATAGAAAGGATGAATGGCATGAAGCAAAAATTCCACTCTTAAAAAAAAAAAAAAATCCAATGTCCTTAGGGACTCTAGATTCATTGCTCAAGTGCTTTCCACTGCGCCCCACCCACTCTCCCAGGTCAACACACACCACCAGGCCATCCCACACCTGAACTTCTGGTTGAGCCAGAAGAGCACTGGAAGTTTGGAAGCAGGGCCAGAAACTCAGCACAGCGCTGGCCTCAGCCACCACCTCTACAGTGCCGGGAATCCACCATCCGCAAAACAACCTCCAGAAAGCTCTGGGGGAGGAGCAGCCAGGAATGTCAGGAGCAATTTGGGTTGGCACCAGGGAAGCCTCACCCACTTTCCCACAGGGCTCCAGTCTTGGCTACGTCAGAGAGTGCAAGAGTGTCCTGACCCTCCTCCCAACTTCCAGTTAAACCAGAAGCTGGACATTCAGGGGAAGGGCCAGGAATGCGAACAACCAGGTACAGGGACATCATTGCCAGTTTCCATCATGGCTCACAAGCACAGCCCAGGCCATACACGTGTGTTTGTTGAACAGAAACATTCAGAGAGTCTGTTTAAAAAGGAAATATTCTACAACAGACTTTGAGCAATAATGGCTGTCCTTTGTTGAGCCCTTATGGTGTGTGGGCTAGACTCTCTATGCAGTAGGTCATTGACTCTAACAAGCACTGTAAGTCTCTCCATTTTACATACAAGGAAACTGGGGTTGAAAAGAGTACAGCAACTTGATTCAAGCTACTAAAGAGACAGATCCCATGATTCCATTCCACATAGATCTGACTCCAAAGCCCATGTTTTTGATCAGTGTGTATAGAAAACCAAAATTCTACAGCTCTAAGAGTACTCTTCCTGGATAGGACTTTAAGGCATTTTGACTTTGTTTTGTTGGAGGAATAGAATTCAGTAGCCAGATAGCACATAGTATCCTCTATCTGTCAGTGCCTAAGGCCAGAAAAAGATTCTAGTAAGTCAGATAAACAAGCATCAGAGATAACCCACTCACAAAACAAAACTTGAGGGACTGTGTGGGAGGGAGTGTGAATTCTGGGTTCAGTCTGGCTCATAGTTAATTTATCACAAAGGTAAAGTCATTCCCTTGTCTTTCAAGGGCAGCCAATACCTGAAAATAGACCTACCATGAACTTCACTCACAGCTCTAAATAAACAGGCAGCCTATTAACATGCGACAGGAGCGCTTCACTTTCCAAGTCACATTTTTATGAAAGATACTGATGAACTGACACCAAGGAGAAGTATATCAATGCACTTAGCAAAGTTCTGGAAACTTCCTGAAGAAAACAGTAGATGCAAAAACGGAGACAAAGTGAACACTGCCTTTATGTCCGAGGGCCCCAGCTCCTAAAGTAAGAGCACCCTTATGATTTTACAGCAGTTTCAAGAATAAATGTAATTGATAACATAATTATGAAATAAACATGTGGAGACACTTTTTTCACCTTGAGAATTTTCAAGATGATGACTTTGCAGATACTAGGACTATTTATGAAAGATTCTAGTCAGCCCACACTGCTATTATTATTCCTCACGCCAAGTGCCCAAGGATTCCCAGGAGGTTCCTGTTTGTATACGTGGTTATCAGGGGAGTGCCCCCTGCTAGTGGAGAAAGAATGACCACAGAAACCAATCAGTTAACATCCCCACCCTCTCAAGACCTCCTGACCCATTGTCACGACTGCTTTTCCTTCCGTGAACTAAGAGCTAACAGCAAGCGTGCACTTTCTCACCCCTTGCTATCCTACAGGCTCCTTCCAGGAAAAAGGATGCCCTTCTAAGAACAACGGTCCTATGAAACAAGCAGAATGAAGAAAATCAACACCATGTCTACTCCAAACTCTCTCAAAAACACAGATACCTAAGATCATACCACATAGGGCCAGGCCTACAAAGCAAGCCAGCTCCTCATGTGATATAACTTAGAATCAAAAGATTCCAGGGTATATATAACAAGCTACTTTCATTTATTTATTCGATCAGCCAATATTCATCAAGCACCTGTGTGGAGAGTGTCTAGACGGTAGAGACACAACAGTCATAGGGATGCCAGATTTAGCGAATAAAAATCTCATATTTTAGCTGGCAACTCCAAATGGTCAGCAAGAGATAATGCCTGACCACAATGCATTTATAATCTAGGGTCCTCTGTGACACGTGTGGTGTGAAAGTTGCTCACGTGTGAAAGTTTCTCACGTTAAAGTTGCTCAGTTGTGTCCAACTCTTTGCAACTCCATGGACTATACAGTCCATGGAATTCTCTAGGCCAGAATGCTACAGTGGGTAGCCTTTCCCTTCTCCAGGGGATCTTCCCAACCCAGGGATTGAACCCAGGGCTCCTGCACTGCAGCTGAGCAACAAGGGAAGCCCTATGCATTCCCTAAAAAACTTTAAATCCATGAACTCTTTAATGCACAAGCTGATTTTTCTGATTAGCTTCAAAGTACACAAACAGATGGAATAATATACAGAAGAGGTTTGTTTTTAAGGGAAAAGAAGAGTTAGAAAGGTTCAAGGCAAGGCACACAGGAGTAGATGTCACAGAGGAAGTAACAATGATTGACCAGAGATAATGCAATGACTCTGCGTCCCCAGTTGGGTGGCAGAACGTCATGTGAAAGGATCCGAGTGAAGAAATTATTGCTGAGAACTCAGCTTGTTTCACCTGCATTCCAAGTTAGTGACGAGTTAGCTGAAAATGTTGTCAAGGTTGGTAAACATTTCAATTAGACCTGAGCAGAGAGCATAGAGTGGGATCCCATGCCAACTTATGGTTTGGGGTGGAAACCATACAAAATGTGGTGGTTTTATAGGGTTTGAACCTGAAAGCAAGCAAAATGTGGTGGTTTGAGCAGTGTTTTTCTTGGAGTTTTTTTAGGTACTCAGGCATAAAAATTCACAGTCAAGCTTGGGAGGTCCAATCTGAAACAATAAAAAGTTTTCACACTATCCTTTCAGCAACCACAAGAAATAGCCTTCCAAGAGAAGTTGTTGACTCTTATTTTAATATCTTTTAAATATGGTTGGTAGATGAACCCGTTAGGCCATATTTATGTAGCAAAAACTGACTTTGATATTTGAAGGAAGGAAAGAGGCTGTCTTTTTCATATCATCTACATAGGAACAAGAAAGTAGGGGGTTTTATGCATGCCATTGTGTTAATCATAAAGTCAGTGAATGACTAATTCTCTTGGCAAAAGTTTCTCGGTCAGCCTGCTGTGAGCAACTCCATCACTTGAATCTGGCGTGAAACCGGGAGGAGTAAAATATTTGTTTGTTTTATATGTCAGTTATTAAAGTCACTGCAAATTCTTCACGGAAATATGTGGAGCATAAATAAATAGGAAGTGGCACAAAAGAAGGGGCAGAAATGGAAGGGTCCACGTGCATGGCAAATCTCACCATCTCCCTTACTTGTGATTTAAAGCTCCATGGCCTCTTTAAAACTCAACATCATTTTATGTGTGATGCAAAAAACGAATTTCTGTCTCTCCATTTTCCCCCCTTTCCCTGATCTCCTTTGTCTGGGCAGGTAACTGAAATGCCTCACGGGAATGTGTGAGTGTGGGGTTAGGGCTGCCCTGGCCTTTGAGTAGGACAGATGGCATAAGAGTACCTTGCCGGAGTGCAAGAAAACAAGCTGCACGACCTTTCCCAAGCTTTTCTGGCAGCATCTGTGAGGCTCCTTCTCTGGACCTGCAACCAAATAAAAACATTTACTCTGTTCTTCAGTTTAGAGCTAATATCCCTTCATCATCATCTATTGTTCTCACAATGGTGTGGAATTACTTTTTTTATTTTTAAATTTTGCACTCTTATTTTATTTTTGAGGGAGCTATAGGAAAGATTATAAACAATAGTTGCGGTTTACCTGAGCAGAACAGCAGGAATCATCATTATTATCATTTAACCCATATATTTATTGTTATTCCAGGAAAATCTAGTTAATTTGGACCTTGTGTCTTTAAAATATCTGATAATTCCAACATGGCGAATCAGCTTAACTGTTCCTTTGGTGGAGGAGAGTTTACAAATCTAATTAAGTAAGCTTTGCAGGGGGTGATTAATCTTAAGAAAACAAACTGCTTTCAAACACTCCAGTAATAACTGTTTCTGACAATTAATGAAATGATTACAAAGAATTCTGACCTACTCATTGAAGCAGACCCAGTTATGAGCGCTCAGCTGCACAGTACTGGTCCCTGGCTTGTGTCAATATTTTCTATATCATAGGTTACAATATTCTGTGTTCTTATATATCATAGTTTATACTGCTCTTCCATCAGATTAGCCTTCTATAGTGAGGGTTTCCCTGGATTTCTTTTCAAGAGTTGTTGCAAAGATATCAGTAAAATAAGCCTGGATGGTCTTTTGAAGATGTTTATGATCCCTGATCCCTCCAATCTCTATTAATGACTTTTTCTTATACATATGTCCTCTAAACTAAGGAAATAACTGGATTCATTGGGAGCCCACTTTACCAGGGCATCGTGAGACTTAAAACCTCATCGTTAACACCTATATAGATAATCCATATCACTATTCAAGGAACATGTCGTATGGTCAAATGCGTAAGGATTCAACAGGTAACCCAGCTTGTCCAGGAGTTTGTCAGTTAAAATAGGAAATTTATGAAGATATTTTGTCCTGAAAATGCTGACAATTCACTACAGAGTTTCAGGTAAATTCTTCATACAGTTAATTATGGGAACAAAAGTTATGTTCCTTTGAGCACTCTCCTTGAGGGATACTAAGTGAAAAACTAAATATAGAAGAATTCACCCAATTATAACTCATTTACAAATAAGAAAAACAGGAAGAAAAGGCTGAATATTTATTCATTAAACACACACACACATATATATATGGCATATTTACTGCCCATCAGGCTCAGTTGTGAGCTCTGAGAAAGAAAGATAAATATGATATTGTGCTTGCACAGCTTGTAATCTAATTAGGGAGACAGATAAAGCAGCAATGACAATAGAATCTACAAAACAGAGGCATAAAGACAGACACCTAATTTCAAACATCAGAGAAGACTCCCGGTAATATCGGTCCCCAGCTTGTGTAAACATTTTCTATACCATACGTTACAATATTACAGCATTACAAATAATATAATAATATACAGTATTACAAATAATACCTAAGGTGGAGAGGTGAGCAGTTAGCCAGGGTGAGTTTTCTGGAATAAAGGGATGCCATATGCAGACACAGAAGCCGACGGGCCTTGTTAAGCTTTATATGACTGTCAGTGTTAAGCATTAACTAGTATTCTTCACATACCCGCTTTTCACAAAGCACCTTGTTAAACATTTTATAGGCAGTTCACATAATTCTACCATCGCCAGATAAGTCAGTTCTATTGTTTTTCTAGTTACACAGAAAGGAGACTGAGGCTCAAGACTATCCAGCAGTCGGACTCAGAGCCCTCCGTGGCCACCCTAGGCTCTGAAGCCTCCTCAGATACAGCAGACTACAGAGTGTGCCTTTCCTCTACAGGCAGTGGAGAGCCCCTGGAAATTTTAGGTGAATCTCCCAAAAAAGTAAGGCTAACAGTTTTTCATAAGAAAAAGATCCCCATTCTTTGCCAAGTGTTGTGGGTTTTTAAAATCTGTTGAATCAATACCTTGATTACATCTAGCTGAATTTGATTTCTACCTTGTTTAGAAAAAGATCAGTGACTTTAAAAGGTCCTTTTGTGCATCATAACCCCAGAATCAGGAAGTAAAAATGATGCTGCCTCCAACAAGCAAGAATGGCTACTGCCACATGTTACTCTGACACGCCACACGGAAATCCATGTGAGTTATCACACAGCATATACGGCAGACTCCATCATTTATTCCTATTCTTGTGGGGGTAGGGTCAGATTTCTAAATCCAAACACTTTAAATCTGAATACTTCTTCTTTGCTTTTAATTGATGGTTTTTAAAGGGCAAGATTTGCTTAGAACCATGTTAAAGATATAAGACTAGAGGCACAGTGACCTAAAATGATCTAATTTTCTAGAAAATTACTACTTTCTACAAACTGTATAAACTTTAGTTTAAAAGACAAGGAGGTCTATTCTCTCTTTTTACACCCATGAGACATGCTAGGCTCTTAGGATTTGGGAAAAAGGAAAAGAGCAGATTGAAGAGATTAGAATTTTTGGCAAAATAAATAGAATTAAGAAACAATGCTTATTTCCATCTTTAAGGACTGACAAGTAATCCACATTTGTTGATTTTCCAGAGAGAAAGTATTTTCAACTTCAGAATACGTGTAAAGTAAGCTTACAAATGAACCACAGAGGCAGGTTAAGTCATAAGTAAAATGTACAAATCAGCTCATATGAACATGACAATATATTTTTCAGCTAAAATCACCAAAATGAGCATTCCTGGGATGCTTGATGCAAGCATCTTTATGTATCTGCATCCAATAAAATATCTCTAATATCTTGTCAAGAAATAGTATGGTAGCTTCCACAACAAATTTTCTAGAACTTGATTTTAGTAGTTGCAGAATGAGATTAGAGGCATGGATTAGGGAAAAGGGAGGCCACCAAGGTGAGAGCAGACAGTGAGTCTGAAAATAACCTCGACAACTCACAGTATACAATCTATGGCCACTAAAGAGTTCTCTGCTTAAATAATCACTCCTGGGTTTCTTTTTCCTTCATCTACTTTCTCTTCTTGCTCTCTTCCTTCCTGAACTCTCTCTTCCCATTTCAGTCCTCCTTTCAAGCTGTGCTCCCAAGCCAGTTGTCTAAAATCACTTTCAAAGGACACATTTGATGCAAAGCAGTCTAAAGTACTTTGTCCTACTTATAAAAGCATTTGGGTAGCCTCAGCGTCAGTGTGATTTGGGCTGTCATGGAGGCTGACCCATTGAGGTTAAATGAAAATCAGCTATAATAGGAATGATTGGAAGGAGAAAAGGGTTTATTTAAAACAAACAAACAAACAAATTCAGATATTTGCATGTGTTCCTCCCATTCAACAAGTTCTGAAGAAAACTGTGTGGCAGCTATAACTTCATAAGCAATCTCCTGCAAGATAATGTTGAAGATACGACAGAAAATTGAGAAATAAGAAGGATGTGTATATAGCACAAACGTTTATGATTATGTACATATGACTTGTGTTGAGTATGTAACTCAACTCTACTAACTAACTGATTAACTCTATTTATATATTTGAGGAGTGGTTTGAAAAGCACTGTAAAATTTATCTGAGTGTATATATGCAAGCAGTGTGAAGTACTGTATTGTGTGTATAAATATTAGGTAGCATAAAATAAAATATTCCTGTAGATGTTTGTTTAGGGACACATTTGGATTGAGCGAGCATTATAACAAGAATTTCTTTAAAAGCCACAAAAACATCACACCTTTTAGTTTTAATAAAGTCTAGTTTTTGGCAGTTCTTTTATCACACCTGTCATCTCCTAAGCTTTGCTTAGCCAAAGCACTCAGACTTGAATTTTGAAATTGTCAGTATAGGCCTTCTAATCTTTAAATCTTGAATTATCTAAGCAGATTAACTGCCATTATTCTATGCCTACAGGACTCAAGGGTAAAGAAAGCAAAGGAAATACAACTTTTTTTTTTTTTTCCAGGCAATTAAGCTCCTGTGGAGGTGGCGTTGGGAGCATGTATCTGAAACATGGTCTTAGGTATTTTCGTAAATAATCAAGTAGACAAGATGAGTACATTAGCTCCAGTAACAGGATCCATAAGACAAAAAATGGCTCCATCTAAGAAGTTTAATAACCCAGCTTTTAAGTAAAAAGTTATTCATAGTTCATAGTGACATTTCCCAGTTTGCCAAAATGCTTGTCCTGAAGCCGAGAGATATCATGGAGAAACAATTGGGAAAAAAAAAGAAAAACTAAATAAAGGAAGGGAGCTCCTTTTCACAGCAGCATCTATCTGTGTGGTGACCTGATTTCTGCCGTGATCTCCCTTCAGAGATCAAAGCAGGATTAATGTGATTCTTTACTGTTTGCATTTCACATCTCAAAGCTCTGGAGACTTAAGCAATAAGTACAAATGCAGCCTCAGAACACCACAGAAACCGAGTTTGAATGGGGAGGGTTAACAGCGGCAGAGGCTAGCTATGAAAAGTTACTTGGGGTTTGAAAGGCAATACAGAATTCAGAGTATTTTGTATTTTTACCCACATTTGCTTTCTCTCTTCTCTTTTGCTGGGGCAAGGCTTTTGGCTAGTGGACGAGGCCAGCACTGAGTGCCATGTTAGTAAGTCTCCACAATGACCTTCTAGCTCATTTGGAATGTTTTGCAGCTGTTAGGACACATGAAAAGGAAGGGGATCCTGCCGCGTGTTTTCACACGAAAACACTTTCACCTTACAACCGGCTTTTCCGCAGAGGATTTAAAAGAGGGGAAGATCTTTTAAAATATCAAAATGTTGAGCTTTTATGTCCGTGTGGCATTTCTTGGATGGTGGAACTTCTCAAGAGCCTTTCCACCGTTTCTGAGTGCTTGTGCTTTTTGCTGAGAAAAAAGGCAAGTCCCCTCTTCCTGGAGTCTCAGAAGGGGAAGGGAAAAAATCGCTTTCGTTTTGTAACGCTTAGTGTACACATCACTTGGAGGGGGAGAAAATGCTCCCCTCCAAACTTGACTGTGATTTTTAGCTGCATTACCTAGAAGAGGGCGCGCCAGAGAGTAGCTCAATGCGCAGTTTTACAGGGACTCGGGGAGAAGCGGCTTGCGGAGGTGAGGGCGGGGGTTGGAGCGGAGGCTCTGTCAGCCAGGGATGTGACCCCCACGGTCTCCACTCCTGGTTCATACACTTCCACCCCAAACTCAACTTTTCCGAAACTCTGCCCGCCCTGACGCACAGACACCTACACACAAGGAGAAGCTACTTCCCCACACCGACAGCCCATTCACCCAGCTGAGCCCAGCTTTTGCCTTCGGGCTCAGTCGCGTTCACTCTTCCCAGATCCTCTAGGTCAGCCCTCGGAGACCATTTCTGCCCTTGCACCACCTCCTCCCCCTCCCGCCCCGGGCTGGAGGCCGCTCTCCAAACCGGTCCACGCTTCGTGGCCAAAGCCCAGGAAGTGGCTCTAGGCAAAGACGCCGCAGGACGGACCCAGAGGGGTCTCGACATCACCCGACACTGGGGAACTGGAGGTCCTTCCCGCGCGCACCCCGCCCTGGCACCCACAGAGGTTCCACCTCCTTCTGCGTAACGTCCTGGCGGAGCCGCAGGGATCTTGGAGCTAGGCTCTTTCCCTGGCAAGGGGTGCGGGGCGGGGAACTGGGGGGGTAGGGAGTGGGGGTCCCCTCGGCTGGAGCCCAGCCGCCCCGCCCCAGCGCCCACGCCGTCGCCCGCGCGTCCTGGCGGCGCCGGACTCCCGCTGCCCGCCCCGAGCTGGTACCTGGAGGGGAATCCACCGAGGAACCTTGTGCATTGTCTCAACTAGAAAAGCAGCCGGCCAGTGGAGCTTTCTGTCCGGAACACAATTCCCAGGGCCAAGGATAAGGGAAAGGAATGTCTTTCAGTGCCTACACACTCTACATTCACCTCTTTGTTTTAACCACAACAGAAGCCAATTGGACCTTCTTAGGCCGTTTCTTTGCTTTCTGTAGCGTCATCTGACGGTGTTGTTAATTGTTTACTCCTCATCGTGCTAATTTATTAATGGGGACATTTTCAGCTGGAACAAGGTTTGTTCCGGAATCCATAACTAGGAATCAGTATGCCTGGGAGGGGGAGTAACTCGAAAATTCAACCGGAAAAGTTCGGAACATCAGTATCAACTCACTCTCTGCCCGTCTCTTCTGATTTTACACTACGATTCTCTCTGCAGTCCTGGCTTGGCCAACGGTCACCTATCACTCGGAAACAATCTTGTAGCTAAAAGCAGAGTAGTTGGAGACCCACGACTCAGTTAAAAAGTGTTGTTTTAATATTGACTGGTAGGGTTTTTTTTTTTTTAACAAGTTTAAAGTAAAAACTCATATACAATTCGTCGCTGTATTTTAAAAGCCTTTATATTACAGAGAATTTTTTAACTGCCGGTGTCTGACTTGGGGGGGTGGGGGAATGAGAGAATTCAATAAAAAGTTATTCAATTGTTAAAATAGAGTGGGAGCTCTACAAGCTGTATGGATTCTGTCAGGGCATTGCTAATGTTTTTATATATATTCGAGTGGTTTGGACTTAAGTTTTCATTTTTTAAATGCTATGTTTTGGGGGTGATCCCTTAAGTTCCTATTAATATGTGATCTTTTTAATCTAGTAAAGAATGTAAATTTTTAGGAAGGGAAGCACAAGGCTTCGGTGTACCTCTGTTTCATAGTCTTTAAAGAATATGTGTGCACGAACTCTTTAGACTTGTATTTGTCAACTTAGAAATAAGATTTTAAAGGTAGATTTGGAAAATTAACTTGAAAGAAAGAGGGTGACTTTTATCTATTGGGGAGCAGGGAGGGTGTTTAAATCAGGGTAATTAAATTACAGTGTCCTAAAATGTGTAACACAGGTAGAGGGCTTTTAAAAAACGACTCCATCTAACTACACATATATACAAACTAGTAAGTCCATAACCCCTATTGCCAGCCAGCATTGCCTGTAAATTATCTTCAATTGGAACTCTGCTGAGTTTATCTTCCACTGTAGTTTGGAACTGTGTGAAGGTATATATGTACGGGATCTATGTATATATAATTCTTATATTTTATATATATTTAGACATACATTCTTTTTTAATGTTTATGTGGTTAGTCACTTTAAGAGCATCAAAATAAATGGTACGTTGGCTTACACTATCTCCCAGGTATTCCCAAACACTGATGAACAAAAATCTGTATATCGGAAATGAAGAGCTACCCATTTAAAGAAAAGAATGGAAAGGGGAACTCGATTTATTCTCATTTGTTTATCGCTAGACGTTCCCCCCTCTCTGCAAATTCATTTGAATAGCTTTCAAGCCGGAAAATGGAAATGTGTCTCCTGCCCTCTATTTCAGCGGCGGCGGCAGCGTCCTGGCAACAGCGCAATTTTCTATCATCAAGGATAAATGGCATCGAACAGAACATTCTGATAAAAAAAAAAAAAAGAAAGAAAAGGAAAGAAGAAAAAAAAAAAAAAGCCTCAGCCCAAGGAGCCCATGATTGCTGGCCTTCCTGTCTGTCATCCCTTTACAAAATCCTCTCCGCAAACCTGAGCGGCATGCTGTCAGAGCTAATAACGTCTTCTGAAGGGGTTTGGGGGGGGGGTGGGGGGAGGACATAGTCTTCTCTGCACAATGTTCCCATTTATTAAACCGAGTGCTTATTTTTAAATTGCAAATATCTTTGTTTGGTTCACTGCAAATTAAAGCCAAGATGTAGGAAGTTACATGATGCAGCTATTATTCGTGTCCTATCAGAGAATCAAACCCCTGTCTCCCCTTCTATGGTTAAGGTCGGATGAGGAGGAAGGGGGAACCTGGGGGAATCCAGGGCAGGAGGTTTTTTGGTGGAAAAATACAAATCCGTTCGCCCTGCAGGTAAGCTGAGAGTAATTGAAAGCCAGAGGAGCGATACCTGTTTCTACCAGGGAGAGTGAGCTGACTGCGACACCGAGAGCGCGTGTGGGCGCGGTCCTCGCCGCGACGCGGCACGCGGGTCAGCCCCAGCTCCCAGCAGAGCCACGAAACTGTCCCGCAGGAGGCTTTGAACTTAATGGTGGCTATTTCTCGCCTACTGCGATGTCTTTCCAGAAAAGGGCATTCTGCTCTAAGGAGATAGATCCCTGGGGTCCCTGTCCTGGAGAGGTCTAGAGGACACCCTAGGGGAGATCCCCGAGTCGTGCACTTCTCCAGCAAGGTGGAGGCTTAGAGCCGAAGAGCAGCACCCCACACATCCAGGCGGGCTTGCAGATGCTGGCCTTGGTTCTTCATAGCGGCCTGATGCCTGAGAGTGGACGGTCGGGCTTGACTGGTAACCGGCTCTAGCGCCTGCCCAGTTCCAGGGCCAGCCACACTTCTGAGCTTTGGACTGAAACCCCCACGGCTCAGGAGCGGGAGCGTGGTGGGAGGGTCAGGGGGTCCAACGGAATGGGGAGTAGAGGTGTTGACCCTTTCTTCCTCTTAGAGCTATCGCTAGGGAATTTTTTTTTTTTAATCTCATTGGGAGGTAAAAATGAGGGAACGGATCTAAGACGAAGAGAGACTCCATTTAATATCCTTTAAAGCAAGGCAAAAAAAAAAAAAAGGAAAGGTATGTAAAGGTGTGAAGGATCCTAAAATGCGGAGATCCTAAGAAGCAGACCGAAGTTAGGATTAGCAGGGACGAGATGGGTGCTGGGGGAGACGGGGGCGGATGACGAGTAATCAGCTTGGTTTGTAAAGAGCTCTGCGGCTGAGAACGGTGGGAGGAGGGGAATGATGGGGAAACCTTTGTTTAATGAGGAAACCTAATTATTGCGCATCTGGAAGACCTGGTCCCAACTACAAGCTGTAGGCGGGTACCGCCCCCCACCAGGGAAGCAGTGCGCATGCCCCAGTCTTTGGATTTGCATGATAAGGTGCACACGTGAGCCAACTATGGCGGAGCCCCCGCCCGCGGCCAATAGGATCCTGCTCTTACTGCGTGTCCGGGTCACACTGACATCGCGGTCCCCCCACAATAGGCCTTTAAAACCCACTTTAAAAATAAAAGGGATGTTTTAGTATTGATTCTTGCAGTAGCACGCTAGATTTCTGTGGAAAATAGACATTTTTATAAACTGCACATACATTTACTACAAGCAAGGGTTAAAGTATTCACAATTTAAGGGGGGGAAAAAAAGAGTCTGTTCAAAGAGCACTAGCGGGAAGTCAAGGAATCCTGGGGACTGATGCCTTCAGAGCCCTGAGATTTGTGTCAGTATTTTATCTGCCCAGCCTGATCTGTCGCTGTAAAATCACTCCTAGCTCATTGATCAAATGAGCCTCAGAAGCAGAAATATTACATGTACAAGCCTGGTTTGAGAAAACAACCCCCAACTGGCCTCCTTCTCCACCCCCATCCTTAGACCCCATTGTCCCTGGGCCTCTAGAACACCTGCGGCTCCAAGCCTCTCCCTTTTTCAGACTTTTCTCAGAAGTGGTCTGTGTGGTGAAATCCCTGGGTAAGCGCGTCCACATCTGTGAAATGGGGCTAATCAGGGCAGAAGGAACTAGAAAGGTAGAAACGTGAATCTCCAGCCTGTCTGGGCCTCTCCCACCTCCACCCAAGCTCTGAGGCTGGAAGGATGAGGTTGATTCTCTGGGGCTGCAGAAGGGGTGGGCCAGCTGGGAAACATTACCTAGCAGTGCCCGGTCTGTGCACCCAGCGCTGCTGCCTACCCTTGCAGCACTGTCCTGACAGTTACCAACCACCCTGTCCTCTTCCCACCATACAGCCTTGCCAGAATTACTGCCCACAAATGGGCCTTCAGCATCCCAAGAGTGCTTCTGTCCATGACAGGAAAACTGCTTGTTCATATCACTGAAATAAAACAGGTGGGGATTATTATTTGCAGTTCCTCTCCCCTTTTGTGTAATTCACAAGTCTCCACTGTAGGATTAAGCTTCAAATGCATTTGGTCAGGTACATACTTTTTAGTGCTTGTTTCAGACAATCACATGCTTAAAACCATCCCAGCAGTGCCTCTGTTTGCCTCTTCTTCCACCTTTCTCACCCTCTAGGCCCTTCCACTATAACGTAGACTGTTTTTTTGTTCTTGAGGGTGTGAACCAGAGTTCCATCCCAGCCCTCCGAGGTGCAAGCCACTAATGAGTGGCTACAAGGTCTTATCTGCTCATCTAAGATCAGTAGTATCTAATCAAGAAGCATTAAGTTGACATACTGTTAAGCATTTAGCTGCCAACATCCATGTCTATTTGTGAAGGAGATACCCACTGAACCTTCAGAAGTGCTGGTTGATACCCTCTGAATAGAGCAAAAAAAATGTTATCACAACTGTGCTTTGCAGAAATTAAGCTTTCTCCTAAACTGCCCCAATAAAAACAGGCTTCAAGATGAGATAGCCATGTTGTATAAAATACTTCCGAACACTAGCTTTGAGGATTTCTCTTAAGCTGACTTAACTTTGTGCTTTAGGAAAATAATGGTGTATTTGAAAGAAAATATAAACCTGGGGGGAAAAGTCCATTATCCAATCAATAATTTTCACTGCCCACAGTTGAAGCAAAATCCCTATCTTGGGAGTGGCTGTGAAAAGTGAAGGAAGTTTTGGATACAACTGAACCAACATAATTCTCAAACTCATGTCCCAGAACTTTGATGAGAACTCACTGTCATCTTTGGGAGAAGACCAGCAGACTGGGAGTCAGATGGGAAATACTGAGGTGCAGACAGGACAGTGACCTGAACCCAGCCTCTGCCATAGCCTCAGCCTCTGGAGCTGCTGTTCACCGGGATCTCCTCAGCTTTAACCCAGACTGCCCCGCAGTCTCTTTGTCTCCCATGTGTGCTGACCTTAGGGTATTTCCTGGCTCCTGCCCGTCCCAGCAGGTGTCAGTAGGCTTGTTGGTAAAGCAGCTAAGCTGGGAGCATGTTCATTCCCATATGGACTTGTTTCCCTCTTAAGTGAGGACTTGTCAAGTTATAGGGAAATAGCAAAGGCAAAGGCAGGTAAAAGGGAAGATATTGAGGACAACTACAAAAATGCAATCGATAGCACGAAGGCTTCTGGAAACCAATGCTACCTCCTCCTCTTGGAGGAGAGCTCTGCCCATAAGTGAGCTGGGGCAGAGAAACCTTCCCCTTCCTGTTTTGGGTCTCCTCCCGGTTAAAGGGATGGGGGAGATTTCTTTTTGTCTAGTGCAGGTCAGCCAGGGAGCAGGGCAGGGACTCCCAGTCCTGCTCCAAGTTTTCCAGGAACCCTGTCTCAACGTCTGTCTCTACCTGCTCTCCCGATTTAACTCTGGTGCCTGGGACCCTCTGACCATGCCTTAGGTGTTACTCTAAGGACATTAAAGATGCTGCAGGAAGCTTTCTTCTGTCTTCCAAAGACTAGGCAGCTAACCCAAGCCAGTCTGCAGGAGAACAGGGCAAGCATGCCTATCCAGGGCTGGCATTTTCAAACAACCTGGATTACAGGCTGCGTCTTGAATATGAATTAGCCTTCTGCGCTGGTGTGACTCCGTTTTGAAACGCAACTTGTCAGACTGTGGTTTTAATTAAACATCTTCCGGTCCTAAAAGATTACATGTTTTGTAAAATATATCCTAGCATGAAATTTACTTCCACCATCTGAAATTAGGTACCTTGTAAATGTTTTCATAAAAAAAGAAATAGGAAGGGTGTGTGTGAGAGAATGGAACAGTTCATACTCGCTGCGTTTCTTTAAAGCGTCCTGCCAGCCGGCCCAGGCGCCGGACAGGTCCCAGGCCGCCCCGCCACTGGGCCGGGACAGAGGAGAGACCGCGCGCCCAGGACACGCGAGTAACCCGAACCCGCCCCGGCAGGCGCGGCCCAGCAGCTTTGGCAGTTGGAGACAATTCAGCAGTCAGACAAGTTAATCCCGCACTGATTTGTTTCGGATCCATCTGCAGGACGCCGGACGGCGCCTTCAGCTGCTGCTGCAGACACCTGCCTCCCTCTCCACCCGGGGCCGCTGCGCCCGTCCGGTGAAGCTGAACAGAAGAGACGGGAGGGTGCAGAAGGGCCCCAAAGCAGCACTGCAGACAGGACTTCATCTCGAATGTCCAAGTCCTCCTTTAAGAAGTCCTGACTAGTATTTAGAACAGCAGCAATGTTGATCGATAGCCGTCCTAAAGAACTGTCCATAACTGTTCCAAAGCAATCTCAAAGCTGTCTTGGACGGAGAAGGACTCCCCCCCCCCCCACCGCACCCCCCCCAAGGCTCTCTAGCACCTACCTGGCGGCGTTTAACTTCCAGGTAGCCCTCAGAGAAAAAGGACCCTGTTTTCCCACCTAGGGGCGGGGAAGGAGCCTGCGCACGTTGCGTCTTTCTATTCCGCACAGAATTAAGAGCTGGGCCCTTGAGGGATTCCCTTTTCCTAACTACTCTCTGAGGATCCGGCCACTTCTGGCGGGATTTGCTGGGCTCGAGTAGAACTTGGCGCCCACGGGGTGGGGTTGTGATGGGAGGAAAAGGCGGTGGTGGTAGGAGGAAGGGGACGCATCTCCTTTCTTTCATATAATTGGGGTCGGCGAAACCAGAGGGGGGTAGCGCGGTAGGGAGTGTTATTTACCGCCCTCCACCTGAAATAAGCAAGACCAATAAAGCGCCACGCTTTTCGCCCTGTTTACTCCATCCTCATTCAGTGATTGGCAAAACAGGCCCTGAAGGCAAAGGCAATAATTGCTCCCCGCTCTCCTTACTAGGGAAAAGTGTGTAGGCATTTGAAGTGTACTAAAAATAAACGAAGGAGCGAGAAAATGAAAAGGGGACAGTGACAATTGGCGGCAATTAAAGCGTCTGCGCCTGTTGCTGGAGGAGCGGGGACCCACAGCGGTTTTTGTTTTCCCAGGCCTGGTGATGTGACTAACAGGGAATTTTTGTCCCTGGCTGTGTGTGTGTGGGTTTGCGTGCGCGCGCGCGCGTGCGCGTATTCAGCAGCCAAGGAGGCCACTGCAAGGGCCGGGTGCGTGGGTAGGGGGCGGGCAGCCTGGGACTGCTTCTGGGCCCTGAAAACCCGTTTGGCCTTGGGAAAGAGCCAGGTCCAGCTCCCCCTGCCTTGCCACCCGGTCTCCAGCGAGAGCCTCTGTCTAGCATTCGGCCGCCACCTCTTCCAGGAACTTTGGGACAAGCTTTCAGCTCTAAGGTGTCTAACCTTAACCGGTAAAAACATAATAATACTAACTCGTATTTCACCACCACCAGAGATGCAAAGGATAGGAGGTGAGGAGGAAGGGTAAGGGGGGCGGTTAGCCAAATCAAAGCTTGGGAGACATTTTGACAGAGCGCTTGAAACATTACTCTTAATTTTTGGAAGGCTTTCAAGAAGAGAAAGAGGGTGGGGTGGAGAGAACCACAGCTTTCTCCTGTCACTGGAGCATCCAAACAGAGAGGGCTCCAACCTCCCCACACGGAGAACACACAGTGGGAAATTGCTTCAAGATACATACAGTTAGGGCTTTCTTTCCCCAAACTCTATCTGAGCCGTGAACTTTGGGAGGGAAGCGGGCGTCCTGGGTGTCAAAAACCTTCATTGCCTAGAACCGGGGGGATCGGAAGGGTAATAATCGCAGGCCCTGCGCTCTGTCTGGGCCTGGCTCTGGCCGCCCAGCCTCTCGCCCAAACGAGGGCCCCAGGTGGATCCGCGTCCCCATCCCTACCTCCGCCTCCTTCTCCCACCCTTGTCTAGGGCCACGGAACGGGGTGGGGGCGACACTGTGCAGCCACCGTCAAGTCCAACTCGGGCTGGCTTCAATGAAAGCTGGCAAATCCGGCGAGTCTCGCAGAAATTTTCTTCGACCCTAATTCAATTTTAAAGCGGATTTTTACTATTAAAAACGCTGCCGAGCAACACATTGAATTAATCTGACTGTACGGTTTTAATTACAGTGAGGCTTTCTCTACAAATCTGTACAAGACAGTGGCTGGCTCAGGGAGGATCTCTGCCTCCTGAATTCCATTATCCGGCCCCACGCGCCACGTTCCCCGCAGACAGCGGCGCGTGGGAGCCAGCTGCTGGCACAAGCAGTCCTGTGGCCCTCTGCTTCTGCCCACCCTGGGGCTCCTGTCCTCCCCCGGCCCTTCTTTCACCCCAGCCTGAAGGAGAACCCTGGAAGCCCGCCTGTCTGTTGGCTGTGCTGATATCCCAAAAGGCTAGACTGGCTTTTAAACTCTTGGGCCCAAGACCTTTGAGCCTCCAGAGCCTCCTTCTTAAAACGACTCGTTGCTCCAGGGAGGGCAACCACTGCTGTAACTTTTGAAAGTGTCCTCCAGCTCCAGCTTGGCAGGTGATGCCCTAGATGTCTGAAGGAAAAGCAGGCTAAGGGGCAGGGGCAGAGGGGAGAAAGAGGTAGAGAAAAGGAGTAGGTGGGACAGCAGGTTTGCTGTTCTGCCATCTCCCTAACCCTCCCCAGACAGGGCTGTTTCGATCAGCCTTAGTTTTATTTGCTGAACAACTAACATTGTGGGACAGTGGTCCCCAATGAACAGGATGGGGAAGGAAAGCTGATGAGAGGTACTCTCAAAATGAAGCAGACTCACACTCATTCTCCTGCTCTTGTTTTCCATCTCTAAGTCCCTTTCTTTCTACAGCTTCTGCTCTTCCACTCTCTCCGCTTCCCCCCTCCACAAAGCCTGTGGGAAGAAGGATGATGAACCCACATATGAACCCAAACGTGTGTCCAAATGGACCCAACTCAGTGTGTAAAGCAGCAAAGGCAATGAGCTCCAAGGGAAGGGGCTCACTTGATGCAGAGGGAGGGAGCATTTTTGCTCTCTGTGCAAGACCAGTGAAAACTACTGAAAAATACTATTTCATTCCCCTGGATGGGATGAGGGGGGAGGCTTTCTTTTTCTGAGATTTATGTAAAAAGGATTTTATTTTGAACAAAAGAGAAAAGGCAGAGTTAGGGGAGTGAATTTGTTTTAATAACCCTCACTTCTAAGGGCTCTCAAACTAGTTGTCCTCTAAGGAAAGTTTTGCTAAAAATCTAGTAAGTTACTTTTCCTTTTATTGGGATGTTAGAAAACAAAGGGAATATGTATTGGCATGAGCAGGAAACTCACCAGAGCATTGACAACTGAAGGGTAGTCAGGTACAGAACAACTCTCTAATGAAAATGGTCTTTCTTTTTCTCTTGTAAGTAGAAAATCACCTAAGGACTCACATGATAGCAAGAAGTTCCCAGCCCAGGTTTTCTGAGAAGTTGTCCCAAGCTTGGTTCTCCCTTAATGTTGAGGCACCTACTGAGACTTTGTTATTGTTACTGCTGATGAAGGGATGCAGGAATTAAAACAGAGGGTGCTTCAAGGCATTTAGGAAGACACTTGGCCAGCTATATTAACTCCTTATTATGCCTAAAAATAGTCTGCCATTTCCTGTTGATGCTTGTTCCTTGCCACTCACTCAGGGCGGCATTCATCCTCTAATGGTCAGGGGTCCTGGTTTCCAAAGACTGCCTTGAATGAAGCTGACTTCTGACATCTCTGCCTTCCCACTTCCCCAGCTGCAGTTCTCGGCAAGGCAAATATGAGGGGCTCTGCTTTGGTTTATCAACAGATTACAAACAGCACCTTACAGCACAAACAGCATCTAATTCTAATCTATTAATAAGTGCTTAAACATTGTTGAGTTCTTTTTTCCTTGGACTGAGAGAAAGAAGAGTATTTGTGTATGAGAGATGGTCCTAGGCTTGATAAAAGACAGGAAAAAAGGGAAGGAGGGAGAAAGACCACATACAATCTTCAAACTGAGGAAGACAGAAGAAAGTATTGTCCCCCCACCTCCCCGCACCACCCCCCTCCATCCATACTAGGCCCAGCATGTTGACTCTCTCTGTTAAGAAAACTTTGGATGGTCACATAGCCTGGAAATGTGGTCAGGGAGAGGCAGAAGGTGTCGAATTTGAAAACCTGGAGTCAGATTTGAAACCTGGAGTTGAATTTGAAAACCAGGTTCAAGATCTGGAAGAGGAGCCTCCAAGTTAAGACATCCTTAGTTGATAGTCCCCAAACTGGACAGTCTAGAAAAAGTCTGTGACGCCCCCAGTAGGTGTCACCGGTCCTTGCCACCCATGCTGTGGTCTTCTAGCTAACTGTTCTCAGGCCCGGGACTGGATAGATGAGAGAGATGTTGTCCCCAGACTTCAGTGAACCTCTTTCTGTGGAAGGTATAAACAGGGACCACTTTCTAGTTGCTTTAGGGGGAAGCCTGGGAGCTGAGGGTGCTAAGACGGCATTATAGTTTTATCCCTAGAGAAAACAATGCCGCAATAATCAGTGCTTTCTTGACTAGTCTGATACTTTTGACTCCTCCTGAAGATACCATCATTGGCCTGGGCCAAGAAGTTTGGAAAAGGGCAGCTCTCATGTTCCTCCCTCAAGCTTTCCCAGGTGTCTGTGTTAGGAGAGGGGGGGAAAGGTGCCTGGGTTTGCAGGATATGAAGCACTCTTTTCCTACACATGTACACAAACAAAATTTCACATTGAATGGGGAAAAGACTAGCAAGAATTTTTTTTTCCCCTTACTAATGTCTCCCGTTGAGAGGGGGGTTCTTAGCATGGCCATGTAAATCAATACCGAGTTATTTCTTTGAATTCAAAGGCTATTTATCCAGGTCTAATTTCTTTAGAATTAACGTGATAACTGAGCCCAACTTAGCAACCAAAACCAGTCAGGCCCTGCCTGGCTTGAATGTACTTCTACAGCCTGAGGAAGCTGCAAACCCTCCACTGGCACCCAACCTACTCCTTGACCCATGTGCTGCTGCAAACACTGGTCCATCGATAGAACAGCAGGGTACTTTCCCACCCAAAGAGCACCCTCCTCGCACGGTGGCCTTGGGCACGCTGACCCCCACACAGGGTCCTGTCCTGGCAACCAGTTGGTTATTTCTCTCTAAATAACACTGACAGCCGGAATACAAGCCCCAACACCTCGGTGTCTTAAAGAGTAAAAGGCATCTTAGGCCTCCAACCCTGCCTCTTTAAACTTTTTAGTGAATGTGACCCTCACCTCCCCGTAGGCCCTAAAAGAGCCAGAGGTCTGCACCGCGCTGGCTTTACTTCTATTTTGAATGATAAAGACTTCTTAGGCCTCACCTGCGCTCCTCCTCCCACCACTCCCCTGGGGTTGGCTCGGTTCCCCCCACCGGCCAAACAAAGAGGTCAGAGCCAGGATTCGGCTGGTGGCCAGCAGGGCGCAGGAGCCTAGAGTCCCTGAAGTGGGCGCCTTCGCTTGGAAGCCCTAAGGAATCTGGGAGTTCTTGACTCTTGAGGATGGGCTGGAGGTGCCGGCTGGACCGGAACAAACCAGGGGTGACAAGCCTTCGCTCACTACTGCCGCTCAAGACCCTGGGCGAAGGACTTAGCCTGGTTTATTTGGAGAGAAGAAAAGGCAGGCAGCCTGCAGCCAGCCACTGAGCCCCGAACTCCTTGCCCCGAGACCACCGAGACCGACGGCAGAGACTACACGTGGCAGGCAGCCCCTCCGCGGGCCACCTTGGCACTCGGGCCACACTAGCTCTTCCCAGGACCCGCTGGAAAGCCCAGTGCTCGAGAGTGCAGTTCGGATTCTGCCCTGCAAGCACGCTTAGAGACCTCAGTGATGCCGGGCTGGTCCCCTCATCGTTGGTCCGCTCCCCAGCCCGTGGCTGCCTGAGCCCACTCTGGGTCGCTCCGTAGGTCTTTACGCAGAAACTGCCCCCTCGGTGCAGTTGCACGCTCGCTCCTCTGGGACACGGGGTTGAGATTTTATCCTCTAATGGGTGAGGGATAAGAGCCCTACTACTCAAACATTTCCAGCCCTCCGTGCTTTCTCGGGTATTAAGCAGACAGGAAAAAAAGAAAAAGAAGAAGAATGCCAGTAAAGGCCGCTATGCTCTGAATCTGGTGCCCAGTGAGGGGACCTTGACCGGCCGGCCACAACCCGCCAGGCTCCGGGTGCCGCCAGAGTCAGGGGGAAGCCGGCGAGGAAGGCAGAGCACCTGCGAACAGAGAGAAACACACATGCACGGGGCCGGGGGCCGGTAGGGGGGGCCTTCACCGTGTTAACAGCAAGCTGCAGGGTATAAAGCAATAAAACTGCCACGTCTACCTGCTGGCTTTGAGGACCTTACAAACAAGCTCGGCGCGCAGCCCGGGCGCACCGTGCACACACCAGGGGAGGGAGGAGAAGACCTTCTCTTTCTTTGACTTTCCCTTCTCCACCGCAATCCCCCACAGATGCACACCCTACACACGTCTCCCCCTCACCCAGCCCACCTTTCATTTTCCTTGGAGCTTTTTTGTTGTTGTTTTAATTCATTGCCGATTTGTAAACGCGTGGATCGGGTTACGGGTTCGCGTGTTAAAGCGAACCTCTTGTTAAAAGGAGGGGAACAAGGCACGCCACTTAAAAATGAATTCAGAGTTACTGAACCGGCTCCCAGGACTCCAAAAGTTAAGAGCGGCAGGCTAGGAAAGGGAGGGGGAGAGGCGACTAAACGCTGCTGCCCTGAGAACCTTGGAAAACTCTCAGGCAGCCAGTTTCAGGTCATCTGATAAGATGGAGGAAGGAAGGAGAGAAAGAAAGAAAAAGAAAAAAAGAAAAACTAGTCTAGCCCTGCCTTGAGACCCGGGGCTGGGAGCTGGGAAAATCAATTAGCATAAGCCGCTATCGGTCCGCGCAATGAGTTGGAGCTGCGGGACTGCAGTCACCCTTTCTGAAGTTACCGGACGAATGGCACCACGAAATTCTTCATTTCTCAGGACCCTTGGGTCACCATTCCTATGGAGTTCAAGCGAGAAGGGTGCAAAGAAGAAGGCTCGCGTAGTTTTCCCAAAGGCAGACCTACAATGTCCCCACAACCTCTAGACACGTTGGCCCGGAGTTGTTAGATGGTATGTTTCTTGGTGTGGCCAAAGGCTTGGGGCTTGGATCTATTCGCAGACTAAAAGTTGGCGCCGAGCCCATAGGGGTCTGCATCCCTTGCCCACCCAGTCCCGGTCCACTGGCAGTGCCGACTCCCGGCGTCTCCCCGAGGTCCCAGGACTCTGACCCAGGCAACACCCAGGCTGCCCTCCTCGGCGCCCGATCCCCAGTCCAGCTCTCCTACCTGGTGGCCGGGCCTGAACGGCATGCTGGGGCTCTTCGGACTCTGTTCAGTCTGGAGACTAGAGGGAGAGAGGCTAGATCCGCAGCCCTGGGCTGCTCCGAACTTAATGTCTTTCCCCAGTCCATCTTTGAAAGAGAAGTGGTTCTACCACCTGGATGTGCGGATATAAATCCCCTTGCAAATAATAAATGGATTAATAATAACAAGGTATGAAGTTCTTTTTATAGAAAAAAAGGAGAGAATTGAAACTAAATGCGGCAGTTAGACAACCATTTTGATAAGAGGATAATTGAGGCGACACTGGTGTATAATTAGAGGATAATTTATGCTATATCCACTTTTATTCCACCTCCCAAAATAAACCCAGTCCATAATCATTACAGGCAAATTGTTCTGAATTTTATAGCAGCAATTTGAACAAAGTACTGCAGTTAATCATGGGAGATTTTTGTGTATTCCTGATTAGAACTCTAATTGCCTCCTTCCAGAAAGTAAAAATAACTGTAAAACGACTCTATTTTTATCATTAACAATGTTGACAATAAAATAAAATCAATTGGAATTGTAATCGAGAGACAAATTTAGGACGAAGGCACTTTTACTTGGGTAGTTTATATTGTAATCAAGATTTGCCAAACCACTAACCGCATGTATCATTTGCATATATTTGAAAGCATTACAGTAGCTTCTGTTTTCAATAGGAAAAAATGCATTACTGTCAGTCCTCCAACGATGTGCTTTCAGAAGAAGCTGCTGCGTTCTGAGGGGGAAAAAAAAGATTTCTCCCCCTTGTTTGTTCACTCTATAGGAAATACAGCCTGAAACAGCAAGAACCTCGCCAGAACAGAGTTTAATTTTTCTTCTCTTTACCCCCTCACCCCACCCCACCCATGGGGTCGGTACCAGGTGTGGGGTTTTTCTTTCCTTTGTGGTTTCAATAAAGTACGTCTAGAAAAATCCACGGTGACAGGGCGCTCCCGCGGGACTGCAGGGGGACTGGGGGCGGGGGGGGTAGGTCAAGGGAGGGACCCCTGCTTTAAATGCAGAGGGCACTGCTTCGAAACACAGGCAGCCTGCTAGGGTGCGAAGGGACTGCGAGAGAGCAGCCCTCTGCCAGGCAGTTCCAAGGCTGCGGTATTGAGAACTGAGGCTCCGGGTTTGGGGGTGCGAGCTGCGGCGGGAGGCGTCGGCGACCGGCCGGGCGGAGGCAACTCCCTCCTCCGAGGCAACTCCCTCCTCGGAGGCCCCGTGCACGGAGCCGCGCGGCCCCCGGCTGCAGCTCGGGGCAGGGATTGGAGTTGCCGAAGGTAGGCGAAGAACTCGGCGAGCGGCGCACACACCAGTGGAAGCCGTGCGCCTGTGACGTCAGGGGGCGACTGACCAATGGGGAGGCGCTGCCCTTTGGAGACAAACCATTCGACTCGTGGCGTCTGCATCAAGTCTGAAAGCAGACGCGCAACTTTCGCAGAATCCACCTTAAAATCTCTGCCTTAAACTGCACCAGCCCCCAAAAAATCCAAGGGGGGAAAAGAAGGGGGGGAGAGCAGAGTCCCCCCTCCCCCCTCTCCTCTCCCATCCCTCCCCCTTCCTCCTCCCTTTGAGTTAACAAGGCCCCGCTCACTATATCTCTTTATATTAAAAATATATATATTAGAGACGAGCGAGGGAGAGGGAGAACCACCTCCGCCCCCTCTCTTTTTAAATTTTTTTTTAAATTTTTTTTTTTTTTTTTGCAAGGATCCTAAGAGCTAAGGTGGCTGCAGAGGGGAGAGCGGCGCGAGCCAAGTGGGGGAGGGTGGAGGAAACCTGGGAGAAGGCTTTCTCCAGCCCCCAAAGTTTTGATGATGACCATGACTACGATGGCTGACGGCTTGGAAGGCCAGGACTCGTCCAAATCCGCCTTCATGGAGTTCGGGCAACAGCAGCAGCAGCAACAGCAGCAGCAGCAGCAGCAGCAGCCGCCGCCGCCGCCGCCGCCGCCGCCGCCGCACTCGCAGCAGAGCTCCCCGGCCATGGCAGGCGCGCACTACCCTCTGCACTGCCTGCACTCGGCGGCGGCGGCGGCGGCGGCCGGCTCGCACCACCACCACCACCAGCACCACCACCACGGCTCGCCCTACGCGTCGGGCGGCGGCAACTCCTACAGCCACCGCTCGCTCGCCGCCTACCCCTACATGAGCCACTCGCAGCACAGCCCTTACCTCCAGTCCTACCACAACAGCAGCGCGGCCGCCCAGACGCGAGGGGACGACACAGGTGAGAGGCCGCTGGGGCAGCTCGCTTCTCCCGCCTCCCGGCTGCCCCCCACCCCGCCCGCCCCGCTCACTTCCTCAACGCCCGGGCCTCCGCCGGCCCCCTCCCCCAGGCGGCCCGGCGCGCCCCCGGCCAGGCCTGGTGCGCGCCCGCTTGCCTGGCGCCTGCCTGCCGGCCTCGCCGGGCCGGGCCCCTTCGCGCCGCCCCGGACCCTAGGCTTCCCTGCGGCTCGACCCGCCTCGTTCCCTCGTCTCCGGCGCGTCGCTCGGGCCGCGCCTCCGGCTCGGCGCAGGCTTCGCTCGACCAACTGGCCCGCACTGCGCTCTCCAGCCCGCAGGGTCTGTGCGCCCTTTTGCCTCTCTCCTCCCCTCTGGGTTTTGACCCACGTTTGGCAGGACCGGGGACATTTCTGCGTTAGAATTGGGGAGCGTGTTTTGCTCTCCCACCTAATCTGGGCAGCCGGTGGCCTACTTTGCGTGGGGCGCCCGGTGCGCTTCGGTGACCCGGGGGGAAGCTGGCATGGCCTCCGGCTCTGGTTAAGCTGGTGACAACTGGGCTCTCTCCCGCGGACTTTGAGATGTCTCCCACCCCCACCCCTTACGGGGCCCCCTCCCTTAGGTTTTTGATAGCTGCTGGCTACTCCTTTGTTCGTGGAAGTGAAGCCCAGGGCTCAGCACTCGTGGGGGACAAAGTTGCCGCGTGAGGCTCAACCCTCTCCGGTGCTGATCTGAGCCTCTGGTAGTGTTTTGTTTGGGTTTTGGTCCCTCTCGGCAGACTCATTTGCTAACACAGCGAGGTATCTTGATGCACCCGGCTTCGAGCTAGTGACATCAAGCCAACTGGCCGCAAAATCACTAGGGTGGCTCAAGCACACCTGAAGGCGCTGTAAAGCCAGACGGAGGGGGCCCTGCTCCTCGGCGCTGAGAGCAGCCGCCCCGCGGCGCCGCGCACCCCGGAGAGCGGCCGGCGCCGCCTCCGCTGCGGCGGAGCTAGGCTGTTTGCCCCTCGGCCCAGGGCGCTCCCTTCACCCAACCACCGCACATTATTAGAGCCAGAGTCAGGGTCTGAAAGTAGCTTTTGCAGCCGCCGGGATTACCCAGGCACTGGGAACCCAGAGAGGTCAGGATGGCTTGGGGACGCTTCGAGGAAACTGTTCATGGCTTTGATGAGTCTCGGCACAGGCCAGGCCAAGCTCGGGGAGACTGCAGCAGTAGCCTCACGGGTGATCACTCCTCTGTATCCTTTGCTTGCAGATCAACAAAAAACCACAGTGATTGAAAACGGGGAAATCAGGTTCAATGGCAAAGGGAAAAAGATTCGGAAGCCTCGGACCATTTACTCCAGCCTGCAGCTCCAGGCTTTAAACCATCGCTTTCAGCAGACTCAGTACCTGGCCCTTCCCGAGAGAGCTGAACTGGCAGCTTCCTTAGGACTGACACAAACACAGGTAATTCCAGAGAAGCCCTGAAATGCTGACCCTCACTTGCAGATCGGGCAGGGAGCTCATCAGGAGGAATTCTTGGCCTAGTCAACCAAAGATGGAAGGAGCTTAATGACAAATGCCTTTGCTCCAGTTATGCACTTTTCTGGGACAACACAGTTTGGAATAAATGACCTGGTATTGAATACTGGATTGGATTTGCACATCCTCCCCCACAACCCTCAGCGACCCCACCCCAGCCTAGTGTCCTTTGGTGATCAAACTCGTTGTTTAATCAAGTCCTATTCCAGTAGAGCAACACAAAAGAGAGCAAACAAGTAGGAGAAAGAGAGAGAAAAAGATATTAAGACCAGGAGGGCAGTATAAGACCCATGTTTCTTAAGGATCCTTTTGTGGGCCCTGGGACTTAATGAGGATTTCAACTCATTGACATTGAAAGAATTATGAAGTGCAAAGGATGGGTTAGCCAGACATGCACAGGTTCCAATAGGATTTGGTAAAGTGACCAAGGTGAAAACTGTTCATCCTAGGATGGGTGAGGTGAGTCTTTCTGAAAATTGTCCTCAGTTCAGTTGGTTAAATCATCCTGGTTGACTGGCTGGTGCAGGCTAAGGAATCTGGATCACAGAATTTGGGCATAATGGCAGAGCTGGAGATCAAAGAGGAATGTACCCAAATTATAGCAGGTGAAGCCTCAGTTAAGTACAGTTGCTGAAGTTCTCCGGTCTTACTAATTTGAGGGGCATTTTAGACTTCACAGGAAGAGGTTTTAGATAGGTATATTAGGACCCTTGTCATAGAGCCAGGCTGCAGACACCTGAGGTTTTTGTCCCTGTCGATTAACTTGGCTGCATGGGGTGGTAGGCCTCATCTGAAATGGATGCTCTTCAGCAAGGGGATGTCGGGTTTCTGAGACCCTGGCTGGGGACTGATTGTATGCTGAGACTGAGAATGACCGTCTCAGCACAGATGCTCCTTAAGCTCGCTCTTCTCAATTCAGCCTGCTTTCTTTCGCCATGTTGCCACTGGAAATATTTGGGGCTTGAGATGAAGAGATTCCTGCTATTCAGTAACTTGTACTCCTTTTGGAAAAGCAGATTCCTAAGGCTAAGTAATTTTAAAGGTAAAAGAAGCTGTACCGTAGAAGGCCCTTCTTCACATAAAGTAGATCTGGAATGTTAGCTTGGATACGCTCCCATCCTAGACTCCTGGTTCGCATTTAATATTCAGGAGCCCTGTGACTTTTAGTGCCTGCCCTAACAATCATGACCACGACTTGACTAAACAACATACCAAGTAGGGAATGAATGAGGCACAGTCCCTCATCGCTGCAGGATTATGTCAGAAGAAAGGTGCTCCAGGTACAGTGGGTGGCTTATGCAGTGTATGCCTATGTATGTATATTCAACGCGTTTGGGTTTTAATCTGTTCTTAGTCGTTTGCTCAGGGCACATCCAGACTCTTAGAGGACGTGCATCCAGTTAGCTTTAATCTGAAAAATTCACCGTGTAAAAATCCTCCAAGTTTGAACCTGGCTATCTCCTTGGCCTTTATTCTAGTTTTATTCTTACTTACGCTGTTGTTTCAAACCTAGGCTTTCATCTAACTGAGGAGTTACAATGACTTTAGGTATCCGGACAAGATACCAAGTAAACGGCGGGGCGTAGGGTGGGGTGGGGTGAAGTGGCGGGGAGAGGGGAGCGACTAGAAAGGGAGGAAGGCGGGGTCTTGAGGGCTTCGCGTTTGCGGGTTGTCTTTTTTTTTTTTTTTTCACTATAGGCACCGGTTCGATGTTTTTCGGGCCTAATGATCGCTGCTGCGTTTCTTTCTAGGTGAAGATATGGTTTCAGAACAAACGCTCTAAGTTTAAGAAACTGCTGAAGCAGGGCAGTAACCCGCACGAGAGCGACCCTCTCCCGGGCTCCGCGGCCCTGTCGCCGCGCTCGCCGGCGCTGCCTCCGGTGTGGGACGTTTCCGCCTCGGCCAAGGGCGTCAGTATGCCCCCCAACAGCTACATGCCTGGCTACTCGCATTGGTACTCCTCTCCACACCAGGACACGATGCAGAGACCACAGATGATGTGAGTTATCCAAGGGCAAAAGATACCCTAGGGAGACGTCTGAACAAGGCAAGGAGGATCCGGGACCTGCTTGCATCTGCCAAACCGAGCCGAAGGAGCAGGCTCGGGAGAACTCTCCTGTGTGGCCAGACTGGGCGCTTGTTCTCTCTCCTCTCCCACCCCCTCGGTCTCTCTCTCACACTCTTCCTTTTTCTTTTCTTGCCTCCCTCCTTCCCACGTTTCTTTTTTAAATTCCTTTCTCTATCTGCCTTTTCCCTTGAGCAGCCTCAGTAATTGATTTTGAATCTTAGAGAGAGAGAAGGAGAAACAGAGAGACTGGTTTCTAAGCCAGTGCTCCTGAAGCCTCTCACTGTAAGGATATTTTCCCTCACCCCCTGGGATCCAGGCTCTGAGCCTCTTTTACTCTTTGGGAGTATCCATCAAAACGACTTTTTAAAGCAGACATTTTCCCCCACCAGAAGAATCTGTGCAAACATGGCAGCGTTTTTACTTGTTTAATGAGCTTAAGACATTACATGATGAAAAAGAAGCAGTTTGGACTCCTGCATTTTTATTTACAATCCCAGACTGACAAAAAAAGAAAGAAAGAACAGAACAGAAAAGAAAAAGAAACCCTAACAGCCCTTCTCTAAAAAAAAAAGGAAAAATCGGCTGTAAGATTAGAACATTGCCACGAAAGGAATGCTGCATGTTTTATCAAAATGCAATGAACAAGAATGATGATTTAAACAAAACAAAACCACTTTCCCTCCACCCCTACCCCCAAACCCTGAACTGGAATCAGGAAAGACACAGGAAACAACCAAAATCACCATGCTATTGCTTTGATATCTTTACTAGGTGAATTGGTGGCATTCACTAAGCTAATAGGGACATTTATATCAAGAAACATTTCTGTATATATTGTTGAATTTTAGTTGTACATATACTTTGTATGTTTTTGTCTTCTTTCATATATGGAGTAAAAGCCACAAAACGCTAAGAGTGTCCTGTATATTTCTCTTTGTGTGTCTCTGTCTTACCACCCCCTTCTCCCTCCCCCCAGTATATTTTCTATCACTCTTAAAAGAATTCCTATTTCCTAATATGGGAAACCCTATATATAAACATCAAGTGCCTGCAAAGATACCAGTTTGCAGCACTAACCTTTGTCTTAAGTACTTTAACATTAACCATAGATGTTTTCTTAACTTCCTTTATATATTCTATTTTATTGTAATTTCTACACATTTATCTATTTTTAAGAATCATTAGAACGATCTAACCCCAGGTTAACCTCTAGACAGCCAGTAGTTTCCAGTGCTGAAACTGAGTATTCTCCTTTCCCTTTCCTCAGCCAAAATAATACAGCTGTATTTGTCTTTGTTTGGAAGCAGCTTTTTGTGTTTTTTTTTTTAAAACAAACAAAAAAAAAGGAAAGAATCAGAGGGAAAAAAACAAACTAAATGCACAATTATGACTATTTCACTTTTACAACCCTTTGCAAGCTAACTAGATAGGAAAACACACAATCTTAGATGAAATACATCCTTCCTTCTGATCTTGTAGAAAGCACAGAAATAATGAAAATGAAAAGTCCTTTCGTCATGCAAGCAGGAAGCCCCATACTGCGAGAATTAATGGCTACAGACCTGGGCATCCTTCAAATTATGAACCTTGAAACCACTGAGCCATTTATCAGAAGTCAATAGAGATACTCAGAGTGCTCCATATAATGACAGCGACTTACAGTCGTGCAAAAGGACAGTCACTATAATTAGACACAAAGCAAAGACTACTTACCAATATACCCGTTCCTTTTTTTGTTGAGCAACTTCCACGCTCAGTCAGTCTTCAGAATGGTTTAAAACCGATCAGTCTTGTCATTTTCTAGCATTCGTATTGTTACATTAGGAAAAATGTTTTCTTTTCTTTTTTCCCCCTTCCTACTGTGAAACTTTGGGTTCGTAGCTCCCCAGGATCAATTCTGAACAAAGCCTCCAGCTGCAGTGCCATCCAATTTGAAGCAGACATTGGGGACAATTTAAGGTTTTTATCCACAAGAAGGTTTTTTTCCATTCTCTTAAATGCAGCCATAATTAGAGTAATTTTTCATGTAGCCCGCTGATTACAGCGTTTTTACCGTCAAAGATAATTACCTGTAATTTTCTTCCACTTTTAATACTAAAAAGCCATCTTTATTTAGATTCAGGAACAGGAAAGGCGAAACAAAAGAGGGAAATTATTCTGTTATTCATACACAAATTGCAGAGACGTAGGACCTAAAATTGAAAATTAACCAAAATTATAATGCTGAAAAGAATGGAAGAGGCTGCAGAAGTACAGCTGGTAGTGGGGCTTTGCTGAATTATTCAAATTACGTTAGAGAGAAAGCTACCATACATCGAAACCAACACTGATTTTTCTTTAAAAAAAAAAATCACCAGACACATGCCAAACCACTGAGAGTGCATGGAATTCTGAAACCCAGAAAATGCATTTTAACACATTGGAGATTTTACCATGATGCTCCAGTGTGGATCCATCTCTTAATACAAGTTTAATTAAACAGGAAGTTCTATCAAGGGATCCTCCCAGGAACTGGCATTGGAAATGGGCTTCCTCTGGGTCCTCTGAACAGCAAGGGTTAATAATTCTCGCTCTTTAGAAGGTATTGACCCCATAGTAAATTGATTCCCCAGAGAGGGACTGGTAGGAGGGGCGTGGGTGAAGTCTCAGCGCCTACTACGCCTCCCCACGTTCGAACTTCCCAGAGTTCGAGTTCTAGAGCCTCGTTCTGACAATATTTTTCAAGTTAAAAAAAAAAAAGGAATAATGGTTGGGAAGAGTGAGAGTGAAGGGGAGAAATTTCTTCTCGGTGCCAATAAGCATCTCATTTATTTTTTGACATAATTTAGCACAAACGTTCCTCCGGAGAAAGGCCTTTCCGTTTCTGTGCTGAGGTGAGGGAAACAAAAATTTCTCAGGCTCCTACCCATAAACTCTCTAGCTGCTTCCAGCATCTACAGGGTCAGGAAAGAGCATCATCTATAGATAGAACTGCACCGCGTCTGCAAGAGTCTTCCTTGGCATGTCCCTAAATCAAACGGGTTCCCTGGCTCCACAGGTCGACTCTGCATCTCAGCCAATCGGGCCTCCAATCCCAAGGTCTCGGCACTGGGGCCTCTCAGGCCACAGCTCTACGGTCAGCATCCCACGCTTTCCCCCTTCCCCTGCCCCCAGCTTGAGGCAAAGACACTGTAAAGCAGTGGTTTTGGAGGCCAGATATTCCGGAAACTTTCTCCCCAATATAGGAAGGCGTCAAAGGGACTAGAAAGTCGGAAAGATTCAGACTACACCTGTCCGCATATCTGTGATGCTAAAGGGGCATTTGTCCCCAGCGAGCTCTATTTGCAGACTCAACGCCCCCAAACTTAAAACCATCACCATGTTTAAGACCTCCATGAGTTTGTCTAGGACTAGTTTTGAGTAACAATGTTTCAAAGTATATTTCAGCCTGGAATCTCCAGCAGACTTCCCTTCATACCTTACAGAAACCTGGTGCACGTCCCAGTGTCCAGTCACAAGCTGCACCAAGCATCAACAGCACAGAAAGCAAAAAAGACAGATCGACTTCTTAAGGATCCCATTCTCACCCAAATCATTGTCACTCACCAGAACCACAACCCTTTTACTGTTAAAGGTCAGAAATGAAAACCATCTCTAGAGCAAAATTGCAGTCCATAACAAATCACAACAGCAATACATACAGCTTTGTGTGAGAATAGAAATATGAGCTGTGTCTTGTAGTATGCAAGAAATAAAAACTTACCCCCAGTGAATCTCTCTTAAGCAATGATCAGGGTCTAGAAATCTATACTGAACAGAAGCAGAGGAGAATATTTTTCTGAGTCTCAGGGCAGAAGCTCTTTCTCTATATTCTTGGTTGAGTGAGCACATCCAGGTGTGAAATTGTTTGCACACCCCAGCACCTCTTATATTGCCAGCAAAATTAGCTGTTATTACTGTCACTGTTTAGTGATGGTTAGCGTGATACAAAAAAAAAAAAAAAAAACTGCTGTAATCAAGACCTGGCGCATCTTTGCAAATTACAGATAATTGTAAACGTCCAGATTATGATAATAGCATCCTAATCCAGCCTGCAATATAATTATTACAGAGTGTTACATCTGAAACTGTCCAGTAGGGCTAATTCAGCCATTATTTAGACCCTATTTTTGTACTGCAAATGGGTTGCTGAGTTGAAAATGTACGATTGTAATTTCACAGGGCACTCAATGAGTAATGGTATAGGAAGAGGAAAATACAAAAGTGAAATGTGAACAGTAGCGATCAAATCAAACCCTGAAGGACAAAAGACTGTTTGATTCATATGGAAAAAGAAGAGCGGGAATTAAGAAAATAGCAAATCAGTGGTCTGAAGCACTACGTGTCCAAATCTTCAATATGTGGAGGGCTGATGTGTTTGCAAGGGCTTCTACATCTGCTGCTGCCTGGTGTCTGAAATAATTTTTTTTTTCTTTTTTTAAAAACCTGTCTTTCCCCCACTTTTCTCTCCTAAAGCATTATATTCCTTTTTTTTTTTTTAAAGTGCCCCTCCCCCAAGCAAAGAACATTTGTCAGTTTCATCATTGTTTCCACCAAGGCAGCCTCAGAAAGTGCCTGTCACTTGTTTATGAACATTTTCTTAAATGAATTTTCAATCTCTCCTGTCATCAGAGCAAAATGCCCTGGGTGTTTGTAAGTGTTCCTGAGCTTCATCTCCATTCTCTTTCACTGAGAACAAGTCATTGAGAGTCCTAAAGGATATTAGCACAAAATGTATTAATTGCTGCTAATTAAATAAAGCCGGATGGGAAGCCCTCTTCTCTACTCACCTTGGCTGGCTATAGGCTTTAATCCTATCATTAACTTTTACTAATTAACCCACCCCTTCTCATGTCAAGCAGTCCAGCTGCTTCTTTTGCTACCAGTCACTAATGTACTTCTTTTTGTATTCCAGAAAGTCTGGTGTTTTTGATAAAGAACTGGCCCTGCCCCCAGATATGGTTGTTAAAGAGCAAGGTCAGTCTCCTTAAACTGGAGGGACAGAGGAGAGAGGGAGTTAGAGAATTATAGCAAGAGAGTCTGGAGAGACACTGGAGCACTGTGCTGGTTCCACAGTGAGAGCAGACTCTGGGTTCCAGCTGCTGCCTTCTGGAAGGTAAACCCTGCCCCGGCTGAAATTTCTGGTTCCTGGTGGGGACGTCCTGGTCAGGGAGACCTAAATCTGGTATGCTCCCAGTAGCTCATTTTTCCCACCATGAGAACTGAGAATTTCCTATGCATCTTTTCCAGCCTCTAGGACAGTGTGTGATGATTCTCCTCCCACCACCTAGCGAACCCTGGAGCTACCCAGCCAGGCCCACCCTGCAGGGTGGCAAGCAGACTTCCTTAGCTCCTGTGAATTTAAGGGCAATAATGAAATGTCCCCTGTTTAGTGACCCCTGCTTACAGATGAAAGTTGAGTCCATATCCTGCCTCTTGCCCCGCCCTCTTCTCCCACCTTGCAAATAGCAAACGGCAGAAATAGTCCTTGAATGACAAAGAGCTTCCAGGGTTTTCTCGCCTTTGCAAGGAAAAAAAAAAAAAACAACAACTTTAAAATAAACCATAGCTTGGACTGTTTACCGCCTTTCACCTTCACCTACTTCTTAAAATATATATATATATATATATATATATATATATATACATATACATATACACACTAGACTGTGCGTGGTGGAGGTTTGACAGAGAATCCTTGCTGAAACTTAGAGGGTGTGTGTGCGTGTGTGTGTGTAGAATAATGTTATGAAGCCACTTTTTTCCCCTTCCTGTGGCGAAAGGTCGTAATGTGTGGTATTTCACTATTTTATATAAATCTTGGTTTAGGATGTGGAACAGACTCAATAATACGTGCGCTTTTGGCAGAGACTCCTTCGGGTCCCCGTAGAGCAGAAGTAAATACGAAGTCCCAGCGAACAAAAGAGCAAAGACACTTAATTGCTGCAAATCAGGACTCTCTTCTCTTTTAAAGAGAGACTCATGTAAATTCCCTGGGTTCCTATCTTTATGGTTAGAGCTCGACCTATAAAACAGGTTATTACATTACAGCCGACAACACTGGATGATTGAAAGGGAAGTCTCCCCCCGCCCCTCCGCAGTCGACACTACGTGTACTTTCTGCCCTGTACCACCGGGGAACCTAAAGCTTGTCAGATGCAAAAGAAAACGGATGGGGCGGGGGGTGGGAGACCGGACTGCGTAGAAAAATATTTAGCCAATCCCACATGTGCTACCGCTGTTGGGGCTGTTTTCGAGGCCCAGAGTTCGCTGTGACTCTGAAAAAAACACGTGCAGTGTGCAACACTCGCAAGCAACCTGGGCGAGCGCGGAGGGCGGGAGCAAGCCGCAGCGCCCCCTCCCCAACCTCCCCGGAGGCTGAAGCCTCCGCCCAGCTGCTGTGGGAGGGGGCGCTTCTGGGCGGAGGAGAGGGGTGACCGCAGGCGGATCCGCCGGCGTGGCGCGCTTCCCAGAGGTGCCGGAGGGCGTCTGCCCTCAGGGCGTGCCTCAGGGGAGGGCTGGAGCGCTCCGGGTTGGAGAGATCCCAGTGGCCAGGGGGAGGCGCGCCAGCCCGGGGGTTGCGGGATGGGGCGGGGAGGGGGTGGTGGCTGGGTAGCCCTAAAGGTCCCTCTCTTCGAATAAAAGAAGCTCTGGGGAGGGGGCAGGAGAGGGGTAAGGGGTAGTGTTCCAGGAGACGTCCCTCGCGCTTCGGGCTGGAGAGCTCCGGAGACCGAATAGTGTCAAGGCCAGAGGAAACTGCAGGGCGCGCTGCGAGGAGGCGAGCGCCGCCTGGCCTTGGCGCGCTGTGGGCGACTCCCAGGACGGCGCGGCCAGGACGCCGCGAGCCGTGGGGCGTCCGGTGGGATCAAAGAAGCCAAAGGAGGCCAGCCGGCGCGTCTGGGATTGTGGGATAAGGGGCGGGAGAGAGAGGATTGGCATGGGCGGGGAGAGCCTGGCCTGGTCTGGCCTGGCCTGTGTGTCGTCGGAAGGGGGTGTGTGTGTGTGTTGGTGTGCAGGTCAACACGCTCCTGCCCGAGGCCGAGACCTGGGTGGATCCGAGTGTGGGTGGACGGGCTCTCGGGTGGGTGCCCCACCGGGAGCGAAAGCGAGAGAGCGAGATCAAGGGCAACGAGGTCTGCGGGTTCCTGTGTGTGTGTGTGTGTCAGGCCCTGCGGCTCAGCACTGGAGCCGCCTGGCACCCACAGGAATGCGGCTTCTCTCAGCTCCCCCGGCCGCCCCCTGTTCCACAAGGAGGTGGCCGCCAGGAAAAAGGGGGGGAAAGGGGCAGAAATCCGCCTAGCCCAACACGAGCCTCACACAAAGGCCAATTTATCTCACCTTTTACAGGAGGGCCCGGGAGGAGGACAGGGCACCAAAGAGTCATACAGGCGTGCCAGCAGGCGTGCCCCTCGGCCTCCTGGGCTTTGTGAGGAGGTCTGCAGATGGAGACAGGGGCTTGGGAGTACAGGGGCGCGGTGAAGAAGCCCACGGGAAAGAAAATGAAATCTGGGGGTGAGCTTGACATCTCGGGAGCAGCACACTGATAGCTAGGCAAGTGGAGGTCGGAAGGGGCAGGCAGAGGTCAGGAGCGAGGGGTCGGGCATTTGGGGACCATGCCAGCGGGGAGTGGTACGCGTTTACATTAGATATAGGAGTAAACAATGGAGGGAAGAAGGGAGGGTGGGAGGAAGGCGAACATCACACGGATATTTTTAGTCTTTGCTGAGGATCTGTTATTTTTATATCCTTGGGCGCGGGACTGCAGGGAGTTAAATTCCCCAGGGAGAATCCCCGCGGTGCCAGGGAAAACCCGCTGCAGACTGGTTTGCCAGAATATTTTTGTCCACGACTCCTAGACCAAGTTTAAAAAAAAAAAACCGCGCGAGAGAAGAGACCATTGCGAGTGGAAGAAGTGAGGTTAGCACAAGGGAAGGAATCCTGAAACCAAGTCTGTCCGCGCAGCGCTCCGCCCGCCCGCATCGCAACGAGGCTCCGATGTCCTTAACGACAAGCAGTGTCAGGGCTGGGGGTGGCGGGGTGGTCAGGAAAGAAGAGCTTTCCTCTTCTTTCCGGGAAGAGTCCGAACTCGCACTTGCCTCTGCTTGACCACGACGGACTAGGTGGGGTGGTAGTGAAGGAATCCCCTTTTCAAAGCCAGGGAAGGAGAAGGGGAGATGATGGGGACGCCTGGAAAAATATCTGCCCTCTCCACGTGTAGAAAAGTAGAGTGTGCTCCAGGCACATTCTTGCCCCCCGCCTCAGGCCACCAGCGGGTCCGCCCCCTCCAACCTTCCCGAGCACGCACCCTGGGGCTTCGAGGGGCGCCGGCGCTGGGGGAAGTTGGCACTCGGCAACCGAGGGCGCGGGATTTCTCCCAGCCGGATCCGCCAGATATAAAACGCTGGCTTTCGGTGTAATGGAAACTCCGGAAAGACTTACAAGCCAAGAATGAAAAGCAGGAAACGGAGCCCTCTACCTTTCCCCCTCATCCTCCTATTCTCTGCCAGGGCAGAAAACAAAGTGGGCTCCGCACGGCTTTCCCCCAGGCGCGTCACCACCCGGACCTTCTTTCGAGAAAGACTAGCTGGGGGGTATCAAAGGCGGAGGCAACTTCGAAAAGGGAACCGCTTTGGGGGTGGGCGAGGAGGGGGTGGTCCACAGCCCTGGCCACGGTCCACGAGCCGCCTTGGAGCTAGGCAGGGTGTCCTTACAAGACACGCAAACCTTCGAACCCTCCTCTAGGCCTTTCCAAACTGGCAGGTAAAGGCAAGAGAAAGAGAAGGAAGGAGACGAGCAGAGGAAAGAGAGAAAGAGGCGAAAGAACACACAGGCAAATTCCCCTCAGGGCACACAGCGTGCCTTTTCAGGTCTAGTCTCCCAGCCCTGGAAAAACCTCAGAAATCCTCAGATGACAGGATGTAATTTTTTACGTTCTAATCTCTCCACTCCCCACCCCCAAGAAGACTCTTTTGTCAAATTTATTACTGCTGACTTCCTAGCTGTAAAATATAACTCATGCATCTTGTAATTTCCAACAAATGATTTCCCTTGGTGTCCCAAGGAAACAGAATCAGGCGGACTAAGGGACAGTCATTAGGACATCTAGAGTTCTGGCCTGAGAGCGAAACTCTAGACCCGAGCCGTAGCTCTCTGTGGTCATACTGCTGACATCCATGTGCAGAGGTGCGGGGAGAAGGACGGGACAGAGGCCAGGGTTGCTGCAAGTCCATCCTCTCCGCCCGGGAGAAGGCTGCACAAAAGAGAAATCCCTGCAAACAGATTCAACTTCCCACGATTGGACCCTGCTTTGCCACTGTTTTATGTAAAAGCAAAGCAAGGGAGCTCCTTCCTGAAAAAACCGGAGTGGTAAAGAGGTTGAAGGAAATAAACTTATGTTTGGAGTATTATCTCACACGACGTGAAATCAACGTGGGGCTACAACGCTTTCCTTCCTTTCCTCCAGCTCACAATTCCCTTTCCTGGCCGAAAGAACCCCCCCAACCCCCACCCCCATCACCACCTCCCCCCCACCCCACTCCCCACATGCCCTGCTTGGCCTACTGATTTAGGTACATCATTGTTTTCAAGTCCTGTGATCCTTTCCTCTCGTGAAAGAACTCAAGATAAATTTCTATATCATACATTAGGGAGTCCAAGGCACTACCATTTGCCACACTGCAAAGATTTCAGATTTAAAAAAAAATGTAATAGGAGGGGAATTTTCTTTTTCTTTTTTTCATTTTCTCATCTCTGGAAGCTCCCTTTGAAGGGAGTGTAATTTGTCTAATTGCTCTGGCAATACACTGAGGCTGATGGAGGTGGGGGGGGTGGGTAGCCTCCACCATAATTGCTTTGAGCTTAGAATTCAGAGTGGTTATTGAGGGATTTCTGCTTCTTTCTTACTCACACACAGAGAGGGAGGGCTGTATTTAGATTTCAGCATTACTTTCTACCTGAAACAATTTGAGGTTAAACTTAAAATTATCTAAATGTTTTTGTGGTTAGGCAAAAAATCACCTAAATATATATTATATGGCAGTACTCTAAACAGGCCACATATGTAAATAGACATATAAAGTACAGCATCCAACACACACACATCTACGGTTCTGTATGCATGCACCCCCATTTTCTGTTTTCCTTTTTGCTTTGTTGTATCTCTACAGTTTGTCTTCCTTTAATAGCCTGCACAAAATGTCACTAGCCCATTGTAAGGGGGGCAAATGGAGTATCTTTTAGAAACATTTTGTTTTCATGGTCGAAATAATTTTATTTATCCAGAATATACAGCTTAATTCTTCTATCTACACTTATTTACATGGTTAAAATAACATTGAAAAAAGTCTTTTGAAAAGTTGAGGTCATAGATTTCAAGGCACCATTGATAGTGTCCACAGTTGCGCAAAAATGTTCGTCTGTAAAAAAAGGGGGGACGGGGTCCTTTGAAATGCAATAACTTACATGCAAAAAAAAAAAAAGCTTTACACATGAATTTTTTTTGTTTCCGTTTTTCCAAACTTTCCCATATGAATTCCTTTTTTTTAAAAAAAAGGTTGATTTTCTAAAACAGCAAAAACACAGTAGTCCCAAAAAAGAGAGCAAGAGAAAGCGGCCGGTCTAATAGAGTGTCCCGGAGGCCAGCGCCAGCGGGTGCTGTAAGGAGCCGGGCGGCGGCAGGTGGGAATTGATTGAGCTGGCTGCGCTCGGGTACCAGGAAGCTGAGTTCTCCAGGTAGCTGGACGCAGGGGACTGGTTGGAGGTCGGAGGGTGGGCATGAGGGTGGTGGCTGAGCGAGCGGGACGAGCCCTGGGGCTCCCACACCGCTGGAGACTGCGGCGAGTTACACGCCATAGGGTCGCTGGAGCTGGGGCTATGCTCCGGGGGCATCTCCCCGTTTTTCATGATCTTCTTGATCTTGGATCTTTTGTTCTGAAACCAGATTTTCACCTGGGTGGGGGGGGAACAAAGGCACACGTTACCGGGACGCTCAGGTGCTTGCCCGCGCGCCTCCCCCAGGGCGGGGACCAGAGGCTTAATTCGGCCCCCAGGAGGCCGGACACTGGCGTCCCCCCGCAGCTGGCGGCCTATGGTGAAGGGGCTGGACCCAAGGTCACAGTCTGGATCATGGGCCCCAGAGGGGCCGCCGCTGGCGCAGGACCCCAGGCTTCAGTCTTTGGTTGGGGCCGGGGGAGGGGGCGCGAGTGTCCACGCCGGCGAGAGCGCACGTGTAACCCAGCGCTGGAAGCACGCAACGCGGCGCCACGAACGTCTCCAAAACAACCGCTCGGGCGCCGTGCGCCAGGGGCGCGTCCGCGCGAGGTGGGAGGAGGACCGAGGAGTGGCCTCCCCGCTGCCCGACCGCCTCCTTTTCCTCCCACTCCTGCTCGGCTTCGAGGGCATTCTTTATTCTTCCGTCGGCCCCCGTGGGGTTGCGGTGGGAGTGAAGGGGACCGTCCAGGGCAGACTTTCCCGGGCCACAGCGCCCCCCACCTCGGGCCCGCCGCAGGCGCAGGGCGTCACCCTCTGCTTCCGGCCGCCAGCGCGCGGCCTGAGACCCCCGCGCGGGGGCCGGGCCCTGCTTACCCCCGCTGCTCTGCACTGTGCGGAGCACTAGACAGTTTCTTAAAGCTGCGAGGGTGTCCTCGAGACAACCCTCGCCTTGTTCCCAATCTAGGGAACTGGCCCCTCAGCCCCCGTAGACTCGAAGGGCGGGGGGCTGCTTCTGGGGATGAACGACGTCTCGCTGCCGTCTCCACCACTCACGGCGACGCCACCCGGCCTAGAGGGGAGGGCGCGGGGTCAGTGTCTGTCTGCGAGTTTCTCGCGGGCCCTGATGAGTCGGCTCCAGCCCGCCGGGACCGAACCGCGCGGCCCGGCCAGGCTTGCAGCCCACCGGGGCTCTGGCCCAGGCCGCGGCCGGATTTACCTGTGTTTGCGTCAGTCCCAGCGAGGCGGCCAGCTCGGCGCGTTCGGGCAGGGCGAGGTACTGAGTCTTCTGAAACCTTCTCTGTAACGCGGCCAGCTGAAAGCTGGAATAAATAGTCCTGGGTTTACGAACTTTCTTTGGTTTGCCGTTCACCATCCTCACCTCGGGCTCGGCCACTTCTTTCTCTAAATAATCAAAACAGACCCGGTTAGAACTCCTTGGCAGACAATGGCCCTTTTGCAGAACTTGCGAATACAGTCCTTGAAATTCTTACCACGCAGCCTTCACTCTTTTCCCCATATCACCACCTTTACTTCACGGGACAGCACCCTCCCCGCCTCCCCCCGACCCCTCATCATGTAAAAGGCCAGGTAGCCTGATTAATTTCCTTCTCTGTTTATTCAGGTTCTCCTGGGTTTTTGCAGAGCGTCTGGCACAGCAAAACTCCCTTCTTGGCGTCCGGGATTTAGCCCTTGCAGCGGTTCTTGCTTCCCCCGGATTCGTTTTCAATCCCACTCTGTGTTCACCGACGGCTCTAGGGTGAGTTTTGGGCCCGTCTCTCCCGGGGATTCAAGCGAGGAAGCCCGGACTGTGGTCCCCCTTATGTCAGCGTCTGTTCGGGCGCCCACAGAGGCCAGACGCTTGGGCAGGGAAGACGCTAACCGAGGTCTCCAAAGTTCAAAGACCCACAAGCAAACTGCTCCTTCAATTCAGAGGCAAGCGGTCCGAGCCGCCGCAGACAGAGGGTCGATTATGCAGCCCCCATAATCTCCCTGCAGATCTGCGAGGGCACAGATGTGTCTGGTTTCTTTTACAAATAGACTTAATAAGTTCTTGGCCAAAAGGAAAAAAAAAAAATCTTTCATGTATGCACGAAGCACAGAGCCACTGAAAGAACGAAGACACCCCACTTCTCCTCCCCCCGCCCCCATCCACCCACCCACCACACTGGCAATCTTTTAAAGTTTATCAAGAGTTACAATTTGAAAAAGAATCTGCGGTGGGGTGTTTTCGTAGGAAAGGGGCGGCAGATCAGGACGAATTTAGCAGACTTGGTAGTATAGACTTGGCGGGGCGCGGGGAGGGGGGTGGCGGGAGCGGAGACTCTCCGAACGCGTGTTTTCCAAACGTGCCCTGGGGCCACAAGTCCCCTTTCACAAAAGTACTTTCTTATCAAAAGTGCCCATCTCTGAAAGGGGCGGAGACCCTCTCCTTGGGGTGTGCGTGTGCATGTGTGTGTGTGTGTGTGTGTGTGTGTGTGTGTGTGCGCGCGCCGAGCTCCTGGGAGAAGGGCGGAGGATGAGGACTGTGGTCTCCATTCTGCCAGAGCAGGGGATGCTAATATTAGCAGGATTATTAATGTGCTGGTGGGAAGAGATCAAACCTGACCAGCAAAACCTCTCCAAGGAGACCTCATACCGCTCTTACCGCCCAAATTCACTAACCCTCAAACTCTCCAACTAAGTTTCAAGGCAGACGAAAAAGGAGACGCCTTGAAAAAGGAGATGGGAAGGAGAAACAAATTTTAGGCACCCAATGGAGAAAAAAAAATATTGCTCCAATAACGTGACCCTTCAGCAAACCTCCTCCACCTTTAAATGGCTTTTTGTTTTTGGAAATGCCTTGGATAAACCGCAGGGCTCTCGGCGCGCTCTTCCTCTGGCGGGCTAGGGCTCGCGGGCCCCCACCCTGCCCCGTGTGCTCAGGGCACCCATACCACGCTGGCTCGCAGCTGCTCCCAGACTGTTCCCCACGGAGTCTTTGAGGCAGCCATGCATCCCGACTCCCACCGATCGAGCTCGCCTACCCCCCTCCCGCCCCCGCCCCCGCTCCCAAATCCAACAAATAGCCTCCCTACCCCCTTTTCCAGCTTAGCCGGCTTCCTGACCGGGCAAGCTGAGAATCCAGCGACTGAGCGGTCGCCTGAAGGGACCGAAGAGAAGAGACGCTGGCTCGAACAACCCCCTCAGGCTGCCTCTGCTAAGAATCTCTAAAATGCTGGCCCGGGAATCTCTCCCGTTCGTAAACTCGGCCCCCACTCCCTTCCGCCGGGGGCTCCCCCATGCCCTACCGCGTCTCCCTCCCCCCGAAGCCTGACTCCCACCCCCACCCCCGGTACCTGGCTGGCTGGTGGCGCTCGGAACGCGGTTGTAGGCGCCGCCGTACTGGTGGTAGGGGCTGGCGTAGCTGTAGTCGGCGTAAGCTTTGGCGGGGTAGCTGCCGGCGGAGCCGTTCACGCCGTGGTACTGGTACTGGTACGGGTTGAGCGCCTTGCCGTAGGAAGCCGAGGTAGGAGAGCAGTAGCCGTGCGGGGCTCCCCCCGGGGCGCTGTAGTAGTCGGAATCGGTAGCCGACGACTCGGGCAGAGTTGGCGATTCCTGAGACGGGTGGTGCATAGCTGCGGCCGTCTGGAACGGGGCTTGGAAGTCGCCGGATCGGATGCTGGGGACCCTTCTGTCAAACACTCCTGTCATCGCTCGCTGGCGGCGGCGGCCCGAATTGGCTGTGGGGCTGCTCTGGTCTAAGCTGACATGGCTGTAGGAGCGAGGGAGGAGGAGGAAGAGGAGGAGGAGGAGAGGCGGCGGCGGCGGCGGCGGCGGCGAGGAGGAGGCTGGGAGTCGCGGAGGCTCTGTCTCGGGCAGGCTGACTGCTGGCTGAAGCGCAGCACAGCCTTGGTTAAATCCTTAATTGCGCGCTTACGCACAGCGGGGTGGATCGGGTTCCATTGGCCAGGGCCTCCTGAGCAGGAGCAACACCCTAACTCGTCCAACTAGTTTTAGCACAACAAAGCATTGCTTAAAAAAAAAAAAAAGAGGGAGAAAAAAAATGAAGGGGTGGGGGGAAGACAGAGAGAGAGAGAGACAGAGTTGTTGCTTGTTGGGGGAAGGAGGGGTGTCTCAGGCAATCTGTTTCCAGTGAATTCTAGAGACGACGCAGAAGCCCCAGCACCCAGCTCTGTACTGTCTGGAGACAATGTGTTCCAATGAGCAGCCTCAGAAAGTGCACATGTTTTGGGATGAGGTCGACCACTGTCTCTCCTTGCTTCTCAGCTGCACCAGGGGCGAATGTGGAATTGAACACTGAAGAGTGGAGATGTGGGACAAAGGCAAAAAGAAACTGATGAGAACAATATTTTTAGTGGGGTACTGGGAGCTAAGTTGTAATTTACATGTGCTGAAAATTTGCGATTTGGGGAAAGACAGACAAATCTGGAGCAAGCACTTCGTTTGCCCGAGATGAGTTTTATTTCTGAGAGGGTGAGACAAGGGTGCTCAAGAGGCACAATAAATGGCAGGAAGAGTTCCTGCAGCCCCCGGTGCCCACAGTGACTTTAAAAATCACTGCCTTAAGCACAAATACTTTAATGACTCCTAAAGTGCTGGTCCCCAAAAGGTGCAGGCAGCCCCACATTTTGTCCAATATTCTAGTCTATTTGGATGCTATTTGAATAGAGGATCTATAATTCTGTGTTCAGCGGCCAAAGACTCCTGCAAAAGTGAACGGTCTACTTATGACCTGTCCTCAGGGACTTAATGGGAACCCGTGGAACACTGGAAAGTAGAGATAAAAGCTCTTTAGGGAAGTTGGGTGAATCTCATGGATTTCCCACTCCCAGCTCCACGGAGGTAGAACCAAGGGCCTGCTTTTTCCTTCCCCAGGTCTGGGTTCCTTGCAAAGAGAGAAAAGGCTCAGGAATCAGACCCTTGATGTTTGGGATGCAGAGTTTGCTTTTCATGACATGTCGTTCTTGCTCTAGCAGTGATCTAGCTGGGAGATTAGAAATTTAATATTAGTTTACCGCTCCCCACTGCCCCTCTCCTCAAATAGGCCCCTCACTACAGGAGCTGGATCCTGATTTGGGCCCTCCCAGCATCCTCCTCCAGGGGTCGGGAGATTTGGAGCCTGGGAGCTTCACACCACTTCCAGGGTGGATGGCCTCTTATTAGTGCTTCCTCTCTGCCCCCCACTGCCAATTGAAGAAGAAAATACCTCCATTAATTGTGTCTTGTCCTGGTATAACTGGGGAACTATTTTGGCTCAAAACATGCTAGCAGGAGAGTCGAGTGGTGGGGGCAGGTGTGGAACTTGGTGCCCGGGTGCCAGCCACATGCCAGCCGGGTGCCAGCCTGGCTCTGAAACTCCAAAGCTGAGGAGCAACCACGTGTGCACCAACTCCCTGCCTCTGCCATCTGGGCGTCGAGAAACCACAGCTGTGGTCGCTGGGCCCTTTGGGGGCAACTTCAGCTGGTGGGGGGTGGACAAGAAAGGCGAGGTGTGTGTCACCAGGTCCACAGTGTCCCATGCCCTGGACTTCTCTGAGACAGATGCCCCGTGAAGAGAGGCAAGGCTGGCCACCCGTCCTTGCCCCATGCTGTGGATGTCAGCCTGGCTGTCCACCCCCTGGCTTTAGGCTGAGGAGGACCACAGGGCTTTGGAGGAATACTAGCAACAGGCTTGCAGTCCTGGCCTGTGCTCTGGAGAAGTTGTCGGTGCCCATTGAGTCACCTTACACACATCCTGCCGTTTAATTACACGAGTCGCTTCCCCAAAGCAATGCTAAGAATGGTTCAAAGCACCTCCTGGCAAAGGCAAGGGACTCAGGGAGCAGGCGCCCTTCCACAGCATCCCCCTTCCTTCTACCGCCACAGCCCTGCCCTGGTACTTTTTATTTATTACAGATTTAAAAGTTATTATGTGGAGGGAAATAAGGGCAATAGGGTTATGCTAAATCAAGTGTTCCTAGCAATGTCCTTAGACCTTGCTGAGAAGGCAGATTCCCACTTGGATGGATTGGAAGCTGCAGAATTTGGGCAAAATTTAGAAGTTCAAGATCCAGTTGACAACACAATGCTACAACATCAAGTTACCCTAAACCTTGCTAAATTTCACCTCAGATTAAAAAAAAAAAAATACAGGACATTCTCTGCCACAGTTTTTACACAAGACAAAAAGGAGTGGGGCGGAAGGGAAGGCTTTAATTCTTTGTTTCAATTCCTAAAGTGTTGGCCTTCATGCCAGACAGGAAGACACTTTTGCAAAGGCCTCTAAGGGCCTCCAAATCTGGGTTGTGTCTCTGAGTCCAGAGCATCGACTTGCTTGCTTTGTCCTGTTATTTTCTAGGTTGACCCCACTCCCCAGTAGCCTTCTTTTCCTTAAAGAAGCAGGAGGGAGAGGGAGCGCTAAGTTAAAAGGGGCCACGATATGGTCCCATTTCATTTCCCGTATTGTCTTTGTGACTCTGCGCACCGCTGTCCTTCGCCCCCTCCCCCTTCCCCCACACCCCAGCCTGGCTGCCGCTTCAGACCCACCCTCCCGGACTGGCTTTGGGTAGCCTGGCTGACAGGGTAGCAACTTTTGCTGGTACTGTGGTGGTTCTGACACAAAGGCCCAGAGGTTGGAGACGAGCGGGCTGGACGCTGTCAACTCTTTCTAAACCCACTGACCGGCCCAGCCGTGGAGAAACAGCCCCGCGGCTTCCAACTTCTCCAGAAATGCTCTCCCCGCGGTGGCACGTAGGAAGAATGTGAGTAATTTCATCTCCTAGTAGCCGAAATTTGCAAAGGGCGGGAGGGGGTGGAGGAGACTCGGACGCTAAGAGAAGAGCAAGTCTTTACCACGAGCGCCACCCAGTGTCCACGAGGAACAGCGTGCAAATGGCAAACGCTTCCCAGACTCGGCGTCCCTGGCTAGACAAGGGTGGTTTTTCCTGGGGTTCCAATCGGCTACCACGTGGCTTTCCTTCCGTCTCTTTCAGCAGGTCTTTTCTCTCCGCTCATACGGCCCTTCGTTCCTTTCCTGTTACTCCTTATACATTCAAACTCTTCCTCTTCCCCTCAGCCCCAACCAGATCACTTTTTTCACCCAGCAGTTTTGGGGAGTACCATTCCAAAAAATATATCTATTTCTGCTTTATTGACTGTGCCAAAGCCTTTGACTGTGTGGATCACAAGAAACTGGAAAATTCTGAAAGAGATGGGGATACAGACCACCTGACCTGCCTCTTGAGAAACCTATATGCAGGTCAGGAAGCAACAATTAGAACTGGACATGGAACAACAGACTGGTTCCAAATAGGAAAAGGAGGACGTCAAGGCTGTATATTGTCACCCTGCTTATTTAACTTCTATGCAGAGTACATCATGAGAAACGCTGGACTGGAAGAAGCACAAGCTGGAATCAAGCTTGCCAGGAGAAATATCAATAACCTCAGATATGCAGATGACACCACCCTTATGGCAGAAAGTGAAGAGGAACTAAAAAGCCTCTTGATGAAAGTGAAAGAGGAGAGTGAAAAAGTTGGCTTAAAGCTCAACATTCAGAAAATGAAGATCATGGCATCCGGTCCCATCACTTCATGGGAAATAGGTGGGGAAACAGTGGAATCAGTGTCAGACTTTATTTTTTTGAGGCTCCAAAATCACTGCAGATGGTGATTGCAGCCATGAAATTAAAAGACGCTTACTCCTTGGAAGAAAAGTTATGACCAACCTAGATAGCATGTTGAAAAGCAGAGATATTACTTTGCCAACAAAGGTCCGTCTAGTCAAGGCTATGGTTTTTCCAGTGGTCATGTATGGTTGTGAGAGTTGGACTGTGAAGAAAGCTGAGTGCTGAAGAATTGATGCTTTTGAACTGTGGTGTTGGAGAAGATTCTTGAGAGTCCCTTGGACTGCAAGGAGATCCAACCAGTCCATCCTAAAGGAGATCGGTCCTGGGTGTTCTTTGGAAGAAATGATTCTAAAGCTGAAACTCCAGTACTTTGGCCACCTCATGGGAAGAGTTGACTCATTGGAAAAGACTCTAATGCTGGGAGGGATTGGGGGCAAGAGGAGAAGGGGACAACAGAGGATGAGATGGCTGGATGGCATCACCGACTTGATGGATGTGAGTTTACATGAACTCCGGGAGTTGGTGATGGACAGGGAGGCTTGGCATGCTTCGATTCATGGGGTCGCAAAGATTCGGACATGACTGAGCGACTGAACTGAACTGATGGCTTTCCTGGTGGCGCAGCTCTAAAGAATCCACCTGCAGTGTGGAAGATCCCTTGGATGGGAAGACTCCCTGGTGAAGGGAATGGCAATCCTCTCCACTGTTCTGGTCTGGGAAATCCTATGGACAGAGGAGCCTGGCAGAGGACAGTCTGTGGTGTCTTAGTTGGACACGCCTAAGCGGTTAAACAGCAACAATAACATGCTCTGGGATGACTAGAAACAGCTGAGGCAGCCTCGTTTTGGAGATAGTTATGAAAAAGCAGGCTCCTCTCTAACTGGATGGGGTACTTGACGCTGAGGGAGATTCACTACTTCCATGACCTGGAAAGATGGTGCCACTCTTGAGTTTGCAGGGAGAGGGCCTTGGAAAGCCTAGGAGAAGGTGATTTTAATAGGAGGGTTAACTCAGTTTTCTCCCTCTGGCCCCTCTAGAAGTCTGCTTGCTTGTAGGTGTACCAAAAGTAGAACATCCTTTCCTTTGGGCTTGAAGCTCAAATTACTGCACCTGAAAATATTTATAACTTAAGATCTTTTAAATATGTAAACTAGTTAATTAAGACATTGTACTCATCAATTGGATGGACAAAATTCAGGTAGATATAGGACCCCCATAGCATGATGTGCGTGTGTGCGTATTCAGTCGCTTCACTTGTATCCGTAATGTGGCAAGCCCATGGACTATAGCCTGCCAGGCTCCACTGTCCATGGCATTCTCCAGGCAAGAATACTGGAGTGGGCTGTCAGGCCCTCCTCCAGGGGATCCTCCCAACCCAGGGACTGAGCCTGGGTCTCGTGCACCTTTTGTACTGCAGGCCGCTGAGCCGCTGGGGAAGCCCGCATAGCACGATACTAGCATTGTACATGAAAACGTGGCATAAACAAGGCTTCTTTATTCTAGAATCTTTTTGGGATTATTTTTGAATCAGTGGGCTACCTGTCTTGTAAAAGTCCTTTTCTTGGGTTAAGGTTTATTTCAGTTTTTATTTGCAGTGCTTGATCTGTTACTATTCTTCATCTGTCCAAAGAAAATTGCTCTGAGAGCAGTTTACTGTTTCTGTGTCTTTAATGATCACGATCCATCTAGAGCACTTTTCATCCCAGGAATCTCAGACAGAAACACAGCTGGTTACATATATCGTATATTTTGTGGAGGTAGATTTGAGTGATCATTTTATTTACAGTGGAGCGTCACTTTTCTTTGAGGTAGGGCACAGAGATCATTTAATAACTTAAGGTAAGGGACTTAACTTTCTTGGTGGCTCAGTGGCTGAGATTCCATGCTCCCAGTGGAGGGAGCTGGGGTTCAGTCCTGGTCAGGGAGCTTGATCCTACGTGCTGCAACTAAGATCGGATACAGCCAAATAAATACATAACAGTAAATTTTAAAAGTAACTTTAGAAAAAAAATAAAAGTAACTTTAGAGCCCCCCAATTTGATGTTTGTCTAGAAAAGACACAGTTCCATGAATTTGAGGTGATGAAAAGATAGGAGTGATGGTTGAAAAAGTGGTGAAGGCTTTAAAAAGTATCAAAGGTTGTTGGCCATTGGTTTTGGCAACTCAGCTGAATGGCTTTTGGGTCTCTCTATCGAGAGCCAGGCACTCTGGCTTGGAACTGACATTCAGAGGTGGTTCCTTTTCTGAGTTGACAAAACTGTCTAATTCCCCACCTAGGTTTACGTGTTTCCTTGCACTCACGAGGCTGAACTAACTAGGCCGAAGCGAAAATGCTTGGCCTACCTGAATGGACAGTGAGCTTACCCAGGGGAAGAGGTGAGGGAATGGGGGTGTGATGAAGTGATGGGAAGGATAGGTAAAAAGATTCCTCCCATGCTGAAATTAATTATGGTGCCCCCCTGTTCTCAAGAAAAGTGTGTTTGAAATTAAAGGCTATCTCCAACAAAGTCATCTCAAAGGATTCACTAGCAGGCAATTATATAAGTATTCTGAATAAATTAAAAATCCCCAGAGGGGAAAACTATTTTCCACTTAATTCCAACCTAATAAGATATGTTTTGTTTTTTTCCCCAAATGATAGTGCAGATCATAGACTTCTGCACATTTTGTTTTTATAATTAAGACATTAAAATGTGTTTATTCATTTAACTTAAACATAACTGTTTAGGAAAAGGCCTTAAGTATCCACTCAAATCTATTCTCTATGAGATGAATTTAATATACCACAGCTGAAAACACTTCAAGTTCATCTAAGTAGGAAGTAAATGGGATTATATTATTATATGTCTTTACAAACTGAAATTGAGTTATATTCTTCCTTCTAAACTCAGATTTCATCTTCTTGAAAAGGTTTGGCTGTGATACTATTTACAAAACCTTTATTCTTCTTACAGATATATAAATATTCCTATTTAAAAATTACCCTTTGTCGAGTTAAAAGAAAAGTAATTGGCAGACAGGGATTTGGAGCAATGATCCAACTCTGGCAAGGAAATAGCAAGAGTGAAGCTTAAGTCATTTTTAATAATGTTCTAATTCTAAGATCAATTTAGAATTTTAAAGTTCATTGATCCTAAGCCACTGTATTTTTATGTTCTGACAACACTGTATGCAAAGATGTAAAAAAAAATCACTTCTAAAGTCAAATCCATTCAGAGTATTCAAACACTGAGCTGGGTGAAACTTGGCACACAGATATATGCATGCGGGCAGGTAATATAAATTTATAGACATTTTTGCACTCTGCCTTATTTATATCATTTTTATAGCTTAAAACAAACAGCAAGAGAATTCAGAACCTTTCTGTACAGCTGTGTTTACTACCTTATACCTTCTAAAAAGAGAAAGATTCTTAAACAGGCACCCTCAGCTTGATAAGAGGTTTCCCTGCTGTGTTGCACAGCATAATCAGTGGAAGGCGCAGTGCCCACCTGGACTTGCATCCCTCTGTGCTCCTGCAGAAGAAAATTAAGGCAACAGAAAGGAAAAGTCAATAGCTTTCCAAGTGAAGTGTAGCTGACGCAGCAATGGAGTCTTTTCTTAAAAAACAAAAAAACAAAACAACAAAAAACTGTAGACAGAAAAGATACATTACCCTACTTGTACCCAGGATCTTAGTAAAGTCAACTTACATAGTCCATGGGCAGTTAAGCTGATCTTTGCTTCTGCAACACATAGTTTTCTTTCTCTTTCTCAACATAGATGCTTTTATAAATTTATTGTTAATTGAAGGATAGTTGCTTCACAATAGTGGTTTGGTTTCTGCCATACATCATCATGAATTAGCCATAGGTATACATATGTCCCCTCCCTCTTGAGTCTCCCTCCTACCTCCCACTCTTCCCCACCCCTCTAGGTTGTTACAGAGCCCCTGTTTGAGTTCCCTGAGTCATACAGCAAATTTCCGTTGGCATAGCAGACTCTTAGATGATGCATTTAGCAACGTAGTGTAAACATACACATTTACATCATTTATTGCTGCATCCTGGTATGAAACATCTTCTCAGTTTTACCCCCAGTAGATGTATGTGTTTCAGTTGGTTACTTTGGAAATCAGGGAACACTTTGGTTGCTACTTCTGCTTTTCAGCAGCCCTCACTTTGCAGGCAACATACTATCTGCCTGCATGCACTATTGTTTTTTCTTTTTAAAAAACATTATTTATTTACTTATTTGCACTATTGTTAGTTTAAAATTGGGTTGGAGGAGTGGGTGAAAGGAGTGAAGGAGACCAGAAGATAAAATATTCAAGTTATAAAATAAATAAGTCACAGGGATGTGATGTCCAGCATGGTGACTATAGTTAATAGTTTCGTATTGTGGGTTTGAAGGGCTTCCCTGGTGGCTCAGAGGTTAAAGCGTCTCCCTGCAATGCAGGAGACCTGGGTTCTATCCCTGGGTCAGGAAGATCCCCTGGAGAAGGAAATGGCAACCCACTCCAGTATTCTTGCCTGGAGGATCCCATGGATGGAGGAGCCTGGTGGGCTACAGTCCACGGGGTCGCAAAGAGTCAGACATGACTGAGCGACTTCCCTTCGCTTTCACTATTGCATGTTTTAAAGTTGCTAAGAGAGGAGATCCTAAGTGCTCTCATAACAAGGAAAAAATGTAACTGTGTATGGTGATTGATGTTAACTGGACTTATTGTGGTGATCATTTTGCTATATGTACAAATATCAAATCATTATGTTGTACACCTGAAACTGATATATGTATCAATTATACCTCAGCAGAACAAATAAAATGGGGTTTAGGACTCTCTGGAATTTTACTTACAAGTTCTAGGAATCTTTGGAACTGTAGAGGGGAAAGATGCTTCGTTTTTTGAAGCTCTGGACTTAAGCTCCCCACAGAATATATACAGGGATTGCATTAAATCCTCTCCTAGCAAAAAAAAAAAAAAAAAAAAGTAAAAATGGAAATCAACAAATTGGTGAATAACTGATACAAGCTTTGGAAACATTCAGAATACACTGCTGCTGCTGCTGCTGCTAAGTCGCTTCAGTCGTGTCCGACTCTGTGTGACCCCATGGACTGCAGCCCACCAGGCTCCTCCGTCCATGGGATTTTCCAGGCAAGAGTACTGGAGTGGGGTGCCGTTGCCTACTCCGTCAGAATACACTGTGGATGCGCTATTCTTTCCCTGCACTTTCCCCTTACCTCCTTTGTTATTTGAGTCCGTCACTGCTTCAGGGGTGTACTGTTTTATAGCTTTTTCACACTTGCTGTTTAAGAGTTTCAGACACTTTGAGGATCATGTTATAGAGTGACTGTGCTGGGTCACTGGTACTTAACCTACGCAGTAAACTTGGAGAGAATGAGGAGAATTCTTTAGCGTTGAGAAAAAGAGGTGAACTAAAGAGCTCATCTTTGCTCCAGTGATAATACTTTTTATAGAATCGTTCCTGAAGCCAGTCAATTAGGTGTAAAACTTTCGAGAGGATATTTAGTAGTTAAAATCGTGTGGTAATTTCCCCTTATCCTACAAGAACAATGGAAAAGATTGGAAGAGAAATAGAAGGATGGAAGACGAGGATAGAAACTGCCAGGCATAAATGACCACTCTGCTGTTTCAGAATTAGAACAGTCATTGGGGATGGCATTTAGGAAAAACATGAGTCCACCCAAGGACTGATTTTGGGGGAGCACTTCCCAGAGAGGTCGCAATGAATGGGGTTGAAGGTGCTAATGATAGTTCTAGTCTTTGTGACTTTCTTTTGCTGGGTCGTTAAATTCAACGTGGCCCTAAATACAACAGTTTAGGAAAATGTTCTCTCAGTTTTCCAGTATGTTACTGGGTTTCCTTCATTTGGCTTGTCTTTTGCAAATTTTATAGGCCTTTAAATGGTTTTTTCCCAAACGGATTTCATGTATAATTCACTTCTCTTCTCACGGTAGCGTTGAGAAGTAGCTATGTCAGACTGTTATGGGTGGTCTTCAACTTTTATATATTTGCCTTTCCTTTAACTTGGGCTTGCTCATATTCCATATTGGCAGTCTTACCCAACCCTTTATTGGTGGGTTTGAGCCATGATGTGGTGACATTGCCTGCCAGCCACTACTGTTGGGACCAAACTTTCAGGCCTTGGTGTAAGCAGTGCCAAGTGAATGTCCCTTTCATGCCTCGAGACATCCAGGCATGGAATTTTGGCTCATGTGGGGCTGCCGTCTCCCCCTGCCTGGCCTAATCCCTCTTTCCCTCTTGCTGCCAACCGTGCACCCTTCCCCTGTTCCATGTGTTCAGTGTTGGGCTTGCCTAACCCCGTGCCTCCTGTAGGTTAGTGGGCACCTGAGAAAGGGAGCTGCTTGGCTCAGCTGTCTACCTATGAAAGATAAGCTGCCCCCTCCCTTGCACTCCAGGTGGGTGGGCCAGAGGGAGGCAGAGCTGGTGGGAACCGTTAGGGACTTTCTATTTGTTTAGCTCTTTAGAAATGAATGGGCTTCCTGGGTGGCTGCAATGCAGAGACCCGGGTTCAGTCCCTGAGTTAGAAAGATCCCCTGGAGAAGGGAAAGGCTATCCACTCCAGTATTCTTGCCTGGAGAATTCCATGGACAGAGAAGCCTGGCAGGCTGTGGCCCATGAGATCACAAACACTGAGCAACACACATGACTGAGCTAACACTTCTTTTCTCGGAAGTGAATATTCACTTTCAACTACATTTATTTCGAATAAAAGGTATTCCTTAAATACCCATTTGACAGACTAGTAAACTGAGGCCCAACGAGTCTCCTTTAATAATAATAATACCTTGAATTTTCTTAGAGTTTTGAGCTTAAAGAATCTCAGCAAATTCTCTATATTTCCCCCCACAGTACTCTTGAGAGATAAGCGGAGCACTGAGGAATCTGACTTCCTAACTCATTGGACGTATGCTGTATGAAACCCTGCTGTTACCTAAGGTTGATCAGAAATTCCCGTGGTTAAAGTGCTGTCTATATCTGTTTTTCTCTTTCTGACTTCATTCTGTATGATGGTTTCCAGGTACATCCACTTCTCTACAAATGACCCAACTTTATTCCTTTTAATGGCTAGTATTCCGCTGTGTATATGTACCACATATTTGCGTATATGTGGAATCTAGAAAAATGCTACAGATGAACTTATTTGCAGGGCAGGATAGAGACGCAGATGTAGAGAACAGACCTGTGGGCATGCCTGGGGGAGAGGAGGGTGGGGCAAACTGGGAGATTGGGATTGACATATACATACTACCATATGTAAAATTGATAGCTAGGGGAAACCTGCTGTATAGCACAGGGAGCTCAGCTCGGTGCTAAGGACCTAGAGGGGTGAGATGGGGGTGGAGTGGGAGGGAGGTCCAAAAGGGAGGGGATGTATGTATACGCATAGCTGATTTACTTTGTTGTACAGCAGAAACTAACATAATGTTGTAAGCAACTAACGCCAATAAAAAATGCCGTCTGTATACACACACCAAAAAATTGATCAAAAGCAAATTTGGTACTCTTTTAATATATAAAATAACAGTATTCAGTAGGCATTTACTGTGTGATAATTATTTTGTGTTTATTTTTTTGCTTCTTGATAGCAGCGTGCAAGGAGGCACCTCATTACACCGTTCACATGGGGGACTGTGAGACAGAGGTTAAGAATCTCAGTTATGCTGCTATAGCTGGCAAGTTTATTACACGGGGCATCTCCAAAGCTGGAAATCCTCCACCCTCCAATAAGAGCAAAGAATTGTGGCTTTAGACACCAGGATAACATTTTTGTTGTTCCTTTTCTTTTTCTTAGTATTCTCAGACACATTCAACACATCTTTTAATTATAATAGTTTGTTTTATCCTTTTTCTTGGCCGCACCACAGGGCATGTGTAATCTTAGTTCCCCAACTAGGGGTCAAATCCACGTCCTTTGGAGTGGAAGCACAGAGTCTTAGCTACCGGATTACCAGGAGAGTCCCTGTAATGGTTTGTTTACATCAACAATTTTCTTTCGTTTAATGAATCTCATTTTTTAAAAAAAGTAGGATACAATTGGTGGATATTAATTTAGGAAGTTGAATTGAGATATGATGTAGATCTGGGTGTTCGGCAGTCCTCAGGATTGGAACCAGGAAAATTCAGGGGAAAGTTGCTCTAATAGGAAAGCTTAATTTCATAACTGAGGTAATGAGCAAGTGGTCCCTGGCCCTAACTAGTGACAGTTCATGTAAAACGGAGTGGGAGACCTCATTCTACCGTTTGCCTCCATTCTTCACCCCCGCCACACACCTCCCCTCTTCACATCCATGCATTGTATCTCATGCATCTATCTGTAAACTGTTCTAACAAAATCTCAGTTTCTTATCAAAATTAGGTGTGTATGCTCAGTTGCTCAGTCTTGTCTGACTCTTTGTGACCCCATGGACTAGAGCCCGCCAGGCTCCTCTGTTCATGGGATTCTCTAGGCAAGAATACTGGAGTGGATTGCCATTTTCTTCTTCAGGGAATCTTCCTGACCCAGGGACCCAACCCGGGTCTCCTGTGTCTCCTGCTTAGGCAGGCGAACTCTTTACCACTGCGCCAAAGTTATGTGAGGCGACCATGTATGGTATCATTCACGCAATGTTATGTTAGTTTCAGCTGTACAGACACAGACATTTTTGAAAATTAAAAGATGATAATAATTACCCTAGGACAAAAGCTGGAATGTTCCTGGCCAAACCTTAATTTTAGAATATATTTCTGAGACTCTGCAAAGTATTTTAGGAGGCCACCTTGGGAAGTCCTATCCAGTAGCCTGACGTGGGAGTTTTCATGGTAGGGAGAGCAGAGGTTTTCTAGATGCCTTGGGGTTGAGCTCCTGGGCCTGTACGTGAGAGGTTGGGGAGGGTCGGGACCATCACCAGAGACTGTGGAGGTTGCGCACTGCACAAGGATGCCATGATGAAAGGAGAATGGGAACCCAGTCCCGCCTGTGCTATGTTCGCCCCGCCATGTATCTAAGCGAGGAGCTGTGTCTACCCCAGGAAAGGTGCATTTGTCTCTAGACATGCAAAGATGCCACATAGACTGGGAGAATCCCTGAGTGCAACAAAATTCCATCTTTTGTCCAGTTTTTCTGAAGTGTTGACGCTCTGTCCCTTTTTTCATTTTGATTATTATCTTTTTAATAGTCTTGGCAGAAATCACGCCTCTGTATTTTAAAAATCACTTAATCTGAGTCTCCTGCATAATAGAAAACTGCAGAGCCCTGAAACCCGAGGCTCCCAAATGCACAAAAGTATACTGAGAGGTTTTGTTTTCTTTTAAGCTTGGACCGTCCTAAAGCTTTTCAAAATCTGGTATATAGAGACGATAAATGCTTATGCCTAAACTGACCATGCATTCAAGGGCTGTATTTCTTTTCTTCTGTGAGGCGTGCCATATGCAACAAAGATATCTCCCTTACTGCCAAGTTCTTCAAAGAGTGAAACTTGGAGGACTATTACCTTTCACAAAACTTTTAAAATGTACTCATTGCCCTTGCAAAAGAAATGACTATCTGGTGCAATTATGTTGGACCATAGACCCAAAGAACAATGAATGTTTCAAACATAACTTGCTTTTGAGAATCATAGTTCTATTCTTGGCTTGAAGTCGTTCATGTAGGAAATTAACAGAGAATTTTAATAAAAAACTCTCTGGATAAAGGAAATTAGATGAGGGATGCCAGTTTGTCTTTTAAGTTGCTTGAGCACATCTGTCATAACAGACATTGCCCCAGATTGTGGAACCCTTTCCTTCCAGAATCTCTTAATGGTAGTAGAACTTACAGTGCCATAATTTCCTTTCATTTTTGACAGTGTTATCCTATCTTTACAGACTTACACTGACAGCATTTCATCTTAACATCATTAGATCATCTCACCTGACTTTTGCATGGGGTGCACGTCATTACATTGCAGGGATGGCGCTATGCAATTACCAGCGCAGTGAATAGGATATTAGCATGATTACTGGCGCAAAAAGTTAGCACATACAGATATAGCATTCTGCATTTGAAAGCATATTATGGCTATCAGTTGGTTTGCCCAGTGCTCCTGGGATCCAGTGAAACTTACTATTCTTTTTATACCAAGTAGGCTAATGGAAAGAGACAATATTATAGGACTAGGCACTGGCTGAACTTTCCTAAACTTCTTCGACTTTTTTAAAGTTAAAAAAGTTGGATATAAAGATTTATAGTAACCAGTCATTGCCTTTAAAGGCCGGACATGTGAGAAAATTGCATTTCCCCTAGAAATTCTGCTTTACCTCTTTTCCATTGACGTGATTTTCATGGCAGTTAGTAACAGGTTTTGTGAATGCTGGTTGATATGTAATCTGGAATTACTGAAAACATCCATACTAAGAAAATAGAATTGAGTTAATCTGAGAAAAATCCCTTAATATTTTAATTGAAGTATAGTTGGTTTACAATGTGTTAATTTCTGCTGTACCATGAAATGATTCAGTTATACATGTATATATACATTCTTATTATATATAAATTCTTATTTTATATGTAACATAGTATATGTATATGTAATATTCTTTTCCATTATGGTTTACTACAGGGTATTTTATTATAGTACCCTGTGCTTTATAGTAAGACCTTTTTTTTTTTAATCTATTTTCTGTATAATAGTTTGTGTCTACTAGCCCCAAACTCTCAGTTGATCTCACCCTCATCTTCCCTCCCGCTTGTCAACCACAAGTGTTTTTCTGTTTCATAGATATGTTTGTTTGTGTCATATTTCAAATTCCACATATATGTAATATTATATGGCATTTGTCTCTCTTTCTGACTGACTTCACTCCGTGTGATAATCTCTAGGCCCATTCCTGTTGCTGCAAATGGCATCACTTCATTCTTTTTTATGGCTGGGGGGTATTCCACTGTGTGTGTGTGTGTGTGTGTGTGTGTGTGTGTGTGTGTGTGTGTACTATATCCTCTTTATCCATTCATCTGTCAGGGGACATTTAGGTTGCTTCCACGTCTTGGCTATTGTGAATAGTGCCGCAATGAACATTGGAACATGTATCTTTTAGAATTAAGAGTTTTATCTGGATATATGCTCCAGGGTGGGATTTCTGGATCCTTCGGCAACTCTGTTTTTAGTTTTTTGAGGAACCTCCATACTGTTTTCAGTGGTGACTGCACCAATTGACATTCCCACCGAAAGTGTAGGAGGGTTCCCTTTTCTCCATGCTCTCTCCAGCATTTGTTATTTGTAGACTTTTTAATGATGATCATCTCACAGGTGTGAGGTGATACTTCACTGTAGTTTTGATTTGCATTTCTCTAATAATTAGCAATGATGAGCATCTTTTCATGTTCCTGTTGACCATCTGGATGGCATCTTTGGAGAAATGTCTATTTAAATCTCTGCACATTTTTTGATTGGGTTGTTTGGTTTTTTTGATACTGAATTGTATGAACTATTTTAATATTTTGGAGATTAAGCCCTTGTTGGTTGCATCATTTGCAAGACTTTTCTCCCAGTCTGTAGACTGTTTTTCATTTGTTTATGGTTTCCTTTGCTGTACCAGAGCTTGTGAGTTTAATTAGGTCCCATTTGTTTATTTTTGCTTTTTTAGCCTTGAGAGACCAACCCAAGAAAACATTGGTATGATTTATGTCAGAGAACGTTTTGCCTATGTTCTCTTCTAGGAGTTTTATGGTGTTGTGTCTTATCTTTTAGTCTTCAAGCCATTTTGAGTCTGTTTTTGTGAATGGTGTGAGGGTGTGTTCTGGCTTCATTGATTTATATGCAACTGTCCAGCTTTCCCAACATCACTCGCTGAAGAGACTGTCTTTTCTCCATTCTGTCTGACTACAGGCGTGTGGGTTTATTTCTGGGGCTTCTGTTCTGTTCCACTGATCCATGTATCTGTTTTTGTGCTGTTTTGATTACCATGCCAGTTTGATTACTGCAGCTTTGTAGCTACAGTGGATTGGCCCGAAGTCTGGGAGGATTGCCTCCTGCTTTGTTCTTTTTTCTTCAGGCCTAAGTTTTTAGAAAAATTTTTCTTTCTTTCTTTCTGGCTGTGCTGGGTCTTCATTGCTGCGCACAGGCGTTCCCTAGTCGTGGCGAGCGGGGGCTCCTCTCTGGTTGAGCTGTGCGGGCTTCTCATTGCAGTGGCTTCTGCTGTGGCAGGGCAGGGGCTCTAGGCACCTGGGCTTCAGTGGCTGAGGCACTTAGGCTCAGCAGTTGTGGTGCGTGGGTTCAGTTGCCCTGTGGCACGTGGGATCTTCCCTGCCAGGGATCGAACCCTGTGTCCCCTACCTTAGCAGGCAGATTCTTAACCACTGGACTACCAGGGAAACCCAGGCCTTAGTTTTGAACCACTAACCAGGAAATCATGTGATCAAAGGATGACATCGAAACCATTTTAGAGCTATAGAAATTTTGGTAATTGAAAAGTCTCAATATTTCCATCATTTTTTTTTTTTTCTAAAATATCTCACAGGTGTAATAATGCCTTAACCAATTTGGGAAACTCCGTATTTTCTGGGTGGGAGAGGATGGGTTGATTGCCTTTTATTTAATCCCATGATTTCCAATTTTAAGGTGATAAAAGAAATTGATTGTATGAATTGGTCAAAAGTTTTATAAGCTTTCTGAGCCCCAGTTTTGGAATTTGAATAATTACAAAAGTATTTATTGTAAAGATTATCACGATGGTAAAATGAGATGACAAAGGTAAATCTCTTGACTCAGAATCTGGACATAGTAGATAACTCAATAAAGAGGAGCGATTAGGATAACTTGAGAGAGCTTGACTGGCCTGGGAACTAGGGCAGAAACTTTAGTGGCCAGGGAGCGGGACTTCTCAGGGGACATTTCTTCACTCTTGGCCCTTCTTCTGCTAGGTTCACATTGCCAGGATAGGCAGTATTCCAGGATCTCAGGGTTTATTATTTTACTTGGCCACCCTCTGCAATGATTCAGCAGTGAAAGGGAGCAGCGTCAGTGGATGAACTTGTGTAGATGGATCAGAACCAGTTTGTCTAACTCTGACTAGTATTATTTTACCAAATCTTCCCCCACCCTCCTGTAAAAGGAAGAAAGCAAATGTTGTTGTTGTTCAGCCGCTCAGTCACGTTCGACGCTTTGTGACCCCACGGACTGCAGTACGCCAGGCTTCCCTGTCCTGCACCATCTCCCAGAGTTTGTTCAGACTGCACGTCCATTGAGTTGGTGATGCCATCCAACCATCTCGTCTTCTGTCGCCCTCCCTTCTCCTCTTGACCTCAGTCTTTCCCAATATCAGGGTTTTTCCCAGTGAACCAGTTTGTCTAACTTTGACTAGTCTTACCAAGTCTTCCCCTACCCTCCTATAAAAGGAAGAAACTAAATGAAAAGAATACAAATTTTCGCTTTAATTAAATAAAGTCATAACTCCTGTGGCTATATATATGTCCATATAACTTACTAATAGTCATATCTATTTTGTGACAAACTAGTATTTTTAATCAAATGAACTTTTGAGGTCAGAAATATTGTATCTTTTTTATTTTATGCACAACTTCAAGTCTTTCCTTATACCATTGAATTTACTCTTCCCTTTTGACTCCTACATTATCGCAAGTCCTCCTTGTCTCAAGCCCCACTATTATAGTAGCCTCTGATTTCAGTCTCTCCATGTTCCAGTCCATCAGCCTCACCTCTATTCTGTCTCACCAATGATAGCTGTTCCCTGTGAGATCAAGCCTGAACTGAGATCAAGCCTTAACTGAACACTGTGGCATGAAGAGCTTCCACAGCCTGGTTCTGACCCCATCCGTCCAGTATATTTCCATCTTGAGCTTCCCCAAACAATCCCATGTCTTCAGTCAAGCTGCCGCTGTCCTTGTTTCCCAATCATAGCTTATACTTTCCCACTATCTTTGACTCTCTTGATCCCAGCTGGGGTTCAGTGTACAAAGCAGAAGTCATTCGAGATGTTCTAGGCAGTGAGGGATTTCAGGCAGTTGGGTACTTAAAAAAGCATCAGAAGGTCTGGAGGAAGAGTCTAGGCCAGGCCTCCAAAAACACCTCCTGGAGCATAATAGAGACTGCTAACAGATTTGATTCAAGAAACTCTATAACGGTCCAGGGAGATGAAAAGCTGCTGCCATCACTGCTGTGACACTTGCCTCTTAACCGAGGAAGCTGGAGGGAAAAAACCCGAACACTGTTTTCCATTCCGTGTAGCTACCGTAAAGAGCCGAAGGCTATGAAAATGGCCTTTCCTGCGTGTGTGCTTTCTACATGGAAGAATATGCGTGTCTCTGCAACCTGAATCCTTGCTGCAAAGGAGTCTTCCTGTACATGAGGGAAACTAGAAAAATGGTGGGCAGAGTTTTGTTTTTCTTTTACTTAGAGGATAATTGCTTTACAATGTTGTATTGGTTTCTGCCATACGTCAGCATGAGTCAGCCATATGTCCCCTCCCTCTTGAACCTCCCTCCCACCTCCCACCCCATCCCACCGCTCTAGGCTGTCACAGAGCACCAGGGTTGAGCTCCCTGTGTCGCACAGCAAATTCCCACTGGCTGGCTGTTTTACGTATGGTAATCTATATGTTTCCATGCTGCTCTCTGAATTTGTCCCTCCCTCTCCTTCCCCTGCTGTGACTACAAGTCTGTTCTCTCTGTCTATGCATCTCTATTGCTGTCCTGCAGATCAGTTCAGTAGATGGGGTTTGAGAGAGCTAGTTGACGGTTTAACTCCAGTCCTTGCTTACCTCTCCTACATATAAAATATATGAGATATATAGAGAGCATAAAGCTAAGGTCTGCCCTCTCCCTCCTCTACGTTGAGTTACTTATTTCAAGGCTCAGTTCAGATGTTTCCTCCTCCGGGAAATAGCATGCAACGTCAATGGCAGATCTCTTTACGTCATAAGCCTGCTTAACCCACATTACAGAGGTGGTAAATGAGTGGCTCACATAGCCGCCCTCTGCCTCTGCACACCCTCACCATCATCCCACGTGAACAGCGAGATTAAAGCACAGGATTTACTCAGCCTGGAATTGGCCTCAGAATCCTTTATAAAATCGCAGTGCTCAAGTCAGCCTCAGTCTACTGAGAAGTTGCAAAGGCATGGTTCCTGCCCTCAACTGGGTCTTCCCTTACTCTTCAGACTTTTAAAATCACCCCTCTCTTTGACTTCCCCACCCATGGAATGTCAGTGTCCTGTTCCCGAGATAGCTCCCTCAGTGCTGAGATTTTCAGCAAAGGAGCCTCTTAAGGCCCACGAGCCTGGGTTCTACTTCTCTGTTTCCAGCCTCTCTTTTGAATTCCAGTTATGGATCTTCAATGGATGTTTCAGTTGGTTCCGTAATTACCTTCAACTCAGGCAGGTTGGGGCTTCCCTGGTGGCTCAGAGGGTAAAAAAATCTGCCTGTAATGCAGGAGACCCGGGTTTGATGCTAGGTCAGGAGGATCCCCTGAAGGGAATAGCAACCCCAGTCCAGTATTTTTGCCTGGGAAATCCCATGGACAGAGGAGCCTGGTGGGGCTACAGTTCATGGGGTCTCAGAGTCGGACACGACTAAGCGGCTGAACACACACAGGCAGATCGACTTCGTCATCGTGGTTCTGATTCTCCTCTTTGATGAAATCCACAGTTCTTCTAATCACAAAGGTGGAAAACTTTGCAGTCAACCTTGAGGACCCGTTCTCTTTTATTTCCGTAACAGGGATAATATTTGGGATGGGGAGGATATTAAGCAGATGTACACAGCTCAACCTGGAATAATATGGCGTCCCATGGCTATAGTACTCTAAGGCCTTTGAAAGGATGCCTGCGCTTATAGTCTCACAGCTAAATTATTAAGGAAGTTGGGACAAGAAGAAAAAGCTGGATACAGTGGAGCATTATTCAGCCTTTAAAAAGTATGACAATCTGACACACGTTGCAACATAGATGGAACTTGAAGACATCATTCTGAATGAAATAAGCTAGACGCAAAACGGCACTTATATTAAGTACCTAGGAAAACAAATCGAGACAGAATGTATAACAGTGATTGGCAGGGATTGGGAGAAGAGGGGGATGGGAAGGTTTTTCTTTTTCTCTTTTTTTTTTTTTTACTGTGCTGGGTCTTCACTGTGGCACGCAAGCTTCTCTAGTTATGATGCATAGGCTTAGTTGCCCCCTGACATGTGGGGTGTTGGTTTCCCAACCAGGGATTCAACCTGCATCCCCTTCGTTGGATTCTTTGCCACTGGACCACCAGGGAAGTCCTCCTGGGAAATCATTGTTTAATGGATAGAGTTTTAGTATGGGATGATGAAAAAGTTCTGGACATGAATAGTTATGGTGGTTGCACAACAATATGACTATGTTTAATGCCAATGAACTGTACATTTTGAAGTAGTTAAAGTGATAAATTTTGTTATGTTTATTTTACTAAAGGAAAAAATGTAATATTAAAAGAAACACACAGTGAGATACCACGTCACATGCACTAAGATAGTGATCATAAAAATTTTTTTTAATGGAAAGAAAATTGAAAACTGTCCCAGTGAGACCTTCAAACTGGCCAGGACTTGGCACAGGTCTCTAAACTCTGTCCTAGATCCCTGGAGACTTTGTTTTCCTTCTGGAATTGTGAGTCTTATTCTCTGTTCTGATGCAAGTCCTCAGCCCAGAGCCTCATTCTGTTTTGGGAACTTTCCCATCTCCTGTCCACTGTGTCAGCCCCCGTCACCGTTTAGGGTCCAGTTCACATCCCATTTTATGCATGAAACCCTCCCAGATCACCACCCTCATCTTTCTGTCCTTTGAACTACACTTGACCTTATGTTTGTGTAATTACTGAGCCCTTTTCATACACTGTTTCACATTATTAAAATATTTTAAATAGTTCTTTATATATCCAGGGGTTGATATCCACATTAGCATCTATTTATCCTGTGCTGAATGTTCACTGTCCAGCTCATCTATATACACTTTTAAAAACAGGAGTCAAATTTTGTGTCTCTTGTTTTCTTACAACACCTGATAAAGTAGGCTGCGTATATTGTTGCTCAACATTGTCGGTCAGTCGTTTGACTCTGTGTTGTTCCTGCTCGCATAATCTTGAAGGAGCTTTTCTGAGAAAAATGCCTGAATCCAGGGTTTCTCAACATTTTTCGTCATTGCTCTATCAACCTGCAAGGACATTTATGGGCATCTTTTTCTAATCTCCTTTCCCATGAAGTTTTAATGCCTCAAATTAGCAGTATATTTCTTTATGAATTACCTGTATGCATACATGCTAAGTCACTTCAGTCGTGCCAGACTCTTTGTGAGTCTATGAACTGTAGCCCACCAGGCTCCTCTGTCCATGGCATTCTCCATGTAAGAATACCGGGGTGGGTTTCTGTGTTCTCCAGGCGAATCTTCCCAACCCAGGGACTGCACCTGTGTCTCCTCAATCTCCTGCACTGGCAGGCGGATTCTTTACCACTGAGCCACCAGGAAAGCCCAAGAACATGTGACTTAGACCAAAGAGGAGATGAACTGTTAATGTTCTGCAGAAGTCAGTGGGGGAGATGTTTAGGTGGTTATTCAGGCGTTTTGGCTCATTCAAGCATAGCCTCATGGAGAAGTTCTTCTAGTCCAGCTTCTTATTACCTAAAAAGCCCAGCTGTTTCTTCCCCTCTGTGGTTTCTGCCTTCGTTCTAGTCGTCTACATTTACAAGTGAGGACGGAGCCTGAGAATGTACTTTCTAACATGGACTGATTTCTTGAAATCTCATAGTTGTTCAGTCACTCACTTGTGGAAGGGGTGGGGGCAGAATAAGCTGCTGTCGTTGACACAAGGCAATATACAGTGTTGCCTCTGCAGGTGCATGGGGCACCTTGGAAAGGATGGGGCACAGCAGACAGGGTGAAAGGCGGCTGTGAGCGCACGGAGGGTCTTGTTGGAATTAGAGCAAGGAGCCGCCCTCCTTTAGGTCCCAGAGCCTGGCCGACTCCCAACCTGCCCACACCTGAGCACCTTTGTCTGGGTGACTTTGGGGTGGCAGCCAGCTGTACACCCTCAAGCGGTAACACCTGAAAGGACAAAGAGTTGGGAATGTAGAAATGAACACATTTAAAATACAGTTTAAAGGCTTTGAAGCAGTTTATGAGACATGCCTTGTGCAGCTACAAGCTCCTTCTCTCCGCTTACTGACTGTGCGGGGTTTGGTTTGGAAAAGCTGAGCCAAACTCTTGATTTCACATCCCTTCTCTTTGCTCGGATGTGGTGTGCAACTGGCACGGGTCCCACGTTGGAGTGTGGGAGCATCCGGACAGAGAGCATTTCCAAAGAGAACTCCAGACAAGTCATCCCGCAGAACACACATCTCTTGGGACCTTTTGCCCAGAGTTTTAACTGAACTCCCCCCCCCCGCCCCCACCACCCCGATAATCTGAACGTGCCATCTGAAATACTAAATTTTAGTTCAGATTAAAGTATCCCAGAACATCAGAACCAGTAACAAGTGGTTAATTCGCAAACACATTTTAACATAACTAAACACAAAGTTTTGTTTTTCTAGTTACTAGTGATCAAAAAGTTCTGTTTTTTTTAAGCTTAAACCTGGGATTTCCGCCAACTGTCTGATTTTCTATTGTTACCACATTTTGACCTCAAATGGAAATAACCATCTACATTAAAAATATTATTGCATCCTATGAGGGAAAATTTGCATGGCTTCTGATAGAATAGAGGAATATTAGTCACTTTTTGTTGTTGTTGCTCAGAAGTAGCCTACAGTGAATTAACATGATTCCAAATGGAAAAACACGTAAGCTTTCTTTGTGGTTAAATGTTTTACTTTATAAAGTATAGATTCCATGCTATCGTGTTTTTCAGATTGCATAAGCTTTTTAGCTTATTGCTACAAAAGAATTGATGAAGATAACGGAATGATTATGAGCTTAATTTGAGACTTATAAACCTGTGATTTGTATATACTTCATGACAAACAGAACAATTCTGTTTTTCTCCAGTGTCAAAAGTTTTTTTAAAAAGTTATCCATTTTGTTTTAATATCTCATATCACCTTGCCAATATAAATACCTGTTTCTTTTTATGTCTCCATTTTTACTTGCAAAAAGAAATGTGTGTTCATTCACTGAAATTAAACAAGTGTGTAAAAATCAACATAAGAACTCATCACAGTGCAAATAGTGTTTTAGAGGAGTATCAATAAATATCCATAGGGTATTTAAAGTAGAGATTAATGTACTTTGTCACACTTTCTTGGTACAGATTAGAGAGAGAAACTTCTCTGTTCATTCAGTTCTGCGTTGCAAAGATGCTGCTCAAGGAATTTTTCAGCCTGACTCAGTCTTTGCAGTGAGCTAGATTAGATGTTGGAAGAGAAAGAACATCTTTTGTTTATTGCTGTGCCCTCAGAAAGCTGGCTTCTGGCACACTGCTGGACCGGCACATCATGTCTGGGACCTGGAGGGTCTTTGCTCTCAGAATCGTCTGAATTCCCTACCTTGCCCTGGAACTGAAATGTCTACTGTGCTGAAATCACAGTGCTAGATGAACTGGGACACTGTGTGAGATGAATCACTCTGATTTTGTGCTCTTAGGAGTCTAGCGGAGGAAGTAACCAAGTAGTTCTCCAGAGATGCAGACGCCTGGGGGAAAAGAAAGGTAATTCATCCTACAAGATGTGGAGACTTGGCTGTGCATGCCTCCCAGAGTTCCTAAAAAAGAATCAGGTTGGGACATTTCAAAAACAAATTTTTTTTTAACTTTCCAGTTAAAAAAACCAAAGACACCCTCATGAATTTGAAGAACAATTATGCATCTTTAATCCCTTTACTCAGCTGAATGGTACTTTGTGATATCCCATCTTTAGCTCCTTTATGAAAGGACTATCAGAGATAGAAGCAGGAACTGGCGTTGCATGCTTCTGCTTACTCCCAAGAAAACAGGGGCTGGAAAGAACCTGGGTGCTTCAGATGCAGCCTTATGAATCCTTGCTTCCACTTGAATGTGTCTCTGGCTTCCTACCACCTTAATTTAAACAATATCTTTGGGAAGTAGGGAAAAAAGAACTCGAGAATTTGGGTTAAGTACAATGCAATTCCCACAGGGGATGGTCATTAAATATTTCATAAGGTATTTTATATAGCATCTATTTACAAAAAGATACACAGTACTACTTAAGAGCTTTTATTAGGCAGACAAAGCATTGTTATAAGATGTGATATGCAGAACATAAGCTATAGCCTAAACATAACTAAAATTTCCCAAATATCTTTAATGGCTTGGTAATGAGGACTGTGTACAGCATGAAAACGTGTGGCTTTGAGCTTCCAAATTGTCGACCATATTAAAAGCCACATTGTGAAATGGTGACACAGACTTCAGAGATTCTGCTTGTGGCACTAGATCTGTGACACACGTAACTCAAGGAAACGCTCCAAGTCAGATACTAAGTGGTTAAAAATTTCTTAAAACTCACTTGAAAAAGCACTAATGCACTAAGTCAGTATGGCTGCATATACTGCTTAAGAAGCGACAGGCCAGCCCTACACACGGCACTGCGGAGTCCCCAGTGCTAGAGAAGAAAGCTGTGTTAAAGATAAGAAAGCAGCAGTGGCAGCCAGCTTATTTTAGAAATTATAGTATGCCCTTAGACTAGTAGCTTGAATTTATCTCCTGGGCAGAAATTGGGTGTGGGGGAGATCCGGGTTGTGGAACATTTTGGCTGAAAGTATTAAGGACCTTTAAATTTTCTCTGTGCTGAGAACTATTTTAAACCCTCTCGACTTCTTAACCTTGAGGTAGGCTAACAACAGTGACATCTAGTGGTCATATTGATCTCTCTTTCTCTTTTGTCTTCTCCCCACCCCACCCCAAGAAACAATGTAATCAGAGTTAAGTGTTTAAAGTTGAATCTATTAATTATCCATACTCAGATCGGTTTTCTGGGTCTCCAAGTTGCTTCAAATACACGCGTTGATGGATTAATACGGAAATGTTTTACTCTACCTCTTTGCCTTGTGTGAAAGTCACCAAGCTGCCCAGCAAAGAGGAATAACTGGGCTCAGTAATTTAAAAGGACAAGTGTGACAGCCCAAAGCACTCGGTGACGGATGGAAGCCGCACAGTGTTCCGCTGGCTCCCGCACTGTCCCTGCCCCTCCATCCCATCGGCGCGGAAGGCTGCTGCAGACGAACCGTCCTGTGTCCTAACGCTGCTCAGTCCCTCAGCTGCACATCACGCGCTTCATGCGTGCCTGCCTGCCTCACTCTGTCTTTCTGTTTTAACCACCAGAGTGGTGCACTCTGTCTATTCCTCCCAGTTCCCCGACTCGTCTCTCTTTTCCAGTCAAGTCTGTTTGCTCACTGACATCTAGACCTGGCATATTAATTTCTCCTTTGCTGCCTGTGTTCTTGCTCCCTTTCTCTAGTGCCTCCTATTTTTCAAGACTCAGTGTACGCCCATCTTTTCTGTGAAGCCATATCTTTATTGCATCTACACTGATCTCTCCATTCTCTGAATTACTATTTTACCTATACGTAGTACCACACTGTTTAGCATTAAGCTGCCCTTCTAGTATTTCATGTTTCTTTATCTTGTCTTATTTGCTAGAGTTTAAACCCTGCAAAAGCAATGGTTGATGTCCAATGTGTTTTTTTGGATTTTCCTTAGGATTTTTTTTTTTTTCCTTTGAGGGGAGAGGAGTACCGTATTACTCTTTTTGAAACATGGGTACAAATAAAGGAACTTAAGTAGATGATTTGGTACACTGTCAGCTTTTTATTGATATAAAATAAGGAAAACATGGTGGTGGCTGAGTCGCTAGGTCGTGTCTGACTCTTGCCACCCTGTGGACTGTAGCCCAGCAGGCTCCTCTGTGCGTGGGATTTCCCAAGCAAGAACACTGGGGTGGGTTGCCAGTTCCTACTCCAGGGGATCTTCCTGACCCAGGGATCGAACCCGGGTCTGCCTGCAGACAGTCTCCTGAACTGCAGGTGGATTCTTTACCCCCTGAGCCACCAGGGAAGACCAAGGGAAACATACCCTCTTCTAAACCATTTCTTAAACTTTCCTCACGTTTCCGTGGCCAAGGTCTATTTCCTTTTGTTCAACCAGCTGATAGACTATAGTTTTTATTGATAGCCTGTAGTATAATGTTAAGCTGTTACACAAATCAGTAAAATAAGCCTTAGATCAACTTGAGTTCTTATAAAAGTTTGTTCTCAGGAGATTCTCGAGGAAACATAAACATGAGATAAATTATTCTGCAGACGTTTGACCCTACACCAGCAGAGCGCAACGACATGGAATCGCGTGGAGGTCTTTCTCAGTATCTGAAAATCTCTATTTATTTTCCTTTAGGAAGACCATCCACTCTAAAAATGCGATCCTGTATCTCCGTCTCAGGTTCCGTTCACTGTTTGACGTCTTGTTGCTTTTCAAGTCCTGTGTTACACTATCACGTGGTCTACCTAAGGAGCACTTGACTGTCACACTAAAATGAGGAATTGTTTATTTATTGTATTATTCATTTTTAATTTACTTTTTAAATAAAAAGAACTTCCCTCCCAGAATTTAAATAAGTGATATTTAAGATTCGGTTACACGTGCAGTAAGCACTGGACAGATTAGTAGTGTATTGGTTAAGATTCAATGGGAAGATTGAATTATCTCCTGGGCACCACATTTAACAGAGGCAGACAAGTTGGAGAGGGTTCAGAGGGGAAGAACAACAATGATCAAAGGTTTGGAAAATCAGCCCTGTGAGGAAAGGTGAAGAGAATCAGGCTGGTTCTGCCCAGAGAAGAGAGGGCTGAAAAGGGCCATAATAACTCTCCAAAACACGTAAAAGGATGTTTTCAAGAGGAAAGGGATCAGTTATCCTCATTAGTCAACAAGGACAGGACTGGGAGTAATGGGACTTAAACTCCTGCAAAAGAAGAAAAAAGAGATTAAATATTATGAAAACCTTCATGTCAAGGCTGGGCCTAATGCTTTTTCTGAGTGAGGGATAAAGACATCAGTCCTGCTATGATGGTTGGGGGAATATCAGAAAATTACCAGAGAAAACCCTGATGACTCAGTAATTCGAAGGCAGGAAACAAGCAGATACTTTTTTATATTACTTTTAACATTGAAATAATGTTCATCTTACCAGCCCAGTGAGGGGGTTATTTTCACCCAAAGTCTTAAAAACTGATACAGATTCACAGAAAGATGCAGAGAGACACACTTCACAGATGAAAAAGATACTTAATTATCCATTCCTGTACCATCTTGGCTCTCATTCTTTTCATGGAATGAACACGTAAAAATAGGCTCATCTTAAAATAATTTAGTGTTAATGCCGTCTGTTCCTGGGTTAAGTATAATAATACTAAGTGACAGTAAGACTGCTAGACATTTGAACACAGATAAATCAAGCATGAATACAGTGTGATGGAAAGAGAGTATATAGGTCTGAAAATAATCAAAATTTGCTGGCGTGTGATTTGTTTATGACGTGCCATTTCCTCACTGTTTTCTTAGCCCCCTGCGTTACTGAGAAAGGGCTATCTAGCTTCAGTGCTGTGTATTCACTTACTCCGCTCATAACTCACTCATTTCCTCCCTGTGCAGCCCTGATTCTAAATCTCCGTTCCTCCGTCTCTCCCTTCTCTCAACATGTGTGTATTGATTGTATCTGCTGTTTGACCAGAAACTGGGATGGTGTTTTTACCCAGTTTCACTGAATCAAACACTCAATTGTTTATTCAGCAGATACTCACTGAGTAACTCCCATATCCTGGGCACTGTGCTGAACAGCCTGGCTACAGCCGCGGATGAGACATGTTTTGTCCCTGCCCTCGGAGAGCATGTGCCCTGGACATAAAGACACACAGAGTGTGATGAGTGTTGGGAAGGGGCGGTCAGGAGGGCTGCAGGAGCGCAGAGCAGGACAGCCTGAGTTAACCCAGGGAAAACTGCCCTCCAAAGGAGGTGAGAGCAGAAAAAAAAAAAAAAAAGCTTAGCAGGTAAATGTTAGGGGAAGGCAACGAGGCCCATCTTCTAGGTAAAGTGGCTAGCAGGTGCAAAACCTCAGAAAGGAAAGGGAGACTTCACAATTCACATACATTGTGAATTTATGTACTTTACAAAATTGCCTTAACAGGTATTTTTTTTTTTAAAGACACATACAGACTTCCAAAAGAGAGCTATCTACCCTGAGGGGGAAAAAAAAAAACCAACAACCTATATTTATATTTACCCCATAAGTGTTAGCTTTTTAGAAATTTTTTATGAGTATATTACATCTATAAGTATAGAGTTATTAGTATTATGAATTCATCACCTAGATTCTTTGATAATAAACATATGTGCAATCTGTTTCATCCATGTACCCTGCTCCCGCCACTATGCCCTAGTTGTTTTGAAGTAAATCAATGGTTTTGTTTGTTGGTATGAAATAATATTTTGTGTACCTGTCCTGGAGGGAACATTAAGAGGTTATTCTGTATAGAATATGTTAGAAATACTGAGTTTCCTCTAGCAACTTGGGAGAGAGGGTCTAAGGTGTTCTCTTAGGCCTAAGAAAGGAGGAAATCGGAAAAAGATGTATGTGCCAAGGAGAAATAGATGCCCCCAAGTTATTTCAGTCGTGTTTGACTCTGCGACCCTGTGGACTGTGGCCCACCAGGCTCCTTTGTCCATGGGATTGTCCGGGCAAGAATACTGGAGTGGATTGCCATCTCCAGGGGATCTTCCCCACCCAGGGATTGGACCTATGTCTCTTATGTCTCCTGCATTGGCAGGTGGGTTCTTACCACTAGCGCCACCTGGGAAGCCCATGGAAAGTGAGGCCCAGGGGGGGAAAGCCTACCCTGTGAAATTCCTTAGGACTGGGATTTTGTTGTTCTGTCACTGAGTTGTGTCTGACTCTTTGCAGCGCTATGGACTGCAGCACCCCAGGCTCCTCTGTCCTCCACTATCTCCCAGAGTTTGCCCAAATTCACGCTATCTAAGCATCTCATCTGCTGCGGCCGCCTTCCTCTTTTAGCCTTCAGTCTTTCCCAACATCAGAGTCCTGATGAGTCAGCTGTTCGCATCAGATGACCAAAAGACTGGTCATATTTAAGATTTAGAAAATTCTATTTGATGTTATTTACTATTTGACATGAAATAGTTTTCCATTTCCTCAAATCCTAGTTAAAATGTGTTTATTCGTGAGGCTTTGTGAAATGAAGATGGCTAACAGAGCAGAAACAGTTGAAGATGGGCAGAAAAGGAGGGTGGATGAGAGGATGAATGTAGATATGAGCAGGCATATGGACCCAAAGACAATTAGGGCTGTGAGAAATCCCAAGCTACCTTGGGATAGCTACTGTAGAAACTGGGAAATAACTTGAGCCGCTTCATTTGGATATTACTAGAAAGGGATATTAAAGTATAATGAAAGACTTGGGGATTTTTTTTTTTCAAATCAAGATTAATTAAAAAAAATTTTTTTACCTCAAGTATATTGTTGTTCAGCCGCTAAGTTGTCTGACTCTTTGCAACTCTGTGGACTGCAATATCCCAGGCTTCTCTGTCCGACACTATCTCTTGAAGTGTGGTCAAATTCATGTGCATTGAGTCAGTGATGCTATCTAACCATCTAGTCCTGTGCCATGCTCTTCTCCTTTTGCCTTCATTCTTTCGCAGCATCAGGGTCTTTTCAGTGAGTCAGCTCTTGGCATCAGGTGGCTAAAGTATTGGAGCTTCAGCTTCAGCAACAGTCCTTCCATTGAATATTCAGGGTTGATTTCCTTTAGAATTAACTAGTTTGGTCTCTTTGCAGTCCAAGGGACTCTCAAGAGTCTTCTCCAGCATCACAATTCAAAAGCATCAATTTTATGGTGCTCAGTCTCCTTTATGGACCAACTTTCACATCTGTACATGACTACTGGAAATATCATAGCTTTGACTCATCACTTTGTTGGCAAAGTAATGTCTCTGCTTTTTAATATGCTGTCTAGGTTGGTCATAGCTTTCCTTCCAAGAAGCAAGCGCCTTTTAACTTCTTGGCTGCAGTCACTGTCTGCAGTGATTTTGGAGCCCAAGAAAATAAAGTCTGTCACTGTTTCTATATTTTCCTCTTTTATTTGCCGTGAAGTGACGGGACCAAATGTTATAATCTTAGTGTTTTGAATGTTGAGTTTCAAGCCAGCTTTTTCACTCTCCTCTTTCATCCTCATCTAGAGGCTCTTTAGTTCCTTTTCACTTTCTGTCATTAGAATGGTATCATCTGCATATCTGAGGCTGATATTTCTCCTGGCAGTCTTGATTCCAGCTTGTGATTCATCCAGCCTGGCATTTTGCATGGTGTACTCTGTATGTAAGTTAAACTGAAGTATAGTTTGTATGTAATATTATATGTTATAGGTGTACAATATAGTGATTCACCTTAAAAGGTTATACACCATTTATAGTTATTATAAAGTGTTGGCTATGTTCCCTGTGTTGTACAATATATCTTTGTAACTTATTTTATACAATAATGGTTTGTACCTCCCAATCCCCTACCTCTGTATTTCCCCTCTCACTCCCCTCCTCCCAGTGATAACCACTAGTTTTATGACTTAGGGATATTTGTATTATCTATATTTTTCATTTCTCAAATGTCAATGATTGTATGATAAACCATGATTTCAATGATAAGTTTTGGGTATTGAAAAAGCACTTCTATATTAAAATAGGGGAAGAAATGTGTCTGAGCATATTTGTAAATATTTTTACAAAATGGCATCTTATATACATATTCTGAATCTTGGAGTATTCTTTGGAAAATGACCATATTCTTTAAACAAATTGTTGTTGTTGTTGATTGTGACTGATATTCAATGTTGTATTAGTTTCTGGTATACAGCAAAGTGATTCAGTTATACAGGTATATATATTTCATATCCTTTTCCACTATGGTTTATTACAGGATATTTAATATAGTTCCCTGTACTATACAGAAGGACCTTGTTGTTTACCTGTTTTATATAGTGGTTTGTATTTGCTAATTCCAAACTCCTAATTTATCCCTCCCCGCCCCCTTTCCCCTTTGGTAACCATAGTTTGTTTGTGAGTCAGTGTTGTGAATAAGTTCATTTGCATGCGCTTCAGATTCCACACGTAAGTCACAACATATGGTGTTTGTCTTCCTCTTTCTGACTTATCTCACTCGGCATGCTGATCTCTGGGTCCATCCGTGTTGCTGCATGTGGCATTCTTCCACTCTTTTTCGTGGCTGAGTAGTAGTCCATTGTACACATGTACCACACCCTGTTTATCTGTTCATTTGTCAGTGGGTATTTACGTTGTGTCCCTGTGCTGGCTATTGTCAGCAGTGCTGCTATGAACACAGGGGTGCATGTGTCTTTTAGAGTTACAGTTTTGTCTAGATATATGCCAGGAGTGGAATAGCTGGATCATATGGCAACCCTATTTTTAGTTTTTTGAGTAACCTCCATAGTGTTGTCCATAGTGGCTGTACCAGTTTACATTCCCACCAGCAGTGTAGGAGGGTTCCCTTTTCTCCACACCCTCTGCAGCGTTTATTATTTTCTGTTTTAATGATGACCATTCTGACAGGTGCGAGGTGATACCTCACTGCAGTTTTAATTGCATTTTCTCTAATTATTAGCAGTGATGACATCTTTCCATGTGTCTCTTGGCCATCTTGGAAGTCTTCTTTGGAGAAATGTCTATTTAGGTCTCTGTGCATTTTTCAGTTGGCTTGCTAGCTTTTTAAAAAATTTTGAATTGTATGTTTTTATATTTTGGAAATGAAGTGCTTGTCAGTCAGTTTGTAGGCTGTCTTTTCATTTTGTTTATGGTTCCCTTTCCTGTGCAAAAGCATGTACATTTGATTTGGTCCCACTTGTTTATTTTTGCTTTATTTCTGTTGCCTTGGGAGACTGACCTAAGAAAACATCGGTACAATATATGTCAGAATGTTTTACCTAAGTTCTTTTCTAGGAGTTTTATGGAGTCAAGTCTTCAAACCTTTTGGGGTTTATTCTCCTGTATGGTGTGTGGAAGCGTTCTGTCCGCATTGATTTGCGTGTCACTGTCCAGCGTTCCCAGAGAGACTGTCTTCTCTCCATTGAATATTCTTGCCTCCTTTGAATGACTGTATTTTTATTCTTGGGGAATAAACTTGATTTTTGGACAGAAAAAGTAGTTAGCATTGGATCTTTTGGTGTTCAAAAAGATAATGAGACTAACTAGGTCTAGTGAGATTTACAAAAATATTTCTTTGCTCTGCTCACAAAATATATGGAACCTTAAGGTGTCTACTTTAATATTCTTTTGGATGTTTGCATTTGCCGCTTACTTTTGAGAGTCTTACTATTTTATGACTAAATTTGGATATTACAAATAATTTGGAAAATAAAGTACTTACTTGTAAGTCTGCAGTGAAGCTAGAAGAGTTTTGTCTCTCAGAAAATCATGAAAGGAGGGTTGATTGGGTAGCAACTGAGCTGGACCTGACCACTGCTTTATGAACCCCTGTCTCCCATACCCCTCTGCTTTATGAACCCCCGTCTCCCCTACCCCTTTGCTTTATGAACCCCCATCTCCCTACCCCTTTGCTTTATGAACCCCCGTCTCCCCTACCCCTCTCTAACTGAAATTCCTCTGGTGACCTGGCAGGAGGCATTCAGACCCTTAGTTATGGGAAGAGTTGTGAGAAGGAGTCTTAGGACACCAGAACTACTGGGGAGTGGCCAGGAGTCCTCATTTGTAGATGCTCTCTGTCTCTCTCTGTCTCTCTGTCTCTCTCTGTCTCTGTCTCTCTGTCTCTCTCTGTCTCTGTCTCTCTGTCTCTGTCTCTCTGTCTCTGTCTCTCTCTGTCTCTCTGTCTCTCTCTGTCTCTGTCTCTCTCTGTCTCTCTCTGTCTCTCTGTCTCTCTCTGTCTCTGTCTCTCTCTGTCTCTGTCTCTCTCTGTCTCTGTCTCTCTGTCTCTCTCTGTCTCTCTGTCTCTCTCTGTCTCTGTCTCTCTCTGTCTCTGTCTCTCTGTCTCTCTCTGTCTCTGTCTCTCTCTGTCTCTGTCTCTCTCTGTCTCTCTGTCTCTCTCTGTCTCTGTCTCTCTCTGTCTCTGTCTCTCTCTGTCTCTCTGTCTCTCTCTGTCTCTGTCTCTCTCTGTCTCTCTCTGTCTCTCTGTCTCTCTGTCTCTCTCTGTCTCTCTGTCTCTCTCTGTCTCTCTCTGTCTCTCTCTGTCTCTCTGTCTCTCTCTGTCTCTCTCTGTCTCTGTCTCTCTCTGTCTCTGTCTCTCTCTGTCTCTCTGTCTCTCTCTGTCTCTCTGTCTCTCTCTGTCTCTCTGTCTCTCTCTGTCTCTGTCTCTCTCTGTCTCTCTCTGTCTCTGTCTCTCTTTCTTTTTTTGGAGTGCTGGCCTTCCGTTGCATCACACAGGCTTCTCTAGTGCATGGACTTAGTTGCCCTGTGGCAAGTGAGATCTTCTTTCCCTAGCCAGGGATCGAACTCCCATCTCCTGCATTGGAAGGTGGATTCTTAACAATTGGACCACCAGGGAAGTCCCACAGATGCTCTTAACATCAGCGTGAAATGTGTGTTTGAGCTGCCTCACTTTGGACTCATAGCAAGATCAGTGGCTACTCAAAGGGCATGGGTATGTGTGTGTATGTTTAGTGAAAAAAAACACAAAACTTTGAATATTGTTAGCACCATCTTCTATCTATAAAGAAAAGACTAAAGAAAAGGGAGACCAGAACCACACTTGGTACCGATTTTCTTCTTTTTAATTATATTATTATTACAATTTTCTTTTTTTGTGAAATTTTGCAGATGGTAGTACTTAGGCATTATTTAGGTAAATTAGTTAGTATTTAAATATAAAAAGTGTGACAGCTGTTTTAAGTAGAGTTCTTTGGTTGCAAGTAACAAAAACCGACTCACTAATTTGAACAAAAAAGGAAATTAGTAGAAGGATATTGTTGCCAGAACTCAAGTGCTTGGTCTCTAAAAGAATGGGGATTAGAGCAGCTCCAGGAGGAGAGGCCATAGGAGTCAGTGGATAGTTCTTAAGGTCACTGCCATGAGGATGAATACACTTGAATTTATTTTAACCTTTGTTACTTGCTTGAGATTGAGATTCCAGGAAGAAAGCTTCAGATTCCAGGAGGAAAGCTTCAGGTTGGCCTGGTCTAGATCACATGCTGGGTAGCTTGATTTCGGGCCTCTCAAGGGCATAGCCAGTGAGGGAGACTTGGTCTTCCAGAGAGTTGGTAGGTGCTGAGTGGGCAAAAACAACAGATGTGTGCTTTTCAAAAGCATTGTGTCTTGCAAAAATGTAGAGTGCCATGTGAGTAGCATTTCTCTTGTACCATGCACGGTGATTCTTGAGCATGAAATTTTGATTAAAATTCAGGCCCATGAAGCTATGGTTGTCATGGCATTTTTTTTTTTTAAACCACCAGTGCTTACTTCTAGATTCTGGTTAATGTGGTCCAGAATGCAGGCACCCAAACACAGAGATACTTCTGTATCAGATATTTTTCTTTTGAAACATTTTTATTTATTTGGCTGTGTCAGGTCTTAGCTATGGCACACGGGATCTTTTGTTGTGGTGCACGAAGTCTCCAGTTGTGGCACGTGGGCTCAGAGGTTGTGGGGTGTTGGCTTAGTTGCTTTGAGGCATGTGGGATCTTAGTTCCCTGACCAGGGATGGAACCTGCATCCCCCGTTGCAAGATTCTTAACCACTGAACCACCAAGAAGTCTCAACACTATTCTTACATACATGCAAGTCAGGTGCTTACCTTGAAAACCAGAAAAAAGTAAACAGTTTTTCAGCGTCACACGCTAACGTCTTCTCCAAGATAAGTCACAGTTTTAGTTAAATTACATGGATTTGGAAGACAGAACCATACTTTTTCAGGACCTGGAGTCAGGTCTTAGCAAGAAAGCAGACAGAAGTATGAGTTCGGAGAGTGTCAAAGAAGTCTTGATGTGAGATCAAGTCATTTTAAATTAGGGTAGTGATTATGGAAATGAGATATATGTGGTCATCATTACCATCTTTCTAAATTCTATTTGTGAAACAGCAAAAGAGACACAGATGTGTAGAACAGTCTTTTGGACTCTGTGAGCGAAGGCAAGGGTGGGAAGATTTGAGAGAATCTCACTGAAACATGTATATTACCTTATGTGAAACAGATCTCCAGTCCAGGCTCAATGCATGAGACGGGCTGCTCAGGGCTGGTGCACTGGGATGTCCCTGAGGGAGGGGATGGGGAGGGAGGTGGGAGGGGGGTCAGGATGGGGAACACATGTACACCCGTAGCTGATTCATGTCAATGTACGGCAAAACCCACTACAATATTGTAAAGTAATTAGCCTCCAAGTAAAATAAATAAATTAAATTTTTGAAAAAGAGAGATGTGGGATTTATAGGATTCTACATTGTAGGTAATTTTAGAAGTGAGAATCTGAAATGACTATTGTAATGCTATGCAGTATTCGCTTTTAAAATCCTCAACCCATACCATAAAATAGCCATCTGAGTATGAGTAACATTATTATTATTATTATTACAACTCTGCAAATACAAAAGAGAAGATCTGCACATATTTAGTGCTTTATCTAAGATGAAAAATGAGTCCTTTCACCTTGTTGAATCTCAGCTTGCTTTATATTGTGTGATGGCAGCTGTGGTGTCTCATTTTTCTTCATTTTTCTTAACAAAGGGTTTTCAAGGCACTTCCAGGTACCTTGGTATCTTCAGAATCAGCGCCTGTTCATCTATCTGTCTAAAAGCTCCTGTTTTTTAAAAAAATGTTCTTTATTTTGGAATGGATAACAACTATGTATATATTTTGAATGAGGAAACGGATAGCATATCACAGAAATCAGGACCTTTTCTATAAACTGCTTGAAAATTCTACTCCTTTTACCTCTGTTTTGTCATATTTTGTTCTTATTGACAGTAGTTGATGACAATTTTCATGAAAAATGTTTGTCAGAAAAGAAATCATGATTTCTTTTTACCACATTTACTATGTGGAGACTCTACAACTGCAAAAAGACAGATGGCAAAACCCATGTCTGCTCTGCTGAAAACATGAGGTTTCTTAGCATTTGTTTAATTAAATACGGCTGCTTCCACAGCTTCTGAGCTGGTGTTTTGAAGAAATAAACTCTCTTTAAAGAAACACTTATTCATTTCATTTTATTTGCACAGTTGATGCCAAGTTTTCCAACCAACACTCTTTCCAGACGTGTAATACTATCCAGGGGAACTCAGGGAAATATGTGAAAAATGGATTGACTACAGAGTGTTTAGAGCAGAGATTTGGGTTCAGCTCTGGGTGCTCACAAGTTCATATTTAGCACTTGCTGGTGGCATTTACAACTTGCCTGATTGCTTGCCATTGGAACGCACACCCAGAAAGATCCAGTTGCTGAGGTTGTGATGCTTGTTGGAAGGATTTAGTGGATTAGACTAGAGGAAACAGGATTTTGGTTTCTGGTTCTGTTAGTGATTGTCTGTGTTACTTCAGACAAGTTACTTAGCGTAACTTGTGTAGCCCTTTCCCACTTTCCCCCCCAGCAATGAAAGGGGCAGTGAAAAATCAAGGGGAAGAATATAATACTAACTTACATTTCAGGGCCAACAAAAGTCAATCTGAACTGATGCTTGGTGGCACCTTGTCTCTTTGTGATCAAAACTGAAAAAAGTGTGATTATTCAGACAAAATAAGAAGTCATCTTATGTAGGGTTTCCCAGGTGGTGCAGTGGTAAAGAATCCACCTGTCAGTGCAGGAGGTGCAGGAGACCCCGGGTTCGGTCCCTGGGTCGGGAAGATCCCCTGGAGGAGGGCATGGCAATCTGCTTCCGTATTCTTGCCTAGAGAATTACATAGACAGAGGAGCCTGGTGGGCTACAGTCTGTGGGGTCGCAAAGAGTGGGACACGACTGAGCACGCACGCATCTTATGTAACAGGGTCCTTTTGTTTACACTTTGAGAGGATTCTTTTATTATATACTTCCCCGCATTGTTGAACAAATTCATGTCAGTCAGCTTCTCATGGTTTATATATATCTGAACCCCGTAAGCTGGAAAGTGTATCTGTTTTCAAGAGATAGTTTTCCATTATTATTTTTTACAAAGGTTTTTATTGTTCAATTTCATGCCAGACAAATTTCACTCAGAGGAAAAGATAATAATGACTGGTGTGTCAAAAGAAGTTTGTCTGGACATGCATTAAGGATACAACTTGATGTTTTCATAGAATACTGTGCACAATAGATCTAGTCCAGTGCTTGCTTTTAGCAGTTGCCTAGTTCTAAAAGGGAACATTAGTTTTTGTCTGTGGGCAGTAAAGCATTTGGTAATTGATCACCTGCAAGTATATTCTGCCTGTTCTAAATGACCACTTTGTGGTTATTTGTTCCCCAATTCCCTGTAGCCTAGGAGCATTTACCCAGTTGAAGGCCTGGAAATACATGTGTACTGTGTGCCATGAGGTCTAGAGTGAGGGACTGTGTGGCCTTCCTTACTCCAGCTCAGGGCTATAATGTTGTTGCTCCCTGCTCAACTGGGTTGATTCCACCCCTTGGCATTATGATTGGCACATGGTCCAGGCCTCACAGATGAACCGCTGCTGCTATGTCACTTCAGTCGTGTCCAACTCTGTGAGACCCCATGGACTGCAGCCCACCAGGCTCCCCCGTCCCTGAGATTCTCCAGGCAAGAACACTGGAGTGGGTTGCCATTTCCTTCTTCAGTGCGTGAAAGTGAAAGTGAAGTCTCTCAGTCGCTCAGTCGTGTCTGACTCTTCGCGACCCTGTGGACTGCAGCCCACCAGGCTCCTCCGTCCCTGGGGTTTTCCAGGCAAGAGTACTGGAGTGGGCTGCCATTTCCTTCTCCAACCACTCTATTCCTTACCTATGGTGACTGGCTCTGTGTCTGTCACCCTATCCAGGCCAGTGATAGTCAGTTTGGGAAAGAAAGGCTCTTTGAGCTGGCACTGCTATGCTAGTAGGAGGTAAGCCTAAAGCTAGTACTGCCCATCTTTGCCGTCATAGTCTATTCATTTTTGTAAAGAGACATAAGTTTTTAAGGTAGAAATTTCAGTAATTTTTTTCATACCCAGGACTCATTTATTTTGTAACTGTAAATCTGTACCTCTTAATCTCCCTAATCTATTTTGGTCCCCTCCCCAGCTTCCTCCCCTTTGACCCACCTGTTTGTTCTCTGTATCTACGACTGTATTTCTGTTTAGTTATGTAGATTTTACAGATACATGAAATCATACAGTCTGTCTTTCTAAGACCTTATTTCACTGAACATAATAGTCTCCAGGTGCAGCCACGTTGTCACAAATGTCAGAATTCCATCCTTTTTTATGATTGCATAGTATTCCATTGTATATATATAACATTTTCTTTATCCATTCATCTGTTGATGGGCTCTTAGGTTGCTTCCTCATTTTGACCATTGTAAACAATGCTGCAATAAACATAGGACGCATATCTTTTTGAATTAGTGTTGTTATTTTCTTTGGATAAATACCTAGGAGTGAAATTGCTGAATCATATACTGTTTTCCATAATGCCTGTTGTAATGTTTTTTTTGAAAACAATTGAAAATACTTATTAATATTCTTTGTCAGTATCATATTCTTTGTGTGGGAGCAGACAACTGGGAACCTATTCTAAAAAAAAAAATTCTAGATATTGAATAATTTGGGGCACAAAACCACAAATAGCTATTGTCCAAAAACAAGAAAATATTAAGTAAATTAAAGTGGATACATTTGACATTTTAAGGTCAAGTGAAGAAAGCAGAATAAAAAAAATTGTACTCTCATAGTCCCTAACTGTTATTTATATTATGGTTAGAATTGATTTGCTATAATATGATTTGAGATATAATGATAGAATATGAGATGATTAGAGACCATCACTGACTCAGCAGACATGAATTTGAGTCAACTCCAGGAGATAGTGGAGGACAGAGGAGGCTGGCGTGCTACCATCCATGGGATTGCAGAGTTGAACACAACTTAGCAACTGAACAAATAATATAATTTGTCTCTATGATATTTTGCCTTAAAATATATATATATTAAACAACAGCTGTTGTGCACTATATAGATCTTTCCCCACATGTTCCAAACTCTGGTATGCTGTTTCAGCCAGTGGTACTTAGTAGAGTCTTAGGCCAAAGGCCTCTAGCCTCAGCTTGCCCACATTCAGCGTATTGTGCATAGATGCTGTTTATTCTTCCAGGGTCTCTCTTCTGCCATTCAGCTTGTACTTAGGGAATAGTTTTGCCTTAAAATGGTTGACAAAAGTGTGTATTAGTAGTAGTGGAGCAACTGTTCCTAAGCATCAGATCTTAAAACTAAAGTTTTCCGGAAGCTCAAGGAGTCTTCATGGAGATGGGCAGAGGCAGTAATAAATAAAAATAAAGAGGATCAGGAGATTAGAGGTTGTTGGAAATCCGTCAGCCTCTTGAAAGCATAGACATGTCACTGCAAGTTAGCAAAATTTTTTAGGGCAGCATTTCTCTCCGTGGGAAAACAGCTCTTTCTGGTTGTGTAACCTGTTCAGTTCAGTTCAGTTCAGTCGCTCAGTCGTGTCCGACTCTTTGCGACCCCATGAATCGCAGCACGCCAGGCCTCCCTGTCCATCACCAACTCCTGGAGCTCACTCAGACTCATGTCCATCGAGTCAGTGATGCCATCCAGCCATCTCATCCTCTGTCGTCCCCTTCTCCTCCTGCCCCCAATCCCTCCCAGCATCAGAGTCTTTTCCAATGAGTCAGCTCTTCGCATGAGGTGGCCAAAGTACTGGAGTTTCAGCTTTATCATCATTCCTTCCAAAGAACACCCAGGACTGATCTCCTTCAGAATGGACTGGTTGGATCTCCTTGCAGTCCAAGAGACTCTCAAGAATCTTCTCCAACACCACAGTTCAAAAGCATCAATTCTTCGGCACTCAGCCTTCTTCACAGTCCAACTCTCACATCCATACATGACTACTGGAAAAACCATAGCCTTGACTAGATGGACCTTTGTTGGCAAAGTAATGTCTCTGCTTTTGAATATGTTATCTGCTACTAAGTCGCTTCAGTCGTGTCCGACTCTGTGTGACCTCATAGACGGCAGCCCACTAGGCTCCCCCGTCCCTGGGATTCTCCAGGCAAGAACGCTGGAGTGGGTTGCCATTTCCTTCTCCAGTGCATGAAAGTGAAAAGTCAAAGTGAAGTCGCTCAGTTGTGTCTGACCCTCAGCGGCCCCATGGACTGCAGCCTTCCAGGCTCCTCCGTCCATGGGATTTTCCAGGCAAGAGTACTGGAGTGGGGTGCCACTGCCTTCTCCGGAATATGCTGTCTAGGTTGGTCATAACTTTCCTTCCAAAGAGTAAGCGTCTTTTAATTTCATGGCTGCAGTCACCATCTGTGTAACCTGAAATACATAATAAAAAACTCTTTCAGACTGCATACTTTGCATGATAAAAGTGTGAAGCCCTTGTTTGGAAAGCAGGTGGAAAAGTGCTCTTACCAGTATACAATGAGTGTTTTCCTTTTTACCGTCCTCTCTCTTGACCCTGCCATGGTGCTTTATTTTTTTTAATTTGCTTTTTAATGTCACTCTAAGTAGAGAAAAAAAGAGATGTTAAATTAGATAGTAAATGAGTATTCCCACTTGTTTTTATATTCAGTGAGTGAACTTCGCCCAGTGTTCACTCTTTGTGATCCCTCGGACTGTAGCCCACCAGGCTGCTCTGTCCATGGAATTCTCCAGGCACATATACGGGAGCAGGTTGCCATCCCCTTCTGCAGGGGATCTTCCCGGCCCAGGGATCGAACCTGCTCACCTGCATTGCAGGCAGATTCTTTACCATCTGAGCCACTGGGAAGCCCTCCCTTTATACTGTGCAGTGCTAATTTTAAATACAAACATCAGAACACAGTATAAAAATGAAGGGGAAATATTTCCTGGTTACTAGGGGCCAGAAGAGAGAAATACCAGCAGTACTCAGGCAGAGTGGAAGGAGGAAGAGAGGACCCCCAAACAGGAGCTGGGGGTACTTGTGGGATGAGTGCAGCCCCTCACTGCCTCCCAAAGCCTGACAGTTATCACCTTCTGCTCCTGACAGCCCAGGATGCAGGCCAGCGGCAGCAGTTGGGGGTGGGTTCTTGGGCTTTCCGGGTGGCTCAGCTGGTAAAGAATCCACCTGCAATGCGGGAGACCTGGCTTCAATCCCTGGGTTGGGAAGATCCCAGGGAGAAGAGAACGGCTACTGGTATTCTGGCCTGGAGAGTTCCATGGACTATATAGTCCATGGGGCCGCAAGAGTTGGACTGAGCAACTTTCACTCTTACGAGGGAAGCTGGGGCTTTCCAGGTGGTGCTAGTAGTAAAGAACCTACATGCCAGTGCGAGAGAGGTAAGAGACGTAGGTTCGATCCCTGGGTTGGGAAGATCCCCTGGAGAAGGAAATGGCAACCCAATCCAGTATTCTTGCCTGGAGAATCCCATGGACAGAGGAGCCCAGCTGGCTACAGTCCATGGGGTCGCAGAGTCAAACATGACTGGAACAACTTAGCATGCTAGGGAAGTTGAGGCCAGAGCAGAAGGATGACCCCCTGAGATCTTTAAACCACAGGGCTGGCATGTGCCTCGGATCTGCACTGGGGTAGCAGAGGCTCGCCCGCGCCCAGACACCTTCTCTGGTGTGCTCGCTGCCCAGCAGATGCAATGCCCACCGTCATCACTTCAGTTCCCCTGCTGAGCCCAGGCTCTTGCCAGTAGTGAGGGTGGCAGCCATCCTGCGGCACCAAGTGGGAGGTGGGACTGCCTAGTGAGGGGAGTGTGGTTGGGGGGCGGGGAACAGCAGACGCCTGAGAACCAGTTCTGGGGAGAAGCAGGGAGGCGGGATCACACTGGAGCTGAGGCGCTAAGATCCTGGCACATGCTCCGTTGCCCCACCGGACTTCACTCACAAAATCCACATCCAAAGATAACATTACTAAGACTTTCAAGACAGCAACCACAGAGCGTTAAACCCCAACTATGGGGCCCTTCCAGCACCTGGGCCTATGTGACTACGCTGGTTTCACAGCCTTGACTTTTTTTGCGGGAGGCACCTGGGCGAGGTAATCTTGCCGCAACCTTCCAGTTTCAGGATATGTGGTCCCAGCCTGGGTCACGTTTCTGTCTCTCTGTACACTTGTGGCATTCAAGATTCTATAACTTAATTCAGTACTTATTAAAAAAAATACAGCCCCAGTGAAACCAACTGGACACCAATTAGACCCTTAGGTGTTCAAGACAGTGTGGATATTACCTGTTATTTTCTTATACTGAAGGTTCTGTCTCCCCTGCTGGCTTGTTAACGCCTTGGAGGACAGAGACCCTGGTTTATACTTCTGTAATCCCCTTGCCTGTCATCATCACCTCCTCATTGCCGAACATGTGACCTGAGTCTTCTATGTATGGTGGTGGCAAGATGGTGTCTTTGAAGTTTTCTCTCTCCAAAAGAGGTAGTTTCCTTCTTTAGAACACCAAGCTCAAGCCTAGTCTTAGAGAAATATTTATGATTCCTTAAGAAAGGTTATTGAGTCTTAGGATTTTAAAGTTGGAAGGAAGATGGGGGATCCCAGTGGATTTGCACTACTGGTATAGAGTCACACAGCTTATTATTGATAGGTCAGGACGAGAAAACGTCTCAAAATTCCAGCTCAGACACTTTTTATAATATACGATACCTCTTCTGCTGCAAGTTAAATTAGCAACCTACTTTGAATCTTCATAAGCTCAGAGCTAGTTGGACTGTACACGGTGGGGAGATGACTTAGGGTGTATCTGAGAAAGAAGAGAAGATTTTGAGAGTTATTTGTGTTAGAATGTGATTTATGAGCAATTATTGAGAAGGATAATGAGAAAAAGGAATGGCTTGTTCGCATAATATAAGTAATACTGCTGTCTGTATTTTTTCTGTTAAATCTCTGTGGCCTCCATGAAGTATATTCTTTGTGGTATAGAAATGGAAAATGTAAATTCCAGATCAGCTTCTTCCATCATTCTGCATCTGGCTGGCAGCCTTCCTTCACCATTTATAACGCTAATGTTAACATTAATTTGCTGCACCTCGAAAGATATCTCAGTTTTTATCCCCCAATTATCCTGTGAATGTAACTGAACATATTTTTGCTGAAAACCTGTACTGTGTTAGATACTACACAGGATATAAAGATAATTAAACAAACAAATCAAAACAACCCCAGGGACTTCCCTGGTGGTCCAGTGGTTCAGAGTCCGCCTTCCAAAGCAGAGGACATGGGTTCGATCCCTGGTTGGGGAGCTAAGATTCCACATCCGTGGGGCAACTAACCATGCACGCCATAACTAGAGAAGCACCCCCCTTGCTGTAATTAGAGAAAGCATGGGCCACAGTAAAGACCCAGTGTAGCCAAAAAAATGTAGCCAAAAAAAATTTGAAGAAGCCCAGGAACAAGGAAAAGGAACACTGAGTTGATTTGCTATTTTGTTTAATCCAGGTCACTGCTACCTCTCACTAGGACTAATCAAAAGTTGGGATGTAATGGAAAAAACAAACAGCAGATGGGGAAGCTGGAGACATGGAATCTAGTTCTTACTCAACTTCTAATTAGCTGTATGACCTTGGGAAGGTCACTTAATCACAATGGACCTCCGTATTTTTTTCATCTCTAAAATGACAGGTTTAGATAGGAAATAATTTCAGAGCTCCCTTCAAAGTCCAAAGTCTCAATTTATGATTACAATATATTTATGTGAACCATGCAATCATCTAATTTATTCCAGATTATGTCAAAATTAACTTATAATTAACTGATGTTACCCTCGCTTTAATTCAAGAGCTCTGAATAAAACTGAAATTACAAATTGAAATCAAAACGAAACAAAGCTTTTAGTGTTAGTGATGTTGGCAAGAAAGTTGATACTTAAGGTCCAAATGACTACTATATTCTTTTTGTTTAGCTTTTGCCCAATCCATAGTTGCTGCGTGGGAAAGCTTTACTGTCTGATGTCTTTTTATTCTGCTTTAAGGTACAAACACATGCGCGCATGCACACACACACACACACACACACACACACACACACACACACACACACAGCCTATTTAAGGAAGAGAAAGGTAAAAGAAGGCATTTGGACCCAGGGCTCACAATTCACCTATTCTGTGCACCAAGTGAGGGTTTCCTCTCTCAGCTGTGGTTGGTCATGGTTTCTGTGTGGAGCCTTGGGCAGGCTGGTACAGATGCATATACAACTTTGCCACAGATCGTGCCCTCACAGCTAAAAGCTGTGCATTGGTGGTCCTGACCCTTAGGAGCCCTTTTTGACAGCGTACAGTATAGGAGAACTCACATTCTTGCTGGTGTGCTCAAAAAAATTTTTTTTTAACATTTCAGCATATCTTTGCTTTCCTTTGATTCTTCTGAGGTTTAAGGGTGGTCATTGGCAGAATCACACAAATAGAGTGTTCACAGCTCAGCAGTCCTTGGAGCCACATTTGGAGTTCTACGTGGGTGGCACAAGAATAAATGCCAATAAGAAGCCAGGACAGATCTGTTAACAGAAATTAAGTGACTCAGGCTACAGCTCTGAAAGCTTCCATTAAAAAGCCTGAAACACTTAAGAATTATCATCGTAGGAAAAAGGCTGATTAAAAATTGCTTTGAATCCATTAATCTTTTCAAAAACATATATCTTTTCATATGTCCAACAATTAGTATTTTTAATACTTTAAAAAATGAGAGGCAAAGTAGCCTTTAGCATCGAGTTTTGCTTCACATTAGACTTTTTAAAATTGAAGCCAGAAACAAAATTTCTTTGTGTTCCTACTCTGGCAAAAAAAAGGGGTTGTGGAAAGTGATTTTAAAAATGAGGAAAATGTTACTCAAAATATAGCCTATGAAATACAGCCTGTTTTTCTACCTTCATATCTTTCTATGGGATGTTATCAGTTATATTCATGCAATCAAAATCATTTTCTCTGATTCAACATAAGTTTTTAATTAACTTTCCAGAATCCTAATTAGTGCAGTATCAATGATCTGTGCCCATCTTTCTTTTTTCAAAAATATTGAGCTTGGCTGGCCTTACTGTTAATAAATAGCTTGTTTAAGAATTTTACTCAAAAATTATAATGATTGAATGATTCATTTTGCATATGTGTAGAAGTATAGACATATATCTTTCAGAAAGGAGTCTCAATGTTAGCTGTTAGGGTAGCAGCTATTTCTGGTTCTGCTTCTGTCTGGGTATGGGCAGGATAAATATTGAAATATACAGTGAAAATAATTAATTTTCAATATTTTCCTTTAACCATTGAACATTAGAAGCAATCTACATTGAGAACTGTCCCCGCAGTTGCTGCCCACCTGGTTGGCTGGCCACCCATGCTGGGAAGCCACAGACCCTGATTTCTATATCAAAGCACTGTTTTCCTTCAGTAGTCCCCATACCACGCTAGGACTGGCATTAAACGATGGCCTCAGACGAGGCTTTCCTGGGACCCTGTAATGTGTCCTTCCCTTCCTCATTGGCAGGGTGATTATTCTCCGTGAAAAAGAACTATTTCCAGAGGGATTATAAGAGACTTGCTGGCTGCCCAAAGAGGAATTTTGAAAAGAAGTGTGACGCTGGAAGAAATGATCCTGACCATGTGTGTTCCCTGATATCTCACAGAGAGCAAAGCCGAGAAAAAGAGGTCTTTTAGAGAGAGGACTTATTCTGCTGTTTTGCCCATTGAAAACCCCTGGGGCCTGCTGCTGTAGAGTTTATTGTTATTGTTTAGTGGCTTCAGTCGTATCTGGCTCTTTGCAACTCCATGGACTGGAGCCTGCCAGACTCCTCTGTCCATGGGATTCTCCAGGCAAGAGTACTGGAGTGGGTTGCCGTTTCCTTCTCCAGGGGATCTTCCTGACCCAGGGATCGAACCTGGGTCTCCCGCATTATATGTTTAAAGCGAAGGGACAGTTAATTACCTAATAACTGACAAACCCCATTTCTTCTCCAAGGGGTCTTCCCAACCCAGGGATTGAACCCATATCTCCTGCATTGGCAGGATTCTTCAGCACTGAGCCACCGGGGAAGCCCCACTGTGAAGTTGCAGAATAGAGATTTAGGATGGGAAGCAGTCTTTAGGATGGGAAGGGCTTGTGCCGTCCATCTGTAATCAGAAGGTAACTGACATTGAATTGAACGGGGGTCCATCGACTCTGTTTGAGTCTGTGGAGATGCGCTACAGGAAGGCTGCTCGTCAAACTGTTGTTTGGCGAGATAAGTGGGCATGAGGCTATGAAGCCAGTGGCATCTACTGAACACTTGCCTTGGGAGTATTGTTCCTCCTGTGTCCTGTTGATCCTCACAGCCCTCCTAAAAGCTCCTTAGGCTCTTTGTAGATGTGCAGTCAAAAAACTCGGGTGAATTGCTTAAATCCATCCTCTTTAGGCAAGCTGGAGCAAAAAAGGATAAAGACCAAGCATCTTACCTCTGAACCCTGTGGTCTGTATGTGAAAATTCTCAGGCAGCAAGGCTGCAAGGCTTCTGGCCAGAAAGTCTCTTTCCCTCAGGGCCCCAGCAGAATTAGGTAGTGAGCTCTGTACTTTTGATGACTGTTCTAGTTATCTATGCTGTGTAACAAACTACCCCAAAAGTTGGTGGCTTAAAATAACAATATATTTTATAATATTTTGTGGGTTTTGTGGGATAGCAATTCAAGAAGGGCTCAGCTAGGTAGTTTCTGGCTCAGAATTTCTCATCTGATTGTAGTTAGACAGTGGTTGGAGCTGGAATAGTAGAAGATTGGAACCTCTGTCCCTTGCTATAGTCCTGGAGGCCTTTCCGGGTAGACTCACTGTGTAGGTTTAGTTTGGGCTTCTTTACAGCACGGCAGTCCCAGGGTAGAACCTCTTCACGTGGCATCCCAGGGCTTCAGCGCGAGTGTTTCGGCAATCTGGGTGGGCGCTGTATCTGAAATTGTATCTCAGCTGGAATCTAGGCATGTGCCTCTCCCTAAATGTAAGGAGGACTAGACAGTATGATGTCAGCTTGGCAACTCTGTGTCCGGTTAAAATGTGAGATTTCTAAAAGGGAGACGTGAGGATAGAATTAGGGCAATAAATAGTCTCTGCCGCAAAATTATCATGGAGGTGCAGAGTCCACGTAGAAATGCTGGTAGCAGGTATGCTTTCGATGAGGATACTGTGCCCTCTTCGTTCTCACCTGACCCGCTGCAACCATGTATAATTTGAGTGTATTAAGACTGTAAAAGGGGTCTGTCCGGCTGGCTGAGGGTCCAAAAGGAGTGAAGCCAGATAGCTGATCAGCTCCAGATTTACAAGGGATTTTTTTTTTTTTTACTTTGTCGTATTTCTTTTTTTAAAAAACTGTATTGAAGTATAATTGATTTACAATGTTGTGTTTAATTTCTGCTGTACAGCAAAGTGACTCAGTTATACACACACACGCATATTCTTTTCTATTATGGCTTATCATAGGATATTGAATATAGTTCCCTGTGCTGTACAGTAGAACCTTGTTGTTTATCCATTCTGTGTACAATACTTTGCATCTGCTAATCCCCAACTCCCAATCCTTCCCTCCCCGACCCTAACCGTCTTGGCAACCAGAAGTCTGTTTCCTTATATATATATGTTCATTTGTGTCGTTTTAGGTTCAGCATGTAAGTGATACATGGTATTTGTCTTTCTCTTTCTGACTTATTTAGCTTAGTATGATAAATCTCTAGGTCTATCCATGTTGCTGCAACTGGCATGATTTCATTATTTTTAATGGCTGAGTAATATTCTATCACACTCACACACACACACACACACACACACACACACACACACACCCCACATCTTCTTTATCTGTTCATCTGTTGATGGACATTTAGATTGTTTCTATGCCTTGTCTATTGTAAATAATGCTGGTATGAGCATAAAGGTGCCTGTATCTTTTAGAATTATAGTTTTGTCTGGATATATGCCCTGGAGTAGGATGGCTAGGTTATGTGGCAACTCTAGTTTTAGTTTTCCAAGGAACCTATCTACCGGTTTCCATAGTGGCTCCACCAGTTGACATCCCCACCAGTAGTGTGAGAGGCTCCCTCTTCTCCACACACTCTTCAGCACTTATTAGACTTTTTGATGATGGCCATTCTGACAGGTGTGAGGTGATACCTCATTGTAGTTTTGATTTGCAATTCTCTAATGATTAGCAGTGATGAGCATCTTTTCTTATTGGGCACCTGTGTGTCTTCTTTGGAGAAATGTCTGTTTAGGTCTTCTGCTCACTTTTTGATTGTTTTTTTTTTTTTGTTGTTGTTATTGAATTGTTTGAGCTGTTTGTATATTTTGGACATTAAGCCCTTGTTGATCACATCATTTGCAGGTATTTCCTCCCGTTCTGTAGGTTGTCTTTTTATTTTGTTTATGATCTCCTTTGCTATGCAAAAGCTTATAAGTTTGATTATGTCACATTTGTTTATTTTTGTTTTTATTTCTATTGCTTTGGGACACTGAGCTAAGAAAACGTTGGTACGATTTATGCCACAGAATGTTTTGCCTTTTGTCTCTTCTTGGAGTTTTATGGAGTCGTGTCTTATGTGTAAATCTTTAAGCCATCTTGCATTTGCTTTTCTGTATGATGTGAGAAAGTGTTCTATCCTCATTGATTCACACGTGGCACTCCAGCTTTCCCAACATCACTTGCTAAAGAGACTGTCTTTTCTCCATTAAATATTCTTGCCTCCTTTGTCAAAGATTGATTGTTCACAGGTGTGTGAGTTTCTTCTTGGTCTCTGCCTTCTGACCCATTGATCCATGTGTCTGTTTTTGTGCCAGTACCCCACTGTTTTGACTGCTGTAACTTTGTAGTATTGTCTGAAGTTGGGAGAGTTATGCCTCCTGCTTTGTTCTCTTTCCTCAGAATGGCTTTGGCAATTCTGAGTCTTTCATCAGTTCAGTCACTCAGTCATATCCAGCTCTTTGCAACCTCATGGACTGCAGCACGCCAGGTTTCCCTGTCCATCACCAACTCCTGGAGCCTGCTCAAACTCATGTCCATCAAGTCGGTGAGGCCATTCAACCAGCTCATCCTCTGTCATCCCCGTAACCTCCTGCAATCTTTCCCAGCATCAGGGTCTTTTCCAATGAATCAGTTTTTCGCATTAGGTGGCCAAAGTATTGGAGTTTCAGCTTCAACATCAGTCCTTCCAGTGAACACCCAGGACTGATCTCCTTTAGGATGGACTAGTTGGATCTCCTTGCAGTCCAAGGGACTCTCAAGAGTCTTCTCCAACACCACGGTTCAAAAGCATCAGTTCTTCAGTGCTCAGATTTCTTTATAGTCCAACTCTCACATTCATACATAACTACTGGAAAAACCATAGCTTTGACTAGGTGGACTTTTGTTGGCAAAGTAATGTCTCTGCTTTTTAATATGCTGTTTATATTGTTCATAGCTTTTCTTTCAAGGAGCAAGCATCTTTTAATTTCATGGCTTCAGTCACCATCTGCAGTGATTCTGGAGCCCCCAAAAACAAAGTCTTTCACTGTTTTCATTGTTTCCCCATCTATTTGCCATGAAGTGATAGGACCAAATGCCATGATCTTAGTTTTCCGAATGTTGAGTTTTAAGCCAATTTTTTTACTCCTCTTTCACTTTCATCAAGAGGCTCTTTAGTTCTTCACTTTCTGCCATAAGGGCGGTGTCATCTGCATATCTGAGGTTATTGATATTTCTCCCAAAGTCTCGATTCCAGCTTGTGCTTCATCCAGCCTGGCATTTCTCATGATGTACTCTCCATATAAGTTAAATAAGCAGGGTGACAATAACAGCCTTGACGTACTCCTTTCCCAATTTGGAACCAGTCTGTTGTTCCATGTCCAGTTCTAACTGTTGCTTCCTGACCTGCATACAGATTTCTCAAGAGGCAGGTCAGGTGGTCTGGTATTCCCATCTCTTTCAGAGTTTTCCACAGTTTGTTGCGATCCACACAGTCAAAGGCTTTGGCATAGTCAATAAAGCAGAAATAGATTTTTTCTGTAACTTTCTTGCCTTTTTGATGATTCAGTAGATGTTGGCAATTTGATCTCTGGTTCCTCTGCCCTTTCTAAATCCAGCTTGAACATCAGGAAGTTCACGGTTCACGTATTACTGAAGCCTGGCTTGGAGAATTTTGAGCATTACTTTACTAGCGTGTGAGATGAGTGCAATTGTGCGGTAGTTTGAGCATTCTTTGGCATTGCCTTTCTTTGGGATTGGAATGAAAACTGACCTTTTCCAGTCCTGTGGCCACTGCTGAGTTTTCCAAATTTGCTGGCATATTGAGTGCAGCACTTTCACAGCATCATCTTTCACAATTTAAAATAGCTCAACTGGAATTCCATCACCTCCACTAGCTTTGTTCATAGTGATGCTTCCTAAGGCCCACTTGACTTCACATTCCAGGATGTCTGGCTCTAGGTGAGTGATCACACCATTGTGATTATCCGGGTCATGAAGATCTTTTTTGTATAGATTTTCTGTGTATTCTTGCCACCTCTTCTTAATATCTTCTGCTTCTGTTAGGTCCATACCATTTCTGTCCTTTATCGAGCCCATCACGGCATGAAATGTTCCCTTGGTATCTCTAATTTTGTTGACAAGATCTCTAGTCTTTCCCATTCTATTGTTTCATCGTTCCATATAAACGTAGTCTTTCATGGTTCCATATAAACTTTAGGATTAGTTGTCTAGTTCTGTGAAAACTGTCATGAGTATTTCTATGGGACAATTTTGTCATTGATAGTATTGAATAAAAACATCAAGAAGCACTAATCTGTTGAGCACCAAAAATATGCAGAATGTTGCCTTGGGAACCTGAGAGATAAAAGGAGTATGAGATGATACTTGTCTCCAAAGACACGAAGTCTACTTGGATGGGTAGACTCAGTCTTGAAAAGTTACAGAGGCATGAGTTTATGCAATGATTATTTGACATTTCTTTGGTTACTCATCACATGCTCTGTAACACAAAAGGACCCTACATCCCATTGAAGATCCATCTAAGCTCTCTATTAGATGGGCTGTCTTATGCAGGCTAGAGATAAGCAAAACCAAAAAACAGCAGTACTGAGTGGTAAGGAGCTGGAGAGAGAAGATGCTCTGAGAGTGTGTGGACTGGGGACTGACTTGTCCGTCTCACCCAATCCCAGCCATTTACCCCTTAATCCCACTCATGGCCTCATGAGCTCTCTAGAGAGAAGCACAGTGGAGTCCAAGAATAGGGGGCAATCTGGAGGTTCAAGTCCTCTTAGAGAGTTTCTCATTAAGAAGTCCTCATTAAGAAATAAATGTCCCCTGAAGAATGGATAGAATGGAGAAAAAAAATCTTTTGAGATTAAGAGACAACGGGAAGAGAGAGGCATATTCTAAGACTCACTAGTTATGCCAGTTGACTGGAGTGAAAGGTTTTGCAGACACAGAGTGTGAGGAACAAGAGTTGTCATCAGTGTGTGAAGGACCATGAATGCCTGTTCAAGAAATTTTTTTCATATGCTGTCTGTTGTGGAAAGCAGCAGGGTGGGCTTGGCAGCAGATGTTTTTAAATAACACGCTACACCTAGACAGTGAAGGCATACCACTTAGCTACATTAGAATTTAAATGTTAGCTGGAAGTTGTTAATCACAGTGGTTTCTTCTGGAACCTGGGGCATACACAAAAGTTCCATTTTGAAGATCTATATTTAACTAGCTAAGCATCTTTTCCAGACTTTGGTCTTTGAGCGTTTAATCAGTTTTTGTTTATCCTGTTTGATGAGCCTGGTCTCACAGAGCCTTCGTTGGGGGCTTCCTAAATATGAGTGTCTTCAGAAGGGAGAGGAGCAGGGAGTCTAGAGGCCGTCTCTTCAAGCATGCCCCTACCTCAAAGGGGTGTGGGGACTGCTGTACCATTACTGGTCCTTGGCACAAAACCACAGAAAGATGGACACGACGCCTGTACATTTGTGTTTCCTCATGGCTAAAGGCAGTTACATCGGCAGTATCAAGTGACATTACGTTCACTAATCTTCCCAACCCAGGGATCGAACCCAGGTCTCCTGCACTGCAGGCAGATCCTTTACCGACTGAGCTACAAGGGAAGCCCACTAAAGATCAGAACAAAGTGATAAAAAAAAGTTTCCTTAGAGTGAGTCTGCTGTCTGTGACATTAAGAAATGGTGGAGAGGGAGGCTTTAGAGCAAGAGGATATATATATGCAGACACACACATATATATGGCTGATTGGCATTGTTGTACAGGAGAAACCAACATAACAACTGTGAAGGAATTATCCTCCAATTAAAAATTTTAAAAATAAAGAATGGTGGAGAATAAGGAGAAATTTATTAGAGGATCAGGTGTAAGTTGGAGCCTACATCTCTAACACCTTTCTGTAGGTTAGTGAAGAGCATTTGGCTAATACTTGTTTGATAAAAACACGTATGTATAATAGTGCAATCTCATGCCAAGCACAGCGCCTGGGACATAGGAGATTCCTAATAAATTGTGTTGAATGACTGAATTAAGTGATCTAGATAAAATAGTTGTGGAACAAGTATCAATAAGAGAAATCATTAATCATGCTTCTGCCTGTGGAGTAGTCTTTTATGTTTGCTTGCTTTTGTTTTAAATGGCTCAGAAATTTAGGGGGTGAGGAGAAGAAACACATAATGAAAAGAATTTACCTTTCAAAGGTAATCATCTTTATCATGTAAGTATATTTCTTCCATGGGCTTCCCTGGTGGCTCAGATGGTAAAGAATCTGCCTGCAATTCAGGAGACCTGGATTTGATCCCTGGGTCAGGAAGATCCCCTGGAAAAGGAAATGGCTACCCACTCCAGTATTCTTGCCTGGAGAATTCCATGGACAGAGGAGCCTGGTGGGCAACAGTCCATGGGGTCGCAAAGAGTTGGACATGACTGAGTGACTAACACTTTCATATTTCTTGTCATCTTCTTTTCTATATACGTCTGTGTTCATGTATAAATTCTGATTTGCTTAAACCAAGTGCATAACTTGAAGAACAGAAGCATAAGTTAAATAATACTGTATAGATTTATGGGCTTCCCAGGAGGCACTAGTGGTAAAGAACTCACCTGTCAGTGCAGGAGATGTAAGAGACATGGGTTCAATCCCGTGTTTGGAAAGATCTCCTGGAGGAGGGCATGGCAGTCCACTCCAGTATTCTTGCCTGGAGAATCCCGTGGACAGAGGAGCCTGGCGGGCTACGGTCCACGGGGTCGCAAAGAGTTTGACACTACTGGAGTGATTTAGCACGCACACATGCATATAGATTTATTAAGTCTTCTTTGCTGTAGCCTTAAGACATACACATGATATGTAAATATATACCTACATTTTATGTGAGTCACCATTCACTTATCACACATTTGGAGCCAGCTATATCAACACACAATTCATACTCTACACCATGTTCATTTTTGCTCTCTGTTTTAGCAGTGTGCAAGTCTAATGTTAAAACTCAAAACAAAATCCACAACAGAAACACAAAAACTCACAACGTTTTGAGGCCATTCACCCTTCTGGTAATAATCCGACAGCTGTTCGGCGTGTGACCATTTGTCAGACCTTGCCTTCCTGGCTGAGACTTGAACGAAAGAAGTCAGAGTCCTGTGCATTTGCTGAGACGTGATTACCGCCTCTGAAATTGGCCTGCAGAGGAGCCTCCAGGCCAGGGATCTATGGTGAAGATAGCGCGGGGGCCAGTGAAATATTCTAGTACATTGGCACTAGAAAATTGGACACTGTCCTTGTTTTCTATAAGCCTTAGAAGGCTGTCCATGTACTTGATGTTAAGGATTTTGAGTGTCCCCCATTCTGTCAATATGGTTGGAAAATAATGGGCTTTTCTTAGGTGAAATAAGGGGGGTTCTGTGAAGGGCATGTATTGCGCAGTTGGGAGGTTTTGCCCTCTTTTTTCTCTTGCTTTCCCATTGAGCTCTACAGGAGGAAGGGCCATACGAGGAAGCTGGTATGTGCTCTCCTAACCCTTCACCACAAACCCGGCTGCCTAAGCTGAAGCAGCCACACAGAGAGCTAAGGAAACTTTAAAAACTTAATTAAGGGAAAAAAGCAAACAAAATAATGCTGTAGTGGATTTACTTAGGGCTGTAGCCTTGCCAGGAAAACCACAGAGTCTGCATGTATATGTTTCTTATATAAGACATATCTAATTAAAACGGGAGACGGGACAGCAAGCTTTCTTCTAAGTTCATTTAAATACATGTTTATGTTGTGTTTAAATTCCCTGTGGGGTAATGTAGTGCTGATCCAAAGGCATAAGAGCAATTTGATTAGGCAACTGTAGGCCTCTGTGAATACTTTGAGCCCGAAGTACTTAAGACTTAATCTCCCCCGTACCCCATACCCCATACCAAGGTTACCCACGGAGGCTGGGCCAGCCCCACCCCAGACGGCAATACCTCTGAGGTTGGACTGATTCATCTTCCTTTTGTAAAGCCCTTTACTCCCCTGCCGTGGTTCTTTAACTCAAGGTTATCCTGCTCAAGCCTTCTTTTTGCTTTTCTCTGCTCTCGATGATTTATGTTATCCTTTCAGATGATATTTTAACTTAAAAAAAGATTTAAAGAAAAGAGCAATTCTTCTTTCTCTTTGCTTCTCAGGCCGCTTCTTTTTGAGGGCAATGAAAATATTCTAAATAGAACTTCAGTTTGCAGAAGTGTAAAATGTCTCCAAGTCAGCCAAGATCTCCACATTATATATGTCCAAACAAGAAGATGAAGTTTGGGGAAGTCAAATGTCATTCTCTGTTTGCTTGTGATATGGATTATGGTTTAGGACTTCGCTTTTTAAAGCGGGCATCATCAGCGTCATTCCCTGCAAGCTTGCTGGAGATGCAGAATCTCAGGGCCATCCCCAGACTCTGACTGAATCAGAGTCTGCACTTTAATAAGAAACCCGGGTGATTAGTGGGCACGTTATCAATTAGGCACCAGTTTAGGCACCACTCTAAGCACCCATTTAGGGTAAATTTGCCTGCTGGACACAACATTCTTCCCTCAGGCCCATCTCCTTGAAATTGTATATAGGTTCTCCAACAGGAAGACTATGGAAAACGTTCTGTGCTCTCAGGTTAGAGTCTTCCTTGGGCATCTTGAATAGCCTTTTTATGGGCTTATTAGAAATGTGCTACATGGAATAAAAATGAAGAATCACTGCCCAAGGCTTGAAGTCCCCCCCTTTAATTATGTCTAAATTTAATTTATAATAGTTCTAGACTGAAATTAGTATATTAAAAATTGATTTACTATGCATTTATGAATATATTTAAATAGAGTACTTGTGAGAAAAACATTTTATTTAGTATAATATACCTGTATATACCAAAGTAGATTCTTTGTAGAATATTTATTCTGCATAGTTCTTGAAAAAGGCTATAATTCCATTATATATCCATAAAGCAAAGCTAGTGTTTTGTTCTTTTTTTACCCTTTCCATCTTCATATTTTCCCTTTTATTTCTTTTTTTTTTGTTTTTCTATTTTTTTATTGGAGTATAATTGCTTTCAGTTCCGTTCAGTTGCTCAGTCGTGTCCGATTCTTTGTGACCCCAGGAATCACAGCACGCCAGGCCTCCCTGTCCATCACCAACTCCCAGAGTTCACTCAGACTCACATCCATCGAGTCAGTGATGCCATCCAGCCATCTCATCCTCTGTCGTCCCCTTCTCCTCCTGCCCCCAATCCCTCCCAGCATCAGAGTCTTTTCCAATGAGTCAACTCTTCCCATGAGGTGGCCAAAGTACTGGAGTTTCAGCTTTAGCATCATTCCTTCCAAAGAAATCCCAGGGTTGATCTCCTTCAGAATGGACTGGTTGGATCTCCTTGAAGTCCAAGGGACTCTCAAGAATCTTCTCCAACACCACAGTTCAAAAGCATCAATTCTTCAGCGCTCAGCCTTCCTTACAATCCAACTCTCACATCCATACATGACCACAGGAAAAACCATAGCCTTGACCACAGGAAAAACCATAGCCTTGACTAGACGGACCTTTGTTGGCAAAGAAATGTCTCTGCTTTTCAATATGCTGTCTAGGTTGGTCATAACTTTTCTTCCAAGGAGTAAGAGTCTTTTAATTTCATGGCTGCAATCACCATCTGCAGTGATTTTGGAACCCAAAAAAATAAAGTCTGACACTGTTTCCACTGTTTCCCCATCTATTTCCCATGAAGTGATGGGACCGGATGCCATGATCTTCATTTTCTGAATGTTGAGCTTTAGGCCGACTTTTTCACTCTCCACTTTCACTTTCATCAGGAGGCTTTTTAGTTCCTCTTCACTTTCTGCCATAAGGGTGGTGTCATCTGCATATCTGAGGTTATTGATATTTCTCCCGACAACCTTGATTCCAGCTTGTGTTTCTTCCAGTCCAGCATTTCTCATGATGTACTCTGCATGTAAGTTAAATAAGCAGGGTGACAATATACAGCTTTGACGTACTCCTTGTCCTATTTGGAACCAGTCTGTTGTTCCTTGTCCAGTTCTAACTGCTGCTTCCTGGCCTGCATACAGGTTTCTCAAGAGGCAGGTCAGGTGGTCTGGCATTCCCATCTCTTTCAAAATTTTCCACAGTTTATTGTGATCCACACAGTCAAAGGCTTTGGCCTAGTCAATAAAGCAGAAATAGATGTTTTTCTGGAACTCTCTTGCTTTTTCCATGATCAATGTTATATTAGTTTTTGCTGTACAACAAAGTGAATCAGCTATATATGTATGTTTTTCCTATCTTTTTATTTTAAATTCATTTTTAATTGCAGGAGAATTGCTTTACTATATTGTGTTAGTTTCTGATCTGCAATGACATGAATCAACGTTAAGGATACATAACCCCCTCTTCTGAGCCTCCCTCCTAGCCCACACCCAATCCCGCCTGTCCAGGTCATCACAGAGCAGCGAGCTGAGCCCCCTGTGCCACACAGCTTCTTCCCACTAGCTCTCTGTTTCACACATGGTGGTGTATCTATGTCAGTGCTAGTCTCGCCATTCGTCCCGCTCTCTCCTGCCACCCTCCCATGTCCACAAGACCATTTTCTGTGTCTGTTTTTATTCCTGCCCTGCAAATAGGTTCTCACATTTTAAAGTTCCACCTTTCCTTCCTCTGTTAATCTGAGTATGTCCCACCAACCATAAGTTTTGGAAGCTCCAGTTCCAGGCCCATTTCACTTACTTATTTATTTATTTATTTTTAACTTTGTTTTTAAAATTTTTTTATTGTTTTACTTTACAGTACTGTATTGGTTTTGCCATACATTGACATGAATCCACCACAGGTGTGCATGAGTTCCCAGGCCCATTTATTTTAAGCCACTTTCTTATCAGATCCAAGGACTAAGATTCATAACTCCGATGCTTAATGTTGACTTTCTTTCATCTCGAGTTGCTTTTGGGGATGTCTCCTCTCATTTCTCCTTGCCAATCTCATCTTCCTTCATGTCGCCTCTTAAACTTGCCTTCTTGGGCTTTCCATACCCTCAGATTTTCAGCAACAGTAGGACCTCAGGTGGAATATGGTGTTGATACCTCCTGTGGTTGTTATTGGTTTTTTAAATTTATTTATTTTTAATTGAAGGATAATTGCTTCACAATATCATGCTTTTTGCCATACATCAGTATAAATCAGCCATAGGTACACACATGCCCCCTCCCTATGTTCTTTTTCTTCTTAAAATTTGTGTTAATATAGACCCTATCTGACCTAACTGAAATGGATATTTCATTACTGACTGCATATGGTGTCACCTTCTTGAAAGAGGCTATAATTTCAGCATATGTCCATTTAAAAATAATCTCATCTGCTTACAAACATTATTATACTATCTGAAGGGCCATTTGGGGTTCAGTTAAACAAGTGACTAAAATAACTTTATGATTTGTTCTAAAATTTGAGTTGAATTCTAACACCTATATGATATTTGCAGTTACATTTTAAAGAAATACAATAACCATTCACTGCCGAAGTCTGGTTTTATGCAGGAAGAATAGATGCTTCCTTGTTTAACCATTCTTATTGCAATCTTGAAATTAATTTTTAAGAAGTTATTGGTTTATAATTATGTAGTTTCCAGAATTATCTAGCCCCTCACTCTTTATTCTATATGTGATCCTCATTCCTTATCCTCATGGCTACAAAATCGTAGACAGAGACTAAACACTATTTTTCATTTAATTTGTCAGAAAAATAATAGCCATCATGAATAATAGCAATTCAAGTGATTTCAAAACACAAGGTTGAACAGTCCTGTTCCCATTGTTGATGCTGAGGGTCTATCAGATACTCATAACATTGTACAGGAAGTGGTGACCTAAACCATCTCAAAGGAAAAGAAATCAAAGATAGCAAAGTGGTTATCTGAGGAAGCCTTGCAAATAACAGAAAAGAAGACAAGTGAAAGGCAAAGGAGATAAACCCAACTGAATGCAGAGTTCCAGAGAATAGCAAGGAGAGATAAGAAAGCCGTCTTGGATGAACAATGCAAAGAAATAGAGGAAAACAATAGAATGGGAAAGACTAGAGCCCTCTTCAAGAAAATGGAAGATACGAAGGGAACATTTCATGCAAGGATGGGCACAATAAAGGACAAATGGCAAGGACCTAACAGAAGCAGAAGCAATTAAGAAGAAGTGGCAAGAATACACAGAAGAACTATACCAAAAAGGTCTTAATGACCCAGATAACCAGGATGGTGTGGTCACTCATCTAGAGCCAGACATCCTGGACTGTGAAGTCAAGTGGGCCTTAGAAGCATTACTATGAATCAAACTAGTGGAGGTGATGGAATTTCAGTTGAGCTATTTCAAATCCTAAAAGATGATGCTGTTAAAGTGCTGCACTCAATATGCCAACAAATCTGGAAAACTCAGCAGTTGCCACAGGACTGGAAAAAAGTCAGTTTTCATCCCAATCCCAAAGAAGGGCAATGCCAAAGAATGTTCAGACTACCATACAATTGTGCTCATTTCATATGCTAGCAAGGTGGTGCTCAAAATCCTTCAAGCTAGGCTTCAGCAGTATGTGAACCAAGAACTTCCAGATGTTCAAGCTGGATTTAGAAAAGGCAGAGGAACCAGCGATCAAATTACCAACATCCATTAGATCATAGAGAAAGCAAGGGAATTCCAGAAAAACATCTACTTCTGCTTCAGTGACTACACTAAAGCCTTTGACTGTGTGGATCACAGCAAACTGTGGAAAATTCTTAAAGAGATGGGAATACCAGACCACCTGACCTGCCTCCTGAGAAACCTGTATGCAGGTCAGGAAGCAACAGTTAGAACCAGACATGGAACAACAGACTGGTTCCAAATTGGGAAAGGAGTACATTAAGGCTGTATATTGTCACCCTGCTTATTTAACTTATATGCAGAGTACATCATGTGAAATGCCAGGCTAGATGAATGACAAGTTGGAATCAAGATTGCTGGGAAAAATATCAGCAACCTCAGATACGCAGATGATACCACTGTAATGGCATAAAGTGAAGAGGGACTCAAGAGCCTCTTGAAGAAGGTGAAAGGAGAGTGAAAAACTAGCTTAAAACTCAACATTTGGAAAACTAGTTCAGTTCAGTTCAGTCGCTCAGTCATGTCCGACTCTTCGCGACCCCATGAATCGCAGCACGCCAGGCCTCCCTGTCCATCACCAACTCCCAGAATTCACTCAGACTCACGTCCATTGAGTCCGTGATGCCATCCAGCCATCTCATCCTCGGTCGTCTCTTCTCCTCCTGCCCCCAATCCCTCCCAGCATCAGAGTCTTTTCCAGTGAATCAACTCTTCACATGAGGTGGCCAAAGTACTGGAGCTTCAGCTTTAGCATCATTCCTTCCAAAGAAATCCCAGGGCTGATCTCCTTCAGAATGGACTGGTTGGATCTCCTTGCAGTCCAAGGGACTCTCAAGAGTCTTCTCCAACACCACAGTTCAAAAGCATCAATTCTTCGGCGCTCAGCCTGCTTCACAGTCCAACTCTCACATCCATACATGACCACAGGAAAAACCATAGCCTTGACTAGACGGACCTTAGTCAGCAAAGTAATGTCTCAGCTTTTGAATATACTATCTAGGTTGGTCATAACTTTTCTTCCAAGGAGTAAGTGTCTTTTAATTTCATGGCTGCAATCACCATTTGCAGTGATTTTGGAGCCCCCCAAAATAAAGTCTGACACTGTTTCCACTGTTTCCCATCTATTTCCCATGAAGTGATGGGACCAGATGCCATGATCTTCATTTTCTGAATGTTGAGCTTTAAGCCAACTTTTTCCCTCTCCTCTTTCACTTTCATCAAGAGGCTTTTTAGTTCCTCTTCACTTTCTTCCTTAAAGGTGGTGTCATCTGCATATCTGAGGTTATTGATATTTCTCCCGGCAATCTTGATTCCAGCTTGTGTTTCTTCCAGTCCAGTGTTTCTCATGATGTACTCTGCATGTAAGTTAAATAAGCAGGGTGACAATATACAGCCTTGACGTACTCCTTTTCCTATTTGGAACCAGTCTGTTGTTCCATGTCCAGTTCTAACTGTTGCTTCCTGACCTGCATACAGATTTCTCAAGAGGCAGGTTAGGTGGTCTGGTATTCCCATCTCTTTCAGAATTTTCCACAGTTTATTGTGATAGGATACCAAAAGAGGAACTCCCCAGGTCATTAGGTGCCCAATATGCTACTGGAGTTCAGTGGAGAAATAACTCCAGAAAGAATGAAGGGATGGAGCCAAAGCAAAAACAATACCCAGTTGTGGATGTGACTGGTGATAGAAGCAAGATCCGATGCTGTAAAGAGCAATATTGCATAGGAACCTGGAATGTCAGGTCCATGAATCAAGGCAAATTGGAAGTGGTCAAACAAGAGATGGCAAGGGTGAACATTGAAAAACTAAGATCATGGCAAATAGATGGGGAAATAGTGGAAACAGTGGCAGATTTTATTTTCGTGGTCTCCACAATCACTGTGGATAGTGGCTGCAGCCATGAAATTAAAAGACACTTGCTCCTTAGAAGAAAAGCTATTTTGAACCTAGACAGCATAGTAAAAAGCAGAGAAATCACTTTGCCGACAAAGGTCCATATAGTCAAAGCTATGGTTTTTCCAGTAGTCATGTATGGATGTGAGAGTTGGATCATAAAGAAGGCTGAGTGCGGAAGAATTGATGCTTTTTAACTGTGGTGCTGGAGAAGACTCTGAAGAGTCTCTTGGACAGCAAGGAGATCAAACCAGTCAACCCTAAAGGAAATCAACCCTGAATATTCATTGTAAGGACTGATCCTGAAGCTCCAATACTTTGGCCATCTGATGTGAAGAGCTCACTCATTTGAAAAGACCTTGATGCTGGGAAACATTGAGGATAGGAGAAGAGGGCAACAGAAGATGAGATGGTTGATGGCATCATGGACTCAATGGACATGAGTTTGAGCAAACTCCAGGAGATAGTGAAGGACAGAGAAACCTGCCCGGCTGCAGTTCATGGAGTGGCAAAGAGTCAGACACGAGTTAGTGGCTGAACAACAACAGGTACTCAGAATTTATTTTGCATCAGTAAACATTGTCCAGATTTGCAGGAGATGCTCACCCCAAGAACAATTGTTCTTGTTGCTCAAAGAAAGCCATCATGCTTGTAGGAGCTCAGGCACAAACTTGGGTTCAGAGTTTTAGATGTCACAGTATAATTGCATTATATCATTTCAGCTCATTTAAGCTTCATATCTCTGCTTCATATTCTGAAGCAGCAAAAAGTTTAAAAACCATAGTTTTAAACTAAGATTCACAGTTTTTACTGATTGTCATTTTATGTCACCATCATTATTCGTAACACCTTTTGCACTTTCTGTGTCTGTAGACAAGCTAGTCTAAATCCCTTTTACATATCAAATCACTAAAACACGTAGGATTTTTAGAGACATGATATTATTCTCATTTTAAAAGAGGGAAACTCGAGACCCAGAGAGCTTAAGCCTCTAGTTCAAGGTCACATAGTTAAGAAACAATAAAGCTGGAACCTAACTGTATATGAATATAGAGTTTATTCCTCTTAAATTTGTGAGCATGAAAAATACATATTGTGAAATTATTCCAGTTTGGGGTGGTGGAGAATGCCTTGTCTTGGAGGACAGTTACTTTTTGCATTTGTTTATATAGTTTACTTTTGCTTTCTGCAGGTTAAAAATATAATGGCGTTATGAAGTTGAAATCTCTGTCTGAGTTTATATTTAAAAAATTTTCCTTCAGTTTTAAGAAGATTGGATAATATACAATATTATAATGAAAAATGTACATTTATACATGTATAATATAATGAAAAAGTGGATTAATAATAGCAACTAGCCTTGCCTTTGGTTGAAACATGATTTTTAAAATCCAGTTTTATATCCTAGGAACATATATTTTACCCCAGAAAAGGACAATGGAAAATCTTTCAAAGATTTTGAACAAAGGAAATCCAATTGGAAGACTGTTGACGTCTTTTAAACAAGGGATAGAGTCTGGAAAGGAGGGTAAATGACATGGAAAAAAGTGACTGATTTTTAAAAAAGTCTCAACAGAGGTTCCTTAGTAACAAGATATATGATAAGGGTGAAAGATACTACAGATCCTTTGTGAGCCTTGAGTCTAAGTACATTTAAGAATGGTGGATAGAGAAACATCTCTGGAGAAAAATGATGAGTATAATTTGGGACACAGACTCTGAAAGGTTGGCAGAGCATCCAGTTTGAACTTACTCAGTGGTTAGAAAAGGAAGGTTGAAACTGGAGATGTCAGGGGTGTGTGTGAGAGAGACGGTTACGATGCCCTGGCATTTTTCCAGGTGAGGGTCCTACGAGGGCCTCCGGAATGGTTAGAATGGTGTTGGCCAGGTGGGGGCAGCAGAGGCTCAGCAATTACTGAAGACTGCTGGCTGGGACAAGGGCACAGACGGTTGACGTTTGGACCGAGCCTTTGGATGTGCTGTCACTTGGAGGCAGGAAGAAGTGCAGGTGCCAGAGGACCCTGAGACCGTGGGGCCTTAGAAGTGGCTCACCTGCACAATATGAACTACGGAAGCTGAAAGACGGACGGGTTCTTGACGGTCAGGGGAGAGTAGATGCGCCATCAGAAGCAAATAACCGGTGACTCTGAGGAAAGTGATTTTAAAAGAGTAGAGGGGCCCAGAATAGATTGAAAGGGGTTCAGCAGCGAATGAGAATGAGAGATGGAGAAATATTTTTTTCAAGTTTGCAGTGAAGGAAGCAGGGTGATAGGATGGTGGTTTGAAGGGGAGGGAGAATAGATGGAGTGTTTGTTGTTGTTGAGGTGTTCTTGTGAATGTTTATGAGCTGAATGGACTAATCTCATGAAGGGAATAGCTGAGGATTCCAGTGGGAGAAAGAATGAGGGATAATTATGAAGCTCCCTCTCAGAGGAGTTGGGATACAACCAGGACTTCTGGCGGAAGGCTTGGGTTGGAGGAGAGTACAGAGAACAGAGGTTTTGTGCATCTTTATTAAGAGCACCGACTGTGGGTAAGAAAGCTGTGTTTTGAATGTTCATTTGGAAAGCTTACACCATTTCCTTGGGGAAATACCATAGTGTTGTGGATGTGGCATGGGGGAAGTGGGATGACTCTGCCATGAGCCCTTCAGACGGCCCTTAAGTTATTAATCCCCTCCTGTCAATAAACGTGCATACAGCCTGGAGTTACATCATTTCTTTTTTCACTCTTATACTGTCTTTCTCAGAGGTGTTTGGCGTTTTTCCTTTCTCTTTCCTTCACCCCCACCCCACCCCCCCAAGAGAGAGTCTGATGACTTTAAATAGTTTTTTTAAGTTTATTTTAATTAAAGGATAATTGTGTCAATACCCTGTTGGTTGCTGCCATACATCAACACAAATCAGCCATAGGTATACATATGTCCCCTCCCTCCTTCTCTTTTTGATTATATTTTAAAAGTTTTTTGTTGGCGTATAGCTCATTCACAATGTTGTGTTAGTTTTAGGTGTACAGCAAAGAGAATCACTTATAGACATACATAGATCCACTCTGTTTTAGATTCTTTTCTCATATAGGTTATTACAGAGTATTGACTTCTCTGTGCTATACAGGAGGTCCTTTTTACTAACAGTTATTTATTGTATATATAGTAATGTGTATGTATCAATCCCAGCTTCCAAGTTTCTCGCTGCCTCCATTTTATTTTTAGGATATTTTTAGCTGTATCAAAACCTTTATCCCCATTATTGCAGGAACACTTTAGTATTAAAGCACTGGATGTTTAGTAACCAATTTTTAACAGTGTCTTAATATCTTGAATACTCTTCCTAGAACCCAAGTGTCTCCAAGTTGGAAATTTAGACTACTGGTTCTCAATCCTGGCTGCACATTAGACTCACTTGGAGGGGCTTCTAAGCAAAAGCAATGCCTCTCCCCACTCGCAGATATTCTGATTCAAGTGGTTTGTAGTGGGGCCCTATTATCAGTTTTTTAAAACCATTTTCCCCTAGTAATTGTAATATACAGCCAAAGTTGAAACCACTGACTTAGACGAATGGCAAATTGTGTGTCTGTGCTTAGTTGCTCAGAGAAGGCAATGGCGACCCACTCCAGTACTCTTGCCTGGAAAATCCCAGGGACGGAGGAGCCTGGTGGGCTGCAGTCCATGGGGTCGCGAAGAGTCGGACACGACTGAGTGACTTCACTTTCACTTTTCACTTGCATGCATTGGAGAAGGAAATGGCAACCCACTCCAGTGTTCTTGCCTGGAGAATCCCAGGGACAAGGGAGCCTGGTGGGCCGCCGTCTATGGGGTCGCACAGAGTTGGACACGACTGAAGCGACTTAGCAGCAGCAGCAGCAGCTTAGTTGCTTAGTGGTGTCTGACTCTTTGTGACCCCTTGGACAGTAGCCTGCCAGGCTCCTCTGTCCATGGGATTTTCCGGGAAAGAATACTGGAGTGGGTTGCCATTTCCTACTGCAGAGGATCTTCCCCACCCAGGGTTTGAACCCACATCTCCTGCATTGGCAGGCAGAGTCTGTACCACTGAGCTGCCTGGAAAACCCTAATATTCAATTACACTGTTACTATTAGGTAACTTGTTCAATGCATCTTTTAACATAGGCTGTCCCTGCAAACTCAGTATGACTAAAGTAAAATGTGTTTCCAAAAGCAATTTCCCCTCCTGATTTTTCTGTGTCAATTACACCTCCATAAAGGAAAATATCAGAGAAGGCAATGGCACCCCACTCCAATACTTTTGCCTGGGAAATCCCATGGATGGAGGGGCCTGGTAGGCTGCAGTCCATGGGGTCGCTAAGAGTTGGACATGACTGAGCGACTTCACTTTCACTTTTCACTTTCATGCATTGGAGAAGGAAATGGCAACCCACTCCAGTGTTCTTGCCTGGAGAACCCCAGGGACAGAGGAGCCTGGTGGGCTTCTGTCTATGGGGTTGCACAGAGTCGGACACGACTGACTCGACTTAGCAGTAGCAAAGAAAAATATGGAAACCTCTTTGATTCAAGTTTTGAGGAATTTTCCCTTTGTTTTTAAATAAAAATCTTTTCAAGGTAGTTATTTCAGAGTGGGTTACATATCTGCTTCTGTGTGCTGAGTTGCTCGGTCGTATCCAACTCTTTGTGACCCCATGGACTGTAGCCCACCAGGCTCTTCTGTCCATGGGATTCTCCAGGCAAGAATACTGGAGTGGGTTGCCATGCCTTCCTCCAGGGGATCTTCCGACCCAAGGATCGAACCTAGGTCTCCCAAATTGCAGGCAGATTCTTTACCATCTGAGCCACCAGGGAAGCCCTGTCTACTTCTACTTTTGCAAAAATATTTGGAGGGGAGTGGGTACAAAACATGATTAGACTAACAGTTGAAACCTGAGAATTAATTAGCCTAACCCCACTTTGACACATGAGAAAATCTAGGCCCAGAGTGGTTGAGTGGCTTGCCACGTAACACAGAGGAAAACAGAATACATGGAGGAAGGATAAGGAAAGGCTTGCATGAAGTGTGCTTATCTGGATTAGTGGCCAGGAACAGAACTCAGATCTTAGTTTTAGTTCATGGCTGTTTTGACCACAAAAGGAAAACTGGTCAGCCTAAACTGGAAGGTGAAAGAAACAGAAAATTTTGTCCTCAAAACATAACTCACTGTCCAGCCCACCATAAAAAATAAAGGTCATATACCATTATTCTCACTGTTATTGTGGATTTTTCTCAAGTCCTAACCACACCATTACGCCTTGGCTTCTCTCTTACCCATCATTTGCCATTTTTGAGCATTGATTGCCCAAAGCTTTCTGGACCTTTTCTGCTCCCTTTATGCTGAATTAATTCTTTTATTGTTTTTTTTTATTAATTTATTGGCAGAATTTCCCCCACATTTTTATAAGAGCTTTGGCTCTGATACAAGTATTTATTATACATGTACTTTAACCCCAAAGGAAACCAGAAAAAAAGTAAACTGGAACAATAAATTAATTTTTAATTTACAGGGATATTAGGAGATGAAGTATGGTTAGAAAAAATTTCCTGAAGTAAAATAACCATGCTGCCATTCAATCCTTGCCATGAATGTGGTTTGTCAAAAAACCAAATTAAATCCATTAAAAAAAATTTTCTGTGCTCTTTTAAACAAATATTTTTCCAAAATTTAAGCAAAAGGAAAAAGTCCATTCAAGGTAATAAATGTTAGAGTGCTTACTATTTGTAAGGCACTGCTGCCATGTGGGGCCTGAAAAGAATACTAAAATGAGTACACCCTTGCCTTTGGAAGAGAGATGTGCATCTTTTTGTCTTTCAAAAGTCTTTGCATAAACAAAAGTCTGGAATCTGGGAGGGAATCACACAAATTTCCCCCCACTCTTGCCCCTTCATCACCAGCAGGTCATTTAAGTCACTGACACAGGCAGAGTCACAAAATCCCTGCCCTCCTGGAATTTGTAATCTACTGGGGCAAGGGGGAGGGCAGGCAATAAACAAACAAGTGAAATATGTAAGTGTTATAGAGAAAAATAGGGCTTCCCTGGTGGCTCAGTGGTATGAATCTGCCTGCAATGCAGGAGACTGGGGTTCGATCCCTGGGTCGGGAAGATCCCCTGGAGGGGAGGGCATGGCAGCCCACTCCAGTATTCTTGCCTGGAGAATCCCCAAGGACAGAGGAGCCTGATGGGCTACAGTCAAACATGACTGAAGTGGCTTAGCAGCAGCAGCAGCATAAAGAAAAATAAAGCCGAGAGGGGCTTAGAGAGCTTTTTGCATGATTAAATATAGCAATATTATATATAGTTGCCAGGGACGGTCTCATCAGAACTCGACCTGCAGTAATGAGCTTGTTAGCAGATGATAGAGACCGTTTCTCCTGTGGACTTCACTTCTTGGTAGGAACGAAAAGAAGAATCTAAGGTCTTACCTATTGCAAGGAAGTTTATTAACCATAAGGAGAGAAAGACCAGGTGGCAAAGAGTTGGATACAACTGAGCAACGTGGGCACACCCAAAGGAGAGAACAACTCAAGAGAGAAGTGGGCCACACCAAGGCGAGGCAAATGGCCCCAGAGGTCTGGAGTCCAGTTTTTAAGGCAGAGTCATTTGCATAATCCAGAGGCGGTCATTGATTGACAGCCTTGATTGACAACTACAGGTTATATAAAGAGATGCGCTAGCTATCACGAATGTCCCATAAAGGTCATAATTAGATATATGTATTCATGGAATACTTATGAGCAGTTAAAGAGTCCAGTGGCCGCCAAAGGTTACTTTAGTACAGGATAGTGTGAGGTGAGCGCATGTGCCAGAGCAGAGAAAGTCCCGGCAGTCTCTGGTGAGTTTTTTGTTTTTTTTTTTTTTTTTTTTACTGGGCCCCTCATGTGGCAAGAGTGGTAAAGAACCTGCCTGCCAGTGCAGGAGAGGTAAGAGACGCAGATTCAATCCCTGGGTGGGGAAGATCCCCTGGAGGAGGGCACGGCAACCCACTCCAGTATTCTTGCCTGGAGAATCCCACAAAGGAGCCTGGTGTGCTACAGTTCGTGGGGTCACAAAGAGTGGGACACTGAAGCTACTTAGGATGCTCGACTATTTTTGGAGAACTGGTGGGGGCCTAGAAGGGGCCAGGCTGGTAAATGGCTTGGTGAGATTAGGCGGCTGCTGCTGCTGTGAAGTCACTTCAGTCATGTACAACTCTGTGTGACTCCATAGACGGCAGCCCACCAGGCTCCCTTGTCCCTGGGATTCTCCAGGCAAGAACCCTGGAGTGGGTTGCCATTTCTTCTCCAATGCATGAAAGTGAAAAGTGAAAATGAAGTCACCCAGGTGTGTCCCACTCTCAGCGAACCCCTGGACTGCAGCCTACCAGGCTCCTCCATCCATGGGATTTTCCAGGCAAGAGTACTGGAGTGGGCTGCCATTGCCTTCTCTGATTAGGCAGCTATTGGACTACTAATTGAAGGCGCCAGTTCTCTGGCGCCCAGCTAACTTCCTGCCTATCAAGTTGAATGAAATAAAGGTGCTAGCCAAGAAGATACCTGTGGCAGAACGTTCCAAGCAGGTGGAAGAGCAAATATCAAGACACTCATTTGGAATTATGCCTGGACTGTTCAAAGATGAATTGGAGGTGTAAAGACTGTGTGGCTGGAATTGGCCGACTAGGGAGAGAGCAGCAGGAGAAAATTTAGAGAGCTAAGAAATGCAGAGACTTGAGGCTTTACTCTGATGAGAAGCCACTAGAGGATTTTGGTGAGCAGAGGAGTGACATGATTTTTTTTCTTTAACTTAGAAATAATGTAATAAAAAGCTGTGTGAAAAGGTGTGGTCAGAGTGATGGGAACCAGAAAGGGACAGTCAGGTACTACCCGTAGCAGAGGCCATTACCATTTAGGTGGGTTATGACCAAAGATCCAACCAGTCCATCCTAAAGGAAATCAGTCCTGACTATTTATTGGAAGGACTGATGCTGAAGCTGAAACTCCAATACTTTGGCCACCTGATGCAAAGAATTGACTCATTGGAAAAGACCCCGATGCTGGGAAAGATTGAAAGCAGGAGAAGGGGATGACAGAGGATGAGATAGTTGGATAGCATCACCAACTCAATGGACATGAGTTTGAGCAAGCTCCAGGAGTTGGTGATGGACAGGGAAGCCTGGCATGCTGCAGTCCATAGGGTCACAAAGAGTCAGACATGACTGAGCAACTGAACTGAACTGACTGATGACCAAAGTTGATCATGGGAGAAGCAGAAACACAAAAAGCTACTACCACATCCAATAAACAAAGATGATAGTGGTGGAGGGACTAGTGAGAAGTGATCAAATTCTGCATGCATTTTGTTGGGGAGCCATCAGAGTTTGTTGAAGGACCAAAGGTGATGGGACAGAAAGAACGAGGCCAAATTGCTGCCAACTTTCATTGGTCACACTCTATCGCCTTTGTAAAAGGTTAAGATTAGTGTACGTCCCAATTCTACATTTTCCTCTCAGACTATTTAATCATAATCTCCAGTTTCATGGCCTTGGAAACCATACATTTAAAAGGTTCCCTAATGATTCTTCTTCAGCCAACCCGACTTCAGCTAAGGGTTGCTACCTGCTGGCTCAGGTTTCACTTGAGTTACAGGAAAGAATCCACTCCTTCGGGGCACAAATTAGGAGCACAACACTGTGCAAGGTACCTAGGTGGTTGGGCTTGTGGATGAAGAGATTCATCTCATTGCCTGAAGGCAGGAACACTCTGCTGCTGCTGCTAAGTCGCTTCAGTCGTGTCCGACTCTCGTGTCCGACTCTGTGCGACCCCATAGACGGCGGCCCACCAGGCTTCCCCGTCCCTGGGATTCTCCAGGCAAGAACACTGGAGTGGGTTGCCATTTCCTTCTCCAATGCATGAAAGTGAAAAGTGAAAGTGAAGTCGTTCAGTCGTGTCCGACTCCTAGCGACCCCATGGACTGCAGCCCACCAGGCTCCTCCGTCCATTGGATTTTCCAGGCAAGAGTACTGGAGTGGGGTGCCATTGCCTTCTCCGCAGGAACACTCTAAGAGATCTTGAAGGTGAAGGTGAAGTCGCTCAGTCGTGTCCGACTCTTTGCGACCCCGTGGACTGTAGCCTACCAGGCTCCTCCGTCCATGGGATTCTCCAGGCAAGAATACTGGAGTGCGTTGCCATTTCCTTCTCCAGGGGATCTTCCCGAGCCAGGGATCGAACCCAGGTCTCCCGCATTGGAGGCAGAGTCTTTAACCTGTGAGCCACCAGGGAAGCCCTCTAAGAGATCTTAAATGGCTTGAACTTAGGCATGGGAAGCTTCCTGGAGGAGCCAGATTTTGACGACGGCTTTTAGAGAAAGGCATAAGATTAATGGACAAGATGATGGAGTGTAACTGAGGTCAGGTAACTGACAAGCGGTCCAGGTCAGACTCTTGGTGGAGGACCCCCTCGGCCCGGGACTCAGTCCTAGAGTGGTAGCATCCCAAGCTCTCCGCGAAAGCCACGCCCCATTGGAAGGAGGACCGGCCCGTAACCCGCCTGCCGCTCCCGCTCGTGTTTCAGGAAGGTCCTCATATTAGGACGGACCAAACCGGATGAAGGTCGCGTGCCGTCTTCCGCTTGTGTTCGGGTTACTTATATCCGGCTTGGAAAGAGAGGCAAGCGGGTGCTGACCTTCTGCGCAGGCGCGGCCTGGGGTCCACGCGCGGCATTATGTCTGCCCTGCACGTCTCGCGTGTCCGGGCCTTGTATCGGCGCATTTTGCTGCTGCACCGGGTTCTGCCCCCAGACCTCAAAGACCTTGGCGACCAGTACGTGAAGGACGAATTTAGGAGACACAAGACCGCTGGTTCTAAAGAGGCCGAGCGATTCCTGCAGGAATGGGAGGCAAGTAACTCTGGTTTTCATCGCCCCAGACCTTTGGGGTCCCTCAGAGGTGTCCCGGTTTGTAGAGAGGAGAGACCACCTGACCTGGCTGGTCTCCTGGGCCCCACGCAAGCTCGGACGGAGCGGCAGCCTGTTCCGTTTGAACAGAACAGCGCAGAGCCGTTTAAACAATACCTCCCAAAGTTACATCCAAGCCGGTCTCTATCCCACGGGTCCTCGCCTCAGCACATCCCGTACACCAGCGCGTCAGACTCAGGTGACTTTTGCCTGGCCCTGGAGGGTGAGGATGGAGGTTACAAAATTGACCAAGTCACCGTTAAGTTTTTAAAGAGCTTCCCGTTTGGCAGCTTTTTGTCCCCTCCAGTGCCTTGCACTTAGCAAGCGCCTGTTGATAATAGTTTTCTCCTTACTAGTTTTCAAGAGTTTTAGAGGCTTGTTTCTATAATTAACCATTTTTAAAAATCCCAGTGCTCTTTGTTGGGTCTTAATATTCTCATATTATGTCATGACTGATAACAGAAATGGGAAAAGCTTGGGGTTTATTACAAGCGGTGGGCAAAAATGCTCGTCAGAGTTAAGTTAGGTGAAAGTTGGTTTCTTCGTAATCATGTACTTAGTTTCACGTAGTTACGTTTTTTTAATTTGCATCACTGCACTAGATCTTAAGCAGACAGAAGCATTAGCTCCTTTGATTTCCCTTCCTTTTTCTGAGTGAAGTCAGAAGATATTCAGAGTATATATTTTTAAGTAACTTTTTTTTTTTTTTTTTTTGCCATGCTGGGTCTTCGTTGCTGTGCGGGTGTTTCTGTAGTTGTGGCCAGCGAGAGCTACTCTCTAGTTGCAGTGCGTCGGCTTGATTGCCGTGGCTTCTCGTCGCGGAGCTCGGGCTCTAGGCACGCAGGCTTGGTAGTTGCCCGCAGGGGGGTCAGTAGTTCTGGCTCCTGGGCTCTAGAGCACAGGCTCAGTGGTTGTGGCCCACGGGCTTAGATGCTCCCTGACATGTGGGATCTTACCCATTCAGAGACTGAACCGTGTCTCCTGTATTCGCTGGCGGATTCTTTACCACTGAGCCACCAGGGAAGCCCCCAGAGTATTTAGAGTATTTCGTGGGGTTGGGAGCCATGCAGGATTACCCCCAGATATGATTTGCAGATAGCAAGAAAGGAATGGAATTGACTATTAAAGGGACAGGTATTTGAAAGCACGTAGTACTGTTGGTTGAAGAACCGAGTTAAGCAATTTCTTACCCTAAAAAGTTGATGACTACAGAAACTACTGAAGGCTGTTTTAAAAAAAATGCCAAAAGGATGAACATTAGGGTGAACACAGAACTTTTTAACTGAGTCGCAGAATTTTTTATTGTACAAGCCTCATTGATGCTTTCAAGAGGGACATTTAGAACGAGGGTGAAATGTAGAATTTGTCTAAAAAGTATATTATTAGATGCAATAAGGTCGCCTAGAGCCAGGGAAGTTGAATCTTTTTAAATGCAGACTGCTTTCTTTTAATATGGTAACTTGATCTTGAAGTCAGAAGAACTGGATTCAAATTAAAGTACTGGCATTTATTAAATGTTATATCACTTCTCCTAGTTTTATTATCTCATCTGCAGAATAATAACATTATTTACAATATGCACCTCTAAATTAGGGCCTCCCAAGTGGCTCAGTGGCTAAAAAAAAAAAAACAAACAAAAAACCACCTGCCAGTGTATGAGAGATGAACTGGATACCTGGGTGGGGAAGATCCCCTGGAGGAGGAAATGGCAACCTACTCCAATATTCTTGCCTGGAGAACTCCGTGGACAGAGGAGCCTGGCGGGCTACAGTACATTGCGTTGTAAAGACTGGGACCCGACTGAGCACACACTCACACAGCTCTAACTTAGTGTATGTAAATATAGGTGACATCTTTTAAGCCAGATCAGTTTGTGGCAGGACCAGGAGTTTAGCTCTATATTGGGAAGAAATAAGGGCATTTTGGGAGGTCCTAAAATGGAAACTTTTTGGGGAAAGAACAGGAACCCAGAATACCATAGGGTGAAAGTGAAAGTTGCTCAGAAGTGTTGACTCTTTGCAACCACATGAACTATACAGTCCGTGAATTTCTCCAGGCCAGTGCACTGGAGTTGATAGCCTTTCCCATGTCCAGCAGATCTTCCCAACCCAGGGGTCGAACCAGGGTCTCCTGCATTGCAGGTGGCTGTTTTTTTGTTGTGTTTTTTTTTTTTTTTTAACCAACTGAGCTATCAGGGAAGCCTGATAATAGGCTAGAGACATTAATAAGAATAGACATTTTTAAAAAACTGAAGTAAAAAAAAACACCACTGTTGATCAACCCATTAGACTTATCAGGAATTCAGCTTAAAAAAAATTTATTCCAGTGCTGTGTGACGTTTGGTCTCTGGGATTCTTTCACACACTTCTAAAATTACTTATGAACTTGAATTTGTTTTACTTTAAAGAGCAAAGTTGCGTGTGGGTACTACTGGAAAAGAGAAAGGGGAAGGATCAGGAATGCTAGGGGGCTCAGTATTGGGAGGAGAGTTCTCTATTCCCTTCTCTGATCCCAGAAAACTGTTATAAATATTAGGACGAGTTCAGCTGGGCAAATTTCTATTCACGGACTGTTTGAGGGATGGTAAGAGGAAAGTATTTCATTTTATCTTAAGGATAAAAATGTAAATGCATATTTGCAAAGTAGTGAATTTATGATAATTCCTTACCATAATAGAAAAAATGTTAAGTTCAGGAAAATATGTTGGGATTCTATGGAGAATGATAACTGGTTAGTAAAATACCCATTGTAATCTTACTCTCAAATCTTTTAAGAGACAACGCTATAAAGAGTGGAATTGGGGTTGGGTGGATCAGGCGGGGTTCTTACTTATTACAGAACTTTAAAAATTCTAACTATGCTCAGTTTTGCAGAATACTTCCCATTTTTCTTTCTGTGCTGACCCAGTTGCAGAGAGAACAACGTTTTACCACTTACTTTCTTGGGAATCAGAATAAGCCCTGAAAATTAAATAGCAAGTATGACACGTTTGTGTTAAACTGTGAGACATTTCTCAGGAACAACTTTGAAAAGTGCGTTTAATTTTTCATTTTGTGGGCCCCACTTACTGCTTTCTTGCCTGGTTTCAGTTGTTTTCTTTAAGTAGCTGCTTTGTTCTGTGTCTCTGGGCAAGGCTGATAGTGAAAGTGTCTGGAAAAAGCAAAAATTCTTCAGCATTCTTTAGTTATTGATCACTTACTGCGAGGCAGAGTGCTAGCATTGTGGGACACAAAAATGAATAATATATGTATTTCACGTTTATGGTGTCCAAGTTTCAAGTTAATAGACATTTATAGTATGGAATGGTGTTTGTTAAAATGCTGTGGGACCAAAGAAGGAATGGAAATCGAGGCCTCATGTAATATATGAGAGGACGTTTGGGCAAGTCAGAGTTGCCTTGTCAAGAAAAAGACCCCGGGAAAGTGGAAATAAAACATATGCAGAGGTATTGAGGTAAGAAACAGTGAAAGTTTTTCCAGGATCTGCAGTGATCAGAATTTAGTGTATTATATGGGAGATTAGAAAGTGATTAAAGCTAAAGAGATGACAAGAAACAGGATGTTTTTCTAAGGATTTTAGGTCTTTATTTTGAGTCATTGAAAGATTTTAAGCAGTGGTGATGAAAATGACTCAAGTTACATTCTAGAAAGATCATGTCAACAGGAGTAGAAAGGAATGATTGAAGAATTAAGCCAGATTGAAGGCAGGGAGAGCTTTTAGGAGAGATGCAGTGATCCCAAATACGAGTAGGAAGAAAGTTCGCTTGAGTTTTTCTGTAAGATTTATAAAAAAACAGAAGGTTTTACAGAACTGTATATATATATATAAACCCTAATATATATAATATGTATTAATGTAACTATATATAAACTATTCATTTATAGTATATTTTATATAGATACTATGTTATAATATGTAAATATATAACATATTTGTAAACATTTAATTTATATTAAATTAATATAAATACAATATAAATATTAATATAACACATTAATGTAAATATATACTTTATATATGATATATAAATGTTCAATTTATATTAATAAATTAATATAAATGTTCAATTTATATTAATAAATTAATATAAATATTAATACATATTAATTTATGTTTATAATATATATAAATCTATGTTCTATATATATATATATATAATATAACTAACAACCCTAATATATTTAACTGAACCAAGACAGAGCTGTTGAGGATGGAGAGTATGGATTTTTGTGTTACTCTTTTTACAGTAGACTAGAACTTGAGTTGGTGACCAATACAAGATTAGTTAGAGGGGAGGAAACAGAATGGATAACTCTTAAGTTTTGGAATATGATACCAGTAGCCAGAATAGGGGTGTGTGTGTGTGTATACAGAAGGAGCAGTGGCAGATGAGTTCATTATCGTTCATTTTTGTGTTAAAAATTCTGATGGGACAGCCAAGTGACAATGTGCTGAAATATTCCTCTGATGCTCAGGTGACAGATTGTGAGTGGAGAGAGCGAGTTAACGTTTGTTATTTGTAGTCGGTCGGTAGGCCAACGATGTGAATGCAAGTGCCGGGACTGGAAGGTGGTCAGAGACAGGCCAGTACCGGTGAAGAGGGTGGAGGCGCTGGTGCAGTGCTGGGTGCGCTCCTTCCCTTTCCCTGTGTTCTGTTGTTCCTAGCTACTTCTGCAAAGCAACGTTCTCTTTCCTTTCCTGGTTATGTTTAAGTCTTCAGGTTTCTGTGATAGTTCTTATTATAATATTTGCTTTTTTCATTTTGTTGTACTCATTTTTGAGACAAGAAAATGCTTCAGATTCATGTACTTGTCCATTTGTAACTCACGTGAGATCTCATTCTTATTTATAACTTTGATTATCAGATTTAATAGTGTATGATGAAGTTGCATGTCATCTATGTGTAGAGTTTCCTTCAGTTCAGTCGCTCAGTCGTGTCCAACTCTTTGTGACCCCATGAATCGCAGCACGCCAGGCCTCCCTGTCCATCACCAACTCCCAGAGTTCACTCAGACTCACGTCCATCGAGTCCGTGATGCCATCCAGCCATCTCATTCTCGGTCGACCCCTTCTCCTCCTGCCCCCAATCCCTCCCAGCATCAGTCTTTCCCAATGAGTAAGTTTCCTTAACTTCATATAATTAGGGTTAGATGGGTATTTTGCAGTTTTATAATTGTATATCTCACTTACCTAATTTGAAGACCTCATTTTTCTTTGCTTTTGAACATCCTGCTTTGTACTTTGTATTTTAGTGTGTGGGAGAAAGGGAATGAGTTACCTCTGTTGATGGATTATACCTGTGGGGGGTCATCTACCGAGTATGAGGGGGTCGCCTGGGAGCCTCTTAGCTGCACTGTTTGCCGTGCTTGCTACTCTGCTTTTGTGATGGTTTACTGGATGATGGTTGATTGAATGGTGATGTGTTACACGTGTGTTTTCCACATTAAGCTTTACCATTTTAAAAATTTTAGCTGGGCTGTGGTCCTTAACTAATGGTTGAAAAAGGGTTAAAGGAGAGGATTTGAAACAGTATATCCTTGGAATATAAAATGTTTCTGTTTTCAATTTCTGAACATTTGGAAGTTTTTAAGATATTGTTTGTTTAGAGAAATAACTTTTAATTGGTGTCCTGAGATGTGTTATAACAGTACTTATGAAGTAGCTAAAGATGTTTTTAAAAAATAATAGTTTGATCAACATTGCATATATTATCGACTTTATATTATGTTATTGGAACAGAGAGGTATGTCTTTTTATTTAAGTGATTTTAAATGTATTTGAATTTATAGATTTAAAATAATGATAATAGCATGATAATGTTAATATGCTAGTGGTTATGGTTCTAAAACAAGACTTTATGTGTTTGTAGAGGTGTGTGTATCTGTATACCATACAGAGTTAAGAATTTGAAAGTTTTGCCTATAATTTAAAGATTTTGTATGCATAATATTAATCTTACTGGTTTACTTATGACATAATTATGTTTTACAGTTGCTTAGTAAGAGCAAACGTCTGAAATTTTACATAGGGAGAGTATTAGAATTGATTGAAAGGACTTCAGTAAACTTTTTTTTTCAGTTAATGCACTTAAGCTTTTTTGAAAAACCAAAGTATGTATGCGTGTGGTTAAAAAAACTAAGTTGTGTAGAAGGGCTTATAATAAACACCTGTATTCTTTTTTATTCCTTAATTTATCTCTTCTGGGGACAGTTTTTATTTTACTTTGGTGTCTTGTTTTCAGTTTTCCAATATCTTGTGAGTTTTGGTTATCTGTCCAAATTTATAAGTAAAGCAATAATAAACAAAGAACTCTGCATATAGTGAGGTGTGGTGATTAGAAAGTTAAAATTTATTTATTCTTGGAGGATAATTTTTTGAATTACAGAGTTTCGGTTAATCTCCCTTGCATTTGCTTCTGACTCCTCCTCCTCTTTACCTCCCTGGTGTTCGCGTTCAGTTGATTCTAGCAGTTTGGCTGTATCCTCAGATCTTTTCTGTTTGAAGCTGTGACTGCTCTTATTGAGTCTATTTTATTAATTACACTCCTCCACCTGGTTTCCATCTTGAGAAATTTATTGAACTCTGGCTTCTAATGGCTCCTTTCTTAATTATTATGGATTGCTCCTTTAAAAGTGTCTTTATTATCAGATCAGTGGAATTTTGGAAGGGTGAAGAAGAAATAAGCTGCTGTGATTTCTCTAGTCTGCCGTCTCGAACGGGGGCTCCTTAGATTTTTCATTTTGAAGATGAAGAAACTAAGGCTTGTAGAAGTGAAATGACCTGTGTGCTAGAACACAACTAGTTGCAATGAAAACCTTGTGTTCTTAGCGCATGATCATGTTATTTTCGAAATGTTTCCAAAAAACTATTCAACTTTCGTTTAATATAGAATGATTACATATTTTTTCTTTGAATTTTTCTTACTACAATTTATTTGTATATTTGGTTTGTTTTCCATTTTGGGTATTTTTCTTAAGGGACAGGGAAGTTTCTTAAAATTAGATTTCTATCAAATACACCTCTAGCTTAATAGGGAAATGTTTAGGTAATAATTTAATGTTTATTAACCCAAGATGCTAATTGGGACACATTTCTCTCTCAAAGATTGTTTTCATTAACAAAATGAGAATGGAAGTTACTGCAGTGCCAGACAAATGTCTCCTGTGGGATTTTTGGGAGTTTTCTTCGGACTTCAGTTGTCTTAGTAGGGGAAGCAATATTTTACCCTTGAGATTAAGGATGGACTGAGTTCTCTTTTACCTAAGATATGATTATATTAAGAGATGAGTTAAAACTATATCAAATGGCTTAACCTACTTTACACTTCTCATCGGCACCACTGATTTTTCTCTTTAATCTTTTAGTTTCAAGGCTTTGTATTACTATAGTGATAGAATGGATAATAGAGATGAAATATATTTTATTTGTCTTTGTAATAGTTACCATTAACATAAAATTACTAATTCCTGAATTAAAAAATAATAAAAAGGCAAATGAAATATATTTGGGATTAATGTGATAGGTGATTGATAGCATTAGTATAAGAAGAGCTTGGATTAGGAAAACACTGGTAGCTTTAATAAAGGAATGGGCAAAAGGGACTCTAATAAGAGGTTGTTCTGATTTATATACAAATTTAACTGCTGTGCTTAATGTATATGGTAATAGTGAAGACTTTAAAGCATTGTGGATATCCAATGATGGGAGAAGAATAAAATTATAACATAGCTATATGATGGATGGGTTAGTATGGAGCTCTTAGTAGTGGTGCTTCAGAAGAATTAATACTGTAGAAAACTGCTCATGATACAATTAAACATAAACAGTGTTTATCTTCGGGTGATAGGGTTAAGGATAATTATAATTTTCTTCCTAGTATCTCAAAGTTCCAGATCATGTGCTACTTTAGTAATTATAGGAAAGCCAATAAATGTGATTTTTTAAAAAATGCAGTTGAATATGCTCATTGTTTCTGTTTCTGATTATATCACAAAGCACAGGCAATCTCATTCAGTGAGTCAACCAGCACATTATAAGTATATTTTGTAATTTTACCCTTAAATTATTTAGGGTAAACTTAGACTTCTTCATGTTTAATGAATCTCAGTGATATATTTTATTATTTCTTGCTGAGCATTGTAAAATTAAACAATCAAATGTGTAGACTTTTAGTATTATAAATAACCACTGAAATAAGACAAGAGAAGAAATGAAAGGCATCCAGATTGAAAAGAAAAAAATAAAACTGCCTTTATTTACAGGTGATAAGATTATGTAGACAATTTGATGTAATCTACAAAGAATCTTCTGGAATTTAGTAAGTCAGTTTAGCAATGTTGTATGGTAACATGACTAATATATAAGAATTAACTGTACTTTTTTATACTAGCAGTGAAAACTTGGAAAATAAAATTTTAAAATAGCATTTACCATAAAAAACTATGAAATATGAAGGGAAACTTCAGATAAAGGATGTACAAACCTGTACACTGAAAACTATAAACTATTACTGGAAAAGAATAAATATGTGTGGATTAAAAATTAAACTTTAGTTATTACTCTTTTTTCCCTAACCACTAGAAGATATATTAAGAATTTAGAACCTTTAGAGCTGTAAATTGAGATTAGAAAAGAGTCAGCAGGGCTATCTACCTGGTATAGTGTTAAGTCTTTTTAAGCAACGTGAAGAATCTTCTCATGTTAATTTCTTAGCGGTCATGTTTAAATAGTGATAATTCTCCAATAACTTAATTTGATCAAAATTGTTACTTAGAAATCCATTTTAATTTTTCACCTTTTCTTTTTCTACTATTGTAGAAAGTTGCATGAAGGCTGACAGTGTATTATAACTGGCAGAGGAGATTGGTTAATTGTTAGTTTGTCTTCTGGCAGGTCAGACAGAGGATGGAAGGTGGCTTGGGAGACAGTAGGCTTAGGATGGTGATTCTAGACAGATTTGTGCCACCTGGGCTTGTCAGCAAAAACCCTGGTAATTGATCTTGTAGATTTGGAATTGGACGTTTATCGGTATACCCAGAGATGGTAACATATTCACACTAACTTCAGTTCAGTTGCTCAGTCGTGTCTGACTCTGTGACCCCATGGACTGCAGCATGTCCGGCCTCCCTGTCCATCACCAACTCCCAGAGTTTACTCAAACTCATGTCAATCGAGTAGGTGAAGCCATCCAACCATCTCATCCTCTGTCGTCCCCTTCTCCTCTTGCCTTCAATCTTTCCCAGCACCAGGGTCTTTCCTAATGAATCAGTTTTTCGCATTAGGTGGCCAAAGTATTGGAATTTCAGCTTCAGCATCAGTCCTTCCAATGAATATTCAGGACTGATCTTCTTTAGGATGGACTGGTTGGATCTCCTTGCAGTCCAAGGGACTCTCAAGAGTCTTCTCCAACACCACAGTTCAAAAGCACCAATTCTTCGGCACTCAGCTTTCTTTATAGTCCAACTTTCACATCCATACATGACTACTGGAAATACCATAGCTTTGACTAGACAGACATTTGTTGACAAAGTAATGTCTCTGCTTTTTAATATGCTGTCTAGGTTGGTCATAACTTGTCTTCCAAGGAGCAAGAGTTTCTTAATTTCATGGCTGCAGTCACCATCTGCACTGACTTTGGAGCCCCCCCAAATAGTCTGTCACTGTTTCCATTGTTTCCCCATCTATTTGCCATGAAGTAGTGGGACCAGATGTCATGATCTTAGTTTTCTGAATGTTGAGTTTTAAGCCAACTTTTTCACTCTCCTCTTTCACTTTCATCAAGAGGCTCTTTAGTTCTTCTTCGCTTTCTGCCATAAAGGTGATGTCATTTGCATATCTGAGGTTATTGATATTTCTCCTGGCAATCTTGATTCCAGCTTGTGCTTCATTCAGCCCAGTGTTTCTCATGATGCACTCTGCATATAAGTTAAACAAGCAGGGTGACAATATACAGCCTTGAGGTACTCCTTTTCCTATTTGGAACCAGTCTGTTGTTCCATGTCCAGTTCTAACTGTTGCTTCCTGACCTGCATGTAGATTTCTCAAGAGGCTGGTCAGATGGTCTGGTATTCGTGTCTCTTTAAGAATTTTCCATAGTTTGTTATGATCCACACAGCCAAAGGCTTTGGCATAGTCAATAAAGCAGAAGTAGATGTTTTTCTGGAACTCTCTTGCTTTCTCTATGATCCAATGGATGTTGGCACTTTGATCTCTGGTTCCTCTGCCTCTTCTAAATCCAGCTTGAACATCTGGAAGTTCACGGTTCATGTACTATTGAAGCCTGGCTTGGAAAATTTTGACCATTACTTTGCTAGCATATGAGTTGAGCTCAACTGTGTGGTAGTTTGAGCATTCTTTGGCATTGCCTTTCTTTGGGATTGGAATGAAAACTGACCTTTTCCAGTCCTGTGGCCACTGCTGAGTTTTCCAAATTTGCTGGCATATTGAGTGCAGCACTTTCACAGCATCATCTTTCAGGATTTGAAATAGCTCATCTGGAATTCCATCACCTCCACTAGCTTTGTTTGTAGTGATGCTTCCTAAGGCCCAGTTGACTTTGCATTCCAGGATGTCTGGTTCTAGGTGAGTGATCACACCATTGTGTTTATCTGGGTCGTGAAGATCTTTTTTGTACAGCTCTTCTGTGTATTCTTGCCACCTCTTCTTAATATCTTCTGCTTCTGTTAGGTCCATACCATTTCTGTCCTTTATCACACTAACTAAATTTATATAATACTGAACTGTATGGTAGAATACTGATTTCCCTGGGTAGGGGAATGGGCTGGTGAAGCCCAGGAGTCAGAATATTTATATTTAGATCCAGGGACACTTCTTTCAGAGGTGCCTCAGAATTTAGAATTTTTAGATTTTAGAAAGGTAAGGAGTGTGATTGGATTGTAAGAAACACTCCAGTGGGATCTGGAGTGGCACCCTATAATCAAGTACATTCATATTTCTGCTTAAGCTTTTGACTTTTCATATTAAGTGGAGTAAATAAAAGCTGCATGGCCATTTAGGGCAGGATTTGCCACCAGATGAGTTCTAAAAGGAGCTTTTGTATTTTGAAACTTCTTTGACTTCAGAATTGTGAGTCAGGGATGGTGGACCTCTGTTCAGCTTTCTGGGAAACTGAATTAGTGTTTAGAAGGTTGCCTGGTAAACATGGAATTAAAATAATGGGAAGCAAGTCCTCATGAGAGACTGCTCACCAGGAGTCGCTGTGCTTGTAGAAAACATCCGTTTAGTTAACAGCGGAAAACATCGTGGGACCTCCTGCAGGGCTCCCCTTTCCTCCTGGACAGTGCAGAACACATATTTAGGAAGTTTGCCCCCTCCTGTTACTTTATTTTAAGCACCTTTTTCTTCTATCAAAGCATTATTATTATTATTAGTGTGTGTTACTAGATTAAGCTACCTGATGTGTCTTCGGGGCCTGAGAGAATTCAGGTATTTCCCACTGCATGTTGATTTAATTAGCTCAGTTCCCAAGGGAGGATCATATTTATCTCATTTACAAGTCTTTGGTCTTCTTTGGTCCTGAGTCAGAACTTGAAGCATTTCAAAATAAATTGAATTTTGGCTTTCAAGCACTAAAATATTTTTGCTTTATCTGAATAGATTTTAAACATGTACACGGTCTTTTTCGTTTTCTTCTTAAAAAAAAAAAACACATTATAACCATACAAAAAAGTGACTATTGTTTGCTGTATGGTTAAGTTGCAAAGGATTCTGGACTTTGCTTTAGTGACACTTTGGTGAAGACATAGCTGTCCACAGTTTGTTTAAAACTATTCCATTGAATGAAAAAATCACGCACTTCTCATAGGAACTTCTCCCTTTTCAAACTAAGATTGGCAGCTTATCACACGGCAAATACATACATGTATGTATATGTTTATATATATGTATATATAAACAACTACAGCGACATCAGCACACAGCATCAGTGGGTGCAGCTTCACAGCACATGCCCAAAGCTCTGACACCTCCCAAAGGCACCTTGTTCACTGCCTCACACTTCCCAACCTGGCTGGCTGAGTTACTTATTCTGTAAGGTACAGATATGTGCAGTTGATAATGCAGGATTTCTAGCCAGTAACCGTATTTAACACCATTCAGAAACACCATGAGGGTTCCCAGGTGGCGCTAGTGGTAAAGAGCTCACCTGCCAGTGCAGGAGACAGAAGAGGCATTCCCTGGGTGGGGCAGATCCCGTGGAGGAGGGCATGGCAACCCACTCCAGTATTCTTGCCTTGCCTGGAGAATCCCATGGACAGAGGAGCCTGGCGGGCTACAGTCCATAGGGTTGCAAAGAGTTGAACAAAAGTGAGGTAACATAGCACACATGCAAAAATATCACAAACATTTAAATGCCTTTACAAAGCTAGTATAAGCAAGATGCACAGAGTGAGCAAAACTTCTTATTTTAAAATGTTTGGAAATATGTACAATTTTGATACAGTGTCAGGCTGTTCATAACACCCTTGGCTACTTCATGTAAACTGCTTAAAATTTCCAGTGCACTTGTAGAAACTGCAATAGGATCATAATCTAATTCAGTCTAATGCAGGCAGAGCCACCTCAGAGAGGTTTGTTATGGGGTTTTCCCTGCTCTGGAATTCTTGTGGCGTTAGATGCTCAGTTTTATTTCCCTGGCCTTTTCCTAGCCCTCTCTTCCTCTTGTCCTCCGGTCATCCTCTTCATCTTTCTTTTTTTTAGGCAGCAGCTGTCTCTTTTGCACCATCAGATTTTCCTCAGTTGGTTAAATCTTTCTCCTTTTTCCTGTTTCTCCTCTGGCCTCACTGCCTTATTATTGGAAGGCTGCTTTTTTGCTGTCCAGTTATACCGTGTCTGTCTGGCCTTCAGTGGAGGTACGGGGCTCGTGGGCGTGGCCTCAGAGTGGAGCATGGAACAGGGAATACACCCAGTAGCTGGCCGCTTGGGAGCGTTAGGAGTCCTTCCTGCTTCCTTCAGTTGTTCCAGAATGCTCTATGTCTAGATCATCAGATTTGGATTTCCTTTTCCCAGACCTTGTCTTCTGTGTCTCGGAGCACTTCTTTAGTTCAGTTCAGTCGCTCAGTCGTGTCCGACTCTTTGCAACCCCATGAACCGCAGCACGCCAGGCCTCCCTGTTCATCACCAACTCCCGGAGTTCACTCAGACTCACGTCCATCGAGTCAGTGATGCCATCCAGCCATCTCATCCTCTGTCGTCCCCTTCTCCTCCTGCCCCCAATCCCTCCCAGCATCAGCATCTTTTCCAATGAGTCAACTCTTCGCATGAGGTGGCCAAAGTACTGGAGCTTCAGCTTTAGCATCATTCCTTCCAAAGAACACGCAGGACTGATCTCCTTTAGAATGGACTGGTTGAATCTCCTTGCAGTCCAAGGGACTCTCAAGAGTCTTCTCAGAAGACTGCAAAAGCAAAGCAACAGCTGCAGTGCGGATGGGATCCCTGGATATTTCTTCGTTTTGTACCTCTGGCTTGCCTGCGCAATGAAGGCAGAGAAGCCCCTTTGCTCTTTGGTTTCTTAGGTTACCTTTAGCCATATTGACTCATTGTTTGCTCGCCTATGGATAAAATGTTAAAGAAGAATTGGGTAGTTTCTTGATGGTTAGGATAGTCATCCACTTAGGCATTTACAAACTATAGTACGAGGGAGACGGAGAGGGTGGGATGATTTGGGAGACTGGCATTGAAACATGTATAATATCATATAAGAAGCAAATTGCCAGTCTAGGTTCGATGCAGGATACAGGATGCTTGGGGCTGGTGCACTGGGATGACCCAGAGGGATGGTACGGGGAGGGAAGAGGGAGGGGGTTCAGGATGGGGAACACGTGTACACTCGTGGCGGATTCATCTTGATGTATGGCAAAACCAATACAATATTGTAAAGTATTAGCCTCCAATTAAATAAATAAAAAAACTATAGTAAATACACCTTTCTGTGCCATTTTAAGCAGTTGTATTTAATCTTTTTGTGTCCCAGACTAGATTAGTCAAGCAATTGAGACACAGTTTGTAATAATAACATATTGGAAGCTTGATACTTTTGTAACTACTTTTATGCTATGAGTACATTTCTGAAAAGTTGTTTATAAGTTGATTTTTAAAAATTTTAACTGTATTTTAAGTATACTGGCGGGAATAACTATTTAAAGAAATTCTTTTGTTAATCCTTTTGTAAAATGGATAATCAGCCCATAATTTCTTTCTCTGTGTAAACCTGCATTTGCCTGCATCAAATTTCTTTTAAATAGGGTATGTCTACAAATGTCAAGACATATGTCTAAAAAGAAGAAAATTTAATTTCTGTTTGATGTGAAGAACAAAATTTGGATTTGGCACTTGATAAATGAGACATATCAGATTCTTTTAGTTCTTTTCAACTAGGTGCTATCAAAATATACTCAACACCTTTAATTAAGAGGTGGCAAGAAGTTCATATATTAAGATTGAACTGCAGTGTATTTTTAAACTATTTTCTTAAATAGTAATAGGGCTAGTATGAAGTTATATAAAGTTTAAAAAGTTATTTAGTAGTTTTGTCTTTTCTTAAAGCATAACTGGAATCACATCTTAATGATTCTTTTCCTTTAACAATTTTGCTTTGTCTTAGTTATAGAAGATGTATTTGTTGGTTTTAATTATATTTGTTAGCTTTCTACTTAACTGTAGTGTGGTGACAGTACTCAAAAGTTTATCGCTCTGCTTAATACTTGGATGGGAAATGGCAACCCACTCCAGTATTCTTGCCTGGAAAATCCCATGGACAGAGGAGCCTGGCAGGCTACAGTCCACGGGGTCACAAAGAGTTGGACACAGCTAAGCGACTTCACTTCACTGAAGTGTTATTAACCAGTATTGACCATAAACAGCTATTTAGTCCACAATATAGCATAAATACAGTAGATTTACCATGAAAAAAAAATGTAGTTGCCATTGTGTAATACTTTAACTGTGCTGTGGTTAAATAGACTTTTTCTGCAGGGCTGTCTGGAAGCCTAATTACCAGTTGTTACACTGTTTCTCTGGGAAAGTATATACAAATTAAACTCTAGAGTATTGGAAGCTTGACCCCATCTCTCAGACCCTCTGCACAGCCTATTGGATAGTCAGTCAAAAGAGAATCCTCTCCTGATTTTAGACGGGTACCGTTTGATTCCACGGAAAGTAAAGCCTTCCCTCCATAACTGAGGAAGAACACAGTGGGTTAGAGAACCCTTGGAGATGTTCTGGGATCCAGTACAGACATCTCCCAGTATACCAATAAATAAGGCCAAGCGTTTGTTTGTTCATGGCCTTAACAATTTGAGTGTCAGGGGTAATCTAGAAGACATTGGTAAGGACGAAAACTGGAAAGCAGAGAAGCAGGAGCAGAGGTTTTAGCAACGAGCTCATGGAGAAATTGTTCCAAACGTTAGGTCTGGAATTGTCTGAGGATGTTGGTCACACTCTGCCAGGGAGAACTAGACAGAAGGAATTCAACCGAGTTTCTTTGTTCCCTCAGTCATTCAGTACCTACTGTTTTTCAGGGGATACAGAGGATTAGTATGTGGTCAGTATAGTTTAGGAGTTTGTAAGTCTGGTACAGGTCTGTATAAGATAGCATAAGACTGATCGTATTCTAAAGAATAGTAGTTTAGAATGTTGGTCTTTTGGCATCGGGGCAAACCGATATGAGAACAGGAGGAAACTTCTCTTTCCCTTAGCCATCCAATTTATGATTATTAGATAGTTTTCTGCTCAGTATATCTACCCTGTCGCTTGCTGTTCCTTCATCTGACTGTGTTCTTTAGATTTTGAAGATCTTTTTATCTTTGAGTTTCTTTTTAAAATATAACTGTCCTGTGAGAAATTTCATTTTAAATTATTGTCAACTAATACTTTGATGATAAACAGTGACACTGATTAACATCTGACTCTTTACTATGTGGCTCAGAGGTAAAGCCTCTGTCTGCAATGTGGGAGACCCAGGTTTGATCCCTGGGTCAGCAAGATCCCCTGGAGAAAGAAGTGGCAACCCACTCCAGTGCTCTTGCCTGGAAAATTCCATGGGCTACAATCCATGGGGTCGCAAACAGTCGGGCACAACTGAGTGACTTCACTTTCACTTACTGTGTGAACTTGGATAGTGAAGCCTCAGTTTCCTCACCAGTAAAATGAGAATACCAACAGTACTTACTTCAGAAGTTAAGGATTGAATGGGATAATAAATACATGCACAGTAGTTGCCTTGCACATAGTAAGTTCTCAGTAAATGATAGTTTCAGCTCTAGTGTATGGTAGGAAGGAGATTGCTAGCAAGAAATCTCAAAGGTACTGAAAACAAAGTTTGTAATTTCATTATTCTTAATTCTTCCTTCTCTCCTGTCTCCCATATCCAGTTAGTTGTCAAACCTGTTGAGTCCTTTTACAGTATCAGAACTCTGACCTGTTGCCTCCGTTTTCATTGCCTCTGGATGTTTGTAGTAATTTCATGAATAATTTTGCCTTTAGTCCCTTTTAACTAGCAGCTTGTAAAACACAACTTTGATCACCTTATTGGCCTTGTCAAAAGCCATCACTGTTTTCCTGTTGACATCTCTTTAATGTGGCGTTCAAAACTATGCAAAATCTGACTTGAGTATGTTTTTTCCTGCCGTACATCTCAAAATTCTTTGTCAGGTCTCCTCAGTTTCAGTCATATTCAACTGAGCGTTGTCTCTACATGTGGCCTTACGTTGTCTTGGTCTCACTGTTCATTCGGCCTAAAAGTTTTCCTGTCTTTTTCTGTATAGCCAAATCCAAAATGTCTTTCTAAACAGCTCCAGTCCTTTGCTATCAACTTTTCTTGATTAATTCTCCCAATTAAAAGCAAAATTCTGTATTTTGTCTTTTTGTTTTCTTTCTGTTTACAGTGTATTATGGTTATTTGCTGTACATCTTTTTCTTGTGTTAGTAGAGGGTAAATTCCTTGAGAACAAAAATGATGTTTTACCTATCTTTGTGTGCTTTAAAGCTCCTAGGACAGTATTTTGCTTATAACAGATACTCAGTAGATCTTGTTTTCTTTCCTCCAAAAGAAAATGTAATTTTTCAGGTGAAGAACAACAACCTGTTGGATTAAAAACTTAACCATTCAAATATGTGAATTATAGTTGGTAAAAATTAATAATTTAAGGAATTTTATCCTGATTATGGGAATTCTTAAATTATATTTTGTAAATACATGAGAATTCAGTGTTATATTTCATAGCATACTGAGCTTATTCCAAGCACTTTAATCCATGTTTTTATCTAGATATACTTTCAAGTCATCAGGCATATGAATGTATGAATAGCTGGTTCCTTTTAAAATATGTGTGTGTGTGTGTGTATATATATATATATATAGGTTTTTTTTTTTTTTTTGCTATGTGTAAAACTTGTATCAAGCATCTGTGGTTACTAATGATTCAAGATAAAGTAGCTTACTCTGGTTTTTTTTTTTTTCCCCCATTTAATATGGTGTTTTAAGTGCCTAAGGTTGGAGGAAGAGAAGTAAAGAGTAAAGAATTTACGAACATAAACTGGGAGAGTCCTAGGATGGCCGTAACTTCGAAGAGACTTGGAAACAGAAAAAGACGCGGCGTGTCAGTCATGCAGTTTCCTTAAGCTACAGTGAACATCATCTTCTCTCCGGAAGAAGAGAGAAGATAGCAACAACTGTGCCGGGTCATTTTCACTAAATTTTTCCAAGAATACTTACCTTGTTTACAAGTGGAGTCATTCTTGCTGGTATTGACTGGAATACTCCAGTCAGATACAGGAATTTTTGTGTAACTGTAATTTCAAAAATTTCCACACGATGGCAGAAGATCCTTTTATCTAGAAACAATGAGTGAAAGTCAGAAAACTTTGTATTTCAACTTTATCTAAACTAACATGTGTCTTTTCATATCTCTACTAGTAATTCTCATACTTGTATTATCTGATAGAGATATGTCATTGCCATTTAAAACATTTTAAATGTCTTCACTGATTTAAAATTTTAAAAATAATTTTTTTCCCTGATTTCTTGTGTATAATTTTATTTTTGAAGGTTTCATGAGTTTCCCCTGAATAGTGTTTTAAGTACTTGTTTTTGTAAATGTCTTTTTTTCAGTAAGACAATTTGAGAAAATTGAGTGCAGTTATATACTCTTTATAGAGTAAAGAGTATATAGATTTATAGATAAATGTATGAAACTGAACACGTGTACTTTTATTTGACTTTGTTTTAGAAATGAAGGAACTGACTCAGCATACATTCTTCTGTGTGAATGGCCGCCTCATGCTGTCTTGACTGTTTTGTTTTTTGGCTCCCTTCTCCATCACTGTCAGGTCTTCTCTGAAATCATCCCTGTCTTAATTTAAAAAATTCATTCATTCTGGGGGTGAATGGGGGTCCAGTGGTGAAGACGTTGTGCTTGAAATGCAGGGTTTGACTGGCTTCCCTGGTGGCTCAGACAGTAGAGAACCTGCCTGCAGTGCAGGAAACCCAGCTTCAGTCCCTGGGTTGGGAAGATCCCCTGGAGCAGGAAAGATCCCCACTCCATTGTCATTTCATTCTTTCATCATTTTCTCTCTCATCCCTTGGAGAAGGGAATGACAACCCGCTCCAGTGTCATTTTTTCCTGGAGAAAACCATGGACAGGGGAGCCTGGCAGGCTACAGTTCATGGGGTCCCAAAGAGTCAGACAGGACTGAGTGAAGAACACTTTCAGTTTCACTTTGGGAACTAAGATCCTGTACATTGCACAGTGTGGCTAAAATTAAAAAAAATTCATTCATTCTATAAATGTTTATTAAATATTTGGTGTTTCATATACTGCCCTCAACATTAATAATTCATAGTATTTAAAAAAGTCACCAGATATAATCCTCATTTTTTGGAGTTCACATCTTACAAGGCAGATAACTACCAATTAGATTACTGTGTTTGAGTTAATTTTTGTGATTCTTAGTAAAACAATAATTTTTTGGTTTAGTTGCTAAGTTGTGTCTGATTCTTTGCGGGCCCATGGACTGTAGCCCATCAGGCTTCTCTGTCTGTGGGGTTCTTCAGGCAAGAATACTGGAGTGGGTTGCCGTGCCCTCCCCCAGGGGATCTTCCTTCCTGACCCGGGGATCGAACCCGCTGCTTCTGCATTGCAGGCGGATTCTGTACCCGTTGAGCCAGCTGGGTAGCCACCTAAAATAATATACTTTGCTTAGAATTTTAAGGAGTATGCAGCTTTTACATAGGTATGGTAGATTAATTGTGAAAGCATGAGTTAGATGAAATGATGACATGAGAAAGATCAAAGTAAAGATTTGGAAATTTTGTGAAAGCTTGCTACTGCTGCTAAGTCGCTTCAGTCATGTCCAACTCTGTGCGACCCCATAGACGGCAGCCCACCGGGCTCCCCCATCCCTGGGATTCTCCAGGCAAGAGTGCTGGAGTGGGGTGCCATTGCCTTCTCCAATGCATGAAAGTGAAAAGTGAAAGTGAAGTCGCTCAGTCGTGTCCGACTCTTAGTGACCCCGTGAACTGCAGCCCACCGGGCTCCTCCATCCATGGGATTTTCCAGGCAAGAGTACTGGAGTGGGGTGCCATTGCCTTCTCCGTTTGTGAAAGCTTAGACCAAAGTGTTTTGTTTTTTGAACACTTGATGATAGATTATCTAGTTTGAAAAGTGAGGGGGGATTACATGGCATTTTTTGTTTTGGTTAGTAATTTTCTGTCCCCCCCACCTTTTTTTAAATGATGTATATCGAGAAACTTCTATTTTTATTTTTTGATGTTCATTAAACTTTATTTTTTATTGTAGTTGATCTGGCCTTTTTAATGTGCAGATGTTTTATATTTGAATTTAATTGTGTAATTTGTTAAAATTAGGACACAAGAGTTTAGAAATACTAAAATGAAATCATAAACATATCTGAAATGTTTATTTACTTATAAATTTGGTTGATTGATGGAACTATAAAATAGTTTTTTATGAAAATTGTTCTCAAAAATAAGTTTTTAAAATATAAAAACTATATATATATATATCTGTTTAAGGCCAAAAATAATTGCCTTTTATAATGACTATATAAGCATTACAAAAAGTACATAAATAGAACAGTTACTCTTGGGATATATTACTTTCTTTTTAGCTGTTTTTTCCCATAATATTGTCAGGTTTTCCTGATTTTGCAATATGGTTTTATTTAAATTTTTTTCTTAAAATTGCCCGCCAGCTTTATCAGAGTTATATTTTATAATGAATACATTTGAATTGTTGACTTCTTTAATTGAGAAAACCATCTTTCTGTAAGTGTTGAGATATCACAGGAGCTCAGGGCAAATTCTTCTTGATGGAGGATATTTTAGAAATCAGTATTTTTTGTATTGGAATTGTGTAACTATTTAAGCCCCAGTATTTTGACAAGTACTTTTCAGTCTTCGTTTATGGTAGCTTTCAAATTTCTCAGGTGGTCCAGTCGTTAAGACTATCCACTTGCACTGCAGTGGGCATGGGCTTGATCCCTGGTCAAGGAATTGAGATCCCATATGCTGTGCAGCCTGGCCAAAAAAAAAAAGAGAGATTGTTGTATGTAGTAGCTTTCACGACAAAAAACATTTTTTGGCTGTGCCTTGCAGCATAACAGGATCTTGTTCCCTGACAAGGAATTGAACCCGTGCCCTCTGCACTGGGAGCTCAGAGCCTTAGCTACTGGACTGCCAGGGAGGTCAGGACAAATAATTTTATGAGACAAAACTTGTCAGGTAAATTGTCTTTTTTATTGGTTGTTTTGAATGTTTTGTCAAAGTCAGATGATCCAAAATCATATGCCTTTTACATTTTCATCCATTTTTGTGTGAATATTGTTCAGTTGCTAAGCCGTGTCTAACTCCTTGTGATCCCACGCAGCATGCCAGGCTCCTCTGTTCTCCACTATCTCCTCGAGTTTGCTCAGATTCATGTCCATCAAGTCAGTGATGCTATCTTAACCATCTCATCCTCTGCTGCCCCCTTCTCCTTTTGCCTTCGATCTTTCCTAGCATCAGGGTCTTTTACTGTGAGTGGGCTCTTCACATCAGGTGACCAGAGTATTGGAGTTTCAGCTTCAGTATCAGTCCTTCCATTGAATATTCAGGGTTGATTTCCTTGAGGATTGTCTGGTTTGATCTCCTTGCAGTCCAAGGGACTCTCAAGCCTTCTCCAACACCACAGATCAAAAGTGTCAGTTCTTTGGCACTCAACCTTCTTTCTGGTCTGACTCTCAAATCTGTACATGACTACTGGAAAAACCATAGCTTTGACTATACGACTCTTGGTCAGCAAAGTGATGTCTCTGCTTTTTCAAATGGTATCAATATAAATACATCCAACTATGAATATTGGCACTCCTTTAAAAGATTGTTCCTGTGAGTTGAGATACATAGGCAATGATAAAATTTCAAGGTTAAATCTTGTATACCATTTGTGCTCTTAAAATTTAATTTTATTGTTTCTTTCTTGCCTTTTAAATTTAATTGGAGGATAATTAATTTACAATATGGTGATGGATACATCAACATGAATTGGCCCCCCATCTTAAACCCCCTCGCACCTCCCTCCCCACCCTATCCCTCTGGGTTGTCCCAGACAACTGGCTTTGGGTGCCCTGCTTCTTGCATTGAACTTGCACTGGTCATCTGTTTGACATATGGTAATGTACGTGTTTCAATGCTGTTCTCTCAAATCGTCCCACCCTCCGCTTCTCCCACTGAGACCAAAAGTCCGTTCTTTTTTTAAAAAATTAATTTATTTAAATGAAACAAAGATGAATAGTTTTAATGATAAAAGGTACAATTCACAAAGAAGATAGACATCATAAACCATTAGACACTTCAACAACAAAGAAAGCAAAAATCAGAAGAAATATACAGGAAAAGAAAAATATATAATCATAGACATATTGACATTTCTCTGAGAATATTTTATCAAGCTCAGAAAAAAGAATAGGAGCATCTTGAATTTTGTCATTAATAATTTAAATATAATAGGTTTATATTTAATTTACATTAATCATATCCTACATAAATGTATGTAAAATTTTGTATCTCATACATTGTTATTAGATGTCCATAGGACATTTGGAAAAACTGGAAAAAAGATAAACATTACTAAATTTCAAAAAGTAGAGTTCTTTTTTTGGTGTGTGATTCAGTTGTACTCATATTATTTATAATATTATTTTCCTTTAAAAGTTATTACAAGATATTGACTGTAGTTCCCTGTTCTATACAGTAAACCTTTGTTGCTTGTTGCATATCTATTTTTTAAAATTAGAAATCTACCATTCTGTTCATACTAAGTCACATAAAATAAAAATGTCATAAAGTTTTTGGTTAGGCAAAAATTTGTAAGTTGTCTAAAATATATATTTTGTATGTATTATATATGTATACAAAAGCTTTCTACTATGCTTGATAAAAGTTTGAGAAAGAACATTTCTAAAAAAGAGATGGAGAAATTGGAAAATATAAACGAAATGAAAAGGGAGCCCTGAATATGAAATAGAAAAAGTGAAACTAGATAAAAGTAAAAGATCCTCATATAGTCCAGTTGTTTTTAAACATGGCTGCTCATTGGAAATATATCTGGAGCTTTGACAAAAAAAAATAAAGCAGTACCTGGGCATTTGTATTTTTCAAAAAATTCTGAGATAATTCTGATATGCATCTGGATTTTAAAAAGTCTTTACAGGTTTTTATTAAATGGTAGTTTTGGTGATATAGAGGGCTTCCCTGATAGCTCAGTTGGTAAAGAATTCACCTGCAATGCAGGAGACCCTGGTTCAATTCCTGGGTTGGGAACATCCACTGGAGAAGGGATAGGCTACCCACTCCAGTATTTTTGGGGTTCCCTGTGACTCAGCTGGTAAAGAATTGCCTGCAATGCAGGAGACCTGGGTTCAGTCCCTGGGTTGGGAAGATCCTGTGGAGAAGGGAAAGGCTACCCACTCCAATATTCTGGCCTGGAGAATTCCATGGACTGTATAGTCCGTGGGGTTGCAAAGAGTCAGACATGACTGAGCAGCTTTTACTTTCACTTTCAATTTGGTGATACAGAATTCTATAATTTTTCTATTGACAACAATCATGATACACTAATAGTAACATAATCACAATAGTAAAAAAGATGTTTATCAGTTTTCACAATCAATAACCAGATGAAAAATAAAAGGTAATTACAAACAATATAAAGTAATTACAGTGTGAGGGGTTAAGCAGAGTGATGTGATAAGTGGAAGTGCATGCATGCATGTGTTTTCAGCCAGTCTGTGTCTTTTTAGTTGGTGCATTTAATCCATTTACATTTAAGGAAACTATATAATATATATGTCCAAGATATGTATGTTACCTGTTACCGTTTTCTTAATTGTTTTGGGTTTATTTTCTGTAGGTAGGGCTCTTCATTTTCTTGTTTTCTGCCTAGAGAATTTCCTTAAGCATTTGTTGTAAAGCTGGTATGGTGGTGCTGAATTCTCTTAACTTTTGATCTTCCATCAAATCTGAAGGAGAGTTTTGCTGGCTAGAATATTCTTGGTTGTAGGTTCTTCCCCTTCAGCACTTAAAATATGTCATGCCATTCCCTTCTGGCATATAGAGTTTCTGTTGAGAAATCAGCTGATAGCCTGATGGAATTTCCCTTGTATGTTATTTGCTGTTTTCCCCTTGTTGTTTTTAATTTTATCTCTGTCTTCAATTTTTGTCAGTTTGATTTCTGTGTGTCTCAGTGTGTTCCTCCTTGGGTTTATCCTTCCTGGGATTCGTGGACTTGGTTAACTGTTTCCTTTCCCATGTTTTCAGCTATTATCTCTTCAAATATTTCCTCAGTTCCTTTTTCTCTCTCTTCTCCTTCTGGGGCCCCTGTAATGCAAATATTCGTATGTTTAATGTTGTTCCAGAAGTCTCTTGGGCTGTCTTCATTTCTTTTCATTCTTTTTTCTGTATTCTGTTCTGCAACAGTGATTTCCACCATTCTGTCCTCCAGGTCATTTATCTGTGTTTCTGCCTCAGTTACTCTGCTATGGATTTCTTCTAGTGCACTATTCACCTCTGCTTGTTCTTTAGTTCTTGTAGGTCTTTGGTGAACATTTCTTGCATTTTCTCAATCTTTGCCTTCATTCTTTTTCCAAGATCCTGAATCATATTCACTGTCATTATTCTGATTTCTTTTTCTGGAAGATTGCTTATCTCCACTTCATTTAGTTTTTTTTCTGGGGTTTTATCTTGTCCCTTCTTCTGGGAGGTAACTTTCTGCTTTTTCATGCTGATTAATTTTCTGTAATGTGGTTTTGTTTTAGTTGCTGTGGGATTGTGGTTCTTGCTTCTTCTGTCTGCCCTCTGATGGAGGAAGCTAAGAGGCTTGTGTAAGCTTCCGGATGGGAGGGAGTGGTGGTGGAAAAAACTGGGAGTTGGCTCTGGTGGGCAGGGCCTTGCTCAGTTCAGTTCAGTTCAGTCACTCAGTCATGTCGGACTCTTTGCGACCCCATGAATCACAGCACGCCAGGCCTCCCTGTCCATCACCAACTCCGGGAGTTCACTTAGACTCACGTCCATCGAGTCCGTGATGCCATCCAGCCATCTCATCCTCGGTCGTCCCCTTCTCCTCCTGCCCCCAATCCCTCCCAGCATCAGAGTCTTTTCCAGTGAGTCAACTCTTCGCATGAGGTGGCCAAAGTACTGGAGCTTCAGCTTTAGCATCATTCCTTCCAAAGAACACCCAGGACTGATCTCCTTCAGAATGGACTGGTTGGATCTCCTTACAGTCCAAGGGACTCTCAAGAGTCTTCTCCAACACCACAGTTCAAAGGCATCAATTCTTTGGCGCTCTGCCTTCTTCGCAGTCCAACTCTCACATCCATACATGACCACAGGAAAACCATAGCCTTGACTAAACGGACCTTAGTTGGCAAAGTAATGTCTCTGCTTTTGAATATGCTGTCTAGGTTGGTCATAACTTTTCTTCCAAGGAGTAAGCGTCTTTTAATTTCATGGCTGCAGTCACCGTCTGCAGTGCTTTTGGAGCCCCCAAAAATAAAGTCTGACACTGTTTCCACTGTTTCCCCATCTATTTGCCATGAAGTGATGGGACCAGATGCCATGATCTTAGTTTTCTGAATGTTGAGCTTTCAGCCAACTTTTTCACTCTCCTCTTTCACTTTCATCAAGAGGCTTTTTAGTTCCTCTTCACTTTCTGCCATACTGGTGGTATCATCTGCATATCTGAGGTTATTGATATTTCTCCCGGCAGTCTTGATTCCAGCTTGTGTTTCTTCCAGTCCAGCGTTTCTTATGATGTACTCTGCATATCAGTTAAATAAGCAGGGTGACAATATACAGCCTTGACGTACTCCTTTTCCTATTTGGAACCAGTCTGTAAAGCTTTAATCCAATTAGCTGCTGATTGGTGGGGTTGTGCTCTCTCCCTGGTAGTTTTTGGCCTGAGGTGGCTCATCGGTATGGTTGGGTTAATGGCGACCCATGGTGCTGCAGTCCACGGGTTTGCAAAGAGCTGGACAGGATTGAGTGAGTGAACAACAAGAGTGTTTACACCAAGGGTAAGTTTTTTAGACAGCTGCCGCCAGGCCCCCCCATCCCCCCCACCCCACTAAAGTCTTGTAATCAAATCCCTCTGGGCTTCATGGTCAGATTCCCTGGAGATTCCCATTTGATTTTATCATGATTGTGCCCCTCCTGCCATCTCCCTTTGGCTTCTCCTTTGTCTTTGGATGTGGGATACTTTTTTTTGGTAGGTTCCAGTGTCCTGTCAGTGGTTGTTCAAGAGCTAGTTGTGATTTTGGTCTCTTGCAGAACAAGGTGAGTGCACATTCTTCTACTCCACCATCTTGAACTGGAAGGAAAACCCCCAATTCTGTGCTTTACGTCTGTGTCTCCTTTGCATGTAGAATTGTCAGTACCATTTATATGCATTCATATACTATATTTGTCTTTCTAACTTACTTCACCCTGTATATCAGGCTCCAGGTTCATCCACCTTATTAGAACTGACTGAAATGCATCTCTTTTTAAAGCTGAGGAATATTCCGTTGTGTATAGTCACCACAGCTTCCTCATCCATTCATCTGCCAGTGGACATCTAGGCTGCTTCCATGTCCTGGCTATTGTGAATAGGGCTGCAGTGAACGCTGGGGTCGTGTTTCTCTTTCAGTTCTGGTTTCCTCAAGGTATATGCCCAGCAGTGGGATTGCTGGGTTGTATGACAGTTCTATTCTCAGCTTTTCAAGGAGTCTGCACACCACTCTCCATAGTGGCTGTACCAGTTTGCATTTCCACCAGCTGTGTAAGAGGGTTCCCTCTTCTCCACACCCTTTCCAGCATTTATTGTTTATGGAGTTTTTGAGGTTGGCCGTTCTGACCATTGTGAGATGATGCCTCAGTGTGGTTTTGGTTTGCAGTTATAATAATGAGTGGTGTTGAGCATCTTTCATGCGTTTATTAGCCCTCTGTGTGTGCTCTTTGGAGAAATGCCTGTTTAGGTCTTTGCCCACTCTTTGATTGGGTCGTTCATTTTTCTGATATTGAGCTGCATGTATATTTTGGATTTTAATTCTTCGTCAGTTGTTTTATTTGCTGTTATTTTCTCCCATTCTGAGGGCTGTCTTTTCACCTTGCTTATAGTTTCCTTCATTGTGCAAAAGCTTCTTTCTTGTTTTTGTAGCAGTAAATTTCAGTCTTTCTGTTTATAAGCTTTACTTTTAAAAAATGCCATGTAAGAGTTAAAAGCGTAAGCTTTTTGCCCGTATCTCATATTTTAAGAATTCCTACTGATTTAAACAAACGCAACCAAAATGTAAGAAATCCCTTTACAAAAATTCAGTATCACTGTGGGACACTTAGGTTAATTTACAAATTAGTTTTTTAAAAGCTCCAGTGTTTCTAAAATTTGTTCATGATAGGCAGCACAAAGAGAAAGTTCCACAGCCATGCTGAATAATTGTGTTTGGTGTCAGCCTTGTCATTAACTTTTGTAGATTATTCTTTCTGTATAAAAAGAATTTTTTTTCAAATGTCAGTTTTGACAACAGATTTTTTTTTTTAAAATAGTAGAATGCATAAATTTGACGTAGCTATAAATTAGGAACACAACACAGTCAATGCCAAGTACCTTCCTTCTCTAAGGGTCTCTAAATTTAATAATAATATTTCTTCTTGTCATTCTGTTCTACCAAGATTTATATTCCTGTTACCATTTTAAAAACAAATAATTTTGCCTTTCATGCTGAACTTTTAAACAGAATTTATAGTAGCACTCAATAATGTCAGATGTGCCATCTTTAAGGATGAATTTCTAATAGCTTTACTTTGATTCCATGAACTGGATAAAAAAAATAAAGCTGTTATTCGATTCAGTGTAATTGCTTTTCTGTTTGAAGCATCTGGTATCACTGATACCAAGCTGATATCATTTAACTTTTGGCAAAGTTGTGGTTTTGTAAACAGTTTCACAATTGCTTTGTATTTAAGCATAAGATAATCTAGGATAAAAATGAGTAAAATTAATTTAGACGATTAGGGATTTGAGCTAATTGAGACAAATGCTCTTAGCATAATGTATAAACATTCTGTCTTTAGCTATGTGTGTTAGATTGTTTCCATGTACAGCCTTCTTAAAATAATTTAAAATATCTTTAAATAGATACTGGTGCTGAATCAGTGAATTTGTATCGTCTGCTTTTCATGTGGTCAGTGATACTACAATAGTGTCTGTGTTACATATTTATTATCCAGTTATTTTAGAAATGGAAATTCCATACTTAATTTTTTATTTAAGATGCATTTTTAAACACTGGTGTCAAAAGTTTATGGCAAAATGAAAAAGCAGTCAGTTCAGTCGCTCAGTCGTGTCCAACTCTTTGCAACCCCATGAACTGCAGCACACCAGGCCTCCCTGTCCATTACCAACTCCCGGAGTCCACCCAAACCCATGTCCATTGTGTCGGTGATGCCATCCAGCCATCTCATCCTCTGTCATCCCCTTCTCCTCCTGCCTTCAATCTTTCCCAGCATCAGGGTCTTTTCAAATGAGTCAGCTCTTCCCATCAGGTGGCCAAAGTATTGGAGTTTCAGCTTCAACATCAGTCCTTCCAATGAACACCCAGGACTGATCTCCTTAAGGATGGACTGGTTGGATCTCCTTGCAGTCCAAGGGACTCTCAAGAGTCTTCTCCAACACCACAGTTCAAAAGCATCAATTCTTCAGTGCTCAACTTTCTTTATAGTCTAACTCTCATATCCATACATGACCACTGGAAAAACTATAGCCTTCGCTATATAGACCTTTGTTGGCAGAGTAATGTCTCTGCTTTTTAATACGCTGTCTAGGTCGGTCATAACTTTCCTGCCAAGGAGTAAGCGTCTTTTAATTTCATGGCTGCAGTTGCCATCTGCAGTGATTTTAGAGCCCAGAAAAATAAAGTCAGCCACTGTTTCCCCACCTGTTTGCCATGAAATGATGGAACTGGATGCCATGATCTTAGTTTTCTGAATGTTGAGCTTTAAGCCGACTTTTTGGCTCTCCTCTTTCACTTTCATCAAGAGGCTCTTTAGTTCTTCTTCACTTTCTGCCCTAAGGGTGGTGTCACCAGCATATCTGAGGTTATTGATATTTCTCCTGGAGATATGCAGATAGGAAGCAACAGTTAGAACTGGACATGGAACAACAGACTGGTTCCAAATAAGAAAAGGAGTACGTCAAGGCTGTGTATTGTCGCCCTGCTTATTTAACTTATATGCAGAGTACATCATGAGAAACACTGGGCTGGAAGAAGCACAAGTTGGAATCAGGATTGCCAGGAGAAACATCAATAACCTCAGATATGCAGATGACACCACCCTTATGGCAGAAAGTGAAGAGGAACTAAAAAGCCTCTTAATGAAAGTGAAAGAGGAGAGTGAAAAAGTTGGCTTAAAGCTCAACATTCAGAAAACAAAGATCATGGCATCTGGTCCCATCACTTCATGGCAAATAGATGGGGAAACAGTGGGAACAGTAGCTGAATTTATTTTTTGGGGCTCCAAAATCACTGCAGATGGTGACTGCAGCCATGAAATTAAAAGACGCTTACTCCTTGGAAGAAAAGTTATGACCGACCTAGATAGCATATTCAAAAGCAGAGACATTACTTTGCCAACACAGGTCCGTTTAGTCAAGGCTGTGGTTTTTCCAGCAGTCATGTACGGATATGAGAGTTGGACTGTGAAGAAAGCTGAGTGCTGAAGAATTGATGCTTTTTGAATTGTGGTATTGGAGAAGACTCTTGAGAGTCCCTTGGACTGCAAGGAGATCCAACCAGTCCATTCTAAAGGAGATCAGTCCTGGGTGTTCTTTGGAAGGAATGATGCTAAAGCTGAAGCTCCAGTACTTTGGCCACCTCATGCGAAGAGTTGACTCATTGGAAAAGACTGTGATGCTGGGAGGGATTGGGGGCAGGAGGAGAAGGGGACAACAGAGGATGAGATGGCTGGATGGCATCACCGACTCAATGGACGTGAGTCTGAGTGAACTCCGGGAGATGGTGATGGACAGGGAGGCCTGGCGTGCTGCAGTTCATGGGGTCGCAAAGAGTCGGACATTACTGAGCGACTGAACTGAACTGGCAATCTTGATTCTAGTTTGTGCTTCCTCCAGCCCAGCGTTTCTCATGATGTGCTCTGCATAGAAGTTAAATAAGCAGGGTGACAATATACAGCCTTGATGTACTCCTTTCCCAAGTTGGAACCAGTCTGTTGTTCCATGTCCAGTACTAACTGTTGCTTCCTGACCTGCATATAGGTTTCTCAAGAGGGAGGTCAGGTGCTCTGGTATTCCTATCTCTTTCAGAATTTTCCAGTTTATTGTGATCCACACAGTCAAAGGCTTTGGCATAGTCAATAAAGCAGAAATAGATGTTTTTCTGGAACTCTCTTGCTTTTTCGGTGATCTGGCGGATGCTGGCAATTTGCTCTCTGGTTCCTCTGTCTTTTCTAAAACCAGCTTGAACATCTGGAATTTCATGGTTCACGTATTAGTGAAGCCTGGCTTAGAGAATTTTGAGCATCACTTTACTAGTGTGTGAGATGAGTGCAATTGTGCGGTAGTTTGAGCATTGTTTGGCATTGCCTTTCTTTGGGGTTGGAATGAAAACTGACCTTTTCCAGTCCTGTGGCCACTGCTGAGTTTTACAAATTTGCTGGCATATTGAGTGCAACACTTTCACAGCATCATCTTTCAGGATTTGAAATAGCTCAACTGGAATTCCATCACCTCCACTAGCTTTGTTCATAGTGATGCTTTCTAAGGCCCACTTGACTTCACATTCCAGGATGTCTGGCTCTAGGTGAGTGTGAATGACCACACCATCATGATTATCTGGGTCATGAAGATCCTTTTTGTACAGTTCTTCTGTTTACCACTTCTTCTTAATATCTTCTGCTTCTGTTAGGTCAATTCCATTTCTGTCCTTTATTACGAGAAAAAGCATTGCCAGACAACATACATAAGTGTTGTAAACAGAGATTTGTGCTGTATGTTAAATGACAAAACTGCTCTGGTAGGATGGAACTCTGGTATACTGTTCCCTTACATATTTCACATGTACCTAACCTATAATTTCCCATATTTCCTGCTGAGCCTGCAGAAATGCTGCTTTGTATTTGGCTGAAGCACAGCCCGGAGGAGAACTGCCTGATAGATTAAGTATCTGGTGAGGGAAGTAGAGTCAAAAACTTATTTGACTGTTCTAGTCCAGACCAGAAGGAGTTGTATCTCTGGACCAGTGTACTTGCTTTTATTTGTTACATAGCTGGCCAAAGATACAAGCTCATGTCTTGTTAAAAATTGCTTACATATTTTTTATTTGACATATAATTGATTTAAGGTAACTGGTTTTATCAGTTCTTTAACTTTTGAGAGGAATCTTATCAAAATCACTGTTTACTAAAATATCTCTTCAGATTTTCTGTTACGTTTAAAATACTTTTTTACAGGACTTTGAATAGGAAAGAGTAATATAAAGCATTAGTAATTACAACAGGGGATGGGAATAATAGAGGGATTGGCCAGGAAGAAGTGAAGAGACTAGGATCAACGTAAATGGAACAACCACTCCCTTCAGGACTGAGAGTGGACGCAGCTGAGATCCAGACCTTGTTGGAGAGGGCACAGCCATGGTTGTCGGGATAGCAGAGAAGCTGCTGTGGTACCGTGCTGGCGGAACTTGCCAGAAATGAACACCTAAGCGTGCTAGGAAAGAGTTTACAGGGATGTGTCTCACCGCGGACATCTGAGGGGGCTGACTAGAGGAGTGTGGGTTGCTGGTTGCTCTTGGCCACTGGTACTGCAGGAGATGCGAATGCCACAGGAGAGGGTCTGGAGAACACTGTGCTCCAGATAAGGAGTGAAATCTTCCTCCTGCGCTCTCAGCTGTGCCCCGTCCTGACTAAGCTCTTTGTCAAGCCTGCTGGTAAGGAAACATAGTCAGAGGGCCCAAATTCATTTCACAGAGCTGGCTTTGGGTGAATTTGGAGCTGTGGCTATGAACTAATAACTGGCACAAAAACAAACACCCTTCTCATTGTGTTGTGCTCTAGTAAATTTTAGTTTCTGATTTCAATGTGAAGTTTGTAATGCCTTCTTCTGTTTTTTTATTTTTTTAAATATTTTGGTCATAGTACTTGTTTTTATATCTACTCAATTCTACATCAGTATATCTGTCTATTAAATTTAAAAAGTTATCCATACTATTTTTGAAGCTTAAAAATTATATTTTAACTTCACAAGTATTTTGACTTAATTACCAGTTAATAGATATCATATGTCATTCTGTCTTGCATAAAATCTTCTAATATACCTTACATTGTTGCCTATGAAAATACCACTTGAGCTGAACCAGTCCACTCACGCTAACTGGATTGGAGGCATGCTTGTGTTTAATACTAGAAGTAACAGTTGTATTCCCCTCTCCTTAGTATAATGCAATAGTGATATCTTACACAAAGCAACTGTTACACTGAAATTGAAACAAAGTTGTATTTACTGGAAGATATTTTATGCAGGTTGTTTTTTCTAAAAACTTTATTTTGAATTCATTATAGATTCATAGGAAGTTGCAAAGAAGTGTACAGAGGTCTTGACTTGTTTTTGCCTAGTGTTAACATTATATATACCATGTCAAAACCAAGTCACTGGCATTGTTCACAATCCAGAGAACTTATTCATATTTCCCTAGTTATAAATGCACTTGTGTGTGTGTAGATCTATGCGATTTTAAATGGATAGGTAAGTATCACCACAGTGAAGATACAGATCTTCACCATCACTATAGGGCTTTTTTGTACTACCCCTTTGTAGCCACGTTTGTGAAAGTGAAAAGTGAATTCGCCCAGTTGTGCCCGACTCTGCAACCCCATGGACTGCAGCCTACCAGGCTCCTGTGTCCATGGAATTTTCCAGGCAATAGTACTGGAGTGGATTGCCATTTCTTTCTCCAGGGAATCTTCCCATTCCAGGGATTGAACCCAGGTCTCCCGCATTGTAGACAGACGCTTTACTGTCTGAGCCACCAGGGAAGTCACATTTACCCCATCCCTAATTTCTGGCCACTAATCTGGATTCCATTTTCATAATTTTGTTATTCAAAAATGTTATATAGATGGAATCCTGTAACTTTTTGAGGTTTATTTTTTTACTTCACACAGTTCTCTTGAGGTTCATCCAAACTGCTTTGTGTATTGCCAGTTCTTTTTTATTGCTGAGTAATATTCCATGGTATAGCTGTACCACAGGGGGTTTAATCATTATTAAACCACTGTTCATTGAAAGACGTTTAGGTAGTTTGCAGTTTTTAGCTATTCTGAGTAAAACTGTTATGAATACTTGTATATAAGCTCCTATATGAAATGTCTTGATTTTTCTGAGCTAAATCCCCAAGAACACAATTGTTGGGATGTATGGTAAGTCTATTTGAAAGGAATTTCCAGGCTATATTCCAGAGTGACTACCATTTTATATATCTACCTGCGATATATAATTGTCCAATTTCTCTGTATCCCCATTAGTATCTATTGTCACTGTTTTTAATTTTAGCCATTTTGATAGGTGTGCAGTGATATCTCATTGTGTTTTAATTTGCAGTTTCCTAGAGACTAAGATGGTGAATATCTTTTCATGTGTTTATTTGCCATTTGGTAAAATGTCCATGCCTTTTGCCCATTTTCTTTCTCTTGAGTTTTGAGAATTCTTTTTATTTTCTAGTTCTAGGCTTTTGTCAGATACATGGGTTGTACATATTTCTTCTGTAGTATCTTTTTTAAAAATTGGGATATAGTTGCTTTGCAATATTTTGTTAGTTTTGGCTGTACAATGAAGTGAACCAGTTGTATGTATACATCTGTCCCCTCACTCTTAGACCTCCCTCCCACCTGCACTTCCATCCCACCCCTCTGGATCGTCACAGAGCGTGGAGCTGAGCTCCCTGCGCTATGCAGCAGGTTCACACTAGCTGTCTGCTTTATCCGTTGCAGTGTATCTATGTCAATCCCAATTCATGCCACCCCTTCCCCCTCACCTCCCAAGTCTACACATCTGTTCTCTACATCTGCATCTCTGTTCCTGCCCTGCAGATAGGTTCAGCTGTAACATTTTTCTAGATTCCACACATATGCATTAATGTACAATACTTGCTTTTCTCTTTCTGACTTCACGCTCTATGACACACACTATGCTCATCCACCTCACTGCAACTCACCCAGTTTTGTTCCTTTTAAGGCTGAAGAATATTCCATTGTGGACATGCACCACATCCTTATCCATCCATCTAACCAGTGGACACGTCGATTGCCTCCACATCCTGGCTACTGGAATAGTGCTGCAGTGAACATTGGGATGCATGTCTTTTTGAATTATGGTTGTCTCTGGGTATATACCAGTAGTGGGATTGCTACAACATACAGAGTTCTATTTTTAGTTTTTTGCGGAACCTCCATACAGTTTTCCATAGTGGCTGTATCAATTTACATCCCCAGCAGTGGTGCAAATACTGCTGTGCTAAGTCACTTCAGTCGTGTCCGACTCTTTGTGACCCTATGGACTGTAGCCCACCAGGCTCCTCTGTCCGTGGGATTCTCCAGGCACGCATACTGGAGTGGGGTGCCATGCCCTCCTCCAGGGGCTCTTCCCAATCCAGGGATGGAACCGGCATCTCTTATGTTCCTGCATTGGCAAGTGGGCTCTTTACCACTGGCACCACCTGGGAAGCCCAGTAGTGCAAGAGAGTCCCCTATTCCCCTCTCCCTCCCCAGGATTTATTCATAAAACCTTTTTTCTGAACTCTCCTCTAGATTGGAGGATAGTTACTTCACAGCGTTGTGCGTCAGCGTGAATCGGCTGAGTGTACACATATGTCCTCTCTCTCGAGCCTCCCTCCCACCCTTCCGCGCCACCTTTCTAGGTCACCTTCCTAGGTCATCCCAGAGCACCTAGCTGCGCTCCCTCATTGCGCAGCAGCCCCCCACTTGCTGCTCTTTTGCGCAGCAGTGTGTGTGTGTCAGTGCTGCTCGCTGTGTCTGTCCCACCCTCTCCTTCCCCTGCTGCACCCGTGAGTCCATTCTCTGCGTCTGCATCTCTGTGCATGCCCTGCAAGTAGCTTCATCAGTCCATTTCTCTAGATTCTACATATATGCGTTAGTACAAGGTATTTTTTTTCTTTCTGACTTCAGTCTGTATGACACACACTAGATTCATCCACCTCATTCCACCTGGCTCACTTTTGTTTCTTTGTAAGACTAATATTCCGTTGTATATATGTACCACGACTTCTTTATCCATTCATCTGTTGATGGACATGTAGGTTGCTTCCATGTCCTGGCTGTTGTACATGGTGCTGTGGTAAACATTGGAGTACATGTGTCTTGTTATGGTTTTTTCAGGGTATATGCCCAGAAGTGGAGTTGCTGGGTCATACGGTAATTTTATTCCTGTTTTTTAAAAGAATCTCCATACTGTTCTCCATAGTTGCTGTATCAATTTACATTCCCACCAGCAGTGCAAGAGGGTTCTCTTTTCTCTATATCCTCTCCAGCACTTACTGTTTGTAGATTTTTAAAAATAATTTTATTTATTTGGCTGTGCTGGGTCTTCGTTGCTTTCAGGCCATTCCCTAGTTGCGGTGAGCAGGGGCCACGCTATCCGTGGCGGCGAGCAGGGGCCACGCTATCCGTGGTACTTAGGCTTCCTGTAGCGGTGGCCTCTTGTTGCGGAGCACAGGTTCTAGAGCATTTGGACTTCAATATCTGCGGGTCCCAGGCTCTGGAGCACAGGCTCAGTAGTTGTGGCTCACAGCTGAGCACACTGGCTTAGTGCCCTGTGGCATGTGGGGTCTTCCAGCGATTGAATCTGAGTCTCCCTCAGTGGCAGGCAGGCTCTCTATCTCTGAGCTGCCAGGGAAGCCCTGTTTGTAGATTTTTTGATAATGGCCTTTCTGACCAGTGTGAAGTGACACCTCACTGAGGTTTTGATTTGCACTTCTCTAAGAATGGGTGATGGTGAGTGTCTTTGCATGTTTGTTGGCCATATCTGTTTGTCCTCTTTGGGGAAATGTCTGTTCAGGTCTTCCACCCATGTTTTGATTTGGGTTGTTTGTTTTTCTGATATTGAGCTGCATGAACTGCTTGTATATTTTGGAGAGTAATCCTTTGTCAGTTGCGATTATTTTCTGCTATTTGGAGGGTTGTCCTTTCATCTTGTTTATGGTTTCCTTTGCTTTGCTAAAGCTTTCAAGTTTAATTAGGTCCTGTTTGTTTTTATTCTCTTTAGGAGATAGGTCAAAAAAGGTCTTGCTGTGATCTATGTCAGAGCTTTCTGCCTGTGTTTCCTGTAAGAGTTTTATAGTGTCCAGTTTCACAGTCAGCCATTTGGAGTGTATCTTTGTGTATGGTGTTAGAGAATGTTCTGATTTCATTCTTTTACACGGAGCTGTCCAGTTTTACCAGCACCACTTATTGAAGAGACTCTTTTTTGCTCCACTGTATATTGTTGCTGCTTTTGCGATAGATTAGGTGACCATAGTTGTATGCGTTCATCTGTGGGCTTTCTGTCTGGTTCCATTGATCCTGTATAGATCCTACACAGATCCTTTTCCATTGATCTATATTTCTGTTTTTGTGCCAGTATAATACTGTCTTGATCACTGTAGCTTTGTTTGTAATACAGTCTGAAATCGGGAGCCTGATTCCTCCAGCTCCATTTTTCCTTCTCAAGATTGCTTTGGCTATTTGAGGCCTTTTGTGTTTCCATGGAAACTTTAAAAATGTTTTGTCCTAATTTTGTGGAAAATGCCATTGGTAATTTGATAGGGATTCCATTCATTGAATCTGTAGATTGCTTTGGGTAGTATAGTCATTTTCACAGTTTTGATTCTGCCAATCCAAGAACATGGTTTATCTCTTCATCTAGTTGTGTGGTCTTTGATTTCTTTCATCAGTATCTTAAAGTTCTCTGGGTACAGGTCTTTTGCCTCCTTAGGTAGGTGTATTCCTAGGTATTTTTTTGTTTTTGTTGTGTTCGTAAATGAGATTATTTCCTTAATTTCTTTTCCTGATCTTTCATTGTTAGTGTATAGGAATATAAGAGATTTCTGTGCAGTAATTTTGTATCTTGTAACTTTACCAAACTCATTGATTAACTCTAGCAGTTTTCTGGTGGTGCTTTTAGCATTTTCAGTGTATAGTGCCATGCCCTTTTACTTCTTTTCCAATTTGGATTCCTTTTATTTCTTTTGCTCCTCTGATTGCCATGGCTAGGACTTTCAAAACTATGTTGAATTATGGTGGCAAGCATGGACATCCTTGTCTTGTTCTTGATCTTAAATGCTTTCTGTTTCTCTTCATTCAGAATGATCTTTGCTGTGGGTTTGTCTTATATGGCTTTTACTATGTTGAGATAGGTTCCTTTTAAGCTAACTTTCTGGAGAACTTTGATCATACATTGGTGTTGAGTTTTTGTCAAAAGCTTTTTCCGCATCTATTGAGATGATCATATGGTTTTTATTCTTCAGTTTGTTAATATATCACATTGATTTGCATATATTGAATCCCACTTGATCGTGGTGTATGATTTTTTTAATGTGTTATTGGATTCTATTTGCTAGTATTTTGTTGAGGATTTTTGCATTATGTTCATCAGTGATATTGGCTTATAGTTTCCTTTTTGTGTGATATCTTTGGTTTTGGTATCAAGGTGATGTTGGCTTCATAGAATGAGCTTGGGAGCATTCCTTACTCTGCAGTTGTTTGGAAGCATTTGAGAAGGATGGATGTTGGCTCTTCTCTAAATGTTTGATAGAATTTGCCATCTGGTCCTGGATTTTTGTTCATTTGAAGATTTTTAATCACAGTTTTAATTTCGCTACTTGTGATTGGTCTGTTTATGTTTTCTTTTTCTTCCTAGTTCAGTCTTAGAAGGTTGTACTTTCCTAAGGATTTGTCCATTTCTTCTAGGTTGTCCATTTTATTGGCATATAGTTGATTGCAGTAGTCTCTTATGATCCTTTGTATTTCTGTAGCATCTGTTGTAATACCTCTTGTTTCATTTCTAATATTATTGACTTGAGTCCTCATTTTCTTGATGAGTCTGGCTAAACGTTTATTGATTTTGCTTATCTTAAAGAACCAGCTTTTAGTTTCACTAATTTTTGCTATTGTTTTCTTCATTCTTATTTCATCTATTTCTGCTCTGATTTTTGTTATTTCTTTCCTTCTGCTAACTTGGGCTTTCTTTTTTCTTTCTCTGGTTGCTTCAGGTGTAAGGGTAGGTTGTTTATTTGGGGTCTTTCTTCTCTCTTAGGGTGGGGTCATACTTTTGTATAACCTTCCCTGTTAGAACTGCTTTTGCCACATCCCGTAGACTGTGGGTTGCCATGTTTTTGCTGTCATTCCTTATGTATTTTTTTATTTCCTCTGATTTCCTCAGTGATCTCTAATTAGATTTTCTGTCTCTTGAGCTTTGAGAATCTTTTATATATTCTAATACTAGACTTCTGTCAGGTATGTGGGTTGTACATATTTCTTCTATCTGTAGTTTGCTTTTTATCCTCTTAACACAGTTTTTCTTAGAGCAGAAGTTTTAAATTTTGATGAAGTCCAGTTTATTGTTTTCTTTACTTTTATGGGTCATGTTTTTGATGTCAAGTCTATGCTATGCTAAGTCGCTTCAGTCGTGTTTGACCCTGTGCGACCCCATAGATGGCAGCCCACCAGGCTCCCCCATCCCTGGGATTCTCCAGGCAAGAACACTGGAGTGGGTTGCCATTTCCTTCTCCAGTGCATGAAAATGAAAAGTGAAAGTGAGGTCGCTCAGTCGTGTCCGACTCTTAGTGACCCCATGGACTGCAGCCCACCAGGCTCTTCTGTCCTTGGGATTTTCTAGGCAAGAGTACTGGAGTGGCATGCCAGCAAGTCTAAGAACTGCTAATTTACTCACAGGTCTGAAGATTTGCTCCAGTTTTTTTAATGTAAAGTTTTATAGCTTAAAACTATAGTTTTATAGTTTCAGGCAGTGAATCATTTTGAACTAACTTTTGCATGTGATGTGAGGTTTAACTCAGTGTTCATTTTTTGACCTATGAGTGTCTAGTAGCTTCAGCACCATTGGAATTAACTTCCATTGAAGAACTTTTCCTAAAAAATCAAGTAGGTATGTCTATGTGAGTCTGTTTCTGGGTTCTCTGTGTAACATTGATCTCTGTGTATATGCTTCAATACTGTCTTGTTTGCTGTGGCTGTAGAGTGAGCCATAGCATCAGGAAGTGTTATTCCTATCACTTTGGCAAAACTTTTTTGGCCATCCTAGGACCTTTCCTTTTCCATATACATTTTAAGATAAGTTTGTCTGTCTAAAAGAAAAATAATCTGTAGGCTTTTAACAGCAATCTTGTTAAATTTTGGAAAATCATCTTATGGAGTGTTGAAATCTTTACCATGCTGAATTACTTCAGTTTTAAATTTAAATGAAATAAAATTAAGAATTTAGATTCTCAGTACTCCTGTTTCAGGTACTCAGTAAGGCATGTTGGTTTATGGCTACTGTGTTAAACAGTGTAGCTTCAGACTCTTCCCTGTTTCTGAAACACCTTTCTCCTATTCAAGAAGCGTTAATTAACTTCTTACTCTTTTAAACTCAGCTCAGATGGCACCTTGTCCTAGACATGTTCTCTGTCCCATGTCTCGTTCCTCAGCCCAAGTCTTCCCGTCGAACTCCATGTTCGTTTCTATTATGGTGATGATTATGTACTCACTCCTGCTCAGGGTTGCATTGTACGCTGATTACCTTTTTACTTGTCTGCTTCATCACTAAATTATAAGCTACTTTGAATCAGATTGTGTGATTATCCTTGTATCTCTAGCACCTCACACCTAAATAATTGGGGAGATATGAATAGTAGTATCACATCTAGTTAATTTGCTTACCATTTTCTAGAATTGTGGCCCCTCAGCTTTTGGAGCATGTATTACCTATGGTATATATATTTATTATAAAATCTGAACCTGTGTTATGATTAGCTAATATCTACAGCATATTATAGTTTAGAGTGGGGCATTTATCATTAACAACAGTGGCTGTAAATTTGTGTTTCAAATAGTCTTGATACTTTTGAAAATTTGTGGCTGAGTTTTTTTTTTTTTTTTTAGATTTAATTCTATTTCCATTTTTAAAAAGTATGGTACCTCTTTCACAACTAATGAACCACTGTTGATATACTGTCACTTACTGAAGCCCATTGTTTATTAGTATTTGCTTAGATTTTACCTAAGGACCTCTTTCTGATTTAGGATCCCATTCAGGAGACCATATTACATTTAGTTGTCATATCTCTTTAGCCTTTTCTCACCCTGTTGTTGATTAACTTAACAGTTTGAGGAGTCAGAGTATTTTGTGCAGTGTCCTCCAAATGGAATTTAATGTTTTCTTCATGAATAAATAGGAATTACAGGTTTTAGGGGGAAGATCACAGAAGAAGTAAATGCCATTATTGCCGTTGTTTTTGCCTCGTTAATGTGACTGTTAATGTACTAGTCATTGGAAAAGTATCCATTCTCCATCATCTTCTTTGCTTGTGCTTGCTTATTAATACCGTCTTGAATGAGAAGTTTCTCTGTGGACATCTTTTAAAGCCATAGTTTGTTTTGTGTTAGTTTACTTAAACTTGGTAATATAAACTATAAATCTGTTTAACTTGCCTGTCACAGTAGAGCACATCCAAATACAGCATGCCAGGGGCGAATGCACCGGTTGTATGGCGAGGTCTGTCAGTTTGGTGACCTGGACGTACTGGAGAACTAACCTCACGTTATTTTTTTGTTTGAATTTTACATGACTTTTACTATACTACACAGTTATGAGGATGCCAGTGACAGCCTGTAATTTAAATACCACTAAAGTAAAATTTCTCTTATATTTTAAATGAGAAACTTAAATAGAAGTTCTGACGTTTTCTCCCCTTAACCCCAGTGGATTGCCTTGCTGTAATCCCTGTATCCCTGAAGTGCTCACATCTGACTCTGGAGACCAGTGATCTAGAGAACTGGAAGAATTTCAAAGATCATTTTACTGTCTGCTTAAATTGATTCTTTTCTGCATCCTCCAGACTTCCTCACATTATTATTCCTTTGTGCACTGTATCCTTGTTATGACATTTCTTTCTGTTTTCTGATAACAAGACTGAATGTACATGACTGCATTCCAATTAGTTAGAACCGGGAATCCATTTAGAAATCCCAGCCATTGCTAGATTACTTGACTTAAAAATTTTCTTTTGGGGAGTGGGTTAATTAGGAGGGCACTTCTAGGAGGTTGACATTTTTATATTCTCTAGGAACATAGAATTTGAATGATTTCACTCTTTTGCCTTTTAAGTCTTCATTTCTTTTCATCTTATAAACACCTTCCTATTTCCCCAGTGGTTGTGAGTAATTCTTTGAAATGGGAAGATGCATGTGTATAACACTGGGAAAAATTAGAAAATAATACAGACTAGGATCATTTTAAGGAAATGCAGGATACAGCATATGAACCTAAATCATGATGAATTAGGACTGATTATTTTATCTCCAAAGGGATTTTTTAACATTAACAAAGTATTTAGGAGAGAAACCCATTCATTCCATTCACTGTATAGTTCATCTAATATAATTCAGCTTGTCAAACTTTTTCAGAATTTTCTACTATACAGTGAGGCATATATCTCTAGGCATTTATGACTGGTTCCTGTTGTTACTGAAAGTTGCTCAGTTGTGTCTGACTCTTTGCAACCCCGAGGACTGTGGCCTGCCAGGCTCCTCTGTCCATGGAATTCTCCAGGCAGGAATACTAGCGTGGGTAGCCTTTCCCTTCTCCAGGGAATCTTCCCAACCCAGGGCTCGAACCCTGGTCTCCCACATTGCAGGCAGATTCTTTACTGTCTGAGCCACCAGGGAAGCCCTGTTGTTAAGAGTTTCCAGTTAATGGATGCTGTATAAGGCAATACTTGGACAATCTATACTACTGTATATTATTATACTTCACAAATGTAATATCAGAAGTTAATGATACATATTTTATTGGGAGGTCTTGATTATAACCTTTTTAAGGAAAATAAGTATAATGTATTCCATTTTACTTTATATAATATTATATATATAATATTTTGATGTGACTTTTACTTATTTTAGCATTTGTGGCCTATGTAATAATCAGAAAATTCAGCTTAACATTAACTACATAATACTAAAATCTAAGTCTCTAAATATGATAGGTAAATTACAAAATTTAGAAACCGGCATTTTGATGCAACAATAAGAAAAAGAAATTCATGATACATTCTAAGTATGGTGTATGGCAGCATGCTCAAGGAAGTCAGTATTTTATGTCTGTTTTACATTTTTGAGATGCTGCTTCCTGAATTCTTTTGATTTTAGTGCATGTGAGTATGTTTTAACAAATTTTGTGACACTTGTTAAATTTTTTGTTTAAAAATATTTATTCAGGTTAAATGCAGACTTTGGTCATTCCTGGTAAACTGTTAATAATTGCATGGTTTTCATTTGTTACTGCCTTCCCATTGTTTCAGATGGTTCTCTTTTTATTATTGAGAGCTATTCTCTTGTCATATGTTCCTCATCTGAAGCATCATCATTCAGAAGAATAATTGAATGAATTTGAATACACTCTGAATAGATTCGTGTTGACTGTGTTACTCTACAACTTTAGCTCGGAACTAGTCATGGTTATTATTTTTCAGTTGTTTCTCCCAGTTGCTAATACTAAAACTCTGACTCACATGACCCTTTCCTTATAAGATAGATTCTTGCAAAGTTAACTTTGAGCATATATAATTCCATTTACCTAATGATTTATATTACAAAATATAAAATTTGGTGGCAGTGGCCAACATACACTGCAGGAGGTTACTGAAAAGTATATCTATAAACACATTTAAACAGTGTTGGGTTTTTTTTGGTGTTTTTTTCCTTTTGATGTTTTTGTTAGTGAGCAACAATATAAATAAAATATAATTGCTGAGAGCCTAAATAAACAGAAACATAGTATAAAGAATCAGTCATTTTTCTTTAAGCAAGTTTTTTTCTTTTACAACAGTATAGCATGTATATCTTCCAGGTTCTTTAGATTCTAGGTCTGTATTACTCATATAATTAACACCAACTTCTGAAGCAAATAATCCCCAGATCTTAGTGGCTTAAGATAAAAATCTTTGTCTTGGTCTTGAGAAGTGTATGTAGATGTTTCTGTTCAGACAGCTTTCCCAGAAGGATCTCCTCTAAGCAGTGACTCTGGAGTCTAAACTCCTTCAGCATTTTACACTTGTGGCCAATTGTGTGACCTTTTAAAGTCTCAGAAATATGTGGGTATTTTTCAAAACTCTTTTTTTTTTTTTTGAACATGAAAACATTTTGCATTTGGGTATAGCCAATTAACAATGTTGTGATAGCTTCAGGTGAACTATGAAGGGACTCAGCCATACATATGTATGTATCCATTCTCCCCCAAACTTCTCTACCATCCAGGCTGGCACATAACATTGAGCAGAGTTCCATGTGCCATACAGTAGGTTTTTGTTGGTTATCCATTTTAAATATACCACTGTGTACATGACTTTCCCAAAGTCCTTAACTGTCCCTTCCCCGTGGCAACCGTGAGTTCGTTTTCTCAGTCTGTGAATCTCTTTCTGTTTTGAAAGTAAGTTCATTTGTATCATTTCTTTTTAGATTCCAGATAGAAGGGATGCCATATGATATTTCTGTTTCTCTGACTTACTTCCCTCAGGATGACACTCACTGGGTCCATCCGTGTTTCTGCAGATGGCCTTATTTCCTCCTTTTTACTGGCTGGGTAATATTTCATTGTTAGTCCCCAAGGCATGCCATTCAGCAGCCTCTCCTTCTTGGGCTTTCGGGTATTCTGTTGTTTGCCTCAGCTGTTATCCCTTGTCCCAGGTATCAGTGTGCATTTATCTGACATGTTTCTGACAAATGCGTCTTGGAGGTCCCCCAGCACTGGGCAGGTTCCAAGTAGGAGGAGATAAAGGAATGCTGCTCCTCCAGGGAGTCACCAGACAGGTCACAGCAGTCCCAGTTGTTCAAGGATAAGGTTTGTTCTGTTCTCTCTGATACCAGGTACCTGTGCTGGGACCAGGAACTGTTGTCTTCAAGGACAGCCCTTCATCTGAGAGCGTGGGGCAGAACCAGACTTAGTTAAAACACACAGAGCTCTCTGACTGGGATTCACCTTTTTTCCCTTGAGTTTGGTAACGTTTACCTGATTATCACAAAGTTTAAGTTTCTAGAGTTCTGAAAAAGTTGGTTTTGACAGTTTTTGCCAGTGTATCTGTTACTTTTGTGGAGGGGTTAATTATTGGGGAGTTCCCTATCCCACCCTTTTTGCTGACATCTGGTTCTACAATTTTTAATGTTCAAGAATGGTTCTATCCTAGGACATTAGGAAGCAAGAGGTGATGATGACAAGGAGATGTTACACACTGGATACTAATGGAAGAGTACCCGAATGGAGACATACTGTAGGCAGCTGTAAATGTGGGACTGTAGTGAAAGGCAGAGGTATCAGGGTGTGAGGTCAGACTTTGGATTTGGTGATGTTGAACCCTTGGAACTTGGAAGTGAATTTGTAGAAAGAATACTGAAGGGCTGCTGAGGCCTTAGATTGGAGAATGGCCTACAGTATAGCTGTGTAAAAGGAAATAAATTAGTGTGGTGCAGTAGAATGTCTTCTTTTTCAAAAGATTATTTTTGGGACCTTATTTTTGGAATTTGATATAAACTAGCACATCAGTTTCTAATTGAGTCAATTTCTGTCATTTCTGAAAAAGATAGTTAGTGTGCATAGTCTTTGGGACTCCACAGTTAACGGCTGTTGGTTGGGATTGGAAGAAGGAATTATTCCAATTCTGGTATATCTCTGCTTAGTTTTGAATCAGAGGGCTGCTGATTTGTTATTTTTCTTTCACTTTGTCAACTCCTTACCCCCTTTCAAGCTCAGGTAGATTATTTGTAGTTACCATTAATGCCGTAACTTTTAAAATCTCTGCTGAATCATTTTGAACAACCAATTTAGTGAAACTAACAATGGAAATCCACTGCAGTATTCTTGCTGGGAAAATCCCATGGACAGAAGAGCCTCGCATGGGGTCACAAAGAGTCAGACACAACTGAGCATACACACACAACTTTCTGTTATCTAGCCAGTCCTCCAAGTATTCAAACCAACCTTACCCTGTTTTCCACTTCTTCCTATTCTCCTTTCCCTTCCAGGCTTTATTTCTCTCATATTTAATTACAGGCATTTATGAAAAGGCAATGAGATGAAATTGATAAAAATTCCAGTATACTTCACCAATTTCCAGAATAAAATACTGGAGGCTTTAATTATTTGCAATTGCCAAAAATCTCATTAAATTTCAAGATTGTAGTTCATAAATATAATATAGACTGAATCATAATCTCTTGGGAGTTTCAAAGTAATTTCTCTCTAGTGACTTGTAAGTTATTTGTCTTTTAAAAATCAATCCATAATTAGACTGTAAGAGAAAGGATATGATCAGGGAAGTTTTAATTGCTCCCTATGTGTATTTTACCAAAGTAGTAACATTTTAGAAAAATTGGAATAGGATAGTATACTATAGAGACTGGGTTTTAGAAACACCAAAAGCATTTCCCCTTGCGTATTGGTTTAGATCATGTTAACAATTTGTAAATGGACTAATAAAGTATACAGGTTTTAAAAAATTCTGTTTATAGCTGAATATTCGCTTTTGTGAATATGTATTCTATATTCTTACACTGGTCTGTAGGAGTACTATAAAAACCTATGTTGTCTCTATGCACTGGAGGTCATGTGCACGCCTTGGAAGCTGGTCTCAAGGCCGGGGCCTAGCTCAGTGAAATGGGGAAGCTTGTAAAGGGACTTAAGGACAGGAATCCTGTGGCCTGCAATGCAGCATCTACACTTTTCTGTGTTTTCTTACCGTCTTAATATGACCTTACAGAACTGGGGAATGAGGATGGTGACGATTAGAAGGCGGGGTTCCCCTTTGCTCACTTGGCAGCACGGGAGACAGGTCCCACCTACTCAGTCTTTGTCTCATTCTTCTTGGAATGTGTAGGGACTGAGATTTTTAGTAACTCTCGGGATTCTGATCTCAGCCTGTTTAAAACTGTGGTCTAGCAGGGCAGACCACCTTTGGAAAAAGATATTAAGAGAAGTGTACATCAAACTGAGTGGAGTAGACATCAGATTTAACCCTGTGTGATCTGTATGTCTCTTCAGTACTATGATAATTGAGAATCGCTTGTTATGGAAATTAATAATGTTTACATTTTACTGGGATTTTGTACTTAAGTTATATTTGAGTCTTTTAAAAGATAAGTTCCGAATTCTGTTTAAGTATTTTTTTAAAAAAAGATTGGATAAGACTGTATGAAATGGCACATTTGTTTTGTAAAAGAATTATTTTTCTTAAGCTGATTTTACTACAGTACGTAAGCCAGAACTTACAGTTGAACTTGTAACATAGAGTAGGCACATGCATTATAAATGATCAGAAACTTTTTCATGGTTTTCGTTTTGAGTCATTGTAGTGATTGACCATCATGCAAACATGTCTAGTTTCTCCTTATGATTTAAGTCTAGAATTTTTACTTAATAATGGTGGGATTATTAGGTATATGTAACATAACCAGCACTACTTAGTTTCTCATAAGTCTAGGCTAATGTGTTTATGTCCATGAATATCCCAGAAGCTCTCCTGTGCAAAATGATAGTTCAGTTCAGTCGCTCAATCGTGTCCGACTCTTTGCGACCCCATGAATCGCAGCACGCCAGGCCTCCCTGTCCATCACCATCTCCCGGAGTTCACTCAGACTCACGTCCATCGAGTCCGTGATGCCATCCAGCCATCTCATCCTCTGTCGTCCCCTTCTCCTCCTGCCCCCAATCCCTCCCAGCATCAGAGTCTTTTCCAATGAGTCAACTCTTCCCATGAGGTGGCCAAAGTACTGGAGTTTCAGCTTTAGCATCATTCCTTCCAAAGAAATCCCAGGGCTGATCTCCTTCAGAATGGACTGGTTGGATCTCCTTGCAGTCCAAGGGACTCTCAAGAGTCTTCTCCAACACCACAGTTCAAAAGCATCAATTCTTCAGCGCTCAGCCTTTTCACAGTCCAACTCTCACATCCATACATGACCACAGGAAAACCCAAGCCTTGACTAGATGGACCTTAGTCGGCAAGTAATGTCTCTGCTTTTGAATATGCTGTCTAGATTGGTCATAACTTTTCTTCCAAGGAGTGTCTTTTAAATTCATGGCTGCAGTCACCATCTGCAGTGATTTTAGAGCCCCCCAAAATAAAGTCTGACACTGTTTCCACTGTTTCCCCATCCATTTCCCATGGAGTGATGGGACCAGATGCCATGATCTTAGTTTTCTGAATGTTGAGCTTTAAGCCAACTTTTTTACTCTCTTTCACTTTCATCAAGAGGCTTTTTAGTTCCTCTTCACTTTCTGCCATAAGGTGGTATCATCTGCATATCTGAGGTTATTGATGTTTCTCCTGGCAATCTTGATTCCAGCCTGTGCTTCATTCAGCCCAGTATCTCTCCTGATGTACTCTGCATATAAGTTAAATAAGCAGGGTGACAATATACAGCCCTGATGTACTCCTTTTCCTGTTTGGAACCAGTCTGTTGTTCCATGTCCAGTTCTAACTGTTGCTTCCTGACCTGCATATAGGTTTCTCAAGAGGCAGGTCAGGTGGTCTGTATTCCCATCTCTTTCAGAATTTTCCATAGTTTATTGTGATCCACACAGTCAAAGGCTTTGGCACAGTCCATAAAGCTGTATATTGTAGAATATTTTTCTTTGGTTAATAATGAAGTATAAGTCTCTTACTTTCATCCTGAGATCATATTGAATATGTTAAATTTCCATTTTAACATATTGAATAAAGATTTTATTTAAGAAAGTAACCCCCCTCTAAGCCCTTGATAGCATCTGAATGTTAATATTTTTGTGTTTGTTTAAAATTTGAAATTTAAGATATACCAGAGTAGAATAAAATTACAAAAAAAAATCTTACTAAGTAAAACTCTGGCCTTTATAGTCACTTTAATTTTATACTGATAATGTTTTAGAAACTAAAACTAGTGAAAAATTATGATTTCAGTACCTCTATTGAAACTTACTTTGGTACTAAGTTAAACTCCATTTAACTCTATTACTTTCTTTTCCAACAGACATTCAGTTGTTTCAGTAACATTCCAGGGTCCATGTTAGCTTTTTATCTTTAGAATGGGAGTTGATTTTTCCAAGCATTTATTGGTGTGACATATTTAAGACACGTGATGTGACTTTAAAAATAGTAGTATTTTTATTTGGATAAGCTTTGCTATTATAAAGTTTTTGAAGTTTAAAAATAATCCTTAGAAGCTATATCTTGATTTATTAGCATTTATGAACATGTGCTATAGAATGTGTTCTGTGGTGTTATTTGATTATAAGAATTAGAAGATAAGTCAGAGTGGTAAAAAGTGTGATGTTTAAAGTAAACCCACTTTTTTAGTGTTAGAGTATTGATAGTTGTCTTTATACCTTACGGTTAAGGAGGGTACTTTTATTTGGTGAAAAGATCTCTAAGGCATCCTTTTTGTACTAATTCTTTTCATTAAACACTTAAAGACATTTCAAATTTGTGACTAAATGCCTGTCCCTGGATATTAGAGGGCAGAATAAAGAGCAGTATTTATCACAATTGGTGCCTTCTCCCTTTCTCCCTAGGTGTTTATGTTAAGCAGAACTGAGCTTCTGTGTGGACTGTGCACTTACATATATGTTGTGTGGAAATGGAGAGGATGCGGCCTTTGTGAAGGAAGGAGTCAGGAAAAGAGAGTGTCAAGCCATTAGAGCAGTTGTTCTCAAACTTTAGGGTACCTAAGAATCATCTGGAGGGCTTCTTAAATACACATTGCTGCTGCTGCTGCTGCTAAGTCGCTTCAGTCGTGTCCGACTCTGTGCGACCCCATAGATGGCAGCCCACCAGGCTCCCCCGTCCCTGGGATTCTCCAGGCAAGAACACTAGAGTGGGTTGCCATTTCCTTCTCCAGTGCATGAAAGTGAAAAGTGAAAGTGAAGTTGTTCAGTCGTGTCTGACTCTTATCGTTGCTGGATCCCAATTGAAGTTTCTGATTTTTAAGATCTGGGATGAGATATGAATATTTGTGTATTTAACAAGTTCTCAGGTGATGCCAACACTGTTTTCTGTTTCAGAAACTTAAGACAGATAAGGCTGACAGGGAAATCAGAAGGAAGACTTCACTCTAAAAATGAAGGCAGGTTGGAAATCTAAGAGGCAGTTAGGTAACAGGATTATGGAAAAATTGGTTCTAATTCACAAACACCTACCCTGCCTGTCAGAGAGACAATGTTATCAAATGTTCTCTTAAATTTTTTTTTAAAGGTTTTAGGCTTGCATAGTTTCAGAAGTCAATTTTATCAAAACATTTAATAAGCCAAAACATATAAAATTTTAAAAAATCATTACCCTATCCTCTCCTTTTTTCATTCCTACATTTTTGCTTCCTAAAGGCAGCCACGTTTCACGTCCCTGGGATTCTCTAGGCAAGAACACTGGAGTGGGTTGCCATTTCCTTCTCCACTTAAGTCCTAAGTCACATAGTTATTCATGTTCAGCAGATAGATCTCACTTGTGAACACAAAAATGCCTTTTTACTATATGTATATTACCTATACTGAAGAATTGATAAGCATATGGTTGAAGTACAGAAAAGGGAAAGCATAAACATTTCTAATATTACAAATAAATAGAATTGGGTAAATAATACTGATTTAATATGTGTAAGATATCATTGATACTGACCTTACTTTGCTGTCTGGGATTGTTGTTCTTTTTATGATATGAACCCTAAAATATGAAGGGCTTTTATAGCTACAGTTTCAGCTTTGGTCTCCCTATCATCCCTGTAAAGTTTTAGATTAATAAACAAGGAAAAAAGGGGCATTTTAGGTGGAGAGAATAGCTGGAGTAGAAGTTTAGAGGCAGGAACACGAGCTGGAATCAAGATTGCCGGGAGAAATATCAATAACCTCAGATATGCAGATGACACCACCAGTATGGCAGAAACTGAAGAGGAACTAAAGAGCCTCTTGATGAAAGTGAAAGAGAAGAGTGAAAAAGTTGGCTTAAAGCTCAACATTCAGAAAACTAAGATCATGGCATCGGGTCCCATCACTTCATGGCAAATAGATGGGGAAACAGTGGAAACAGTGTCGGACTTTATTTTTGGGGGCTCTAAAATCACTGCAGATGGTGATTGCAGGCATGAAATTAAAAGACGCTTACTCCTTGGAAGGAAAATTATGACCAACCTAGATAGCATATTGAAAAGCAGAGACATTACTTTGCCAACTAAGGTCTGTCTAGTCAAGGCTATGGTTTTTCCTGTGGTCATGTATGGATGTGAGAGCTGGACTGTGAAGAAAGCTGAGTGCCACAGAATTGATGCTTTTGAACTGTGGTGTTGGAGAAGACTCTTGAGAGTCCCTTGGCCTGCAAGGAGATCCAACCAGTCCATTCTGAAGGAGATCAGCCCTGGGATTTCTTTGGAAGGAATGATGCTAAAGCTGAAACTCCAGTACTTTGGCCACCTCATGGGAAGAGTTGACTCATTGGAAAAGACTCTGATGCTGGGAGGAATTGGGGGCAGGAGGAGAAGGGGATGACAGAGGATGAGATGGCTGGATGGCATCACTGACTCGATGGACGTGAGTCTGAGTGAACTCCGGGAGATGGTGATGGACAGGGAGGCCTGGCGTGCTGCGATTCATGGGGTTGCAAAGAGTCGGACACGACTGAGCGACTGAAGTGAACTGAAAGCAGGTAGAGAGATTGCTCCAATGAGAAAGGTGATTTGGTATTTATTTGCTTGCTTAGTTCATTTATTGATGGTTCATTGTCTATTATTAGATTAAAAAAATATCTTTCCTCCCAAGGAGGAGATTTAGGCTCAATAGCTGTGATAGATATAGAAATGAAGAGTGAATAAAACTATGATAAAAGCCAGAGTAGAGTTGGAGATACATATATATATATATATGTATATGTATTACATTCCTGTGGGAATAGAGAATACCGAATAAGTTGAAAATAATTTTGGATTGGTTGTTTAGCGTTGGTTGATAGAATTTAAATTTGATCCAGTGGGAACTGGAACAGCATTGTGGTTTCTAACATAAAAGAATGACTCTGTTAATGTCATTGTTTCTGAATGCGTTGTGGCAAAGTAATAATTACCTTCAAACTAAACACAAGGTGATTGATGGTTCTTTTACATTGCTCTGACTATTAACGCCATCAGCCATCTTACAACTGTTTGAGTTGTTCACAGTGAATCTCTAGGGGTGAAGTTTCAGAGTGAAACTAGCCTATAATTTGGGGAAGGAGAGAGGATAGGATAGACTAACATAATTTCTCATAATTTTGCTGCATACTGAAGCCAATATATTATCATCATATAATAACTATATAGTGAACTTAAACTATAGGAAAGATAGCAAAATAAGTTTATTAGGAACATAGTTTAAAATGATGCATCATGGCTATGAAGAAATTCTAGTGGAAAGTAGTAGCTTCAGTTCAGTTCAGTCCAGTAGCCTGGAGTTCCCTTGATCAGTGGAGTAACTCACTTTTTGAAAGATTAAATAGTAGCTGTGAAAAGCAAAGAGATAGTGTCTTCATGAGAATCACCTCTGAAAACAGTGGTTTTTGTTAAGCAGTCGGAGATTTGTCAGCAATTGAAAAACTTACACATAAATAAAGTAGCTACATTGATAAAGTGAAATCGCTCAGTCTTGTCTGACTCTTTGCAACCCCATGGTCTATATAGCCTGCCAGGCTTCTCTGTCCATGGAATTTTCTAGGCAAGAACACTGGAGTGGACTAACATTGCCTTCTCCAGGGGATTTCTGGACCCAGGGATGGAACCTGGGTCTCCCGCATTGCAGGCAGATTCTTTACTGTCTGAGCCACAAGGGAAGCCTCACTGATGCTAACTACCCTTTAAATGAAAATAAAACAAAAGCTAAAGGAAACTGATGTGATAAATTATTTACTACAGAGACTTATTTTTAGTGATGCGGGTTTCACATGTATAGAGAGAAAAGAGAAAGGCATGGACATTCTTAGAAATGTTTTGAGGTTGAATTTTTAAGAGGTCAAGCTACAAGTGTCTTATACAACTGTATAAATGTATATACAGTTGTATAAGTGGCAAAATTAATTTCTTGACTTCAATTAGAATATCTGAAACTTTTTTCCTGTTTTTGTTTTGTAGCTTGTTTTGCTTTTATTTTGGTTGCTGTTTAGTATTTTATTAATATGTTTTTTAAGTATTTTATTTATTTGAAAGTTAACAGTTGACTTTCAAATATAGGATTAAAGAGACCTTTCTGCTTCTTTAATAACATTTGTGATTAAAAAATAAAGTGATCTTAGGGGAGATTTTGTAAAACAGTATAAAGGGAAATTTAAAACCACCCTCAAATAATCATGTTTATATTAATCTTTACTGAATAGCCTTTTTGTTGGGATAAATCAGAGTCTGAAGTCTGATTTTAAATTTGCAAGTTTATTCAGATTGATGTGTCAAGTTCCCTGTGTTCTTGTGGTAATTTAGACTACAGTGCTGAATTGGCAGTTTCCTTCGTGAAGCCTTCAAAGTCGGACACAAACAACGTAATAACATAAATGAACTGCCTGCCCTAAGGTGAGTGCTGTAAGGAGTATGTACAGAGTGCCCACAGAGCACTAGAGCAAACCTAGGGCGAGGGTACAGTCATCACAGAAAAGAAAGTGACGTTTGAGCTGAGTCTCGAAGCTTTCTGCCACGAAGTATAAGGACAGTCCACACAGAGGGAATATGTGGCTGTTGATGCATGAGTGAGCCGCAACATACTAGGAACTACAGGCAGTTTGTTATGAGGCTGATGACGTCAGCAGGGGCCAGATGATGAAGGATCTTATTAGTAGATTAGTAGGTAGATAGAATAGTTACCATCCTCGAAGTTTGAAGAAACAAATGCCTATCTGACAGGTATTCATTAAGCATACTCACTTTCTTGGGCTCCAGAATCAATGCAGATAGTGACAGCAGCCATGAAATTAAAAGATGCTCGCTCCTTGAAAGAGCAGCTATGTCAAAACAGTGCTTTAAAAAGCAGAGATATCACTTTGCCAACAAAGGTCCCTATAGTCAAAGCTATGGTTTTTCCAGTAGTCACGTACAGATGTGAAAGTTGGACCAGAAAGAAAGCTGAGTGCCGAAGAATTGATGCTTTTTAACTGTGGTGCTCAGAGAAGGCAATGGCACCCCACTCCAGTACGCTTGCCTGGAAAATCCCATGGATGGAGGAGCTTGGTAGGCTGCAGTCCATGGGGTCGCTAAGAGTCAGATATGACTGAAAGACTTCACTTTCACTTTTCACTTTCATGCACTGGAGAAGGACATGGCAGCCCACTCCAGTGTTCTTGCCTGGAGAATCCCAGGGACGGGGAGCATGGTGGGCTGCTGTCTATGGGGTCGCACAGAGTTGGACACGACTGAGGTGACTTACAGCAGCAGCAACTGTGGTGCTGGAGAAGACTCTTGAGAGTCCCTTGGGCAACAAGGAGATCAAACCAGTCAATCCTAAAGGAAATCAACCTTGAATATTCATTGGAAGGACTGATGCTAAAGCTGAAGCTCGAATACTTTGGCCACCTGAGGCAAAGAACTAACTCCTTTGAAAAAACTCTGATGCTGGGAAAACTTGAGGGCAGGAGGAGAAGGGGGTGATAGAGAATGAGATAGTTGAAGGACATCATGGACTCAATGGACATGATTTTTGAGGAACCTTGGGGAGACAGTGAAGGACAAAGAAGTCTGGCATGGTGCAGCTCGTTGGGTTTCAGAGAGTCAGACACGGCTTGGTAACTCAACAGCAGCAGCAGCAACTGTCTAAGGGCTTTTACAACTAAGCTTTTACAGTGATAGACCTTTTCTACTCTAAGGTTGTGCTCAAGGATCAAAACACTCACTTCTAGTTTCTCGCTTGAAAATGCTTGATAACATCTTAAAACATTCAGTGCCTTTTTTCACGCCAGGGCAATGAAAAAGGGCTGTATTCAGATGGATTTACATTTGGGCTTTTTGTTTTCCTCATGCCTTTTGCAAGTTTTAAAATCATTGCTCTATAAACTGATGTCCTCTTTAGTGATTGAGGTATTTTTTGTTTGCTTGTTTCTGTTTTAGTTACAGATACGTGTTTTCTGGGCAGCTTGTGTAACATAATTGTCATGATGATAATGCTACATTCCCTCATCTGGTTCGTTCAAATAATATTTAAGTGTAGAAAAATAAGACATAGTATATTTTAATTTTCTGTTAAAATTTGTCTTTCAGAAACAAAGTAGTATTTAATGTAATAATAGTCTGTTTTGGATCGTGGCATACAAGCCAACATTGAAGTGTGAAATTACTACCAATTTCATATGTGATCTTTAAAATACATTTTTAACTTGATAAAGTTACTCACTTGATCTTTTAATAGATATCTTTGGAGAGTGTCTGAGAATTTTGTGGGTTAATATGGGTTTTTTCCATGCACCTCGGAATATTAAACAGTAATTAGTTAGAAAACATACTGCTCATTTTATTTTCTTGATAAAATCTCAAAGATTTTCTGAAAAAGATTACATGAAAGTATGATTTGAATGCATCATTTTTCTTAGTTTATGTAATAGTTTTATTTATTCTTTCTTTTTTAAAATACAGAATTATCCTGTGTTGTAGATAAACAGGTAACAGTAAAAAAAATTTCTCTATTGGTAAATGAAATAAATTGAGTTTAGGAAAACATGTAGAATTTATAAGCTTTTCATCTACAAACTATGTGGCTGTAGAGTGAAAAATAAAAAGTGAATTATAAAAATTTTACCATTTTATTTCTTGTACGTTTTTGTGATTTTTCCCCCCTTGTGTAAATGAAATAAAGGGGGGTGGGGTGGTGTGTGGTGGTTGTATCAATTTGAAAAGAAAAATGAAAGTATAATGTTGAATTCTGTGTAGTATTATCTTCCCTTTTTCCTCCCTATTTTCTTGTTTATTATTAAACTAGTTGTTTTTGATGCTTAAAAATTCTGATGGTTAATATGTATTTGATAAGGAAAGAGGATTTTTTTAATGCCTTTTGAATTTTGTCTTTGATCAGTGTATCAGAAATGCAAGCTAATTTATTATATCAATTACATATATGCATTTTTGTTTCACTGTATTCTTGCCATCTTTAGCTATTATAGCTAATTTCATTTCCTAGCTGATTTTCTGGTCTCTCCTCCCCTTCAGTGGCATCAAGTTGTGAATAGGGAGTAGGTAAGGAGGGAGTTGGCTAGTTCCTTTTTCTTAAAAGCTTTATTGTGGTACCATTGATGTATGGTGAGTTGCACATATTAAAAGTTTAAAATGGAGTGAATTTTGGCCTGTGTAGATGCCCATGATACTATCACCACTACCACAGTAACAAAATACCATCACTCCAAAAAGATTCCATGAGCCTTACTTTATTCTGTTCTCTATTGCACCCCTCCCCTTACTCATGGGCCCAAGACAGCACTATTTGTTTCTCTCTCTCTCTTTTTTTTTAATATAACTAGTACTATTCAGTAAGTACTTGTTTTTGTCTGACTCTCATTCACTATACTTATTTTGGGGATTTGTCATTGTTGCCAGAGAAGGCAATGGCAACCCTCTCCAGTACTCTTGCCTGGAAAATCCCATGGCCAGAGGAGCCTGGTGGGCTGCAGTCTGTGGGGTTGCTAGGAGTCAGACATGACTGAGCGACTTCACTTTCACTTTTCCCTTTCATGCATTGGAGAAGGAAATGGCAACCCACTCCAGTGTTCTTGCCTGGAGAGTCCAGGGACGGGGGAGCCTGGTGGGCTGCCATCTGTGGGGTTACACAGACTTGGACACAACTGAAGAGATTTAGCAGCAGCAGCAGTGTCGAAGCTGACTAATGTGCTGTGTGTGCTCAGTCATGTCTGACTCTCTGAAACCCCATGGACTATAGCTTGCCGGGCTCCTCTGTCCATGGAATTTTCCAGGCAAGAATACTGGGGCAGAGTGACATTTCTTACTCTAAAGGATCTTCCTGACCTAGGGATTGAACCCCCAGCTGAGTAATAAAGCACTGTGTGGCCCTAATAGGATTTATTTATTCATTTATCCCTTGTTGAACAATTTGGGTTGTTTCTAATTTGGGTTATTATAAAGAAATCTGCTATGAGCATATGCTCTCAGGTCTTTGTATGGGCATATGCTTTTATTTTTCCAGTCCTGTGGCCACTGCTGAGTTTTACAAATTTTCTGGCATATTGAGTGCATCACTTTCACAGCATCATCTTTCAGGATTTGAAATAGCTTAACTGGAATTCCATCACCGCCACTAGTTTTGTTCGTAGTGATGCTTTCTAAGGCCCACTTGACTTCACATGCTAGGATGTCTGGCTCTAGGTGAGTGATCACACCGTTGTGATTATCTTGGTCGTGAAGATCTTTTTGTATAGTTCTTCTGTGTATTCTTGTCACCTCTTCTTAATATCTTCTGCTTCTGTTAGGTCCAGACCATTTCTGTCCTTTATTGAGCCCATCATAGCATGAAATGTTCCCTTGGTATCTCTAATTTTCTTGAAGAGATCTCTAGTCTTTCCCAATCTGTTGTTTTCCTCTGTTTCTTTGCATTGATCGCTGAGGAAGGCTTTCTTATCTCTTCTTGCTATTCTTTGGAACTCTGCATTCAGATGCTTATATCTTTCCTTGTTTGCTTTTCGCTTCTCTTCTTTTCACAGCTATTTGTAAGGCCTTCTCAGACAGCCATTTTGCTTTTTTGCATTTCTTTTCCATGGGGATGGTCTTGCTCCCTGTCTCCTGTACAATGTCACGCACCTCTGTCCATAGTTTATCAGGCACTCTTATCTATCAGATCTAGTCCCTTAAATCTATTTCTCACTTCCACTATATAATCATAAGGGATTTGATTTAGGTCACACCTGAATGGTCTAGTGGTTTTCCCTGGTTTCTTCAATTTAAGTCTGAATTTGGCAATAAGGAGTTCATGATCTGAGCCACAGTCAGCTCCTGGTCTTGCTTTTGCTGACTGTATAGAGCTTCTCCATCTTTGGCTACAAAGAATATAATCAGTCTAATTTTGGTGTTGACCATCTGGTGATGTCCATGTGTAGAGTCTTCTCTTGTGTTGTTGAAAGAGGGTGTTTGTTATGACCAGTGCATTTTTTTGGCAAAACTCTATTAGCATTTGGCCTGCTTCATTCCGCATTCCAAGGCCAAATTAGCCTGTTACTCCAGGTGTTTCTTGGCTTCCTACTTTTGCATTCCAGTCCCCTATAATGAAAAGGACATCTTTTTGGGGTGTTAGTTCTAAAAGGTCTTGTGGGTCTTCATAGAACGGTTCAACTTCAGCTTCTTCAGCATTACTGGTTGGGGCATACGCTTGGATTACTGTGATATTGAATGGTTTGCCTTGGAAACGAAGAGAGACCATTCTGTCGTTTTGAGATTGCATCCAAGTACTGCATTTCAGATTCTTTTGTTGACCATGATGGCTACTCCATTTCTTTTAAGGGATTCTAAGGACTGGTAAAAGTCAGTTTTCATTCCAATCCCAAAGAAAGACAATGCCAAAGAATGCTCAAACTACCACACAGTTGCACTCATCTCACACGCTAGTGAAATAATGCTCAAAATTCTCCAAGCCAGGCTTCAGCAATACGTGAACCGTGAACTTCTAGATGTTCAGGCTGGTTTTAGAAAAGGCAGAGGAACCAGAGATCAAACTGCCAACATCCTCTGGATCATGGAAAAGCAAGAGAGTTCCAGAAGAACATCTATTTCTGCTTTATTGACTATGCTAAAGCCTTTGACTGTGTGGATCACAATCAACTGTGAGAAATTCTGAAAGAGATGGGAATACCAGAGCACCTGACCTGCCTCTTGAGAAACCTGTATGAAGGTCAGGAAGCAACAGTTAGAACTGGACATGGAACAACAGACTGGTTCCAAACAGGAAAAGGAGTATGTCAAGGCTGTATATTGTCACCCTGCTTATTTAACTTATATGCAGAGTACATCATGAGAAATGCTGGGCTGGAAGAAGCACAAGCAGGATCAAGATTGCCGGGAGAAATATCAATAACCTCAGATATGCAGATGACACCACCCTTATGGCAGAAAGTGAAGAGGAACTAAAGAGCTTGTTGATGAAAGTGAAAGAGGAGAGTGGAAAAATTTGGCTTAAAGCTCAACATTCAGAAAACAAAGATCATGGTATCTGGTCCCATCACTTCATGGGAAATAGATGGGGAAACAGTAGAAACAGTGTCAGACTTTATTTTGAGGGGCTCCAAAATCACTGCAGATGGTGATTGCAGCCATGAAATTAAAAGACGCTTACTCCTTGGAAGGAAAGTTATGACCCACCTAGACAGCATATTCAAAAGCAGAGACATTACTTCGTTAACAAAGGTCTGTCTAGTCAAGGCTATGGTTTTTCTAGTGGTCATGTATGGATGTGAGAGTTGGACTGTGAAGAAGGCTGAGCGCTGAAGAATTGATGCTTTTGAACTGTGGTGTTGGAGAAGACTCTTGAGAGTCCCTTGGACTGCAAGGAGATCCAACCAGTCCATTCTGAAGGAGATCAGCCCTGGGATTTCTCTGGAGGGAATGATGCTAAAGCTGAAACTCCAGTACTTTGGCCACCTCATGCAAAGAGTTGACTCATTGGAAAAGACTCTGATGCTGGGAGGGATTCGGGGCAGGAGGAGAAGGGGACGACAGAGGATGAGATGGCTGGATGGCATCACTGACTCGATGGACGCGAGTCTGAGTGAACTCCGGGAGATGGTGATGGACAGGGAGGCCTGGCGTGCTGCGATTCATGAGATCACAAAGAGTCGGACACAACTGAGCGACTGAACTAAACTGAATGATTTTGAGCATCTTTTCATGTGTTTATTGTGATCCCTATATTTTTGGTGAAGTATCTATCTGTTCAAATTTTTTGCCTTCTTTCACTCCTTTTAAATGATCCACCTCCCAGAATGCTGGAAATAAAAGCAAAAATAAACAAATGGGATCTAATTAAAATTAAAAGCTTCTGCACAACAAAGGAAAATATAAGCAAGGTGAAAAGACAGCCTTCTGAATGGGAGAAAATAATAGCAAATGAAGCAACTGACAAACAACTAATCTCAAAAATATACAAGCAACTTCTGCAGCTCAACTCCAGAAAAATAAACGACCCAATCAAAAAATGGGCCAAAGAACTAAATAGACATTTCTCCAAAGAAGACATACGGATGGCTAACAAACACATGAAAAGATGCTGAACATCACTCATTATTAGAGAAATGCAAATCAAAACCACAATGAGGTACCACTTCACACCAGTCAGAATGGCTGCGATCCAAAAATCTGCAAGCAATAAATGCTGGAGAGGGTGTGGAGAAAAGGGAACCCTCCTACACTGTTGGTGGGAATGCAAACTAGTACAGCCACTATGGAGAACAGTGTGGAGATTCCTTAAAAATTGCAAATAGAACTACCTTATGACCCAGCAATCCCACTTCTGGGCATACACACCGAGGAAACCAGAATTGAAAGAGACACATGTACCCCAATGTTCATCGCAGCACTGTTTATAATAGCCAGGACATGGAAACAACCTAGATGTCCATCAGCAGATGAATGGATAAGAAAGCTGTGGTACATATACACAATGGAGTATTACTCAGCCGTTAAAAAGAATTCATTTGAATCAGTTCTGATGAGATGGATGAAACTGGAGCCGATTATACAGAGTGAAGTAAGCCAGAAAGAAAAACACCAATACAGTATACTAACACATATATATGGAATTTAGGAAGATGGCAATGACGACCCTGTATGCAAGACAGGGAAAGAGACACAGATGTGTATAACGGACTTTTGGACTCAGAGGGAGAGGGAGAGGGTGGGATGATTTGGGAGAATGCCATTCTAACATGTATACTATCATGTGAATTGAATCGCCAGAATATGTCTGACGCAGGATGCAGCATGCTTGGGGCTGGTGCATGGGGATGACCCAGAAAGATGTTATGGGGAGGGGAGGTGGGAGGGGGGTTCATGTTTGGGAATGCATGTAAGAATTAAAGATTTTAAAATTTAAAAAATAAAAAAAAATAAATAAATAAAATTGAAGTATAGTTAACGTACAGTATTATGTTAGTTCAGGTATATAGCACAGCGATTCCATTATATATATTCTTTTTTAGATTATTTTCCCTTGTAGGTTATTACAACATCTTGAATATCATTGCCTGTGTTACATAATAAATCCTTGCTGCTTATCTGTTTTGTATAGAATATTATACATCTGTTAATCCCATAGTGCTATTTATCCCTCCCCACCATCTGCTTTGGTAACCATACATTTGTTTTCTATGTCTGTGAGTCTGTTTGTGTTTTGTAAATAGACTAATTTGTATTACTTTTTTTAGATTTCACATGTAAGTGATAATCATAACAATACTTGTCTTTGTCTGACTTCACTCAGGATACACACTAGGTTTATCCATGTTGCTGAAAATGGCGCTCTTCTTTTTTGTGGCTAATATTCTATTGTAGATATGTACCACGTCATCTTTATTCATTCATCTATTGATGGACACTTCGGTTGCTTCCATGTCCTGGCTGTTGTAAACAGTGCTGCTATGAACATTGGAGTGTATGTATCTTTTCAAGTTAGAGTTTTTGTCTTTTCAGGATATATGCCTAGGGGTGGAATTACTAGATCATATGGTAGCTCGATTTTTAGTTTTTTAAGGAACCTCCATACTGTTCTCCATAGGGAGGGACTGTACCAATTTACATTCCCACCAGCTGTTGCAGGGAGTTGCTTTCTGGCACACCCTCTCCAGCATTTATTGTTTGTAGATTCTTTGATGATGACCATTCTGATCTGTGTGAAGTGATACCTCATTGTGGTTTTGATTTTCATTTCTCTAATAATTGTCGATGTTGAGCATCTTTTCATGTACCTGTTGGCCAGCTTCTTTGGCGAAATGTCTGTTTAGGTCTTTTGTCCATTTTTTGATTGGGTGCTTTGTTTTTTTGGTACTGAGTTGTATGAGCTATTTGTCAATTAACCCTTGTCAGTCTCAAGGGTTTCTTTGAATTGCTTGTCTCTTTGTTGAATTGGTTGTCTCCTTATTGAGTTATTAGTATAAGTCCTTTGTCAGATATGCTTTGATAAATATATTCATCCAACCTATGCCTTGCCTTTTCATTTTTCTAACAGTGTCTTTAGAAAAGCAAATGCTTAAAATGTTTACTAAATCCAGTCTACCAATTTTTTTCTATATGGATTTTCTAGTGTCATGTTTAAGAAAGTTTTGTATACCTGAAGGTCACAAAAATCTTTCCTTGATTTTTTTTTCCCTAGAGGTTTTAACTTTTGGATATGTGATCAATTTTGAGTGAATTTTTTGTGAATTGTATACTGTATGGATTGAGTTTCACTTTTTTGCCAATGAATCTCCAGTTGTCCTAGTACATTTTGTTGGAAAGATGATCCTTTTTCCATTGAGTTGTTTTTGTACCTTATAAAAAGCCATTTGGCTGTGGGGGCTAGACCTGGGTTCTCTAGAACATTTTGTTCTTTGTGTCTGCCTTGTTTTGCCAGTACCACACTCTCTGGATTATTGTAGTTTTACTGTAAAATCTTCAAGTAAGCAAATCTTTCAACTTTGTTATTGTTTTCCAAAACTGTACTCTTCTAGTTCCTTTGGCTTTACATAGATGTTTTAGAATCAACATGTCAGTTCCTGTACAAACATCCTGCTGCTGTTCTGATTGTGACTACACTGAATCTGTGAATCAGTTTGGGCAGAATTGACATAGGTTTATTTTAATTTTGCTGTGCATTTTGATACTGACTCCTTTTTCCTAATAGTTTTAATCAATTTTTAAAAGTTTTGTTAATAACTTTTATATGCAAATAATTTTCCTCTTTCCCAGGAGTTTTATCCCACTTACTGAGTTGCCCATACATCTCATTTTGACTTGAGTTTTCTCCTAAAAGAAGTCAAAAAGATTTGTGTTTTTTAATAGATTGTATTTTTGTTAAATCCTTTCATCAGATAGATAATTAACAACTGAAGTAAGCATTTAATGAAAGAAAAATGCAGAATTAGGAAAGAATAGTGGCTCTTCTCTGAGGCAAGGTGGAATCTTCATTTTAGAGTTTCTAATCATAGTGCTGTGTTGGCAGGTGTGTTCTTTGAGATCTTTTTAATCTCTTCATTAAAGAGGTTCTGTAGACATGTTTTTGGAACATTGTATTAATCAATTTTATAGTTTTCATTACTATTATTTTTTTACTTTGGTACTTTTCAAACCCTTAATAATGGCATGTAATGTGCAGCATTTTCCAGATACACCTAAACAGAGAATTCTGTTTTCTAAGGAAGAGTGGTATTAGAGATCCATGGAAGACACTTTGGGAAAGAGTGTAATTGATGGTGCAAAACCAGTGTTAGGTGCAATTGCTGGCACCTGAGCAGAACTGAGGCATGGCACAGGCAGTATTCTGTTCATCTCTGCCTTGCACTCGCACTTTTTAAAAGCCAGTTTTGTTTAATACTTGCCTTAACAAAACAGTAAACATTAACAATTTGATTAAACCCTGACCTTTGAGTACATGTCTTTTTAATTTTCTCTGTAAAGAAATGGGAAGCACTCATGGAGCAGTTTGGTTGTGTTAGGAGGTTAGAATAGGAAAAAGGAGTCCAGAATGGTGGTGGCTAAAAAGACAAGGAAGGGAAAAGCCCGCGAAAATGGAACAAAGGAAGGTCCGAGGACTGGAGTGAGGACCTCAGGGAGAACCAACAGCACTCCTGGCCGGCCCAGCTCACACAGGGCGGGCCCGGGGGAGGAGAGCCACATACGAGAGGGGCCCGAGGGGTGGGGCGCTCTCTCTCTTCTCTCTGGATGGCATGCCCTTGTGCCTCAAGGATGTATTTCCCTGCTGTTTTCTAAATAAAACTGAGCTGTAATTCAGAGTTGTAACACTGATCTGTCTACGAGCTATAACACGGTCTATTCAAGACCCCAGAGCTATAACATGGTCTGTCTGAGAACTGTGACGCCGAGGGCTTTAATGTCCGTCACTTCAAATTTTTGTTGAGACGAGACGGAACCGAGAAGATTACACTCGCCTGACAGTTTCATACCAAAGTATCATGATTGTTACGAGTAAAAGCATTTGTGCATATGTTTGAGTTGCATGTCAGTCACTTTTTAACTTGTGCAACATTTTTATCTAAAAAATACAACTGGCAAATAATCATTATTCAAACTTAGGTATTTGCATTTTCTCAAAACTAGTGGAGTGAGCTTGTCACTTCATGGAAAATAACTGACATTTACTGCCAAAGATAAAATTTGAGCTTTCAAGAAAAAAAATCAGGATTTTTTTTAGCTTATATTTACCACTGTAAGCTTGACAGTTCCCACACTTAAAGATTTCTCCCATTTTTATCAGTGGTAATATTAACAAGTATATATTATATTATATAATGTCAGGATTTGAGAGATCAGCATAACCCAGTGAGCCAATGGTTTTCAAATGGCCAATGCATGATATTAGAGAATTATGTATGGATTAAAAAATTTATTCAGAAGGTGAAATGCAGCAATGAATTTTTATGCAATAGAATAAAAAATGTTCATTGATGTGATATATTGCAACTAACATTTCAGAAACTGGCATTGTCCAGTTTTGCTGTCGTGTCAAGAAATTCTATCTACAGTTATCAGAAAAAAGTACTAAAATACTCCCTTTTCCAACTCTTATGTCAGTGTGAGGTGCTCTTTATATATACTTCAACCAAAATTATGTATATCCCAACAGATAAGCGAATCCAGCTGTCTTTTAATAAGTCAGACATTATATTTGCAGAACTAGAAAACAGTGCCATTCTTCTAAGAAGTTTTTTCTTTCTGAAAATTTTTAAAAATAAAAATGTGCTGTTACTTTGGGAGTATATTTGTCAAGCTTATGAAGTCATGGGTAATACCTATATTATTTTTAATGAATTAATTTAAAATCTGTTTTAATTTCTAATACGATAAATATTGATAAATGTTTAAATAAAATAGGTAAAATCTGTGTAACAAAAACTCTTCGCTTTTTTAGGAGAGTACAAAGGAATTCTGAGACCAAAATGTTTGAGAACCACTGAGGAGAGAAGGCAACCTTTGAAAATGTCATCAGTAAGAAATAGGATATTTAAGGGTAGTATCACTGTTTCCATAAAGTGAAAATATCAAAATCTTATATTATGAATTCTTTAAAAAAACTAGATTGTATTTGAAGATTCGACATTTGACATTGTACCTGGAAGAGTAGTTTCTAGTAGATGTTTGGACAGCAGTCATTTATTCATCTTTAAGATGATAATTACTGAACAGTTTTTTTTTAATCGAGGCACCATGTAAGATCAAGGAAATTCAGTAGTGAGAAAGACAGATGTGTTCCTATTTTCTGTGGATTTTTTCATTTCAGTGGGGGAAGTAAAATAATATATTAGGGTTAGTGCCAAGCAGGAAATTTAGTGTACTGAGAAAGAGCGTAATGGTTACCTAAGGTGAATAAGGAAGCCCTTTCTAAGGAAGTGACATTTAAGCTGTAACCTGAGGGAGAGGCAGCAGCCCCCTACAAGAAGAGCATTTCAAGCAAGAGTAGTCCCAAAGACACGTAACCACCAAGAGGATCCTGTAGTATTTTGCAGCCTGGATACAAACACCTTTAAAAAAATAGTTTGTCATTTAATTCTCACAGTGGTATTGTACAGTACACATTGGGTGGGTCTAATAAGAATGTCTAGTTAATTGGACTGCTTGGTAACACTTAAAAATCAGTTTTCAATATCCTGTGTTAATGGGTCACAGTATTATTGGTTGATTCTGTTATCTAGAACATAATTGAATATTGTAAAACTTTGTTGTTGTTGTTTAGTTGCTAAGTTGTGTCCAACTCTTCTACCCCATGGACTATATCCCGCCAGGCTCCTCTGTCCATGGGATTCTCCAGGCAAGAACACTGGAGTGGGTTGCCATTTCCTTCTCCAGGGGATCTTCCCGACCCAGGGACAGAACCACATCTCCTGCGTTAACAGGATTCTTTAGTGCTGAACCACCAGGGAAGCCCCTATTGTAAAACTTAAGCAAATTATATAAAGTTACAAGAAGAATAAAGTTATTCTATAAAGCATAAAATGTACATATAATCCGTTTAATTTCATAGTTCTCTAAATGATCAGTAAAATGATCATCAAATTACTTTTATGAATATATTTTTCGGTGGTGGGGGGCTTCCCTAGTGTCTCAGACAGTAAAGAATCTGCCTGCAATGCAGGAGACCTGGGTTTGATCATCATCTAAGTACTTTTATGAATATATTTTTAGGTGGTGAAGAGTTGGCTTTAAGTAAAGTGCTACATAGTAATGTTCACCTTAAGTACAGTCTGTTGTTAATAGGCTTCTAGGAACTTTAGATGAATTTCATAAACAGGAATGTGCTTATTTGTTCTGGCTTCCCATTTCTGCCATCATGACATGTTTGATTTGTATATATCTATAGAATTCACAGTAAACAAGTGTACAGAGCATTTGTGAACTAGATGGTCTGCATTCCTTACTACTTCCCTAACCAAGAACTCTGACTGCTCTTGCTTTTAGTCTTTTTTCCTGCTTTAAGTGCAGTTGCAACTAATACCCTTTTTTGTTCGTCTCTGGAGTCACAAGGTGAGTCCTCAGTCTGGTTTACTGCGCTGGGCAGGTGAACCTGGGGAACTCGATTCCAGAGGGGCCCAGCTTCATGGCCACCTGAGAAATACGCTGGCGACACAGTGCTACTTTCTATTCTTGTCTGTGTTCTGTGAGTCAGTGTGACGTGTTACGAGTGTTTGGGGCCTAAGAGATTGCATCGGTGGCTATTTGATTTGTGTGTGTGTGTGTGTGTGTGTGTGTGTGTGTGTGGCCTAAGAGATTGCATCGGTGGCTATTTGATGTGTGTGTGTGTGTGTGTGTGTGTGTGTGTGTGTGTGTGGTGTAAAAATGGATAATCTGTCATCTTTGACTTAAAAATCATAAAACCCAAATAAAGAGAGCCAAGAAATCAAATTTATTATCATTGTCAACATAGATTCCCTTTTCCTGTAATGTAAAATATTCTGTATTAATGACTTGGGCAGCTGTGCCTCAAATCCCCAAGGTGTCTTTGAATTTAGTCATTGTAATTCAGGTAACTTAAAGGTTTCTTACAGGGTGGGTGTTTTTGTTGCTTTGTTCCATGAGGACAAGGCATGGCATTTTTAATCAGTTCTCTGGGGGAAAGCTTGACTACATGCTCCAAACTTAAGTTTGTTGATTCAGTGTTGCTAAATAAAATTTTAAAATAATTGAATAACTTGGGCAGAAAGAACTTTGTCCTTTTAGATCTAATGGTTGTCATCGCGTTTGTGAGTTTACATTAAGGAATATAAGTAATTTAGGTCTCCAAGACTGAAAAATTACTGTCATTTTAGCCTTTCAGGAAATTGTGAGTATGGCAGCACTATATATGTCTTATAGTGGAACTAATAATAATGATTTATGTAGTTCAAAAGCAAGATAGGTATCTTAACCCATTTGGTTTCATTAAAGGGGTCTATGATAAATGCATTTCTAAGTATGAATATTTTGGGGGGATACAATTGTCCTTTTATTTACAGAGTTTGACAGTTTCAATTTTCATGTGTCAAGGTTTCTTACAGGTTCCAAAGTGTTTCTGACTGTACTTTTGGGATAGTTAGTTGTAATTTTCTTTAAGGAAAAAGGACAAATGTGATTAAAGACAATAATGGAATTTGAATTTCCTTTCGTTAATCTTTATTGCCGAGTTAATTAAGTACAATAGGCAACTTGTACAAGTGATGAAAAAGCAGTTATAAACTTCCTCCATTCTAAAATTTCTCCTACAAGCTTCTCTCCTCTTTGCTTTCTTTCCTTCCCATTTAACTACTTAAATAATGTTAACTATTGAAATAATGTTCATTTGTAAAAGATCAAAATGATACAGAGATGAAATGTTCAGAAAAAATGTGAAAGACCACACCCCAAACTTTTGTGGGCATTCTGTCAGCTTCTCTATTTACATAAATAAACATATAAACATCTAGCACTTAAATTTGTACATATTTAAAAATAAACATATAAATGGTATCACGTTTATATAGTATTCTGCAAGTTGCCTTTTTCACTTATCTTGGGAAACTATGTCGGTACATTTTTTTTTACTTTATTCTTTGTTACTGTTGCATACTGTTCTATAGTATAGATCTACCACAGTTAATTTGACCAGTCCTTATATCTTTTTCTATATACATCTATTTCTTCAAGATACAAATATATCCGTAGCTTTTCTGCCCTAATGTTCCTGTTGTTGCGGTTTAGTTGCCAAGTCTTGTTTGACTCTTTTGCAACCCCAAAGACTATAGCCCACCAGGCTCCTCTGTCCGTGGGGTTTCACAGGCAAGAATACTAGAGTGACTTGCCGTTTTCTTCTCCAGAGGCTCTTCTGGGTCTCCTGCATTGCAGGAGGATTCTTACTACTGAGCCACCAGGGAAGCCAGTCTTCCTATTGCTTGCACTTAAAATCCCTGTTCTCTTAAATCTGTAGATTATTGGCGTTCTGAGACTCCGTCACCATCTTATATTCAATTTCATTCTCTTTTCTTCTTGCCAGTGGTGTTTCTTATTGGCGTCCTAAAAAGTCGTGGCCCAGATATGTTTGTAAGAACCAATCAGTCTCAAGTTTTATATGTCAGATGTGTAAGGAATTTTATTGCACTAGGATGCTAGCCTGTGGGATCAGGTAGCACAAATCCAGTGATTCACACTAATTATAAATACAGATGGTAATTAAATGGTGCACACAGTGAATTTATTCAGCAGTCAAAATTGTGTGTTAAAGTAACTATTAAAAATTCTGTTCTTTGGGTGAGGATATTGTTGTGAAATCTATTTTTAAATGATTTTGATATGTTTACTAAGATTTAAAAATGTCTGTCTTAAAAAATAATATTTCTAAGATATTTAAGAATATTTCCAGAAACAAAAAATAGAAAAACTGATGGTAAGTGTAGGATTTTTTTAAACTAAAGAACCTTATTATGCTCCAATGAAAATAGAGAAGAAGGACAAGCCTAAAGAAATGGTAAATTGGCAACAGGAGAGAATGAGGCTCAAGTAAGAGTAACAGCAAGAACTGAAAGGGACTAAACTTTGTTACCCAGGTAATCACTATGGCCTCATTGGAAACAGAGTTCTCTAGACCGAGAAAAGATACCTCAAAGCTAACTAGTTTTCTTATTTGAACCCTGACGAATTCACAAACAAACCAAAAAACCCTGAAGAGTTTTAGAAGTTGAGATAGCAGAGAATAAATAATATTTGAATCTGAATAAAAGTTTGCTTTTTTTCTATGCTGATTCATAAAAATTAAATTTAGTATTGAAAACACTTAATCTCTCTCACTCATTGAAATGAGAATAATTGAGGGCTATGATTTTTGGTTTGAGAAGTTAAAGCAGTATGAGAGAACTCTCTAGAGTCCTGGGGTTAGATTAGGCCAAAGATAGCATTTCAGTGTTTGGGAAGCTTTGTTAGGCAAGTTAAATTTCAAGCTCATAGTTTAAATTTACAAGTGATTCAGATAGTTTTAGTTGAATGCTATTTGTACATAGTTAATTCCATTTAGGTGTATACATACACACACATTTTTTTAGTTAATGGAAAACTTTTCGGACATTGACAAGTGTAGAGAGAATATCATGAACCACCGTCATGTACCTATCACTTGGTTTCCAACATTTATCAATTTAAAGCCAATCTTGTCTCCTCTGTACTCCCTCCTGCTTTTCCTCTCAGTCCTGGGTTATTTTAAAACAAATCACAAGCGTATAATTTTAATCACAAATATTTCAGTATTTCTCTAGGAGACTTTAAAATAATGGCCATAATACCATGGTCATTAATAATCAGTTCAGTTCAGTCTCTCAGTCGTGTCCGACTCTTTGCGACCCCATGAATTGAAGCAGGCCAGGCCTCCCTGTCCATCACCAACTCCCGGAGTTCACTCAAACTCATAACTCAGTGATGTCATTCAACCATCTCATCCTCTGTCGCCCCTTTCTCCTCCTGCCCCCAATCCCTCCCAGCATCACAGTCTTTTCCAATGAGTCAACTGTTCGCATGAGGTGGCCAAAGTACTGGAGTTTCAGCTTTAGCATCATACCTTCCAAAGAACACCCAGGACGGATCTCCTTTAGAATGGACTGGTTGGATCTCCTTGCAGTCCACGGGACTCTCAACAGTCTTCTCCAACACGACAGTTCAGAAGCATCAATTCTTTGGCACTCAGCTTTCTTCACAGTCCAACTCTCACATCCATGCACGACCACAGGAAAACCATAGCCTTGACTAGACGGACCTTTGTTGACAAAGTAATGTCTCTGCTTTTGAATATGCTGTCTAGGTTGGTCATAACTTTCCTTCCAAGGAGTAAGCGTCTTTTAGTTTCATGGCTGCAGTCACCATCTGCAGTGATTTTGGAGCCCCCCAAAATAGTGTCTGACACTGTTTCCACTGTTTCTCCATCTATTTGCCATGAAGTAATGGGACCAGATGCCATGATCTTCGTTTTCTGAATGTTGAGCTTTAAGCCAACTTTTTCACTCTCCTCTTTCACTTTCATCAAGAGGCTCTTTAGTTCCTCTTCACTTTCTGCCATAAGGGTGGTGTCATCTGCATATCTGAGGTTATTGATATTTCTCCCGGCAATCTTGATTCCAGCTTGTGCTTCTTCCAGCCCAGCGTTTCTCATGATGTACTCTGCATATAAGTTAAATAAGCAGGGTGACAATATACAGCCTTGACATACTCCTTTTCCTATTTGGAACCAGTCTGTTGTTCCATGTCCAGTTCTAACTGTTGCTTCCTGACCTGCATATAGGTTTCTCAAGAGGCAGGTCAGATGGTCTGCTATTCCCATCTCTTTCAGAATTTTCCACAGTTTCTTGTGATCCACACAGTCAAAGGCTTTGGCATACTCAATAAAGCAGAGATAGATGTTTTTCTGAAATTCTCTTGCTTTTTTCATGATCCAGCGGATGTTAGTAATTTGATCTCAGGTTCCTCTGTCTTTTCTAAAACCAACTTGAACATCTGAAAGTTCACGATTCACGTATTGCTTAAGCCTGGCTTGGAGAATTTTGAACATTACTTTATTAGCGTGTGAGATGAGTACAATTGTGTAGTAGTTTGAGTATTCTTTGGCATTGCCTTTCTTTGGAATTGGAATGAAAACTGACCTTTTCCAGTCCTGTGACCACTGCTGAGTTTTCCATATTTGCTGGCACATTGAGTGCAGCACTTTCACAGCATCATCTTTCAGGATTTGAAATAGCTCCACTGGAATTCCATCACCTCCACTAACTTTGTTTGTAGTGATGCTTTCTAAGGCCCACTTGACTTCACATTCCGGGATGTCTGGCTCTAGATGAGTGATCACACCATTGTGATTATCTTGGTCGTGAAGATCTTTTTTGTACAGTTCTTCTGTGTATTCTTGTCACCTCTTCTTAATATCTTCTGTTTCTGTTAAGTCCATACCATTTCTGTCCTTTATCAATCCCATCTTTGCATAAAATGTTCCCTTGGTATCTCTAATTTTCTTGGAAGAGATCTCTAGTCTTTCCCATTCTGTTGTTTTCCTCTATTTCTTTGCATTGATCGCTGAGGAAGGCTTTCTTATCTCTCCTTGATATTCTTTGGAACTCTGCATTCAGATGCTTATATCTTTCCTTTTCTCCTTGGCTTTTTGCTTCTCTTCTTCTCACAGCTATTTGTAAGGCCTCCCCAGACAGCCATTTTGCTTTTTTGCATTTCTTTTCCATGGGGATGGTCTTGATCCCTGTCTCCTGTACAATGTCACAAACCTCTGTCCATAGTTCATCAGGCACTGTATCAGATCTATTCCTTAAATCTTTTTCTCACTTCCACTGTATAATCGTTAGGGATTTGATTTAGGTCATACCTGAATGGTCTAGTGGTTTCCCCTACTTCCTTGGATTTAATCTGAATTTGGCAATAAGGAGTTCATGATCTGAGCCACAGTCAGCTCCAGGTCTTGTTTTTGTTGACTGTATAGAGCTTCTCCATCTTTTGCTGCAAAGAATATAATCAGTCTGATTTTGGTGTTGACCATCTGGTGATGTCCATGTGTAGAGTCTTCTCTTGTGTTGTTGGAAGAGGGTGTTTGCTATGACCAGTGCATTTTTTTGGCAAAACTCTGTTAGCCTTTGCCTAGCTTCATTCCGCATTCCAAGGCAAAATTTACCTGTTACTCCAGGTGTTTCTTGACTTCCTAATTTTGCATTTCAGTCCGCTATAATGAAAAGGACATCTTTTTTGGGTGTTACTTCTATAAAGTCTTGTAGGTCTTCATAGAACCATTCAACTTCAGCTTCTTCAGTGTTACTGGTTGGGGCATAGACTTGGATTACCGTGATATTGAATGGTTTGCCTTGGAAACGAACAGAGATCATTCTGTCATTTTTGAGACTGCATCCCAGTACTGCATTTCGGACTCCTGTTGATCACGATGGCTACCCCTTTTCTTCTGAGGGATTCCTGCCTGTAGTAGTAGATATAATGGTCACCTGCGTTAAATTCACCCATTCCAGTCCATTTTAGTTCGCTGATTCCTAGAATATCAACGTTCACTCTTGCCATCTCCTGTTTGAACACTTCCAATTTGCCTTGATTCATGGACCTGACATTCCAGGTTCCTATGCAATATTGCTCTTTATAGCATCAGACCTTACTTCTGTCACCAGTCACATCCACAACTGGGTATTGTTTTTGCTTTGGCTCCATCCATTCATTCTTTCTGGAGTTATTTCTTTACTGATCTCCAGTAGCATATTGGGCACCTACCAACCTGGGGAGTTCCTCTTTCAGTATTGTATCATTTTGCCTTTTCATAGTGTTCATGGGGTTCTAAAGGCAAGAATACTGAAGTGGTTTGCCATTCCCTTCTCCAGTGGACCACATTCTATCAGACCTCTCCACCATGACCCGCCCATCTTGGATTGCCCCATGGGCATGGCTTAGTTTCATTGAGTTAGACGAGGCTGTGGTCTGTGTGATTAGATTGACTAGTTTTCTGTGATTATGGTTTCAGTGTGTCTGCCCTCTCACGCCCTCATTAATAATAATGACCAGAATACCTGCAAAACTAGAAATAATTCCTAATAACATGCATCATCAAACATCTATTCAGATTTTTAGATTTCCTGGTTGTCTTTTTGTCATGTTTGACTCTGCAGCCCCATGGATTGTAGGCTGCCAGGCTCCTCTGTCCATGGGATTTCCCAGACAAGAGTACTGGAGTGGGGTGCCATTTCCTTCTCCAGGGGATCTTCCCAACCCAGGGATTGAACCTGCGCCTCCTGCATTGGCAGGCAGATTCTTTATCACTGCACCACCTGGGAATCCTGTTTCAATAAGAATCCAGATAAACTGATGCATTGTAATTTGTTGATATATCCATTAAATCTCTTTTTGAAAAAAAAAATTGTTTTTTTAGCTTTGTATTTTCAGTTAATGTTTTGTGGGGTTTTTTTATTTGGGCCATGTTGCTTGGCATAAGGGGTCTTAGTTTCCCAAGAAGAGATTGAACCTGTGCCCCTTGCAGTAGAAGCATGGAGTCCTAATCACTGGACCATCAGGGAATTCCCTTGAGTTAGTTTTACAGAAGGGCTGCAAAAATAGTACAGCTTCCCTACCTGTCAACATCTTACATAGTTATAGTACAGTTATCAGAACTAAGAAATTAACATTGGTGCAATATTAGTTACTAAGTGTATTATATTTCCCCAGTTTTTACCCTGATGACTCCTTTTCTATTCCAGGACCTAATCTCATGTTCCACATTGCATTTGGTTGTCGTGCTGCCTTAGACCTAATCTGATTGTTCTGTAGTTCTTTCTTATCTTTTGGGACATTAAAACTTGTGAAGGCTCCTGGCCTGTTATTTTATAGTGTGTCTATTTTGATTAGATTGAGGTTGTACATTATTGTGAGGAATATTACAGAGCCAATAATCCCATCTCAGTGTGTACCAATCTGAGGGCACGTATTAGTATCACCTGCTGTTTTTATTTTTCTTTATTGAGGTTGCATTAGTTTATAACTTTGTTTTACATATACCTTATAATTTTACCTCTGTATACAGTGCAGCGTGCTCACCACCAGAACTTTAGTGTCCGCTGTCTCCATACAGTCCATCCTCTTTGCCCATTTCACTCTGCCCTGCTCACCCTTCCCCCTCTGGCAACTACTACTCTGTTCTCTGTGCCTATGTGTTTATTTCTGTGTTTTTGTTTGGTTGGTCTTTTTCACTTATTTTGTTTTTTATATTCCACACGAGTGAATCCTATGGTGTTCATCTTTCTCTGACTTATTTCACTTAGAATAATACCCTCAAGGTCTATCTCTTCTGTCACAAGGCAAGATTTCATCTCTTTTGTGACCGAGTGGTTATAGACACACACAGACACATACACTAGACACACAAACACACATACACACACACACAGACCACACCACCTCCCAATTCTTCTTTAGCTATTCATCTGATAATGGGCATGTTTTTTCCCCCATCTTCTGGCTGTTGTATAATATGCTGCCATTAATATAGGGAAGCACCTATCTTTTTGAATTAGTGTTTTCGTATTCTTCGGATAAATTCCCAGAAGAGGAATAGCTGGATCGTTTGTCATTATTCAGTTACTGAGTACTGCCTGACTCTTTGCGACCCCACGGACTGCAGCATGCCAGGCTTTTCTGTCCTCCACTGTCGTCCAGAGTTTGCTCAAAGTCGCGTCCATTGAGTCAGTGATGCTGTCTAACCATTGCATTCTGTGCTGCTCCCTTCTCCTGTTGCCTTCAGTCATTCCCAGCATCAGGGTCTTTTCCAACGACTGAACTCTTCACATCAGTGGCCAAAGTATTGGAGCTTCAGTTTCAGCAGCAGTCCTTCCAGTGAATATTCAGGGTTGATTTCCTTAAGGATTGACTGGTTGGATCTCCTTGCAGTCCAAGGGACTCTCAGGAGTCTTCCCCAACATCACAGTTCAAAAGCATCAATTCTTTCGCTTTCAGCCTTCTTTATGGTCCAACTCTCAGATCCATACATGACTGCTGGAAAAACCACAGCTTTATGCACCTTTGTCAGCAAAGTGATGTCTCTGCTTTTTAATACGCTTTTCATAACTTTTCTTCCAAAGAGCAAGCCTCTTTTAATTTCATGGCTGCAGTCACTATCTACAGTGATTTTGGAACCCCAGAAAATAAAATCTGCCATTGCTTCCACTTTTCCCCCTTCTATTTGCCATGAAGTGATGGGACCAGATGCCATGATCTTAGTTTTTTTGAATACTGAGTTTTAAGCCAGCATTTTCACTCTCCTCTTCAGCTGGATTATATTGTAGTTCTGTTTTTTTGTTGTTGTTGAGGAGTCTCCATACTGTTTGCCAAAGTGCCTGTACCAATCTACATACTGCCAGTAGTGTAGTGTTTTCTCCAGATCCTTGCCCATGCTTGGTTTTGACAATAGCTATTCTGACGTGTAAAAGGTAATGTCTCACTGTGGGTTTGATTTGCCTATCCCTAATAGTTAGTGATGTTGAACATCTTTTCATATGTCTGTTGACCATCTGTATGTCTTCTTTGGAAAAATGTCTATTCAGTTCCTGTGCCTATTATTTAATCAGGTTGTTTGAGTTGTATGCATTCTTTATGTATTTTGAATATTGATCCCTTATCAAATATATGATTTGCAAATATCTTCTTCCATTTGATAGATTGTGTTTTATTTTGCTGGTGGTTTTCTTTGCTGTGCCGAAACTTTTTAGTTTGATGTCCCATTCTGTCGTTTTTACTTTTGTTTCTTCTTGTTTGAGGAGACATATCCAGAAATATGTTACTAAGACTCATGTCAGAGTGTACTACCTATAGTTTTTGTTTAGGAGTTTTATGGTTTCAGGCCTTACATTCAAGTCCTTAATCCATTTTGAGTTAATTTTGTGTATGGTATAAGATGAGGGTCTAGTTTCATTCTTTTGCATGTGACTGTCCAGTTTTGCCAGCACCATCTGTTGAAGAGACCGCCCTGTTTCTGTTGTATAGTTTTGACTCCTTTGTCATAAATGAGTTGAGCACAAATAAGTGTGTTTAGCTCTGGGCTCTCATTTCTGTTCCATTGATCTGTGTATCTGTGTGTTTTTTTTTTTTTTCTCAGTTTCCTTTTTTTTTTTTTTTTTTTTAAATTCCCCTGTAGTTTTTGCCTCTGCTCTGGATTTGTGCTTTATAGTTACGATGAGGTTTGTATAGAATGTCTCATGAGTTAAAATAGTCCTTTCTCAGGTGATAGCTTCTTGTCTTCATCTGCCTGTATGGGTTCTATCCTTTTCCTCTCCTCTGCCACCCTTTATTTTGTTGTGTCAAATTATCCTTTTTTATGTTGTGAGTTTATTACCAAATTGAAGTAGCTATAGTTACTGTTACTGCCTTTTTTTCCCCCCTCTTTAATATTTATGCTTCAGTGTTTTTTATTTTGTGGAAAAAACCTATTTTGAGGCTTGAAACTTCTAATCCAATTCTGAGAATATAAAGAAATATTATATTGTTTTTTAAAAAAGCAAACAGGAGTGTAATATCTAATACAGGTTTATTAACTAAAGTATAGATTTTGTTCAGATTTCACAAAATTTTATGCATTGTGTCCATTATTTGTTTTCATACCTTATTCAAAATTCTGCATTGTAGTAAGTTGCATTGAGCAACTCAGTTGTATGGAGCAAGTTCTGATAAATTCTCTTTTCACTTTCATTCTGTTACAGATATTTTCTAATTTTATTTGTTATGGCTTCTTAGAGATACCCATCATTTAAAAATGGACATTTAATTTCCAAATACATGGGTATTTTAAAGCATCTTTATTAATTTTTCATTTAAATACATTCTTCTTGGCAATCACCTGCTGTGTTTTTTCAGTCTTTTAACTTGACTGAGGCTTCCAGTGGCTAAGTCAAAGGTCTCTCTTGGTAAGTGTCACATTGCACTTGAAAATATGTAAGTTACTTTTGAGTATCTTTTGATATTGATTTCTAACATAATTCAGTGATAAGACGACAGACTAAAAATGATTTAAATACCTCTAGACCATGAAAGTTTTGCACCTTGTGTCATGTCCCTGGATATGTTCCAGTGTCTCCTGATTTATAGTCTCTTGAATAGAATTTATATCATGCTGTTGTGTGAAAATTGTATAAATCTCAATTGTGTTGAATTAGTTCATAGTGCTTTTCAGGTTTATATCCTTCTCCTCTGTATGTTCGTTCTGTTAGTTTTTGGAAGTTTCATACTGAAACTCCAACTAAAAATCTTAATTTTCTACTTAAAAATAATTATATTGTAGAACTATATGTAACTTTGTTCTATATTTTCCAAGGCCCCTACAAGTGTGTTATCATACTTTCATAATTTAAAAGAGAAAAAAGTAAACAACCCCTGAGAGAGCGTTGAAGGTTCTGATTTCCGCCTACTCATCACTTTGCTCAGAGTCTTCTGTACTCTTGCCTTTTGTTTCTTGCAGAAGAGCTCCTCCTACATTTCTTGTAAGGCAGGTCTGATGTTGAACTCCCTCAGCTTTTGTTTGATGGGAAAGTATTTGTCCTTCATACCTGCATAACTTTGTTGGCTAGAGGGTCTTTGGCTGACAGTGCTTATCTTTGAGAATTTTGAGCTTTTCATTTCACTGTTGCCTGGGCGGTAGCATCTGCTCTTTTCCTAGTGGTGCCTATGTCGGTTGTCGGTTACCATATGTTTTTTTCCTGGCTGCCTCTAAATTTCATCATTGACTTTTGAGAGTTTTAATGTAGTGTGTTTTGGAGAAGTATTTTTGCACGGAGGTGATTATGTGTTCTTGTAGGTTCATGGACTTATATATCCAATTCCTTTTGGGGATTGGGAAGTTCTCAGCTATTATTTCTTTAGACAAACTATGCTTCCTTCTCAGATGCTTGCTATCCTGATGTTGCCTTTCCTAAAAGAGTCAGATAGTTCTTACAGAATTTCTTCTTTTTAAAAATTTTTTTACTTATTTATTGTTGAAGAGTATTTGATTTATAGTGTTAGTTTCTGCTGTACGGCATTGTGAATCAGCTATACATATGTCCACACTTTTTCAGATTATTTCCTCTTATTAGGTCATTACACAGTATCAAGTACAGTTCCCTGTGCTCTATATTATAGTTGGGTCATTATTAATGATCTACTTTCTATGTAGTGGTGTGTAGATGTCAGTCCCAATCTCCCATTTATCCCTGCCCTCCCACTTTCTCTCTTGGCAAGTCATAAGTTTGTTTTTTACATCTGTGACTCCCTTTCTGTTTTGTGAATAAGTTCATTTATACATTTTTTTAGATTCCACGTATGAGCAATATCATGGTATTTGTCTTTCTCTGACCTCACTCAGTATGACAATCTCTAGGTCCATCTGTGTTGCTGCAAAGGGCATTATTTCTTTTTTTCTCATTTCTTTTTTTGATGACCTGTTCCTCTGCTGGTCCATTTGAAGTAACAGACGTCTGTCTTCTTCAGGTAGTTTTTTGTTGTTGTTGTTGTTTTTAATTTGATTCTAAGGATTCAACAGTGTAGAAATTAGAGTCCTTTCTTTTGTTTGCCAGTGGGTGGTACTATAACACAAACTTTTTGTTTTCCTTAACCTTAGCTGCCTCTGGTTATGTTTGAGCATTGGCACTTTGCACCTCAGTCATAGGTGTTGCCCATTGACACTGTTGGTGTGTTGCTGCTGTGGGATTGCTGGCATTGCCACCTGGGACGCTGGGCTGGTGACTGCTTCTGCTGTGTCCAGGATCTCTGAAGCCGCAGGCCCTGCTACAGGTGGGGAGGAGCTGGAGCAGGGTTGCCCTTGCTGTGTCTGGGATTGTTGTCTTTGCAGGCAGCACAGCTCTGGGCAAGGGGTCAGAGTTGCGGGTGCCTCCGTACCTGAAGGAATGGCGTCATAGGCGCCTCTGCCACTGCTGTCCGGTTATCTGTGACCACGAGAGCCACTGTGGCCAGGAGGCTGGGGTCACATGTGCTTCCTCTTCTGCTGCTACTGGCTTCCTTAGCGCTGTTGGCGCAGCTGCTGCGACCAGGTAGCTGGAATGGCAGGCACTGCCTTTGGATTCTTCTGGTCTGTTTCCTCTGTGTGTTCCAGTCTGCCCACCTTTAGGTGTACAGATGCGTGAAACTCTGGCATCGCAGTGTGTTGGGCAGAGGTACCTTTGTTGAGTACAGATGTTTAGTGGTTGCAGATTAAAGGGGAGAGACAAAGGGAGCATCTCACTTCATCACGATGCTTTCAGTATCACTTACTCTGGTGCTGTTAATCCTGACCATTCGCTTAGTCTTCCAGCTTTCTCCACTGCTACATTGTTTTTTCTTTATTGATTCTAAGACTGGGGTTGCTTGTTTTTGTCTTTTCAGAGTCTCGATTTCTCTAATGGAATTTCAGAGTGATATTTCAGGTAGTCTGTAAGCTGTCTTAAAAGTAGAGGCTTATTCCGTACAGACTGATTTTCAGTGTAGGTGGTCAAGTACTTCCATCAGGTGCTGGTGGTTTAGTCACTAAGTTGTGTCCTACCCTTGTGACCACGTGGACTATAGTCTGCCAAGCTCCCCGTCCATGGCATTTTCCAGGCAAGAATCGTTTCGTTTGTCGTTTCATTTAGTCACTCGGTCATGTCCGACTCTCTGTGACCCCATGGTCGATAGCCCTCCAGACTTCTCTGTCCATGAGATTCTCCAGGCAAGAATACTGAAGTGAAGTGGATGGCCATTTCCTTCTCCACGGGGGTCTTCCCAACCCAGGGACTGAACCCATACCTCCTGCATCTCCTGTATTGCAGTTAGATTCTCTCCACTGAGCCCCAGGGAATAGTTCACCCCGCTATTCTAATGTTTATCACCATAGGTTAGTTTTTCCTGATTCTGGCCTCCATATAAATGGCATTACACAGTATACACGTACTCTGTTATGTCTGGCTTTTTATGCCCAACATTGTATCTGTGACGTTCACTCATGTTGCTAGGTAGAGCAGTAATTTTTTGTGTTTGCAGGGCTGTGTGGTTTTCTACTGTGTAGACCATTCTACCCCTGACAGAGTTGGCTGGTCCCTTCAAACTGCTCTTAAGTGTGGTGACATGCCCTTACCATAAACTGACTCAGGAACTGGGACTCACTAGAGGACAGAAACAGCACCTTCACACCATCCAGCTCATGCCTCTACAAGGCAGGGATAAGGCTGCTAAGTCACTGCTATGTAGCATGTGACCCCATAGACGGCAGCCCACTAGTCTCCCCCGTCCCTGAGAGTCTCCAGGCAGGAACACTGGAGTAGGTTGCCATTTCCTTCTCCAGTGCATGAAAGTGAAAAGTGAAAGTGAAGCCACTCAGTCGTGTCCAACTCTTAGCGACCCCATGGACTGCAGCCCACCAGGCTCCTCCATCCATGGGATTTTCCAGGCAAGAGTACTGGAATGGGGTTCCATTGCCTTCTCCAGAACTTGCATGTCAGAATGCAAGTTCGAGTTTTCCTAACTATTGAAAATTAGTAGTTTCTTTTTCTTTTCTTTCTTTCCTGTTTGTAGTAAAGCACAGTTAAATGTGCATAAATGGAAAAGTGTCTCCAGACCTGTGTAGAGATTTAAGTTATCGAAAGTTACGTGGCCTTGAATGCTGGATGAATTTAGATTCGGTCCCACTGGCCACCTGTGAGTAAACTCTTGCTGAATTGGGTATGGTTTGTTTTTTCAAACTTATTTCCATCTACAGTTCTTCACCTTACGTGAGACACACCCAGATGTTAGTGTGGCGTGTGTGCGTGCTCAGTCGCCTCAGCTGTGTCTGACTCTCGTGCCCCTGTGGACTTGTCGCCTGTCAGGCTTGTCTGCCTTTGGGATTCTCCAGGCAAGAATACTGGAGTGGATTGCCATTCCCTTCTTCAAGGGATCTTTCTGACCCAGGGATTGAACCCAAGTCTCTTTATGTCTCCTGCATTGGCAGGCAAGTTTTTTATACCACTAGCACCACCTGGGAAGCCCCGGCAGAGTTACTCAAACTAATCCATATGCCAAATCCTCCAACCCCTTCAACGGTACTTCCCCAAATCTGCTTCAGTGGAAGGCACAACCATCTCCTCAGTTCCTTAACTCAAAAACACCTAGGAGTGACCCTTGACCCACAACCCCTCTCGTGACCTGCCTACCCTGAACCGCCAGATCCAGCTGTGCCACCAACAAATGTTACAAAGCCACCCGCTCCTCCCCAGCCCCACTGCCACCCCTCTGCAAGCACTGCCTGCCTGGACTAATGCAACAGCCTCCTGACCAGTCTCCTCATGTCCACAGCCCTGCCCCACACCAAGTCCCCCTCTGAGTCCACCCTCCATTCATTGCCCAGTGGCATATATATATATATATATATATATATATACATACACACACACACACACATATATATATACATACACATACATACATACAGGCTGGGCCTTGTGGGTCGTGGGATCTTAGTTCCCTAGGGATTGAACCTGTGCCCTTTGCGGTGAAAGTGCAAGAGTCCTAACCACAGGACTACCAGGGGTTTCCCCCCAGTGGCTTTTAAAGACACAGATCGGGCCACGTCACACTCTTCCTTAAAACTTCCCGATGGCTCAGTATCTAAAGTGCCCCATGCCCATCATAGTGACAGGTAAACTTGACTTCTCACGCAGGCCCACACAATGCTCACACCCTCCTGAAGCCAGCAAGCACTAGGCCCCCTGCTGGCCGTAGGACACACCAAGCTCCTTCAACTGGCAGGCCTCTGCCCTGGCTGTTCAGTACAGAAAGCTCCTTCCTGCCCTGCTCATCTTCATAAATGGCCGCTGATTCTGCTGATTAAATCTCAACCCCAACTGTCTCCTCTCAGCAGCCCTCCCTGACCACCCACGTAGTTGGCCCTTAGACACATATCTGATGGCGAGGACACATTAAATGTTTCCACTCCAAAGTCTGAAAGTTTGAATACTGGAGTGCATTCCCATTTCCTTCTCCAGGGGATCTTCCCGACCCAGGATGAGCCCAGGTCTATGATGGGATAGACTGACTGAGCCAGAAACTGGGTCTTACTCTGATGGGTAGGGCCATGCTTAATAAATCTTTAATCCAATTTTCTGTTGATGGGTGAAGCTGTGTTCCCTCCCTGCTATTTACCTGGGGCCAAACTATGGTTTGGCCAGCTTCCCAAGTGGCTCAGACAAAAGCATCTGTCTACAATGTGGGAGACCTGGGTTTGATCCCTGGGTTGGGAAGATCCCCTGGAGAAGGAAATGGCAATCCACTCCAGGACTATTGCCTGGAAAATCCCATGGACAGAGGAGCCTGGTAGGCTACAGGCCATGGGGTCGCAAAGAGTCAGACACAACTGAGTGACTTCACTTTCACTTTCAAACTATGGTGGCATCAGAGGGCAGACACATTGAAACCATAATCACAGAAAACTAGTCAATCTAATCACATGGACCGCAGCCTTGTCTAACTCAATGAAACTATGAGCCATGCCATATAGTGCCACCCAAGATGGGCGGGTCATGGTGGAGAGGTCTGACAGAATGTGGTCCACTGGAGAAGGGAATGGCAAACCACTTCAGTATTCTTGCCTTGAGAACCCCATGAGCAGTATGGAAAGGCAAAATGATAGGACACTGAAAGATGAATTCCAAGGTTTGTACGTGCCTAATATGTTACTGGAGATCAGTAGAGAAATAACTCAGAAAGAGTAAAGAGATGGAACCAAAGTAAAAACAACACACAGCTGTGGATGTGACTGGTGATTGAAAACAAGGTTCGATGTGGTAAAGAGCAGTATTGCATAGGAACCTGGAATGTCAGGTCCATGAATCAAGGCAAATTGGAAGTGGTCAAATAGGAGATGGCAAGAGTGAACGCCAACATTTTAGGAATCAACAAAATAAAATGGACTGGAATGGGTGAATTTAACTCAAGATGACCATTCTATCTACTACTGTGGGCAGGAATCCCTTAGAAGAAATGGGGTAGCCATCATGGTCAACAAGAGAGTCCAAAATGCAGTACTTGGGTGCAATCTCAAAAATGACAGAATGATATCTGTTCGTCTCCAAGACAAACAATTCAATATCATGGTAATCCAAGTCTGTGCCCCAAATAGTAATGCTGAAGAAGCTGAAGTTGAACGGTTCTATGAAGACCTACAAGGCGTTCTAGAATTAACACCCAAAAAAGATGTTCTTTTCATTATAGGGAACTGGAATGCAAAAGTAGGAAGTCAAGAAACACCTGGGGTAACAGGCAAATTTGAGTTTTGCCGAGAATGCACTGGTCATAGCAAACACCCTCTTCCAACAACACAAGAGAAGACTCTACACATGGACATTACCAGATGGTCAACACTGAAATCAGACTGATTATATTCTTTGCAGCCAAAGATGGAGAAGCTCTATACAGTCAGCAAAAACAAGATCGGGAGCTAACCGTGGCTCAGATCATGAACTCTTTATTGCCAAATTCAGACTTAAATTGAAGAAAGTAGAGAAAACCACTAAACCATTCAGGTATGACCTAAATCAAATCCCTTATGATTATACAGTGGAAGTGAGAAATAGATTTAAGGGACTAGATCTGATAGAGTGCCTGATAAATTATTGACAGAGGTTCGTGACATTGTACAGGAGACAGGGGTCAAGATCATCCCCATGGAAAAGAAATGTAAAAACGCAAAATGGTTGTCTGAGGAGGCCTTACAAATAGCTGTGAAAAGAAGAGAAGCCAAAGGCAAAGGAGAAAATGAAAGGTATACCCATTTGAATGCAGAGTTCCAAAGAACAGCAAGGAGACATAAGAAAGCCTTCCTCAATGATCAGTGCAAAGAAATAGAGGAAAACAACAAAATGGGAAAGACTAGAGATCTCTTCAAAAAATTAGAGATACTGAGGGAACATTTCACACAAAGATGGACTCAATAAAGGACAGAAATGGTATGGACCTAACAGAAGCAGAAGATATTAAGAACAGGCGGCAAGAATACACAGAAGAGCTGTACAAAAAAGATCTTCACGACCCAGATAATCATGATGGTGTGGTCATTCACACTTACCTAGAGCCAGACATCTGGAATGTGAAGTCAAGTGGGCCTTAGAAAGCATCACTACGAACAAAGCTAGTGGAGGTGATGGAATTCCAGTTGAGCTATTTCAAATCCTGGAAGATGATGCTGTGAAAGTGCTGCACTCAATATGCCAGAAAATTTGTAAAACTCAGCAGTGGCCACAGGACTGGAAAAGGTCAGTTTTCATTCCATTCCCTAAGAAAGGCAATGCCAAAGAATGCTCAAACTATCACACAATTGCACTCATCTCACATGCTAGTAAAGTAATGCTCAAAATTCTCCAAGCCAGGCTTCAGCAATACGTGACCTGTGAACTTCCAGATGATCAAGCTGGTTTTAGAAAAGGCAGAGAAACCAGAGATCAAATTGCCAACATCTGCTGGATCATCAAAATAGCAAGAGAGTTCCAGAAAACATCTATTTCTGCTTTATTGACTATGCCAAAGCCTTTGTGTAGATCATAATAAACCATGGAAAATTCTGAAAGAGATGGGAATACCAGACCATCTGACCTGCCTCTTGAAAAATCTGTATGGGTCAGGAAACAACAGTTAGAACCGGACGTGGAACAACAGTTGGTTCCAAATAGGCAAAGGAGTACGTCAAGGCTGTATATGTTCACCCCGCTTATTTAACTTATATGCCGAATACATCATGAGAAATGCTGGGCTGGATGAAGCACAAGCTGGAATCAAGATTGCCGGGAGAAATATCAATAACCTCAGATATGCAGATGATACCATCTTTATGGCAGAAAGTGAAGAAGAACTAAAGAGCCTCTTGATGAAAGTGAAAGAGGAGAGTGAAAAAGTTGGCTTAAAGCTCAACATTCAGAAAACGAAGATCATTGCATCTGGTCCCATTACTTCATGGCAAATGGAGAAACAGTGGAAACAGTGTCAGACTTTATTTTGGGGAGCTCCAAAATCACTGCAGATGGTGATTGCAGCCATGAAATTAAAAAATGCTTACTCCTTGGAAGAAAAGTTATGACCAACCTAGATAGCATATTCAAAAGCAGAGCCATTACTTTTTCAACAAAGGTCCGTCTAGTCAAGGCTATGGTGTTTCCAGTAGTCCTGTATGGATGTGAGAGGTGGATTATAAAGAGAGCTGAGCACCAAAGAATTGATGCTTTTAAACTGTGGTGTTGGAGAAGACTCTTCAGAGTCCCTTGGACTGCAAGGAGATCCAACCAGTCCACCCTAAAGGAAATCAGTCCTGAATGTTCATTGATGCTGAAGCTGAAACTCCAATACTTTGGCCATGTCATGTGAAGTGCTGACTCATTTGAAAAGACCCTGATGCTGGGAAAGATTGAAGGTGAGAGGAGAAGGGAACAACAGAGGATGAGATGGTTGGATGGCGTCACTACTCAATGGACGTGAGTTTGAGTAATCTCCAGGAGTTGGTGATGGACAGGGAGGCCTGGCGTGCTGCAGTCCATGGGATCACAAAGAGTCGGACGTGACTGAGTGACTGAACTGAACAGTCAGTGAAGATTTTTAAATTTCAGACAGTACATTTAAGAGTTCTAGAGTTTTGACTTGGTTCTTAAAGTTTTTTACTTTATGCTGAGACTTCTCATCTGTGCATTTATTTTGACCATATTTTCTTTTATGTATCTAAACATATTCATAATAGCTACTTTAGAATCCTTTGCTGCTAATTTTAATGTCTGAATCATTTCAGGCATTGTCTTTTCTCTTGATTTATCGGTCACATTTTCTGTTTCTTCATGTTTCTTGTGATTCTGGTTTTTTTCTGGACACTGTCAATCATTTATACATTGTAGAGACGTTCTTCCACTGTATTCTTTCAAAGTGTATTGAATTTTGTTTCATCAAGCAGTTAACATAGTATACTTGTTCTCTAAATTCTGTGTTCACCTTGATGAGAGCCAGCGGAAGAATTAATCTCTTAGTTCTTTCTGCCTTAGCTGAGCTTTGTCCTGAGCATACGTAGTTAAGGGGTTAACTGGAGATTTTGGCAGTTTATTTACAGAATAAATGGGGATCCTCTTCTGCAGTTCTTTTTCTGAGATTTCCCTTTCTTATGTTTCAACTCCTCCTGTTCTCCCACACTGCTGTGAGTCCTCAGTCACCTTGCAGTATCTTCCCTCCGTAAAGCAGTCATAAAAATGGCAATCTGACCCAGTGTTCTCTGCCATTCTCCATTCCGTCAAATCCTTTCTCCTTTCTGACTGGTTGCTCTCCAGCGTCTTTGGATTGCTGTTTGGATTATGTTCCGTCTGGACTTCATGTTACCTGTAGAAGGGTCTGATAGAAGGCACTCCTCACATAACTTTTCTTTTTAGTGTGGTAAAAATATATTTAAAGTTTGCCTTTTAGCCTTTGAAGGGTACATTCAGGGGCATTAATTGCATTTACAGTCTTCTTCATCAATTCCCACTGTCTTTACCCCAAACGTTTTCTCCAAATAGAGACTCTGTGTCCCAGAAGCAGTGCATCCCTACCCCGTCTCCCCCACCCTCTGGTAACCTCTAATGTACTTTCTGTCTCAGTAAAATTGCCTATTTTACATATTTCCCATGAGCGGAATCCTACAATATTTGTTCTTTTGTGTCTGGTTTATTTCAGTTTTAGCATGATGTTTTCAAGTTTCATCCATGTTGTAGAACGTATCAGAACTCTTTTTAAGCTTGAACACTGTTCCATCGTACGGATACGTTTTATGTTTCCATTTGTCTGTTGATATCCACTTGGGTTGTTGCCACATACTTGCTGTTGTAAGTAATGGATGCTGTAATGAATATGGATGTAAAAGTGTCTGTCTGAGTTCTTGCTTTCATTTATTTAGGGTATATACCTACAAGTAATCCCTGGGTCAGGAAGATCCCCTGGAGAAGGAAATGGCAACCCACTCCAGTATTCTTGCCTGGAGAATCCCATGGACTGAGAGCCTGTTGGGCTACAGTCCACAGGGTCGCAAAGAGTCGCACATGACTGAGCGACTTCACTTCACTTTCACTTTCACCTGTAAGTAGCGCTGGATTATATGGTAATTCTTTAACTTCTTGAGGAACTGCCAAACTGTTTTCCACAGTGGCTATACTCTTTTATATTCCTGCTAGTAATTACAAGTTTGCAGTTTCTTCAGATTCTCGCCCACATGTATTTTCCTTATGTATTTATTTATTATTATAGTCATCCTAGTGGGTATGAAGTGGTGTCTCATTGTGATTTTGATTTTTGTGTCTCTAATGACTATGTTGAGTGTCTTTTCATGTTCTTGTTGATGGTTTATGTATGTTTGGAGAAATGTGTATTCACGTTTTCTGCCCTTTTTTTATTGTTAACTTGTCGGAATTCTTTATATATTCTGGTTATTACAGACATGGTTTGCAAATATTTTTTCCCTTTCTGTGGTTTTTCCACTTTGAGTGTCTTCTGATGCACAGAAGTTTTTAATTTTGATGAATCCAATTTATCTGGTTTTTCTTTTTTCGTTTATGCTTTTGGTATATTTTAGACTCCACTGCCAAATCCGAGTCATGAGAATTTACCCATTTTTTTCTAGGAGTTTTATGGTTTTAGCTCATTTGTTTGTGTCTTTCCTCCATCTTACAGCATTGATTTCTGTGTATTGTGGGAGGTAGGGATGCAGCTTTTCTCCTTTGCATGTGGAAATCCAGTTTTCCCAGCAGTATCTGTTGAGGAGATATTCTTTCCCCCATTGATGGACTCGATGCTTTGTCAAAAGTCAGTTTGCCGTATGTATATGGGTTTATTTCTGAACTCTCAGTTCTATTCCCTTGGTGTATATATCTACCCTAAAAGCCAGTACCATACTATTTTGATTATTTAGTGTAACTTTGTAGTAAGTTTTAAAATTGAGAACTGAATACTCCAACAGATTGTCTTGGCTATTCAAGGCTTCACATTTTCATATGAATTTGAGTTTTGGTTTTTCCATTTTTACAAATGAATAACTTCTTTAAAAACTTGCTCATTGGATTCTGATTACTTTAGAGATTTAATCAGGTCAATACAGACATTTAATTCACATAGTGGATTATAAAGAAGTGTCTAAGCACTTGTCCTTTCTTCTGTTGAAGTACAGTTGAATTCTTTTCAGTGTTTTGCTTTTATAAACAACGCCATAATGAACATGCTCTGCTTGATACTTGTCCACGTGTTGGAAAGTTTCGTTCAGACAGTAGTTCTCAACCTGGGCAGTTTTGTCTGCAGGAGAACATTTGGCAGTGTTTGGAGATGGTTTTGACTGTCAAGACTGAGGAGGAGTGCTACAGGCACGGAGCAGGTGGCGAGACCAGAAAGTGAAGTCACTCAGTTCTGTCCGACTCTTTGCAACCCCATGGCCTGCAGCCTGCCAGGCTCCTCTGTCCATGGGATTTTGCAGCCAAGAATACTGGAGTGGGCTGCAATTTCCTTCTCCAGGGAATCTTCCCGACCCAGGGATTGAACCCAGGTCTCCCGTATTGTAGGCAGATGCGTTTACCGTCTGAGCCACTAGGGAGAGACCAGAGGTGCTGCTCAACATGCCACTGTGGTGGAGCAGATTCCCACCTACCCAACTACAAAGCGTGACCCAAATCATACAACTTGTAAATAGAGCCGAGGTTGAGAAATGCTGCTCTGGGCCATATACTCAGAAGTGGGATTTATAAAGCCCTAGAATGCTTCCCTGGTGGCTCAGGTGGTAAGAATCTGCCTGTAAAGTTTGAGACCCGGGTTTGATCCCTGGGTTGGGAAGATCCCCTGGAGAAGGAAATGGCAACCCACTCCAGTGTTCTTGCCTGGAGAATCCCATGGACAGGGGAGCCTGGTGGGCTGTGGTCCGTGGGGTCACAAAGAGTCGGACACAACTGAATGACTAACACTTTGACTTTCAGGATGTGTACAGTTTTTTTTTGTTGTTATTATATTAACGGATTTCTATAAAACATGAAGATATTATTTCGATTCAAGCAAAGGTTTTATTTGGAATACCTGGAATTAAAATGAAGGTTTCTTTGGTGATGCTGGTAATCCAGCAGTTATAAGCAATTTAATTGTCTTAAACCAGATAAAATAGCAGCATTATCCAGAGTTCACTAATTTGTTTACTTGCCCAGAGGGGGCACATCAGTTTTTAACTTTGTGAACTGTACTTCCTGCCTAATTACAATATTGATTTTAGAGTGAGAATCTGCTGCTAATTAATCTGCGCTGAACAATGGTAGTTGTAATATCAAGTTGACTAAATGAGAGAAAAATTGCAGTGTGAAAAATGTAGAATTTTTTTTTCTGACAAAGATGTTTGTTAAATATTGAAAGCTTAAAGTTTGAAAAGTTTCTCTCTGTGATTTAAATTGGTTTTTAAATTGAAGACAGACGAATAAACCTTTTAAGAATTTCAAGACTCACTTTTAAGCCTATAAGACCCATAGTTCTCCATCTGAAAATGTGATGAAATTCATGCCTGGGAACTGTATGTGTTTTTGTGTGCGTGCCATTTTGCATATGATTTGGGGTAGTTTATGCGTGTTCCTGAAGCCTGCTCGTGGACCACTCCTGCTCCATTTGAGCCTTCTAGATTTTTCAGATTCAGGACTTCAGTGAAATTCTTAAAATGCTAATAATAAGATACAGGGTATTTGAAATGATCACTGAGTAGTGAAGACACAGTTCAAGTCTGATTTGCCAAATGCATAAGACTCGGCGATAGAATTAAGTCCTTCAGTGTTAAATGAATGAATACAGATCTTATTTTAATATCTATAACCTTCGTTTTTTGTTGTTGTTGTTCTTTTTACTAGGCATATGCAGCAGTGCTGTGGCAACAAGCTAATGAAAGCAAACAAAATTCAACTGAAAAAGCATGTTTTGGAATCTCCCTACCAGAAGAAAAACTTAATGACTTTCGTGATGAACAGATCGGACAATTGCAGGAACTGATGCAAGAGGCCACGAAACCCAACAGGCAATTTAATATTACTGAGTCTAGGAAACCAAAGTTCTAGTCTATATAATAAAGTTTAAAAAAGCATTTCAAGTTCAGAGCCTTTTAACTAATTGGGTTTTAAAATTTGTTTCTTAAGCTTTTAGGTTTTGAGAATGCCTGGTGTTAATGAACTGTTCTTCTATTTGGGGATATTTTGAATCTTGTAATATACAGGTCAGGATCATGAGTGGATGAAACTACATTTATTGAAGTAGTAACAGTTGCTGGATAGGATTTGTGTTTTGGACTACATAAAGCTTGTGAAATTTTCCCCAAAATTTTATATGTAAATTTGTTTTAGTGCTATTCATATTCAAGCATTAATCTTGTGGCTCTAGCTGTATCAGATTAGTATATCATGATCATGATAGATCCAGAATTCCAAGGTCATTCTTTAATTCCTCTTTGCATGGAATACCTTTTTCTGTCCTCTCACCTTCGTTCAGTATCCCTAGATCTGAAGTGGGTCTCTTGTAAACAGCGTTTATAGGGATCTTGTTTTTGTGTCCATTCAGCCAGTCTGTTTTTTGGTTGGAGCATTTAATCCATTAAGATTTAAGGTAATTATCAATACGTATGTTCTTACTGCCATTTTGTCAGTTATTTTGAATTTGTTTTTGTAGGTCTTTTTTGTTTGTTTGTTTATGGTTACCATGAAGCTTTAATATAGCAGTCTATATTTTAAGTTGCTGGTCTCAAATGCGTTTCCAGTGTCCTGCGTTTGTACTCTCTTCTCTTCTCACAGTCACTGGTTTTGATATATTTGTGTGTGGATGATTGCCTACTTTTACTGTATGTTTGCCTTTATGGGTGAGCTTTCCCATTTGTAATTTTCTTATTTCTAGTTGTAGCCTTTTTCTTTTCTGTCTATAGAGTTCTTTAGTATTTGTTGTAAAACTGGTTTAGTGGTGCTGAATTCTCTTAGGTCTTGCTTGTCTATAAAACTTCTGATTTCTCTGTCAAGTCTGAATGAGAGCTTTGCTGGGTAGAATATTATTAGTTGTAGGTTTTTCCCTTTCATTACTTTAGATAAATATATCATGCCACTCCCTTCTGGCCTGCAGAGTTTCCCCTGAAAAATCGACTGATGACTTTATGGGGATTCCCTGATGTGTTAACTGTTGCTTTCCCCTTGTTGCTTTTAATGTTCTCGCTTTGTCTTTAACTTTTAATCAGATATTAATATGTGTCTTGGTGTGTTCCTCCTGTGTTTATCCTCTTGGGTGGGGCCAGGTCTCAGTCTCAAGATGACGGCCTCCAGGAGAGCGCATACCACCAGGTATTTCCTGGGACCCCCCCACCTGAGCCACATGAGACCCTCCAGGAGCTGCAGGTGGGTCTGGCCCAGGCTCCTGTGGAGTCACTGCTTTGTCCTGGGTCCCCTGGGTCCCAGTGCCTGTGAAACCTTGTGCGCGCTTCCAGAGGGGAGTCTCTGTTCCATGCAGTCCTGTGGCGCTGCTGCACTCAAGCCCTGCTGGCCTTCAGAACTCCAGGGGCCCCTCCCCCCAATGACAGACCCCAAAGGCCGAGGAGCCTGCCGTGGGCTCAGAACCCTCACTCCTGTGGGAGAACATCTGTGATGTAATTGTTTTCCAGACACGGGTTGCCTACCAGCAGGTCTGGGATTTGATTATGTTGTGAAAGTGCCCCTCCTCATCTCACTGTGACTTCTTTTTTCGTCTGTGGGTATAGAAAGTCTTTGCGGGTAGATTTAAGTCTAATTTGCCAATGGTTGTTCAGCAGTCAGTTGTGATTTTGGTGTTTTCATGAGTGGTGGTGACCTGAAGTCCTGCTAGGTTATTATTTAGATACATTGTTACCCTGAAAACTTCATCATTTCTGCTTTTAATAATACATAAGATTACTCTTTTAAGTGTTCCTTCTTCCTGAGTCATTTTTTATTTACAATGAAAGGTTAAAAAGTAGCTTTAGAATTCACTATTATACATATTATCATTTGTCTAATAGATTATACAATGTGTAATACATTTCTGTGGTATTTGTTAGTAACAGATGACCCCTTAAATAATTTGTAGTTACCTGGAGAATCTCATGGGCTAGCTCATGGAGAGAGAAAAACACTTTAATTATTTTTTTTTCTTACACGTTAAGTTGATTTATAAACTGAAAAAAATCAAATGAAAATCCCATTCATATTCTAAAATGCTTATGAATTTTAAAAAATATTACACACTAAAATGACTTGGATATTTAATTATGTATGTTTACTCTGAGATTGATCATTTTCAGATGCAGTTGTTTATATCAGCTTTTTAAAAAATTAATTCATATTTGCTCTGTTTTGCTGTCTTGTCTTCTTTAGTCCAAACTCGCATCTCTCTCACTTGGACTATTAAGAACTTACTGCTAATCATTTTCCCTGTATCCTCTGTGACCACCTACAATCTATCCCATATACAAATATCAGAGTAATATTTTTAAAATGTACATTTATGGCCGCCAAGTCCCTCAGTCCTTTCTTCCATCTCTCTTGGAGTCAGTCTAGATGGATGGGTGAGGCTTTCCTCATAAGCTAAGCGGTCAGTAATTACTCTTTACATTATAACAGGCTCTAGGAATAAACAGTGAACAAGATAAGACTGTTACCCGAAAGTTTAAAATCTTAACTACATTCAGGAATGCTGTTTCATCATAAACAGATACACTACTTCCTCAGAACTTTATAGTACTATTTTCAATTTGGTTATACTTTGTTTTTCTTGTTCTTTGGTTCCTGACTCATACCTCTTCATCTCATGTCTTGCATCGTTTTGGTGACCTTAGTATTAATCCATGTGGCCGACTTAACCTAGTAATCAGATGATTCTCTCTTGGTTTCACTAATACAGCCACCCATTTTCTTGGCTACACTTAAAACTGCTTTATTCAAAACTGAATAAGGCTTCAGTTTGAAATTACTAATTGTAGCATTCCGTGCTTTTGTCATTGCTTTTTAATGTGATCAGATTTTCAATGTGATCAGATTTTCGCTCCTAGTGTGCCTGGTCATTCCTTCAGCAAATCCGTGTTGTCCTGATGAACCTGTCTGCAGAGCAGCGATGGAGATAAGACACTGAGAACAGACTTCTGGATGTGGTTGGCAGGGAGGAGGGGCTCGGAGAGGGGAACCAGGAAGCATACATTACCACATGTAAAATAGACAGCCAATGGGAACTTGCTGTGTGACTCAGGGAACTCAAACTGGGGCTCGGTAACAAAGTGGGGTGGAATGGCGAGGGATGTTCAGGTGGGGGGGGGGATATGGGTAGACCTATGACTGATTCATGTTGATGTTTGGTAGAAACCAACACAATACTGTAAAGCAATGATCCTGCAATTAAAAATGATTAAATAAATAAAATACCTATTGAGAACCTTCATATGCCAGGCATCATTTTAGAGACGAATACAACACTTGTCAAAGACAAAATGTCTGTCCCTACGGAATTTACATCCTAAAGGAGAGGGACAAAATGCACAAAATAGGTAGGTGGTAAGAATAATGAAGAAAAATAAAGCAGGGGTGGGGGGCAGAGCTGTGGTTCCCGCATTATGCACTCTGATCCCCCAGGGCACCACAGAGAACCTGCAGTGTGTTACAGGGTATATCAGATTTTCCAGGAAATCGCAGCTCTGTTTATTGCATATCACACAGTTACTTGCTTGAGGTAGTTCACAGTTTTACTGTTCTATTGCAACGTTCTTTTGGATGACGTATCTTATGTAAACCTGGGCTTTAGCGATTGATGTGAGAAAAGCAAATAGCACACAAAAATTAGTGACAGAAAATGTTCGGTATGATTACAATATTTGAGAAGCTGTGGTATCCAACAGGTGCTAAATTGTTAGGCCCTTAATACCTGCTGAGTTGTTTGAACTGTGTTCTGAAACTGTTGTGGGATTCTGTTTCACGTAGGTGTACCTTGCAAACGGATGAAATCAGCAGTGTTAGAGAATGGTGTGTAGCTGAACGCATTACCTTCCTTTCCGTCCCAGCCCTGATTTCTGTGATCTTTCGCTTCGGCCATGTAGCAATACCCTTGATGTCACTGTCTGCTCTTCCTCATCTGCTCCACCAAGGTAACCGCTCACTTTCCAAAATTAATGGTGTATTCCTCAGGATAAGGTCGATATGTTACCCTGTGAGACTGGAGAATGTGAGTGACTGTCTCCTGCTTTTAAGTCACTGCTGCCTGGTTTGTATACTGTCTAACTCTCCTCTAGGTTATAGTTTTTCTCTTTTTTAAAATAGCAGTATTCTCTGGGATTTCATGTTTAGGACTCCCACTTTATACATCCATTACTTCAGATATTAGCTATACTCAGATCTGTAACACCAACCTCAGCCTCATTTCTGAGCTCCAGATCTGTGTTTGGCATTTCCAACTCATATTTAAAATGAAACTTATTTTTCTTCCCTTCTCAGGGAATGAATGATAGTAACATGTACTCCGTCCAGAATTCTGTAACTTAGCCTAGATCTTCACAATTTGCCTGGAGGCCTCTTCCTCATTATTCAGGTCTAACAACTCCAGGTGGTGAATTGCAAAATAACCATGTTCTCTGTCGTTCCTGGTACCCATGGCCTTTGCACTGTGACTTTTCAGCTCCTCCCAGTGGCAATGCCATCCATTTTATAATTCCCTAAACCTGGACTGGTCTTGTTTCTTGATTTGCTAGAAAGAATGTGGGCAGTGTGACATGAGGGAAGCTTAGGCTCTAGGCTGTGGAGCTGTGTCCTTTTCCACCTGTGCTGCTGCAAACCTGCCCAGCTGCCATGTGAACAAACCCAGCCCCGTGGAGAATGTGGAGCAGAGGCAAAGCCATCCTGCACCAGCCAGCTCACAGCCAAGGGCAGACACACCAAGCACCCCAGCTGAGCTCTGAAGGACCGCCTGGCTGATCCCACCAGCCCAGACTGCCAAGTGTAAGTTAAGTAGAGGAGAGTTCTTTTAAATCCCTATGCTTTGTTATGTAGAAAAAATAGCTAATTTTAAAATCATTACGTTTTCTCTATCTGAGATTTTAGACTTAGAATTTTTTTTCCCTTATAGTAACTTACATGTGGTTTCCTTATCTTTGGCATACTTCTTAATATATTCTCTGTGTGGCTGTAAATGTTGCCTTATCGACATGCAAGTCTGATCTGGAAATGGTATAGTTAGCATCCTACCATGGTGGTGATAGTTTAGGGGAAGCTAACGCAGGTCCAGTTCAGCTCAGTTGCTGTCGTGTCCGACTCTTTGTGACCCCATGAACCACAGTACGCCAGGCCTCCCCGTCCATCACCAACTCCCGGAGTTCACTCAGATTCATGTCTATCGAGTCAGTGATGCTATCCAGCCATCTCATCCTCTGTCGTCCCCTTCTCCTCCTGCCTTCAATCTTTCCCAGCATCAGGGTCTTTTCAAATGAGTCAGCTCTTCCCATCAGATGGCCCAAGTATTGGAGTTTTAGCTTCAACATCAGTCCTTCCAATGAATACCCAGGACTGATCTCCTTTAGGATGGATTGGTTGGATGTCCTTGCAGTCCAAGGGACTCTCAAGAGTCTTCTCCAACACCACAGTTCAAAAGCATCAATTCTTCAGTGCTCAGCTTTCTTTATAGTCCAACTCTCACATTCATACATGACCACTGGAAAAACCATAGCCTTGACAAAACAGACCTTTGTTGACAAAGTAATGTCTCTGCTTTTCAGTATGCTGTTTAGGTTGGTCATAACTTTCCTTCCAAGGAGTAAGCATCTTTTAATTTCATGGCTTCAATCACCAACTGCAGTGATCTTGGAGCCCAGAAAAATAGAATCTGACACTGTTTCCCCATCTATTTGCCATGAAGTTATGGGACCGGATGCCATGATCTTCGTTTTCTGAATGTTGAGCTTTAAGCCAACTTTTTCACTCTCCTCTTTCACTTTCATTAAGAGGCTTTTAGTTCCTCTTCACTTTCTGCCATACTGGTGGTGTCATCTGCATATCTGAGGTTATTGATGTTTCTTCCTGCAATCTTGATTCCAGCTTGTGCTTCTTCCAGTCCAGCATTTCTCATGATGTACTCTGCATATAAGTTAAATAAACAGGGTGACAATATACAGCCTTGACATACTCCTTTTCCTATTTGGAACCAGTCTGTTGTTTCATGTCCAGTTCTAACTGTTGCTCTTGACCTGCATATAGGTTTCTCAAGAGGCAGGTCAGGTGGTCTGGTATTCCCATCTCTTTCAGAATTTTCCACAGTTGATTGTGATCTACACAGTCAAAGGCTTTGGCATAGTCAATAAAGCAGAAATAGATGTTTTTCTGGAACTCTCTTGCTTTTTCAATGATTCAGCGGATGTTGGCAATTTGATCTCTGATTCCTCTGCCTTTTCGAAAACCAGCTTGAACATCTGGAGTTGGTTCACCTACTGCTGAAGCCTGGCTTGGAGAATTTTGAGCATTACTTTACTAGCGCATGAGATGAGTGCAATTGTATGGTAGTTTGAGCATTCTTTAGCATTGCCTTTCTTCGTGATTGGAATGAAAACTGACCTTTTCCAGTCCTGTGGCCACTGCTGAGTTTTCCAAATTTTCTGGCATATTGAGTGCAGCACTTTCATAGCATCATCTTTCAGGATTTGAAATAGCTCAACTGAAATTCTATCACCTCCACTAGCTTTGTTCACAGTGATGCTTTCTAAGGCCCTCTTGACTTCACATTCCAGGATGTCTGTCTCTAGATGAGTGATCACACCATCGTGATTATCTGGGTCGTGAACATCTTTTTTTGTACATTTCTTCTGTGTATTCTTGCCACCTCTTCTTAATATCTTCTGCTTCTGTTAGGTCCAGACCATTTCTGTCCTTTATTGAGCCCATCTTTGCATGAAATGTTCCCTTGGTATCTCTAATTTTCTTGAAGAGATCTCTAGTCTTTCCCAATCTGTTGTTTTCCTCTATTTCTTTGCATTGATCACTGAGGAAGTCTTTCTTATCTCTCCTTGTTATTCTTTGGAACTCTGCATTCAAATGGGTATATCTTTCTTTTTCTCCTTTGCTTTTCACTTCCCTTCTTTTCACAGCTATTTGTAAGGCCTCCTCAGAGAGCCATTTTGCTTTTTTGCATTTCTGCTGTCTCCTATACAATATCACGAGCCTCCATCCATAGTTCATCAGGCACTCTGTCTATCAGATCAAGTCCCTTAAATCTATTTCTCACTTCCACTGTATAGTCATAAGGGATTTTATTTAGGTCATACCTGAATGGTTTAGTGGTTTTCTCCAATCGGTCTCAATTTGGCAATAAGGAATTCATGATCTGAGCCACAGTCAGCTCCCGATCTTGTTTTTGCTGACTGTATAGAGCTTCTCCATCTTTGGCTGCAGAGAATATAATCAATCTGATTTCAGTGTTGACCATCTGGTGATGTCCATGTGTAGAGCCTTGTCTTATGTTGTTGGAAGAGGGTGTTTGCTATGACCAGTGCATTCTCTTGGCAGAACTCTTACTAGCCTTTGCCCAGCTTCATTCTGTACTCCAAGGCCAAATTTGCCTGTTACTCCAGGTGTTTCTTGACTTCCTATTTTTGCATTCCAGTCCCCTGTAATAAAAATAACATCTTTTTAGGGTGTTAGTTCTAGAAGGTCTTGTATGTCTTCATAGATCTGTTCAGCTTCTTCAGCATTACTGTTCGGGGCATAGACCTGGATTACCATGATATTGAATGGTTTGCCTTAGAAACGAACAGAGATCATTTTGTCATTTTTGAGATTGCATCCAAGTACTGCATTTCAGACTCTCTTGTTGATCATGAGGACTACTCCATTTCTTTAAGGGATTCCTGCCCACAGTAGTAGATATAATGGTCATCTGAGTTAAATTCACCCATTCCAGTCCATTTTAGTTCGCTGATTCCTAGAATGTGAACATTCAATTCACTCTTGCCATCTCCTGTTTGACCACTTCCAATTTGCCTTGATTCATGGACCTGACATTCCAGGTTCCTATGCAATATTGCTCTTTACAGCATCGGACCATGCTTCTATCACCATCCTATCCACAGCTGCGTATTGTTTTTGCTTTGGCTCCATCCCTTCATTCTTTCTGGAGTTATTTCTCTACTGATCTCCAGTGGCATATTGGACACCTACCAACCTGGGGATTTCCTCTTTCAGTATCCTATCGTTTTGCCTTTTCATGCTGTTCATGGGGTTCTCAAGGCAAGCATACTGAAGTAGTTTGCCATTCCCTTCTCCAGTGGACCACATTCTGTCAGAGCTCTCCACCATGACCCGTCCATCTTGGGTGGCCCCAGGCAGCATGGCTTAGTTTTGTTGAGTTAGACAAGGCCTGTGGTCCGTGTGATCAGATTGACTAGTTATCTGTGATTGTGGTTTCAGTGTGTCTGCCCTCTGATGCCCTCTCAGAACACCTACCGTCTGTCTTAGGTTTGTCTTACCTTAGATGTGGGGTATCTCTTCACGGCTGCTCCTGCAAAGCGCAGCCACCACTCCTTACCTTGGACGTAGGGTAGCTCCTTTCCACCATGGAAATCAGTTGGCAATGTGTATTGATAACTTTAAAAATTATCATACCTTTTTGGACCTAGTAACTCTTTCTAGAATCCTATCCTAAGGGGAAATAATTAGACAAAGGTTTTGATATAAACATGTTACTAGAATTGGTGTTTAAAAGAGTCAAAATTTGAGAACAAAAATTTCCCACATGTCAGAAAGATTAAGTTGTAATTACTTGATAATCGAAAAATTTAAATTTAGGTTTACAAAGGGTTTTTAAGGACATGGGAAATTTTTGATGTTAATAAGCATGGAAAGGATGCTGTGAAATAGACATTTCCAACAAAGACGTTCGATTTCCTTTTCGGTACTGCGGCAGACTTTGTTAACAGTTCTCATGAAAATGAACTCTAAAGTTCAGTTCAGTCACTCAGTGGTGTCCGACTCTTTGCGACCCCATGAATTGCAGCACACCAGGCCTCCCTGTCCATCACCAACTCCCAGAGTTCACTCAGACTCACGTCCATCGAGTCAGTGATGCCATCCAGCCACCTCATCCTTTGTCGTCCCTTTCTCCTCCTGCCCCCAATCCCTCCTTTTAGGCAGAATATAAAAGCATTTTTGAGAAGCATTTAGAGTTGGCAATATCCTAAGAGATTATGTAATTATAAGGCCAATATCTCAGTGAAACTGCTGAAGCCTCTTTTGCCCGAAGGGTGAATTTCAGCTCTGGTGTTGATGGTCCTTTTGAACCCGGTAAGCAGAAGACAAAATATACAGCCCACCAGAGGTGGGGAAAGCCAGTCCCTAAGGACTACACCCTCAAGGTAAGAGTGAGCCAGAAGTGAACCAGCTCCACTGTTGCTGCAGAATTGGTCACCCCAAATTCAAATTGGGTGCTAAAACAACTCAAGCTGTGAATTTAGGGGCCCCAGAATGAATACCTGGCCGATGTAATCAAATCTTTGGAGGGTGCTAGGTTCACAAACAGTTTTCCTAGGAAATGAATGCCTTTTAAGCTTAAATTAACAGAGTCCATAAGGAAGAGACTAGCATCGTGAATGAAAGGCAGCAAAGACCACAAGAGAACAACTTCGAAATTAGCACACGTATAATGCAAAACGTCTGTGTTTATATGTTTAAAAAATAAAAAATCAAGTTGTAAAATATCTACAGGGAACAAGGCAATATAAAAACTGACTTAGCATATATGAAAAAGAACCAAGTAGAAATTCTAGAAGTGGAAAATAGAAGAACTAAAATTAAAAATAAGCCAATGAGGAGGTTTAACTCAGGATTAGGTGGGCCCGAAAAGAGACCCAGCGGGTACAGAATAGAACAGGATGTAACACTGAAGAGAAACTTGAAAATGAGCGTGGAGAATAAAACTAAAGGGTCTAAGGTCTAGCTGGTAATGGTCTCAGATAGACAGATGGGGCAGAAGCAATGTTTGAAGAAATAACTGGTGAGGATTTTTAAATCAATGAAAAATACCAGTCCAAAGATTTATCCCAAGTAGGATAAAGATGAAATGCTCAGCTGGGTAAACAATAGTGAAACAGTAGGATGCTAAAGACAAAAAGTCGTGAAAGCAGCTAACAGAAGTGGTGTGATAACCTTCAGAGCAGCGTCAGCTAGACTTTTCTTTAGCTGACTTCTCAACAGCAGCAGTGGAAGCCAGAAACCAGTTGGATAACTGTCTACAATGTGTGAGAGAAAAATAATTTTCAACTTAAAATTCTACACTCAGCAAGTTTATCTCAAGAATGATGGTTGAATACAGTTTGAGATGGCAAAGCGTGAGCATGGTTGCCCCCTGCAGGTTCGTTCTTCTTAAAGGAAATGCTTTATATAGTATGTAGAAAAATAATGAAAGAAGGAATAAAGGACCAAGATTGTTATATAGATTAATCTAAAGGGACATTTACCATATGGAACCGTAATGATGTTTCTTGAGGTTAAGAAGTGAGGGATTTAAAAATAAGAATAATATATAAGTTGGTAGAGTAGTGATTGGAACAAAATCCGTGCTCCTTTTTTTCATTAAAAGGAGTACAGAGTGCACATGCAAGCCTCAGAGTATGAAGAAATGGTTGCACCTCAGATAATGGCCAAAGAAGTAATACTCGGAACATCTAAATTCCTACATATTGTGAGAAAGATGTAAAATCCAATAGAAAATAGGCAAAAAAAACTTGAACCAGAAATTCACAAATAGGAAACCCACATGATCAGTAGACATAAAAGATATCCTTTGCCTCATTTGTAATGGAGAAATGAAAGTATAAATCAGCGGTACTGCATCACACAACTTCCAGGTTAAAATAAGGATGCTGACAAATAACAAATGCTGTCAAAGATAGGAAGTAATGGAAACTCTCTTATTCTACTAATGCGGTTATAACCTTTTTGGAAAACATTTTGACATTCTCTGACAAATTTGAAGGTGTTTATAGTAAACCCACTCAAGCACTCTGGCCTGGAAAATTCCATGGGTGGAGAAGCCTGGTAGGCTACAGCCCATGGAGTCGCAAAGAGTCAGACACGACTGAGCGCCTTCCCTTTCCTTTCCTTTACTTACTGTTGCATTATGATGTGGCAATTGAGTACAGACTTTGCTGCCCACTATATGGACTTGATTCCCATCTTTCTAGCTGTGTGACCTTGAGTATATGACTTTATACATAAAAGAGTAAGACTTTGTCTCTCCTCCCCTAGCCCCTTCCTGCAAGGATCAGTTTTTGCCCTCTGAAGATTTTTGTGAGAGTTAGGTGGGTTAATCTATGTGAACTACTCAAAACAGTACCTAGAAAATAATAAACACTGTAAAGTATTTGCTATCGTTTTTACTTGCTAATTCTATTGTTATTAATATTACTTTACCACCAACAAAACCAGTCCTGCATATACTTGTGGAAGATTAGGATGCTATACAAGAATGTTCATGTGAAGTGAGAATTATTTTAGCAGCTACAAGTTGGAAACAGTCCTAATGTCTTCATCAGTAGAATGGATAAGAAGTTATGGTATAGTCATGTAGAAATGAAACTGAACTGTATCCCTTCTCATAATACTAATTGAAAGAAGTCAAACACATGTAGTATGAATTCATTTGTACAAGTTCAAAAACAGGCCAAATGAAACAAAGTTGTAAGAGATGCAGATATTAATGGTAAACTTGTCAAGAAAAGCAAGTAAATAACAGTCATAAACACTGGGAGGGTGGTATTTGCATGGGAACAAGGTCGTGTGACTGGGAATGGACACATGGGGTCTTCTGTGGTCTGGGAGGCAGTGTTTTATATTTTGACTGTGAGATGTTTGTGTGAATATTTATCATTATTTTTTAATTATGTTTTATACATTTTCCTGTATATGTGGTATACCTCACTGTTTCATTTTTTAAACTAGTAAAAACTTTGGAAGTGGGAAAGATAGCTATTGTTCAAAATAACAGCAAAGGAAACAGAGAAATAATGAAAATCTCTAAGTATACTGGAAGACTTTTGGAGACATTTGCTTAAGGTCATAGAAAAAAGGTTAAGATTGTTGAAGAAGATACCAATAACCTCCTGCCCTGTCCAATACCCAGCGTAGTGGGCCTTGTTTAAAGAGCATTTCACCGTTGACTATGGTGTTGGATTTTTAAAACTACAAATTACTGGGTAATTATTTTCCTTCTTTATTGGTATGGGATAGATTACCAGTTTAGAGGGTTAGAGTTTTTAAAAGCTCTCTAGGAAATTTTGACAAATTTCTGAGATTGAGTTTTACTGCTTTACAAAAACAAGAGTCCATCATTAAACAAATAAAGCAGGGAAATATTTTATTTCAATTAAGGAGCAACAACAAGTTTTCTTTCCGTCAGCTTAGTTAGCTCCCCTCTTTTAGCATAAATCAACTCTCCACAATTTAATGTATTCATAACATTTCATGAAGTTGATCAAAATGGTGATGTAAGAACTTACCCATTTGTGAGAGAAATAAAAGTGTTAGTTCTGTGTCTGCACTTGTTACTTTAATTCATCTGTTATAAAGGTCTTTGCTTTCTAGCCCTGGCACCATTTTATATTGATGTTTCAAATAAACTTGGCTTTGCAGTGAACACTTGGGATTGTTTGCATTTTCTCCTTGGTTTGTAATTTTGTTCTTTCATTGAGAGACCTGGTAGAAAAAAGACTAGAGGATCTTTGTAATGTCAGTTAAATTCATACAAAATTACTGACTTTGAAGATGGTAAGTTTATATAGCCTAATGTCATTTTTCACCCTTTCATTCTCAGAAATGATTTAGAAATGCATTTTGACTCTCAAGATTAGTGAATTAGAAACAGAACTTCACTTGTTCAAATTAATTTTGTGTTCTGGATTTCTGACAGAAACACAAATGCTGAGTTCAGTTGGCAATTATCATGAGTTTTAACAGATATTTCATTTCTGTACAAATCTTAAGATTAACTCGTGCTATTTTAGCAAAGAAATAATAAATTCAGTGCTATATACCTGAAATGGTACACTCTCTTCAGGGTTTAAAACATCTTAGGGCAAAAGCTGATAAAAGTTGAATATTGAATAATTGTTGCTAAGCAACTTTGAAATGATTATCTGCATATGAGTGGCATATCTAATGATACTGCCACTCACCCTAGATGACTGAAAGGGGAACCAACCACCAGGATAGTAAAGAATAGTAAAATTTTAAACTTAAAAATACATTGTTAATGAACTTATAAGACAAGCTCACTCAAAAGCATTTTGAGTTTTAAATATGATTAAACAAAAAGGTTATGGCAAAAACAGTTGAATGAACTGGATTTGAATTTGTCAGTATTTTAAACCAACTTTTCTAAAGTATTTGGAGGAGATGAGCCTCCAGGTCAAATCTATTTTTCTTGAGCACTGTATCTCTGAATCCAACCACCCCCCAATGTCCTAAGACCTAAAGACCACAGTTCAAAACTGAATTGATGCAACTGCCCTGAACCTGATTACCCTTCAGGGTTGGGGCTTCTTTTTCTGAACTGACTCACCAGCTGTCATCACCAGAGTCTGCACATCATCCTCGATGGTGCCCTTTCTCACCTCCAAGTGAAATAAATTCCTTTTCCTCCTTCCCACTTTGGTGCCATTCATCACCAATTCCTATTGATTCTAACAGCACTTACAGTCATTCATTTTTTTTTTTTCTGTCAACACTTCACTCAAGCCAGTGTCTCATCTGTATTTCTGCCCTACCTGCTTAACTGTCTCTAGTCTTGACCCCTCCAACCTCTTCTGAGCGCGGCCAGGACAGTTTTTCTCAAATTTAAATCTGATTATGTCACTTTCCTGCTTTAAAAACTCTTAAACCATTTTATTGAGGAGAAGTCCAAACTTCTTACCAGGTTTTGTAGGATTCTTTATGATCCAGTCTGTGTCTTTGGAATCAGGGGCCATGCAGGAGATAGAAACCATACCAGGCACTTTTACTGGGCTAATGTAATATAAAGACTTGTTAAGTAGTTACTGAAGAACTGAGAAAGCAAAAAGAGAACACCAAGATATCAGAGAGATTCCAGAAAGCAGCTCTCAGTTCTAGGGCTGGGAGTAAAAATAGAGAGGTTGAAATGACTAAGCTTTTGAAGCTTAGAGATAGTGATTTGAGCAGCTGAAACCCAGACCTTTGAGGAGAGGGCAGTGGACAGCTGGTGTGTCTCTGAGATGGGCTGATGAGGCTAGTTTGCAAATGTCAGGGAAGGAGTTGCCACGTTTAAAGTGAATGAGGCGACATTGGTAGGCAAGCAGTGAGAGGTGAGAGAGTAGGCCTCTTCCCCACCTGTCTAGTAGTTTTCCTCTGGCACCCCCTAGTGGCAGAGACTAACAAAGCCTTCTGGCAAAGCAAGGGTCTGCAGAGTTCCAAACCCAACATCACAAAACGGTGGGTTAAAGCGAAGGGACAGTTAATTACCTAATAACTGACAAACTCCATTCCTTCAACTACTCAGCACACATCCATATCCTTTCTATGCCTATCTTTCTTCAAACAATAACAACAACTCATACGTTTTCACCCAGAAATGCAACTATGCTTTGTTCAAATATATTCTCACCCTTTTCTGAAAATAAATGAATTTACCTTCATTGTTAGTCACACTATTTATCTCTGGGCTGTATTAATTGTTCCAGAACCTCAGTCCCAGTTCTGTCTGAATATTTGGTCACCTATATTGTAAACTTGTATAAAGTAATAAGTGGAAGGACATGAAAGAAAAATACATTTGTATTTACAAATACACAGACATACACCCACTCATACAACAAGCAAAGAGGAAATAACTTAGAGCGATTTCAGCCAATGTTTCTGCAGCTAGTCACAGGCTGTAACTCCCTTCTTCCACTCCCGTCTCATGTTTCCTGGTCTCAGCCATAACTTCAGAAGGTCATGGTTTCATGCCTGGTGGGATGTTCTAAAGCTTCATTCCTGATGGGTCAGAATCTTCAGGGGACTTGCTTTGGAGAGGGGTAGAGGAATTCCTGGAATCCAAATAGTCCTCTCTGTTCCATGCAGAGCAGCAACCCAGTTTCCTTTCAGTAATCAGGGTCAGTCAGCTCAGCAGTGGACTCAGCCCACCTTTACCTGGAGGAGCAGGAGTAACATGAGGCCTTCTGCCTCCAAGTCACACGCAGCCAGAACCTTAATGCCTGGTCACCAGAGTGAGTTTCCCGTTTGGATTGTTACCCAGACTGTCGAGGCACAATAGGCTTACCCAGCACAATGATTGGGCTTCCCAGGTGGTGCTAGTGGTAAAGAAGCAGCCGGCCCATACAGGAGATGTAAGGGACTCAGGTTCGATCCCTGGGTCAGGAAGATCCCCTGGGGGAGGAAACAGCAACCCACTCCAGTATTCCTGCATGGAGAATCCCATGAACTCCAGTATTCCTGCATGGAGAATCCCATGAACTCCAGTATTCCTGCATGGAGAATCCCATGATCTCCAGTATTCCTGCATGGAGAATCCCATGCACAGAGGAGCCTGGCGGGCTGTGGCCCATAGGATCGGGCCACAAAGAGTCGGATGTGATTGAAGTGCTTTAGCACCCAGCACAGCACAGTGGTTGCTTAGCTTTAAGAAAGGATCCAGGAGAGAGACTTCCATTCACATTCATAATCCTCAACTTTACAAATTTGAAATCTCTGTTTTTAAATTATTCTGGACATGTATGGAGACATTTTTATGAAGAAAATAGCACTACATAAACAATTAGCTGGCATCAGCTGGAGAGGCAGAAGCAAAAGTACCTCAATTGAACCTGAATCCATAGTAGAGAGAAATGTCAGATCATTATCTTCTAGGTCAAAATCTCAAAAGGCACTTCTGTGTACACACACATACACACACAAAGTGAAGTGACATGAAAGTCACTCAGTTGTGTCCAACTCTTTGCTACCCCATGGACTGCCCGCTCTATGGAATTCTCCAGGCCAGAATACTGGAGTGGGTAGCCTTTCCCTTCTCCAGGGGATCTTCCCAACCCAGGATTGAACCCATGTCTCCTGCATTGCAAGTGGATTCTTTGCCAGCTGAGTCCCAAGGGAAGCCCAAGAATACTGGAGTGGGATCTTCCCAACCCAGGAATTGAACCGGGGTCTCCTGCATTGCAGGCAGATTCTTTACCAACTGAGCTATCAGGGAACACACACATACAACCACATTTGAGTCAATGGTTGTGTGTCCATGATGTCTATATGTGGCCGTTTATTTACTGCCTTGGGATCTTTCCATCTGACTCAGCTTTCATCACAAATCTGCCTAAGTGCTTTTGCCACAGGAATGGTAGAGGTCTATCCATTATCTTTTTAGAATGATAAAATTTCTTATTGAAAGGGCATAATGACTACAGAAGCAGAACTGAGAGATAGTGCTATAATAAACTAACTTAGAAATGAAAAATCCTCTCACCACAAGCGACAATGCACCTCACTGCACTGGTCACCAAACCACCTCTCTCTCCCCACGTTGGTTATTTTTACAAGTTTAATGCCCTGAAACCTAATGTGACTATGTGTCCAGTCACTTAGTGCAGATAGTAGGGATAACTAAGAAGATAGGAGAAACATTAACATATTTTGGCAAATGCGTTGAGTACTTCTCAGGGACATTATCTTTTGCCTTTGAGGGTGTGATTGATTTTGGAAAATAGTCAAGTGTAGTAAATACAGTGGATGAGTTAGCTGACACTACACCTGGCGTACGATTCAAAAAGTTCATAATAAACAGGCTGATTTCCTGGGCAGATGAGAACCAGTTCTGTTGAGGAATTGGACATATGGTTGATCAGGCTCCTACATGGAGGATTTCGTGTTCTGATATTCACTTGCACAGTTCTTCATGGTCCACCCTAATTCCCAGCCCTCTCAGTTTTTAAACTCGGAGGCTAGGTTATAGGTCTTAAATTACTTCTCAAAATGACCTCCAACTCTCGGCTTTTTCTTCCTAGTTTTAGAGTAAGTCTATAATGGAAGAGACCAGAATGTACTTCTACCTGAAAAGGTCTGAAATCCTTTATTGACTGGGGAGTTTAGAGAGTGGGCAGGCCAGAAGAGCCGCTGGAAAGCTTAGCAACCTCTGAGGAAAATAAATATAAAAGGAGTCCCTTCACTTGTCCACCTCTGTGACATAAAAACAAGTCACCAGGACTTTGTGAGGTCTACATGTCTATCCCTTTTACATTCAAAGTGCTCAGAGATCCACTTGCCATGGCTTTATTAAGTTTAGAGTTGGGGAAATATTTTATATTTTATATCTCTGTCTTTAGAAATGTTTTCATCACAAAAATAATCCTAATATATAAAAGAGCAAGCAAGGACATACTATCCTGTCCCTAATAAAGAACTGAAAGGGGACACTTCAAAATTGGATCAAATAAAAAGAGTGGCGTGAGTAGCAACACATAAAGGTGCCAAATAAAGTTGGGGAAAAAAGGCTTTAAAGTGCAGCCCAAAAATACGAGGTTGTTCCTGGGAAGATGGTGGTACCAAGGAAGGATTCATAGGAAGAACATTACCGGTTTATTTCTGTTTCAGGATTGTCCTAATGTCTGCCTTGGTGACAAGGAAAAGACAGAAAGGAGTGGAAGTTTGTGGAGGTCGACTACTACTGTTACGTCAGAAAAGTGTGACAGGACACTTCGTTTTTCAACTAAGACGTTAGAGTGGAAACAGGCACTGACTGGATAGTGGGTTCACTTGGGAGGGAACGCGGAGCAGGCAGGTCCTAGCAAAAGATGAATCATGGTCTCCGGGAGGAGACGTGAGCAGGCAGGAAGGAATCTTGGAGGCAGCACTGACAGATTCGATAACAAAATGGAACAAAACATGCAGCGCAGGACAAAAGCAACCTGGACACTCGGTCACATTTGAATTCAAAGAAAAAGGCGTGTATCGTCGTTTTTGTCAGTCCCAGTGGACACACTAGATGATTAATCCAATGAATGTACTCAATTCAAATTTGACTGGGCATTTCTTTCATTTCAGAGGAACCTGAGACAGTCTGCTAGAGGAGAGCAGGGGCGCAGGGCTGCACCAGAGACGGGGCCTGACGCTGCTTTTGGCAGGGACGGGAAGGAAGCAGTGGCTGCAAGAGGGCTGCAGGAGGGGCCAGAACCGGGTGCCTTGGGAGCATGCTGGGTTTCTGGAAGTGTCCCTTCCTCCTCTATCGTGGCTATCCCACCTGGCTGGAGGCATAAAGGACAAAGCCGCAGGACAGAGTTCTCTACTGAGCACCTCAGACTCGCTGGGCTGTACAGGTGGCAGAGGCACGGGAAGCTACGTGATACCCTTCTCCTCTGCTTTCTGGAAGCATGAGGCTTTCCCTCTTTCATTTCCTTATGTTTGCTCTAGACATGAGTACCCAAAGGGTTTTTCTTTCATAAGAAAAATGACATAGCACACACACATGATCAGTGGTAGATGTTGGGGAGGCAGAGGGTATGGTGAGGATCACATCCACAGGATCGCCAACGTCTGGGTCCTGAGGGGGCAGAATCCAAACCCAGGGAAGGTACAGCCCAAAGACTGAACCCTAAGGTGAACTGTGACTTCAGTTAATAGTAGTGCATCAATACTGACTCTGCTGTACAGTGACCCACGTTGATGCAAGATGTTAATAAAAGGGAATACTAAGGGTGCGTGTGGGTCTTCCCTGGTGGCTCACTTGGTAAAGAATCTGCCTGCAATGCAGGAGACCAGGGTTCCATCCCTGGATCGGGAAGAGCCCCTGGAGAAGGAAATGGCAACCCACTCCAGTATTCTTGCCTGGAGAATCCCATGGACAGAGGAGCCTGGTGGGCTACAGTCCATGGGGTCATAAAGAGTTAGACATGACTGAGCAATTAACACACGCAAGTGTGTGGAGACAGGAGAGGGTGTATATGGGACTCCACTATGTAAACTTCTATAGACAAACTGTTCTAAAACATAAAGTAATAGTTTTAAAAAGAATTTTAAAAGCTACAAAAACTTTGAAATTCGCTGAATTAAAAAGAAATTAACTTTAGATGCAATTAGAAACAATCTGAAGATTTAAAATGTAACAAGTAATTTCACCAGTCATTGTGGCCTTTGGAAAAATGGGATTTTTGCTTTCCTGAAGGAATAGATCCCAATGCCAGCAAACAGCCTCAGCTTGCTGGGGGGCGGGGGGTGGGGGGTGATGCTCCTGACCAGCATCACCAGGAGCTCCTTAGAATTGAGGCCTCCCAGGCTCCTGCTGAAGAGGGAGGAGTCAGAATCTGCATTTTAACAAGATCCTGGAGAGGTTTCCAGGCAGGATAAGAAGCCCTAGCAGAGAGGTCAGAAACAGGGGGTATGGTATCAGGTGGCCTTGGTTCTGAGTTCGATTTATCACATGCTTTCTTCTAAGTGGGCCCCTGTGGTTACCTGAATGTCTTTAAGCCTCAGTTTTTAAATTTCCAATGCAAGGGGAGTGAGAGTACTTATGTCAATGGGTTATTATGAGGATAAAATGAGGTCATGCTTGTAAAGCTCTTAGCATGGTGCTTAGCAACCCCCTCAAACAGTACAAATGAACATAGTCAGTGAAGGCTAAGGATTGATATTGCTAATAATGTCAATCATAGCAAATGTCGAGGAAGCATTTGAATTTCTTATGTTAGAGTTTTGCCTTTTTAATTTCCAATATAGTTCCCCACCACCACCAAGGAAAGAAGGAAGAAAGAGGGTGACTAAAGGAAAAAAGGAAGAAAAGTTATTTTTTAAAGGAATCATTATGTTAAAGTTACTCCTCAGATAATTGTCTGTCTGTGGACATGATGGGTCTGGTTCTCTTGGTATTCTGCATAAAAAACTAATGAATCACTTAGCCCAAATGACTCCTTGTTAGCTATTCATCTGACTTTCTTTCACACAGAAAGAAATACAAGGGTCCCCTCCTAGTCCTGGGCTTCCCTGATGGCTTAGACGGCAAAGAATCTGCCTGCAATGCAGGAGACCTGGCTTCAATCCCTGGGTGGTAAGATCCCCTGGAAAAGGTAATGGCAACCCACTCCAGTATTCTTGACTGGGAAATCCATGGACAGAGGAGCCTGGCAAGCTACAGACATTGAGGTCACAAAGAGTCAGACACGACTGAGTTACTAACACACACATCCTAGCAAAAGTCCTAATACGTCTCACCTAGAAGACATAGTCCCATGAGATGCCATGCTAGGACAGCCCTGGAACCCGGAACCTGCCACTGGCATTTGTTTGGGACCCTACCATTCCAAAAAAGGTGTTTAATGCTAAAATAATTTCTTTAAGGTGGGCAACTTAGGGAGTAGAATTGCATTTGATCTACACTGGACTCAGTGGTATGAAAGGTGTTCGTCCTCCTCACGCCTTTTTATCTTCTGCATTTCAGATGCTTTGATTCTGGGTGCCTTGCTGACCCTAGAGAGTCTGTCCCTCCCCAGGGCTACCAAGTCCTGCAGGCAGTAAACTCAGGAAAGCCCGGAGCATGACCTTCATACACAAACTAACCAGCCCAGACAGGGACACCATGTACCCTCTATCTGGCTCTCACACTCTGGACTACTCTTCACCCAACCTGCTCACCCTGGCACCAGACAACCAGAGACAGCCCTCACCCCCCAGAGCCCTCTGAAATGATCCAAACCAGCCGGCCTGAGCCTGCTTACCTGGCTCCTCCTGTTCCTCCGCACAGAAACCTCAGCAAAGGTCGTAAGTGTCATGTTCTCCTCCAACGGCCTCTGCCTCCTGACGAACCCCGCTGCTCCCCACCGTGGCATCCACGGTGTGCTGTGCCCTCCTCTTGGGAAATGAAGCAGACTTTGTGCACCAAACAAAGGGGTGCCTTAGGGTAACTCCTCGCAGTGTCAGAAGGTATACGGTTGGTTTGAATGAATAGGAGGGCATCGCTGTGTTTGAACACAGACAGTGATTCAGCCATGAAGTGAAGTGTTAGTCACTCGGTTGTGTCTGACTCTTTGCAACCCCATGGACTGTAGCCTGCCAGGGTCCTCTGTCCATGGGATTCTCCAGGCAAGAATACTGGAGTGGGTTGCCATGCACTTCTCCAAGGGATCTTCCCAACCCAGGGATTGAACCTGGGTCTCCTGCATTGCAGGCAGTTTCTTTACTGTCTGAACCACCAGGGAAGTCCCACAGTAAAATATTACTGTGGGGTCCTTTCCTAATACTATTCCATTTTCAACAGTCCTTGTTCCTTCCATTTCCTTAGAATTCCTATGTGTTCCTTCCATCTGGCCTAAAAGCACCTCCTCTGTGAAGCCCTCCTCAGCTCCCTTGGGCACAGCTCACGTGTTTGCACTCACTGTCTTTGGTGTTCATTTCTGTCTCATTCTGGGCAACCCTCTGCTCAGTGTTGGCCTTTGGTGTGTCTGCCTCCCCCAGCCCTGCTCCCCTGGAAACGGGGCTCATGCCATTAATCTCTGAATTCCTAGCACGTGGTGTAGAGAGACAGCAGTGGACACCTAAATACTCACTAAGTGAAGTAGTTTGCTAGGGCTGCTGTAATGAAGTGACACAAGCTGAGTGGCTTCAAACAGTAGAAATGTATTCTCAGTTCTGAAGGCTGCACGTCTGGAGTGAATGTGTCATTGAGCCATACCTGCTACCAAACGTCCAGGAGAGACTCTGTTCCTGCCTCTGCCAGCTTCTGGTAGCCCAGATGTTCCTTGGCTGGGACAGCGCAACTCCAGTTTGCCTCAGCCTTCACATGGCCCTCTTCCCTTTGTGTCTTTGTCCAAATCTCTCCTTATGCGGACACCAGTCATATTGGATTAAAAGCCCACGCCACTCCAGCACGACCTCATCTTAACTACTGACTTCTGCAACAACCCCATTCCCAAATAAAGCCACGTTGTGAAGTACGCGGGGGCTATGTATCTTTTGTGGGGATGCAATTCAAGCCGTAACAGATAGTAAGGATCTTATGGGAAACTCCTTGGAAGGCATGGTCTATGTCTTCCTCACCGTCTTTCACAGGTGAATTCTGATGCAGAATTAAGATCACAGGCAGCTTTAATAAATAGCATTGTGGAAATTGAATGTTAGAGAAAATCTGTTAAATGAATGAAAATTAATTTATAATGGTCACACGCCTGATCCAGGTATTAGAATCCTAAATATTGTCTGTTATTTTATGCTAACCAAAATACATTTGACAGTTTATCAAAGTATTGGCAGCTCAGTTTGAATAACTTTAGACAATGACAAGAGGAAAGCAGGTGAACTACTTCTTGAGGACGGCATCAGGAAAACTGAAAAGGACGTTGTGATATTAAACGCCTAAGATGCTAGCAGCACGGGGGTTGGCACCAATGGCAGGCGGCACCCTGGGCAGATGTCAGCGCCTTTAACCTTCAGTCACTGGCAGCCTTGCCCTGAGGAGAAGCGATGGTGGGGATGACTTGCACCCCCTGCCACGGGTCCCAACAGGGGCAGAAACCACCACCGTGCTGAAAGTGAATGGCCGGTGCCAACAGGCAGCAAAGAGGCCTTGACATAATACACATCAGGTGCCCTCTTCAGGTCCAAGAACCACTGGAGACGAATTAGATGAAGCACTGAGCTCTAAGGTTTCGGCAGAACACTGAGGCAAACAGCTGTGGAGTGCTGACAGTCACAGTGACGTCGTTTTACTTCCAGACTTGTCTGGCTTTAAGCTCCTGATTCTACAAAGAAAGCAAGTAACAAAGATCAGAGAGCCTGAGGTGGGCAAAAAAACAGAGCAGAGGGCAAGAGAGAGGGTTGGCATGAAGGGAAGAAGATAGAATGAGAAGAGGGAGAGCAGCAAGGCCTGATGACCACCAGGCATGCTCTGAACGCAGAGCACACGCGCGGCAGGGCTTGAGGCTGGAAAGGTGTCTCCAGGCTTTCTACCTAAGAGGCATGTTAGAGGCAGGAGAATGATGGGTGAGGAAGCTTTTCATGCACAAGATGGCAAGGGCATGGAGAGTATCTAGTGTGACTCTTTAGGGTACGGTGGTGGGAGAGTAACTGAGGACCTGGGGCAACTGGTGTGTGGAGAAGGGAGCGACAAAAACAGGTTGAAAGGACTCACGGAAGGGCTATTGTCTGCATACACCGGGGCAGGGCTGTTACGCACTGCTGTGCAGGCGGGGCTGTGTGCACGGCAGATGGCTGTGGAGCTGAGTGGGGTTTACAGGATGGCACCCCTTAGCAGAAGGGGGCACAGTTTTAAAGACTCACAAGCCCTGTGTGGACCAGCACTGCCTTGGCCGCTAGCACTGACTCTGGTCGTTTTTGACACCGGAACCACTAACACAGGGGCTTCTTCCTTCATCATTTCCCCTATCTGGAAACACCTCGTGCTAAAGAACCCACCTGCTAATGACGCAGACATAAGAGAGTTGGGCTTGATTCCTGGGTTGGGAAGATTCCCTGGGGGAGGGAATGGCAGCCCACTCCAGTATTCTTGCCTGGAGAATCCCATGGACAGAGGAGCTTGGTAGGCTGCAGTTGATGGGGTCGCACAGACCCCACGACACGACTGAAGTGACTCAGCATGCGTCCATGCCTGCCCCTTTACCTCCCCCCATTCCATTCTGTAAACCTTTGGGCCAGTGCTCATTTTCTCAGTTGGCTCTGATGAAAGTCCTGATGCAAACTGGAGAAAGTTTTATGCCTCAGCGCCATCTCAAGCTCCCTCATCAGTTGCTCCTGAAAACCTTGCTGCCTCAATATGCCCGTCTCTTTGTCTCTGTCGGGAAGAATCTTCATAGAAACTTGCCTGTTCAGCACTCAATCATTCTTCAGCCTCAACAAGCTCTTCCTACCATTCACTCAGGGCTGACCTATGAGCCTCCCTGAGAGGGGATGGCATTTCTCTTTGCCTTCCTTTGCTAAAGCTTTCTCTTTTGGGTCTTGTACCTATTTGAATATTTATAAAGCTATGAATTCTCTCTCCACAAAAGTACACACAATTACATATCAGATGGTAAAGAATCTGCATGCGGTGTAGGAGACGTAGGTTCAGGCCCTGCATTGGGAAGATCCCCTGGAGAAGGAAATGGCTGCCCACTCCAGTGTTCTGGCCTGGAGAATCCCGTGGACAGAGGAGCCTGGTGGGCCACAGTCCATGGGGTCCCAAAGAGCAGATACACGACTAAGCAACTATCACTAACACTTTCAGTAGCTTCTGGATTCTGTAAAATCTATTCACAGCACTCATTGAGAATATAAGTCCTAGCTCCAGAAACCATTTCAGGTAATTGTTGACTCCTGTATGCCATATTTTACTTTATTATTATTATTTTTTTTTGGTAGAACTCAATCTCAAATGCAAAACAAAATCCTGACGCAGCCACATGTCTACGTGTGCTTTCACTGCCACTGCTCCGGGATGCCTACACTGCTGTGATTTTGCTTAGGTCCACTGGCTGGTCTCCAACTTCATTCCCTGCATTTAGGCCTTCATAATTTCTCACCTGGTTTATTATGTATGTCCTCCTCACTTATCTTGGTTCTTACCCTTCCTCATTCCATGTTCCACTTTGGCTTCTAGAGTGCGCCTTGTAAAATAAAATTCAGACGTCTTTCCCTTGATTAAAACCATTCAAGGGACCATCCCTGGTGGTGCAGTGGCTTAGGCTTCTGACCCCCCAATGCAGGGGGCCCAGGTTTGATTCCTCATCAGGGGACCAGATCTTAATATGCCACAGCTAAGAGTTCACCTGTCGCAGCCACAGAGCCTGCACGCCATAGCTGAGAGCCGGTGCAGCCAGACAGACAAACGGTAAGAAACCAGCCCAGGATGTATTGTGCACGTGTGACCATCAGTCCTTCACAGATCGAAGTGTAGAGATTTGATCAATATGTAAAATCTGTTTGTGCTCCAACTGAGAGCACACGGTGGGGCAGTGAGAACGTGGAGCTGAGAGCGTCGTGTGATTCAGTGGAGCTGGCGGAGACCTTGCTGTGACCCTAACATCAAGCCAGGATACATGAAAGGCCATGTGTTTCCTGAAACTGCAGTTCCTCTGAGTGAGTAGGAGAGATTCTACCTTAATGGGCCACACGGTGCTGATGGATGATCAGAGTTAGGCTCTGGTAAAGGAAATCTGGGCTTCCCTTGTAGCTCAGTCGGTAAAGGATCTGCCTGCAGTGCAGGAGACCCAGGTTCGATCCCTGGGTTGGGAAGATCCCCTGGAGAAAGAAATGGCAACCCCCTCCAGTATCCTTGCCTGGAAAATCTCATGGACAGAGGAGCCTGGTGGACTGCAGTCCATGGGGTCACAAAGAGTCGGGCATGACTGAGCGACTAACACACACACACACAGAGGAAATCAACCCTCAGTATTCGCTGGAAGGACTCATGCTGAAGCTGTGATACTTTGACCACCTGATGCAAAGAGCTGACTCATTGGGGAAGACCCTGACGCTGGGAAAGATTGAGGGCAGGAGGAGAAGGGGATGACAGAGGATGAGATGGCTGGATGGCATCACCAATTCAATGGACATGAGTTTGAGCGGACTCCAGTAGATAGTGAAGGACAGGGAAGCCTGGCATGCTGCAGTCCATGGGGTCACAAAGAGTCTGGACACGACTTATAACCGAACAACAACAAACGCTAAAATAGTTTTCTGTCCAAATCTCTGCACATTGGGATTGTTCATTCTTATAATCCTCTGTACTCTTGTAATAGATGAGAACAAAGAAATACTTGAGTTCTCTTGAAGCAAGGCTTACAGTTTTTTTCCTCCTAACATTTCTAAAATACACAAAACACATGAATTTCTTAGACCCCAAGACAAGAATTTAAAGCATGGCTGGGGAGCAGGAGTGAGGCAGGGAAGGAAAGGACCACTCAGTACATTAGTGAGGAGGTAACTGCTGTGGGCGCCTGGACTGCCTGCTGGGGCCTCTTAGGGGGGAACAGAAGCAAACCTGAGAACCGTCTCTCTGAGGGTCTGCGCAAGCAGAAGTATTTTCACAACACCTTTCCTTCACTGTTGCAGAGGTGCCTTGGGGCACTCCTGGGCACTTTTGAGCTGGTACTTTTGGTCCCTTTGGCAGGCAGAAGATGTTTTCACCACCAGCAAAAGCCCTCGGTTAGACAAAACTCACTTTAAAATGTGAACTAATTTACAATTACGATTTTGAATAATTATGGCACTTATTTCCTTAGAATATGGGCCTCCCAGGTGGCGTTAGTAGTAAAGAACCCACCTGGCAAAGCAGGAAACGTAAGAGACGTGAGTTCAATCCCTGGATTGGGAAGATCCCCTGAAGGAGGAAGTGGCAACCCACTCCAGGATTCTTGCCTGGAGAATCCCATGGACAGAGGAGCTTGGTGGGCTCCAGGCCACAGATAGGGTCACAAAGAGTCGGGCACAATTGAACCGACTTAGCACAGCACCACAGAATATAAATACTGTTTTCTTCCTATATTCGCACACACACTGCTGTATGTCTTCACGTAGTTTTTAAACATGATGTCACCATGTCGTTTTCCATTCAGGTCGCTACCATAGACTCATGGAGTGTTGAAAAGCGTTGGCTTGAAGACTGGCAATCAACCCACTAGCATGACATTCAATCCCTCGTGTTTGGCTCCAGCCTGGTCATCCGCCTCTATGACCTGTCCTCCGGTGCTGTATGGCCCAACATAGCGAAACCCGTATGGTGCTGTTCAACGCTCCTGGGCCTTTTAACATGCTGGCCCCTCTCCCTGGACTGGTTCTCTCTGCTTTGTTGACTTCACCTTCCAGTCCCCTATTTAGTCATCTTATCTTTCGTGCAGTCTTGTCTGGCTGTCTGCCTCCCAACAGTCACTCCCTGCCTCGCCCACAACTCCATCCTGAATGCACTTTTTTGGCGTGTATCTCGTTTTTCTGTAGCTACTGATTTATATATGTCTCCTCCAACAGACTACACCATTGTCCATATATTATGAACATATATATACCCCCATCACCTACCAGGAACTTGACATATGATAGGTACTTAATATTATGTAACCAAGTTGAACTATAACTTGTGCATCTTTGTAACATGTTGCACTGCTGCTTATAAAGTCAAGGGCAAAAGAAATAACATAGGCAAGCAAATCTTTATTTTTTTCCTTCTCTGTTGAAGAGTTTGGATTTTATTCTAAAAGCAAAGGAATGCCATTGAAGGAGAGGAGGCCCATGATTCAATTCGCGTGGTAAATATATCACTCTGCTGTGCTTCTATTTTGATACTAAAGAGAGCATTGTTCATGGGTACTGAACCATTTATACCATACGCATTATGCAAGAACAAGTCCACATCATTAAAATCTCCAAGGATGACTGGAAGGAAATTTAAATTTAAGTCAGACAAAGGGTTTAGCCTGTCACGTTCATATTCTCCCATGTGTGAATTTTCTATTGGGAAATCATAACCTTCCCAAAGTAACATTTCAGCTAAAACAAAGAAGTATGTCTTTTAAGTCTTTGTCAGAAAACCTAACGGAAGTTCACAAGGTAAAAGGTATACAATGTCCTAATGATACACTTCAGTTCTGTCAGTTCAGTCGCTCAGTTGTGTCCAACTCTGCAACCCCATGAATTGCAGCACGCCAGGCCTCCCTGTCCATCACCATCTCCCGGAGTTCACTCAGACTCACGTCCATCGAGTCAGTGATGCCATCCAGCCATCTCATCCTCTGTCGTCCCCTTCTCCTCCTGCCCCCAATCCCTCCCAGCATCAGAGTCTTTTCCAATGAGTCAACTCTTCGCATGAGGTGGCCAAAGTACTGGAATTTCAGCTTCAACATCAGTCCTTCCAATGAACACCCAGGACTGATCTCCTTTAGGATGGACTGGTTAGATCTCCTTTCAGTCCAAGGAACTCTCAGGAGTCTTCTCCAACACCACAGTTCAAAAGCATCAATTCTTCGGTACTCACCTTTCTTCACAGTCCAACTCTCACATCCATACATGACCACTGGAAAAACCATAGCCTTGACTAGATGGACCTTTGTTGGCAAAGAAATGTCTCTGCTTTTCAATATGCTATCTAGGTTAGAAGTTAAAAAGGGGCAGCATTCTTTTTCCTATGTGTCATCATTGGGGCCTCTGGCAGGCTGCACCAGCTGGGGAGCTGAACAGTGGGGCGATGGCCTGATCCAATCCTCCTAGCCCCAGGAAGGTGAACCTCCCTCCACAGTGATCCTGAGGCCAGATGGTGCCGCTTGATCCTCCGTGTCTACCACCACCTGTCCAGCAGTGCCCACTCCAGGACCACCTCTGCGTGGACAGCTTTCTTGAGCTCTTGTCCACTAGCATTTGCCTGGGCTGGGACGTTGTTACTACCACAACGCCTGGACCATGTGACACTGACTGGGATTTCAGAACGAAAACCACTCTTTCAAGAAAACGTACGTTAACAGACTTTTAATATATTTACCAACTACTCACGTAGCAATGTGAACCTAATTTCAGGGGCCCTGTTTGGGGACTTTCTAAAGCAGCAACAAGGAGAGGGACAGGAGTCAGATCCGCTGCTGTGTGACCCTGGCATGCTCACTTCTCTGACTCCAGTTTTGTTACTAATGTTTATAATGTGAGGATAGTAATACCTGCCATACGGGGTTTTTAAAGACTTTAGAGATGGGGTATATAGAGTGCTTGGCACATAACAGATGCTAAACTAAGAGTTGATCAGTCGTGTCTGACTCTTTGGGACCCCATGGCCTATACAGTCCATGGAATTCTCCAGGCCAGAATACTGGAGTGGGTAGCCTTTCCCTTCTCCAGGGGATCTTCCCAACCCAGGGATCGAACCCAGGTCTCCCGCATTGCAGGCGGATTCTTTACCAGCTGAGCCACCAGGGAAGCCCATGGTAAACTAATGATACCTTTTATTGCTTTTTATTTGCCACTTCGGCCTCTGGTCGCACCATTCGTAAGGAACCTGCCTGCCAATGCAGGAGACATAAGAGACACGGGCTCAGTCCCTGGGTCAGGAAGATTCCCTGGAGGAAGAAATGGCAGCCCACTCCAGTATTCTTGCCTGGAGAATTCCATGGACAGAGGAGCCTGGCGGGCTATGGTCCATGGGATTGCAAAGAGTCAGACATGACTGAAGTGATGTCGCATGGTAATGTATGGAGTTAATAATCTTTCTAATCATGAGTGAATTAGTTAGAGCTACAATTTCTTTGTTCTCTTTTGTGTATTTATTCCATCATCCATTTAGTTATTCTTTAAAAAATTTTTTTGCACAAATAAGCCATCCCTCCCCAAAGGGAGATGTCAGAATTCGAGTTGCAAGCTTCCTTTGCAGTTAAGGTATGTGATAGAATACTGTCAATGGGGCTTCCACTTTTTGCTGGTACAGGTCACAGGAACAGTAGTAGTGGTGCTTTTCTAGTGCTTGCAAGGTTGAGTTTCTAAGGCAGAAACAGCCCTAGTGAAAGCTACAGTGGTTGCAGTAAAGTCAAGTTCCTGGTGTTAATAACATTTAATGGTGTGATTTGAGGCTTTGTTCTTTAACCTTAAGACTCCTCCACTTAGTTTCCTATATCTGCTTTATATTCCAGAGAAGATTCTGGTATATTCTGGGTTATTTGTTTTGTTTTCAAGTGAACATTTTTATTTGAAATTACTTTAGACATATGGAGAAGTTGCAAAGCAATTTGCAAGGTTAGGAAACATTCCACAAAATCATTCTCTTCTCATACCATTTGCAAGCTCAAAGCTCCCCAAGACTATCCTCAGTTTTTATATTCACTAGAAAGAGGCATAGAACTCACTGAAATGACTCTCAGCTACAGTGTGTTACATGACAATGATACAGATTAAAATCAGCCAAAGAAAGATGCATGGAGCTTCCTACTGCCCTCTTGTGGAGTCTTGAATAGTTAACATTCCTGGCAACAATGTATGCCAACACACAGAAAGGACTGCTAACCAGGGAAGCCCACCAGAGCGTTGGTGTCCAGAAGCTTTATTGGTCATGTAGACCTGGTTGGCTGTACATATGGCTGACCTCAGTCCCCAGCTCCTGGAGAGGCTGAGCTAATATCATGGGACCCAAAGCCCAGACCCTGAATCACACTGTTAGACTATCTTGGAGACTTGAAACCCCCAGGTGGGGAAAGACATTTTTATTAGGTAGGATATTCTCCAGACCTCTTTGAGCAAGGGTGAATTCTTTACAACACACACATCTAAACAAAAGTTTAAATATACCTCACATCAATCTGACAAGAAGCCATTCTTTGTAGTAGCTACCATTTAAATACCTTATATATTCCAGGCTATTTACAAGCATGATTTCTAATCATTGCAGCAATATTTTAAAGTAGCTATTATAATATTTTAGAGATGAAATAGGAATATTTTATAGAGAAGAAGTATAAATATGTCCAAAGTCATCAAGATAATAAAGGATAGAGTCTTATTTCAAAAACAGCCTTGACGCCAAAGTCTTTTTCTCTTTATTTCATCGTACAGACTCCTATGAGGCTCTGGCTTTTACTCTGTGATACGAGACATTTACCCTGGACTCTACAAAGTGCAGACAAGACTGATGACTGTTTCTCTCTCCAATAAACTTTGATTAGACATGCATGTTTGGGGAACCAGACTGCAAATGTGTATTATCCACATGCATATGAGCATTCCTTAAAAGACAAAAAGTAGCCAACATGTTATTACAAATAGCATTGGTGCTGTGCTTAGCCGCTCAGTCCTGTCTGACAATTTGTGACCCCTTGGACTGTAGCCTGCCAGGCTCCTCTGTCCATGGGATTTTCCAGGCAAGGATACTGGAGTGAGCTGCCATCTCCTACTCCAGCAAATAGCATTAGTATATTGCAAGGTCCTACTCCTGTAATTTTTACTATGGCTTTTCTTAAGCTTATCGGAATCTCATTCCTTTCTCCCTTCACAAGCTTCAGTTAAGAGGTTGCTGATAGCACTTAAAATGTTCCATGTTCATCCCTTGTCAATAAATAAATCTGATTTCCTATCTCCTTTGAAAAGGGCATCAACTTTTCAATGTGCTTGTGTGGGATTTGTGTAAGTTCAGAGCTCATTTTTAATTCTTATTTTGTTTCAGACAGAAGGGAAGTTTGGCCCCTTCTGCACCTCATCCTGCCTCAGGATCTGGACGTGCAATCTAAGCCCTTCACTCAAAGGAGGGGCAGGCAAGGTGATGCTGCCAAGGCTAGTGCTGCTGGGGAGCCGAGATCTGTGTTAGGTGAGTAATTCTAAGTACTGAGCATCAGGCACTGCAGGGAGCTGGTAATGGGGTGAAACAAATACCAGATCAGACAAAAAGAACTCTGTCCTCCACAATTAAAGTAGATTTAAATAAACCTGAGCCAGGAAGGCTGACAGAGAAAAATTTACATGCACACATTTCTAAGGAAATAGCATTAAATTAACTCCCAGCCACTGCATTTGAAAATGAGGATGCAGGAGCATGATGTTGGGTAGCAATATTAATAACAGCAGTAACAGCAGCTACTACTTACAAAGAGGTTCCTGGGTGGCAAGTGTTGTATGAAACACAGCACATTATATCATTTGCTCCTCACGGTAACCATGAGACAGAAACGATTACAGTCTTGCTCTGTAAATTGAGGACTGGAGATTTATAGAGATTAAGTAACTTGCCCAAAGTTACACAGTTGCTAAATGATGGAAATGGAGTTTGAGTCAAGGAAGTCTATCTCAAAACTCATGCCTTTAACCACTAATTCCTCTGATGAGGAACCCATAGTCAATAATGGAACCATAAGAAGAATCTGTCCTTCCACCAGGAAAATCAAAATACAACAGACATTGAACTTTCCAGACTGATTTTCCTTCTCTGTCTCTCTCTTCCCCTCTGTCTCTCCCTTCCTCTCTGCCCTTCAGAACATCACACTGACTTTGGTTCGGGTTCAGCACGTGTCACAGAAATTGGGAGTGAAAAGTGAGATTGATGAGAAAGCATATCAATACAGGTATCTTCCTGTACAGCCCTGCCCCCAAGTTCCTGAAGGGTAGATGAGAGAGAAGCAGGCCTAAAAAGTGACAGGCTCATTCTGAAGAAATAGGATGCATCATCTGGGAAAATGGGAAGTCTTACAGCTTGTGTTGATATGCCGTAAGAGAGCCACCTTCCTCAGAGCCTCTGGGGACCTCAAACTTAACTGTGTCCTCCTCACACAAGAGCAGATATATTAGTGGGAAAAGCCAGACACTGTGGCATCATAACAGTGCAATTTAGGAAAACAATTTAATGAATCACACACCCCAAGTGATAGAGCAGCTAAATGTATAAAACAACCAGTATTAGATCTGCAAGATAGGTTGGCAGAAGCACAACCATAGTGAGAGATTTTAATGTACATATTTTCAGAATAAGACAACTGTATTGGGAAAAAAAAAAAAGGATGTAGAAAAATCTCGAAAGTTTTACTTAGTAGATAGGCATGGAATGGCTTGCGAGTGGTATGGCCATGAACTGATTCCAGGATCCAAAGCTGATGCTTTTCCCTTTATATCCTAAAAGCCTGAACTATGAAAGGGGAAAAGGGTGATTGGATATAAGAGAATTTCTGGAAGCAGGAATGGCATTTTTTTTTTTACTTCTTTGATTTGTATAATGAAAGAGGAAAACCTGACTAAGCCTTTGAGGTTCACTGCAGAAAATAGTGACTGTCTTCAGTTATTAAGTAGAAAAAGATTCAGTAGCAGTAATCAATGCTTTGAAAATCACAGGAAGCCAGAAGACTGGAATCTAGCCTAGGTCTCCAGAAATCACTCCCAGATCCCACATCTGACCTACTAGGGGACTTACTACTACAGAGGCCATCCCTGGAATCCCTGAGTTCAAAGACACAGCACCATCTAGGCTAGGTTCATGCCAGCAATGCTGCGTCCACTGTGGCTGGGCACCAGAATCCAGAGCCTTTCTTGTTAATTACACAAGGAGTTGGACACTGGATGCGGGTGTAAGTGTGCAGAAACTCACGTCTCTATAACTTTGATTTGAAAAAATAAGATAGCCAAAAAGGGCATCCTCCAGTCCTGGGTGTGTACCTCCACTCCAATTGGCAGAACCTAATCAGTATTCTGAGCCATGGCTCCAAAGGAATCTGAAAAATGTTGTTTTTCCACCTTTGTAGGTAAATTAAAAAACAAAAAGCCATCTGATATGGATGCCTACTGTCATTATCTTTATTGAACATAGTCTTAAAAGTCCTACCCATAGCAATCAGGGAAGAAAAAGAAATAAAAGGAGTCCAAACTGGAAAGGAAGAAGTATAACTCTCACTGTTTGCAGATAACATGATTCTATACTCATGCACTTATGGTCAAGTAATCTATGACAAAGGAGGCAAGAATACATGGTGGTAAAAAGCCAATCTCTTCAACAAGTGGTGCTGGGAAAACTGTACAGCTACATGTGAAAGAAAGAAATTAGAACATTCTGTAACACCATATGCAAAAATAAACCCAACATGGATTAAAGATCTAAACGTAAAGCCAGATACTATAAAACTTGTAGAGGTAAACACAGGCAGAGCACTCTTTGACATACATCATAGCAATAATATTTTTTTGGATCTGTCTCCTAAAGCAAAAGAAATAAAAGCATAAACAAACAAATGTGACCTAATTAAACTTAAAAGCTTTTGCATAGGAAACCATCGACAAAACAAAACGACAGCCTTCTGAATAGGAGGAAATATTTGCAAATGATGTGACCAATAAGAGATTAGTATTCAACTTATATAAAAAGCTCATATAGCTCAATACCAAATGAACAAAAAATCTGATTAAAAAATGTGTAGAAAATTGAATAGATGTTTTTTCCAAAGAGGAAATGTGAAATGGAAATCAAAACCGCAATGAGATATCACCTTACACTTGTCAGAATGGGTATCGTGCCAAATAACGCATGTCGGCAAGGATGTGGAGAAGAGGGAGCCCTTGAATACTGTTGGTGGGAATGTAAATTGGGACTGCCGCTGTGGAAGACAGTATGGGAGTTTCTCAAGAAACCAAAAATAGAACTACATTAGCGAGTGAGTGAAGTCGCTCAGTCGTGTCCGACTCTTTGTGACCCGTGGACTGTAGCCCACCAAGCTCCTCCGTCCATGGGATTCTCCAGGCGAGAATACTGGAGTGGATCTAAACGTAAGACCAGAAACTACAAAACTCCTAGAGGAGAACATAGGCAAAACACTCTCCGACATACATCACAGCAGGATCCTCTATGACCCACCCCCCAGAATATTGGAAATAAAAGCAAAAATAAACAAATGGGACCTAATTAAACTTAAAAGCTTCTGCACAACAAAGGAAACTATAAGCAAGGTGAAAAGACAGCCTTCAGAATGGGAGAAAATAATAGCAAATGAAGCAACTGACAAACAACTGATCTCAAAAATCTACAAGCCATTATACTTCTATTAAAAAATAAAACTAAAAGAAATAGTCAATAGCAAAGGCACAGATATTTGTTAAAAATGACTTAAATTTCTTTTACTACATGTAACATTTTAGCCTCTGTTAGTGGGGAAAAAAAAACCAAAAAAGGACATTATAAACAGATAAAAACATAGATCAGGAGATTTTGCCCAAGGTCATGTTAATGCACATGATAATATAGATCAAATATATAAAGCAACAATGAATAGATCTATGGGGAGAAAAAATAAATAACCACTCTTGATTAGAGGCTTTATACAGCCTTGTTAGAAAATGATAGAACAGTAAATCATATGAAAAAATTGAAAAAAATTAAAATTTCTGGTAGTTTGCCATCAAATAATTTACACATATCACAAGATTTATAATACACATCAACAGCAAACTGGTTGAATATCACCAATTCAAAGTCTGTCTTAAGACTTGTTAGTTATTGAAATGTCCTAAAAGCTTACACTCCTATGTATAGTTAAAAAAAAAAAAACTTGAATGAAGTCACAAACTTGGTAACAATTTAAAAAATATGTGACTTACAAAGAATGAGACATGAAACTGAAAGAAAAAATTTCTAAACTATCAATTAAAAAAATTTCAGTCTACTATGAAAAGAGACTGAAATAGCATTATATTATTCTATAAAATATTATAAAATTATTTTCGTGTGAATATGTGTTCAATGAATGTGAAGTCAAAATGTATAGAGGTGTGCTGTGTAGTTAGTTGATAAAAGCATTGTTATCTTTCTGAATTTGTTTTTACATCATTCATATTGTAAAGTTTAAAACACGTGATTTATTTTTATTTTGTTCTTATTCTAAATCAATTTGCTTGTGTACTTAACTCTTTATGTGTAATCTTATATTCTTTTTCTAAAAGATAGTTCTCTAAGTTAAGCATATGCTTCGGGCCCCACGAAACCTGAATCTGCTCCTTTTTTCCCAAAGAGCACACTAGTCTTAAATGAATAAAGTTTCTAAAACCCTATTGAACTATATCGATCAGTAAATGAAGAGCTGTCATATTAACATGTGGCCAACTTAATATTGTTTCCAAATAAATTCTTTCAAAATTAATCTGCACATTTAGAGCGATTGAAATACAACTATTCTGAATGTTATGTGACATCCTGGATGGGAGGGGAGTCTGGGGGAGAATGGATACATGTATATGTATGGCTGAGTCCCTTTGCTGTCCACCTCAAACTACCACATCATTGTTAACTGGCTATACCCCAATACAAAATAAAAAGTTTATAAAGTTTGCGGGGAGAAAAAGAAATACAAATATTGTGGAATTTTTCTTTCTGAATTTGACCGATTAATTCTGAACTTGTTATTTGTCTCAGTCAAGATATAGTCGGAAATTCAAAACCACACCAGTTATATAGCAGAGGTAAGTTCAGTTCAGTTCAGTTCAGTTCAGTTCAGTTCAGTCGCTCAGTCGTGTCCGACTCTTTCCGACCCCATGAATCACAGCACGCCAGGCCTCCCAGTCCATCACCATCTCCTGGAGTTCACTCAGACTCACGTCCATCGAGTCCGTAATGCCATCCAGCCATCTCATCCTCGGTCGTCCCCTTCTCCTCCTATCCCCAATCTCTCCCAGCATCAGAGTCTTTTCAAATGAGTCAGCTCTTCTCATGAGGTGTCCAAAGTACTGGAGCTTCAGCTTTAGCATCATAGAGGTAAATTAATATATATATATAATTGTAAGCAGGTATTGCGGAACTAAAAGGCAAAAAGAAAGCAGTGAGTTTCTCTAGGGCTGGAGAAACAAAGGGACGGGGCTAGAGGTCTGGTCTCTTGGAGCTGGGACTCAGACAGTTGGGCGGAGGGCAATTCATGCTCAGAGCGCTGACAATCTCAGCCCTGCCAGCCGATTCCAGCAAACCAAAGGCACTGTGATGAGGCTGATTTTTGGAGAACAGGAAGCACCACAAATTGGAGTCAGTTGCTGCTGTTGGGGTGAAGAAGTCGGGCTAGGGCAACACAGACAGCAACCCAAAGGCAGACGTTAAGGAACAAGCCCTTGTTTTCCTCCAGCCCTCCAGTTATCCTTTGGTGACAGGTAGCCACTCAGTAAAGGAGAAATGTGATTTGTTGACCCCAGCTTCAGCATCACAAAGAGACTTGTAAAAGGTAGGCTAGAAGCTGAAAGACGCAGCTTCATAATGAGCACAACACAGAAGAACACAGATCTCTTACCAGTTAAGATAATTTTGAAAATTTTGAAAATTATCTTGAAGAATAAAGGTGAGGGACTTGCCCTCTCACACTTTAGAACATAACTATAAAAAAGAGTTTGGAGCTAACATGAGGATAGAAAAGTAAACCAAAGGTACAAAGGCCCAGAGATAATCCTCATAAGTGGTCCATCTTGATATTATGATAGAGGTGGCCTCATAAATTAATCGGGAAATTTCTTTGCACTGGAAAAAAACAAATTGTTTTACTGTCCTATAGAAAATAATATACCAGATGTTTTAAAAGCCTAAATAAGAAAGGTAAGATTATAAAGCTTATTATTAAAGAAAATATAGGGGAATATCTTTGTGGCATACATATGAGAAATGATTGCTTAAACCAGACCTCAAAGCATAAGTCATGTGGCTGAAAGTTGGATTTCTTATGTGACGTCACCAAAGACATAATTAGGAAATGAAAGGGGAAAGATATAATATCTGAAAGTAATAAGAAATAAACATTATTCTAGTACATATAAGCAGCTCCAATGAATCAAGGGGAAAAAAAGAAAACCCAATTAAAAATTGGCAAAATAGATGAATAGGTCTTTTGTAGAAGGGAAAACTGAAATGGAAAAATATATTGGTGATGTCATTTAAAACTTACATGAAGGCTAACGGGAATGTATTTTATAAGCTATTATACACTTTTGCAATAAGGAAAAAAAAAACAATGACTCGACTCTCAGCCCTTCTTTCAGGCTTCAAATTTTAAAAATGCATTGCAGCTATTTAAATACAGTGGGAAATTCTTGACATGATTTATTAATTTTTGCACTAAATAAAGCAAAATCATAGTTAGATTTACTCTTAAATTCACTCAGCACCTTACTTGTCTTAACTCACAGCTCTGTTAACTTTAGTTTCTTCACCCAGTCAAAATACAGCCTTTCAGGGCACACCATCTATTCAAAGCTTTTGTAGGTCCCAAGTACTGTACTTTGGTTGTTCACTCTTTTTTCTTTAATTGATTTTTTGGAGTATATTCCTTCACAATGTTGTGTTAGCTTCTACTGCACAGCAAAATGAATCAGCCGCACATATACACGTATCCCCTCCCTTTTGGACTTGCACCCCGTTCAGGTCCCCACAGAGCACTGAGTGGCGTTCCCTGTGCCCGACAGTGTGGTCATCAGTTATCTGTTTTACGCACAGTATCAGTAGGGCCCATGTGTCTATCCCAGTCTCCCAGTTCCTTCCACCCTCCCTTCCCACCTTGCTATTTATATATTTACTCTCAACTGGTTGGTTATTCTTAGTAATGTTTTAATTACGCAGTTTGTCCTAAGAAAGTATATATGTATGTATGTGTGTGTGTATATGAGAGAGAGAGAGAGACTTCTTATCCATCAGACTGACCAGAGTTTTAACACTGGATAATGTGCAGTACTGGGGATCGCACGGAGAAATAGGACTGTTCATGCATCGCTGGTGGACTTTTAAACTGATGCAGCCGTTTTGGAGGTTGGTGAAACTGAACGCGCATTGACATTTTGACCCCTCATCTCACCGAGCCAGAATAGCTGGGATGTGAACAGGGATCTTTATTTATCACAGCACCGCTGGGAGTTGAAGGCTGCTAGTTGTCAACCCCACTCCAGTGCTCTTGCCTGGAGAATCCCATGGACGGAGGAGCCTGGCAGGCTGCAGTCCACGGGGTCGCTAAGAGTCGGACACGACTGAGCGACTTCACTTTCACTTTTCACTTTCATCCATTGGAGAAGGAAATGGCAGCCCACTCCAGTGTTCTTGCCTGGAGAATCCCAGGAAGAGGGGAGCGTGGTGGGCTGCCGTCTATGGGGTCGCACAGAGTCGGACACGACTGAAGCGACTTAGCAGCAGCAGCAGCAGTTGTCCATTTCCAGGGAAAAGATTTAGTGTGTCCTAGAGAACGCAAGCAGGGAGTGCCCTGTGTCAGCCAGCAGAAATCAGCTACACGCATACTGAATGGCAACAAGGATGGGTATTGCGACAGTATTAAATTAAGAGGGGATGATGTCTGTGGTGCAGATCATTCATGTAGGTCAAGAAAGAACAAGCTCTACAGAGCAAAAGAAAAATCTATTTTATATTTATATAAGGTTCAATTGCACACTATAAACAGGGCTATGTCACTGTCTCTATATTTCTACATAAAATCGTATCATTTTCAGAGGTAACGTATATTTCCAAAACACATACAACCATATGGGAGCCACAGTCAAGGTGGGAGTAGAAATAAAGTATGATAGGGAAAATAATAAAACAAGTGAGAAACAGATCAAAGTTGAAAAGTGTGACCCCTACAGTGACAAGCTGTTGTTTAGTCACTGAATTGTGACTGACTTTTTGCAGCCCCATGGACCACAGCCCGCCAGGCTCCTCTGTCCATGGGATTCTCTAGGCAAGAATACTGGAGTGGGTTGCCATTTGCTTCTCCAGGGGATCTTTCTGACCCAGGGACTGAACTTGCAGCTCCTGCAGCTTCTTTACCATGGAACCATCTGGGAAGCTCCTGTCAGCTCTGATTTCCCCCTTATTTTCTCCTCTGTAACAATGGGCCTTAAAAGTATTTCTCCCTTGCCAGTGGGCATGCTATCAAGCTTTGTCAGGAGAGGCTCTCAGGAGGAAGGAATTTTTTTTCTTCTGGCAGCTGTGTGTTCCTCTGGGAAGGTTCTGCAGAGGGTGCGTTTCTGCAGCCCCAGGCTCTCGGGGCAGCCAGGGGCAGCAGGACATGGAATTTCCCCGCGGGCACTCCCTCAGCACCTACCCTCATAGCACAGCTCTACCAGTCTGACATCCTCCGTGAGCGGCTTTCCCCACAGCCCCCAGTGAACATGGCCTCAGGGGACTTTTCTGCCGTCCTGGGCTGTGTCCTGTCCAGTGAGGTCTGGGTCCCTGGTGAAGTCCTCTTCCAGGTCTGTCCCTTCCTGATTCTGTGCCTCAGCCCCAGGGCTCGAGGTTCCTCCTGTAACTGCTCTTTCTCTTTACTCCTCATTAGTCAATCCTGTTTCTTCAACTTCCTCTTACAGTGAGGAATTCTCTATATTCGAGTTTGGGTTTCCCAGATGATGCACTGGTAAAGAGTATGCCTGGCCAGTGCAGGAGACGCAAGAGATGCAGGTTCGATCCTTGAGTCAGGAAGATCCCCTGAAGGAGGAAATGGCAACCCACTCCAGTATTCTTGCCTGGAGAATCCCATGGGCAGAGGAACCTGGCGGGCTACAGTCCATGGGGTCGCAAAGAGTCAGAAATGACTGAACAGACGCACGTGTTAGACTTTGCCTTAAAGCTTACCTATTCCAATTGCTCTGTGCTTTCTGTGTCTGAACTGGACCCTGACTGATATAACTATGAAACCGTAATTATAAGACTCTGCCCCAGAGCTTGATAATTATGAAGGAAAACATCATCTTTTAATATTTTACAAACAGGTCATTTTTTTCACAATTGTTTCTGAACTCTGATACAGCTAACTCAAAACAATCTTTTCCATGTATATTATGTGTTAAACTATTTAAGTGTACAAAAATAAAGCACTTCTCTAGACTCACAAAAAGTTTTGAGTATGAGATGAGAATATTTTCTGATGGTGTCGCTGATTTTCAGATGCTGTGGTAAAAGAGTTTCTGAAAGATGCTAAATCCTCTTCATTAAAACCAGTAACAGGGATTCAATTTGAATCTGCATGAAAAATTGCCTGAAAGTTAAAAATGGTTTCTCTCAAATGCTTGCCCTCACCTTGAGAATCTTTATCTATCTGGGGCTAGAAAACCTCCTTTGAAAGAAGGGTTAGGCCCTGGCGGTATCTTCAGCTCTTCAGGTATTTTCAGCTCTTCAGAACACCCAAATGTTATCCAAATAAGTAGTCAAAAAGGCACTCGAGTAACTTACTGGGTGGCTGACAGTCTCTGGAATTCAGTTCCATTCTCAGGAAATTTCATGTAAAGAAAGCTTAGAATTACCACGTATAATTTTCTGGATTTCATGGTTATGCTCTCAAACACTACTATAGATTCCAAAAAATGGTACATATGTGAACATTATTTTTATTTAGACAAAACAAACCAAGAGTATAACTGGATATAATTCTTGTGAAGGGTCACAAGTCCAGAGATCAGGACTCTAGCCTTTACGCTGCAGCAAACTGGTTGTATAACCTCGACCTGGTTCAGTTCAGTTCAGTTCGACCTGGTTATTTGAGCCTTTCTAAGCCTCATTTACAGACCCATGTAAATTGAAAGGGATTGGCTGGTCATATTTCTGCCAGAGTTAAAGCTTTTGGACTCTGAAGAGAAGAGCTTCTTTTAAGTTCTTTACACGCCTCCAATTTAGACTTTATTCTTTCTACTCATATTTTCTCGTTTTTTGTTGTTTTTTTTTTTTTTTAGCTTTTCTTTTACTGTGTTTCAAGTTCTGGACTTTTTCTTTCTAAATCAGACTTGGACTTCTTTCTGAATTGCAGTCTAACTGTTGTACAATATTATATGTTACAGATGTACAATATAGTGATTCACAGTTTTTAAAGGTTTACTCCATTTAGGGCTTTCCAGGTGGCGCTAGTGGTGAAGAATCCTCCTGCTGATACAGGAGACACAAGAGATGCGGGTTCAATCCCTGGGTCAGGAAGACCCCCTGTAGGAGGAAATGGCAACCCACTTCAGTATTCGTGCCTGGAAAACTCCATGGAGAGAGGAGCCTGCTGGGCTACAATTCCATAGGGCCACAAAGAGTCAGATGAGACTGAGCAAATACTCCATTTATTGTTATGATAAAATACTGGCTCTATCCTCTATGTTGTATGATATATCCCCTTGTAGCTTATTCTCATCTTTCTTTGACTCTCCCACAGCTAATTTTCAAATACTCCGTTGACATGACACACTGAAAAGTTAGTTATCGACTGTGGGTCTGTAGCAAGTGACCTGACCATCTTTCTCTTGGTTCTCTTGATTCCTCTCTCTGACTAATCTGACTAAGTGAGGAATCACCTCACTTCCATGTCTGGTCGTTCAATAAATATTATTACCTGCAGGCATATAACTTTTGCTTTATCTCAGCCAATTTTCACAACACTTCTTTTTCTTTTGGCCTTACTGCATGGCTTGCAGGATCTTCCCTGAGCAGGGATTGAACCCTGACTCCACCAGGAAATTCCCTCACTTGTTTCTCGTGTTCAGAGCCTCATCCCTTCAAACTGAAGTTGAACATTTTTTTCCCTCCAGGTTTCTGAGCAGAATGCTATCCACATACATGTGTATGAAGTCGCTCAGTCGTGTCTAACTCTTTCTGATGCCGTGGACTGTGGCCTGCCAGGCTCCTCTGTCCATGGGATTCTCCAGGCAAGGATACTGAAGCATGTTGCCATTTCTTCCTCCAGGGGATCTTTGCAACAGGTGGATTCTTTTTTCCTTGTGGCTACTATTAAAAAAAATTTTATTGTAATTGGAGGCCAATTACTTTACAATATTGTAGTGGTTTCTGCCATACACTGACATGAATCAGCCATGGGTGTACATGTGTCCCCCATCCTGAACCCTCCTCCGACCTCCCTCCCCATCCCATCCCTCAGGGTTGTCCCAGTACACTGGTTTTGAGTCCCCTGATGTCATGCATTGAACTTGGACTGGTCATCTATTTTACATATGGTGATATACATGTTTCATTGCTATTCTCTCAAATTATCCCACCGTTGCCTTCTCCCACAGAGTCCAAAAGTCTGTTCATTATATCTGTGTCTCTTTTGCTGTCTCACATATACAGTCATTGTTACCATCTTTCTAAATTCCATATACATGCGTTAATATACTATATTGGTGTTTTTCTTTCTGGCTTACTTCACTCTGTATAATAGGCTCCAGTTTCATCCACCTCATTAGAACTGATTCAAATGTGTTCTTTTTAATAGCTGAGTAATATTCCATTGAGTATATTGTACCACAGCTTTCTTACCCATTCATCTGCCAATGGACATCTAGGTTGCTTCCATGTCCTGGCTATTGTAAACAGTGCTGTGATGAACATTGGGGTACAATTCTGGTTTCCTCAGTGTGTATGCCTAGCAGTGGGATTGCTGGGTGGTATGCCAGTTGTATTTCCAGTTTTTTTAAGGAATCTCCAAACTGTTCTCCATAGTGGCTGTACTAGTTTGCATTCCCAGACAGATGGATCCTTTATCACCCAGCCACCAGGAAGTCACATTGATTGCTATATACCCTTTGACTAAAGATGGATGAACATAATTAAAGACTGAAAACCAAATCTTCATCTTTCTGAGATTCTTCCCCTAAGGAAAAAGTACTATCAGAGAAAAGAATATTGGCAAAAGTTTCCCCCCATAATTTATGTTTCAATTCTTAAGACTCAAAAAATATAGAAGTGAATAAAGTAGAAAAAATTTCTGTACTCTTCCCTATTATTTGACAGTTCAGGGCATAATCTTTGAATCTTTCCTTCAGTAGATAGACAGACAGATAGACATCACTCGTGTTTTTTACAGCATCTGGAAAAGTACTGAGGTACATACACTCCATTACCAAGGGAAAAGAACTCTCTTATCACCAGTTAACATACACAGAATACAGAACAAGGGCTTCCCAGGTGGCACAGTGCTAAAGAATCCACCTGCCAGTGCAGGAGACCTGGTTTCCATCTCTGGGTTGAGAAGATCCCCGGAGAAGGAAATGGCAAGCCACTGCAGTATTCTTGCCTGGAAAAGTCCAAGGACAGAGGAGCCTGGCAGGCTACAGTCCATGAGGGCTCGAAGAGTCAGACATGACTGAGTGGCTGAGCACACTGCTGCTGCTGCTAAGTTGCTTCAGTCGTGTCCGACTCTGTGCAACCCCATAGATAACAATCCATCAGGCTCCTCTGTCCATGGGATTTTCCAGCCAAGAGTACTGGAGTGGATTGCCAATGCCTTCTCAGGGCTGAGCATGCAGGCATGAATAAAGAACAGAGAGGTATAAAGTATTTCCTCATTTTCCCCAAGAGTGGCCTTTGCTCACTCAGTTCTTTCCCACTCCTTTAACTCCTGCAGGGATTCCTTTGTCTTTTGCATCCTGAGAAAGCACTCCCCCCACTCCCCCACCCAATCTCTAAGGTGCAAAACAGGCTCCTGACTCCCGCATTGCAAGGTCCCTGGGAGGGCCTTCTTGAGAATGAAGTAAAGTCTCTTTATTTCTTCACAATGGAATAGCTGTTATACACCTTTCTCTTCCTGATATCAAACATCTTTTGAGGCAAATCTTAGAACTTTGTAGCATAAAATATGAAAAGTTCTTTTTTCTTGCCTTAAGATCTTCTCTTCATCAAGTAAAAATAGGGGAAGAAAATAGGAGATGAAGAAAAAGACAAGCTCCCTCTAATAGTTTATTATTCTATGACGGTTTGCTATTATACAACTGATATATATGTATAAAACTATACACATAAACTACACATATACATACAGATACCTAGTGCATTATTCATTTTCACAAGTTCACATACCCTTCCTAGCCAGACCAGATCTTTTCTCACCTCTGCCTTCTTTTATAAACCAAGATTTTTTTTTGTTGTTGTTCTTTTTTTGAATACTGACTCTATGACTCTGTGAAGGCTATAGGGATACTGAATATCTGAGGCTTGGAAATCCAGGGTGGTCATAAAACTCAAGACCAACAATATTATCAGAAAAAATTATCTTTGTACGTTAGGTAAGTTTAAAAGGTATATGAGAATTACTTTAGAGCTATGAGAAAATATTCCTGTGTAATCATTTTTCTGAAAGTTACATATGTTCTTATTTGGCCAGAGGCTATTTTCTTTCTTTTTTTGACCATGCTGTGCCACATGTGGGATCTTAGTTCCCGACGACTGCCCCTTGCAGTGAAGTGTAGAGTCTTAGCCACTGGACCACCAGGAGAGTCCCCCAGAGGGCTGTTTTCAGTTTGAAATATGTGGAGTGCCGAGTAAGATAGCCATTATTAAACTAACAAATAACAGTTTTGTGATAGTTGCCATTTTAATTACTTAGCCATGGAAAACAAAATTGTTCTTGTATTATAAAACAGAAATGGGGGCATGGTTTAAGTTGCTCACCCTAAGAAGTCACCAGATAATTTATTTTATTCATATATTCTGAAATATTATTTTATGAGTAGTATTTAGTCTAAAATATTGGGACTTTTAAAGAGAAATCTTTTCATTTTCATTCTACTTATGTTATCCTTCTGGCATTCTTTCTTAAATATTATGAAAGAATTAGTGATATAATTTCAAATTTCTGATAATTACCTCAGCAAGTCTAAGGATAAGAGCAGCATAATAGGATCATAAATTGGAAGAGTTTTGGGAATGGTAGTATATAATAATAGGATGTTTGTACAGATGTTAATAAATACACGAAAAGATGCTCAACATCACTCATTATTAGAGAAATGCAAATCAAAAATACAATGAGATATCACCTCATACTGATCAGAATGGGTATCATCAAAAAATCTACAAACAATAAATGCTGGAGAGAGTATGGAGAAAAGGGAATCTCTTGCACTGTTGGTGAGAATGTAAATTGATATAACCACTATAGAAGACAATATGGAGATTCCTTAAAAAACTAGCAATAAAACTACCATATGACCCAGCAATCCCGCTACTAGGCATATACCCTGAGGAAATCATAATTGAAGAAGACACATGAACCCCAATGTTTATTGCATCACTATTTATAATAGCTAAGACATGAAGCAACCTAGATGTCCATCAACATATGAATGGATAAAGAAGTTGTAGTGTATATATATATATATACACCATAGGATATTACTAAGCCATAAAAAGGAATGCGTATCAGTCAGTTCTAATGAGGTGGATGAACCTAGAGTCTACAGAGTGAAGTTCAGTTCAGTTCAGTTCAGTTGCTCAGTTGTGTCCGACTCTTTGTGACCCCATGAATCACAGCACGCCAGGCCTCCCTGTCCATCATCAACTCCCAGAGTTCACTCAGATTCACGTCCATCGAGTCAGTGATGCCATCCAGCCATCTCATCCTCGGTCGTCCCCTTCTCCTCCTGCCCCTAATCCCTCCCAGCATCAGAGTCTTTTCCAATGAGTCAACTCTTCATATGAGGTGGCCAAAGTACTGGAGTTTCAGCTTTAGCATTATTCTCTCCAAAGAAATCCCAGGGCTGATCTCCTTCAGAATGGACTGGTTGGATCTCCTTGCAGTCCAAGGGACTCTCAAGAGTCTTCTCCACACCACAGTTCAAAAGCATCAGTTCTTCGGTGCTCAGCCTTCTTCACAGTCCAACTCTCACATCCATGCATGACTACTGGAAAAACCATAGCCTTGACTAGACGGACCTTTGTTGGCAAAGAAATGTCTCTGCTTTTGAATATGCTATCTAGGTTGGTCATAACTTTTCTTCCAAGGATTAAAGAGAAACAAATATTGTATAATAATGCATATATATGGAACCTAGAGGGATGGTACTGATGAACCTAATTGAAGGGCAACAATGGAGACACATTGAGAACAGACTTATGATAAGGGGGTGGGGGATGGAGGAAAGAGAGGGTGGGATGCATGCAGAGAGCAACATGGAAACACACATTACCATATGTAAAATAGATAGCCAATGAGGATTTGCTGTATGACTCAGGGAACTCAAGCCAGGACTCTGTAACAACCTAGAGGGATGGGATGGGGAGGAGGTTCAAGAGAGAGAGGACATGGGTATACCTGTGGCTGATTCATGTTGACGTTTGGCAGAAACCAACAACACTGTAAAGCAATTATCCTTCAGTTAAACATACATTTAATTAAAAATTTTTTAAAAATAGGATTTGGGGAACAGAGATTAATTCTTTAGATTGAGAACAACCATAATCTTCATTATTAGCTCATTGAAAAATGGCAGCTATCTCTAATTGAGTGCAAAAAGACCTTCTTCAAGACATGTTGTAATGAAACTGTTAAAACTAAAGGTAAAGGAAATGCTAAAAACATCCAGGGGAAAAAAAGATTGTCATCTACAGAGAACCCCTTGGGAAATCAGTGGATTTCTCAGCAGATACCCCAAAGACCAGGAGAGAGTGGAACCACCATTCAAAGTATTAAAAGAAAAAAATGCTAATTGAGATTATGCTATCTGACAAAGTTATTTTCTGGTACAGAGGAGTAGTAAAGACTTTCCCAAACTAAAGCTGAGGGAGTTTATCACCTCAGCTTGCAAGAAATGCTGAAAGTTCTTCAAGTTGAAATGAAAAGACACTAATCAGGGACATAAAAACATATTGAAGTATACACACACTGGTAAAACTAAATGTGTAGTCAGACTTAGGAAATGCTAATTCTTAAAAAAAAAAAAAAAAAAAAAAAAAAGGAAATGCTAATTCTGTAATAGGATGGTGTGTTAACAAATAAGCTACAGTATAAAGGTTAAAGGAAAACAGTATTAAAAGTAGTTATAGCTATGAAAATTCGGGATTAAATATACAATACAAAAGAGGTAAGTAATTACATAAAGATAAATATAAAAGGAGGGGATAAACGTTTAAAATATCTTGAAAAAAAGAAAATGGAAAAAATGTATTAAAATTGATGGGATGCTGCAAAACAAAAAACATTTCTGACAGGAAAGTTTATATCAATGCATATATTAAGAAAGTAGAAATATCTCAAATAAACAGATTAATTTTACATCTCAAAGAACTAGAAAAAGAATAAAATCAACCCTAAGTTAGCAGAAGGAAGAAAATAACAGGATGAGAAAGAAAATAAATGAAGACCAGAAAAACAATAGAAAAAAAATTAAAAACTTAAGAGTTTTTTTTTTTAAGACAAACAAAATTAACAAATCTTTAGATAAGTCAGCTAAGACAAAAAGAGAGAAACACTCAAATTCATTAAATCAGAAGTAAAAGAAGAGACACTAAAACATACTACAGAAATGGAGGCTCATGAGAGACTACTGTTAAACAGTCATACATCAACAAATTCAATAGTGTATAAATAGGTACATTTCTTGGAATATACAATCTACCAAGACCGAATCAGGAAGAAACAGAAAGTCTGAAAAGGCCAATTACTAGTCTGGAGGTTGAATCAGAAATTAAAACCTTCCAATACAGAAAAGTCCAGGGCCAAATGACTTTATTGTCAGTTCAGTTCAGTCGCTCAGTCGTGTCCGGCTCTTTGCAATCCTATGAATCGCAGCACGCCAGGCCTCCCTGTCCATCACCATCTCCCAGAGTTCACTCAGACTCACGTCCATCGAGTCCGTGATGCCATCCAGCCATCTCATCCTCGGCCGTCCCTTTCTCCTCCTGTCCCCAATCCCTCCCAGCATCAGAGTCTTTTCTAATGAGTCAACTCTTCGCATGAGGTGGCCAAAGTACTGGAGCTTCAGCTTTAGCATTATTCTCTCCAAAGAAATCCCAGGGCTGATCTCCTTCAGAATGGACTGGTTGGATCTCCTTGCAGTCCAAGGGACTCTCAAGAGTCTTCTCCAACACCACAGTTCAAAAGCATCAATTCTTCAGCGCTCAGCCTTCTTCACAGTCCAACTCTTACATCCATACATGACCACTGGAAAAACCATAGCCTTGACTAGACAGACCTTAGTCGGTAAAGTAATGTCTCTGCTTTTGAATATACTGTCTAGGTTGGTCATAACTTTTCTTCAAAGGAGTAAGCGTCTTTTAATTTCATGGCTGCAATCACCATCTGCAGTGATTTTGGAGCCCCCCAAAATAAAGTCTGACACTGTTTCTACTGTTTCCCCATCTATTTCCTATGAAGTGATGGGACCGGATGCCATGATCTTTGTTTTCTGAATGTTGAGCTTTAAGCCAACTTTTCGCTCTCCTCTTTCACTTTCTTTCCACCAAATACTTAATGAGGAATCAATGCCAATTCTTTCCAAACTCTTCCAAAAAACTGAAGAAGAAGGAAAAGTTTTAAGCTCATTTTACGAGGCCAAAATGGTGGTAGCATTACTCTGACACCAAAGCCAGACAAGGACACTACGAGCAAATAAAACTAGACCAATATCCCTGATGAATATATAGGCAGAAAATATCTACAAAGTATTAGCAAACCAAATTCAACAACATATTTAAAAGATTATACACCATGACCAAATGGAATTTATCCTCGAGATGCAAGGATGGTTCAACATGGGCAAATCAATAAATGTGATAACAATATTAATAGAAAGAAAAATCACACAATCATCTTAATAACTTCAGAAAAAGCATTTGTCCAAATATAGCATCTTTTCATGATAAAAATCCTCAGCAAATATGGTTTAGAATGAACATAACTTAATAAAGGCCATATATGACAAACTCACAGCTAACATTATACTCAAGGGTAAAAAACTAAAAGCTGCCCCACTAAGATCAGGGACAGGACAATGGTGCCCACCTTCACCACTGTTATTCATCATAATACTGAAAGCTCTAGCTAGAGCATTAGTCAAGACAAATAAAAGGCATCTAGATCAGAAAGGAAGAAGTAAAATTGTCTGTATTTGCAGATGATGTGATCTTATATATAGAAAATGCTATAGATCAACCAGAAAAAACTGTGGGAATGAACCAATGAATTCAGCAAAGCTGCAGGATATTAAATCAACATACAGAAGTCAGTTGCATTTCTATACACTAACAAACATCTGAAAAAGAAAACTACCCCATTCACAATAGTATCAAAAACAATAACGTGCTTAGGAATACATCTTATTAAGGAAGTGAAAGATCTGTACAATGAAAATTGCAAGCCTTGATGAAAGAAATGGAAGACAACACAGGAATGGAAAGGTAGACCATGGATCTAAAAAACTATTTATTCTTAAATTGAACATATTTCCCAAAGTCGTCTATAGATTTAGTGTAATCCTTATCAAAATCCCAATGGCATTATTCACAGAAAAGAAATGAACAATCTTAAAATATGTACAGAGCCACAAAGGACCCTCAACAGTCAAAGCAATCAAAGAAAGAATAACAAAGCTGAAAGCATCACACTTCCTGACTTCAAACTATAGTAATTCAAATGTATGGTACTGGTATTTAAAAAAACTAGACAACAGACCGATGGAACGGAACAGAGCCCAGAAATAACCCCTTGCTTTTATGGCCAACTAATATTTGACAGAGGAGCCAAGAACACTCAATGGGAAAAGGACAGCCTCCTCAAAAAATGGTCTTGGGAAAACTGAATAACTTAAGGCAGAAAAATGCAATTGGACCCCATTTTACAGTTACAAAATTAACTTGAATTAAAGAGTAAATATAAGACCTGATATAATAAAAGTCCTAGTAGAAAATGTAGGAAAGAAGTTCCTTGATATTGGTCTTGGCAATGAAATTTTAGATGTGGTATCAGAAGCACAAGCAACAAAAGCAAAAAGCAGATAAGACTACATTGAATTAAAAGGCTTCCTCTTTTTTTGCCATGCTATGAGGCATGCAGGATCTTAGTTTCCTAACCAGGGATCAAACCTGTGCACCCTGTCCTGAACTGCCAGGGAAGTCCCTCAAACTAAAGGGCTTCTGCACAGCAAAAGAAACAATCAAAAAATGAAAAGATGACTTACAGAATGGGAGAAAATATTTGCAAACCTTGTATCTGATAAGGTGTTAAAGTCTAAATATATAAAAATCTAATGCAACTCAATAATAAAACACAACAATGCTGTTAAAAATGGGCAGAGAAACTAAATAGACATTTTACTAAAGACATTCAAATGGCAGAAAGACACATAAAAAGATGCTCAATATCACTAAACACTAGGGAAATGCAAATCAAAACTACAGTGACATATTCTCAAACCTGTTAGAAGGCTATTATCAAGAATATCAGAGATAATAAGTATAGAGAGGATGAAGAGAAAAAGGAAGTGTGTACACTTGCTGGGAATGCGAATTGGTAACCACTATGAAAACAGTATGGAGGTTCCTCAACAAATTAAAATAAGACTACCATATGATCCAGCATCTTATCTTCTGTTGCCCTGGTTGGCTGGCATTACCGATTCAATGGACACGAACTTAGGCAAATTCCGGGAAACGGTGAGGGACAGGGAGGCCTGGCGTGCTGCAGTCCATGGGTTCACAAAGAGTCGGACATGACTGAACACCCAACAGCATGGTCTAGCAATCCCACTTCTGAGTATATATCCAAAGGAAATGAAAATAGGATATCAAAGAATTAGCTGCACTCCCAAGTTCATTGCTGCATTATTCACAGTAGCTAAGATACGGAAACAACCTAAATGTTTGTCAATGGATGAGTGGAAACAGAAGATACATTAAAAAAAATATGTATATACACACACATGCAAATATATACACACATGTATGTACTGACATATACATGGGTTTTCCAGGTGGCTCAATGAGAAAGAATCTGCCTGCCACTGCAGGAGACCTGGGTTCGATCCCTAGGTTGGGAAGATCTCCTAGAGGAGGAAATGGCAACCCCTGCAGTATTCTTGCCTGGAAAATGCCATGCAGGGAGCAGCCTGATGGGCTACAGTCCTTGGGGTTGCAAAGAGTCAGACATGACTGAGCAGCTGAGCATGCATGCACATATATATACACACACAATGGAATATGTTTTAGCCATAAGAAGGAGAAAATCCTGCCATTTGTGACAACCTGGTTGGATAGACCTTGAGGGTATTATGCAAAATAAGAGGGGTCAGAAAAAGGCAAAAACTGTATGACATCACCACTTATCTGTGGAATATAAAAAAACAAAGCCAAACTCATAAAAACAGAGTTGAATGGTGGTTGCCAGGGGCTGGGAGCTGGGGCAAGTGGGGAAATGCTGTTAAGGGTAGATTTTTAACCAGTAGATAAATGAGTCCTGGAGATCTAATGCACAGCATGATAATTAACACCAACAATACTGTATTACAAACGTCACAGTTGCTTGGTGACTAGAACATAATTGTTCCCACCACAAAAAGAAATGATAAATATGTGGAACAACAGAGGTGTCACCGGTGCCACAGTGGACATAATATCACAGTAAACAAATGTTTTGAGTAAACATCTGGTACACTTTCAACTTACACAATGGTATATGTCAGTTATATCTCAATAAAAGTAAATGCAAAAACAAAGAAGTGGCAACAACAGGTCAGAGAGCATGTTTATCAAAGGCAGAAGTAGAAACTGCTGAATTAACTCTCTGAATTCTACAACAGTTTACTATTATACAACATATACATATGTATAAAGCTATGCATATACATACGCGTTTCTAATGCATTATTCGTTGTTATAAGTTCACATACCGTGCCTAAGCAGACTGCCTTCTTTTATAAACCAAGTTGTTTTTTTTTCTGAATCCTGATTCTATGGCTCTCAGGAAAAGGGCATTTTCTGACATATTAATAGTGATTTGAGGTGGAGGAAGACAGGGATTTATTCTCAATTTTCCCCCTAAAAGCTAACATATTTCATAATCATTGTAAAGATTAAATGAAATCTGTAATACAGAAGGTAAATATGTCTCATAAGACAATTTCTTCAAAATTGGGCAGCCCTTGCTCTACCATATTTTATTTTCCATTTTTTCTTGTTGAGCGGTCTGAGGTCATTCTGATTTCTAATCTTTTGTGAACACAGAGGAGGATGAAGATGTTTGAAAGCAACTGATGCAGATTCTGAAGGTAATTTACAAAGAAGAGTTTCAAGCATATATTGAGTGATGGTAGCATAATTGAGCCATGTGTATTTCAAAGTGACTCATTTGAAAGAAACAACAGTCATTGGATGGATGAACCATGATTCAGTGTACTTCCTACTGGGCCTGCAGTACCCTTAGGCCGATTGATGATTTCCTGGTTCACAACGACAGGGAAATGTGGAGAGGAAAGTTTGAAATCATGCTATGCCATTTATCAACAGCTGGAAAAGAACTGAATTAGTGAGAAAACCCACAAATATAATTCTGATTTTTACAAATGTGCTTTATCATGTCTAGTGTGTGTGTGTGTGTGTGTGTGTGTATTAGTCACTGAGTTGTGTCCGACTCTTTGCAACCCCATGGACTGTAGCCCTCCAGGCTCGTCTGTCCATGGAATTCTCCAGGCAAGAATATTGGAGTTGGTTGCCATTCCCTTCTCCAGGGTCTCTTCCTGACCCGGGGATTGAACCCTTGTCTCATGCATTGCAATATTATCATTTCTTGCACATACCATTACATTTGTCAAGAACAAGGCAAATGCTACCTTTTTGTTTATTTTGCAGGAATACATACTAAGTGCCAAAATTATCTTCATGGTGCATAAGGTTCAACAGAAAGCAGGATGTAAGTAATCTCTGTCCTCACAGATCTTCCTTTATGTTTTCTCTTCAGTGACACTTGGTACATTTTTGTCGTTTGTAAACAGTTTACTCTCCTACAACACAGTGAATGGTTTGATGGGAGCCTCATTTTACAGTTCATCAGTGTTGCCCTGTGGCTCTTACCTCAGTACATAACAACTACAAATGGCCAAATGTGTTGAATCAATGATGTTTCCCAGCATGCTTTGTTGGAATAATCCAACAAGCTCGCCTGCTAAGCTGTTAGAAGAGAACTGAATTCTTTTGTTCACATTAATTCTTAATTCATATTAAGAAGATGGTACCAAGTAAGCCATTAAAATGGAATAGCATTACAAAAATCAGCCTTAATTTTTTTCCTTGGAATTATAGAATACTTTTATAACAGTATTAGTGAGTCATATTTGCATTAAAAGATTATAAATGCAGAATAATGTATTTTTTCAAAAGATTTAATATCCATTTAGAATACATTACCAGGTACTAGGAAAGATTATCATTTTATAAAATTGCATTTTACAAGAATGCTCCAAATACATCTTTGTGATTGATCCTGCCACCATGGGGGAAAACTTTGAAATTATCTCATATTCTGATTTATTTTATAGAAGGTTTTTCATCTTTTGTGGAATCCAACTCTAAAGGTAAGTATTTTGAAGAATTACAAAACTGTATCCTCAAACTTAAGTCACGAAGGAGAAGTGCTGACAATCTGCTGATAACTGTCAGCGACCCCGGTGCGTTCTTTTCCTCGGAGTTACTAACTTAGAAAGTTTCATTTCTCTCTTCAGGTTTTCCCTCAGTATGCTGTACCCGATAACTGTATTTTCATATTTTCTTCCATCCAAAACTATATTATTCTTGCATAAGTTATTTTAGTTAATGTATCACACATAAGGTCTTAAAAGTATTAAGTCCCTCAGCAGACCCACTTAACTGGTTTCCTACTGGAGATATTCCACTGAACTTTTAATCTTGCCGTTATTCAATTTTGAAGGGATGGGCCAGAAGCAACATTATTACAGTTTAGCAGTTTTCTAGAATTTGAAATTAATGTCAGAATGTTACTTACACGTAACAGACAGACACACAGCTCCTCACATACTTAAGTATGTACATTACTTGTAAAATATACACAGCTTCTTACATACTTAAGTATCTCACTTTAGAACTGAGATGTTTATGTTAGAACACAATAATTATCAGATCATACACACCACTTTTCTGTCAATCTGCTACACTCTTACCTAATGAGGAAGCTGAGGATGATGGAGCTGTAGTAGGATTTATCTTGAATCAGTAAACTTAAAATGATGTTTCCATCACTAAATGTACCAAATCCAGGAAAATATACAAAATTCCTCCCTATTACCTGATTCAGTGTACAGCCAGATACCCAGGGATGGTAAGTCCTGTTTCCCAGCACTCTCTTTGACTTTGGCCCCTATTTTATAAAGGGCTCCTGCAAGCTCCCAGGAAAGCAGAAACTAGACTATGGTAAGCCATCACTCTTGTCTCCTCAGAGCCTTCATCTAATAGAGTCAGAAGTTCATTTTCTTTCCCATGCTAGCTTTGAACTTGTGACTCAGTTTTACAAAACAAAGCAACCTAAACCATGTTCTTTATTTCTCACTTCTAAGTCTGCATGGGCCACATTTGGCTCCCGAAGGGAGATCAGAGCAGAAGAAATGAGTTCTCTGTTGAGAAATATTAAGAATCTGAGATTTTACCCTACTTGCAAGCTCACGAGGTATCCTGATGCCATTTCATGAGTGCTGACAGAAGACACAAGACTCCTGAGCCACAGACAAAGAACGGTTTGTTACTCGCAGCCATAGCAGTAGCCTTCAGCTACCAGTCGTTTTCTCTGTTTGTTTGGAGCTGATTTCCAGAGATTTAACCCTTTTGAGGGATGCAAAGGAGAGCAGATGGCAGCTGCACATATGGTAGGCTGAGTTACAGGCGAAGAACCCTGAGTTAGGGGACACAGATCTCGCTAATGGACACCAAACACATCTGCCCTTTGCTCTAGGGTGAGGCATTATCTTTATACAGAGATATTATACAGTGGGTCTAATTCCAGACCACTGCAATAAAGTGACTGTCACAATAAAGTGACTCACTTGAATGTTTCGGCTTACAGTAAATATAAAACTTCTGTTTACACCGTACTATATAGTCTATTGGGCTTCCCAGGTGGCACTAGTGGTAAAGAACCCACTTGCCAATGCAGGAGACATAAGAGATGTGGGTAGGAGAGGTCCTCTGGATGAGGACATAGCAACCTATTTCAGTATTCTTGCCTGGAGAATCCCATGGACAGTGGAGCCTGCTGGGCTCCATCCATAGCACTGCAAAGAGTTGGACACGACTGAAGCAACTTGGCACGCAGGCACATCCAGTCTATTAAGTGTGCAATCGTATTGTGTCTAAGTAAGCAATGTATACCTCAATTTTAAAAAATGCTTTATTGCTATAAAAGAGCTAACCATCATCAGAGCCTTCAGTGAGCTGTAACAGTTAACATCAAAGATCACTGACCACAGCTTACTGCGACAAATGTAACGGTAACGACAAAGTTTGCTTTCTGCCTCTGCTGAGCATTTCCTTCCTCATGCGAAGAAAAGACCCTGCTGCTGGGAGGGATTGGGGGCAGGAGAAGAAGGGGACGACAGAGAATGAGATGGCTGGATGGCATCACAGACTCTATGGACACGGGTTTGGGTAAACTCTGGGAGTTGGTGATGGACAGGGAGGCCTGGCGAGCTACGATTCTTGGGGTTGCAAAGAGTTGGACACGGCTGAGCGACTGAACTGAACTGAACTGATAGCCATTCCTGATTCCTGGCTTTTTTGTGGAGCGGTCTTTGGTCAAGCACGAGCAATGTGGGTTCAGGTCTAGTCTCAGCACCACCCCATTCCCACCCTTCCTCCTAGGCCCTGTGTCCTAGGGGTGGACATGTTATCCTTTTTGTTCCTGCCTTCAGATGAGTTTTTAAAAACTGTCTTCCAAGTTCTTCCATTGGTTTACAAGATTTTACCCATTTTTTTCCCTTCGCATTTTTGACTGTTTTGTAGCCAGGGTGCACTGTGGTATCTTGTTGCCAGAAAAAATAAAAATAAAAATCCAGGGCTTCTCTGGTGATTCAGTGGTAAAGAATCAGCCTGTCAGTGCAGAGGATGTGGGTTCAATCCCTGATCTGGAAGATCCCACATACTGCAGGGTAACTAAGCCCCTGTGCCTTAACTGTTGACCCTGTGCTCTAAAGCCCCTGAGCTGCAACTACTGAAGCCCATGTGCCCCAGAGCCCGTGCTCTGCAACAAGAGAAGCCACTGCAACAAGAAGCCATGCACTGCAGCTAGAGAGAAGCCCCTGGTTGCTGCAACTAGACAAAAGCCTGTGCAGCAGTGAAGACCCAGCACAGCCAAAAATAAATAAAGAAAGAAAATTGTTAAAAAAAATTCCGAGGTCTATACTTAATTTATTTTTGTTTTTTTCTAAACATTCTACCCATTCTGGTTGGAATTTTATAGAAATATATACCAACAGTTTGAAATGTAAAATTGAGTTTCTGCACTAGATACTAACTTTTAAAATTTGTATAAAGAGGAGTGCCTTAGCTAACTATGTTCCTGTTTTTAAGGGAATCAACTCCTCTTTTTACTATGGTTGAGAAGTTAATTAGAGCTAAGAACTCTAATGTATTAGTTAATGGGTAATCTGGATAAAGTTGAGGGGGTGAAGTTTTAGTTTAAGTGAATTTACCTTTGCAGTAATAAGTGTTTCCTATGATAAACATCCTTAGCTTCAAGGTTACAACTTGATAGTCTTTGGAAATACTAAAACAAAACTTTCCACATTGCAGAGAAGCACATTGTCATTCCAAAAAAACAATCTAAGAAGTTCAAATTTTATTTTATGTTTATGGGAATTAGTGTGTATGTGTTTCTAACCTGCTCCTCATTTAACAAGATGTTAAGCAGCCTAATGTGTCTTCTCAAAGCCCTGTGCCAAGTTTCGTTCTTTCAAGAGGCTCGCCATTGCAGTTCCTTTACCACAGTTGTATTTCTAGCCAAGACTGAGTTAAAAACATTATGCTTATAGTTATTTATTTCCACTGGAGAAGTAGGTAAATTAAACGATTGTTTAAAGAGACTCGTTCCTGAGTAAAAACATCCCCCACAGGTTAAGGCAGCTAGAGGTCAAAATGCTAAGGCAGCAGTAAGCCTGGAAGATAAAAAGCTCTGAGAAATTACAAGATCAAGATACTTGTTTAAACAAATCGTAGCTCCATTTATTTCTGAAAATTCATCTCATGACTTACTAAGAGCAAAGGAGAATGCTGTCATAATTCTAAAATTTACATAAATCATATTTGACAAACGGGATATTTTCATCCTATAAATTACTTCTGTCTAAAATTGGAGCAATTTTACTCTCAACAGTGTCAGTCAAGCAAGGCCCCCAGGTTCCTTCCATTGCCTGTGGACAACCTAAGGCTTAAGGGCCCATGCACAAGATTAGCGTGCCTGTGTGTCCTTCGGTTGCTATATACTTGGCGCAGTAATAGCTGCTGGAGATGCTGGTAGTGGAAATAAACTGTTGTTGGGCTGAAAGTCATAAAAACTGACTCTTTTGTGGTTCAAAATTTTCATCATTGGGGAGTCAACAGCATAAACAAAAGAAATAAAATATAATAGTAGGGCACTCTTAATATTAATGTGCATATAGGTCAATCTGTCATGTATGTAAAAATGTATATTCCAGGCCCCTTCCATAAGAGATTCAGATTCAATAGATTTGATTTAAGGCCTAGAAATATGCAACTTTTGAAAACGCCCCAAGTTATTAGTTTGGAGGAACTCTACAATTGGAGCTTATTAAATACTTGAACAAAGGCTATTTTAGGCCAAATATCTGTCAGGGAAGATTTCAAAGAAAGGTGAGACTCCAAATTGCCAAAGCAGTCTTGAGAAAGAAAAATGGAGCTGGAGAATCAGCTGCCCTGACTTCAGACTATACTACAAAGCTACACTAATCAAGACAGTTCGGTACTGGCACAAAAGCGGACACAGAGATTGATGGAACAGAGTAGAAAGCCCAAAAATAAACCCACACAACTACGGTCAGTTACTCTACAACAGAGAAAAGAGTCTCTTCAATAAGTTGTGTTGGGAAAACTGGACAGCTACATGCAAAAGAATGAAATTCGAACATTATCAAATACCATACACAAAAATCAACCTGAAATGGATTAAAGACCTAAATGTAAGACCAGATACTATAAAACTACTAGAGGAAAACATAGGCAGAACACTCAGTGACATAAACTACAACAATATTTTTTTTGGATCCATCTCCTAGAGTAATGGAAATAAAAGCAAAAATAAATAAATGGGACCTAATTAAGCTTAAAAGCTTTTGCACAGCAAAGGAACTCATAAACAAAACAAAGAAAAACAACACGGAGAATGGGAGAAAATATTTGCAAGCCATGCAACCAATAAGAGATTAATTTTTTAAAAAAAAACAGCTCATACAGGTCAATGTCAAGAAACAAACAACCCAATCAAAAAATGGGCAGAACTGAAGAGACATTTCTCCACAGATAGTCAAAAAGCCAGGCCTGGAGGTAGCAATGGTCCCATTGAGAAGGGACAATGAGGAGAGATTGTCCTGAGGTCATGCTAGGATCCACTGAGAAGACCAGAAGCACTGATGTTCGGTAAATACTTGACATTTTTCCCAAAGAAGACATATAGATGGCCAAGAGTCATATAAGAAGATTTCCAACATCACTAATCATCAGGGAAGTGCAAATCAAAACCACAATGAAATATCACCCCACACCTGTCAGAATGGCTATTATCAGAAAGACAGTGACAAATGTTGGCAAGAATGCGGAAAAAAGTGTTAACTGTTGTTAGGAATGTAAATTGATGCAGTTGGTATGAAAAATGGTATGGAGGTTCTTTAAAAAGTTAAAAATAGAACTACCATGTGGTCCAGCTATTTTATTCCTGGGTATTTATCTGAATGGGCTTCCTAGGTGGCGCTAGTGGTAAAGAACTCGCCTGCCAATGCAGGAGACACACGAGATGCGAGGTTTCGTCCCTGGGTGGGGAAGATCCTCTGGAGGAGGGCATGGCAGCCCACTCCAGTATTCTTGCCTGAAAAATCCCAGGGACAGAGGAGCCTGGTGGGTCACAAAGAGTCGGACATACCTGAGCACGCACGCATATACTGCTATGAACCTAGTGGAAGTTGCTCAGTCTTGTCCAGACTTTGCAACCGCATGGACTGTAGCCCGCCAGGCTCCTCCGTCCATGGGATTCTCCAGGCAAGAACAATGGAGTGGGCTGCCACTCCCTCCTCCAGGGGATTATCCCAACCCAGGGATCAAACCTGGGTCTCAAATTTTGCAGGCAGATTCTTTACCATCTGAGCCACCAGGGAAGCCCAAGAATCCTTGGGTGGATAGCCTAGCCCTTCTCCAGGGGATCTTCTCCAACCAGGAATCAAACCAGGGTCTCCTGCATTGCAGGCAGATTCTTTACCAGCTGAGATACCAGGGGAGACGGCTATGAACATAGGTAGGACTCAGAACACTTGTTTAAAGAATCAATTGACTTTATTACTTTATCAGTGAGTATACTTCATGTGTCAGATACTATGCTAGGTACTTTGTATGTAACATCGCACTTGGTTTAATAAACCTAGTATAAGTTTGGCATTGTTATTCACACATTTCAGGAAAGGATATTGAAGTCTGAATATGCCTGTAATCACACAGCTACTAAAAAGCAGAGGCAAAAAACACGTAGAATTGGAAATCATCTGACTCAAAAGATGTACTCTTTCACCACTGGATAGAACAAGGAAATGAATGAAGGAGTGAATGAATGGGAAGTGTAAAGGTGAGTAACATTTTACCTGAAGAGTGAGATTTTAATCATGTATATATTGTAGTCCGTGTATTCTAGAGGTGGAAGGAGGGCAGGCAAGGAACTCTTCTGTCCATCTCTGAGCTCTTTGGAAGAAAGTTTTGGTCTGCTTGGCAGGGGGTGCCAGAGCATGGGATGTGCAGTTAGAAGGTATCCAGACTATGGTGGGGCCACTGGACGTTCTATACCTGAACTGATAGGGTTGGAGACCCAACTGTGGACACAACTGTATTGCCTGACAATATGAAACAGTCTTTTGATGGAAGTTGGTTGTGGGTGAACAAATCACCCTGCGTGTGCATGCTCAGTCTTTCAGTCATGTCTGACTCTTGGTGATCCTATGGACTGTGTCCCACCAGGATCCTCTGTCCATGGGATTCTCCAGGCAAGAATATTGGAGTGGGTGCTATGTCCTCCTCGGGGGCGGGGGGGCGGGGGGGGGCGGGGGGGGAGGGGGGTGGTGGGCGGTGGCGGTGAGCCTTAAGATACTCTGAAATGTAATGTGCAGCCAAGCTTGAGGAATCCTGTCCCAAGGTTTCACTTTATTTCCTGGACACTAGGATCTGGTGTCACTGATTTCACAGCTCTGCCGTCCACAAGTATCCTTCATGGTAAAAAAAAAATCACCGCTGAGGTTACTGGTTTCCTGATGTTAAATAAAAACAAGATGATTGTTCCCAGGGAATTGCTCTGTTTTTGTTAGATGGGAGTCATCTCTTTCTGAGAAAGTCCTGCATTCCAAGTGATTTTGCTTCTGGGACCAAATTATGCTGTCATTGGCATCAGCCTGGCTTTGCAAAATTAATGAAAGTATAATTAAGCAAGTTTCCCTCATCTGTGCTGTTTGAAGGGTCCTTATAATTTTTTTAAATAATAAGGTAATAAGATAAATTAAGAAAATGATTGTTTAAACTACGTTAGGCTTTTCAATTAAACTCAAATTACATCTCTAATGAAGTGGATCATTAGTGATAGTGATAATTTCAAATCATAGAGCTAGATTTCAGTGACAAAGCATGGGCTAGGTCTAAAATCTGACTTTGAAGTATTAGATGGATAACTTTGGGGAAGACATGTAAGGTTGACACATGAATAAATTTCCTTATTTATAAGGTGAGGATAATAAGCCATCAGTTGGGTACTGATATGGAGGGGAGGCTGATTTGTGGTATTTTCCAATTTCTGACCTGTCAGTACTTCCATCATGTCAGACCTCAAGTTACCAAGAGGACTGGCTCACAAGTTTCCTGGAAATTTAACAGTGATCCCTTGTGCATACACCAAGACAGTATGGTGATAAAATGAGGTAATCTATAAATCATGGAACTAGAGGTCACTCCTGATTTGCTCAATATGTAGAGTGTTTCTTAACTCTGAAATTTTCAAAAATTGAGTATTGAAGGTAGAATTGCTAGCCATATGAAAATCAAGATATTTTACTCATGGCAAAAAAAGGGCACTATTGTTTTGTTAATCTGAGCCTGAAATAGGTTTACAGTCTTCCAAGCTGGATTAGTCCTAAATTCACTGTCTTCCATCATGAGTCCTGGAAAAGTCTATACTTTCATATTTGGGAATTATTAGGTCTGTGTGGAGATTTGATCGCATGTATTTATTTTGATCACATGAGCATATTTTGAGTTCTCAGGACTATGGTATATACTGTGGACTATGCCAGTAACTTCCTTAAAAGGCAAGATTTGCATGAGAGTCTTAGAGTGTTTTAACATCTTTGTACTTTTCTTTTCAATGACTATGTCTCTGTTGTTGGTATTCAGTGCCTCTTCTTGCCTATTACCTGCTTTCTAACACAGCCACCCATTTTAGGGGTTTTTTCTTCCCCCACTAAGGGACACCACTAGAAAAATAATGGTCAAATCTGAGACAAGAGGATGGAGATGGAATAGCTTTGAAGGAAGCCAGATATTTGCCAGAAAGAGAGGTGGAGTGGTAGCTATAAATTATCTTGACTTTAGCAAGGAGTTTGGTGCCAACAGAGGGCATCAGTGAAGGTCTGTCAGAGCTCTCCCTATTGAGGCATCCAAGCCCCTCCCTATTTCCTGAGTCCTGGATACAGGGGAGGCAGAGCTAACAACCATCCCCTTTGCTTTCTCCCTTGGGAGGCCTCCCGCTCTGGGCTTATTCCCACAACTTTTGCCATACATGCTGAATAAACCCAGCCTCTTGCCAAGGCCTGAAGACCCTGCATGATTAGGCCCTGCCTGCTGCTCCAATAATGAAACCAACTGACGTTTATCGAGTGCTCACTGCAAGCTAGGCATTGCTCTGCATGCTGACTAGAATTCAGTCGTTAACAAACCTGTGCGGTACTAATCCCACTTTCCAGATGAGGAAACCAAGGCCTTAGTTTGAATCCCTTGTCTGAGGTCACACAGGTGCAAAGTGGCAGGGGGGTGGGATTTAAACAGAGGTGGTCCGATCGAATCTTCTTTCTTAAAGGACGTGCTGTAAGGTCAGTTGGAGTTCTGAGCATGGCCAGACAGGCCATCTAAAGGGGGTGAGGCGTGTACAACTCCCTCGGGAAGCAGTACCAGGGAAAGGCCAGGAGATGGGCAGTGGTGGCCCTTGTCTATGTCGCAGTATGGATGGTATGACACAACATGTCTGTCTCCCCATTGCCATCCATTCTAAAATTAACTTTTTAATTGATATATATATATACACACGTATACATACATACATACATACATACATACATATATATATAAAACTGCTCCAGCACAGAGCTTGACACACTTTCACAAGGGGAGCGGACCTGTGTAAGACCACCCAGATAAAAATTGGATAATCACCGGTACCCCAAAAGCTCCCTTACACCCTTTCTCATTTATTCACACTATCCTCCTCAAAGGCAACCAGCATCCTGAATTTTTTTAAATTTATGGATTAGCTTGTTCTATGTTTGAACCTTATATAAAAGGGATCATGTATATTTACTCTTTTTTTTTGTTTGACTTATGTTTCTCAGTCTCTTATTTCTTAGATTCACCCACGCTGTTTAATACAGCAATAACTCACCTTGTTCCCACTGCTGTGTAATGCTCCATACTTAAACATATCATGATTTACTTATCTGCTCTAAGCTGATGGGCTGTTTCTAGCTTTTGGCTACTATGACTTGTGTGTCTATAAACACTTCTGTACATGTATTTTGCTTGCACATTCGTTGTACATGACATGTCCCGTACATGTCATGTCCCATACATGTCACGTATATAAAAATATGCATTCTGTTGGGTATATTCAGAGGAGTGGACTGTCTGGGTCATAGGCTATGCATATGCCCACTTCAGTGAAAAGTGAAAGTTGCTTAGTCTTGTCCGGCTCTTTGCAACCCCATGGACTATACAGTCCATGGAATTCTTCAGCCCAAAATACTGGAGTGGGTAGCCTTTCTCTTCTCCAGGGGATCTTCCCAACTCAACCAGGGATCGAACCCAGGGCTCCTGCATTGTAGGCGGACTCTTTACCAGCTGAGCCATAAGGGAAGGAGGCCTAGGCCCACTTCAGTAGATGATACCAAACAATTTCCTAAAGTTCCAGACCAAGTGACACTCCCACCAGCACGACCAGAGCGCTCTGGTCAGAGCACAGTGGCGTTCTCATTCTTTTTCATTCTGATGGGTGCATTTTGGTATTTCATGGTGGTTTTAATTTGCAGTCCCCTCAGGATTAATGATGTTGAGTTCCATTGTTTACTGGTACTTGGCATGTCCACTTTTGTGAAGTGACTGTTGAAGCTTTTTGCTCATTTTTAATTGGATTGTCTTTTTTTTCTATTGAAAAAAAGAAAAATTGGAAGAAATTGAAAAAAGAAAACATTAGATTGTCTTGCAAATGTATTTCATGAATGTATTTTGCAAGGATTTACAAAAATCTAAATGTAATTAGCCAAATATCTATTTTCATATCCGAAGCTGTAAAAGTGTTAGTCGCTTAGTTGTGTCTGACTCCTTGCAACCCCATGGACTGTAGCCTGCCAGGCTCTTCTGTCCATGGAATTCTCCAGGCAAGAATACTGGAGTGGGTAGCCATTCCCTTCTCCAGATCCAAAGCTAAGAATACTATTTAATATTTTGTTAACTGTTAAAAAAAAAAACCTCATCATTTAGCAGTCTGGGCCCAGACCTTGCCTCTTTCATACATTTCTGTACTCAGTGATGACAAGATAGTTTTCTAGGAAAGATCTTGCTTGTCCTTTCTCTTCCCCCTCTGTTCCCCTCCCTTCATCTCTATCTCTCCCCATCCCATTCACTCCTTCTCTTCCTTATTTCATTCCCACTCTTTCTTTCTTCCCACCTTTATGCTGAGTTTCTTTTAGAGAGTTTGGTCTCATTCCATAGTCCCCAGCCTGTTTTCTGAGTATGCTGTGTAAACAGCTGCGACTCAGCTTATGTAAATAGCCATATTAGAATTACAGGATGATGTTCCTTTCTGAGTAAATGTCACTCAGAGTCCATCAGAGTCACTTAAAATTCCTTTGAAAGAGAAAGAGAAGATTCCCAAACATATAGAATTTCAAACGAATCATGGAATTCAAAGAGAATATCTCTAAAATACAGAGTAGCAAGTAATGCTGTCCTTCCCATGCATGGGAGCTTGCTAAAGCACCTGTGATACATGAACATTTAAGCTGCAGGAAAGACAGATGCCTTCCTTATGAAAGCATCCCCTGGATTACCAAGGGATCCGCAATAACTCGCACAATGCTCTTTTGCGTTTCTATGTTCTTTTTGCTCATTCTGTTTCATCCTTTAAAAAAAACTTATTTTATTCAAGTATAGTTGCTTTACAGTGTTTTGTTCATTTCTACTGTACAGCAAAGTACTTCAGTTATACATATTCATATATATCATTTTTCATATTCTTTTCCATCATGATTTACTACAGGGTCTTGTATATATAGCTCCCCATGCTATACAGTAGGACCTTATTGTTTATCCATTCTGTAGATAATAGTTTGCATCTGTGTTTCATCTTTTTACATAGCAAGCTCTCCAACAATGCCTAAGACAGAATTTTATGTACAGAAAATGATTTATACATAAACCTATGTCAAAATATTGTATCACATAGGATCTATCGGTAGGAAAAGACCACTTATCGGACATCCCTGGGAGGGAGTCCCTTTCAGTGCTCTCTCTCTCTCAGTTGTTCTGATAGATTTCTGTAGATCACACCCAACTCTGGAGCCATACAATAGAAGGTGGCCAAGGAGTTCATGAAATTCTACTGTCCCTTCCAAGATCGATTTCCATGTCTTTTTACTGCTAAATTTCAAATTAATGCCAAAAAAGAACCAGCCACATTTGAAATGCAAGCTACAACCTAAAGCTCAATCTGCTCAAAGAAACGTCCTGAAGTCAAAGGCATTGAAGGCATCTCCATGGTTGTAAACCTCTGACAGAGAATTAGAGAAGGAATACAAAGCCACTTGGACTACTGAACGCCAGGGAGAATACATGAATTATTTGGTGAGTTATGCTCTCAAGGGCAACAGAGAAATGGCCTGGTGGGTAAGGAGATCTGCAGCCATGAAATGATTACTTTCAGTTCAGTTCAGTCGCTCAGTCATGTTCAACTCTGCAACCGCATGGACTGCAGCATGCCAGGCCTCCCTGTCCATCACCAACTCCCAGAGCTTACTAAGCTCATGTCCATTGATTCAGTGATGCCATGATTACTTTAAGATGGAAGAAATAACAGGATACTTGCAGGGTGACTGGAATGATCCAGTAGAGAGAGAAAGTTGATGATACAGAAGAGAGTGGAGAGAATTACCAGAGTACATCCTGCTGAAGTACATGAGGAGATGAGAGCCTGTGCACAGGGGAGGGGCTGGCCTTACATGTGCTTCAAACATGTTGAAGCAATGAATGACTAAGCAGGTGGGGACTTATTTTCACTTTTATAGTTAGTATTACACAGGACACATATGGTATAGCAATCCAAAGCAGAGAACTTGGTAACTAAGAGGCCCTCTGATGTCTTGGGGACATTACTTTGATGCTGACCCAGTTTATGTATCTGTAAAGTGGACATAATAATCACTCCTCCTTCATAGGGTTGTTGGCACTATTCAATGTGACGGGGCGTGGGAACAGCCTAGCAAAGTGCCTGGCGTAAGACAGGGCCCCTGGATAGTAATTTCTATTGTTTGTACTGCCTCTGACTTGGAGCAGCCCTGGGTCTCCAGATCCAGATCTGGAGTCAGCGCTGCATGAAGCTCACGTGCATCCTGAGAGGAGCCCAGGATTGCTTCCTTCTTCAGCATCTGCTGTAAACATGCAGGGCACAGGTCCTTTGCTCTAGCCTCACAGCCCTGAGCTACCTTGGAGATCTGAAGGAGAGGCTCAGGAGAGTGATTTCCTTTCTTGAGAGCCTTCCCTAGAATACAGCAGATGGTGAGGTTGAGGGGAACTGCCAGAGAGCAGGAATGGGAGCATAGCAAGGGGGCTTCCCCAGCACGAGCTGGATAAACAGCTGCTACCACTTCCCAGGGAAGCTGAAAGCCTGGGGTGATGTAAACCTGAATATGAATTAATAACACTTATAGAGATGGGCCGGTTTTTAGTTTCTCAGTAAATTGAATAAATATTTACAATTTGCCAAAGTGTATCTCCCAGGCTGTCACTCAAGATTTCTCGTCAATGGCTGCTAGAGACTTTATTTTGACAGATTGTGCAGTTACATCCAAAACATGAAATTAGCTATGATTAATACTTCACAGTTGGTAATTTCGGTTGTTTTGGGAGCAATATTAGGGAAAAACAAGTTATGGTAGCTCTGAATCCATGTTTAGCAATTTCATTAAGTATAAGGTTCATATTCTGGAAAAATATTGATGAGAAAAGGGAACCCGGTAGAATAATTAGAGAGAAGAGAAAATTATGGGCTTTCTTAATTAAAAAAAAAAAAACAACAGTATGTGCTGGAGTCACTCAGAATAAAACAACTTCATTAAATTTCCATGACAACATCCGAAGGGCTGAAGTCCAGTGATATAATTAAGAATATGTTACACTTATATTGTCAGCTACAATCATATCAGATCTACCATTTCTAATTTTTGTATCAATCTTAGTGCCTACCAGTAAATGACAGTGTCCCTCAATTCAGTAATGTGAATAGTACCTTGTAAATTACAGACACTCAATAATATCTCATTTATTAAGTTTTATGGCTTTAATTTACCAGGGGGCTCATCTTCAGTCAGTATCTTCACAGAGTTAAGGTCATAAATTATAGAATATTTTTAAAACTAATTAAATAGTTTTTGATTTGACTTGTAAATTTTTTTGTTATTCACTTTTAGATTTTTTTATTATAATCATAATGACATAAAAAGAAAACATCTAAAGATAACCTTCAAGGTTGAAGGTTTCTCACTCATTCCTAAATCTTACCTGTTTTGATACTTGCCAAAATATCAAGGGTTGGCCAATTCTTGAAGGGTCAAAGAAATAGCCACAGACTAAGAGCGCAGCCCCAGAGTAGGAAATGGCAACCCGCTCCAGTATTCCTGCCTGGAAAATTCTATGGACAGAACAGCCTGGGAGGTTACAGTCCATGGGGTCACAAAGGGCCAGATACAACTGAGCAACTGGCATGCACACACATAGGAGTGTGGCGTCACTGATGGGCTTTCTAAGTCCCCCCAAATCTAGTTCCTGAACTGCCTTCAATACCATACCAAGAGGTGGCATGACCTGAGTCAGCTCCCCTTCTAGACTGAATGGACAGACAAGGTTGACAATGATGCGACAGACAAGGGCTTAATTTCCAAAATATACAGACAGCACTTGCAACTCAATATAAAAAAAACGAACAGTCCAATCAAACCATGGGCAGAAGACAGACAGTTCTCCAAAGAAGACATACAGATGGCCAATAGGCACATGAAAAGTTGTTCCTTGCTGCTAACTATTAGAGAAAAGCAAATCAAAACTACAATGAGTTACAACCTCACACCAGTCAGACTAACTATCATCAAAAAGTTTACAAAAAATAAATGCTGCTGGTGGAAATGTAAATTGGTGCAGTCACTATGGAGAATATAGTATAGAGGTCACTTAAGAAACCAAAAATAGAGTTACCAGAGGATCCAGCAATGCCATTCCTGGGCATATATGCAGAGAAAGTATGAAAACTCTAATTAAAAGATCTTTGCAATGTTTGTAGCAACACTGTTTACAATAGCTAAGACACGGAAGCAACCTGAATATCAACCAACGCGTGACAAAAGAAGACGTGGTTCAGTTCAGTTCAGTTCAGTTCAGTCGTGTCCGACTCTTTGCGACCCCATGGACTGCAGCACACCAGGCCTCCCTGTCCATCACCAAGTCCCAGAGCTCAAACTCATGTCTGTTGAGCTGGTGATGCCATCCAACCATCTCATCCTCTGTCATCCCCTTCTCCTCCTGCCTTCAATCTTTCCCAGCATCAAGGTCTTTTCCAATGAGTCAGTTCTTTGCATCAGGTGGCCAAAGTATTGGAGTTTCTGCTTCAGCATCAGTCCTTCCAATGAATATTCAGGACTGATTTCCTTTAGGATGGGCTGGTTGAATCTCCTTGCAGTTCAAGGGACTGTCAAGAGTCTTCTCCAACACCACAGTTCAAAAGCATCAATTCTTCAGTGCTCAGCTTTCTTTATAGTCCAACTCTCACATCCATACATGACTACTGGAAAAACCATAGCTTTAACTAGATGGACTTTTGTTAGCAAAGAAGTGTCTCTGCTTTTTAATATGCTGTCTAGGCTGGTCATAACTTTTCTTCCAAGGAACAAGCATCTTTAATTTCATGGCTGAAGTCACCATCTGCAGTGATTTTGGAGCCCAAAGAAATAGTCTGTCATTGTTTCCACTGTTTCCCTATCTATTTGCCATGAATAACCTCTGCATATCTGAGATTATTGATATTTCTCCTGGGAATCTTGATTCCAGCTTGTGCTTCATTCAGCTCGGCATTTCGCATGATGTACTCTGCATATAAGTTAAATGAGCAAGTAACAATATACAGCCTTGACGTACTCCTTTCCTGATTTGGAACCAGTCTGTTGTTCCATGTCCAGTTCTAGCTGTTGCTTCTTGACCTGTATACAGATTTCTCAGGAGGCAGGTAAGGTGGTCTGGTATTCCCATCTCTTTAAGAATTTTCCACAGTTTGTTGTGATTCACATAGCCAAAGGCTTTGGCATAGTCAATAAAGCAGAAATCAATGTTTTTCTGGAACTCTTTTGCTTTTTCTATGATGCAACGAATGTTGGCAATTTGATCTCTGGTTCCTCTGCCTTTTGTAAATCCAGGTTGAACATCTGGAAGTTCTTGGTTCATAGACTATTGAAGCCTGGCTTGGAGAATTTTGAGCATGACTTTGCTAGCCTGTGAGATGAGTGCAACTGTGTGGTAGTTTGAACATTCTTTGGCATTGCCTTTCTTTGGGACTGGAATGAAAATTGATCTTTTCCAGTCCCGTGCCCACTGCTGTATATTCCAAATTTGCTGGCATATTGAGTGCAGCACTTTCCCAGCATCATCTTTTAGGACTTGAAATAGCTCAATTGAAATTCCATTACCTCCACTAGCTTTGTTCATACTGATGCTTCCTAAGGTCCACTTGACTTCACATTCCAGGATGTCTGGCTCTAGGTGAGTGATCACACCATCATGGTTATCTGGGTCATAAAGATCTTTTTTGTATAGTATTTATGTGTATTCTTGCCACCCTTCTTAATATCTTTTGCTTCTGTTAGGTCCATACCATTTCTGTCCTTTTCTGTGTCCATCTTTGTATGAAATGTTCCTTTGGTATCTCTAATTTTCTTGACGAGATCTCTAGTCTTTCCCATTCTGTTGTTTTCCTATATTCCTTTGCATTGACCACTTAGGAAGGCTTTCTTATCTCTCCTTGCTATTCTTTGGAACTCTGCATTCAGATGGATATATCTTTACTTTTCTCCTTTGTCTTTCACTTCTCTTCTTTTCTCAGCTATTTGCAAGGCCTCCTCAGACAACCATTTTGCTTTTTTTGCATTTCATTTTCTTGGGGATGGTCTTGATCACCATTTTCTGTACAATGTCACGAACCTCCACCCTCTTCAGGCCCTCTATCAGACCTAAACCCTTAATCTATTTGTCACTTCCACTGTATAATCATAAGGAATTTGAAACTGAGTGGTCTAGTGGTTTTCCCTACTTTCTTCAATGTAAGTCTGAATTTTGCAATAAGAAGTTCATGTTCTGAGCCACAGTCAACTCCCGGTCTTGTTTTTGCTGACTGTGCAGAGCTTCTCCAATTTTGGCTGAATCTTTCCCTTTCCCTGAATATCCCAAATCAGCAGAGCAGTGAGAGCCATTTGGCAGGAAGTTCGGAAAGCAGACATTTCCGTGATGGCTCAGTAGGTAAAGAATTCACCTGCAGTGCAGGAAACACAGGAGTTGTGGGTTTGATCCCTGGGTTGGCAAGACCCCTGGAGAAGGAACTGACAATCCACTCTAGTATTCTTGCCTGAAAAATCCCACAGACAGAGAAGCCTGGCAGGCTGCAGTTCAAAGGGTCGCAAAGAGTCAGACACAACTAAATGGTTTTGGAAAGCAGAAGTGAAGCAGCAGCCACTCTGCTTTCGTGCAGGAAGGTAGGTGTGGCGGCAGCTGCTCTCTCAGCTCATGAGCACTGCTACTCTCCTACAGGTATACCTTGTCTAGCTTGGAGGCAGCTGCCGAGCTTGCATCTCCCTTTAGCTTCTCTGCTGGGTGGGAAACATGCAGCTCTACAGTGAAGGGTGCCAGCTTCTACTGCGGGGCTCTTGTGTCATGCAAGTTGGAAGCAACGAGACACCAGAGTCGGTCCATACAGTCCTGGTGGGTTCCAGCTCACCTTCACTTTTTTCAGTCTTCCTCCTGCTCTCTCCTCCTTCCCACCCATCTTCCCTTCCCTGCTGACTTGAGGCTGTACCATCAGGCACAAAGCCTTACACACATGGTTTAACCGGTTCACACACGGTGTCAGTTGGAGTCTCTGTCATGAATATCTTACTCTCTGTCACATCTAATGGTTCCGTTTCTATAGTTGAATGCTGACTGATGATGCTCTGTGTTAGAGGAAGATTAGTTTACTTTGTTCCATACTGAATTTGAGCGGCCTGTGAAGCAGCCAAATAGGGGTATCAAATAGGGAGCAGGATATTCATGTCTGGGGATCAAAGATTACTGCAAATTCAGGAATTATATAGATAATAATGGAGGTTGTGGTAAAAATAAAATATGGATCTGCCCTTTTCTCTGGTTCCTAGCACAAAGCTTCAAAAACCCTTGGGATTTCTTTTGTGCAAGGAGTGTTGGGAAGATTCCCTGGAGGAGGGCATGGCAACCCACTCCAGTATTCCTGCCTGGAGAATCCCACGGACAGAGAAGCCTGGTGGGCTACAGACCATGGGGTCACAGAGTTGGATGCGACTGAGCGACTAAGCACAATGTCTTTCTTATGTTAACAAGGTGACTCCTGGCGGGCCCCTGGATAGTTTCAGGAGGCGGGCTGGTCATCAGAAAGACTTGCATGTGATACATGGAAACAACCTCTGCTGTCCATCAGCAGAGGGATCGATAAAGAGGAGGTGGCACACGCATATGATGGAACATTACTCAGCCATTGAAAAGGAACAAGATTGGTTCATTTGTAGAGATGTGGATGGACCTGGAGACTGTCATACAGAGGGAAGCAAGTTAGAAAGAGAAAAACAGATATTGTATATCTACGCATATATGTGGAATCTGAAAAAATTGGTATAGACTATCTTTTTACAAAGTAGAAACAGACACAGATGTAGAGAAAAATGTATGGATACTAAGGAAGAAGGGAGGTGTGTGGGATAAATTGGGAGACTGGGATTGACATATGTACGTGATTGAGACTATGTGTAAAGTAGGTAACTGATGAGAACCTACTGCATAACACAGGGAACCCTACTCGGTGCCCTGTGATGCCCTACATGGGAAGGAAATCCAAAAAAGAGGGCATGTACGTATATGTATGGCTGATTCACTTTGTTGTACGGTAGAAACCAACGCAACATTGTAAAGCAACTGTAGTCCAGTACAAATTTTAAAAAAATAATGTGATCTTTGGGCCAGCTTGGCCTCCAGGGAAGAGAAGAGGGCTAGAGATATTCAGTCACATGGCCAATGGTTTAATCAATCAGATCAACATAAAGAAAACTAGTGGAAATGTCAGTTAAAAACTCTGGACATGAAGACTTGGTGAAACTTCCTGGTTAGTGAACACATGGATTTGCTGGGAGGGTGACAGGTCCTTGAGCTGCATAGGGACAGGGCATGGAATCTCTCATTCAGGACCCTTCCAGAACCTCCTCTATGTGTATCTTTGTTATCAAACTAATCCCCAGTATAGTGCTTCCTTGAGTTCTAAGAGTTGTTTTAGCAAATTGTCAACCTGAAGAGTGTCATGGGAACCCTCAAATAGGCAGTTAAGTTGGTCAAAAGTGGGGGTAGTCTGGGGGTTCTTGGAACTTGTGGCTGCCTTCTGAAGTTAGGGCAGTCTCATGGAGGACTCTGTCCTTAAACTCGTAAAGTCAGAAATCAATACAACATTGTAAAGCAATTATCCTCCAATTAAAAATAAATTAAAAAACCCTGTGAAGTCTGACACTGATGCAGGGTAGTGCCAGAACTGAACTGTGGTAAATTCTGGTTGAGATGTAAATGGAACAGAAGCCATGGAAATGGCTTGAGAAAATGGTTAGGAAGACTTTAAACCCAAAGGCATCTACAGCCTTCTCTATGAAAAGTGACGGCCTCATTTGTTGACTCTGATGCTTACCAGGAAGGGGCTGAGCTAGGAGGACAGGTACATGGGCAGGGGTTGGTCCTGCTGTGCTGATGGACTTTCCGCAGCCCATGCCTTTGTGTTAGAACACAAACATTGGTTTTTTTTTTTTCCTGTTGAGGCAACTTATTTCTATTCTTGAAGATGCATAAACTACAGGTTATTTACTTTTTGTTTTGTTTCTTCAGCATCCAGTTTGCTCCTGGCGTGAACAGCCTGTCCTTTTCCTTTTGTTGGGGTGGTGGTGGATGACAAAACAGATAGTGGGGGCTGTGAATTGTATTAATGAACTTCTGCCTCCCAGAACACTTTTCTGAGCAAATGTGGAATGTGTTTTCTCAGACAGCAAATCACTCCAAGTCCACAGTGAAGTTATTTGGGGCTTGCATTCAGCCTTCAATCTGAGGAAGTCATCTATGAATAATTTAGGATCTTGCAATGTTACTTGAGAGTGAAGACTCTGGACTACTAATTAGCTACTCAAGTTAAGAAGCTTTTGGTGTTTCATTCTTGCTATTTTCATAAAAGTGTAATCATGCAAGATGATTTCTCTGAGGAATAAGCACCTTGAGCCATATTTTATGCTTTTCCATTCGGGCTTTTGCATGTAGGCAGCTGAGAGGCAAGAGGTACTGAGAAGTGGACTTGATTACAAAATGGAAAGTTTAGAGAAGGAGTGCCTATGTGTGGGCTGTTTCACATCCTGAAAGATTTTGCTGTTAGAAGAGAAACTAACCCCTGAGGTTAAAGGCCCGTCACATGGATGTGTCCTCATCTCTTACTTGTCCACATGAACCCCCGGGAGACCTGAAGAGCGGGGCTGAGCCCTGCCTGCCTCCCAGGTAGATGCCCTCTGTCCTGCTCTACCAGGTTACTTGAGTGTCTTGAGACAAATTCTGGCTGGCAGCAGGGAAAAGTGGGTCCCAGCTCATCACTGGCTCTGTACCAATAGAAAGTCACTGAAACCGTAAGGGTTAATTCTGAACTGGATCTGCTTCTGTGACTTTAGCCTTTATCTCGATGCTTCTGGTATTGTGTGTGTGTACTAAGTTGCTTCAGTCATGCCTGACCTTTTGCAACCCTATGGACCATAGCCCACCAGGCTCCTCTGTCTATGGGATTTCCCAGGTAAGAATACTGGAATGCGCTGCCACTTCCTTCTCCAGGGGATCTTCCTGACACAGAATCGAACTCAGGCCTCTTATGTCTCCTGCATTGCCAGGTGGGTTCTTTTCCACTAAATGCACCCCTAATGACCTGTCTCAGGGCGATAACCTGAGCCTGCCCACCTGTAGGAGATTGTGAGAAGTGAAACTAACACATCCCTCTGCCTGAGGCTTGCCATTCTAGGAGATATTTGCAAGAATTAAATGGTCTTTTTACTTTGTTTCCTTACTTCCCTGTCTCTGATCCATAAAAGAACCTGCCATCTAGGTCTGACAAGATGGCTGTTTTGGAGATGCTAGTCTGACGTCTTCTCAGTGAGCTGGTTTTCTGAATAAAGTCATATTCTTTGCCTCAACATCTTGTCTCTCACATTTTTGGTCTATCATGTGGCAAGCAGAGCAAGCTTGGACTCGGTAACATCATTACTCCAGACACCTGTTCATTCACAGCCCTCTAAACTTGACGTTGCCATTTGCACAACAGGCTTCAAGTTCCTCTGGATTTTGGATAGGGGTGGGGAGTTAGGAAGTGGTCTCCAGATATATCTGGATTCAAATCCAGGCTGTTACTTACTAGTTGTGTGATTCTAGCAGCTCACACAGCTTCCATAAATGTGGACCTCTTCTCTGTAAAAGTAGATAAAAATGACCTCCTAAGTTTTTTGTGATGAAGAAAGAAACAAACAGAACAGGCTCCATCTTGAAAGCAAGACTCCATCTTGGGCTGGACTGTGGACTTTGAGCTATATGCCCAGTATCTATGGAAACCACATACTAACTGGAAAACCAGGCCCCCAGAAGGAAGGGCCCCAGGGCTCGTACCTAGACTCTCCATTGCCTAAAAGAATAACCTAATCTGTGTAACCGAATAAAATCACACATTCTATTATGCTTATTGGGGTATGACCACAGCCCTATTGATAATTGTCCACTGTTAACTACCTAGGCTTTATTTTTGGTGGCTCCAAAATCACTGCCTATGGTGATCGCAGCCATGAAATTAAAAGAAGCTTACTCCTTGGAAGGAAAGTTATGGCCAACCTAGACAGCATATTAAAAAGCAGAGACATTACTTTGTCAAAAAAGGTCCATCTAGTCAACGCAATGGTTTTTTCCAGTAGTCATGTATGGATGTGAGAGTTGGACTACAAAGCTGAGCACAGAAGAATTGATGCCTTTGAACTGTGGTGTTAGAGAAGACTGTTCAGAGTCCCTTGGACTGCAAAGAGATCCAACCAGTCCATCCTAAAGCAGATCAGTCCTGGGTGTTCATTGGAAGGACTGATGTTGAAGCTGAAACCCCAGTACTTTGGCCACCTGATGTGAAGAACTGACTCACTTGAAAAGACCCTGATGCTGGGAAAGATTGAGGGCAGGAGGCGAAGGGGATGACAGAAGATGAGATGGTTGGATGGCATCATCAACTCAGTGGAGATGAGTTTGGGTAACTCTGGGAGTTGGTGATGGACAGGGTGTCCCAGTCCATGGGGTCGCAAAGAGTCAGATACAACTGAGCAACTGAACTGAACTGAACTACCTAGGCTTATTGTGATCCACACAGTCAAAGGCTTTGGCATAGTCAATAAAGCAGAAATAGATGTTTTTCTGGAAGTCTCTGCTTTTTTGATGATCCAGCAGATGTTGGCAATTTGATCTCTGGTTCCTCTGCCTTTTCTAAAACCAGCTTGAACATCTGGAAGTTCACGGTTTACATATTGCTGAAGCCTGACTTGGAGAATTTTGAGCATTAATTTACTAGTGTGTGAGATGAGTGCAATTGTGCAGTAGTTTGAGCATTCTTTGGCATTGCCTTTCTTTGGGATTGGAATGAAAACTGACCTTTTCCAGTCCTGTGGCCGCTGCTGAGTTTTCCAAATTTGCTGGCATATTGAGTGCAACACTTTCACAGCATCATCTTTCAGGATTTGAAATAGATCCACTGGAATTCCATCACCTCCACTAGCTTTGTTCATAGTGATGCTTTCTAAGGCTCACTTGACTTCACATTCCAGGATGTCTGGCTCTAGGTGAGTGATCACACCATCGTGGTTATCTGGGTCGCGAAGATCTTTTTTGTGCAGTTCTTCTGTGTATTCTTGCCATCTCTTCTTAATATCTTCTGCTTCTGTTAGGTCCTTACCATTTCTGTCCTTTATCGAGCCCATCTTTGCATGAAATGTTCCTGTGGTATCTCTAATTTTCTTGACGAGATCTCTAGTCTTTCCCATTCTGTTCTTGTCCTCTATTTCTTTGCATTAATTGCTGAGGAAGGCTTTCTTATCTCTCCTTGCTATTCTTTGGAACTCTGCATTCAAATGGGAATATCTTTCCTTTTCTCCTTTGCTTTTCACTTCTCTTTTCACAGCTATTTGTAAAGCCTCCTCAGACAGCCATTTTGCTTTTTTACGTTTCTCTTCCATGAGGATGGTCTTGATCCCTGTCTTCTGTACAGTGTCATGAACCCCCGTCCATAGTTTATCAGGCACTCTGTCTATCAGATCTAGTCCCTTAAATCTATTTCTCACTTTCACTGTATAATCATAAGGAATTTGATTTAGGTCATACCTGAATGGTCTAATGGTTTTCCCTACTTTCTTCAGTTTAAGTCTGAATTTGATAATAAGGAGTTCATGATCTGAGCCACAGTCAGCTCCTGGTCTTGCTTTTGCTGACTGTATAGAGCTTGTCCATCTTTGGCTACAAAGAATATAATCAATCTGATTTTGGTGTTGACCATCTGGTGATGTCCATGTGTAGAGTCTTCTCTTGTGTTGTTGGAAGAAGGTGTTTGCTATGACCAGTGCGTTCTCTTGGCAAAACTCTATTAACCTTTGCCCTGCTTCATTCCATATTTGGCCAAATTTGCCTGTTACTCCAGGTGTTTCTTGACCTCCTACTTTTGCATTCCAGTCCCCTATAATGAGAAGGACATCTTTTTTGGGTGTTAGTTCTAAGAGGTCTTGTAGGTCTTCATAGAACCATTCAACTTCAGCTTCTTCAGTGTTACTGGTTGGGGCATAGGCTTGGATCACTGTAATATTGAATGGTTTGCCTTGGAAATGAACAGAGATCATTCTGTCGTTTTTGGGATTGCATCCAAGGACTGCATTTCAGACTCTTTTGTTGACCATTGTGGCTACTCCATTTCTTCTAAGGGATTCCTGCCCACAGTAGTAGATATAATGGTCATCTGAGTTAAATTCACCCATTCCAGTCCATTTTAGTGCATCCAGAAAAACATCTATTTCTGCTTTATTGTCTATGCCAAACCATTTGACTGTGTGGATCACAATAAACTGTGGAAAATTCTGAAAGAGATGGGAATACCAGACCACCTGACCTGCCTCCTGAGAAACCTGTATGCAGGTCAGGAAGCAACAGTTAGAACTGGACATGGAACAACAGACTGGTTCCAAATAGGAAAAGGAGTACCTCAAGGCTGTACATTGTCACCCTGCTTATTTAACTTATATGCAGAGTACATTATGGAAACACTGGGCTGGAAGAAGTACAAGCTGGAATCAAGATTGCCAGGAGAAATATCAATAACCTCAGATATGCAGATGACACCACCCTTATGGCAGAAAGTGAAGAGGAACTAAAAAGCCTCTTGATGAAAGTGAAAGTGGAGAGTGAAAAAGTTGGCTTAAAGCTCAACATTCAGAAAACATTCAGAAGATCATGGCATCTGGTCCCATCACTTCATGGGAAGTAGATGGGGAAACAGTGGAAACAGTGTCAGACTTTATTTTGGGGGGGGGCTCCAAAATCACTGCAGATGGTGATTGCAGTCATGAAATTAAAAGACCCTTACTCCTTGGAAGGAAAGTTATGACCAATCTAGATAGCATATTGAAAAGCAGAGATATTACTTTGCCAACAAAGGTCCATCTAGCCAAGGCTATGGTTTTTCCTGTGGTCATGTATGGATGTGAGAATTGGACTGTGAAGTAAGCTGAGCACCGAAGTATTGATTCTTTTGAAGTGTGGTGTTGGAGAAGACTCTTGAGAGTCCCTTGGACTGCAAGGAGATCCAACCAGTTCATCCTAAAGGAGATCAGTGCTGGGTGTTCATTGGAAGGACTAATGCTGAGGCTGAAACTCCAATACTTGGCCACCTCATGCAAAGAGCTGTCATTGGAAAAGACCCTGATGCTGGGAGGGATTGGGGGCAGGAAGAGAAGGGGATGACAGAGGATGAGATGGCTGGATGGCATCACCGAGTTGATGCACATGAGTCTGGGTGAACTCTGGGAGTTGGTGATGGACAGGGAGGCCTGGCGTGCTGCGATTCATTGGGTCGCAAAGAGTCAGACATGACTGAGCGACTGAACTGATTCAGTTAGGTTCACCTAGGTTCACCTAGGCTTAAGGCATATGAATCAAGGTTTAACTTTGATTGTATCTTTCTTTTCCTTTGCTGAGACTAGTTTCAGGGAATTTGGGGAGGTGGATTGGGCAGGTACACTTAGGGTGAATAAGGTTTTCACAAAAACTGGTCGGGGTCCTTGGCTAAGAGGAGACTCTGCCTTGGGCCCACTTGTGTAATAAACTGCACTCCACTATCTGCATTGTTCTTCTGAGTGAGTTTGTTTCCTGGAACGCATGGCTACAACAGTGAGATTTAATTACAATAACATACATAAAACTCTCAGTAGAGAGCTTGACATATACTAAGTACTGGTAAATCGTAGCTTATAGCATTATTATTTACATCACATTTATCACCAGTCAACAGTTTTACTCAGAAGGCCACATGGTTCATGAAGAAGATAATTTCTAGAGTGCAGTTAAATTGCTTACAGTGCTTCTGAGGAAAAGAAGGATTGAGTTGCCTTTTTTTCGGTTTCATGGTGGCCAGACTTGTTTCTAACCAGACATTGGAACAGGCACTGTGTAGATATCAATTGATGATTATAGCAAGGCCAGACCTCTCCCAGAAAAATCTCCCCCAGTGTACAGCTCAATGTGTATACTGATGCAAGTTTTAAAGATAAAGAATTTTTTTTCCTTTAAGTATCCTACCATTATAAATTAGAAATAAGCCTCAATACTCTCTTTTCTTAGTCTCCATGGAGGCACTTTTGGTTGCAAAGAGCCAACTCATTCAGGAAGACTCAAGTAAGAATTCCTAAGGCAATAAAAGGAGAGAAATCTGCAAATAGAGACTGAACCACGGCAGCCTGGGGAGACCAGCCCTGGGGCTTGTCAGGAGTCACCACTGTCGCCAGGAGTCACCACTGTTGTCTGCGCTCCCGTCCCCTCCCACCAATGTAGCTTGGCTTCTGTCCTTTCCTCTACTTCTGCACTTTCCTTTTGACCTAGTCTTTCTTAGTTCCCCCAGTTTGAATTCCCAAAGGGAAAATCCAGTTGGTCTATTGATCATTATCCCTATCGGGAGTGCTTCTCATGGCCAGCAATAGAACGAAGAAGGATGAGCCCCAGATTTTCTGACTCAACCTGGGATTGTGTTTGAGTCGATGACAGAAACCACTCATCTCAATTAGCCAAGGAAGAAAGAACCTTAAATGGCTAGAGACACTCTAAGGCCCAGGTGTTCTGTGTTCTCAAACAGCTACCTTTTCCATCTCCTTTAAAGTTAGGGGAAAAGTCTGTAGTCGATCTATGAATCCACCACACTAAAGACACCCAGAATATAAACACTGGGCAAATTGGAGCAAAGATTTTTTTTTTTTTTTTGCCAGATTTACATCTTTTTTGGTCTTGTCACCATAAATGAATGCTGACTAGTTTATTTGTAAGAAATTTCTGAGGGACTCCAGTTTAACTACAAAGATTTATTTTCACATAGCCCTTAACCTTGAGTCTACAATGTTGTTTACTTACTGGATATGGAAAATAAGTCACTCTTCATGTGTTTGTTGTTATGCATTTAAATTCACTGACTGACCTTCTAGTAGTTAACCCTTTGACTATTGCTTTGCTGATTATGTAACTATTCATTCAATTAGCAAAAAAGCCTCTTCGGGTTCTCTTCTGAGTTGGGCAAGGGAGAGAGGAACAAACATTTTCTTCTTTGGTGCAATTATAAATAAATGGCATGTTTAATTGAGCAGTTTTGATACTTCTGCCACTTCCACTGACCCATCCTGACCCAATTAATCAGCCTCTTTGGTCAGGATTTTTGCAAAGTCTTCCATCTGATCTCTAATCTTTGGCCCTTGCCTTCCTGTGGCTTATATTCAATACAACAGTCAGAGAGGTGCTGTTAAAACGAGTGTGTCTCATTGGCTCATTAACTTCTCATGTGTCTCAGAACAAATCCTGAATCCTGACATGGTCAGTGCGGCCGCGGCCCCTGACCTCACTCACCTCCTCTTCTAGCTGGCTCTTAGGTGGTTAAGATGCATCTTATAGAATGGTTTCAACAAGCCAGACACTTGCATCTTGCCATACACAGAAAGGCTCTAAAATCATTAACTTGAAAGTCTGCTTTTTGGGATTAGTAATGATTTTTTGATGTTTGGCTAGATGGTTTTTTCCTTTTTTCCAGAATATCCCCCAATATTTCCTGGCTCCTCCCTATGTCTTTGGAACAGTCCCTCAGAGATTTCTAAGAGACTGTTATCCCAGGCTATATTTCTCAGTAAACAGTAAGGTACCTGAATAAAACATAATTCTCAATTTTAAAGTGTTAGTCACTCAGTCGTGTCCAACTGTTTGCGATCCCATGGACTGTAGTCCGCCAGGCTCCTCTGTCCATGGGATTCTCCAGGCAAGAACACTGGAGTGGGTTGCCATTTCCTTCTCCAGGGGATCTTCCCGACCCAGGGATTGAACCCAGGTCTCCTGCGCTACAGGCAGATTCTTTACCATCTGAGCCATTAGGGAAGCAAATTCTCAACTTTTAGGTTTTGCAGTTTTTTTCATTGACAGTAGCAGTTGTCACCAATAGTGTATACATATTTTGCTTGTTTACTTTGTCATCATCTGCTTCCCCTCATTTGATGGGAATTCCATTAGAGCAGGGATATTTTCCTCACCAGTCCCTTCACTGTACTGCTGAATTTCTATCACCTAGAACAATTTCTGACACAAGCAAGCTCTCAATAAAGATATTTAATGAATAGAAAGATAAATGAAAAATAAGTACAAATCTGATCTTTTTCCTTAATAGAGATTCCTGGGTCTCCTACTGTTTGGTTGATCTTATGCTGGGTGCCCTACAAGGTCTGTGATAGGACAGTTTACCTAACAAGGAATGTGGCAGTACTAGAATGCATTCAAGTTAATCCACAGATATTTACATTGCAGTTAGGTCATTTAACTCAGAGTTGTGGGAAAATCAGACTCCTCAGAGAGATATACAATGTTGGCATTTTCCTGAATGCAGGTGCATCCAGAGATCCCCAGGGAGATGAAATTAGGTGCATGCTCTTGGTCTTAACAGCTGATCATGACTGGTCACAAGCTGGACCACCAAGACAGGAGCTGAGTCAACTCAGACTTATTCCTACCCACTAGAAAAACAGCTCAAGGCACTTATGATTCCAAGGCTGGGGCAGAAACTTGACTTGCTGGCAGATCCAAGAGTTTCCAAAGAGGCATGCTTTGAGGGAGTAAAAGAAGACCTCCTGTTTGAAATATATTTCTACCACCTCAACTTTCACAGCATCCAGAATTCTATCATTAGGAATCTATCCCCATTAGACTTGGAGATTTTCTTGTTCTAATAAAGATGCTCTTGTGCCCAGAGCAGACAATATTTAGGGGAAATACCAATCCATAACAGGTAGCTTTCAAAAAAGCTTCAGGAATTGATCACTGGCTAAACAACTAGAAGGAAGGAAAAAGAGTAGGAGGTAGGTAAAATCAGGAAGAAAATCATCTAGACATAATACAGTAAGAAAAATTAACTCCCAAATAAGTATTTCTATACTTGATGTTAGGTCACAGGGATGTGTATAATCCAAGGGGTCCTACTGGGAAGGCAGTCCCTTTCTGCTGGAATAATTTTTTGATAAACAAATGATGTAGCCCTTTCCCAAATTTTGCTTTGGGAATGCTGAATTCCTATCACCTACAACAATCATTCCCTAGATTAGGACCAATGCAAAACAAAGACATGCCTATTCTGTTATCCATGGGTTAAGTTTTCAGGCAGATGTTTCAGTTTACAGGAAGGCATCGATAGTTAAGAGGATAAGGTTTAGTTCAGTTCAGTCGCTCAGTCGTGTCCGACTCTTTGCGACCCCATGAATCGCAGGACGCCAGGCCTCCCTGTCCATCCTTACTCTTAAGAGGATGAAGTAGCTCTCAGTAAAGTAGGAAGATGGAATTAAAGCAGTCCAAACTAAAAGTAGAACTACCATATGACCCAGTAATCCCACTTCTGGGCATATACCTGGAGAAAACCATAATTCAAAAAGACATATGCACCCCAATGTTCATTGCAGCACTACTTACAATAGCCAGGACATGGACGCAACCTAGATGTCCATCGACAGATGAATGGGTAAGGAAGATGTGGTACATATATACAGTGGAACGTTCAGTTCAGTTCCGTCGCTCAGTCGTGTCCGACTCTGCGACCCCATGAATCGCAGCACCCCAGGCCTCCCTGTCCATCACCAACTCCCGGAGTTCACTCAGATTCACGTCCATCAAGTCAGTGATGCCATCCAGCCATCTCATCCTCTGTCATCCCCTTCTCCTCCTGCCCCCAATTCCTCCCAGCATCAGTCTTTTCCAATGAGTCAATTCTTCACATGAGGTGTTCAAATTACTGGAGCTTCAGCTTTAGCATCATTCCTTCCAAAGAAATCTTAGGGCTGATCTCCTTCAGAATGGACTGGTTGGATCTCCTTGCAGTCCAAGGGACTCTCAAGAGTCTTCTCCAACACCACAGTTCAAAAGCATCAATTCTTCGGTGCTCAGCCCTCTTCACAATCCAACTCTCACATCGATACATGACCACAGGAAAAACCATAGCCTTGATTAGATGGACCTTAGTCAGCAAAGTAATGTCTCTGCTTTTGAATATACTATCTAGGTTGGTCATAACTTTTCTTCCAAGGAGTAAGCATCTTTTAATTTCATGGCTGCAATCACCATCTGCAGTGATTTTGGAGCCCCCCCCCCCAAAATAAAGTCTGACACTGTTTCCACTGTTTCCCCATCTATTTCCCATGAAGTGACGCGACCAGATGCCATGATCTTCGTTTTCTGAATGTTGAGCTTTAAGCCAGCTTTTTCACTCTCCACTTTCACTTTCATCAAGAGGCTTTTTAGTTCCTCTTCACTGTCTGCCATAAGGGTGGTGTCATCTGCGTATCTGAAGTTATTGATATTTCTCCTGGCAATCTTGATTCCAGCTTGTATTGATTCCAGTCCAGCATTTCTCATGATGTACTCTGCATATAAGTTAAATAAGCAGGGTGACAATGTACAGCCTTGAGGTACTCCTTTTCCTATTTGGAACCAGTCTGTTGTTCCATGTCCAGTTCTAACTGTTGCTTCCTGACCTGCATACCGCTTTCTCAAGAGGCAGGTTAGGTGGTCTGGTGTTACTCAGCTACAAAATGGAATGAAATTGTGCCATTTGGAGAAAGATCGATGGATTTAGAGACTGTCACACAAAGTAAAGTAAATCAGAAAAGCAAGTATCATGTAATATTGCTTATATGTATAATAGAATCTAGAAAATGGTGAAAGTGAAAGTCACTCAGTCATGTCTGACTCTTTGTGACCCCATGGACTATACAGTCCATGGAATTCTCCAGGCCAGAATACTGGAATGGGTAGTTGTTCCCTTCTCCAGGGGATCGAACCCAGGTTTCCTGCATTGCAGGTGGATTCTTTACCAGCTGAGCCACCAGAGAAGCCCAGAAAATGGTAGAGATGAACTTATTTGCAAAGTAGAAATAGAGACACATGTAGAGAACAAATATATGGATACCAAGAGTGGAAGGAAGGGTGGGGTGAATTGGGAGATTGGGATTAACATATACACACTAATATGTATAAAATACATACCTGATGAGAACCTAATCTATAGCACAGGGAACTCTACTCAGGGCTCTATGGTGACCTCAATGGGGAGGACATCCAAAAAAGAGAGAAGATATATGTACACATAGAGCTGATTCACTTTGCTGTACAGCAGAAACTGACACAACATTGTAAAGCAACTATACTCCAGTAAAAATTAATAATAATAAAATAAGCAGTGCAAGGTATATGGGAGGTTTTCCCCTTGCATAATTGCTGTTTTAACTCTAAGGGGCACATGTAATCCCCTAGAGGTTTCTGTATTTCCTTAATATAAAATTTACCTGAAGATATATGTCCTTGTCTCTGAACTAAAAGAGGCTATTCCATGTGGGTTCTGAGGCTAAGGAAGCATAGTTAGAAATTGGACCCTTGGGGAGTGAATGGCCCAAAGATGTTACTAAGTTCTTTGGGGGAGGCTCTCCTTCTTTTACATCAGGGAAAGACCAGGAAAGGGGGCACTCTGGGGTAGAGAATTCTCTTAGAATAATGGTCTCACTTAAAGAAAGAGGAAAAAATATTTCTTTTTTTTTTTATTTTTTTTATTTTTTCTGTTTATTTATTTATTTATTTATTTATTTTTTTTTTTCATGCATTCCCAAACATGAACCCCCCTCCCACCTCCCTCCCCATAACATCTTTCTGGGTAATTAACTCCCTCTACCTTGACTTACAGCAACTGCATTTTTTTTCCGAGTCAAATATTAGATTGTAAAGTAATAATTTTTCAGATTGAGTAGGCTGTAGAAAAACTTTTCCTTCTGTTTTCTAAACAATGTTGACCTTTATAATTTTAAAAGCAACCACACATTTGTGTTTAAAAATTTGCCAACTACAGAAAGGTATAAAGGAATAAAAATCCCTCACAATCCTATCACATAGTATTTTAATGTTTACATTTAAATCTTTTTCTGTTTGTATACATACTTTTAACTTAATGCAATTATACCGTATATCCTGCTTTGTGGTTTGCTTCTTTCCTTAATTTCTCATATATTTTATATTTTCCTACATCATTAAATGTTTTTCTAAATAATTTTTAACTGTGACCTAGTTTCTTAATATATACAGGTATCAGTATTTATTTAACTGTTCTCCTGTTGCTGGACATTTAGGTGCCCTTTTTATTGCAGTGTAAATGTGCTCTTAAATTTTAAATAGAAATTAAAAACTACATATGCATTTTAAAATAAAGTTTTAATTTCTTCTTCCTAAAACTTTAACCCACTAAACTTCCAAAACATCTCTTGGCTGTTGCCTGAAGGCAGAAACCTTTCTTAACAATCCTGAGAATTGAAGAGGATTGACTTGAATGATTGAATTGAGAACTGAACAATCCTAGACAGTTTTCCAGAGGAAGATGGGGGGAGTGGGGTCATCGGGTGGCAAGGGGAATGAGGGTGGTTTTCATTAGTAGGTAGTCATGAAATTAAATCTTTTTTTTTTTTTTTTTTTTTTTGCTTTTTTATCCTGAAACACTTGTAGGTACATAGGACATTGAGGGGTTGGATGAGGAGACACTGAGACCTACATGCATGGTGACGGGGTTTAATGCATGGTGACGGATGAGAGATTTGCACTTTAGAAACATATGAGTTCAAGTGAGGGAATGAAAGTTTACAAATCTAGAGACAAGAGACAATTTAAGAGTCTGCTATAGGTAATCAAGCAAGAGATGCCAGTGTCTGAATTAAGGTGCTGACCAAGACAACCTTAACACTCCCCTCAGCTTAACTGGTCTCTCAGACTGTAAAGAATTTGCCTGCAATGTGGGAGACCCAGGTTAGATCCCTGGGTTGGGAAGATCCCTTGGAGGAAGGCATGGCAACCCATTCCAGTATTCTGGAATGCCTAGAAAGTCCCTATGGACAGAGGAGCCTGGCGGGCTACAGTCCGTGGGGTCGCAGAGTCAGACACGATTGAGCAACTAAGCACAGCACACACAGCATACCTTGACTAGACATTAAACAGCCTTCTTTCAGACTCTCAGCCCCTGACCTCCCCTTTCTTAGACCATGCACTTCATTAAACTGACAATAATTTCTTTGTATCTTTGAGATGTGAATATTTTCCATGCTTCTTGCCAGCTTTACAACCCAGGACTGTCTTTCTCAGAGACCTAGGAGCCATCCCTATGAAATGTAATCATCAAGGAAGATGGAGCCTTAACTTCCAGTCTCTGTGGAAGCGGAGGAGCTTAACTTTAGAGGGCACCTTGCTGCACGTTATAAAAGTATATTACCTCCTATCATGAACATAGAGAAAGTTCAGTTTTCTTTTGGTTAAAGCCAGCTAGCAAACATAGATGGCCTCCAATTCCCCTTGCCTCATTTCTGAAATTCACCTCCTCGTTTCAGCAAATTTGAACTCAGCCTGAGTTCAGGTCTCTCTCTCCTATTGGTACAGTTTTTTTTTTTTTTTAGTTTTTTATTTTTTAAATTTTAAAATCTTTAATTCTTACATGCATTCCCAAACATGAACCCCCCTCCCACCTCCCTCCCCATAACATCTTTCTGGGTCATCCCCATGCACCAGCCCCAAGCATGCTGCATCCTGCGTCAGACATAGACTGGCGATTCAATTCACATGATAGTATACATGTTAGAATGTCATTCTCCCAAATCATCCCACCCTCTCCCTCTCCCTCTGAGTCCAAAAGTCCGTTATACACATCTGTGTCTCTTTCCCTGTCTTGCATACAGGGTCGTCATTGCCATCTTCCTAAATTCCATATATATGTGTTAGTATACTGTATTGGTGTTTTTCTTTCTGGCTTACTTCACTCTGTATAATCGGCTCCAGTTTCATCCATCTCATCAGAACTGATTCAAATGAATTCTTTTTAACGGCTGTATTTAGAAGGCCAAGTTATGAGTACATGAATTTCAAGGTATGTGTATGTTTGGCAAGTGGGATGGGGTTAGTTGGTGGTAAATACGAGCTACTCAGAACAGAATCAAAACGTTTGCAGGTGACTTGGATAAATCCTTGTGTCCTGCAGCACTCTTGAGATACATTTAACTTGTGACATTTGTAAGTTTAAGGTATATAGTGTGATGCTTTTGTATCTGTATATATTTCAAAGTGTTTGCTGCAGTAAGGTTAGTTAACACATCACTCACCTGGTATAATTTCCATTCTGTTGTTGTCATGGTGAGAGCATTAAAGCTCTGCTGTCACGGCAGCTTTCAAGCGTGTAGTTCAGTGTTGCCAACCATAGGCACCATGCTGTCCACTTGTCCCCAGACTTATTCCTCGTGCACTAGGAAGTTGCAACCCTTAACCAACATGTGCCGTGTCCCCCATCCCTCAGCCCCTGGCAACTGGCATTCAATTCTCTATTTCTATGGTTTCAATATTCTCAGTTATTTGTGCCCCCCAGTTTGGGGGCACAATCCATCTTATCCATCATTGTGCTTCTGTGCCTGGCACAGAGCTCTCCACAGGGGCTCAGCAAATATTTGTGGTGACATCAAATAGAATAAATAAAAGTCCTGGAGATAAGATAAAGCATTGGGTTACGTATACTTTCATCCCTTTTAATTTCCTTCTATTTGTTATTGCCTTATCAATTACTCAGGATTAGGATATTTTATTTAAATTTCACTTATTCAAAGTCTTTGCACTCTTAGAAGAAGCTATAAGAATAAAAGCAATTAAATATGTAAACTTAGGTGAATGTATCATGTTAAACATCAACTACAACCAGTAATAAAATATAAATATCTCTTCATTTAAATCTTTACAGATCAAGAGCTGACCATTTTCTGTGGGTTATTCTTTTTTCTGGACATGTCCACATATGTAGAATTAGAAAATAAACCTAGCATGTATAGGGCTGATTTTTGGGTTAGGTGAAAAGAATGTTAGTGGGAATGAACGTCCTTTTTGTCCATGGGGCATTTTGCTGCTAGATTTAATTGAATTGTTGCTTTGTACAGTAGTTGAAGTCCAAGGAAAATTTCACTTGTTTATCAAATTGGAGAAACAGGATTTTATATAGATCCCGAGTGACTTGATAAACATGCAGTATAAAGAAATATCTATTCTTAGGCTTAATTCAATTTAATAAACCTCTATGGGAACCTACTAGGTCCCTGGTGGCTCAGATGGTAAAGTGTCTGCCTGCAATGCAGGAGACCTGAGATCGATCCCTGGGCCGGGAAGATCCCCTGGAGGAGGAAATGGCAACCCACTCCAGTACTCTTGCCTGGAAAATCCTGTGGACAGAGGAGCCTGGTAGGCTACAGTCTATGGGGTCGCAAAGAGTTGGATATGACTTCACTTTCACTTTCATGGGGACCTACTAGAGCTGAGGCACACTGCAGGCCTGCAGAGTCCTGAAAGGAGGAAAGATGGCTTTTGCTCCCAGGAAGCTAAGATTTCAGGAATTGTACATATTACTCTATGAGATTGCTATCTAAAATAGACATCTTGATGGGAAGAGGGCAAGGTGGAGTTTTCCTACTGCAAACACACACTGTTAACAAACAGAGGCCCTTCAGGACTGAGTGCAGAAATATCATGGAGGGGCCCAGGCTGAGCAGATGGACCACCACACCCTTCTCTATCCACAACCAACACTCCTGTCTTGGCCCTTCTCCCAGCCTCCACCACACCCCGACAGGTAGAGAAGGGAGACATGCAACAAAGACATTGCTTCCTTAGAGGTGCAGGAACATCCTCAAGAACTGAGAGAAGCAATAGTAACTGCAGTTTTCAACCTGTTTTGGGTCACAGGTAGCAATGAAAAGTTTTGGAGCTTCTCCTCAAAAATTGGAAACATAGGATTCTTCCCTAGTGGTCTGGTGGTTGGGACTCTCTGCTGTTAATGCAGGGGCCCAGGTCTGATTCCCAGTCAGGGAACTAGATCCCACGTGCTGAAACTAAGAATTTGCATACTGTAAGGAAAGAGTCCTCATGCTGCCACTGAGACCTGGCAAAGCCAAATAAACAAATATTAAAAGAAAATGGAAACATGTTCATACAGACAATCCTATGAGCAATTTCTAGACTCCCCTGACACTCACCTAGGGCAAAAGCTGAATCCATTCTTTTTCTAGCACTAACGGTTCTTCCTCCTTCTGTGCTCACTACACAAATGAAAAAACTCCTGAAAACCAGCAATGGGACACAGGAAACATAAATCTAAACACTCATGCTCAACTACTTGGGAAGGAAACAAAATAAAACATTAAAAGTAATGGCTCTCTATCTCTAGCTTGACATAGAAATTTTTTTTTTAACAGAAAAAAAATTTTTAACAGAGCAAGTTGCAAATTTTAATTGTATGACATTTAAAATTCTAAAATAGTAGCAAAACCTCTGAGACTAATCTAATATAAAATACCTATTTCTATGATGACAGGAAAAATGACTTTTACCTGGTAGATAGTTTCAAGAATTTGCAGGGATAATGGAAAGTAGTACAAAATGATTTGCATTTTTGAAAACAAAGACTTGTTTGTGATAAAGGCGAGGAAATGAGGTTGTGGTATTATCATTTACCCTCACTTTATTCCTTCCTGCCTTTCTCAATCATCCTTTCTACATGTGAGCTCAGGCTATTGATATAGGAAGGACTAAAGATTTATTAAGCTATCGAAAAGAAATAACTTTTTCAAATGTCAAGCAATGTTTATGGGAGAAAAACAATCCCTTAAGCTAAGTAGGTGTTTGGAAATGTGATCTTTCAGAAAATATTGAAGACCTTAATAAGGTAAGCTGATTGTTCTGGTTCAAATCTGATTTGTTGTTAAATGTATATAGCTATGAACCTAACTCAATCATGGTCTATGCAAATTTTACTTCCATAGCCTGAGTCAAGCAGGCAGAAATGGCCATCATCAAAAATAAGCAAAGTCAGTCAGAAAGAGAAAGACAAATACCATATATTAGATAGCATCATCAACTCAATGAACATGAATTTGAGCAAACTTCAGGAAATAGAGAAGGACAGGGAAGCCTGGAATGCTGCAGTCCATGAGGTTGCAAAGTGTCGGATGTGACTTAATGACTGAACAACAATGAACAGTCACTTATATGTGGAATCTAATCCATGATATTACTTACATGTGTTCATTCGAATGAACATATATACAAAGTAGAAACAAATTCACAGACATAGAAAACAGACGTGTTTGCCAAGGTACAGGAGGAGGGAAGGACCGGGAATTTGGGATTAGCAGATGTAAAGTAGCTCTTGAGAGTCCCTTGGACAGTAAGGAGATCAAACCAGTCAATCCAAAGGAAATCAAACCTGAATATTCAAGGGAAGGACTGATGCTGAAGCTGAAGCTCCAATACTTTGGCCACCTGATGTTAAGAGGCAGCTCATTGGAAAAGACCCTGATGCTGGGAAGGACTGAGGGCAGGAGGAGAAGGGAGTGACAGAGGATGAGATGGTTGGATGGCATCACTGTCTCAATGGACATGAGCTTGAGGAACTCCAGCACAATGAAGGACAGTGAAACCTGGCACGCTGCAGTCCATGGGGTCCCAAAGAGTCAGACATGGCTTAAGCTACTGAACAACAACAATTAGATATAGGATGGATGAACAACAAGGTCCTACTGTACAGCACAGGAAACTATATTCAGCATCCCATGAAAAGCTATAATTTGAAAAGCATGTAAAAATGAATGTCTATATGTGTATAACTGAATCACTCTGCTGTACAGCAAAGACTGGCACAACATTGTAAATCAACTATACTTCAGTAAAAATAAATTAAAAAAAAGAGAATCAAAAATACTTTAATGCAGAGTTTTGTTTTTTTAAGTGAACTGTGATCTCACTTTGATTTTCTAATTTTCCTCTTCTTAGCTCCCCTAAACCAATGTTCTGAATACAGAGGATTGCAGAGGAATGAGTATGACAATCCTCAGCATTCAAGAACCCATACAGAGATATCTCTGAAAAAAAAAAAAAAACAAAAACAACTGTAAATACAGTTTATTACATAGAGTTGAAACACATAACAGAATTGTATCCCTTGGCAGTACATTCCTATCGCATGAAACTCTACATGACCATTTGACCAGAAAGATGCAATCAATCACCTAGGAAACTTGCACCAAGGCCAGGGCTGTATCTTGAGTTTATATGTGCTTGAGGCTCGTGTGTAATTACAAAAGAGATCCTTGGACCCCAAGAAGATGCTGGGAAAAAATAAGGTTGGGAGGATCAGCTATGGGCCTAACTCATCAGAGGCAACACAGACATGGCAGAGACTGCTCATGTCTCCTTAGTACCCAGTCTCCTTTTTTCCTTTTAAAAATAGATCTATGCAAGTTTTAGTTGAACCCATAGTCACCTACATAGAGAATGCATTTTCCAGGTTCCCTCATACTGGGCATGGGTCATAGGATTTGAATGAAAGTATTCTATGTATGGAATTCAAATATGTTAAATTTATAAATGCAGGTTAAAAATAAAGAATGTAAATTAAATTAGCTTGTAAGAGGGTCCAATCGTTAGTCAGAAACCTCTTAACATTATTTCTAAATTTTTCTGTATTTGTAATATAATAAAGTTTGTAAGTAACTTAAATTCTCAAGAAACTAGGCTTTGAGTTCTGAATATGCTTATTTTATTATTAAATATTGTACTAAATTTAATAATAAAAATGTAACTTGTGGTAAGGCCTGCAAGGCTGTTTGGGGTAAGCCTACAGTGCTAACACTTCAGATTTTCAACGAGGCATGAAAAATGAGATGTGACCTTCCAATAGATCTGAATCACTGGCTAACTCCCTGAGGCCCACACTTCTACATACTCTATTCATCATAACCCCCAGGCAGATGACGGCTACCCGAGACTGGAGATAATAATAAATTGTTCTCCACAAAAACAATCGAAGCTGTGTACAGGGTCGATTGACTCATCTTTTCTTTGTTCCTGGAGAACAAGTGGGGGCTTTGCAATTCAGAGACTGCCGCAGCAGATCTCTGAGGCCTTTAATAATTTCAGACTGAGGATGGATACCATCTTCTTTGATTAACTCTGACCTTTTGCTAAGAGAGAACAAATGAATGAAAATGAATATGCTTGGCAGTTAAAAGGACTGCAGCAGGCGTTGCTTTTCTCATATACATGAGACAAAATTTTGATCAAAATTAAATCATGGAGGGAATTAAGAATTTCTCAGAGCCAGGCTTTCTTCTCTGGGTCTTGAGCCAGCAGACCACTCTGATACTGAACTTTAAATTCTTGGGAGTATCCATTTTCCCATAGTTCTCTGCCATTTAAGTCGAGTTTTCACCAGCCTTTCAGAATATTGAAGTAATCAGAGTCTACAAAGTTTGATTCTGCGAGCCTGACGTGGTGGTGGTGGTGGTTACAGGATGGGACGTGCTGAAGCCCAGTTACCACTTGGTAAAGAGCCCTAGCTTAGGGGTCAGAAGAAGCGAACACAAGTCCCGCATCCTTCACTTAACAACAGCATCAGTTTGGTCAGGTCGTCTCAGCAATTTGAGCTTGAGTTTCCTCATTTGGAAGAACTTTTCTGAAAACTGGATGACACATGATGTATAGAAACGGTAGCAAACTAAAGAGTGTCGTCTAGCAACAGAGACAGACGTAGAGAACAAGATTATGGACACAGTGGGGAAGGAGAGGGTGGGACAAATGGAGAGAGTGGCAGGGAAACAGGCACCATCATATATAAAAACAGATAGCCATGGGAATTTGCTGTCTGACTCAGGGACTCAAACTCTGTAACAGTCTAGAGGGGTGGGATGGGGTGGGAGATAGGAGGAAGGTTCAAGAGGGAGGGGACATATGTATACCTGTGGCTGATTCATGCTGATGTATGGCAGAAACCAACACAGTATTGTGAAGCAATTGTCCTCCAATTAAAATTAAATTTACAAAAAACCCCACTAGATAGTAATAGTAAAACAATTAAAAAAGAGTGCCATCTACATATATAGGTTGTGGTTTATTGAAAAAAGTCCAGAAACACATGATTCATAAGTGGACACTTTTTAATGGATTACAGTATATACATTTAGATGTACTCTTCATGCTTCTAAAAGGGAACTTGTAACAAGACAAGAAAAATTGTGGTTGAATTAAAAAAATCTTTTTTCTTAACAAGTCCAGACCAGTTTGCTAGGACTGGAAGTTAAGACATTAACTTATACAAAGAGAGGGCATTCTGGAACATCATGATTTGTATTACCCAGATGGACGGCTGCTTGCTAATGACTGTTTATTTTCAGGTTAGACTTAAGCTCAGATAGCTTTTCAACCATCCGTCAGGCACCCACTCTTGGAGGCTGCACGGACACCAAAGTCTCCATCTTCCTGCATGGCTTCCTCTAACTCTCCCCCGAGACCAAGTGTGTCCCCTCCCAGACAAAACAGCCAAAGTCCTTCCTCTAGTGTGTGTGTATGTGTTGGCTGTTGAAGGCTCCATCAGTCCTAAGAAAACTTAGGATAAATCCATGGACAATGTACAAGGGTGGGAAACCTGGGAACCACAGGCATTTCTTTCTTCCTCTCTACTGCCTCATATACATCCCCCTGATCGCCAAATCCTGCTGACTTTCCCTAATAATTACCTGATATTTGTTTTTGTTGTGATATGGACTCAAACCCTTAGCATTTCTTGGTAGAGCTACTGCAAGTGCCCTCTCACAGGTCTTCCTAGCTGTAGTAAATGCTCCCCTCAAATTTCTTCTCCTCATTCCAGCCAGAACTTGGGTATACAAGCAAAACTTCTCACCTCTGCTTAAAACCCTTTGACTCTATCTGCCTGGACTTGGAGAAGACTAGTGATGCTGAGTTGGCTGCCATTTGAATCAACTAGCAAGCTTTTTGTGTCTCCTGGACATAAGCTTGCATTTCAGGTGATTTGGCAATGTGTATACTGTGTTTATGAGTTGACTCCCCACCCGATCAAAGTAATGATAACAGAGAAGAGCCTTTTGTGATGCGTCAGATTTCCAGCTGACTGTGTCATGTGCAATGCGCTTTCTTGTAAATGCTAAATAAGTATTTGTTGACTGATTTACAAGGTCATTTTAGGTCTAATTTGAATACTAAGTCAAAGTCAGGCTAGAATCATTATTTATCATATCACTATTTCTGCAAACCTTTTCTCAAGGTCTGGGCTGGCTTTCCTCTTGGAGCCAGGTCATATATAATATGGAAGGCTTTTAAAAAATGTTTTTAACAAAAATAAGAATACATCTTATCTCTGAAACTTGCAGGTACAGTATAATGAATCTTCAAGCTTGTGTACTTTCCTTGACATTTGATGTAACGTGTGAGCAGTGAGGAACACAGAAGAAAGCATTCTTGTGATCTGCTTCTCTTGGAGTATGAAATGCTGGCTAACGTCCAACATATATAAAAGACAAACATGATCTCTGACCTCCACATCTGCATGTACAGTCTATTTAAACTCTGAATGATTTCAGTGGAACATCCTGCTCTTACGTAGGAGTATTATAAAAATTCTACAGTACCCACAAAAGATAGAATTTTCCTTAGTTGGTCAATAAGGACTTGTTAAGCAATGTTAAGTTAGTGACTAAACAGTTACATGAGATTGGATACTATATCTACAGCTTTACTTTGCTTTTTAAAACAAACACCACTGACTGGGGGCTTCTCTGGTGGCTCAGATGGTAAAGAATCTGCCTGCAATGCAGGAGACTCAGGTTCGATCCCTGGGTTGGGAAGATCCCCTGGAGAAGGAAATGACTACCCACTCCAGTATTCTTGCCTGGAGAATTCCATGGACAGGGAAGCCTGGCATGGCATAGTCCATGGGGTTGCAAGGAGTCGGACATGACTGAGCGACTATCACTTTCACCACTGAATGGAGTCTTCCTAACACTAACTCACCTGGGATTGAGGTACTGAACAAAAAGGATGTGTTGACTTACAATCATGTTCAATAGAGTCTCTGGAAAATTCCAGGAAGGAAATTTTGTGTTTCCTTGTACCTTCATAACATTTAAAGAGTTAACAGTTCCATTTGTTCTAGAGAAAATTTTATAAGCACTTGCAGCATAGTACTGAACTACGGTAGATGAGATAGAAGTGATTTATTTTTTCTTTCTCAAATGGGAAGAAATCTTTTCAATTTGGATGTAATGGGAAAAAACCACCCATACTTCAGAGACAAGAACTGAAAGTGCAGATGCAGGCAGCTCCGTCTGAGGCTGAACTCCGGAGAAATGCAGGCCGTTGCTTGCTGAGGAATGCTAAATGCAACTGTAACAAGCTTAGTTAGTGGGAACTTGGATGAGATGAGAACCAGAGGCTTTGTGGCGTACCAGGGTGGGATTTCCTCAAACGCTGCTTAGCAAGGTCTACAGCCAAGCACAGGCTCTCATCCAAGTCAATGAGCCCAATGCCAACACAGATAACAGCATGAATTTGGAAATCTGACAAATATGTTAGTTTTCTTTCACTAAGAAAATGACATTATTTTGCTTCATCTTAACTTTGAAAAAAATATGTGTACTTTGCAGAAAAATAGTCAAGATTTCATATACTTTGTTTTCTTCATCACAATATACGATTTATCTCCTTCGGATTAACAGGGTGGTATGTGTCATCATCTTTTCCAAATGGAAGCCACTTTCCTTATAATTGCATCTCTCCTAATTGTCAGTATTTAAGACAAATATCCATCTCCCTCAGACAATTCCATTGTTTTTGTTCTGAATAAATTATGAGGTTTTAGAGAAAGAAAGCACTCTTTCTGGTGCCTTCTTTCTCTAAAAGGTTACAATCCATAAATTCGTGTATATTTAACAATGAAGTAGTTTTCATGCCAATGTGCTATATAGTGTAGGGAAGCCATCTTGAGGTTTAAAATTGGATGCAAATGAAGTTCATAGGATACACTGTCTTCAAATCAAATTCTGACACATAACAGGAGTAGTACTTGATAACTGGGGTTACCTAGGCTACATTCTAATTGAGTATTTCATAAGCCTGGAAAGGTCTACGTGTGTGTGTGTGCTCAGTCGCTCAGTTGTATTCGGCTCTTGGCAACCCTGTGGACTGTAGCCCTCCACGCTCCTCTGTCAATGGGATTCTCCAGGCAAGAGAACTGGAGTGGATTGTCATTTCCTCCTCCAGGGCTCTTTTTTAAAAATTTATTTTTAAAATTAATTTATTATAATTGGAGGCTAATTACTTCACTGTATTGTCGTGGTTTCTGCCATACAATGACATGAATCATCCATGGGTGCACATGCGTCCCCCATCCCAAATCCACCCCCCGCTCCCCGCAACCTCCCTTCCCATCCCATCCCTCTGGGTCATCCCCATGCACCAGCTTTGAGTGCCCCACTTCATGCATCAAACTTGGATTGGTCATCTATTTCTCATATGGTGATATACATGTTTCAATGCTATTCTGTCAAATCATCCCACCTGCAGCTTCTCCCACCGAGGCTAAAAGTCTCTTCTTTACCTCTCTCTCTCTTTTGCTGTCTTGCACATAGGGTCGTCATTACCATCTTTCTAAACTTCATATATATGCCTTAATATACTGTATTGGTGTTTTTCTTTCTGAATTACTTCACTTTGTATAATAGGCTCCAGTTTCACCCACCTTGTTAGAACTGATTCCAATGTGTTCTTTTTAATAGCTGAGTAATATTACATTGTGCATATGTACCACAGCTTTCTTAACCAGCTTGTGCTTGTTCTCAAGGTCTATCGGCCCCCTCCAATGCTTTGTCAGTGTTGACCACAGGGTTTTAATCTGTTGCACCTGTCACTTCCAGAGCGGTTCCCTCTTTGTTTATTTTGGCTTCCGCTGTTTGCAAGTCTCTTCAGTGTCTAATTTCCACCCTGACACAAGGGGGCAAAGGTGATCACTTATTTTGGCTCACTTGTTCAGTTGTGCTGTGGGGAGTGGAGAAGGCAATGGCATCCCACTCCAGTACTCTCGCCTGGAAAATCCCATGGACGGAGGAGCCTGGTGGGTTGCAGCCCATGGGGTCGCGAAGAGTTGGACATGACTGAGTGACTTCCCTTTCACTTTTCACTTTCATGCACTGGAGAAGGAAATGGCAACCCATTCCAGTACTCTTGCCTGGAAAATTCCATGGACAGAGGAGCCTGGTAGGCTACAGTCCATGCAGTCGTGAAGAGTTGGACAGGACCGAGCAACTTCACTTTCACTTTTCACTTTCCTGCATTGGAGAAGGAAGTGGCAACCCACTCCAGTGTTCTTGCCTGGAGAATCCCAGGGACGAGGGAGCCTGGTGGGCTGCCGTCTATGGAGTCACACAGAGTCGGACACTACTGAAGTGACTTAGTAGCAGCAGAAGCTGTGGGGAGTAAGGGACACTGCAAACAAATATCGCTGGCGTGTGTGGGGAGTGCTCGCAGTGGATGGACCACACTGGGTTTGCCCCCGCTCACGGTGTGTGTGCTTGCCTGGGTCTACACGCTCAGGCTCCAGGGTGCTCTGCAGGGGCACTGTCTAAAGTGGGCCCTGCATTTTGTGCACTTCCCAGGTCTAAGCCACTCAGGTTCTTGGGTACTCTGCAAGGGCACAGACTAGGTTGGGCATGCATTTCGTGCCCTTCCCAGGCCTGAGCAGCTCAGACAATACCAGGCGCTTGGCGAGCACCCTGTCCCAGTTGGGCCGTGCATCTTAATCACCTCCCCGGTCCTGGCCTCTCAGTTTCCCAGGTGTACCGGGAGAGTACCAGCTCAGGTGTGCCGTGTGTCTCCTCTGGGGAGCCCATCTCAGGCTGTGACCCTCCTGGAAGATGTCTACCATCCGGGATCCCAGGAAGTTGTGGTTAGCATTCAGGCCCGGTCCTTACCCTAAGCACTGATTATGCAGCCCGCGCTTCCCTCTCCAGCCCCTGCTTGCTGGTGGCAGATGCAAGTGACTGGGCCACTTCTCCACTGGCAGCTGCGTATTCTGCGGGTTTTTGTTTTTGTTTTTGTTTTTTTTTTTATTTCCTTTCCCAGTTATGTTGCCCTCTGAGATTCCCCACAGACCCGCCTGTGAGAGGGTTTCCCACTATTTGGAAACTTCTCCTCCTTCCGACTCCCTCCCCAGAACAGGTCTTTGTCCCTAACTCTTTTATCTCTCCTTTTGTTTTTTATATTTTGTCCTACCTCCTTTCCTAGAGAATGGGCTGCCTTTCTGGATGCCTGGTGTCCTCCACCAGCATTCAGAAGTTGTTTTGGGGAAGTTGCTCAGCATTCAAATGGTATTTTGATGAACTTGTGGGGGAGAAAGTGGTCTCCCCGTCCTATTCTTCCACCATCTCTGGACCACCCCTTATTTGTCTTTATTATATCTTTTTAAAATTCCCTTTTGTTTTCTTTTTCAGTTTAGCGGTTGTTCAAGAGTGTGTTGTTAAGTTTCCATATTTTGTGTATTTTCCAACTTGCTTACTGCTGTTAATTTCTAGTTTCATTCCATTTTGGTCAAAAAGATACTTTGTGTGATTTCACAAGTAGACTCCTCCTCTAACAGCCACAGTGATGAATTTGTACATCCCTGTTTCAAGCTGTGGGGTTTAGCTGAATGTTAGATCACTAGGTGACCTCTTTAAGTGCCAGAGCACCCCATACCACACAACTGCTCTTGATGCTTAAGTCAGCCCCAAGCTTTCTGCTCACCCATATTTTTATGTCACCTGCTTACCTGAGACAATCAACTGATGGTCTAAGGGACCTCTCAAATGTAGCATATTCTAAAGAAAACAAGCCATTTCTACCAGCAACTCTGTTTTGCCCCTGAAGTCTTCCTTCTCTAGCTAGCTGCATTCCGCATTCAGTCATTCAAGCCAAAACCCTAGGGATTGTGTTAAATATTCTTTCTCTCATCTCCCATAATCAATCCATCATCAAGTTCTCTTGGTTCTACTCTCAAGATAAATTTCAAATCTGGCTCCTTCTTCCTAAGCTATCTGCTGGTACCCTGGTCCCAATCATATCATCATCTCGCACCTACATTAAGGCAGCACATCCTAAGGGTTCTCACTGTTGACCCTTGATGACATCCCCACTTACTGCTCCTCTAAAGGCAGCTCTATCCACTCACCTGTGTTGCAAAAGTTTTCTAAACTTAGAGGGGACTAGTGTCAGTAAAAGATACTTGATGGCTTGTTCAAGTGTCTATTTCCATTTATTTGTTGCACATGAAATTATATAAAAGAACATTTTAAATTTCAAAGTATTGAAGAGTTGAGAAAGTAGGTCTATCTACCCATAAGATGCATATTCCCTCTCCCTCCTGCATGTTGGATATTATAAATGTTTAAATCTCACATTGATAAAGATGGGTATTATTCTTTTTTTAAACAAAGTATTGATGAGGATGTGGAGAAATTGAAACCCTTGTGCATTGGCTGATGGGAATATAAATGATAGTCTGTCAAAGATAGTATGTATGGTGGTTCCTCAAAAACTTAAACATAGAATTACCATGTGGCCTAGCAATTTCACTTCTAGACATATACCCAAAAGCGTTGAAAGCAACAAATGGAAGAGATGTTCATAGAAGCAATATTCACAATAGCCAAAATGTAAAAATAACCCAGATGTCCACTGCTGGATGAACAGATAAGCAAAATGTAGTATACACAAATAATGGAATATTATTCAGCCCTCAAGAAGAATGCAATTTTGATATGTGCTACAACATGGACGATCCTTGAAAGTATTGTGCTAAGTGAAATAAGCTAGCCACAAAAGGACAATATTGTATAATTCCACTTATATGAGGTACCTAGAATATAGTGGGAATTCCTAATAACGTACTTTCACAGCCTTGAGAAATTTCACAGAAATAGCACCTGGAAAACCAGCATATATTAAGAAACTGTTAATGATTATCTTTCATGTTTTTCTTGGAATAATCGCCTTGTTACAAACCCCAAGGCCAGACCCAGATGGGAGAATGACCGGGATCATTAGAGCATGGACCTTGAAACACCAGGCATGAATGCTGCCCTATGTACTTGCTAATTGTCCCTGAGACTGCCCGAGAAGGGAACGGCCTGGGGTGAAAACAAGGAGATCTAGACTAGGTCTGGAGAAAGGTAAGATCTGAGAAAGCCTTGCAGTGTGCAATCAGGAATAACAGCTGGACTCACACTGGACTCTGCACCTCAGTCTGATGGAGGCTGCAGGTCCCCTGACCCATTGCACCAGATTTCATGTTCTGTCTTCATTCTCGTCGCTTGTTCCTGGACCATTAGGGCAACACCAGAACAGGTCAATGTGTGCAGGAAGAAAAGAGTGGTGAGAGGCTGATTACCAGGGCCTGGAAGGAGAGGGGGATGTGAAGTTATTGTTTGGGTACAGAGTTTCTCTTTGGGATGATGGAAAACCTCTGGAGATGAATTGTAGTGATGGTTGTGCTACAGCATGAAAGTACCTAATGTCACTAAATTGTACGCTCAAAAAAAGATTCAAAATGGTAAATTTTGTTTGATGTATCTTATCAGAGCTTTTAAAATAATTGAACTTGTAGTCTTTATTTCCATAATCTCTTAGCTCATTTTCCACTGAGAAGACTTAAAAAAACTTTTTATTTTGTATTGAGGTATAGCCAACTAACAGTGTTGTGACAGTCTCAGATGAACAGCGAAGGGACTCAGCCATACATACACATGTACCCATTCTCCCCCAGACTCCCCTCCCATCCAGGCTGCCATATAATTTCGAGCAGAGTTCTGTGTGCTACACAGTAGGTCCTAGTTGATTATTCATTTTAAATACAGCAGTGTGTATGTGTTGATCCCAAACCCCTTGACTATCCCCTCCCTTTATCCCTCTTCCTGGTAACCTTAAGTTCATTCTCCACACTTTTAAAAAGTACAAAGTCAGTCGTGTTTCTTTTCTATTGGAAACTTTCCACTGTACTTTCTGCGGAATCTAGACTTCTTTCCAAGGCTCCTAGTCCTATAGGTCCTGACCCTGTCCCTCCCACTTCCTATTCTCTCTGCTCCAGCCATACTAGCCTTGCTGGACCCTAAATGTGCAAAGCCCAGTCCTGCTCGAGGTCTTTATACTTCCTTTCCTCTACCTGAAGTATAATTTTATCTCCAGAGTTTTATGCCATTTGCCCCTACCTACTAACAAGTCTCTCCTGAATGTCACCTCCTCAGAGAAGACCGTCCTGACCTCCATACTAAGTTTGTACCTACCTCACTGTCTATTCAGTCATTCTATTTTCTCACCTGTTTTGTCTGTCTTCAATTCACTTCCTATTACCAAAATATGTTACTAATTTATTGGACTGCCTTTTTATCTAAATACCTCTCTACAATGAGGGTAGTGACTTTTCATCAGTGTATCGCTGGCACCCAAAACAGTGCCTGGAACATTAATGAATACTATTTGACAGTGTGCTGCAGTCCATGGGGTCGCAAAGAGTCAGACACAACTGAGAACCTGAACAAAAATTTGAGTTAGTTTTGAGAGTAGATATCCTGCTTTTCTGAAGTGGGTTCCATTTTAAAGCCCATCAAACTTGTGTCAACTAAAGCTTATTGGAAGTAGACTGGGATGTGGGACAGATATGGAGGTACATCACCCAGAAATGCCTTCAGAAAGGGTGTGTGCCACTGGGAAAGATGTCAGCAGATGGCCTTTTGCTGTCAGTCATTTCAGGAATTGCTACAACTGCAAGGGGTCACCTTGACTAAAGTCAGCCCTTCTTGGGGGAGCCCACATCCATTGGCATACAGAGACACAGCAATTTCATCCCAGTGCGGACCAACTCCAAAGAGCTGTCTTAGCTCTGGAGCAAGAGGTCAGCAGAGGCTGTCCTCAGGGCTGGCTCAAAGTGCCATTTCCCCTGTTCTCACATCTGCTTCCTTCCCTCCTTCTCACAGGTGTTGATCCCCATCTCTCCTTGAAGAACAATCTGCACACTACCCTCCATCTCAGCATCTCAATCCACTTCCCTGGGAACCCAACCTGTAGTAGCTTGTATGTATATGATTAGCACAGAAAGACTGTGATCTGAATTCATCCCCTCGAGCTATAGATGATCAAATGCAGCTTGTGTCGACTTTGTTGAAAGCCTGAAACCAGATACTTCACAGCAGTGCCAGTGAGGCTGGAGAAAGTTGCCGTAGTGGCAGAACTTTCCCCGCTTGGGAGAGAGATATAAAAAGACAGATGTGTGCTTGGTGGGGTGCCGAGCCCAGGGGAGATGAATTGGGCAGTTTGCTAAGAGGGTAGGCCCAAGGCTTTAACGAGTTCACAGATGAGCTTCAGGGGATGCTCAGTTCAGTTCAGTTCAGTCACTCAGTTATGTCTGACTCTTTGCGACCCCATGAATCAAAGCATGCCAGGCCTCCCTGTCCATCACCAACTCCTGGAGTTCACTCAGACTCACGTCCATCGAGTCAGTGATGCCATCCAGCCATCTCATCCTCTGTCGTCCCCTTCTCCTCCTGCCCTCAATCCCTCCCAGCATCAGAGTCTTTCTTTTCCAATGAGTCAACTCTTCGCATGAGGTGGCAAGAGTTCCCTTAAAGTACAAGATGTTTTACACAAGTATGCTTTTCCAGGAATCCAGATGATCAGAGGGCCAATGCTGTAAAAAGGGTTAAGGGTCCATGATCTTTGAGAACTTTTGTCTCCAAGCACGTCCTGTGAGGTTTCCCCATCTTGTCTTCAAATTTGCACCAAAGACTTATGACTACTTTCAGCTGCTTTGATTCAGTCTCATCTGCACCTTGAGTTTGTATGTTCTTTTTTGTTCTGGGTTGTTGGCTTGATGTATTTGACCCTTAGCAGTTTACTTTCACTGTTTCACCTCTTATCCTGGTAGAGTTTTCTTTTAGTTTTTTTTTTTTTTTTTCTGTTTTTTTTTTTTTTTTCTTTCTCCTTTTTGTCTCATATATCTTTCACTTTTAAAACAGAAATGCTGGTATAAGGGGGATAGTCTGCACAGCCTTTTTATGAATGAGAAATGGATTTTCATTCATTTCCCAATTTACTCCTCAGGGCTCTACCAGTGTAGGAAATACAACTGCCAGGTTAGTGGCAGGCATTTGGGATAAAATCAGATTTCTAGGAAAGCCTCATTTTAAACAGACGTTGGGCCCTGATGTGCATATTAACACAAAAACACACATGGAAACACATAAGGGAGGAAGAATTTGTACCTTCCCGTCACACCACCATCCCAAGAACAAATTATAAATGCAAACGTATAAATTAAACCTATCTTCTCACCTTATAAAACTGTAATTGAATATAAATTCTCTATTTCTTCTTTTCTGGGTTTTCTTTTCTTTTCTTTTCTTTTTTTTTTTTTGCCATGCTGCATACCACACAGGATCTTTATTCCCAACTAGGAATTGAACCTGTGCACCCTACATTGGAGGTGTGGAGTCTTAGCCATTAGACTGTCAGGGAGGTCCCTTTATTGCTTCTTAGAGATGGCTGATGTTTATTACCTGATTTGGACAATTATCCATTCTAGACTGACCCAAGTAAATAACGAAAGAGTTTATTGGGCATCTTGATATCTCCTTTCTTGCATATCAAACATTTATCATTTACTCTGTGCAGTCATGAATGAAACATCATCCCTGCCTTCAAAGAGCTCACAATGTACTCTGACATGCCGCTCTGCGCTTAGAATCCTGGCTCATGAGTGGCACTGATTAAGAGGGTGGTGTGTGCCTAATGGTATTGCAAGGCCACAGGTATGTGTAGCTTTACCCCTGGGTCTAACGACTACATTGTTGCCTCTTCACTGGTTCTCATACTCATTACTCACAAATAGACCTATCACTGATGTCTCCATTTTTAAGGTCCCAACTCAGACAAGTTCTACAGGGTGGCCCCGACATTAATTTTTATCTTTCAAAGAGCCATTCCTTAGGTATTTAAACTGGAACTTTTTCTGTCATAACATTTAGTTCTTATATTTGGAAAATTATTTTCTAGAATGCTACTAACCTTTTTTTGGAGATGACATTTATATCCATATTTGTAGTTAGGTTTGATAGCTTATCTTATGACTTTGCAATAACTTCCATGTCATATACATATATTTATTTTAAAATGACAATTTTTGTTTGTGAATTGTATGCTGTGTTGCTTTTGGTATTCAGACCAGTTGGGCTTTATAAATATGCACTCGATATGGTGGATGAGTGGATATATACTTGCCTTACTCCCTATTCTGAATTATTTGATCTATATGTCCAACTACTAATTGCCAACACTCTCCGAACAAGATACCTTTTAATGTTTTAATAATTTACTTGGTATCGAGACTGAGCCAGACTTGCCTTTGAATGTTTGAGTGTCTCCTGTGGAGACATGGGTCAGCAGTGGTCTGCCGCAGGGGCAGGGGCTCTGGGTGCAGGAGACCTGGGTGTGGCATACGCCCTCTTGGAGGAGGTCACCATTAACCCCACCAGAACTTACACAGGACTGGAGAAACAGACTCTTGGAGGGCACAAACAAAACATTGTGTGCACCAGGACCCAGGAGAAAGAAGCAGTGACCCCAAAAGAAAATGACCCAGACTTTCCTGTGAATGTCCAGGAGTCTCCAGTGGAGGCGTGGGTCAGCTGTGGCCTGCTGCAGGGTCGGGGGCACTGACTACGGCAGTGTGTGCAGGGGACCTTTGAAGGAGGTTGCCATTTTCCTCATTACCTCCACCATAGTTTGGTCTCAGGTCAAACAGGGAGGGAACACAGCCCCACCCATCAGAACAGAAAATTGGGTTAAAGATTTACTGAGCATGGCCCCACCCATCAGAACAAGACCCAGTTTCCCCCACAGTCAGCTCTCTCCCATCAGGAAGCTTCCATAAGCCTCTTATCCTTATTTGTCAGAGGGCAGACAGAATGAAAACCGCAGTGATAGAAAACTAATTAAACTGATCACATGGATCACAGCTTTGTATAACCCACTGAAACTATGAGCCATATCATGGGCCAACCCAAGATGGACGGGTCATGGTGGAGAGTTCTGACAAAATATGGTCCACTGGAGAAGGGAATGGCAAAATACTTCAGTATTCTTGCCTTGAGAACACCATGAACAGTATGAAAAGGCAAAAGACAGGACGCTGAAAGATGAACTCCCCAGGTCAGTAGTTGCCCAATATGCTGCTGGAGACAAGTGGAGAAATAACTCCAGAATAAATGAAGAGACAGAGCCAAAGCAAAAACAATGCCCAGTTGTAGATGTGACTGGTGATGGAAGTAAAGTCCAATGCTGTAAAGAACAATACTGCATATGAACCTGGAACGTTAGGCCCATGAATCAAGATAAATTGGAAGTGTTCAAACAGGCAAGGGTAAACATTGACATTTTGTGAATCACAGAACTAAAATGGACTGGAATGGGTGAATTTAACTCAGATGACCATTATATCTACTACTGTGGGCAAGAATCCCTTAGAAGAAATGGAGTAGCCATCATGGTCAACAAAAGAATCTGAAATGCAGTACTTGGATGCAATCTCAAAAAAGACAGAATGATCTCTATTCACTTCCAAGGCAAACCATTCAATATCACAGTAATCCAAGTCTACGCCCCAACCAGTAATGCTGAAGAAGCTGAATGGTTCTATAAGACCTTTTAGAACTAACACCAAAAAAAGATGTCCTTTTCATCATAGGGGACTGGAATGCAAAAGTAGGAAGTCAAGAAACACCTGGAGTAACAGGCAAACTTGACCTTGGAGTTCAAAATGAAGCAGGGCAAAGGATAACAGAGTTTTGCCAAGAGAACGCACTGGTCATAGCGAACACCCTCTTCCAACAACAAAAGAGAAGACTCTACACATGGACATCACCAGGTGGTCAATACCAAAATCAGATTGATTACATTCTTTGCAGCCAAAGATGGAGACGCTCTATACAGTCAGCAAAAACAAGACCGGAAGCTGACTCAGATCATGAACTTCTTATTGCCAAATTCAGACTAAAATTGAAGAAAGTAGGTATAGGTATACATTAAGGAAACACAAATCATGAAATAGAGATTTAGAACAGAAAAATTAGGATTTAATTCTTCATTTTACATGGGAATTGATACAGCCTTCTAGTAAGCAGCATGCATGTGTGCTAAGTTGCATCAGTCATGTCTGACTCTTTGTGACACTATGAACTGTAGCCTGCCAGGCTCCTCTGTCCGTGGGATTCTCCAGACAGGAATGGTGGAGTGGGTTGTCATCCCTTTTCCAGGGGATCTTCCAGACCCAGGGATCAAACCGGCATCTCTTATGTCTCCTGCAATGGCAGTTGGGTTCTTCACCACTAGCACCACCTGGGAAGTCCATCTTTTAAGCAGCACTTTCCCTTATTTATTGTATTTACAGTATGTGTGACTTTAACATACATGTTAGATGTTAGGTGATTACAATCACCCTTCTCATATTTTCTGAAGTGGAAGAATCCTTCATGCCAGGAATCCTCCATGACCTTATCCCTTGGTCATGGAGCTCTTGTGGTAATGAATAGGTTTACCAGTAGATATAAAGGTGGGAAGTTGGGAAAGGAATGTAGATGTAAAGGAAAGATCAGAGGGAGCTGATTGAGGGAGCATCAAGGGGAAAGGCTTTCAGAGGGAAAGAAAGAGCAGAGGATACAATGAGAGAAAGAAGAGAGAACAGATAGATTTTCACAACTGCTGAAGAAATGCTGTTAAGTTAGGTAAGAAAAAATTGGGAGCAACTTTTAAAAATTGAGATGTGTTGTTAACCCTATCCCCTACTTCCTTGGTGTGTTTTAAATGAATATCTTATTGTGGGATTATAGAATATTTTATGTGGTTATGCATAGGTTAAATCTAGAAGATAGAATGAGCATATGTGTTTACCAGTCTTCCCGTTATATATCCCTTGAAATATCATAATACATAGGTTTAAAAATAAAACTTTGTAATACTGGGAGAGTCTTGGTACTTAATAATACTCAAGAACTTATGAGTATATACTTATCCCCAGATGCATCAAGTTGTATACATTAAATAGGTACAACTTTTTATATGTCAATAATACCTTAATGAAGTGACTTAAAACAAAAAAGAATTAAAAGTGATAAAAGATGTCAACATGGGTAACTGAGGAGGGACATCAGTAAATGATTAGGTTTTTGACCTGTTCAATGAAAGGGTAAAGACAAGACATTAATTCTGAACAGGAAGATAAAAACATAGCTTCAACATGTGCTTCAAAATATTAATGGTAAACACTTAAGGATAGGCGTAGGGTGTAGGACTTCAACATAATTAGAGAGAAAATAAAACACTCCGCAATCAACAACAAACTTTAATCTCACAAAACACAAGAAAGAAAAAGAAGCAAAAAGAAGACAGCATGTGGTATATGAAGATTAAGTTTGACTTCATATAAACAGAAAACCTGAAATGACAGTGAATTAACATTTAAGAAATGCACCAAATAACAACAGAATAATGAACAGGATAGAGAGTCCAAAACAGGGGTGCTCCAAAACTCTCATGAACCTGGGCTCCTCCTGCCTCTCAGGAGGATGTACTTGCCATATGACTTCTATCTTTAAGGCCATTTAGCAATAAAAGACAGCTTCTGGTACTCAGATGTCGTATCTATGTTGCAAACCGAGTGAAGAAGAAAAGGTAAAAGAACAAAAATTTGTACACTTTCCAATGAGTCAAACCCTGTAAACAGTTTTCCCCCAAGAAAACAATGGAAGGAAATAAGGGAGCCATCACATACACAGACACCACAACAGTGCTCTGAACTATTACCTGGGCCACCAGGGAAATGAGCCACTGCTTTTCCCCAATCCCGATTTCCTAACACCCAGGTTTTTATGAAACAAAGATGTCATATAGGCTGGTCATTGTGCAACAACTTGGTGTTTGACTTCATGCCGTCTCTGACCCAAGTTGGGGAACAGAGGGCCGATATGACAGGTCATGTGTGTGCTAAGTCACTTCAGTTGTGTTCAACTCTTTGCAGCCATATGGACTTTACCTGCCAGGCTGCTCTGTCCATGGGGATTCTCCAGGCAAGAACACTGGAATGGGTTGCCACTTCCTTCTCCAGGGGATCGTCCTGATCCAGGGATTAAACCTGCCTCTCTTTATGCATCCTGCATTGGCAGGTTCGTTCTTTACCACTAGTGCCACCTGAGAAGCCCCAATATGACAAGTCAGTGATGCGCAGAAGCTCTTAGAGCAGGCAGACCTGTGATGTGCGTCAGCCCTGCTGGGGTCGTTGTGTCCTTTTCTCTCTTGATGGTTTTTTTTGGTAAGGCACGAACCCCTTCCTAACTCCTCTCTGGGCCACCCATCACAGTAAACCTACTTGGAGTTTATAGCAGCCCCTCTCTTCTAATCACTATTCATGCATCTGTCTGTGGTTTATCTCATTAGAATGCCATTACCACGAACTGCAGGGCATGCAACTTGAGCACAGAGAATGCATTATGCACACTGACACTTTTACAAGAGCTTTCCTTCTATTTGGTCAAATCCCTTCCTGGCTTCTGCCTGTTTTAACATTTGTAATTTTAAAAATGCAAATCTTTCCTTGGTTGTGTTCCCCTCTTGTTGTAACTCAGTCTCTTTTAAAACTCTTGTTAACTTTATCAATACTAACCAAACTTGATGTTTTACCCCTTCCATACAAGGAATACTCCTAAGATTACCCTCCAATTTCTTCCTCTGCTAAGCAATTCCCACCTAATATTTATCTGCATAAATGTAAAGAGAAATTTCTGAAAAGATCTATGTTCAACTCTTGCAGTTTTTATCTCAGTGGATCTCAGTAGCAAAGAACATTCACTTTTTAGTCAATATACTTCCAAACTGCCTTAATTTATGACAGAGAAAACATCTTATGTGTTGTATTTTTTACAGAAGGAAAATAAAAGAAATTTAAAATTCTGCATTACCCTTCAATGCTTTTGAATTAGATTTTTGTGAAAGGTTTATGGTTTTTTTTTAACTTTGGTTGGCTATTTTATTTTCCTTTTTTATTTCTTTATTAAGGTAACTAGACAATTGGCTTCAAGTCAGAGAAAGAAAGAGGGGGTAAGGGGCCCATTCTTATTTCAATTACACAATTAAAGCTAATATCTGGGGTGTGGGAGCTGAGGTCTGTAGAGTAAGTTGAGGCGGGGAGAAACCTTCACCATACCTGACAATGAAATTGATTTATGGAGCAAGAAAAAGTCAAGCTGACATAAGCTATAACAGTCACTGGAATACCACCTCAAATCCAGAAAGAAATTGTGGAAATTACCCTGAGATGAGAATTTAACCTGTAGAAAAAACCTGTAGGAGAATTTAACCCATAGAAAAAAACTTTCTGTGGTTGGATGTTTCAGGCAGACAGCTAGGTGATGTGAATTCAAATGGGAAAAAAAAGCCAAAGAACTTCCACGCAGACATGTAGACTCAAAGTTAGTTTTCATGCCAGCATCTCATTGCACTGACACGCGTTTCTTCGCAGAATCCTTCCTGTATGGGGAGGAAAGCTGGTGTTCACGAGCTCTGAATGGTTCTAGGTCTTTGCTCTACTTGAGGTTTGAGAAAGGACCCCTGCATAATCCCATTAGCAGGTGAGGAGGCCCTGGATAGCGTCACTCAACACGTGTCCCTGTGGCTCCTCTTCCATGCCCACAGGCACTTCTCCTCCAGCCTTCTCCATGCCATCTATGTCACCCTGAAGTTGGGGGGTTTCTCCCTTTGCATGCTCATTGCTTCCCAGAGCTGGTCAGGAGTCAGGAGGGAAGTGAGGCTACCTACAGAGAGGAGAGAGTGCAGGTGGGAACCATAGTCTTTCATAGGGGAAGCCTTCCTAAGGTGCTGGGAGTTGGACTTCTCATGGTTCTTTTGTGGTGTCCCTAATGGGTAACCGGAGACACTAGAAGGGAGAAAATGGGAGAATAATTAACATTCTCAGGGAATAGATAACTTTGTCGGCTTTAGAGGCAACATCGAGGTCATAAGACGCTTTCTTTCCTGGTTTTTGTTTTTGTGCTTTGGTTCTATCAATTAGGATACTTTCATCTGTAAGGAAAAGACTGGCCCAACTGGCTTAAACAATAAGGAAATTTACTTTAGATCTTAACAAAAAATCCCAGAACAAGGTGGTTCTTCCATTGTTAGCTAATTCCATGGCCTCATCAGGAACATAAGTTCCCCCCATCTCTGCTCCTGACATTCTTGGCTTGTTTGCTTTGTCCTTGGAAGTCACTCTGCTCAGGGTCACAGGATGCTCCTATAATTCCAGACTTTATATCTAGACGCAGCATCCAGTGTATGAAAGGTCATTTTGTCCCAGGTATCCCTTTTAAAAGAATGATGAAACCTTTCCCAGAAACCCCCCTTGACAGACTTTCCTCATGTCTCATTGGCCCAGTGCCTCCTTGCTTTTGTCTGACACGATCAGTGGCAGTAGGGTGAGAAAGCTGGGATTGTCCTCTGTTTATTAAGAGTTAGCCTGAGCTGGGGAGAGGGTCATAATCTCTGAGGAATAAACACCTACACAAAAGTGGGGCTCATTTAAAAGTAAGAATAGGATAATAGATATTGGAGACAGAAACATGAATTTCTGCTACAACGGTTGATCATACAGAAATAATAAAAACATGAATAATGTTTATTAAACACATTGCAATATGTGCTTTGCACAGAGCTACTTATGCACTTTCTATGAAATACCTTAAGAACAAACTTATGAGATAGGTGCTAATATGAGCTCCAATTTATAGATGAACTTTGAGAAATAAGCTTCAGTTCAGTTCAGTCGTTCAGTTGTGTCCAACTCTTTGCGACCCCATGAATCGCAGCATGCCAGGCCTCCCTGTCCATCACCAACTCCCAGAGTTCACTCAGACTCATGTCCATCGAGTCAGTGATGCCATCCAGCATCTCATCCTCTGTCATCCCCTTCTCCTCCTGCCCCCAATTCCTCCCAGCATCAGGGACTTTTCCAGTGAGTCAACTCTTCGCATGAGGTGGCCAAAGTACTGGAGCTTCAGCTTTAGCGTCATTCCTTCCAAAGAAATCCCAGGGCTGATCTCCTTCAGAATGGACTGGTTGGATCTCCTTGCAGTCCAAGGGACTCTCAAGAGTCTTCTCCAACACCACAGTTCAAAAGCATCAATTCTTCGGCACTCAGCTTTCTTCACAGTCCAACTCTCACATCCATACATGACCACAGGAAAAACCATAGCCTTGACCATATGGACCTTTGTTGGCAAAGTACAGTCTCCGCTTTTCAATATGCTATCTAGGTTGGTCATAACTTTCCTTCCAAGGAGTAAGCGTCTTTTAATTTCATGGCTGCAATCACCATCTGTAGTGATTTTGGAGTCCCCCCCCAAATAAAGTCTGACACTGTTTCCACTGTTTCCCCATCTATTTCCCATGAAGTGATGGGACCAGATGCCATGATCTTCGTTTTCTGAATGCTGAGCTTTAAGCCAACTTTTTCACTCTCCACTTTGTTTCATCAAGAGCCTTTTTAGTTCCTCTTCTGTAAATAACATGTCCCAGAACACAAGAGTGTATAGAAATGAGCAGAATCAGAGCTCCTAATGACTTCAAATTTTATGTTCCTTCACCTGTCCTAAAATGGCTTCTCATGCGCTTTTTTCCTTGGCTTGTATATTTGCTTTAAGAATGCTTGCCTTTTTTGTTTTTGTTTTTGTTTTAATTGTAGTGGCTCAGATGGTAAAGAATCTGCCTGAGACGCAGGAGACCTGGATTCAATTCTGGGGTTGGGAAGATCCCCTGGAGAAGGAAATTATTATCCACTCCAGTATTCTTGCCTGGAGAATTCCAGGGACAGAAGACCCTGACTGGCTACAGTCCATGGCGTCGCAAAGAGTCACACATGACTGAGTGACCAACACTGACACTTCCTTCCGCTGCCTAAAGACTGTAGGTGTTGTCTGTTAGTCTCTGTTGCAAACCGTAACTGCTACAAGAGCCTGGATAGGTTAAAGTTTTGTGAGGGGCACCTAGAAGGGGACGTGATCATAAAGGTCCTTTTCTATTGTCTTGTCTTTCAAGTTCCCAGTGCTATTTCCTCTACAACTTTTTGCTCCACTCTCATTTTCTCTTGTTATAATTTCAATCAAAAGAGCTGGAAATTGCCATCTCTGTGTTTTAATTATCATTCCCCTGCTCTCGCCTTTCATCACCAGCTCCCCATTATGAGCTGATTTTTCACTAAAGTGTCACAGCGAAACAGATTGTTTCACAACACAGTACTGGTCTGGTAAAACCTGAGGCCTCAACTGGGGACACCATCAAGGACTTCATTGCTGTCTCTCTGCTGCCAGAAGCTCCTTCTGGTCCCCTGCACAGAAGGGAGCTGTGGTGATCTGAAGCGCTCCTCCAGGAAGGGGGAGTGAAGAAGTGTATGCTCCATTATGTTTGATGTTTCGTGTCTGAACCTTGCTACAGGCTATTAACATCAAGCACTGGATTGCAAAGATACAATTTATTTCTCATTTAAAGCTGTAACTTTTTTTTTTCTCAAGTTTTTAAGTTTGTGTTTGCTTACTCTTCAGACATGTTTCAGTTTCTGAGAGGGGAGGGTTCAACTTTGTAGGTGATTCATCAAAACTTTGGGTCTTAAATCTGATAACAGGGAAAGTTACATGCTGTATTGAATTTGGATGGTTCTGAGTGAGCTTCAGAATCAAAGATGAATTATTTTAATGTGAAACTTTTAGTTTAGGATTTCTTTGAAATTGAAAATATCACAATTGTGTTTGTGTATGTGTATATTTAACATGAAGGGTATTTGGTATCACTGAGATTTATTTTTTTAAAGCAGGTCATTTGATGGTGAGACTAGAAACTATCATTTTAAACAAGTCATTTTTCATGCCACCTTTAGGAGCATAAACTTAAATTATTTCTGAGGAAGTGACTTGTTGGATAATGGATAAAGTTGGTCTGGTCCAAAATACTTGGTTTTTCCACAAGAAAACAATTTAAGAGGCTTCCCCAAGGTCACATTGGTAATTAGGATCAGCATTGAACCAGGACAGTAGGTTTCTCCTTCACACACCAAGGCATTGCCTCTTCATTCACACAGTCACCCATCACTCCCCAGCTCAGAAGGGTCCTGAACTTGGGATTTAACGCTGTACAGTCCCCATCTTGAAATTCTTAATGTGCTTATCTCTGAATTTGTAACTGAGTTCCAATGGTTAATTGCCTAAGCAGGTTCAAGTTGGTTTTCTGACTCTTGCAACTAAAAGAGATTTGGCATATTTTAGAGCCCTTCATGGACTTGCCAGGTGGCACAGTGGTAAAGAATCCACCTGCCGATGCAAGAGACCCCCGGGTTCAGTCCTTGGGTCAAGAAGAACCCCTGAGGGGTGTCCCAAGATGGTGGAGGAATTGGACGGGGAGACCACTTTCTCCCCCACAAATTCATCAAAAGATCATTTGAATGCTGAGCAACTTCCACGAAACAACTTCTGAATGCTGGCAGAGGACACCCGGCACCCAGAAAGGCAGCCCATTCTCTTCAAAAGGAGGCAGGACAAAACATAAAAGAAAAGGAGAGACAAAAGAGTTAGGGATGGAGACCCATCCTGGGGAGGGAGTCGGGAGGAGAAGTTTCCAAACAGTGGGAAACCCTCTCACAGGTGGGTCTGTGGGGAGTCTTGGAATCTCAGAGGGCAACACAACCAGGAGAGAGGGAAAAAAAACAAAAACAAAAAACCTACAGAATATGCAGCTGCCAGCGGAGAAGTAGCCCAGTCAGTCGCGTCTGCCACCAGCAAGCGGGGGCTGGAAAGGGAGGCACGGGCTGCATAATCAGTGCTTAGGGTAAGAACCAGGCCTGAATGCCCTGGGGACAACCTGAGGGAGCTAACCTGAGATAGCAACCCAAACTGTGCGATTGCCAGAGAGAGAAAAAGAGAACTTTCCCATGAAAGGCTCGAACGCGCAGCCTGGCACACTCACAGAACGAAGGATTAAGTGAACACCAAAGGAGAGCTAGCCGGCTGTGTACAGGCCCCTCGTCCAGGGGAGGTAGAGACACATGTGTGAGACAGTCAGAGCTGGAAGGCAAGGGGCTGCTGCAATCTCAGCCCCAGAGACTGGCATCCTCCACCAAACTGTGAGCAGGCTTCCAGTTGCTAACCACATCCTCCTGGGATCCTGGATGGTAGACATCTGCCAGGAGCCTGAGATGGGCTCCCCAGAGGAGACACACGGCACACCTGAGATGGTACTCTCCCAGTACACCTGGGGAACCGAGCGGCCAGGACCGGGGAGGTGATTAAGACACACGGCCCAACTGGGGCAGGGTGCTTGCCAAGCGCCTGGTATTGCCTGAGCTGCTCAGGCCTGGGAAGGGCACGAAACATATGCCCAACCGAGTCTGTGCCCTTGCGGAGTACCCGAGAACCTGAGTGGCTTAGACCTGGGAAGTGCACAAAATGCAGGGCCCACTTTAGACAGTGCCCCTGCAGAGCACCCTGGAGCCTGAGCGTGTAGACCCAGGCAAGCACACACGCTGTGAGCGGGGGCAAACCCAGTGTGGTCCATCCACTGCGAGCACTCCCCACACACGCCAGCGATATTTGTTTGCAGTGTCCCTCCCTCCCCACAGCACAACTGAACAAGTGAGCCGAAATAAGTGACCACCTTTGCCCCCTTGTGTCAGGGTGGAAATTAGACCCTGAAGAGACTTGCAAACAGCAGAAGCCAAAATAAAGAAGAGCGCACTGCTCTGGAAGTGACAGGCACAGCAGATTAAAACCCTGTGGTCAACACTGACAAAGCATGGGAGGGGGCCTATAGACCTTGAGAACAAGTGCAGGCTGGAAAAAGGAACTACCTGAAACTGAGCTGACTCTACATGCCCACAACAGCTCCAGAGAAATGCCTAGATATATTTTTTGCTATTATCAATTTTGAATTTTAAATATAAGTTCTTTTGTACTCCTTGACTTTTCATTTTTATAACCTACAATTACTTTGCAAAAAAAGACCCCATTTTTAAAGCAAATTTCATATATTTATATTTTATAATTTTTGTGATAGATTTTGTTTCGTATTTTTAATTTTTTTTTTTGAGAGTCTAAACTCTACTCTAGATTTTTAATCTTTGCTTTTTGGTATTTGTTATCAATTGTGTACCTTTAAGGATCTAATCTCTTCAGTATCCATTTCCACTTAGGGGTGTGACTACTGGCTAGATTGGTCTCTCCCCTTTTGACTCCCTCTCTTCTCCTCCTGGTCACCTCTATCTCCCTCCTCCCTTTTATCCTCTCTGTGTAACTCTGTGAATCTCTTTGGGTGTTCCAGACTGTGGAGACACTTAGGGAACTGATTACTGGCTAGATTTCTCTCTCCCTTTTTGACTCCCCCTCTTCTCTTCCTGGTCACCTCTATCTCCCTCCTCCCTCTTTTCTCCATGTAACTCTGTGAACCTTTCTTGGTATCCCTTGCTGTGGAGAACTGTTTCACCATTAACCTAGATGTTTTATCTTTTGTGCTGTATGGATGGAGAAGTCTTGAGGCTACTGTAGAATAAAGCTGAAAGCCAGAGGCAGGAGGCTTAACGCCAAAACTTGAGAACATCAGAGAACTTCTGATTCCAGGGAACATTAATCGACAAGAGCTCACCCCAAAACCCCCATACCTACACCAAAACCAAGCTCCACCCAAGAGCCAACAAGTTACAGAGCAAGATAGACCATGCTAATTCTCCAGCAATGCAGGAACATAGCCCTGAGTATTAAAGTACAGGCTGCCCAAAGCCATGCCAAACCCATAGACACCCCAAAACTCACTATTGGACCCTTCCTTGCACTTCAAAGAGAAGAGATCCAGCTCCACCCACCAGAACACACATGCAATTTCCCCTAACCAGGAAACCTTGTCAAGCCACTAGTCAAATCCCACCCACAGGGAGCAGGCTCCACAATAACAAGAAACCACGAACATACAGCCTACAGAAAGGACACCCCAAATATAGCAATCTAAACAAAATGAAAAGGCAGAGAAATATTCAGTAGGTAAAGGAACATGCTAAATTCCCCCCACACCAAGCAAAAGAGGAGGATACAAGGAGTCTACCTAAAAAAGAATTCAGAATAATGATAGTAAAGATGATTCAAAATCTTGAAAACAAAATGGAGTTACAGATAAATAGACTAGAAACAAGGATTGAGAAGATGCTTGAAAGGTTTAACAAGGACATAGAAGAAATAAGGAAGAGTCAATCAATAATGAATAATACAATAACTGAGATCAAAAGCCCTCTAAAGGGAACCAACAGTAGAGTAACTGAGGCAGAAGAAAGGATAAGTGAGGTGGAAGATAGAATGGTGGAAATAAATAAAGCAGAGAAGAAAAAAAAATTAAAAGAAATGAGGACAACCTCAGAGACCTCTAGGATATGTTAAATCCCCCAACATTCGAATCATAGGAGTCCCAGAAGAAGACAAAAAGAAAGGCCATGAGAAAATGCTTGAGGAGATAATAGTTGAAAACTTCCCTAAATAATCACCCAAGTCCAAGAAATCCAGAGGGTCCCAAACAAACAGGGTAAAACCAAGGTAAAACACCTCAAGACACATATTAATCAAGCTAATGAAGATCAAACACAAAGAACAAATATTAAAAGCAGCAAGGGAAAAACAACAAATAACACACAAGCGGATTCCCATAAGGATAACAGCTGATCTTTCAATAGAAACTCTTCAGGCCAGAGGGAATGGTAGGACACCCTCAAAGTGATGAAATAGAAAAACCTACAGCCCAGATTACTGTGCCCAGCAAGGATCTCATTCAAATATGAAGGAGAAATCAAAAGCTTTACAGACAAGCTTTTTGCTTTTTTCTTACAGACAAGCAAAAGCTGAGAGAATTCAGCACCTCCAAACCAGCTCTTCAACAAGTGCTAAAGGATCTTCTCTAGACAGGAAACACAGAAAAGGTTTATAAACCCAAACCCAAAACAACAAAGTAAATGGCAATGGGGGTCATACTTATCAATAATTACCTTAAATATAGATGGGTTGAATGCCCCAATCAAAAGACAAGGACTGGCTGAATGGATACAAAAACAAGACCCCTTTTATATGCTGTCTACAAGAGATTCACCTCAGACCAAGGAACACATACAGACTGAAAGTGAAGGGCTGGAAAAAGATATTTCACGCAAAAAGGAGACCAAAAGAAAGCAGGGGTAGCAATACTCATAGCAGATAAAATAGGCTTTGAAATAAAAATCAGGAAAAGAGACAAAGAAGGGTACTACATAATGATCGAAGGATCAATCCAAGGAGAAGATATAACAATTATAAATATATATGCACCCAACATAGGAGCACCTCAATACATAAGGCAAATGCTAACAAGTATGAAAGGGGAAATTACCAGTAACACTATAATAGTGGGAGACTTTAATATCCCACTCATACCTATGGATAGATCAATCAAAGAGAAAATTAGCAAGGAAACACAAATTTAAAATTATACAATGGACCAGTTAGATCTAATTGATATCTTTAGGACATTTCACCCCAAAACAATGAATTTCAACTTTTTCTCAAGTACACACGGAACATTCTCCAGGATAGACCACATCCTGAGCCATAAATATGGCCTTGGTAAATTCAAAAAAATTGAAATAATTTCAAGTATCTTTTCTGATCACAATGCAGTAAGATTAGATGTCAACTACAGGATAGAAACTATTAAAAATACCAACATATGGAGGCTAAACAACATGCTTCTGAATAACCAACAAATCATGAAAAAAAAAGGAAATAAAAATATGCATAGAAACAAATGAAAATGAAAACACAACAACTCAAAACCTGCAGTGCTAAGGGGAAGGTTCAAAGCAATACAAGCTTACCTCAAGAAACAAGAGAAACATCAAATAAATAATCTAACTTTACACCTAAAGCAACTAGAAAAAGAAATCAAGAACCCCAAAGTTAGTAAAAGAAAAGAAACCATAAAAAAATCAGAGCAGAAATAAATAAAAAAGACACAAAAGAGACTATAGCAAAAATCAACAAACTAAAAGCTGGTTCTTTGAGAAGATAAATAAAATAGACATACCATTAGCCAGACTCATCAAGGAAAAAAGGAAGAAGAATCAAATCAACCAAATTAGAAATGAAAATGGAGAAATCACAACAGACAGCACAGAAATACAAAGGATCATAAGAGACTACTATCAGCAACTATATGACAAAAAATGGACAACTTGGAAGAAACGGATGAATTCTTAGAAAAGTATAACCTTCAAAACTGAACCAGGAAGAAACAGAAAATCTTAACAGACCCTTCACAAGCATGGAAATCAAAACTGAAATTAAAAAATCTCCCAACAAACAAAAGCCCAGGACCAGATGGATTTACAGGTGAATTCTACCAAAAGTTTAGAGAAAACCTAACATCTATCCTACTCAAACTCTACCAGAAAATTTCAAAGGAAGGTAAACTCCCAAACTCACTCTATGAGGCCACCATCACCCTAATACCAAAACCAGACAAGGATGCCACAAAAAAAGAAAACTACAGGCCAATATCACTGATGAACATAGATGCAAAAAATCCTGAACAAATTCTAGCAAACAGAATCTAACAACATATTAAAAAGATCATACATCATGACCAAGTGGACTTTATCCCACTTTATCCCAGGGATGCAAGGATTCTTCAATATTTGCAAATTAATCAAGGTGATATACCACATTAACAAATTGAAAGATAAAATCCATATGGTTATCTCAATAGATTCAGAGAATGCCCTTGACAAAATTCAACACCCATTTATGATAAAAACTCTCCAGAAAGCAGGCATAGAGGGACCAAACCTCAACATAATAAAAGCCCTATATGACAAACCCACAGCAAACATTATCCTCAATGGCAAAAAATTGAAAGCTTTTCCTCTAAAGTCAGGAACAAGACAAGGGTGCCCACTCTCACCACTACTATTCAACATAGTTTGGAAGTTTTGGCCACAGCAATCAGAGAAGAAAAAGAAATAAAAGGAATCCAGATTAGAAGAGAAGAAGTAAAACTTGCACTGTTTGCAGATGACATGATCCTCTACATAGAAAACCCTAAAGACTCCACCAGAAAATTACTAGAGCTAATCAAAGAATAATGTAAAGTTTCAGGATATAAAATTAATACACGAATCCCTTGGATTCCTATACACTAAAAATGAGAAAGCAGAAAGGGAAATTAAGGAAACAATCCCATTCACTATTGCGATGAGAAGAATAAAATATTTAGGAATAAATTTACCTAAAGAAACAAAAGACCTATATATAGAAAACTATAAAACCCTGATGAAAGAAATCAAAGATGACACAAATAGATGGAGGAATATACAATGGTCACGGATCAGAAGCACCAATATAGTGAAAATAAGTACACTACCCAAAGCAATCTATAGATTCAATGCAATCCCTATCAAGCTGCCAACAATATTTTTCACAGAACTAGAACAAATAATTTCACAGTTTGTATGGAAGCACAAAAACCCTCAAATAGCCAAAGCAATCTTGAGAAAGAAGATTGGAACTGGACAAATCAACCTGCCTGACTTCAGACTATACTACAAAGCTACAGTCACCAAGACAGAATGGCACTGGCACAAAGACAGAAATATAGATCAATGGAACAAAATAGAAAGCCCAGAGATGAATCCATGCACCTATGAACACCTTATCTTTGACAAAGGAGGCAAAAATACACAATGGAGAAAAGACAATCTCTTCAACAAGTGGTGCTAGGAAAACTGGTCAACCACATTTTAAAAAAGGGAAACTAGAACACTTTTTAACACCGTACACAAAAATAAACTCAAAATGGATTAAATATCTAAATGTAAGACCAGAAACTATGAAATTCCTGGAGAAAAACATAGGCAGAACACTCTGACATAAATCACAACAAGATCCTCTATGACCCACCTCCCAGAGTAATGGAAATAAAAGCACAAATAAACAAATGGGACCTAATTAAACTTAAAAGCTTTTGTATAACGAAGGAAAGTATAAGTAAGGTGAAAAGACAGCCTTCAGAACAGGAGAAAATAATAGCAAACAAAACAACTGACAAGGAATTAATCTCAAAAGTATACAAGCAGCTCATTCAGCTCAATACCAGAAAAATAAATGACTCAATCAAAAAATGAGCCAAAGAACTAAACAGACATTTCTCAAAGAAGACATACAAATGGCTAACAAACACATGAAAATATGTTCAACATCACTCATTATCAGAGAAATGCAAATCAAAACCACAATGAGCTATCATCTCATGCCGGAGAATGGCTGCCATCAAAAAGTCTATAAGCAATAAATGCTGGAGAGGGTGTGGAGAAAAGGGAACCCTCTTACACTGTTGGTAGGAGTGCAAACTAGTACAGCCACTATGGAGAACAGTGTGGAGATTCCTTAAAAAACTGGAAATAGAATTGCCATATGACCCAGCAATCCCACTGCTGGACATACACACTGAGGAAACCAGAACTGAAAGAGACACATGTATCCCAGTGTTCACTGCTGCACTGTTTACAATAGCTAGGACATGGAAGTAATCTAGATGTCCATCAGTGAATGGATAAGTTGTGATACATATACACAATGGAATATTACTCAGCTATTAGAAAGAATGCATTTGAATCAGTGCTAGTGAGTTGGATGAAACTGGAGCCTATTAAACAAAGTAATTCAGAAATGAAAACACCAATGCAGTATATTAAGGCATATATATGGAATTTAGAAAGATGGTAATGATGACCCTATATACGAAACAGCAAAAGAGACACAGATATAAAGAACAGACTGTTGGACTCTGTGGGAGAAGGTGAGGGTGGGATGATTTGAGAGAATAGCACTGAAACATGTATATTATCATACGTGAAATGGATGACCAGTCCAAGTTCAACGCATGAAACAGGGCACTCAAAACCTGTGCGCTGGGACGACCCAGATGGATGGGATGGGGAGGGAGGTGGGAGGGAGGTTTGGGATGGGGGACACATATACACCTGTGGCTGATTTTTGTCAATGTATGGTGAAAACCACCACAATATTGTAAAGTAATTAGCCTCCAAGTAAAATAAATTAATTTAAAAATATATTAAGACAAATGAAAATGAAAACAAAACAAAACAAAAATTATGAGAAGCAGCAAGAGAGATTTGGAAGCAGTGATTTTCTTTAAACTTATGGTGATAGGCACCTACATTTTATAAAGTAAGTAGTGTGTATCTGCTAATCCCAAATTCCTAATTCATCCCCCACTTTGGTAACCATATGTTTGTTTTCTATGTCTGTGAGTCTATTTCTATTTTTGTATTTTAGATTACACATATAAATGACAACACATGAATGATATCATGAGGTATTTGTCTTTCTCTGACTTACTTTACTTGGTGTGATAATCCCTAAGCCCATCCCTGTTGCTGCAAATGGATTACTTCATTCTTTTTAATGGCTGAGTAATATTTCATTTTTTGATGTGTGTGTGTGTGTGTGTGTGTGTGTGTGTGTGTGTGTAAACAGAACATCTTCTTTATCCATTCATCTGTTGATGAGCATTTAGGTTGTTCCCATATCTTAGCTATTATAAATAGTGCTGTGCTGCTATGAACATTTGGGTGCATGTGTCTTTTTGAATTAGGATTTTTTACCTTTTCCAGATATATACCCAGGAGTGGGATTGCTATATCACATGGTAACTCTATTTTTAGTTTTTTAGGGAAACTCTGTACTGTTCTCCACAGTGGCTGTAGCAATTTACATTCCCATTAATAGTGTAGGAGGGTTTGCTCTTCTCCACCCTCTCTTCTGCATTTATTATTTGTAGATGTTGAGTATCTTTTCACGTGCGTCTTGACCATCTGTATGTTTTCACACATTTCTCTTTAGAGAAATGTCATGTAGGTCTTCTGTCCATTTTTTAATTGGGCTGTTTTTATGATATTGAGCTGTATGAGCTGTTTACATATTTTGGAAATGAACCCCTTGTCAGTCACATCATTTGTAAATACTTTCTCCCATTCTATAGGTTGTCTCCTTGTTTTGTTTTGGGTTTCCTTTGCTATGCAAATGCTTTTAAGTTTAGTTATGTCCCATTTGTTTGCTGTTTTTTCCATTACTCTAGGAAACACATCCAAACAAATATTTCTATGATTTATGCCAAAGAGCATTCTGCCTATGTTTCCGTCTAGTAGTTTTATAGTATCCCATCTTGCATTTATGTCTTTAATCTATTTTGAGTTTACTTTTTTCATGGTATTAGAATATGTTCTAATTTTATTCTTTTACATGCACCTGTCCAGTTTTCCCAGAACCACTTACTGAAGAGATCGTCTTTTCTCTATTGTGTATTCCTGCCTCCTTTGTCATAGATTAATTGATGGTAAGTGTGTGGGTTTATTTCTGGATTTTCTATCCTGTTCTATACTTTCTTTCCTGTCCCATATCATTTTGGTTACTGTAGTTATGTAGTCTGCAGTCGGGAAGCATGATTTTTCCAGCTCTATTTTTCTTTCTTGAGGTTGCTTTGGCAATTTGGGGTCTTTTGAGTGTCTATACAAATTTTAATATGTTTTGTTTTAGTTCTGTGAAAAATGCCCTTGATAACTCGATAGGGATTGCATTGAATCTGAGATTGCCTTGGTAGTATGGTCATTTTAACAGTATTGATTCTTCCTGTCCAATAATATAGTATATCTTTCCTTTGTTTGTGCTGTCTTCAAGTTCTTTCATCGATGTTTTACAGTCTTCAGAGTAGAGATCTTTTGCCTTCTTAGGTAGATTTTTTCCCTATGTATTTTATTCTTTTTGATGCAATGGTAAATGGGATTGTTTCCTTAATTTCTGGCTGATAGTTTGTTGTCACACATAGAAATGCAACAAATTTCTGTACATTAATTTTGTATTCTGCAAATTTACCAAATTCATTGATGAATTCTAGTAGTTTTCTTGTATTGTATTTAGGATTTTCTATGCACAGTATCATACTCCAAGGATCATTTCATATGTTTTTCTTGGAGACTAGTCATTTTTGACTTCACGGAAAAATTATTATTAGTTGAATTAGCTCATTTTTTCTCAATTTCTTTCTAAGTGCTTGTTTCAGGGAAATGCTGACTTAACTTAGTCTTTATTATGAGATACAAATTCTATGAAATCTACCCACATATTTACTTAGTAATGACTTGATGAATTTAATGAAGGCAGAGTCTCTCATTAAACGTGACTGATTCTCTCTGAACAGAGCTGAATATATACCATTAATCAGTCAATAAATTAATTGTTTGCCCCTGCTGTTATTCAAAGAGAAAAATCAACTCTTCATTTAAGCTAGCGATGCTTACAGGTCTAAACAGAGGGTCACGTACCAAAACATTCTATCTAGGCTGTGAGATGCTTCTTACTGACCACTGCTCTAGGGTAGCTGCTGGCATTTTTTTCTATGTCCTCTTAGCTGCTGTTGCTTTTATTTGTCTATGACAGACAGTGAAGGACCTTCTAGGATCCTATTATAGATACAACCTCAATCATAGCATGGATGTCCTCTGCAATCAAAAAAAAAGGCAAGTGCAAACAAGGTTCCACCAGACTTGTATGCATGTTAACACAAGTTTTCCAGAGATTCTTCCTTTAGGGAAACATTTACAAAAGCTCCAGATCGTCAATGCTGCCCACAATAAATGTAAATTTTCCATATTTTTCTATTTACTAAATCATGTATCTTCAGTTTGAATATTCAAGATATCCAGTTCTGGAAAAACAAGTGGCCTATTTGTGTCAGCTCATTAATTCTGGATTTATTTATTTACACATAAACTACAAAGGCCTCACTATTTTCTGGCTACAACTATGGAGGGTGCAGAAGAGAAGAGAAACAAGGTTCCTGCTATGCCAGAAATGAAACTGTTAGTCACTCACTCATGTCTGATTCTTTGTGACCACATGGACTATAGCCTGCCAGGCTCTTCTGTCCATGGCATTCTCCAGGCAAGAATACTGGAGTGGGGTGCCATTCCCTTCTCCAGGATATCTTCCTGACCCAGACATCAGACACAGGTCTCCTGCCTTGCAGGCAGATTCTTGTTCTGAGCCACCAGGGCCAGAAACCCTTAAGAAAAAGCAAAATGATTTTGCAGAGATTAAGATCAAGTACCTGAGAAAGAAGTTTGCCCAAAAGATGCTTCAACAGGCAAGGAGGAATCTTATCTATGAAACAGCTAAGTACTATCACAAGGAATACAGGCAGATATACAGAAATGAAATCCAAATGGCTAGGATGGCAGGAAAAGCTGGCAACTGCTATGTACCTGTGGAACCCAAATGGGCGTTTGTCATCAGGGTCAGAGTTATTCGTGTTGTGAGCCCAGAGGATCAAAAGGTGTTGCGGCTTATTAGGATCTGTCAGATCTTCAACAGCAGCTTTGTGAAACTCAACAAGGTTTCAAATAACATGCTGAGAATTGTGGAAGCATACATTGCATGGGGATATCCAAGTGTTGTTATGGCCAAATCAATATGAAGTGAATTGCCCTGATAGATAGCATGCTGGTTGCTTGACCTCTAGGCAAATATGGCATAAGGATCTGATTCATGAGATCCTTACTCTTGAAAAATGTTTCAAAGAAACAAACAACTTCCTGTGGCCCTTCAAATTGTCTTTTCTAGGAGATGGAATGAAGAAAAAAATCACGTGTTTTCTTGAAGGTGGAGATGCTGGCAACAGGGACAAGCTGATCAACAGGCTTTTTAGAGGAATGAACTAAGTTATCTACCATGATTATTTTTGTATCTGGTCAGTTAATAAACAGTGAATGCTTTCAAATTGAACTGTAAAAAAATACAAAGGCCTCCTCATTCTGTGGTCAGTGCAGTGAACAGAAGGAATTAGGCTGGGTTTCTTGGTATAGAAGCCACACACTAGTCTGCTGTGTAAAATCAGGGCAAGTTACAGCACCTCTGCATTCCAGTTTCTTCATTTGCTAAGTCAATACAATCATGCTAGATTATACTTGGAGAACTGATCTTTGATCCAATTAAGAAAAGATCCCTCCAAAGCAAACTGTGGCAATATTTGTTTATGTCCTGGCAATGTTTCAAAAGATGTTCTTTTGAAGAGAGAAGCAACAAGTATGAGGTACTTAGATGTAAAATTTAATACTTGCCTTACATTTTCAAAAGAGTTTTCAGGTATACAACATCATTTATAGTTATAAGATTTAAAAGGAACAGAGACTTTTACTTACATTTTATAAATAATGACACTGAAACTCAGAAAATTTAAAAGATGAACCCTAGTGTAGTATCCAGGTACTTAAGAGACCTAGACCCTGGGCCAGATGATCCAGTTGCTAATTATTGTCCAATTGCTTGTTGGGTTTCCTTATTAAGTCCTGCTGTCTTAAGCCAGATTACTTAAACCAAACTTCAGTTATCCCAATTCTGAAAGACGAGAACCATATTTTCTCTGTCAGGCGAATGGTGTAAAAATGAAACTTCAGTGTATGAGGCCCTGAAATGCCCCTGGGATATACAGTGGTAAATAAATTTAACTAGGGATATTGTGGAAAGGATTTGATGAGGTGATGGCAATATACAGTGACCAAGTGAACAGTGGGGCCAGCTAAACAAATATCTAGAGTTAATTGAAATCAATGTGTTTATTTCTGCCAATTGTACCCTTTGATTTTGGGATAATTCCATTTCATTTAACTTTCTTACTGATAATGTGCCAGAGGTACAAAGGTTTTTACTGTCACATTAGCCTTTTTCTCATGGGATTTTGGAACTTAGAAATTAAATAAACATTTCAGCTAAGTAGACAGTGAAGAATTAAGTCAATTTTATAGCCTTTATGGTAAGATCTGCTGATATTTTAATGAGGCCTTGTTTATGCCTGGTACTGGGCAAACCTTTAATACGTGTATTACTTAGTTAATCAATCAACTCCATTTTAAAGTGAGAAAACAGAAGTACAGAGATGTATTGGGTTGGCCAAAAAGTTTCTTTGGTATTTTCCAGAAGATATTACAGAAGAACGTAAACAAACTTTTTGGCCAACCCAATAACATTCCGGCTTAAAGCTGAGGTTCAAAAGTGAGTCTGTTTGCCAGAGTTACAGATCTTTTTACCTACTTGTTTATACCAAGACCTTCCTAGTCAGGAATTATGCTGGGTACTGAGAATACAGTGGGGGGAGGGGGGCGGGGGGGAAACAGGCGATGAGTCCATCCTCTGGGTACAACTTGCTTTTGTACTTGATTGTTCATTTATCCAGTATGCATTAAGTACTGGGTTCAGACTCCTTTCCAGGTGCTGGACAGACAACTAGACTTCACAGAGATGATCCTTTAGGAAACTTAGTGTTCCTGGGAAGAGGAGGCATGTGGACAAGCAGCAACACAGTGTCACGTGTACTCCTCTTGAAGAAAGAAATCCTATGGGAGCATAAAGCAAGGAAGGGGTCATTCTGACTGGGGAATACTTGTGACATGTCTTAAGTGGCTGATGTATGAAGGTGGGACACTCCATTTCAAAAGGCCCATCTTTCAGACATTTAACTATTTCCCCTAAGATTCACCTTTTTGTCTCTTTTTTTGTCTTCCCCATCTTTGCTCTCCTCATCTAGACAGAGACCATACAAACAAAACCTGCATCACTAGCTGAGTTAGGATCCATCTGGGTAGCAAGTGGGTGACCAACAGAAGCCGATCTGGTCACCAAGCTGAGCCAGAAGTGTTTACTCATGACCTTCTCTTCACTGAGACAATACTTCTAGTCTAGTCAAACTGGGGGATTTAGGATGGAGACAAACAGAATACTGATCCTAGGTAGTTAAGATGCCTATCTAAGGAATCATTTCAGTGAGCCCAGACTCTTGTCTCTTCCCATACGTAGAAAAGCACTAAAATCATTAACTTGAGATGTCTGATTTTTTTGTGATTGGCAGTAATCTTTGGATGTTTGACTACTTTTTTTTTTTTTTTTTTTTTTTTGAGCAAAATCTCCTATATATTCTGGTTCCTCTTTAACGTCTTTGGAATTGTTCTTCGGAGACATCTTCCCTGGATTTAGTTCTCACTAATGACCCCAAATAAAACATAATTTTCAATTTTTAGGTTGTACATTTTTTTTTTTCAATGAACAAGTTTCTTCTGATGCATCTAAAGCCCTCCTTAACAGTTATTTCTTTTCCTTTGCCATCTCCCCAGTAGCATGCTCAATGTGTGGGTCTTCTTTAGACTTAAAAATGAATGTAAGAGACTGTTCTCCTGCCCCAAGGTGAAAGCTGCGAGGCTTTGCCACAAGGCCACAGAAGCAGAGCCCAGACCCCAGACCCCAGGTCCCCCCAGAAGCTGACTGAGCCCCTTTGTAACTGCTGCAAAGGCCCCCAGATAATCACAAGCAGGCTTCCTGAACCCCAAATTAGTCAAAGATGCCCACCCTGGTAATCACCTTATAACACCCTAAGCAATCACCTTTATGCCAGTCTTCCAGCAGGAGTTTTCTTTGTCTTGAGGCAATAAAAATTGGCTACTAACCCATAAAAACTGTCGACTCTCTCTGGTTTGTCAGGAGGTCAGCCCACTGCACTCACAGTGCCCACATTATTTCTGCTCTTTGTTCTTAATAAACTCACTCCCTTCTGAAATGCTCTGTGTCTGGGAATTCTTTTCCAACCTGCATTCAGACTGACTCAACAGAAATCATATTTACAAACCAGTGGAAGCTTTAGCAGTACCCAGTCAACTCACTCCCACATAATAAAAGTACATTTTAAACAAATAAAAGGAAGTTTCTTCTCTCAGATGTATAATCCTCAAGTTTGGCCTTTAATGGAGTAAGATTATAATGCATTTGCTCCAGTGAAAAGAAAACTGTTTTCATTTTTGACAGCAGGGGAAAAAATGATGTTGAATGTAAAAAAATGTGTAATTTTTTTCTCCCAATGGGTATCTTCTTTCAAGTGTATTTATTTGCAAATTCTTGCACATTTTAAATGTCTGATAGGATTGATAAATGAAAGCCTAGGTTTAATGGCACCCCACTCCAGTACTCTTGCCTGGAACATCCCATGGATGGAGGAGCCTGGTAGGCTGCAGTCCATGGGGTCGCCAATAATCGGACATGACTGAGCGATTTCACTTTCACGCATTGCAGAAGGAAATGGCAGCCCACTCCAGTGTTCTTGCCTGGAGAATCCCAGGGACGGGGGAGCCTGATGGGCTGCCATCTATGGGGTTGCACAGAGTCAGACACGACTGAAGTGACTTAGCAGCAGCAGTAGCAGGTTTATTTTGCAAATAATTTTATGATCTACATTACGTTTTAGGAAAAAAATAAAAATTGTCTCTGTGGTATAAACACTTTGTTTTTCAGAAGCTAGATAAAATTTCTTGTTTAGGCTTTTCTTATTATCTGTTCTTAAGGTTTACATATATTCAGAACAAGGATATTATGCAGAAAGGTTAAAAATTATTCATCTAGTTACCTAAGAAATTTATCTACACTAAAACTGGTGAGGATAAAGGCACATAAAGGCGCAAATTAAAATGAAATAAACTTAACAATGTACTAAGCCGCCCTGCAGTTTTGGGCTTGGTTGCTCTTCTGAAGACAGTGTGAGTCTGGCTAAGCTGAGAGAGTCTGCAGCAAGAATGTGAAGCCCAACTTTGGCAGACTAACTCCTCCATCTGGGCTACAAGGCTTTCCCATGTGTAGAACATACCAATGATAACACTCACATAATTTACAATAACCTTACAGAGACAACTAACAGTATACTCGGGGCACATCTTATTGAGCATTGCTGTAATGGAAAATTCACTATTTATCCAGAATCAAAAGCTTGGTTCTAGAACCAAAACTCTCATGCCCATTGAACAGAGGCATAAGTGAGCTACGTCATGCTTTACCCAAAGGCAGATTTCTATGCTGTCAAAGTGATGCTGTGGACTTCATCTCCCACTGGCATGGGAATCATTTGGCCATTTTCCTTCCCTAGATTGAGAACTTTTTAATTCCCTCAATGCAAATGTGAATTTCCCTCTGTTTCACCCATGTTAAACACATAATAGTATACTTTTGTGTCTTTTTAAACATTTCTAACAATAAAATAGGTGTAGAAACACCCAGAAAATGGGATCCATCAGAGGAAGGAGAAAGAACCCATGTTGGAAACAGCACAAGAGGGAAAGAGCTCCCCTTAGTTGTTTGTATGGATCTGTCCCAGGTGCTTATTGGAACCTTACAAATCTCGAACTTCTGAATGCCTGGATTAAGTTCTTGGCAAAAGAATATGTTTTGGGCACCCTGACAAAGACAATGGGCACATGGAGAGATGAGAAAAATGTATCTGTGTTTGCTAAGCTGATCTTGGAAGTTTCATTGCCTTTGGAGTAAGTGAATCCTCTTGATCACCTTGCCCAGTTCCAGTCTTCCCAGAGAAAGGTAAAGGTTTCAACATTTGGCCACTGGGAGTGTCATTATCACTGGTAAGGCTATCTTTTCACTATACAAATGATAAGATTATTGCTGCCTGAAAACTGTGGTAAGTTGTTTCAAGATCTTTGAAGCAAAGCTACTGAGTGAGTCATGGCATTATTCTTGACCAGTGTGTAATGGTGCAGGCCATGGTCTTTCAGGTAGAAGAAGCCATGGGCTGGGGCCACTTCCCTTTCCTCCCCCTCCCATCCTTTAACTGAGAGGGATGGGAGGAGGGGGTGCTCAGGGGTCCAATAAGGTGTTCATGTTCTCCCACTACAAAATGACTGTCTGGGTTCCAAGCAACTTTTCTCTCCCCACAAAAATTTGCCCTGGTAGCAAACTCATAACACCTTTTCAGGCAGACAGGCAGCCTTTAAAAGTTTTCTGGCAAGGCTGAGAGCCAGGAGATTATTTAGATTTACTCTCAGATTATTTAGATTTACTATTTGTCTACGATTATATTCAGAGTAGATATGACTACAGGACTCCTGTATAACTGCTAGAAACTGCCACTGTTCTGGCCAACTTTGGATACCTTATTATAAGTATAAAACATTCATTTCATCAAGTCATTTCTTACATGTCTTCAAGTTATCATTCTCCATTCTTATAAGAAATAAGAATTGATTTTAATTTTATCCTAACCAAAATGCTTTCTGCTCCCTGAATATAGTTCTTTACAGTTGAATAGCACCAGAAACTGGCAGTTTTTAAATTTCTTTTCCTCCACTTTGATGATTTACATGGTATCAGTTCAGTTCAGTTGCTCAGTCATGTCCAACTCTTTGCAACCCCATGAATCGCAGCATGCCAGGCCTCCTTGTCCATCACTAACTCTCAGAGTTCACTCAGATTCACATCCATCGAGTCAGTGATGCCATCCAGCCATCTCATCCTCTGTCGTCCCCTTCTCCTCCTGCCCCCAGTACCTCCCAGCATCAGGGTCTTTTCCAATGAGTCAGCTCTTCGCTAGAATAATTACCTCTGTGATAAAGGCACCACCATGATGAGAAATAAAACCTGCCTGATCTTTAGAGTCTTAGTTTAAAGAGACTTCTCTAGGAGTGATAAGCAAAGTGGTCTTCTGGTATAATGATGTTTAATGGTGGAACTGACAGTAAACTGACATTCAATACAGATTCAGGAAACCTGACTTATGCTAAAAACAAATTTTAATAGGAAAATCTTGAAACTCGAATTTTAAAGACTACAACTGAGATTCATGTTGAGGTTTGATAGAAAACAACAAAATTCTGTATAGCAATTATCCTTCAATAAAAATTAAATTTAAAAAGTTACAGCTGAAATATAACCATTCCTTAATAGTTGGTTAATCTCAGAAATTTTATTTTGATCTCTGAACTTGTTATTTTCTCACTGTGCACACCCTTTCTTTGAAAATAAAAATTTCCACTTTGCTTAAAACTCTAACCAGTCAATATTCACAATGTATTGATGTGATAAAAGGATAGAAAAATTGCTATGAATGTGATTCTCTTTGAAGACTGAAATTTCTTGAGGAAATGAATCAAACATTTCCTGAGTTGGAGTTAATATAAAGCAAAATATATAAACATGGTAAATTTACAGTTAGTTGTACTAAAGATAACACTTTCAGATTGATGGAAAAGAGAGAGCCTCTCTTTCGAGTTGAGAAAAGAGAAAGGAACACTGATATGTGACAATACATGAGGAAACTGAGTTTCAGATGTCTAATAAATACACGAAAAGATGCTCAACACTGCTCCTTGTTAGAGAAATGCAAATCAAAACTACAGTGAGATATTTCACACCACTCAGAATGGCCATCATGAAAAAGTCTACAGACAACAAATGCTGGAGATGGTGTGGAGAAAAGGGAAGTCTCTTGCACTGCTGGTGAGGAATGTAAATTGATGCAGCCACTATGAAGAACAGTATGGAGATTCCTTAAAAAACTAGGAATAAAACTACCATATGACCCAGTAATCCCACTACTGGGCATATACACCCTGAGGAAACCATAATTGAAAAAGACATAGGTACCCCAGTGTTCATCGCAGCACTGTGCATAATAGCCAGAACATAGAAGCAACCTAGATGAATTGATTAAAACATTGACAGATAAATGGATAAAGAAGTTGTGGTATATATACCCAATAGAACATTACTCAGCTGTAAAAAGGGATGCATTTGAGTCAGTTCTAATGAGGTAGATGAACCCAGAGCCTATTGCACAGAGTGAAGTAAGTCAGAAAGAGAAAGACAAATATAACATACTAATGCATATATATGGAATCTAGAAAAATGGTACTGATGATCCTACTTGCAGAGCAGCAAAGGAGAGGCAGACATGAAGAACAGACTTTTGGACATAGTAGGGGAAGGAGAGGGTGGGGTGATCGGAGAGAATAGCATTGAAACATACACAATACAATATGCAATACAGATAGCCAGGAGCAATTTGCTGTATGATGCAGGGAACCCAAAGCTGGCGCTCTGCGACAACATAGAGGGGTGGGATGGGGAGGGCGGCGGGAGGGAAGTTCAAGAGGGAGAAGACATATGTATACATGTGGCCAGTTCATGTTGATGTATGGCAGAAACCATCACAATATTGTGAAGCAACTATCCTCTAATTAAAAATTTTAAAAGAGAAAATAAAGAAAAAAAATTAACAGTTTCACAAAGAGTCAGGGAAGTGGCTGGCACTGTGGGAATTGTCGAGATGTAGTCCCAAGGATGGTTCACAAGAGACAGCCCCTCCTGTAACTCCCCTGGGGGCTGTTCTAATTGAATTGGACAAGAAAGAGAGTGGAGATTTACTGCCACCAGCAAGCTAATCCCTTACCAGTGCTAAGAGGAAGAAGGAGCAGAGAGTCACCATTATGGCGATCTCCATATCAGGGAACTGTTGCACTCTTAACTGTTTATCCTCCAGATCTAGGCGTCATGTTGGAAGTGAGCAGGATTCCTTTCGGAAACACATCATCAGAGGGTCAATTTCTTAAAGGACCCACTTCCCATATGAATTGTGCTGAACAGCCTGTGGCTGTAATCATCAATGGGGAGATTAGGAGAGCAGTCAAAACATGGTACCTCATAAACTGCACTCAATAAGCAGAGCCACAACCCAAATCAAGAATGTGTGTCTTGTGAATGAATTTCAATTTGTTTTCAATTGAGCTTCTGTTCATGCTTCTCCTTTCTCCCCCATGCCCCCTTTTTTTTGCCTGGCAAAAAAAAAAAAAAAAAACGAGTGAGCTGGCAGGAGTGACAGGATGGCAGGGAGGGGAACTGGAACAAAGAGGTGTCACCAGCAGATAGCACTCCCCACGTCCCTGCTGTTTGTCGAATGTTCACTGCAATTAAATTACTGTGTTTAAATTCGGTCGTTTGATCTGTACAAGATCCTCGAAAGTAAAACAGACTCAGAGAGGTTAAGAAAATTCACCCGAGGTCACACTGCTGTGTGGTCATGGAACATGCTTTAGGCAGTTTAAACGGTAGATACACCAACTTTCAAGAGATCTCCTGCCCAGGAAGATGACAACAGGGGCTCTTTGCCTCACCAAGGGGATGTAGGCAGTGGCCCTTCCAAGTGTCGGCAAGTCATCAGCATATATATAATCTGCCTATCAGGTTTTTTTTTTTTAATTTTTAAAAAAGTTTTAATTGAAGGATAATTGTTTTACAATGCTGCCTTGGTTTCTGCCATACAACAATATGAATCAGTCACGGGAGAGTGAACATTGCTCAGTCATGTCCAACTCTCTGAGACCTCAGGGACTGTAGCCTGCCAGGCTCTTCTGTCCATGGAATTCTCCAGGCAAGAACACTGGAGTGGATTGCCATTTCCTTCTCCAGGGGATCTTCCCGACCCAGGATAGAACCCAGGTCTCCTGCCTTGTAGGCAGATTCTTTACTGTCTGAGCCGCTATATATTCCTGTTATCAGTTAAGAGGAAATCGCTTCTAGGCCTCTCGTAGATGAAAAGATATTAAGGGTTACGCCCATTCTTGCTACCATCTTAAATTCTAGAAAATTTTATCCACTCTAGAAAATTTTATGTAATCACTACCCTTTGTAGTGATGGAGAAAGACCAAATGAGAGTAGAGCCTGTTTTCTGTACATCAGGTTATTTGCATTCTCCTTTTTGCTTCTTCTGTGCTCAGGTGTGGGTAGTTAACTCTTAGACTAAGTATAGTGAGGAAAGAGAAGGGAGCATCTTTTTTTTAATAGTTGGAGGAAAAAGAGAAGGGCAAAACAAGAACAATGGCATAGTCTTTTCAGAAACCCAAGATCTTTTTAACTTGTAAATGTGTTCAGTTCATGCATATTCAATCTAATATCACAGTTGCTGACCCTGAAATAGAATTTTGAGGATAGTATTTTACAAATAAGGCAGAAGGCAAGTGATTTCTGCCCCCCTACCCCCACAATTTGAAAATCACATACTATTTCAAGACTATTTTGATTCAAGACTAATATGAATCTTCATATTGAACTTGAGAGGCAGAAGCAAATTGATTGATGCATATATAAGTGAGGTGAAAGGGCTAAAACAATTCTGGACTTAACTGGAAAAATAAAATTATCTTATCCTTAAATGACTAAGTCTTAGAGACATTTCCCATATACATGAAGTAATGGATTTTAAGATGTTATGAAGATTTTAAAATAAGTTGAAGTGCTTTTATAGAAATTCATCCTAATATAAACTAGCTTTTAAAAATTATCTTTATTTTTATTTGTACTTTAAAAATCACCTTGAGTAATTTTAAAGTATTTTAATTAAAAAATTAAATATGCCTATTCCAGCTTTCAGTGACATTTAAATGATGAAAACTTGCACCCAACGGACTAAGATTATTCACTTCTCAACATTGATCTTTGATAATGAACTTTGCAAATTACAGTTTATTTCTTATGTGTGAAGCAGGGATCCCTACAAGTAACTCCATTTGCACTAAAACATTTTGTATTTTTTTTTTTAAAGAAGGTAGGACAAGGGAGAAAAACTAACAGATTAATATGAGTCTATGAGTCTCTGATTCATTTTTCAAAGAGAATGTTTCCAAAATCTGCTGTATCTTTCCATGCCAGGTTAGACTTTAACAAAGTTAATATTTTTAAGTGCAAAGTTTTAAGTAGTTTAGAAATGAACATAGAATGAGGTGATGGCAATGTTTTAAATAGAATCCTCGAAGGAGAACTTTAAAGGTGTCTAATACATATCAGCTAAATTTAGAGTAAGCAAGCTTTTCTAAGCTGTGTTGTGTGCAGAAAGGTTTATTTGACTGAGGAGATAGACTTAATGTGATTCTTCTTAATGAGCCAAGGAGTGGAATGTGCCCTAAGACTTCCTGCCAGTCCTTTTCTGTGCTCCACAGTTTATGTATGAGCTTGTACCCAAAACAGTTGTTGTTGTTTAGGTGTTAAGTCATGTCAGACTCTAGCCCACCAGGCTCCCCTGTCCATGGAATGTCCCAGGCAAGAATATGGAGTAGGTAGCCATTTCCTTCTGCAGAGGATCTTCCCAACCCAGGGATCAAGCTTGTGTCTCCTGCATTGGCAGGCGGATTCTCTACCACTGAGCCACCAGGGAAGCCCACCCAAAAGAATGCCCAGGTACTATTTGCAAGTGGGCTTTGCTATATGATTAGCAGAAGGAACACGTTTCGAACTGACATTTCACAAGTTTCAAAGGGAGGACACTGACATTTTTTTGAGTACCTCTGGGATGTTGCCACTGGTTCCCTTTGGTTTATCTAGTGAGAGAACCAGTTTAAGCTATGAAAGGAGTTTCCTCCTCTTCCTAAACCACAGAAAGACCTTTGGGTATTTCTTCTCAGTCTTGACACTTAACTCACCAACACAGGCTCAGACCAAAGCATTTAGCAAGATGTAGGATGCTCAAAAGTCTCTCTCAATTGGGAGTAGTTCTGTCCCCCAGAGAGTATTTAGCAATGTCTGTAGGAAAAACTGAGGAAGGGGAGTGCTGCTGGCAACTGGGACAGAGACTGGGGATGAGGCCACACCTCTTGGAGAGCACAGGACAGCTCCACCACAGAGAGTTATCAGGTCTGAAGGGTCAATCTCTGGAGGTTAACAAACCCTGCTGCAGACCAGGGGGGAAACATCAATATAATACATTACCTCACACGGCCAAGGAACAATAACTGAAGGCAAATCCCTCTAGTCCAGAGGTACACAGAAGCACTGTGGTATTCCTGCCATATTGCATGAGTCCTGAGAAGGAGGTTGGGCACATAAACTGCTCTGATAACTTCTTTAAATGGCTCCATATGTTTAGGTGAAATTTTTAAATTCCATTAATACCTTTATAGTGAATGCCTTGATTACCATAGACGTAGAGAGGAATCATGTGGTAAGAGCCTGTATTAAAAAGCAGTGGCTGCTTCATTTTTTAAATTTATTTTTTATTGAAGGATAACTGCTTTACAGAATTTTGCTTTTTTCTGTCAAACTTCAACATGAATCAGCCATAGGTATACATATATCCCCTCCCTTTTGAAACTCCCTTCCATCTTCCTCCCCATCCCATCCCTCTAGGTTGATACAGAGCCCCTGTTTGAGTTTCCTGAGCCATACAGCAAGTTCCCCATTGGCTATCTATTTTACATGTGGTAATGTAAGTTTCCATGTTACTCTTTCCGTTTATTTCACCCTCTCCTTCCCTCTCCCCATGTCCATAAGACTATTCTCTATGTCTGTTTCTCCTTTGTTGGCCTGTAAATAAATTCTTCAGTACCATTTTCCTAGATTCTGTACATGTGCATTAGAATACAGTATTTATCTTTCTCTTTCTGACTCACTTCACTCTGTATAATAGGTTCTCGGTTCATCTACCTCATCAGAACTGACTCAAATGCATTCCTTTTAATGGCTGAGTAATATTCCTTTGTGTATATGTACCACAACTTCTGTATCCATTCATCTGTTGATGGACATCTAGGTTGCTTCCATGTTCTGGCTATTGTAAGTACTGCTGCAATGAACAATGGGATACATGTATCTCTTTCAGTTTTGGTTTCCTCAGGGTACATGCCTAGGAGTGGGATTGCTGGGTCATATGGTGGTATTATTCTTAGTTTTTTAGGGAATCTCCATACCATCTTCCATATATATCTTATATATAACATGCTATGTAGTTTCATGGGCTTATAATTTTTACATTGATTTTTGAATAGGAAATATATGCAAATAGTTCAAAATTTAAGGGTTACCAAAGAGCTTACAGGAAAAATTAGTATCTCTTTCCTTCCCTGTTTCCAGTAAGTAAGGTCCCTTCCCTCAAGGCAAATCCTATTAACAGTATTTTATTTATGATATTGTTAGTTAGAATAGGGAAACAAGGGTCTCAGATGGCAGTCGGAGGAAGCAGCGACTAGAAAAACAAAAAAGTCTGCAAAAAGGGGAAGCCATGGACTGGAGGGGAAACTCTGGTGAGAAAATATGCCCAACAAGTCCCCTTTCCTAAAAGCATGCCTGTTTCCCAGAAAGCATGTCCCCTTCCCTGCTGGTCTTGGGCATATGCAGGTTATTCCCTATCTGCATAGCGTGTAACCTATGAGGTCTCAGGAACCCCTCAGGAGTAGGGTACAAGGGATATAAAAGAGGGAAGCCAAACTAGCACAGGGCCACTCCTGTGGGGTGACCCACTCTTAATGGTGTCAAAAGTGTACTGCTTGCACAATAAATGTTGCCTGCTTGAGCTATAACTGTTGGTCATTTCAATTCTTTGCTACAATGAGACAAGAAGTGAGGAAGAAGGACCAACCAGATAGTATGTATCCTTTGCCCTTATGGACATGTGTGTTTATAATGTTAAGTTAACGTTTATTGTTATCTACATGTCCAAACTGATAAGATCTTTAAATACATTATCTCATTTAATCCTCACATCAACTAAGGGTTAGAAAATATTTAAGTTAAATATCTGAGTTATGTTATGAACAGAATTTTATAGGTCAAAAATAGTCAAATACCAACAAGTCATATGGTTGGATCTAATTTAGGTAAGTGGGAGATTTCCATTTTATGTAGCAAGGAAGGGAAGGTATCCTGAAAACTTTCCACTGAACTCTGTAGCTGAGTTTTCAATAAAGGGAAATTCCCAGAAGATGAGTATAAATTGGGAAATGAAATCAGCCAGAAACCTGAGGGCTGGAGGTATAACATTCATGAAAAACCAGGAGATAAAGCCTTTGAGCTCATAGAGAAAGTGGAGGGTTCACAGGAAATGGAATTAAAACTTTTATAAAAAGCAGGGAACTTTGAGTAACTACAGTCTCAGTTAAAGGGAAATTTAGAAAAAAAAAATCTGTCCTTCAGCACATATAGGCATGGAAAGAACTTGTCTTTCTTGGTTTGGGCTCCAGGTGGAGGAAACACAAAGGGCTTCCCTAGGAATTCATCACCCTTGGAGGGGGGCATTTTTAGCTAGAATTTGAGATTCTAATCTATGCTACCCATCTAGAGTGTGAAATTCTAGTTAAGGAAATAGCATGAAAGGGGTTTGGGCTGGGGATACGCCTGATAGATCTGTCAGAAGCAATCACACAACCGCTGTATAAAGAGTCCTCTTCAATCCAGACCAGAAAAGATGCCCACAGGCAAAGTATCACTTACATGAAATAAAAATACAGTAACAAGACACAGGGGGGAAGAGGAGATTTAAGATTCAAAACAACAAATACAACTTCTAAACTTAACTTATTTGATCACTGAAACAAAAGTCTCAATGGGAAAGTCAAACAGCAGTTCCGACACAGATAATAGAAAATCATTGAAATCAAAGATGAAGCTGAGGAAAGATAACAAAAGGAAATATGTAAAAGAATTTAAGAGACATGAAAGAGAAGCAAGGCTCCTTATGCGGCTAAAACCAATTTCCAAGAATAGCCAATATTTGAAGAAAAATATTGGATGAGGATCTCCAGAACAGTAGAAAGACAAGAATCTTCAGGCTCAGAAAATGAGTCCTAAGCAGAATAGAAAAATATATTTTATCATAGTGAAACTGCTGAAATGAAAGATAAGATCTTTAAAAACAGCCAGAAAAATAGACGGTTTTGGTATTTTGGTGGAGATTGCTGAGAAATGGAATATTTTCTGCCATATCAGTAAACAAGGATGTCACAGTCATCAGTGATTGCAGCCACTGAGGATGGAACTCAGGAAGGAAAGAATACTTGCCATCTAGCAGCCCTCAGATTGTAGCCACTCCCTTTGGTGAGCCCTGAGGAAACTCAGGATGTGAAAACAAAGGATATTGGCCCCAGATAGCTGAGCTGCATATCAAAGGAATGATTTCAGTCAGCCCAGACCCTTGCATCTTCATATACATAGAAATACTAAATTCTTGAACTTGGGGTGCCTTGTTTGCTTTCATTAACAATCAAATTTTCAAGTTCAGACTACCTGCCCTTTGTTACAAAACTTCTATATAACCTGGCTACCTTCCTTGGAGCAGTTCTCTCAGGGTTCCATGAGATGCTGTCTCCGGGGTTTGAAGTCCTGATAATTCCCACTCACTAAAGTAATGCTCAAAATTCACCAAGCCAGGCTTCAGCAATATGTGAACCATGAACTTTCAGATGTTCAAGCTGGTTTTAGAAAAGGCAGAGGAACCAGAGATCAAATTGCCAACATCTGCTGGATCATCAAGAAAGCAAGTTCAGTTCAGTTCAGTTCAGTTGCTCAGTCGTTGACTCTTTGTGACCCCATGAATCGCAGCACGCCAGGCCTCCCTGTCCATCACCAACTCCCGGAGTTCACTCAGACTCGTGTCCATCGAGTCAGTGATGCCATCCAGCCATCTCATCCTCTGTCGTCCCCTTCTCCTCCGGCCCCCAATCCCTCCCAGCATCACAGTATTTTCCAATGAGTCAACTCTTTGCATGAGGTGGCCAAAGTACTGGAGTTTCAGCTTTAGCATCATTCCTTCCAAGGAAATCCCAGGATTGAAGAGAAAGCAAGAGAGTTCCAGAAAACATCTATTTCTGCTTTATTGACTATGCCAAACCATTTGACTGTGTGGATCACAACAAACTGGAAAATTCTTTAAGAGATGGGAATACCAGATTACCTGACCGGCCTCTTGAGAAATCTGTATGCAGGTCAGGAAGCAACAGTTAGAATTGGACATGGAACAACAGACTGGTTCCAAATAGGAAAAGGAGGACGTCAAGGCTGTATATTGTCACCCTGCTTATTTAACTGCTATGCAGAGTACATCATGAGAAATGCTGGGCTGGAAGTAGCACAAGCTGGAATCAAGATTGCTGGGAGAAATATCAATAACCTCAGATATGCAGATGACACCACCCTTATGGCAGAAAGTGAAGAGGAACTAAAAAGCCTCTTGATGAAAGTGAAAGAGGAGAGTGAAAAAGTTGGCTTAAAGCTCAACATTCAGAAAACGAAGATCATGGCATCTGGTCCCACCACTTCATGGGAAATAGATGGGGAAACAGTGGAAATTGTATCAGACTTTATTTTGGGGGGCTCCAAAATCACTGCAGAAGGTGACTGCAGCCATGAAATTAAAAGACGCTTACTCCTTGGAAGGAAAGTTATGACCAACCTAGATAGCTTATTGAAAAGCAGAGACATTACTTTGCCAACTAAGGTCCATCTAGCGAAGGCTATGGTTTTTCCAGTGGTCATGTATGGATGTGAGAGTTGGGCTGTGAAGAAGGCTGAGAGCCAAAGAATTGATGCTTTTGAACTGTGGTGTTGGAGAAGGCTCTTGAGAGTCCCTTGGACTGCAAGGAGATCCAACCAGTCCATTCTGAAGGAGATCAGCCCTGGGATTTCTTTGGAGGGAATGATGCTAAAGCTGAAACGCCAGTACTTTGGCCACTGCATGCAAAGAGTTGACTCATTGGAAAAGACTCTGATGCTGGGAGGGATTGGGGACCAGAGGAGAAGGGGACGACAGAGCATGAGATGGCTGGATGGCATCACTGACTCGACGGACGCGAGTCTGAGTGAACTCCGGGAGATGGTGAGGGACAGGGAGGTCTGGCGTGCTGCGATTCATGGGGTCGCAAAGAGTCAGACATGACTGAGCAACTGAACTGACCTGAAAGCATAACTTTCAATTTTTAGTTTATGAATACTTTTAAGTCAACATTACAAATCCAGCAGAGAAAAGTTTTCAGCTCACATTTTTCAGGCTGCAGACCCCATGCACCTTGCAGTCACTCTGTTTTGCTCCCTAGCATTCCTGATTGCTTTTAATCTGCTGCTGTTATTCTCATTCGACTTGAAGTACTTTTATAAATATTTACTCTGTTCTAATAGCTTTTAGTTTTTACTCTCTGCTTTTTAAATTTTAAATATGTCATTTAGTCACCAAATATTTATTCAGCAACTACTGTGTACAAGTCACTATTCTAGGATAAAAAACAAACAAAATTTCTATAAAATAGTATGAAAGTTCAACAAATACTGGTCCTGATATTAGGATGCAGTGATACAGCTTAAGGGTTGGCTAGTATGCTTTCTGACTTTTCAAGCTGAACTGAGTGTTAAATTCCTTGCATACCATCTTGGATGTATCCATTTTCACCCAAGTTTGGTGCTTTTTCTTGGAATGATCTCATCCACTCTTATATACCCAGGCTAAGTCTTATTTTCATGGGAATAGGGAGGTACAGAGGTACAGGGCTTCCCTGGTCTGGTTGCTTAGATGGTAAAGAATCTGCCTGCAATGAAGGAGACCCAGGTTCGATACCTGGGTTGGGAAGATCCTCTGGAGAAGGGAATGGCAAACTACTCCAGTATTCTTGCCAGAAGAATTCCATGGACAGAGGAACCTGGTGGGCTACAGTCCATGTGGCGGCCAAGAGTTGGACACAACTGAGTGACTAACACTTTCACTTTTAGGGAGTTATAGATATTATGGTTAGTAAACTTTTGACTCTTTAGTTTAGTGGGATGTAATTTACTTAGGTTTTTTGGTGAAAACTATTTCTTTTCTCCTCCTTCCACATTTATGTCACATAACAGGAACCCCTAGTTTATTCTGCAAATATACATGATGTTCTATTCCCATCTCTACTTTTTCCAAATGTGGACAAAAAATGTCACCTGCCCTCTCAGTGAACAAGGATGTTTCAGCCATAAAGCCATCAATCACCGCAACAGCCTCCATCTCCCACTCTTGTGTGCCCCAAGGGGAATTCAGGATAGAGAAAAACAGGATACTGGCCATGGATAGGTAAGATGTACATCAAAAGAATGATTTCAGTAAGCCCAGATGGTTGCATCTTCCCATATGCAAGAAATCATTAAATTCACCCATCTGAGTTATCTGTTTTTTGGTGATTAGCAGTAATCTTTTGATATTCCACTATGCAGTTTTCCCTCCAGTAAAAACTCCTACGTATCCTGTTTCCTCCCTTACCTCTTAGGAACAGTCCCTCAGAGCTATCTGAGAGGTTGCCTTCCCAGGTTATGGTCCTTCATAAGGCCACCTCATAAAACTCAGGTTTTCTGAGTACTGAGAACTATTGAGTACTACTGAGAACTACTGAGAACTACTGAGTACTGAGAACTACTGAGTACTGAGAACTACTGAGAACTCAGTAATTCTCAGCTTTTAGGTTGTGCATTTTTTCAGTTGACACAACCATCTTGTCTTTGTAGTATCAGAACAGAAACAAAAACAGAATAAATAGGTTTACCAGACTTCAAAGAACACCCAACTAATCTGATTGCTAGCCACACACACACAAAAAACAAACAGTGATTCCACCTATCTTTTAAAACATGCAACATGTATATGTATACTAGCTTGCATCTGTATAGGTTTTTATGGCTTCAAATTCTTTCATAGGTATCATCTTAAAATTCATATATACGTGTATATATACTTATGTTTGTAAAAAATTCAAAAGTTAGAAGCTCAATCAAAATTACTTAGATTTCTATTTTTGAGGACGGTGGTTTAAATTTTATAATTTTGTAGCCCAAGGAGACAGTGGAAATTATCAATCTATAAGGAAAAGTAATGAATTAATTCATTGGTTCCTTTATAAAGCCAAATCAATTATCTTAAAGTAAGTGAGTGAGTGAATGAAAGTCATTCAGTCATGCCTGACTCTTTGCGACCCCATGGAATTCTCCAGTCCAGAATACTGGAGTGGGTAACCTTTCCCTTTCCCAGGGTATCTTCCCAACCCAGGAATAGAACCCAGATCTCCCACATTGCAGGTGGATTCTTTACCAGCTGAGCCACAAGGGACGCCCAAGACGACTGGAGCGGGTAGCCTATCCCTCGGGTCTCCTGCATTGCAGGCAGATTCTTTACCAACTGAGCTATCAGGGAAGCCCATCTAAAAGTAAATTGTTCTTAATTTTATAAAACATTTTATTGTGAGTCTATCATACAGAGTAAAGGTGTGTAACTGTGTAAAATAACAAAAATAAAAGGAAGAACCTTGTGCTTATCAGCCAGCTTAAGAAACAGGACATTACTAAAACTTGTGAAGGCTACTGTGTGCCTCTCTTGATAGCAATACCACTATCTCCTTCCCAGAGGCAATCAGGATCCTAAATTTTGTGATAACCTTCCCACTTTTTCTTCATATTTTAATCACAGGCATGTGTCTATACAATATCTTGTTTAGATATCCCTGTTATTGAACTATGCATGAATGGAACTATATGTCTATATTCTGCAGTTTGCCTTTTGACTTTAAAATTTTTTTCTAAAATTTTTATGTTGATGCATATAGCTGTAGTTCATTTTTACTACAGCACAGTATTTCACTGTATAGATTATATGACGATTTTATCCATTCTAACTTTAATGGACAATTGAGCCGTGTCTAGTGTTTGCTGCTATTATGGACAGTGCTATTCTAAAGCTTGTATGTGTTTCCTGGTGCACATGTGCAAAGATTTGGAGTAGAACTGCTTAGGCAAGGGGTATATGTACACTCAGTTTGACTGGGAGATAAGTTATTCCCCAAAGACGATTATACCAATCTGCGGTCTTACTTGCTCTGAGAAATTCTACCATTCTATGTCTTTCTTATCACTTGGTTTTGTTAGACTTTAATTTTTTTTCTAGTCTGGTAGCTGTGAAATGGTATATCATTATTTGAATGTTCACTGACTATAATGAGGTAGAGAACCCTTTGATATTTATTGACTGCTCATGTTACCTATGTGACGTGATTTTTCAATAAAAAATTGATTTATATTTTTCTATTGATACATAGGTTGGTATATATTGTAGACACTAGTCGTTTTTAATTTTTTGTTATGTGAATCACAAATATATTTTCCCAGTTTGTGGTTTGTCTTTCATAGTATTTACAGGGTCTTTTAAAAAATTGATGTACAGTTGATTTACAATGTTATATTAATTTCTGCTACACAGCAAAGTGATTCAGTTGTATATATGTATATATATATTTACATTTACACACACATACATATATACACACACACATACTCTTTTTCATATTCTTTTTCCATTATGGCTTATTATAGGATATCGAATATATTTCCCTGTGTTATATAGTAGGACCTTGTTTTTCATCCATTCTACATATAGTATTGAGTTGGCCAAAAGGATCATTTGGGTTTTTCATAGGATGGTATGGAAAAACCCAAATGAACTTTTTGGGCAACGCAAGAGTTTGTATCTGCTAACCCTAAACTCCCAGTCCATATTTCTCCCAACTCCCCTCCCCCTCGGTAACCACAAGTCTTTGCAGGGTCTTTTAATGCATGGTTCTTAATTGTGGTGAAGTCAAATTTCCTAATCCTTATTACAGTTTACATAATTTTGTTTAAGAAATTAGGGCTATGGAAGTTTTTATCCTATATTTTCTTCTAGAATTTCTAATATTTTGTTGTCAAACTTAAGGCTTAATACATTAGAAACTGATTTTTTGTTTTTGCTGTAAGGATTGAGTTAAGGGTCAGTTTACAATTTTATCCTTATAGATAGGCAATTATTCTAGAACCAGTTATTGAATAGTCTGCTCTTTTCCACTAACCCTGAATTTAGTTGTGCCTTATGTCAAGTTTTCTACGTGCATAGATCATTTTCTTATTTTTCCATTCTATCCCATTGCTTTATCTCTGCACCAGTTACACAGTTTTAATTATTACAAATTTTTCTGGTAGAAAAAATTTGCTTGATTCTTTAGGACTCTCTTGACTCTTTGCTCTTCCATTTAAGTTTTTAAATCATTTTTCAGTTCAGTTCAGTCGCTCAGTCGTGTCCAACTCTTTGCGACCCCATGAACTGCAGTACGCCAGGCCTCCCTGTCCATCACCAACTCCCGGAGTTCACTCAGACTCATGTCCATCAAGTCAGTGATGCCTCCAGCCATCTCATCCTCTGTCATCCCCTTCTCCTCCTGCCCCCAATCCCTCCCAGCATCAGAGTCTTTTCCAATGAGTCAACTTTTCACATGAGGTGGCCAAAGTACTGGAGTTTCAGCTTTAGCATCATTCCTTCCAAAGAATACCCAGGACTGATCTCCTCTAGAATGGACTGGTTGGATCTCCTAAATCATTTTTAAAAATCTGTAATTCCAGTAAATAGGTATAATTTGAGGAAACACTTATATTTTTACAATATTAACTCTTCCAACAGATGAATGTAACATGTATATCCATTTATTGAGAACTTTTAACATATCTTTTGATTCAGTTTTTTAATTTTTCCTATAGAAGGTGTGCTTACTTTTTGCTATGTGTATTTCAAAGTACCATCTATTTTCAGTTGCTTGTATAAATGGTATCTTAAAAACTGAATTTTCTGTTTGTTGCTGGTATATAGAAATACAATTGTTTCTTGTGTCTAAATCTTATGATGGTTGGATGGCATCACCAACGTGATGGACATGAGTTTGAGTAGGCTCCTGGAGTTGGTGATGGACAGGGAAGCCTGACATGCTGCAGTCCATGACTGAGCAGCTGAACTGAACTGAATCTTATGTAATTTCTACCTTGACAAATTTCCATGATAATTTCAGTAAATTGTGTATCCTTCCTTGTGTCGTCTATGTAGATGACCGTATCATCTATAGATGACATTTTCTCCCCTTACATTGCTTTTCTATCATTTTATCCTTAAGACCTACAGTACAATGTTGAATACCTATGATAGTGAGTGTGCTTATATTGTTCCTTAAAGTGGACAATTTTAGCATTTTACTGCTGAATATATATTCTCCTTTTGTACAAACTGATGAATTTGCTGTTTGAGTTATATCTTTTCTTTTTCTCCTTGTGTTTTGGTATTAAGTTATAACTCATAAAACCAGAGTGGATTACTTCTTTTCACAGTCTTTTAAAGAGTTTATGTGAAATATGAATACTCTTTTCCTTGAAAGAATTAGAATTGTCCTATAGAACCATTTGAGCCTTGTGTTTGATCTATGAGGGGAAAAATGATAAATCTAATTTCTTCAATGGCTATAGACTAGTTTCTATTTACTGGATTTGTTTAAGTAATTTGACCATTTCACGAACTTCAAAAGTTCTGGGCATACAGTTATTTATAATACCCTCTGCTTGATTTCTGCAGTATTTGTATATTTTCCTTTCCCCAAATTATTTATCTGTGACTTTTTCAGTTTTTTCATTTGTCAGTTTTCTTAGTCTTTCTGAAGAAACATGTTTTGGCTTTGTTCATTCTGCCTATTGAATCTTTATTTTCTTTTTCACTCACTTTTATCTTTATATCTAATTTCTTTCAAGTTATTCTGCTTTTCTAATTTCTTAAAGTTGTATATTTCGCTCATTTACTTTCAGATTTTCTTCTTCTCCAACCCAAGTACCCAAGAATATTGGATTATCTTCTCTGCAATCAAAAGTGACTGTTCTCACACATGAAAAATGCTCGAGATCACTGATTACCAATGAAATGTAAACCAACACTACAGAGAGGTATCACTGTATACCAGTCAGAAAGGCCATTATCTAAAAGTCACCAAATAATAAATTCTGGAGGGGGTAAGAGAAAAGGGAACCCTCCTACAGTGTTGATGGGAGTGTAAATTGGTATAACCACTATGGAGAATAGTGGTTTAAAAAACTAAAAATAGAGTTAGCGTATGGTCCAGTAATCCCCCTCCTGGGTATATAACCAGAGGAAAAGTGAAGTGAAAGTGTTAGTCACTTAGTCATGTCCAGCTCTTTGCAATCCTATGTACTGTACCCAGTCAGGCTCCTCTGTCCATGGAATTCTCCAGGCAAGAATACTGGAGTGGGTAGCCATTCTCTTCTTCAGGCGATCTTCCTGACCAAAAGGTTGAACTTGGGTCCCTCCTGAATTACAGGCAGATTCTTTACCATCTGAGCCACCAGGGAAGTCCATAACCAGAGAAAATCATAAGCCATAATGAAAAAAGATACATGTACCACAATTGTCATTTACAATAGCTAAGACATGGAAGCAACCTAAGTGTCCAGAATCAGAGGAATGGATAAGGAAGATGAGACACGTATACACAATGGAATATTACTCGGCCATAAAAATGAAATAATGCCGTTTGCAACAACATGATAGACCTAGAGATGACCATACTAAGTGAAGTAGGTCAGACAGAAGAAGACAAATATCAAATAATATCACTCTTATGTGGAATATAATGTTTAAAATGATATGATACCTATTTACAAAACAGATTCACAGACTTTGAAAGCAAACTTATGGTTACCAAGGGAGAAATATTACCACAGGGTAAGAGAGGGATAAATTAGAAGTTTGGTGTTAATATACATATCCTAGTATATATACACTGGATAACCAACAAAGACCTGCTATGCAGCACAGGGAACTCTGCTCAATATTCTGTAGTAACCTATGTGGGAAAAGAATCTGAAAGAGAACGAATGTATGCGTATGTATAACTGAATCGCTATGTTTACACCTGAAACTAACACAATATTGTAGACCAGCTACACTCCTATGTAGCCGAAGAAACAACACAACAATGTTTCTTCATTTTGGCAGTGACTTTTTTTTTTCCCAATTTCCCGTTTTCTCGATAGTCCCATAACCAACATCACTGTCTCTAGAGATGGCAGATGGCCAGTGCTTCCTTTCTCAGTGGTTTGACCCCCAGATCTACAGGAGGGCTTCTTTATGAATATCAGTACCCTCTAATCAGAGATCTGGGTCCCAGCTCCATAAAGTCCCTTTTCCAAGCTGTTAGATGCCAAGAGCAATCACCTCTTCCTTTCCCCCCAACAGCTTATAAGTAATAGATAATGCTTATGGTTACTATCGCTGTTACCTCAGTTTTCCTCAAGTCTCTTCACACAGTTCCTATATTAATTTTATCTTTTCCTCTGAATGGACCCTGACTGATAAAGTCGTGTACTATATGGGCCAACTAATTCTTCATGAGTCAGTTTTAATATTTTCTATCATTCTAGATTTTGAAACATTACATCTGCTTGAAATTTAGCTTTGTATACTTCAAAATAACTTCTGCTTGATTCTGCAGTTTAGTTATAGCACCCTTTATCCTTTTCACTTTCAGACTTTAAAAAATAAAAATATAATATATTCTTTTAATATGAGTATCCTCATTGCATCTTGGAAATTTTTATACATAGTTTTTCATTCATATTTGGTTCTAAGTATTTTAAAGTTCTGTGTGGTTTCTTTTACCCATAAATAATTAGAGCACATGAATTTAAACATGAGTTTAAAAAATTCCCCTTTTGGTAGTTATTATCTAACTTAATTTTCTTGAGGTTAGAGAGTCGGACATGTATAATACAGGTTTTTGAAATTAAGGAGTTGCTTTATGTCCAGATCATAATGTATTTCAAAAGAATGTTCCATGCGTGCTTGAAAACATATTCTAATAGTGAGCTCAGAAACTGATATATGCACATTACAACAAGGTTTTTAATTGGGTACAAATTATCATCCTTAGTGATTTCTTGGCCTACTTTTAAAATCAGTTACTGAAATTGATGTGATATATCTTTGTTTATTTTGTTTGGTTATATTCACTCATTTGCTTATTCTTTAGATTCCAGATATAAGTGATAATATAGAGTATTTGTTTTTCTCTGGTATTTTTTCTCTTCTGTTTTTATTTTTTAAATTATTGGAAGTAGGATAACATTTATAGGAGACTTGGAAAATACAAAGCAAGGTTACATATAGTTCCACTATATATTATATTTTTTAAATAGACAAATTAAGATTTTTAGTTGGAGGTTTAATACCAAACTCTCAAAAATTAATAGAATGAAAATACAGAAAAGTATAAGGATATAGCAGACCTGAAAAGCACTATGAATCTATTCAACATAATTAAGATTTTATACAATTTTCATATAACAGTAAGATACAAATTCTACTCAAGTTCCCATAGACTATAAACTAAGAACAATGGAATATATCCAGGGCCACAAAACAAGGGACACAAATTTCATGATCTAAGGTGTTGGGAGCATACAGAGTTTGTTCTCTTATCACTGTGGAATTATGTTAGAAATGACTATGAAAAGATATTTGAAAATAACCCACATATTTTCAAGTAAAATGTGACATTTACCAAGAGAGACCATTGACTTAGCCATTGAAAGCCTCAATATAGTTAGAAGACTGAAAAACCACAGAAGGTGATTACAGAGAAAAAAGCATTTAAATGAGAAATAGACGTGATATATCTTTAACTGTGATGGTAGATTCACCTATCCTTGTAATTCTTATTTAAAGCTATGTTTTAGTTATGTATAACTTCAGAATTACATATATTCTCTTGGTGGATTGGAAATTGTATATAATTGTGACTCTCTTTATTTTGAATATTCTTTGGTCTTAAAGCCTGTTTTGTTTGGTTTCACTTAGCTCTATCAACTTTGCTTTGGTTAGTATTTGTATATTTTCTCATCCTTTTACTCTCTATCTTTCAGTGTCTTTATTTAGTTGATGTCTGATGGTAAGAATCCCTTAGAAAAAATAGAGTAGCCCTCATAGTCAACAAAAGAGTCCAAAATGCAGTACTTGGGTGCAATTTCAAAAATGACAGAATGTAACCCAAGTCCATGCCCCAACCACTAATGCCAAACAAGCTGAAGTTGACAGTTCTATGAAGACCTATAAGATCTTCTAGAACTAACACCAAAAAAAGATGTCCTTTTCATCACAGGGGACTGGAATGCAAAAGTAGGAATTCAAGAGAGAACTGGAGTAACAGGCAAGTTTGACCTTGGAGTACAGAATGATGCAGGGCAAAGGCTAACAGTTTTGCCAAGAGAATGCACTGGTCATAGCAAACACCCTCTTCCAACAACACAAGAGAAGACGCTATACATGGGCATCAGCAGATGATCAATACTGAAATCAGGTTGATTATACCCTTTGCAGCCAAAGTTGGAGAAGCTCAATATAGTCAGCAAAAACAAAACCAGAAGCTGACTGTGGCTCAGATCATGAACTTCTTATTGCAACATTCAGACTTAAATTGAAGAAATTAGGGAAAACCACTAGACCATTCAGGTATGATGTAAATCAAATCCATTATAATTCTACAGAAGTGACAAATAGATTCAAGGGATTTCATCTGACAGACAGAGTGCCTGAAGAACTATGGATGGAAGTTTGTAACATCACACAGGAGGCAGTGATCAAAACCACCCGGAGAAAAAGAAATGCAAAAAGGCTAAATGGTTGTCTGAGGAGGCCTTACAAATAGCCAAGAAAGAAAGAGAAGCTAAAGGTCAAGGAGAGAAGAAAAGATATACCCATCTGAATGCAGAGTTCCAAAGAACAGCAAGGAGAGATAAGAAAGCCTTCCTCAGTGATCAGTGCAAAGAAATAGAGGAAAACAACAGAATGGAGACCTAGAAAACAATAAACTAGAGATCTCTTCAAGAAAATTAAAGATACGAAGGGAACATTTCATACACAGGTGGCACAATGGACAGAAAAGGAATGGACCTAACAGAAGCAGAAGATACTAAGAAGAGGTGGCAAGGATACACAGAAGCACCACACAAAAAAGATCCTAATGACCCTGATATCCATGATAGTATGATCACTCACCTAGAGTCAGACATCTTGGGGTCCAAAGTCAAGTGGGCCTTGGGAAGCATTACTACTAACAAAGCTAGTGGAGGCAATGGAATTCCAATCGATCTATTTTAAAGCCTAAAAGATGCTGTCATGAAAGTGCTGCACTCAATATGCCAGCAAATTTGGAAAACTCAGCAGAGACCACAGAGCTGGAAAAGGTCAGTTTTCATTCCAGTCCCAAAGAAGGGTAATGCCAAAGATTGTTCAAACTACTGCATAACTGCTGTCATTTCACATGTTAGAAAAGCAATACTCAAAATTCTCCAAGCCACTATTCAACAGTATGTGAACAGAGAACTTCCAGATATTCAAGCTGGATTTATAAAAGTCAGGGGAACCAGATAACAAATTGCCAGCAGCCACTGAATCATAAAAAAAGCAAGAGAATTCCAGAAAAACATATTCTGCTTCATTGACTGTGCTGAAGCCTTTGACTGTGTGGATCATACGAACTGTGGAAAATTCTTAAAGAGATGGGAATACCAGACCACCTTAACTGCCTCCTGAGAAACCTGTATGTGGGTAAAGAAGCAAAAGGTAGAACCAGCATAGAACAACGGACTGGTTCACATTTGGCCAAGGAGTACGTCAAGGCTGTATATTGTCACCCTGCTTATTTAACTTATGTGCAGAGTACATCATGAGAAATGCCAGCCTGGATGAAGCACAAGCTGGAATCAAGATTGCTGGGAGAAATATCAATAGCCTCAGATATGCAGATGACACCACCCTTATGGCAGAAAGTGAAGAAGAACTAAAGAGCCTCTTGATGGAGGAGAAAATGGAGAGGAAGAAAGCTGGCTCAATATTCTGAAAACTAAGATCATGGCATCCAGTGCCATCACTTCATGGCAAATAGATGGAGAAACAATGGAAACAGTGAGAGACTTTATTTTCTTGGGCTCCAAAATCACTGCAGATGGTCACTGCAGCTGTGAAATTGAAAGATGCTTGCTCCTTGGAAGAAAAGCAATGACAAACCTAGACAGTGTATTAAAAAGAAGAGACATCACTTTCCCAACAAAGGTCCATCTAGTCAAAGCTTTGGTTTTTCCAGTAGTTATGTATGGATGTAAGAGTTGGATCACAAAGAATGCTGAGCACTGAAGAACTGATGCTTTTGAACTGTGGTGTTGGAAAAGACTCTTGAGAGTCCCTTGGACTGCAAGGAGATCCAACCAGTGAATCTTAAAGGAAATGAACACTGAATATTCATTGGAAGGACTGATGCTGAAGCTTCAATACTTTGGCTACCTGATATGAAGAGCCTGCTTATTAGAAAAGACCATGATGCTGGAAAAGATTGAATGCAGGAGAAGAGGGGATGACAGAGGATGGGATGGTTTGCTGGCATCATCAACTCAATGGACATGAGGTTGAGGCAAAAATTGTTTTTACAAACCTGACAGCTATTTCTCTTCATATATGCATTAGTTCTTACATATCCTAAAGAAGAACAGTAAGACAATTTGCCATTTTAAAATCTCCTTTAACCTTTTTTTGCAATATACTCCACTGAATGGCTTCCCTGATAGCTCAGTTGGTAAAGAATCCACCTGCAACTCAGGATACTCCAGTTTGATTACTGGTTGGGAAGATCCGCTGGAGAAGGGATAGGCTACCCACTCCAGTATTCTTGAGCTTCCCTGGTGTCTCAACTGGTAAAGAATCTGCCTGCAACATGGGAGACCTGGGTTCAATCCCTGAGTTAGGAAGATCCCCTGGAGAAGGGAAAATACTCACTCCAGTACTGTGACCTGAAGAATTCCATACACTCCATGGGGTCGCAAAGAGTCGAACATGCCTGAGCAACTTTCACACTTCACACACACTACTGAATAGATATTTATACTTAATTCATTGGATGAGTATCTCTCAAGAAGTTTTTTGTTACCTGAATTATTTTCATCTTCCTTAATAATTTAATTTGAATGATCCCTGAAGACTGAGTTAGGACGACCTTCTAGGCCAAACCCCTGGTGACTTAAGAAAAACAGAATTGGTGGCAATTGTCAACAGGACTCAAGTGTGAAATCACAATAGGGCAAAATGCAGCTGCAGGACTGTGGAATCAGCTATGTAATTGTAAACTTCGGTCATATGTCTCACACTTCTGAACTTGTCAATAAAAGTTATATATATATATATATGTATTTAAAGATATAGCGGCTTTATATACGCCTGTAGTTTTTCAAAACAAAATGAATTTAACTAGTACACTTTGGGAGACAGCTGTGACAGGGCTATGTCTGAGACAAAAATTGAAAATCAGAATATCTGCCCATTCTCCAAACATAGATATATTCTCAATAGGAGACAGAATGATCTTTCTACGCAACCTCTTAAGAATTTACTTCATCATGTAAATTCCCTTATAACATGGGTTTCCCTCACTGTTCAAGTCTAGGACAAAATCTCAGTATTTCCTACCTGATGACAAATACTCCATGGAACTGAGTGAAACTTGGGTAACTGACAAGGTACAAAACAAACCCTGACTTTCCCAATACTCTAGCCACACATGATGCCTTTTGGTGACTGCTATATGAAACCAATGTGTTCATTCTAGTATACTTAATTGATTCTAAGAATTCAAAATGGGATACATACCTGGACACACACACTATCACAGCCCTATTTGTAGCTTCATTATGGATATCAGAATCTGCAAATATGTTTTGTTTGGGTACTAGGAAGTAGGGGAAATAATTCCTCCATGCTTTGAACACATAGCTCATACTTGACCCAGGCAGTCTGCTAATTATGAAGGAGTTTGTTTTTTACATTTTATAAGCAGGATGTATGAGGACAAGGAAGAAAATCTTACTTTATATCGGCAGAAGAACAAGACTTCAAGGATATATGCAGCATAACAAGTATGGGGTGGGGGTACAGCTGTCTATGGGAAAGCAGGACAGGTTTATGTCAGCTCACTGTCTCCAGGCACAAACTTACTGTAGTCATATTTTAAGAAACGAATGAATATTTTTTACTAAAGTAAAAGCTGTGTTTCCTGAAAACAAACACAATCAAATAACATTTCAAAAATGCACAGTTCCAGACACTTCAACTAACTCAATGGCTTAGTAACTAACAACATACTACTAATAGAAATTATAATCGCGTTAAACTGATTTTTGAGTTATTTTGTCAGAGGCTTGCCATTAAAAAAAAATTTGAATAGTGAGCTATTTTAATTAAATATGTATATATATAGAACTAATCTTTACTTTCAAAAAATAAAAACGCTTTTGTTTATGGCTCCTCATGCTTAAACCTTTGTATTTTGGCTGTTCTGTTTACTATGAATCCCTAGATTTACATGAAAGCCATCTAAAAACTATCTGTGGGCATGAATCTATGTGTTCTAAGTATTTTCACTAGGATTCTTTCTTTTAAAATTTTGCCCACATTTTGCTGGTATCAACAAGAGGCTTTAGGATAAACCTTTTCAACTGGGAGTATATACGCACCAAAATAGAAATCATTAAAGTCTGACTTTTTTTCTGAGGTATGCTGTCCATGGTTTAGGCTGTGTGTCTGTCCTAAATACTAAACATCTAGCTACTGATTTGGGTCATGCAAGCAGAGGCTGGGGTGCAAAGCCCTTTGAACAAAGGTGTTATAAGGGGCATTGTTTCAGGCAACTGTTTAGTGGCCCTATAAAGACCCTAAACATATCTCCTGGCACTCACCAAACAATTATGGGCTCTTTTTCATCTGTCATGTAAAACACTGGGTTTAGCAATTGTGGCTATCATCTATGTAGAAAATCACGCACAAAATATTTGGCATCTTTCCCACAGGAAAATGCATGCATGATGCAGCAAATGGGCACTCAATGCTGCTAAAATTCTTGGAAGGGTTCAGTTCAGTTCAGTCGCTCAGTCGTGTCCAACTCTTTGCGACCCCATGAATCGCAGCACGCCAGGCCTCACTGTCCATCACCAACTCCCAGAGTTCACTCAGACTCACGTCCATCGAGTTGGTGGTGTCATCCAGCCATCTCATCCTCTGTCATCCGGGTTACTTCTACCTAAAAATCATGTCATCTGTCAGTGTATAGCAGGGTACCTTCCAGTGAATTCAGCTGAATGAGGTATCATTGTGGACCATTCCCTTGGCCTTGCATTTCCACCCTAGGGAATTATTCCAGTGCCTCTTCCTTCCTCACATTTCAAAATTTCAAGTCCAACTGCTTGTATATTTGAAAGAAAGGAAACCGTCCAGAGAGAGCTAAGTCCAAATGGGGATCCCTGAAAAGCTGGTCAATGTTATTCTGAACAGAGAATGAAAAGGTAGTAGAAAGGCCCTTTGGTCTTTGTCCCGTGGTTTCTAGAACTCTGTGCCTTACTGATTATTTCCAAATGACCCAAATTCCTTCCAGAGAAGAAAGTCAACCATGATTTTGTCAAATGCCTTAGCAAGCGTGTCTATTTCTCCCAGTGAATGCTCCATTCTTTGAAGTATCTAGTTCACCTTTCTATCTGCCTGGAGCTGAGTCTTGCTCACTAAGCACTGGTGGGAGGACAGGTGGATAAAATGCTATTTGTGCTTCATTGATATGCATAGTGAAAACCTCTATTTGTGGCATCATCTGGAATCCAAAGAGCAAGGCAGAAGGGCTTGTCTGCATCTAAGAGGATAAAATAAAGGCTAATTAGCACAGAGAGTCATGGAGAAATACAGAGGGGTATTTATTAATTTCCAGGAGACTGGCTCTGCCAGTTTTAAAACAGCGAAATTCTTCTGAGAGTCCATAATTCAAATGAGTGTCAGAACCCTGCGAGCAGGTTTCAAAGATACAGATTTATTTCACTTTTTTAGTCCTGGAGAAAACAAGAATAAAATCCAGCAGGAGCCTTTTGCTACAAATTCTATTGTAAAGCACTAATATGACAACAAAGAATAGTTCTCTAAACTGTCTCACCTTATTGGAAGTATGCAGGAATTTACTCATACTATCATCTTGAAATAATCAAGATGCTTACTCCTTGGAAGAAAAGTTATGACCAACCTAGATAGTATATTCAAAAGCAGAGACATTATTTTGCCGACTAAGGTCTGTCTAGTCAAGGCTATGGTTTTTCCAGTAGTCATGTATGGATGTGAGAGTTGGACAGTGAAGAAGGCAGAATGCCGAAGAATTGATGCTTTTGAACTGCGGTGTTGGAGAAGACTGTTGAGAGTCCCTTGGACTGCAAGGAGATCCAACCAGTCCATTCTGAAGGAGATCAGCCCTGGGATTTCTTTGGAAGGAATGATGCTAAAGCTGAAACTCCAGTACTTTGGCCACCTCATGCGAAGAGTTGACTCATTGGAAAAGACTCTGATGCTGGGCGGGATTAGGGGCAGGAGGAGAAGGGGATGACCGAGGATGAGATGGCTGGATGGCATTACTGACTCGATGGACGTGAGTCTGAGTGAACTCTGGGAGTTGGTGATGGACAGGGAGACCTGGCGTGCTGCGATTCATGGGGTCGCAGAATCAGACACGGCTGAGTGACTGAACTGCACTGAACTGAACTGAACACGTGTGTCCTAACAAAAGAAAAGAGCTGAGCTGTTATTCGAATGCTGACAATCATACAGCTTCTATGGACAGGAGGTAAATATCTGCCTTGCTCACTCTGGGCAAATATACAATTTTGCCAATAGATTTCACTTAACTGTGAAATTTCAATGGGAAATTCCCATTTCAATGGGAATCAGAGGTTATTAGAACCAGTGTTTCCTCACCCACACGGTATCTGAAAGACTGCAAATAGCTGGAAAAGGGCTAAATAGAGAGATGGCGTAGAAAAAAATTCATGGGGAAATATTAGCCTCTGCTGGTGCTTGCTGTCACTAAAATAGACTTACAATGATGACGCTTAAACAGTGGAGCACAACCTTAAAAGGCACACTTGTCGGAGAGGAAAATGCATTAAGTGGATGGTGGGAGAAGGCTACCAACATTTTGCCTAATTATAATTTGTTCTGAAATTTTGGCCCAGTCCCCAAACTTGTGTTTTATTTCTAAGTTGCAGATGACTGGGTTTGCCCAGCAGAGATGGGTGATGCAAACTTTACTCTGGTTGCACCCCTCAGGGTCTTGCCAGTGAGTCTTGGTTGAGATGTGGAATAAAGTTCACAGTTAGTGTCAGAATCTTCCCAGATCCCCAGAATTATGCACACCATCACTCACCCACACACTCCCACTACAGAGGTGGGGGCGGGGGTAGGGGGGAGCGGGGCGTGTCCTAGGACCGGCTCCTGGTCTACTGCTTGAGCTGCTGGGCAGGGCAGATGCTCCCCTGGGGCCATCTGCTCCCTGCTGGGGACAACCAGTGTTTTGCCTCAACCATTCATAACCTCGGGCCTTCCAAGATGGGGCTAGTGGTAAAGAACCCACCTGCCGATGCAAGAGACATAACAGACAGGGGCTTCGATCCCTGGGTTGGGAAGATCCCCTGGAGAAGGAAATAGCAACCCAGTCTAGTATTCTTGCCTGGGAAATCCCATGGACAGAAGAGCCTGGCAGGCCACAGTCCATAGGGACGCAAAGTCTGACGTAACCAAAGCTACTTGGCACATTCATAATCTCTGTACTAGTTGTCTAGTTTCTAGAGTTTGTTCTTACTGATTTGGGTCCAGTCCTGAATTCACCTTTCCCACAAAACATTCTCTACGCAAGTGATGCCCTCAAAAGTATTTCCAGAACACATCAGCCACCCCTAAGGCCCTTCTTACATACTGTTTCACCTCACAGAGATCTACACACACATCTTAGCTTTAAACCCACTAAGGACCAGTTTTCACTTTCTTAAAGTTCCTATATCCTTACCACTGAATAAATGCCTTAAACATAAAACAATGAAATCAGTGCTGGATAAATATTCATGGATTTCACTTTAGAGAATAGATTGTTTTCAAGATAATTTAGGTTTCCATTAAAATGCTTTATGAACACTGACTTTTTAATGAGGTCCTATGTTCAGTACTTTTATAAAAAGAATAATTATCCTTTAATGGGTTCCTTGGTACGTCCAGTTTTTTGTATGGAAATTTTCCAAGGCAAACTCAGAGGATTTGGAACTCTTTGGAAGGCATCTAAATGCTATAAGAATTCATGTTACAGCAAAAATTTTGCCAAAGAAGTAAGGTCTTTCCGTGTGTTAGTCTTCCATTTTGAAATAGAAATCATAATGTTTTACAATTTTTAAGTATATCTAAGCCATGCAGTTGGCTCTGTCTCTCAGTTTTAAAGAGGATACTAATTCAAGAGTGCTCGATTTTTTTTTTTCTCCAACTCTGTGTTCAAATTCCCTGGTTTATAATGATCTAAAACTCTCTCTAAAATTTAGACTAGAGCAATATCTCTCAACTTTGGCACTCCTGACACGTGAACTGGATACCTGTTTCCCCAGGTCCTCTCCTGTGCATTGTAGGATGTTTAGTACCACTTCTGGCATCTGCCCACGAGAAGCCAAGAGCACTCTTCCATCACTCCCCTCTCCCTCCCCCCGGGGACAACAGAAAATGCCCCTGCACATTGATTAATGTCCCTGGGGAGAATATTCCTTTTCCCTGTGATCCCCAGATCAGCAGCAATGACATCATCTGTAAACTTATTAAAAATGCAAATTTTAAGCCCGCCCTGAGCTACTGAAGCAGAATTTCTGGGGCAGTACATGCCAAATGGTCACTGAACAAGCACTCTAGATGATTTTGACATGCAATAAAGTTTGAGATCCACAGAGGCCCAGACCCAACTAAGCAGGATAGGACCTGGCTTTTGTATGGATGATTCTGATGATTCTCATACTGATCAGAGCTTGAGAGTCACTAGAGCAGAGGTTCCTAAACTTGTCTGTGCATTCAAATCATGTGGGGCAGTGTGGGGAAGTGGGCAGGGATCTTTTTAAAATTCCAAAGCTCAGGTTAGACTCCAGACCAATTACATTACAACATCAGGGATGGGGAGGGTGGGACACAGTCATCAGCATATTTGAAGCTCAAGTATTGGCTGCATATTAGACCCAATCAGGGATCTTTTGAAAACACTTGTGACTGATCCCATTTTCCAACTATTAAATTTGCATTTTTAATAAGTTTACAGATGATGTCATTGCTGCTGATCTGGGGATCACATGGTAGAATCTGATAAGTCTGGTAGCATCATGGTAGATAAATCATGGTAGAATCTGTATAAATCCTGATGCACAGTTATTGTTTACATTTCCTTGGAAGAATTGATCTCTGAGCCTTAGTTTTCTTACCATTTTCCTAGCAGAGTTATTGTGGGTGTTTCATGAGGTAAAGAGTAGGTAACCCAGGTGTCACTGTCACCTTATCCTATAGCTCTTATGGCAATGAGTCTATAGACACAAACAGTAACAGATACAGAGAAGTAGCCATCACGATTTTTCAAATTCTGGAAATTGTTGTCAACATTTAACCCACACACGGAAGGATAGAAAATGTCACTGATCCCAGTGAATCATCAAAGGGTATAAAAATAATGACCTATATTGAGGCATATTTTTTTATGGAAAGATTTGTCATTTTGGTCTTATACACAGAAATTAAATCAAGTCTAATTTGCTACCACAGTTTGCTTCTGAGAAACCCCGAAGCCCTCTCCAGGAAGTGATAGAATTCAAATGCTCCAAACAAGAGCAAATGCCTGTAGACACATTTCAGCTTCAGAGCATTCTAATCAGACTGGTCATAAGGGTTATTTACATGGTGTCACGGTGCTTTGCTAAGTGAATATTCTATTAACTAAATGGTTGAGCAACAAAGGTCCAGCTTTTGGTGTTCATCCTTAGGAACTATTTAGCAGGCTTGACGCTTGGTATAATCCCTTACATGTTTTACAAGTGCTGATGAAACTTTTAAGAAGCATTTCAAAGCATGAGTCTGTGCTAAGGATAAGTGGCTAACTGGAGACAGGAGACTTGGTCATATAACATGAAGCAATTCTCAATAAATATGTAATCTTCAGACCAGCAGCACCAGTTGCAGCTGAAGATTTCTTCAGAAATACATTTTCTTGGGCCCCGCTACAGAACCACAGGAGTAGAGTCCAGCAATCTGTGTTTTAATAAGCTCTCTAGATCATTCTGATGTTCAGTCAAGGTTTAGGGCCGCTCTAATGTGACCCTAAATTTTGGCATTTATCGCCAAGAATAACTTACAGAGCTTGTAAAACAGAAAAACAAAACCTAAAAAAAAAAAAAAAAACCAGATGATATGTCAACCCTCTATATTCTGATTCAGTTAGTTTTAGACCAGGGAATTCATAGTTCCAAAAGATGACTCTAGGTGACCTTATTGATTATCTGGTCTGGATGTCACTTTATGAGTTATCAGATTTCAGTGGCTCACACAGACAGGGAGAGAAGGAAAAACAGAGGAGGAAAGAAGGAAGAAGGAAAAGAGAGAGGGAGAGGGAGCAGGAGGGGGAGATGGGGAGGGAGGGAATGAAACACCTTTTGCTTCTTAAGTCAAAATAGAATACTTTGATACATCTATTTTTAATATCATTTTCAGGGCTAGGTTTTAAGAATTTGCAATAACAGCAAGCCTTAAAATAGGCCTAGGGTAAAAAAACAATTGTTCCCTTTTCCCCTAATTTTTGACTGTTTTTAATGATTAGTTAATTTAGCCCTAGTTAACTCTAGGATTTGATTATCATCTTTTTTTAACACACTTGAAATGTTTACATCTGGAGTCAGATACTTTAAAGATTTGTCCAGAATCTTAGGTTTGGAATTAAAAATCAATCCCGCTAACAGTTTGGCCTCAACATTCCAGCTACTGTCTAATTCTCTTCATCTTGTACACTGGTAAACTATCCTCCTATGGAGATAATTGAAGGGAAAGCCTTTTAGATTCTTCCTTGGCTGGAATTATCTGCCATTTTCTGACTTTTCCGTATCTGATCTCCTTTTGTGCCTGAATAAGAAAACGTCTATCACAGAAAACATCTCCAAATGACAGCCCCAAAAGGTTTTGTGACAAATTTTCAAATATTGTATGGGGGAAAACACTACTCCCCTATTTGAAAGGAGAGGTGCATCACCGTTTTATAACAGTGATTCTAGCATTTGCCTCTGGCTATGGAACTAAGGCCACTTTCCAACTCACTAAACCAGAGAAGTGGCAAACTCTGACCTACCACTTACTTTTCTATAACTCATGAACTAAGAAATATTTCTACATTTTTAAATGATTGCAAAATATTATCAGAGCCCAGGCACATTCATTCCACAAAGTACAAAAGCAGTATCGAGTGCTGCCATGGTGCTGAGTATTCATGCTACAGAGACTATGTGCATGTTCAGTTGCTAAGCCGTGTCTGACTCTTTGTGACCCCATGGACAGTAGCCCACCAGACTCCTATGTCCATGGGATTTTCCAGGCAAGAATACTGAAGTGGGTTGCCGTTTCCTACTCCAGGGATCTTTCAGAGCCAAGGGATTGAACCTGCCTCTCTTTGTGTTTCCTGTATTGGCAGGCAGATTCTTTACCACTGAACCACTTGGGAAGCCCCTATAGAGGTCATTTAACCTACAAAGCTGAAAACATTTCCTATTGGCTCTTTTCAGAAAAAAATATGTTGACCGTTGACCTAGATTCTGAGATCCTGGAAGGATGGACCCCCTGCTATTCATTCCTGGCAGTTGTCTTCCACCTTGAATAACTACCTAACCTCATGTTTTTTATTTCATAGGCACAGCTTTTATAACCCACTTTCCTTTTGAAAGAGCTTATTTCTTATATATTTTATTTTATATTTTAAAGATTTAGAATAGGAGCTTTAGTAAGGATATAAAATAGAGATTTTCAGTGGTTGACCCACCTGGTACAAAGTCATAAATATGGTGAAGGAAGTTGAGGCTTATGGCTTAATGAGTATTGGAACTAATGTTTACCTGGGATCATTTTTCTCTCTAGCAACTTTGTTTTTCTATCATGAATAAATATATGAACAATAAACTTTGCTATACAAAGCTAAAATGATTTTTAAAAACTCCACTTCCAGCTATTTTTGCTCATTTTCTACTTACATGTCATAGTAAGTTCTTATTTTTTCCTTCAAAGAATCCAACAAGAACATTCTTTGAAACAGGTGACTGATAAAAGGGAGTATTGACATTTGAATTACATTTAAAATAGAGGGATAGAAGGTGATGAGGAGAATATGAATCAGCCTTAGAAAAACAATGGTATTTCCACGTTCTAAAATCACACAGGAAATAAGATGATGAAATAACTGAATATCAACAGCAACTACTTTTCAAAATGGCAGTCAAGCAAAGTCTGACTTTCTTAAATTAAGCTTTTAGTGACAAACATTTTGGTTCCCTTGTTTTCTGAATGTAATGGAATATGAAGAAAGTAGAGTTCATTGCAACCATTGATGTCAGCTCTCATAAACATCTCTACTTTTCATTGCCAGTATTGTTGGCATCTTTAAGCAGTTACATGATAAATAGCTCATAAGCACGTAGAACCGCTTTTCCTTTTGCAAACAAAATTACCAACGAAGGCTCTAGTTTTATAGGCAAGTCACATTTTCTTCATACTATTTTTTTGTGTGTAAATGCCTTTTTTTATGAGTGACAGGAATCCACTGTTACCATTTCAAATTATATCTCAATCCCAATAATTAGATGCCAGAGACAACTGCCCCTCAGAATACCATTTACATTTTACTCTTAAGAGCTTGCATTTCTTTAAATGTAGGCATTCAAATTGATCTTATTTTTTGACAGGGCAAATGAACACAACTAAAAACATAGTAGGAACTTGTGCTGGGCTCCAGATTGAACAAGTAGCAGATGAAATGTCCACATTTGTGGATTTTGGATGAATGTTTCATGGCCTGCATGCCAAACAACTTTTAGCTGGAGGTAAAACAGCAGTGAACTCTGGGAGTTGGTGATGGACAGGGAGGCCTGGCATGCTGCGACTCATGGGGTCGCAAAGAGTCAGACACGACTGAGCGACTGAACTGAACTGAACTGAAAACAGCAAGAATGGTTCAGGGAAAATGCTACTTTCATAATTGAAAATGATACAACAGCTAAAGTTCACTTAGCGTTTCATATGCAAGGCATTGTGCTCATGGCCTTACATGATTTATCTTGTCTCTTTCTCCGGTGCCTTTAATTTTCTAATTTTCAACACTATTGATCCAGCGGTTCATCGAGCAGCAGCTCATGGCAGATGAAAAGAGATTCAACAGGAACAGGCGAGGAGGATGTAGCCTGCCCTAGTCTAACTCTTCACCTGTACAACACCCAGTCACCTGGGGAGAAGCTGGTCTCCAGGATAAGCCTATTGTGTCTCTATTGTCTAGGTTCTCACAACAAAGGCTACTAGCATCGCAGAACAGGTGCAAACATTCTTCTGAGTGCTGGGCATTTTCCCCTTCTGAGGCAGGATGACATTTCAAGATGAATTGGTTAACATTGTGAAGGCATAGGGATGTCAACTTATTGGTTCTCAGAGAAGGTTGGAAAGTTGGAATACATCAATTTCAGGTTTTCATGGACTGTTTGTGCCACCTTCGTCTCCCTTCCATTACCCTACACACACACACACACACACACACACACACACACACACACACACACACACACTTCCAACTTTAAAGCAATGAAAAAAGGAAAATTCCAAGCTGGGACTGTATTAATCACTAACACAGAAAGAGAAAGCTGGTTTTAGAATCTGGTATAGAGTTGAGGAGGCTTCACATTTTGTTTTGCTGTTTGAGGCTAAGCATCTGAGGTGAAGACAGACAAAAATCCCTGTGTTTACCTACTCTTAGAAAAACAACAAAAAGCTAAACTTATCTTTTGGTATACTACATAATGAGTAATATGAAGCAAAGGGCTATACTGATTTTAAACTTTTTCAGTAACAGAGGCATGGAATAATTCTGAAGGATTTTCTTAGACTAGTTTTCCTCTTGTGTGCCCATGCTGCTAGAAACGCACCTAGAGAAGTAAATCATTACAGTCAGAACCCGTGTTGAATGTCTTTATATATCAGCTGCCAAGTGACATTCTTTGATTAGCCTAAAGCCCAAAGAGGGGACAAATCAACATGAAAAGTCCTTGGTTTGTCTATTATTCATAAATTCTCGGCTCAAGCTGTCTTCTTGAACTATTTTCTGTTGTATTTTAAAATAGTCAATATGTAAGTAATTACACCACAGCTAAAAGGTCATATATTCATGACAGATATTTTGAATAAAAGAGTTTGTAAATATAATTTATGCTTCGTGTTCCTGAGAATTAAATAAGCAATATCTGAAGTCAGCTGTGAACCAGTCGTGAGTAGTCCCTTTCTTTATGAGCAGACAGCTGACATCTAATCACTGAGGAGGAAAGACTGCAATTTACAGGGAAAATATTTCCAAAAGACCAAAAACATATACAAAATCAAGACAATTCAAAAATCCAAAATGTAAACATGAAAAATGCTATCCACTGGATTTGTGAAATTGTATTTGCAAATATTATTGGTATAACTGCATCTCCAGTTTATCTTGTCTGCAGTGCTTAAACCTTTCAAAAACTGTTCATATTCATGTATCGTTTTAGTCTGTACCACAGCACTATGGAGGAGACAAGGCATATCGCTCATCAGAGAAAAGCTCTCATTAGGGTAACAGATTTTATCAAAGTCACAGGACTGTCATGTTTGAGCCATTACAAGAAGTGAAATCATACTCATAACTCATTTTCCTCCCAAGCATCTTTTTCTGGACTGCCTATTCTCAATTTTTATTGAATGAGAGAAATACACCCCTATAGTAAGAAGGGGTATATAGTAAGAAGAACATTGGAATCTCTCAAGAGTCTCTCCTAAAGCTAAAATTTTCAGATTCTGTACCTCAGTTTCCTTGTCTCCATAATGGAGCTAACACTATATGTCCTTGCCTAGATACATGTTGAGAATCTTCATGCAAAAGGGCTCACCTTTGTGGTCAGAGTTTCAAGCGTCAAGTGAGGACTCCCCTGTGCCTAATCAAGTCCGGTTGCATGACAGAGGATAAGGCTCAGGAGACTACAGGGCTGGTGGGAAAATCTCCAAACTTAATAATCAAGTCATGGGGGAAAAGTGGAGCCCTTGTCTCCCAAAGGTGAGAAGAGACTGAGGAATGAGAAAGACTTGCAGTAGGAAGTTGGGGAGTAAAAAGGAATACTCTGTGGGAGCTTGTGTGTCAGTCCTGGAGGTTGGGGCAGAAGTCAAAGATGTCATAAATACATCTATTTTGATGAGACTCGCAACATGTTATAATTATATGTTTGTAATAAACCCAAAAGGTCTGGATGCATAGTTTGGTTTCTAAGAAAAAAATAAACTTCCCTTCCTCCTTACATTTCTCCCTTTCCTTAATATTGATTGGTTGAAGGGGAGTCCTTCCCCTAACTCACCTTAACAACTAGAGCAAAAGAAGAGTTAGAAGCATTTGTGGCATGTTTTGAGACAGTTACGGCAATAGTCACTACAGCCGGAGAATTGTCATGATCAAGAGGAAGGCTGTGTTCACAGCTGAGTAATCAATTTAGGGTACAAGCCATCTTATACCAGTAGGGACTGCGACAAGACCAATCCAGAGAAAATCTTGGGAAACAGAAAAGCTTAAGTCCATAGGGGTGTATTTATCTCATTCAATAAAAATTGAGAATAGGCAGTCCAGAACTGGGCAGCAGCTCTGAGTGTCTTTAGAGAACTAGAATCCTCTATCTGCTCCTTCACCTTTGGTGTCTTAGTTGTCTATTGCTGTGCAGCAATGTTACCACAAACTTAACTTAAAACAACCACCTCTATTATGTTACAATTCCTGTAGGTCAGGAGTCAGCAGTCTTGCAAAGGACCTTATAGCTAAGCCATTCCCAGTAAAGATGTTGGCCAAAGCTAGGTTCTCACCTGAAAGTTAGACTAAGGAAAGGGGATGGCTTCTGAGCATTGGTGTTGGTGGCATTCAGTTCCTTGTGGATAGTTAGACTGAGGGCCTCAGTTTTTCACTAGCTGTTGGCTGGAGGCCACTACAGTTTTAGTTGGTTATTGGTCAGAGGCTCCCTCTAATTCCTTGCCACATGGCCACTCTCTTCACCAAACTTAGCAGGAAAGTCTCTGAGAAAGATGCTACCCTCCTATGTAATACAGGGCTTCTCTGAGGGCTCAGTGGCTAAAGAATCCTCCTGCCAATGCATGAGACGCAGGGGATGGGAGTTCAATCCCTGGGTCGGGAAGATCTGCTGGAGAAGGAAATGGTAACCCACTCCTGTATTTTTGCCTGGAGAACCTCCTGGACAGGGGAGCCTGGCGGGCCACAGTCCATATGGTTGCAAAGAGTGGACACGACTGAGCACGTGGCACATAGGTAACACAATCACAGGGGAGACATCCCATTACCTTTGCTGTAATCTATCAGAAGCGAGATCCCTCCTACACTCAAGGGGAGAGCCTGAACATGCGGAAGTGAGGATCGTGGGAGATACTTTATAACCTGCCTGCCGCATCTAGCATGGGCACAAGAAGGCTGCTGTATCTCATGACACCCTGGGTCCTGGGCAGGAAGGAGAAAGGGGAGATGCGACATCAGGAGGCGTCCTCTTCCATATCGTCCATTGGAACTGTGATGCACGTGGTGCATGTACTTAGTCGCTTTAGTTGTGTCTGACTCTGTGACCCCAAGGACCGTAGCCCGCCAGGCTCCTTGGTCCATGGGATTCTCCAGGCAAGAATACTGGAGTGGGTTGCCATGCTCTCCTCCAGGGGATCTTCCAGACCCAGGGATCGAACCCATATCTCCTGCATTGCGGGCAGATTCTTTACCTCTGAGTCACTGGGGAAATGGTGATGTGCATCCAGGCCAACTCAAAGGCAGGCCAGGAACTCTCTCTCATATTTAGCTTCTCCATTTTTTATAATGGAGCCAACGGGGTTGTGTTATGTTAATTAGCTAGGATCTCCCACTTACTTCTAAGTGGTAAAGGAAGATTATAATGGCCTGGAATAGTTTGGATAAAGACCAATGGTTTTGAAGATGAAAGGAAAGATCCATGTGACTAAGGTTTAGTGATTTCCCAGGTGAGGTTGACGAGACATGAGATCACCATGGTTGTGACATGATTTATTTTTCCTACATCTCAGGCAGATGTGCCCTAGGGAGATGTTGGAGGGGTGGGAAGACTACATATATATGTATGGAACAAGGATGTAAAATCATGATACAGATTTCCAGGATACATATATTGGGTTGGCCAATAAGTACATTAGAGATTTTCTGTAAGTTCTAAAAGTCTGCAAGAACTTTTTAGTCAACCCAATAGAAAACAGCCTCTAATTTTCTATTTAAAGCTCCAAAAATAGTACAAATGGACCTTCATTTGCATTGCATCAGCCTTCTGTTCTAGTGAGAGGATCCTAGTTTTTTCCTAATGTTCTGAAGGACCTTAAAATTCTTATACAAAAGAATGCTATAAAAATGGAAAAGGTAATTATTTTAAGAATTGTTTTCAGCTATTATTTATATACACTTTGTTTTCATATGTGTGACCTTAACATTTAGCTTTAAAATTTTTTACCTTAAACTTTGGAAAGAATAGCTCTCAATTTAAATGGACCACATTGGAGAAAAAAAAAAAAAATCAACTCTTGCTCTGCTTTAGACCAGAAAGAAATTAACTTGGCTAGAACTTTTCATCACAGTGGTGGCACTGCCTCAAGACCAAGTCCCCTGGGATTTAAATACTTGATAATCATGAAAGAAAATCAAATTATTGTCTCACTGTGTGCTCTTTGGATATGAAAATTGTTTACACAAAAATGAGGCTCGACCTTGCCTGTAATATTTTTTCTCCTTACTGCACAGTTCATTATTTTTTGATGGAATCAAGTCACATTGTAGTCATATCAAGGTACTCTATGAAACAGGATATTCTGTCAATATGAGAGATGAGCGGCAAACACAAAAGACTCTTATAATTTGCTTCTCTGTCTTCTTTTTATTAACTTTCCAAAAAGAGTATAATAATTTTAAGTGGAGTTCTTTACTTTTCCACTCTAATGAAATATATCATATTTGGGCCAGCAGAATGGAATATATTTTCATGCCCTCTGCTTTGTTTACCTAGCATCTTTCTTCTGAAAGTTCAACACTGATTAAAACCCTACTGCTAACACTCTAGGCCACATTCAGACAGTACTGCCCTGGATCTGTTAAACCTGCTAACAGGTTTCTCACAGGTAGGAACAACAAAACAGTTTGAAGTTAAATACTACGATTGCCCACTGTGAGAAGAAATATGTACTTTATGTAAACATGTCACATATTTACATTTTATATAAATAAATATATTCATGTAAATATTTTATATTTCTGTATTTCTTTATAGATGTATATAACTATGTTATATACATGTTTATGTAAATATAAAACAAGAGACAAATACTAGTTCATGGAGTTCTTTTAGGGCAGTAAATGGAAGATTTTAGAGTTGCAGGCATAGACTTACTCATTTGGAATTCATGTTGTATATGAGGTAAGAGATTTGTTTGCAATAAATTTCAATTTTATACTTCGATGGTTTTTCTTAACTCCTTATTTTTAACATAAACCAGTCAAAAGAATACAAAGGTAAGCAGAACTGTGTGTTGACATTACCTAGTATCAGTTTTCAGCTGGATTCTGGAGACCTTCATTTCTCTAGCTACTATAGAAGCTCTGTGTTTAAAAAGGGAATAAAAATCACACCTTAGGCACAAGATGATGGGGCTGATTTATCTCAGCAAGTTTAGGAAACATTTCTGATTATGGTACTGCCTCTGCATGAATACATCTCATGGGATCAGCCACCCCCACCTGGGCAGCTCTTCTAGTGTCCAGCATTGCAGTAGGCTCCCTTCACTCTATGTTTTACATGAGCAATGCCTGCTACAGTGTCTGCTGTAACAAATTACTGCGAATTTAGTGACTTAAAACAACACGTATTCATCATCTTTAGGTCAGAAGTCCGACACGGATCTCCATGGATTAAAAATCAAGGTGTCAGCAGGCTCTGTAATCAGGCTGGAGGCACTAGGCATGAATTCATTTTCTTGCCTCTTCCAGCTTCTAGAGGCCACCCCCATTCATTCAGTCATGGCCTCCTTATCCCATTTTTAATGCTAGAAACAGTGGTCAAACCCTCCTCACCGGGCATCACTTTCTCCTCCTGCCCCTCTTTCCCTGTCATAGACCCTTGTGATTATATTAATGCACCTAGATAGTCCAGTCTCCTATCCTGATATTAAAGGCAGCTGATTAGCAACCTTAATTCCATCTGTAACCTTAACCCCTTTGCCCCATAAAGTAGCATATTCACAGATTCTGGAAATCAGGATGTGAACATCTTCTGGGACCATGATTCTGCCCACCAGAGCTCCTAAATAGTGTTTGAAATCAATAGTGGTTTTGATCAGCTAGTCACACTGAAGAGTAAAATCACAGGTATAGTACTGATGAAATATGAATTTAGCTGTGTCGGTCAGCCCTGCCCCACACAGAAGCTTAAGAGTGCAGAGGTCAGCCAGCTGTCCTTATCTCTTCTCTCCCCTTTTTAATTAATACATTGGCAAGCTCTCTCTGCATTTACTCTCCCCTATGTTACTGCTAAGAATCTTTGAGTCCATGTAACAGACTGTGAGCTGTTAACCAAAATCTGTCATTTTCTTTCTTGGTCCCCAGACTACTTTTTGCAGCCTTTTTTGAAGTTAGGTGTGGTCATGTGACTAGGTTCTAGCCAGTGGAAGTCAGCCAGTTCCTTACTCAAAATCCCTTATGGTTACCCAGGGGGAAAAGGGGAGATAAATTCGGAGTTTGAGATTAACGTATACTTACTACTGCATATAATAGACAACCTATAAATAGCAATGTGCTGCCTCTGACCTGGAGTCCCCATCTAGGACTATTATGAGAAAGAAAGGAACTTGTCTTATAAGCAGCTGAATTTTTGGAGTCTCTTTGTTACTGCCGCTCAATCTATATGGATTGTTTTCTCGTACACTTCTGCTTTGCTGCACTCTTTTTTTTGCATCTTAAGGCCTCTGCAGCCAAATGTTTCCTGGGCTGTGTTTATAACTTTGCTGCCCCTGTTGCCTCCCAGGCTTCTCTCATTTTTCTCATTTGTGGAACTTAGGGTTTGGGCCCCCTTACTAGCCTATATGACATCTTTATGATTATTAGGAAAAATGTCTTTTTCTCTGGGTGGGCCAAATAGGAGAGCAACCCTTCAGGCTGATGCATTCTGTGAGTGCACAGCTTGACAAATTGACCAACATTTTAGCAACTCAGAAGGCTCCCCTTCTGCTAGGCAGTTGCTTTCATGCACCAAGTGCAGGCTTAATGAGCTACAGGCAGCTGATTGGGTTCACACTTGCTCATCCTCTGGACACTGTTACGTACCGCACACACTGCACAGCTTCCTGCGGAGGCTCCACCAGAACTCATCCACAGTGCAGACCTGCTTATGCTGAGGCCAGCTGCACTCTCAGGACCTAACCTTAACTCACATTAGGTTGTGTAAGCTGGGCCCCAGCACTGCTGCTGACTCAAGACACATTCATTTTACTGAAATCATCTTTTTCACTCTCTTCTCTAAGGAAGTATCATTTGAAAGAAAAAGATGGGCTTCCAACACTGTGGGCATCCCCTCGGGTATTAGAACCTTAACACAAGCTTTCTTTAAATATTGAGGAATGCCTGCATGGAAGCAATCAGGATTGGGGAAGCTAATGGGTTCCTTGCTTAAGAGATGGGGGTCCAGACCTGACCTGGACCATTCCTCTCACCTATATTCCCCAGGAGGACACATGGTTACCACTCTGATCCATCCGATTTCTTTGCTCAGTGATTAGAGCATGTGGTAACTGTACTCCAGCTTGGAGCTAGCTGAATGGTATTTCTGAATTCTGCCTAGCACCATGCTTCCTATTTTCAAGTCCGCATAAACACAGGAAATTTTCCATATCTATTTACTGAAACATTTAGTTTTCTTCTTGGAAACACAAGAAGACTACATTTTCTAGGCTGTGCTGCGTTTAGGTAGAGCCATGTGACTGAGTTCTGACCAAGAAATGTGGGTTAGAATGATGTGTGTCACTCCCAAGCCAAGAAGAAAACTTATCTTTAAGTAAAACTTTCTCCTAGGTAAAGAAACTTTATTCTTCCAATGGAAACACATCCTCTACGGAGACAGGAGTGGATCTGTTTACATTAGAAAGATAAATTTCTCTCCCTCTCTTAGAGAAGATGAGGGGTAGATGTCTAGCCTCTATATAAGCTCCCAGTTTCAGGAATTTGGAGTTCATCTTACTGGCAAAAAAATCCCTTTATCATCTGCAGTGTCCATCTTCTCTCATTGGACAACTCAGCATGGGATGATTTGGGGCCGGAGGAACTCAGCCCAGTTATTCCTGTAGGCAATAAAAGTACGTTCTCTGATCCAGAAAGCTGGTTTGTTTTCATGGTAAGTACATACCAGATATTTAAAACCACCCCTGTACTTCTTTATATTCTCTCTCCCCTGTCTTCTGGCTGGACGTAGGGTGTCTAGTGGAGGACTCCCAGGGCTTAGGGTAAAGCTGAGTTACTAGAAAGGGAGAGTCTGCCTCTGAACCGCTACATGAAGAAGAAGATACCCCTGTTGGACCATGATGTGAGCAAGACAATTTCCCTCAAAACTTTAAGCCATTGGGATTTTCTTGGTTGCTTGCAAAGCTGACCTAACTTACTTTAACACAAATGGACCTCTCAGATTTCATGGTAACTTGACATCAAAGGCACTGAGTTAACAGAACCCCAAGGGAATGGCTACCCACTCCAGTATTCTGGTCTGGAGAATTCCAAGGACTGTACAGTCCATGGGGTTGCAAAGAGTCAGACACGACTGAGTGACTTTCACTTTCTTTTTATTCAAATTTATATAAATGTTACAATCAATGTATATAGTGCTTTTATCCTTAAGGTTATTCCCAGATGCTACTGCTAAGTCACTTCAGTTGTGTCCAACTCTGTGTGACCCCATAGATTGCAGCCCACCAGGCTCCCCCGTCCCTGGGATTCTCCAGGCAAGAACACTGGAGTGGGTTGCCATTTCTTTCTCCAATGCATGAAAGTGAAAAGTGAAAGTGAAGTCGCTCAGTCGTGTCCAACTCTTCGCGACCCCATGGACTGCAGCCTACCAGGCTCCTCTGTCCATGGAATTTTCCAGGCAAGAGTACTGGAGTGGGTTCCCATTGCCTTTTCCGTATTTCCAGATATTTTATAAAAAAATTGGAATGATCTTTAAAATGTTATTTAAAATAGCATAATGTCTATAAACAGTAGAAGACATGTTATATAATAACAATGTGTTATTGTTTAGGACATTGAGATAACAGGTCTATTCCTACTTCATCAGAATTTAAATATGCAAATGTTCCTTTTGACAGAGAGGTTTAGCATATTATGTTGTAATGACATTCAGCCTCACTTCAAAATGTAGCTAATTTAGATCATTTCAGAGAAAATGACAGCTGTTCCCTTGCTACAAAGAGCATACATGAGATGATTTATAATTTTTAATAACTAAAGTTAATCACTGAGGTTAATAATACTTGATACTTACATAACAAGCTTCTGTATATTGAATGCCTATTATTACAAATGCTAGAAACATCTTTGTGAACCAGGCAGGAGACAAGGGTGTGTGTGTGTATGTGTGTGTGTGTGCACGCACACATTTCCCCACAAGTTCTGTGGAAACTGATGTAGGCATGGAAAGGAAGCAAAGATACAAGGATAGAATTTACTCATATCTACGAGGCTGAAGTAAGAGCAGGTCAGAGCAGTCAGAGCAAGTGTCCAGAGGCAGTAGAGTCTAGGCATGGCCACAGATGAACTCTAAGGATGACATTACAATTCAAAGTAGACTAACTTTGTCGGGTGATCTTGACCACCTTTGCTTCCCTTGGCTCCTACTTTTATCTTTCCCTTTCTGAAGGACTTCTAAAGTCTCTTCATTAATGCTATGGGCTGCCCAATATTCCAAAGCAAACTTTGTTTCCTTGAAGTTGGCCTAATGTTGCTGTGTGTGTGCATCCTCAGTCTTGTCTGACTCTTTGCAGTCCCGTGGACTGGAGCCAGGCTCCTCTGTCCATGGAATTTTCCAGGCAAGAAAACTGGAGTGGGTTGCCATTTCCTCCCATGGGATTTTCCTGACCCAAGATTGAACCCATGTCTAAGCTGGTTTTTATTCTGGCAACCAAAATCTTGACTATGGCCCCAAAGTGTTTGAAATTATCATCTTTAGTCTAAATAAAAGATTTATGGAAAGAGAAGCTTGCTGCCAGAAGAAAAGCTCTAGAGTTAGTTTGAGGAAATCGAATAGCTTCCTAAGATCTGCTTGCCTTTGGGGATATCAGCCCTCACTGTCGATATTCTGCCTCCCAGGCCAGACTGCCAGTGTGAAGCTGTTGCTCTTCAAACACAAGGTATTTGATTTCGAGTCACCCTATAAACCTCCGTTGACCTGTCACTTTGTCTGGAAAGTCTTCAAAGGCTTCCTTCCCTCTACTCTGCGATGAGTCTACCCTTTTTGTTGCTCCCGTAGCATGCTCTAATACACATCATTGTGCTTAAGACACTGCCCTATGACAGCCACATTTCTCATAGACTAGGGTGGGAGTCTGCGTTATTTACTCTGCCTTCCCAGGCCCGGTACAGTGATGGGAATGTGGTAGACACTCAGTGAATGTCATTTGAGTGAATCATGCAGACTAATGCCCTTAATATGTTCAGAGAAATGCATTACAAGTTTTTGGATTTCTACTTCTTCTCACTTTGAAATCTACATCCTTAAGCTGGAAGGCTACATGCTGTGCCACTGTTTCACGTCATTTTCCCTTAGCCTGGATTGGCACTAAACACCTTTACGTGCTTGCTCTTTCTGGATGTTAGTAACATCATAAGGGCAGGGACTGAATGCATGATGCTAGAGCTCAGGGGAATTTGGGGATCATCTATCACAAACTCTAAATTCTTACAACAAGAAAACTGAGCCCACATGCTTGTGGTCACACAGGTGGCAGGAACCCACCAGCTGCCATCCCAAACCTGGTCCCTAATTTCCAGCTCCATGCTCTTGCCTCTGTGCTGCCTTGTCCTTCCCTAGTAAAGCTGTTTGTGGAGTTGTCAGTGGGATGTTTGGTTTGTCCTGGGGAGGGAAGGGTAGCAACTAACATTTGCTGTTCTACTGCGATTACAGGTGTGATGCTGAACACACTATGTCTTATATTGTTTAACTTTTCAATATCCCAATAGAGGTAAGTTTTGTTATCTATATTTTACAGACGAGGAATCTGTAGCTCTGTTGGGGAAATTCCTTAAGTTTACAGAGCTGAGACTCAAATTTGAATCTGTGTGATATCAAAATTATGGCACAATTAGATTACTACACACAGAGTCCTTCTTAATGTGACCTGATCTCTGTCTGGGCTTTTCCACCTCTCCTTACCATATCCTGTATTTGCTTGGTTGAGTTGTGCTTTTTCTTAGTAACATGTTCCCTTCTTTGGTCCTTTACAGGTCTTCTAAATTAGCTCAGAACTTCCCTCCTCCTGGAAGCCTTCCTAGCTTACCATTCAGGTTTTCAGCACATTCCTATGTTATGCATTCTGTACATGTTAAAGGGAACATTTAGATGCCATGGGCTCTATCCTCAAACCTTCAGGCAACACTCTATGCAAATGTATCTCAGAAAAATGTCATTATTAATGTTTAAAAATCTCCAGTAAAAGGGCCTTATAAGTTACTTGCCACCTATTCTAAACTCTCTAATTACAAATTAAATCTGGAAGTAATCTTGGGGACCAGTGTACTCTAAGACTCCTACAGATGAAGAAACAGATCTGGAGAGATTAAGATGACTTGTATAGGATGTGTGTTATACTTCAGTTTAGTAATTGGTTGAATTAGTTCAAGTTCATTTTAACTTATTTTTAGTGGAAAATGGGAGGAAAACCCATTAGTGGTCTAATGATCAGCTGTGTAATATTCCTTCACAGGAACAAGGACAAGTAAAATCTCTTTAGCCTTTTTCTTGTTTAGGCCAAATTGTTTTTGCCTCTCTCTCTCTCACTGTCTTTTTCTCTCCCCTTCTCCACCTCTCCCCCTTCAAACTCTGGTCATGCTTCTTTTCCTAAAGGATTCCAGGTAGCCAGCAAATAGTCACTGTTTCTCCAAGTCCCTGTCCATCCCACCCCCGCCCCCAACCCCAACCAGGTATTTCTCAGAGGTATCTTTCACCCTATTGGAATCTGGGACAGAAGCTCTAGTTAGTAGTAATAATATGGACACATGGAATATAAATACAAAATTCCTCAAGAAAATATTAGCAAAATGAATCCAACAACACATGAAAAGTATCATACACTCTGATCCAGTTGGATTCATTCCAGAGTCAAAAAAATGGTTCAGCATATGCATTATCAATATGATATGCCACAACAAAAGGCAAAAACCACATGATCATCAATAGATGAATAAAAAGCTTTTGATAAAATTCAATATCCATTCATGATAAAAACTCTGCCAAAGTGGGTTTAAAGGGAACACATCAACATAATAAAACCATATATGATAAACTGAAAATCAATATAATAACCAATGGTGAGAAACTGGAAGTCTTCCCACCAAATTCTAGAACAAGACAAGGATGCCCACTCTTGTCACTTTTATTCAACACAGAAATGGAAGTCCTAGCCACAGAAATCAGATGAGAAAAAGAAATAAAAGTTACCCAAGTTGGATCACTTCAGATGGTGACTGCAGCCATGAAATTAAAAGATGCTTCCTCATTGGAAGAAAAGCTATGACAAACCTAGACAGCATATTAAAAGACATCGACAAAGGAAACTGAAAATTATTGGAAGAAATGGAAAGATAGTCCATGCTTTTAGATTTAAAGAATTAATGTTGTTAAAATGGCCATACAAAACAATCTACAAATTTAATGTGATCCCTCTCAAAATCCTGCCAACTATGCATTCCTTTGGGCTTCCCTGATAGCTCAGTTGGTATGGAATCCACCTGCAATGCAAGAGACCCCAGTTCAATTCCTGGGTCAGGATGATGTGCTGGGGAAGGGATAGGCTACTCACTCCAGTATTCTTGGGCTTCCCTTGTGGCTCAGCTGGTAAAGAATGTACCTTCAATGCAGGAGACCTGTGTTTGATCCCTGGGTTGGGAAGATCCCCTGGAGAAGGGAAAGGCTACCCACTCCAGTATTCTGGCCTGGAGAATTCCATGGACTATATAGTCCATTGGGGTCACAAAGAGTTGGATGTGATTGAGTGACTTTCACTCTCAAAATACTCATGACACTTTTTTTTTTTCAGAACTAGAACAAATAATCCTAAAATTTATATGAAACCATAAGAGACTCAGAATTGCCAAAGCAATCCTGAGGAAAATGAACAAAGCTGGAGGCATAAACCTTCCAAGACTGCAGATACTACTACGAAGCTACAGTAATCAAAATAATGTGGTATTGGCATAAAAACAGATATATAGATCAATGAAACAGAGAGTCCAGAAATAAACCACACACGTATGATCAATTTTTGACAAAGGAGGCAACAAAATACAATGGAGAAAAGACAATCACTTTAGGAAGTGGTGTTGGGAAAGCTGTTTGAATATTCCCTCATGCCACACAAAAGTAAACTCAAAATGTCTTAAAGACAGGACACCATAAAGTTCTTAGAAGAGAATGCGGATGCATGCTAAGTCACTTCGGTCATGTCCAATTCTGCGCAACCCTATGGACTATAACTTGCCAGGCTATTCTGCCCATGGGATTCTCCAAGCAAAAATAATGGAGTGGGTTGTCATGCCTTTCTCCAGGGAATCTTTCTGACCCAGGGATCGAACTCACTTCTCTTATACCTACTTGCATTGGTAGGTGGGTACTTTACCACTAGCACCACCTGGGAAGCCCCTAAGTTTGTGGTCTCATTTATTTGCTTTTCTTTCTTTTGTGACACTGACCTTAGAAAATGTTGCAATAATTTATGTCAGAATATTTTGCCTTGTCTGACATAAGTTATTACAATATTTTCTTAGGTCAGTTTCCCAAAAGAAATAAAAGTCAACAAATGAGACCATAAACTTAAAAATTTGGTACACCAAAAGAAACCATGAACAAAAAGAAAATTTGCTGACTGGGAGAAAATATTTGCAAATGATGCAACCAATAAGGGCTTAATTTCCAAAATACACACACAGTTCATACCACTCAGTATCAAAAAAAACCAGAAAACAACCCAATCAAAAAATGGACAGAAGACCTAAATATTAATAGACATTTCTCCAAAGAGGACATAGAGATGGCCAATAGGCACATGAAAAGATGTGCAACATCATTAATTATTAGAGAAATGCAAACCAAAACTATAATGAGGTATCATCTCACACAGTTTAGAATGGTCATCATCAAAAAGTCTACAGGGATAAAATAGGGGTATGGGATCAACAGATACACCCTGCTATATAGGAGACAAACAACATGGATGTACTGTATAGCACATGGAACTATGTTCAATATCTTGTAATGAACATAATGGAAAAGAATCAGAAAAAAAGAATACATATAACCAAATCACACCTGAAGCTAATACAATATTGTAAAACAACTGGGTTTCACACACACACACACACACACACACACACACACACACACACACATATATATATCAGTAGGTCCTGAAAATAAATTTTAATGGCAATGATAAGCCTAAACCCTTTAGAGAGGATTTTTAAGTGTTTGAATAAAGATATAGGCTCAAGTCTATGATTTCCAGCTTGGTTTCCCAAATATTTACCACGTATTTAGGCTCCAGTTGATTAACATTTCTTTCCTTCTTACATAATTTATAATTTTATCATTATATTATCATAAAATTTCAGTTCAGTCAGTTCAGTGGCTCAGTCATGTCTGACTCATTGTGACCCCATAGGCTGCAGCATGCCAGGCTTCGCTATCCAACACCAACTCCCAGAGCTTATTCAAACTCTTGTCCATCAAGTTGGTGATGTCATCCAACCATCTTATCCTCTGTTGTCCCCTTCTCCTCCTGCCTTCAGTCTTTCACAGCAGCAGGGTCTTTTCCAATGAGTTTGTTCTTTGCATCAGGTGGCTAAAGTATTGGAGTTTCAGCTTCAGCATCAGTCCTTCCAATGAATATTCAGGACTGATTTGCTTTAGGATGGACTGGTTGGATCTCTTTGCTGTCCAAGGGACTCTCAAGAGTCTTTTCCAACACCACAGTTCAAAAGCATCAATTCTTCAGTGCTCAGCTTTCTTTATAGTCCAACTCTCACATCCATACATGACCACTGGAAAAACCATAGCCTTGACTAGACAGACCTTTGTCAGCAAAGTAATGTCTCTGCTCTTTAATATCCTATCTAGGTTGGTCACAGCTTTTCTTCCAAGGAGAAAGAGTCTTTTAATTTCATGGCTGCAGTCACCATCTGCAGTGATTCTGGAGCCCAAGAAAAGAAAGTCTCTCACTGTTTCCATTATTTCCGCATATATTTGCATGAAGTGATGGGACCAGATGCCATGACCTTAGTTTTCTGAACGTTGAGGTTTAAGCCAACATTTCACTCTCCTTTTTCACTTTCAGGAAGAGGCTCTTTAGCTCTTCTTCCCTTTCTGCCATAAGGGTGGTGTCATCTGCATATATGAGGTTATTGATATTTCTTCCGGTAATCTTGATTCTAGCTTGTGCTTCATCCAGCTTGGCATTTCACATGATATACTCTGCATATAAGTTAAACAAGCAGGGTGACAATATACAGCCTTGACATACTTCTTTCCCAATTTGGAACCAATCTGTTATTTCATGTCCAGTTCTAACTGTTGCTTCTTGACCTACATACAGATTTCTCAGGAGGCAGGTAAGGTGGTCTGGTATTCCCATCTCTTAAAGAATTATCCACAGTTTGTTGTGATCCACAGTCAAAGGCTTTAGCATAGTCAATAAAGCAGAAGTAGATGTTTTTCTGAAACTCTCTTTCTTTTTCAATGATCTAACAGATGTTGGCAGTTTGATCTCTGGTTCCTCTGCCTTTTTAAAATCCAGCCTGAATATCTGGAAGTTCATGGTTCATGTACTATTGAAGCCTAGTTTTGAGAATTTTGAGCATTACTTTGCTAGCATGTGAGAGGAGTGCCGTTGTGCGGTAGTTTGAACATTCTTTGGCCCAGCCTCTCTTTGGGATTGGAATGAAAACTGACTTTTCCAGTCCTGTGGCCACTGCTGAGTTTTCCAAATTTGCTGGCATATTGAGTGTAGCACTTTCACAGCATCATCTTTCAGGATTTGAAATAGCTCAACTGGAATTCCATCACCTCCACTAGCTTTGTTCGTAGTGATGCTTCCTAAGGCCCACTTGACTTCACATTCCAAGATGTCTGGCTCTAGGTGAGTGATCATACCATCATGGTTATTTTGGTCATGAAGATCATTTTTGTATAGTTCTTCTGTGTATTCCTGCTTCCTCTTCTTAATATTTTCTGCTATCATACCATTTCTGTCCTTTATTGTACCCATCTTTACATGAAATGCTCCCTTTTTATCTCTAATTTTCTTGAAAAGATCTCTAGTCTTTCCCATTCTATTACTTTCCTGTGTTTCTTTGCATTGATCACTGAGGAAGGCTTTCTTATCTCTCCTTGCTATTCTTTTGGAACTCTGCATTCAGATGGGTATATCTTTCCTTTTCTCCTTTGCTTTTAGCTTCTCTTCTTTTCTCAACTATTTGTAAGGCCTCAACAGACAACCATTTTGCCTTTTTGCATTTCTTTTTCTTGGGGATGGTCTTGAAACCTGCCTCCTGTACAATGTCATGAACCTCTGTCCATAGTTCTTCAGGCACTCTGTCCATCAGATCTAATCCCTTGAATCTATTTGTCACTTCCACTGTATGATCATAAAGGATTTGATTTAGGTCATACCTGAATGGTCTAGTGGTTTTCCCTACTTTCTTCAATTTCAGTATGAATTTGGCAACAAGGAATCCATAATATGAGCCACAGTCAGCTCCTGGTCTTGTTTTTGCTGACTGTATAGAGCTTGTCCATCTTTGGCTGCAAAGAATATAATCAATCTGATTTTGGTGTTGACCATCTGATGATGTCCATGTGTAGTCTTCTCTTGTGCTGTTGGAAGAGGGTGTTTGCTATGACCAGTGCGTTTTTTTGGCCAAACTCTGTTAGTCTTTGACCTGCTGCGTTTTGTAGTCCATGGCCAAATTTGCCTGTTACTCCAGGTATCTCTTGACTTAAAATTTTAGTGACACATAAAGTGACTAGTCTATAATCTTCAATTTATATACAGTAAGTCTACCAACTTTTATGGAAAAATATGTAGACATCTGTCCAGAATTCCCCCTGGGTGATAAATACTCCTCAGAAATTTTTGACTACAGAAGGGGATGGTTGAAGATTCATTTTCTTCCACATATTCTACCTGGCATATGGTTTCTTATTCTCCTTTGGATTGTCTTGGTGGGCTGTCTAGGCAGATTTAAGGAGTCTCCTAGAGTCTCCTTTAAGATCCTTATATGTATTATTCTAGGAATAGACACAAAAGAACCTTGAAAACCTTTGTAGTATCAACAACAATGATCAGTCAAATGAGCTCTTTTTTAATGGCTTTCAAAATTCCCAACTGTGAATTCCTAATTGCCTTCTGTATTCAATATGCAGAGGAGGCCCGAAACCATTTGTGTATCCCCACACAAATGGGATGCTCAGGGAATTCTTCCAATGTTAGGGCCCCTGGGGACTAGAACTGAAAGATACAGATCTTTCACCCTACGCATGATGTTGATGCTGTCCTAAAGACAGAGCATGGGAAACATGCTTAGGTTGAATAACGTGTCCAAGGTCCCTCAGCCAGTGAGAGCTATGATGTGAGACGAGGTGCATCCTCATGCTCTTTCTCTCTCCACCTCCTGCCTCTGCAGTTGAACATGTCAGGTCACTGGGGCTTCTAATGTTGGCTCAGTCTTGGATGGGAGCAGCCCTGGATCTCAGATGACAAACACATGCTAAGAAACTGTCCTTCTCCTTTGGTCCCCAGACTGAAGTGATACCATGCAAGCAACATCATTAGGTCTAGATAATACAGATACTCCTCCAGGTTCTGGGTAAAACAAGGACTCCCACATTAAAAGCTATTTTACTTATGGCTCTTGTAGTTTGGGGATAGTCTATCTCTTTAGAGGAGTCCTTCCTTTAATGTGTCATGACAGGGATGTGCTAGATTTGGTATGCCCTTCTTCTTGGTGGTTTGTAAGGTACTGAAATGGGATAAAATGAGATGGGGAGCTGGGATGAGAGCCATTGTTCTAGATAATCTTTCCTGAACTTTCACATAATTTTTACAATTTTGGGAGGTATAGAATGATTTTAGAAGATATTCTTTGCTTTTTTTCCCCTAAGACAGTCCCTCTTCCAAAAAGGTAAATAATATATACAAAAATAGGAGGAGGGAGATTATTTCCATTTTCTAACTTTTTAATCACTTTGAACCCCAAGAAGAGTCACTTCTGGGTATAGTTCTGCTAGAAATAAGGCCACCTAATGATTTAGTCCTTCTGATAGAAAATGGCCATTTTTTTAAAAAATGGCCATTCCTTTTGCCCAAGCAGTTTCTGTGAAACATATGAATGGTAAAGAGAAAATAAGAAAAAGATTTGACAAAGCTTCTATGACAGCTCAAATGAGCAGTTTATGAGTTTAAGTAATAACTAATGATACAGATGTGCAATCTCAGCACTGGCAAGCAAGTAGCAGAAGACTTTCCTGTGCACACTGGGGCAACATGAAAGAATTAGACAAGTGTCCTTGAAGCTGACTTCATCTGTCTTAATGAGAAAGAGAGATTATTGTCAAAGTCTAGATAATTTATATGGGGTAGAGAGATCTCTTCATTAATTTCTAACTGCATGGCTAAGGAAAAGAAAATCCCATGAGGGCATTCTCTACAGAACTGTGACTAAGAGTAAATAGAAAATTCAATACAAATAATTAAACCAAGTAAAGATTTTCTCTAAGCTATACCCCCATCCTTATATAAAATCCTCTGTGCTTTAATCTAAGATTTAAAATCCTCTGTGACTACTGCCGTTCCTTTTTAGTATACTTCTAACTCATCTTGCCACAGCCTCATGTATTATTCATCACATGCTTGCTTTGAGTCAAGGCATGCTGACTGTTAGGAATTCGGATAGCAGTAAAATTTCAGGGCAAATACAATCAGGTAAAATTGGTCAAGTTAAAAAGTAAGTTGCTTCTTTAAATTCTATTGGTGAACCATCCAATGATTTCTTGAATCCTATATAATCCCTTTTAGATAAACAAGGATTTAGCATTGATAGAAAGTGCTTGTGTTTAAAAAGAGTGGTGTTTTGGGTTCTTTTTAAAAGCTTGGTAAGGATCTTGGGCAAATAGCAGAGGTAACTGTAGTATTGCAAAAACCCAGCCAGATGAATCCTGAGTTGGGGTGATAGTGTACTCCAGGACACTCCAGCCAGAATGTACGTGCTAAGTTGCTTCAGTTGTGTTTGCTGTGTCTCTTTGTGACCCTGAAACTGCCTGCCAGCCTCCTCTGTCCATGGGATTCTCTAAGCAAGAATACTGGAGTGGATCATACCCTCCTCCAGGGGATCTTCCTAACCCAGGGATCGAACCCACGTCCAATGTCTCCTGCATTGGCTGGTGGGTTCTTTACCACTAGTGCCACCAGAGAAGCCCTTTTTTGGGGTCAGCTAAATCAGGCCTCACAGCTGCCAGCTTCCCTCCTCTACCCCAGTATTTCCCTACATATAGACTCAGTTAGGAGAAACTGTTCCTCAGCGGGAGGTTGACCAGAAGCTCAACATCAACCCTATTTGGGCCATTGCAAAGGTCCTATGAGGCTTCTTACATGAAAACTGCAACAACCAGAGCAGGCAGAGTCTTCACCTGTCACCTTCCATTCTCTTAAAGATATAATATGAAAATCTCCTCCGTGAAGAACTATCAGTGACATGATAAGCACACTAGTAAGATAGTATCACAGCTAAAATATGGGGTGGGTCTCAATGTTCTAGTGAAGTGTGAAGGCAGTATACCTCAATGTTACATGTTTGTATAATCCTCTAATTTAAGTTCTTGTCTCCTATAACCCTGGCAATACCTTCAAGATGCCAAATAGGAACCTATCCAGGGAGCAGTACATGAGGATGAAGGCTATAAATATTCTAATAAGAGTGAGTGTGAAGTTCTCTTTGTTTTGATTTAAAATTTCAACCATCTGTATGTCTTATTTGGAGAAATGTCTATTTAGATGTTCCAGCCATTTTTTGATTGAACTGTTTTTCTTTTTTGATATTGAGTCTCATGAGTTGTTTGTATTTTGGAGGATAATCCCTTGTGAATTGTTTAAATGAAATATATTTTTTTTCCATTCTGAGGGTTGTCTATATGAAAAAAGAATTTAAAAGTGAGTGGATATATGTATAACTGCTTCACTTTACTGTATACTTGAATTTAACACAAAATTATAAATCAACTATATGCCAATAAAAATTAAAAACAATAAAAACATATCTAGATCAATTTTTCTCTGTACATGGTTACCTAGGGCCAGAACTGGGGGATTATTACAATCCTTAAACACCAAAGGATGGATAAAAAAACGTCTAGCCTAAAGTAGTGAGTGGCTCTGAACATGTCTTCCTAGACATCCTATGTTGCTCCTGGTAACATTGAAAATAATTTTAATTCTAACACATCAAAATCAAAGAGCTAGAGACACCTAAAGTTTTAACATTAGAAATGTTTTTCATATGAAATTGCAAATTATTTGCTAATATTGCTAAGAGTTGGACATGACTGAGCAACTTCACTTTCACTTTTCACTTTCATGCATTGGAGAAGGGAATGGCAACCCACTCCAGTGTTCTTGCCTGGAGAATCCCAGGGACAGGGGAGCCTGGTGGGCTGCCGTCTATGGGGTCACACAGAGTTGGACACGACTGAAGTGACTTAGCAGCAGCAGAAGCAGCAGCAGCAGCATATTTGATAATATTCTAAGATCAGAGGATGCCAACAATGAGTGCCCAGTTATTTTCAGACTTCAAGGATTCTTTGCTAGATTCTGCCAAATTTTATTTTTTCCGTTTTCCAACAGCTGCTACCTACAGATTCCACAGCTGTTTCTCTGGTATGCCCACTAGAAAAGTTGCTACTTCCTCCAACTAACCCTAGAGTTTAATGAACATTACAGAAACAAATTACATGCCTCATGATAGTGTTGCTTCTCCCAGGTAAGTTTACAACACAACTTTTAATGAACATAATCACAGAGAGATGCCAATCCTACCTTCAGAAAGACAGATTCCAGGGAGATGATGATTATTATCTAGCCATTTTCCTAACAAAGTGACAAGGAAGCCACATGCACCAGCAGATACCTTGAAGAGATGCTGCTAATTGCCACCCACCATTCACCTAAGGATGCATGACTAACAGACTCAAATGGCAATCAATGAGGCAGTTGGTGAGAAGGAAGATTCTGAAGACAGATGCCCACCAAATGAGCCTGATGGGTGAACAAAGATATTGACTCTGAGCAGAGGCTAAACAAGCACATTCAGATGATTTAGAGATTTTTTTTTTTTTACCGTTTTTGGGGTTACAAGTATCTTGCATTCTAGTTGAATACACCAGCACTAGCCTCTGTGAATAATCGGAAACTTTATCTTTTAAAAATATGATGCTATAAAACAAAGACACAAACTGAATGACACATAAAACAGTTCTGAATTCACCTTATACAATGTTAAGATATTTTGCTGACCCTCGACTCCTTCACTTTTCTGTCCCTCACCATGTGTGGCCACTTGTCTAAGTTAGTTGTATCCATTCTTTGTATAGAAGATGTTGAAACTTTCATTAACTCACTAGGAGACCTTGACCAGGTCACTCTGTTTCTTCATCTGTAATTGCAATCGTTGGATGAGACCATACTTACATGGTCTCCTGCAAGAGAATGAATATAGATGAGATCTATATTCATCATTCAATGACCCCTAGAGAAGAAGGGATCTGTGTGTTGGTTTCTTCTCCTCCTTCCTCAAGGCCATTGAAGGGGCAGGAAGACCTGACACGTGAGCGATGCTGAGAAGGGAAGACAGGGGGCTACTCCTCACTCATTCTCTACACTCAGATAATGAACAGAAAGGTGTTTGACCTTGCAGGCCAATGTTGCTTACACCACCATCATCAGACTTACAATCCCATTTGAATCAGGCTTTTCTCACATCTCCACTAAACCTAATGTCCAAGGTTTTTAAAATATTGCACTTTAACCTTTAAGTCAGAGCCACACAGAGAAGTAAAATAGCTGAGAAATATTTCTTTAGGGTAGATTCAAAATGTGGTCTTGGCAGGCATTACTACAAAGATGAAAAGACCCTTCTACCTTGCCATAATTTAACCCTCCAATGTGTAAGCCGAAGCATAATCAAGATTAGACTGGTGGCAAATCTTGTTCTTTGGTTGATTTTTTAGTTTTTAAAAAATGAAGTGAGTTCATCATTTAATCATGGGTAATATATTTTTATTGTAGAAAAGTTAGAAAACAATAAAAATTAAAACAAATAGTAAGGCTGTAAAGATCTCAGGTTCCGGATTATAAAACACTTTAGGCTGGAAAACCTGCACCAATGCCTTATAGCTGTGTGGTCTTGGTCAAGTTACTGAATATCTGTTAAGTATCACTTTCCTCACCTGTAGAGAATATAAAATCTCTATTAGAGGGCTGCTGTGAGTACTATATTTAACAGTGTAGTTAAGGCCATTACTGTATACAGTTCCTGGCAAATAGCAAGTGTGCCATAGAAGGTAGTTGTTGTTATTAGTCACTATACTTTCACTGATAACTTTTGCTGATCTTTGCCAGTATCATTATAGAATGCTTTCCAAATCCAATGTTCCAGCATCTACAAGGCTTTCGTACACGAGTTATTTTTCATTGTCCTAGACATTGAAATAACAAGTGAGACTGACTGTTTTCCAGTCCCTTGGAAGGCAAATTTAAACGCAAAACAGTTTGGCAGGAGTAGATACTACGCGTCAGAAAATACCACACAGATACTGCCCACTGGTATGTTGACGTCACAGGTGGATACATGTTCCATCTAACAGAATATAAGAATTTATTAAATGCTTATTATATCATGACCTCACTTGTTTTAACATTGTTCTTCCATACAACAGAGAAGGCAATGGCACCCTACTCCAGTACTCTGGCCTGGAAAATCCCATGGACAGAGGAGCCTGGTAGGCTGCAGTCCATGAGGTCACTAAGAGTTGGACGCGACTTCACTTTCACTTTCACTTTTCACTTTTATGCATTGGAGAAGGAAATGGCAACCCACTCCAGTGTTCTTGTCTGGAGAATCCCAGGGACGGCGGAGCCTGGTGGGCTGCTGTCTATGCCGTCGCACAAAGTCGATGCAACACGGTCACACAGTGGCACGACTGAAGCGACTTAGCAGCAGCTTCCATACAAGGTCTCATCTGACCAGATACTATTTCTCTTTTTCCAAATACTCTATACCATAGGCTGAAAAAACCTTTAAATCTGCAGCAGGATAGAAAAGATCCTCCATGACCTAACTTTATCATTCTGTTCTCTTTCTAATCTTTAAGCTCCTTCCTTTGGATTCTTCAGATAGACTCTCCCATATCCCCATCAATATTCTTGTCTTTTTTTGAATATGATTTCTTGACCCTTCACCTTTCTGACAAAGCCTGCCTATGCCTCAAGTCCAGCGTTCCTCTTCTATTCTCCTTTGCTGCCTTCCATACACTGATATCATTAGTCATTTCATTCTGAGCTCTTACGGTATTTGTTATTTCTCCTTCTTTTATAGACTTTTCCTTCTATACTTGTCTCAAATTTTAAAATAAATGATAAGGCCTTCAGGGGAAAGGTCTGTGTCTGGGATTGTCTACATCTCTCAGATTATATCTCTCAAAGAAGAAAAACCTCTACATATGCAAATGTGTGGGAGTGCATGCTAAATTGCTTCAGTCGCATCAGACTCTGTACAATCCTATGGACTATAGCCCACCAGGCTCCTCTGTCCATGGGATTCTCCAGGCAAGAATACTGGAGTGGGTTGGCATGCCCTCCTCCAAGGGATGTTCCCAACCCAGGGAGTGAACTTGCGTCTCTTACGTCTCCTGCACTGGCATGGGGATTCTTTACTCCTAGCACCACCATACTTAATTCTATTTGATGATCATGGCAAATTTGCTATCTCATGTGGGGAGGAATTGCTAGTTTTACTTTAGCAGATAAGGAAACCACGTCTTGAAGAGGGGTGAAAGGAGATGTGTCCTAAGCTACATTAGCTGGCGAGACTGACTGAACAATCTTCGGATTCCTAATCCTTCTACCCTAAAATGAACTCCATTATAACTCTGCACTACCTAGGACAGGTGGAGGTATTGATTGAAGGTAAGAACTAATCTCTAAGTTATTTACTACCTTGTTCTTGTTGGTCAATCGCCAAGTCATCTCCAACTCTTAGCAACTCCATGGATTGCAGCATGCCAGGATTCCCTGTCCTCCACTGTCTCCCAGAGTTTGCTCAAATTCATGTCCATTGAGTTGGTGATACTATATAACCGTTTCATCCTCTGTTGCCTTCTTCTCCTTTTGGCTTCTATCTTTCCCAGCATCGGAGTCATTTCCAATGAGTTGGCTCTTCTCATCAGGTGGCCAGAGTATTGGAGTTTCAGTTTCAGCATCAGTACTTCTAATGAATATTCAGGGTTGATTTCCTTTAGGACTGACTGGTTGGATCTCCTTGCTATCCAAGGAACTCTCAAGAGTCTTCGGCAGCACCACAGTTCAAAAGTACCAACTCTTTGGCACTCAGAGTTCTTTATGGTCCAACTCTCACATCTGCACATGACTACTGGAAAAACCATGGCTTTGACAATACAGACCTTTGTCGGCAAAGTGATGTCTTTGTTTTTAATATGCTGTCAAGGTTTGTCATAGCACTATTACCTACTTGAGAACAAAGGACTATGATACAGTGTAGTGCTTGGAAAGGGGCTGGCCTCAACCTATCCCAGCAAATCACAACTGAGATTTAAAACAGAATTGGACAAAGCAGGGCCCCTGCTTGCTTGGTAAGGACTGTATTTTATATGTATCAGTAATCAAAAGCCCTGTTTATACTAGACAAACCGTAGGTATTTCATATACTCCCTTTGTGCAATTATGTGTATTTTCAGGAAAGAAAAAAATGCAGTGAAAGTAAATTCAGATCAGTACACTGAGAGAGGGAGGAAATGATCTTCTGACTATGATAAAAAGAGAGGAAACAACCCCTTGAAATTAATTAGCAAAGAAATGTGAAACATGCCTCACATGTCGCAGAATACATTCTGATATTCTAATGACTAGGCATTTGGGTCACTAGCTCCTCCTGCACAAATAAGTTGTCTCTAGAGAACCAGGAAGAAATCTACAGGATAACCCCTATTCACTCCTCAGAGTTTCTTATCGCCAGGGTTGGTTTCATGAGCACGTGACCTGTGTAGTCATAGGGACCTAAAAGAGCTCCATGTTTGGCTTAATGATTTGTTGTCACCGTCTTTAAATTCTTGATTTTAGAAGAAAGGGCCCTGCATTTTTACTTTGTTCTGGTTCCTAAATATTATGCAGTCAGTTCTATTTACCATCCTTCCAGGCCTTTGAATGCCTTATAATTCAAGTTTTCTTCTGAGGAGTGTTGAAGGAAATGCCTCTTTTCCGTAGGCCCCACTACAGGAACATTTAGAAGAGACTCTAAGAGAAAAAGACCATGAGACCACAGAAAGGACTCTCTGGAAGTGGATGGCTGGGGCATCTGGAAAGAATCATATGAGTGGAGTACAGGAAATAAAAAATCTGGGTTTCCCGAAATATTCTAAAAAGCATTCATAACAGAATACAGTAAAAGACTAGTGCTTATGTGTTGTGGGAACCTTCTCATTATATCCACATTGGCCAGAATCTTATTAACATGATGCGTTTGGCTTTAGCTCTTTATTGCGAAAAGTAAGACAACTTAAAAGAAAAGAAACAAATAATTAAAAGATTAGGAAATGGAATCCATTAAAAATGTTAAGGGTCTTGGATTATATTGTTTAGAAATGTCTGAGGTTTATAGCTTCCAAAGTATATGAAGAACTATCACTTGGGCAACTATTTTTCTAGTTTAGTAAGGAGACTCTCTCTGGATGGGATGAGCCTAAGATTATGGGAACTTTCAATGTACTGAATGGCAAGAAGCAGTTTGTCTTCAACACAAGGGAAGGCAAAGACATCAGAAAAAAAAAATATATATAAAAGCCATCAGCAAGGCAGCCCAATAGGAGCAACTAGATTGAAAAGGGATGAAGAATATTTGTGTCATGACTGAAATATAGTGCTCAGTTGTTGACTTATAGTTTTGAAATGTGCATTCTTCCTATTACAATTATTAGTGAGAAGGAAATCAATACAATCAGTAAGGTTAAGGAAGGGAGAAAAAATTACCAGTCTAAGAAGAAGAGAAAGAGAAGCAAAGGGTAACAGTTACTGACATTCAACTGATTACCTGAAAGTGCACTGAAATCTCTTGATATTGAGACAAAGTTAGCAAAGTACTTGAAAATTCTCAAAGTCTCTCTTTTCCCTTTTAAGACCTCTCTGTCTTTCATTTCGCAATGTACTTCTCTAGAAAGACTGCCTCCACATCCTATCAGAAAGTTGGTGAGTGAGCCTGCTGGTAGCAGCAATTTGTGGTTTCTGACTTAAATCCAGGCTGAGAAGAGCACATCTCCTTTCCAGATACACCACCGAGGAGCACAGAATCCATCCCTCCTTTGGTATCTGCATGTTTAAATTGAAGAGTAATAGATAAACACCTTAGAAAGATCAATTTTCTAGGACAAGAAAAGTAAAGTGTTTGCATTTTAGAGAGAAGTCGAGGGGAAGATAGAGAAAGAAAGACCATGATATATAAAAAAGGTTAATTTAAGTCTGTAATTCAACTTATAAATAGATAGAATTGTTTTCATAAGGAAATGAATGGTCGTTAAAATTTGGGCCACTTTGCTTTCATTCTCTGAACTCTTCCCCTTTCCCTTATGAAAAAGCAATAATCAAATATGCCCCAAGATGCATCTAGTGAAGGTTTTTATTTTTAAATATTATGGCTGTTAATTATGTGGGGATAACAAGGCGCTGGTTTTTCCAGTGGTGATGTATGGATGTGAGAGTTGGACTGTGAAGAAAGCTGAGCGCCAAAGAATTGATGCTTTTGAACTGTGGTGTGGAGAAGACTCTTGAGAGTCCTTTGGACTGCAAGGAGATCCAACCAGTCCATTCTGAAGGAGATCAGCCCTGGGATTTCTTTGGAAGGAATGATGCTAAAGCTGAAACTCTAGTACTTTGGCCACCTTATGCAAAGAGTTGACTCATTGGAAAAGACTCTGATGCTGGGAGGGATTGGGGGCAGAAGGAGAAGGGGACGACTGAGGATGAGATGGCTGGATGGCATCACCAACTCGATGGACGTGAGTTTGAGTGAACTCCGGGAGTTGATGGTGGACAGGGAGGCCTGGCGTGCTGCGATTCATGGGGTCGCAAAGAGTCGGACACGACTGAGCAACTGAACTGAACTGAACTAAGACACAGAGGGAATGACCTCTGAGAAGAATAACAGATATGAAATGGATGATGATGCAATGAAAGCCTAAAATAGAAACAATGCTTAAGATGGAAAATGGAAGATGCAAACTGTATCACAAAATGAAAGTAGGAAATAAATAGAGCACTAATATGATTATGAAAAGAAACAAAGATGATTGCTTGGGATAAGGTGCTATGGAATAAGTAACAGATTTATTTGGGGGCTTTATTGTGTATAGAGAGAAGATAGCTCTACTACTTACTGGATGTATAAATAAAAAGCACAAGTTTCAAAAGCCTAAGAACTTCACAAATCCTAAAATCAGGTCAATAGTATAAATCAAGTTTACTAAACTTGATTTGATAAGACAATTAAGTTACACCAACTCTTGGCTTTGTCTTCCAAACCCAGTAGGAGTAAGAAATTGCTAGTAACACAATTCTCAATGGATACTTCCATGTGCTTTCCATCTGACATAATTTGAATCTCAGATACAGCTAAAGTGGAAAGGAAACAATAAGATGAAAGTCAAAGTAAGTATCTTTTATTCTCAGCTGCTATATGCTTTGTAAATATGTCCATGGTGGTTGGTTGTTATTACTTAGTCACTAAGTCATGTCTGACTCTTTGAGGCCTTATGGACCATAACCTGCCATGGGATTTTCCAAGTAAGAATACTGGAGTGGATTGCCACGCTCTCCTCTGGGGGATCTTCCTGACCCAGGGATCAAACCCACAACTCTTATGTCTCCTGCATTGGGAGGAGAGTTCTTTACCATTTGTGCCACCTGGGAAGCCCTAATATCTCTTTTTCTCTGCTGCTTTATACTTTGTAAATATGTTCATGGTGATATAAAAGCTGAAAAACAAGCTCATATTAGGAGCATGTATTTTTTAAAAAATTTGCATCCTTTAACAGCATATCTATATGAAGTGATATATTCAGATTTTCAGTCTTCTGTTCTGAAAAAGATACTGTACATATTAAACAAGTGTTTGAATAAATTTACTAGGGACTGCTACATGAAATATCCTAAATTGTCTCATTTTGACAAATCCCTTTCTGTGTGTGTGTACATATGAACCTACACTGTGATAACTACAAAGCATGATGACAAAACAAAACTATTTTGATGTTTGCTGATTTGAAAGCACTTGGCTCACAGAAATTCTCCAGGATTCATGTCCAGGATGCCCCTCCCCCTTGTCCTTTTTAGTAATTGTACTCCCCCCTCCCAGATTTAGACACAGGTCCCAAACTAGAGCTGTTATTTTCTGACATGATTCCACTTCCCCAGCCGGGGGTGGGAGCCTGTCTCAATTAATCCAATCATCCAAGAATCCACATCTATGCCCTATCCCTGCCCCTCAACAGTCACTGCTTCAGATAGGGGGAAAAGAGCCAACTTAGCCAGTCGCATTTCTTTTCCAGGATTTTGGACCTTGAGTTGGGGAAAATAGTTCTCTTCTCTCTGGCCCCAATGCTGTGAGTATGTGAACCTAGAGCCACTCGAAGCCATGGTTTAAATCCTTGCAGAGGTGTTATTCTGAGAGAATGAAGTAAACATGAACACAAAAGAACCCCTCAAGAAATTAGAATTACTGTATGATCCAGAAAGTCTATTCCTAAACACAGACCCACAAGAATTGAAAGCAGGAACTCTAACGGATATTTGTATACCAACATTTATAGCGGCATTATTCACAGGAGCTAAAAGATGGCAACAGATACACGGATAAAGAAAACGTGGTATATATACACACAATAGAGTACTATTCATCCTAAAAAGAGGCGGAACTTTGATGTATGTTACCACAGGAATGGGGCTTCCCTGGTGGGTCAGATGGTAAAGAATCTGAGACCTAGGTTCAAACTCTGGGTCAGGAAGATGCCCTGGAGAAGAGAATGGCAACCCATTCTTCAGTATTCTTGCCTGGAGAATTCCATGCACAGAGGAGCCTAGTGGGCTACGGTCCATGGAGTTGCAAATAGTTGGACATGATTGAACAACTAACACACTCATGTGCACTCACATACACACGCACACCCTACAGGAATAAACTCTGAATACACTGTTCCAAACGAAAAAAGCCAAAGCCAAAGCCAAATATTGTATGATTGGCATGATTTATATGAAATACCTAGAATAGGCAAATTGAGAGAGAGAATGCAGAATAGTGGTTACTAAGGGGTGGGAGGGAAAGAATAGGGGTTATTGTTAACAGACACAGATTTTCTGTTTGAACTGGTGCAAAAGGGCTGGGAGTGGTTACTTGTGATGGTTGAGCAAAGTATATATACTTAATGACTGAAATATACACTTATAATGGTAAATTGTACATACATATATATATATATATATAATTTTTTTTTTTTAACCAACTAAAAAGAAAATGATTAGAGAGGGAGGTTTAGATGGGCTATCAGAGTCAGGTCCTGGCTGAGTTAACCTCAAGTCAGGTCTGCCCTGCACTTCACGTGTCCCAGAATCTGCCAGCTCTTTCTTATCTAAGTCGGTACAGGTTGGGTTTCCGGATCTTGAAATCTAGAATTCTAACACAAACCTGAAGAAAGTCCTCTCATGATTTATATAGACCCAAACCCATGGACAGAGGAGCCTGGTGGGTCCACAGGGTCACAAAAGAGTTGGACACAACTCAGTGACCAAGCAACAACAATAAAACCCAAAGACACACAAACCCCATGCGTGTGTCTATTTCAAACTAAGAGGTTTTCTTCCTTTCAGAACTCATTTCTCTACTAGATTCATTTGCAAGTGGACTCTGTACCCTTTTCTTTGACCAAACGCCCTATACACTAGTACAACCCTTTAACTGTCTATGGAAAGCAAGTCCTTGATGCAACACGCAAGACTAATTGGTTATAAGGTTCCTAACTCCATGTACTCACGGCATAAATGTCTAGAAAAATTCCTTCAAAAAATGAGGCCTGATACTTCTCAACATCTGCCTTGGTTTTTTAAAGTAATTTGTTTTCAATTGGAGGATAATTGCTTTACAATATTGAATAGGTTTCCCATACTTCAACATAATCAGCCCCAGGTTGCCTTGGGTTTTATACAGTTAAAATCCCAGTCCACATTGTTTGGCCCCAAATCTGCCAGGGCACATCTTTGATCTTTTGGCTGTTCTCAGCAAATTATTAATACTAGATTCAACCCATTTTAAGCTCACTAAGTCACTGGATAAGAGGCCAATATTTTCTTCATCCATCACTCTCATCTATTGTGCTACATCCTTCAAAGAGCTCTAAATATTAGCAGAAGATGGAATCATCCAGTTTTTGTTGCTTTGTTACGCCCTTAAAATTAGCACTTCCATCTCTCATGTAACACAGTATAATATAAGCGTACTGACTAGGTGAGGACTTGACAGGAAAAAAAATTACTAAGAACATTTTCTCTGCCTGCCCTGGGATGAAGAATGTCAGTTTTCAAACCTGCCAACCTTTCAAGCTGTTAAATATTTAAAAGCAAATTATGGTTTAAAACGATATATAATGGATGCCCTAGAATTCTGTTTTTCCCAGCCGTGTAGTGTTTATTCGAGTCATGTACACATTTTCAAAGCCTTTCTAGGCTCACAAACTAATAAAGCAGGGGGGTCCTGCTGCCAGTGGGGCTTTGGAAATAGGTTCCCAGTTCAGAATGAATCTTTGAGGGGCAGCTTTTTTGGTACCAATCCTTGACACAGAAAAAAAAAAAGACTTAGATACCAAGCCAGATTTACAGCAAAGTTCTCTGTCACAGTAAGACGATTCCTGCAAACACTGTTTAAAAAGAGTCACACATTGCACTGTTTTCTAATCAAAGTGATGTAGGTATATTGTCCAAGGCCATGTAAACATTATAATTTTTATACTTTAAAAAAGTTTAATTACAGATAATTTCAAACATACATAAAAGTCGAGAGAATAGTACAACGAACTCTATATGTATCCATCAATCAGTAGCTGGTTATGAGAATTTCTGGAGCTGTTATAGATGATGTTGGTAATGGTTGCACAACAACGTGAAAGTGTTAATACCACTGAGCTATACACTTTAAAATGGCTACAAATAGTAAATTTTGTTATATGTTGCCATAATGAAAAAGTAACTTCTATAATATCAAAATTTTACTTTAAAATGTGAGAATGTTAGACTCAACAATTCTACATTTAAGAATTTAGCTTAAGGAAATAATCAAGGCTGCTAAGTAATGTTGAATGTGATATAAGGGGAATCTCCAGTAACTGGTGAATTATGGAATAATGGACTGGTTCCAAATTGAGAAAGGAGTATGTCAAGGTTGTATACTGTCACCCTGTTTATTTAAGTTATATGCAGAGTACATCATGCAAAATGCCAGGCTGGATGAAGCACAAGCTGGAATCAAGATTTCGGGGAGAAATCTTAATAACTTCAGATAGGCAGATGACACCACCCCTATGGCAGAAAGTGAAGAGGAATTAAAGAATGTCTTGATCAAGGTGAAAGAGGAGACTGAAAAAGCTGACTTAAAACTCAGCATTCAAAAATTTAAGATCATGGGATCTGGTCCCATCACTTCATGGCAAATAAATCGGGAAACAATGGAAACAGTGAAAGACTTTATTTTATTGGGCTCCAAAATCACTGCAGAAGGTGATTGCAGCTGTGAAATTAAAAGACACTTGCTCTTTGAAAGAAAAGCAATGACAAACCTAAACATTTATTAAAAAGCAGAGGCATTACTTCAACTACAAAGGTCTGAATAGTCAAAGCTATGGTTTTTGCAGTAGTCATGTATGGATGTGAGAGCTGGACAATAAAAAAGGCTGAGCACCAAAGAATTGATGCTTTTGAAGTGTGGTATTGGAGATGATGCTTGAGAGTCCCTTGGACTGCAAGTAGATCAAACCAGCTCATCCTAAAGGAGATCAGCCCTGAATATTCATTGCAAGGACTGATGCTGAAGCTGAAGTTCCAATACTTTGGCCACCTGATGCAAAGAGCTGACTCATTGGAAAAGACCCTGATGCTGAGAAAGATTAAAGGCAGAAGGAGAAGGGGACGACAGAGGATGAGATGGTTAGATGACATCACCGACACAATGGACATGAGTTTGAGAAAGCTCCAGCAGATGGTGAAGGACAGGGAAGCTTGGCATGCTGCAGTTCATGGGGTATCAAAGAGTCAGACACGACTGAGTAACTGAACAGCAACAACAACAATATAATAACTTATGGTTTATATACTGATATTTAGTGGATTGTTGCACAGCCATTAAAATTATAATTTTAAATGATATAGTCAGATAAGCAGGATATTTCGTGAAGGGAAAACTCAGGTGAAAAAAAAAAAACACTTCACATAAGTTGTACTGCCTCTAAAGTTAGCCTTTTCATTCCTCATGAGGATTTCAAAAAATTTAAAACTATTTGTATGTACATACATGTTAATAATTTAGAAAAGAATATATCAGGATATGATCCACTGTCACCCCTGGAATGAGATTAATGGTTCTGCCTCTTTTTACTTGTATGCTTTAATTTTTAATATTTCTATGGTAATCATGTGATACCTCAGAAATGAAGCAGTTATGTGTTTATTTTTAATCAATTTCTCTGTTGGACCTGTAGTGACCTAAAATAATACTTTAAGATATGGTTCATATAATATGTATAAAAATATTATACAAAACAGAGTTCTACCATATAAAATTATAAGTATTGAGGGTTAAAATATTTGAATATTACCAATTTCTTAAAGTACAAACTGTTATATTTAGCAAGAATTTAAAAAAAAAATAGCTGTCTTGATTTCCAAGAATAATTATTTAATCTCTCTTTGCATTCTAAGGTTATTTTATTGGAATGACTTTAATGGGCCTTGTTTTATATTCATCCAAGTCTAAATATTTTGAAATACTACTACTTGCTAAGCATCATTCTAGACTGTGAATATTCAGTCATGGGGAAAAAAGGCAGGAAATATTTTCTTTCCTTGTAGAGATTACTTTTTCTGTTTTAAAAGTACTGTCTGGATCCTGGAGAAAATCTGAAAGCAGAAAAATATCAAAATGAAAATAAGCCTTCTGTGCATAATAATGTAAAAAAGGTATATTTGGGTATAATCTTTGGAGATTTTGCTGCCTTTCAAGAGCTATTTCAGTTTACACCACCATTTCCTGTTTCTGGACACACAGACTACATATTCCAGCCTCCATCACACTTAGTTTGGGGCCATGTTGCTGCTTAGGGCCAATGAAATGTGAGGAAAAAAGCTATCAGTCTCTCTGGGCATGTCTCCTCTTTTTCTCCTCCCCATCAGAGTCTAGTGGTGATGGTTTAGTCACTCAGTCATGTCCGACTCTTGGCAAGTCCATGGACTGTAGCCCACCAGGCTCCTCTGTTCATGGGATTTCCTAGGCAAAAATACTGGAGTGGGTTGCCATTTCCTTCTCCAGGGATCTTTCCAACCCAGGGATCGAATCTGAGTCTCCTGCACTGCAGCCAAGGTCTTTACCAACTGAGCCACTGAAACCTCGAGGCCTGTATTCTAGAGAGCATGCCTAGGAGACAGAGGCAGCCTGCTCTACTTGGATCAGGCTTTGATGTGAGAAATAACTACTGGGAGGGGGATTCTGCCAATTATCATCACACAGTAAAATGTAGACTTTACAATCTCTAAAACTTATTATTTGGCCTTGGAAGAATGTGTATAACAGCGAAGGGGAATACATATGAAACAGGATATGAAGGCAACAGTTCAGTTGGGTGCCCATGAGATGATCCCTTTATAAATTTCACATCTTTTCAGTCTCTGGGAGCAATCATGTTTAAAACTCAGTTGTGAGTTTGTGGTTTTGTGGCAACTTCAGTAGGTCTCCTGCCCTCCTAAACCACTCTGACCTCCCCCAGGCATTCCTATTCACCCTTAGCAGTGTTTTAGGAGCTCCTCATCTTTCCAGGTCCATCTCTTCCACAAAGCTTTGAGGAAGACTGCAGTCTCACCATTGCAGTGAGAAAGAAGTTCAAGCAGGAAAGTCACAGTTTGGTGATTTGAGATTGTCTCAAGGAAAGTCATTCACAGTCATGAGGACATCCCAGTGACCTCTGAAGAGGCCTGTGTGGGAAGAAACTGAGGCCTCCCATGACCTCCCAGCACCACCTTGCCAGCCTGTGACAGCACAAGCTTGGAAGCAGATCTTCCAGCTCCAGTCACTTCTGATGACTACAGCCCTGTTGACATCTCAGCTGAGCCTCATGGGATGCTCTGGGCTAGAAGAATCTAGCTCACCAGTTCCTGGATTGAAGACCCACACAAACAAGATCAAGCCCTGAGCCTTTGGAGTGGGAGCACTGAGTCCAAGACCCTAGACTACCAGAGAACTAACCCTAGAGGGTAACAAATAGTGAGAACTCACACAAAGGAAACCACTGGAATACAAGACCTGGCATCACCCAACCACCAGTAGCACCCTGTGCAGGACACCTCATCGAAACAACAAAATACAAACAAAATACAAACCCAATCATCAGCAGACAGGATTACCACCTCACTCAGCCTTGCCCGTCAGAGGAAAAACAAACAAGCAAATAAAAACTCAGCACAAATATCACCCTATAAGAAGCTTACACAAACCACTGGACCAAATTTAGGAGGGTAGAAGCCAAAAGAAAGAATCAACCTTGAAGCCTGGGAAAAGGAGACCTCAAACACATAAGTTAAAAAAAAAAAAGTAATGTAAAAGCAGAGAAATACTACACAAATGAAGGAACAAACTAGAAACGCAGAAGTCCAAATAAATGAAGAGGAAATAGGCAAACTTCCTAAAAAAGAATTCAGAATAATGATAGTAAAGATGATCAAAAATCTTGAAAGCAAAACAGAGAAAATGCAAGAATCAATTAACAAAGATCTTAAAGAATAAACATGCAGGGAAAACACAATTACGGAAATTAAAAATACTCCAGAAGAAATCAATAGCAGAATATCTGAAGCAGAGGAATGAATCAGTGAGCTGGAAGATAAAATGGTGGAAATAACTTCTGAAGAGCAGAATAAAGTAAGGTGAAAGGTGAAGTTGCTCAGTTGTGTCAGACTCTTTGTGACCCTGTGGACTGTAGCCTACCAGGCTCCTCCATCCATGGGATTCTCCAGGCAAGAATACTGCAGTGGGTTGCCATTCCCTTCTCCAGGGGATCTTCCGGACCCAGGGATCGAACCCAGGTCTCCTGCATTGGAGGCAGATGCTTTAACCTGTGAGCCACCAGGGAAGCCCCAAATAAAGTAAAAAGAATGAAAAGAAATGAAGATAGTCTCAGAGACCTCTGGGACAAAACCCAATGTACCACAACATTCAAATTATAGGCATCCCAGAAGAAGAAGAGAAAAAGAAAGGCTTTGAGAAAATTTTTGAAGAGATTATAGTTGAACATTTCCTCAACATGGAAAAGGAAATAGTCAATCAAGCCTAAGAGGCACAAAGCATCTTGTACAGGATAAACCCAAGGAGAAACATGCCAAGACACATACTAATCAGACTGGCAAAGATTAAACACAAAGAATAACATTTAAAGCAACAAGGGAGAAGCAGCAAGTAACAGACAAAGGAAATCCCATACACTTAACAGATGATCTTTCAGCAGAAACTCTGCAGGCCAGAAGGGAATGGCAGGATATATTTAAAGTATTGAAAGAGAAAAGTCTACAACCAAGATTACTGTACCCAGGAAGGAGCTCTTTCAAAATTGATGGAGAAATCAAAATCTTTTCAGACAAGCAAAAGTTAAGAGAATTCAGTACCACCAAACCAGCTTTACAACAAATGTTAAACAGAATTATATAGTCAAGAAATACAAGAGAAGAAAAAAGACCTGTAAAATCAACCCCAAACAGTTAAGAAAATAACAATAGGAGCATATATATCAATAATTACTTTAAATGTAAATGGATTAAATGCTCCAACCAAAAGACACAGACTGGCTGAATGGATACAAAAACAAGACCCCTGTATATATGCTGTCTACAAGAAACCCACTTCAGACCTCAAGACACATATAGATTGAAAGTGAGAGGATGGAAAAATATATTCAATGCAAATGGGAACCAAAAGAAAGCTGGAGTAGCAATCTTCATATCAGACAAAATAGACCTTAAAATAAAGAAGATTACAGGAGATAAGGAATGATACTACATAATAATCAATACAAGAGGAAGATAACAGTTGTAACTATCTATGCACCCAGTATAGGAGACCCTCAATACATAAGACAAACACTAACAGGCATAAAAGGAGACACTGACAGTAACACAATAATAGTTGGAGACTTTAACACCTGACTCACACCATTGGACAGATCATCAAAACAGAAAATTAATAAGTAAACACGTCTTAAATAATACGTTAGATGAGATGGATCTCATTGATATCTTAAGGACTATCCATCCAAATGCAGAAGAATACACCTTCTTCTCAAGTGCACATGGAACATTCTCCAGGATAGACCACATCTTGGGTCACAAATCAAACCTCAGTAAATATAAGAAAGTTGAAATCATATCAAGCATCTTCTTTGACCACAATGCTATGAGACTAGATACCAATTACAAGAAAAAAACTGTGAGAAACACAAACACATGGAGATTAGACAACACGCTTCTAAATAATCCACAGGTTACTGAAGAAATAAAAAAGGAAGTCAAAAATTTCTAGAAACAAATGACAACGAAAACACGACAACTCAAAACCTATGGGATGCAGCAAAAGCAGTACTAAGAGGGAATTTATAGATATACAATCCTACCTCAAGAAACAAGAAAAACATCAAATAGAAAACCTAGCTTGACACTGAAAACAACTGGAAAAAGAAGAAAAAAACCTCAAAACTAAAGAAGGAAAGAAATTATAATGATCCTAGCAGAAATAAATGAAAAAGAAATGAAAGAAACAATAGTAAAGATTAAAAAAACGAAAACCTGGTTCTTTGAGACAATAAACAAAATTGACAAGCCTTTAGCCAGATTCATTAAGAAAAAAAAGAAGAATCAAATCAACAAAATTAGAAATGAAAAAGGAGAGGTTACAACAGACAATGCAGAAATACAAAGGATTATAAGAGACTATTGTAAGCAACTATACAGCAAAAATGGATCATTTCAGTTTAGTGGCTCAGTCGTGTCCGACTCTTTGCAACCCCATGAACTGCAGCACGCCAGGCCTCCCTGTCCATCACCAACTCCTGGAGTTTACCCAACTCATGTCCATTGAGTCAGTGATGCCATCCAACCATCTTATCATCTGTTGTCCCCTTCTCCTCTTACCCTCAATCTTTCCCAGCATCAGGGTCTTTTCCAAAGAGTCAGCTCTTCCCATCAGGTGGCCAAAATATTAGAGTTTCAGCTTCAACACCAGTCCTTTCAATGAACACTCAGGACTGATCTCCTTTAGGATGGACTAGTTGGATCTCCTTGCAGTCCAAGGGACTCTCAAGAGTCTTTTCCAACACCACAGTTCAAAGGCATCAATTCTTTGGCACTCAGTATTCTTTATAGTCCAACTCTCACATCCATACATGACTACTGGGAAAACCATAGGCTTAACTAGATGGGCCTTTATTGGCAAAGTAGTGTCTCTGCTTTTTAATATCCTGTCTAGGTTGAGCACAACTTTTCTTCCAAGGAGCAAATATCTTTTAATTTCATGGCTGCAATCACCATCTGCAGTGATTTTGGAGCCCCCCAAATTAAGTCAGCCACTGTTTCCACTGTTTCCCATCTATTTCCCATAAACTGATGGGACCAGATGCCATGATCTTAGTTTTCTGAATGTGGAGCTTTAAGCCAATATTTTCACTTTCTTCTTTCATTTTCATTAAGAGGCCCTTTAGTTCTTCACTTTCTGCCATAAGGGTGGTGTCATCTGTATATCTGAGGCTATTGATATTTCTGGCAATCTTGATTCCAGCTTATGTTTCATCCAGCCCAGTGTTTCTCATGATGTACTCTGCATAGAAGTTAAATAAGCAGGGTGACAATATGCAGCCTTGTTGTACTCCTTTCCCAATTTGGAATCAGTCTGTTGTTCCATGTCCTGTTCTAACTGTTGCCTACTGACCTGCGTACAGATTTCTCAAGAGGCAGGTCAGGTGGTCTGGTATTCCCATCTCTTTCAGAATTTTCCACAGTTTATTGTGATCCACACAGTCAAAGGCTTTGGCATAGTCAATAAAGCAGAAGTAGATGTTTTTCTGGAGTTCTTTTGCTTTTTCGATGATCCAGTGGATGTTGGCAGTTTGATCTCTGGTTCCTCTGCCTTTTCTAAAACCAGCTTGAACATCTAGAAGTTCACAGTTCACATATTGCTGAAGCCTGGCTTGGAAAATTTTGAGCATTACTTTACTAGCATGTGAGATGAGTTCAATTGTGCGGTAGTTTGAGCATTCTTTGGCCTTGCCTTTCTTTGCAATTGGAATAAAAACTGACTTTTTCCAGTCCTGTGGCCACTGCTGAATTTTCCAAATTTGCTGGCATATTGAGTGCAGCACTTCACAGCATCATCTTTCAGGATTGGAATTAGCTCAACTGGGATTCTGTCACCTCCACTAGCTTTGTTCGTAGTGATGCTTCCTAAGGCCCACTTGACTTTACATTCCAGGATGTCTGGCTCTAGGTGAGTGATCATATCATCATGATTACCTGGGTTGTGAAGATCCTTTTGTACAGTTCTTCTGTGTATTCTTACCACCTCTTCTTAATATCTTCTGCTTCTGTCAGGTCCATACCATTTCTGTCCTTCCTTGAGCCCATCTTTACATGAAAGTTTCCCTTGATATCTCTGGTTTTCTTGAAGAGATCGCTAATCTTTCCCATTCTTTTGTTTTCCTCAATTTCTTGGCATTGATCACTGAGGAAGGCTATCTTGTCTCTTCTTGCTATTCCTTAGAACTCTGCAGTTAAATGGGTATATTCCTTTTCTCTTTTGCTTTTTGCTTCTCTTCTTTTCTCAACTATTTGTAAGGCCTCCTTAAACAACCATTTTGCCTTTTTGCATTTCTTTTTCTTGGGGATGGTCTTGATCCCTGGCTCCTGTACAATGTCACGAACTTCCATCCATAGTTCTTCAGGCACTCTGCCTATCAGATCTAATCCCTTGAATCTATTTGTCAGTTCTACTGTTTAATGGTAAGGGATTTGACTTAGGTTCTACCTGAATGGTCTAGTGATTTTCTCTACATTCTTCAATTAAGTCTGAATTTGGCAATAAGGAGTTGATGATCTGAGCCACAGTCAGCTCCTGGTCTTGTTTTTGCTTACTGTATAGAGCTTGTTTATCTTTGGCTGCAAAGAATATAATCAATCTGATTTTGGTGTTGGCCATCTGGTGATTTCCATGTGTAGAGTCTTCTCTTGCGTTGTTGGAAGAGGGTGTTTGTTATGACCAGTATGTTCTCTTGGCAGAACTCTATTAGCCTTTGCCCTGCTTCATTCTTCCACACAAGAGTGGCGAGCAGTAGCCATGCAGTGCAAGAGTGGCCAGCGGTGGCTGCGCAGCACAGGAGCAGCAGAGAGGAGATATCTCACGTCCAAGTTCAGGAGCAACTGTGAAGAGACAACCCATGTCCAAGGTAAGAGAAACCCATGTAAGATGGTGAGCGCTGAGAGAGGGCATGTTGGCTGAGTGGAGAACAGTGGCTGCAGCACAGGAGCTGCGAGTGGCAGAGAGGAGATACCCCACATCCAAGGTAAGGAGCAGCGGCTTGGCTTTGCTGGAGCAGCCATGAAGAGACACTCCACGTCCAATGTAAGGGAAACCCAAGTAAGACAGTGGGTGCTGAGAGAGAGCATCAGAGGGCAGACAGACTGAAATCACAATCACAGACAACAGGCCAATATGATCACACGGCCCACAGCCTTGTCTAACTCAATGAAACTAAGCCATGCCCTGCGGGGCCACCCAAGACAGACGGGTCATGGTGGAGAGGTCTGACAGAATGTGCTCCACTGGAGAAGGGAATGGAAAACCACTTCAGTATTCTTGCCTTGAGAACCCGATGAACAGTATGAAAAGGCAAAAAGATAGGACACTGAAAGATGAACTCCCCAGGTCAGTAGGTGCCCAGTATGCTACTGGAGATCAGTGGAGAAATAACTCCAGAAAGAATGAAGGGATGGAGCCAAAGTGAAAACAACACCCAGTTGTGGATGTGACTGGTCATAGAAGCAAGGTCTGATGCTAAAAAGAGCAACATTACATAGGAACCTGGAATGTTAGGTCCATGAATCAAGGCAAATTGGAAGTGGTTCAACAGGAGATCCAAGAGTGAACATCGACATTCTAGGAATCAGCGAACTAAAATGGACTGGAATGGGTGAATTTAACTCAGATGACCATTATATCTACTACTGTGGGCAGGAATCCCTTAGAAGAAATGGAGTAGCCATCATGGTCAACAAAAGAGTCTGAAATGCAGTAGTTGGATGCAATCTCAAAACCGACAAAATAATCTCTGTTCATTTCCAAAGCAAACCATTCAATATCACAGTGATCCAGGTCTATGCCCTGACCAGTAAAGCTGAAGAAGCTGAAGTTGAATTGTTCTATGAAGACCTACAAGACCTTTTAGAGCTAAAACCCCCCTGCAAAAAAAAAAAAAAAAAAAGGATAAGCAGGAAGAAATGGACAGGTTCTTAGAAAAGGTCAATCTTCTAAGACTGAACCAAGAAGAAACAGAAATTAGGAACAACTCAATTACAAGCACTGAAATTGAAGCTGTGATAAAAAAATCTCCTCCAAAACAGAATCCAAGGACCAGAAGGCTTCACCGGAGAATTCTACCAAACATTTAGCAAAGAGCTAATGCCTATCCTTCTAAAGTGCTTTCAAAAAATTGCAGAGGACTGAACACTTCCAAACTCATTCTGCAAGGCCACCATCACTCTGATACCAAAACCAGACAAAGACAACACACAAAAAAGAAAACTACAGGCCAATATCACTGATGAACATAGATGCAAACATTCTCAACAAAATTTTAGCAAACAGAATTCAGCAATACATCAAAAAGCTCATACACCATGATCAAGTTGGGTTTATTCCAGGGATGCACAGATTCTTCAATACACGCAAATCAATGTGATATACTATATTAACAAATTGAAAGAGTTGAAAGAGAAAAACCATATGATAATCTCAATAGATGCAGAAAAAGCCTTTGACAAAATTCAGCGCCAATTTATAATTAAAACTCTTCACAAAATGGGCATAGAAGGAGCCTGCCTCAACATAGTAAAGGCCATATATAAGCCTACAGCAAATATTATTCTCAATGGTGAAAAACTGAAAGCATTCCCCCTAAGATCAGGAACAAGACAAGGGTGTCCATTTTCACCACTATTATTCAACATATTTCTGGAAGTCCTAGCTACAGCAATCAGAAAAGAAATAAAAGTAATCCAGATTAGAAAAGAAGAAGAAAAGCTCCCCTTGTTTGCAGATGACATGATACTGTACATAGAAAACCCTAAAGATAGTATCAGACAATTACTAGAGCTAATCAGTGAATTTAGCAAGGTTTCAGGATACAAAATCAATACACAGAAATCACTTGCATTTCTATATACTAACAATGAAAAATCAGAAAGAGAAATTAAGGAATCAATCCCATTCACCATTGCAATGAAAAGAATTAAATATAAAGGAATAAACTTACCTAAGGAGACAAAAGAACTGTACACAGAAAATTATAAGACACTGATGAAAGAAATCAAAGATGACATACACAGACGGAGAGATATTCCACGTTCCTGGGTAGGAAGAATCAATATTTTGAAAATGACTATACTACCAAAGGCAATCCACAGATTCAATGTGATCCCTATCAAATTACCAATGGCATTTTTCACAGAACTAGAACAAAATATTTCACAATTCATGTAGAAACACAAAAGACCCTGAATAGCCAAAGCAGTCTTGAGAAAAGAGAATGGAGCTGTGGAATCAACCTTCCTGATTTCAGATTATACTACAAAACTACAGTCATCAAGACACTATGGCACTGGCATAAAAACAGAAATAGACCAATGGAACAAGATAGAAAGCCCAGAAATAAACCCATGCACCTAGGGGTACCTTATTTTTGACAAAGGAGGCAAGAATATACAATGGGGCAAAGACAGCCTCTTCAATAAATGGTGCTGGGAAAACTGGAAAGCTACATGTAAAAGAATGAAATGAGAATACTTCCTAATACCATACACAAAGATAAACTCAAAATGTATTAAAGACCTACATGTAACACCAGAAACTATAAAACTGTTAGAGGAAAACATAGGAAGAACACTTGATGACATAAATCAAAGCAGGATCCTCTGTGACCCACCTCCTAGAGTGATAGAAATAAAAACAAAAGTAAACAAGTGGGACCTGATTAAACTTAAAAGCTTTTGCACAGCAAAGGACACCATAAGCAAGGTGAAAAGACAACCCTTGGAATGGGAGGAAATGATAGCAAATGAAACAACTGACAAAGGATTAATTTCCAAAATATACGAGCAGCTCATACAACTCAATACCAGAAAAACGAACAACCCAATCAAAAAGTGGGGAAAAGACCTAAACAGACATTTCTCCAAAGAGGACATACAGATGGCTAACAAACACATGAAAAGATGCTCAACATTGCTCATTATTAGAGAAATGCAAATCAAAAACGCAATGAGATATCATCTCACACTGGTCAGAATGGCCCTTATCAAAAAGTTTACAAACAGTAAATGCTGGAGAAAATATGGAGAAAAGGGAACACTCTTGCACTGTTGGCAGGAAAGTAAATTGATACAGCCACTATGGAAGACAGTATGGAGATTCCTTAAAAAACTAGGAATAAAACCAAAATATGACTCAGCAATCCCACTCCTACACATATACCCTGAGGAAACCAAAATTGAAAAAGACACATGTATCCCATTGTTCACTGCAGCACTATTTACAATAGCTAGAACACAGAAGCAACCTAGATGTCCATCGACAGATGAATGGATAAAGAATTTGTGGTATATATATCACAATGGAATATTACTCAGCCATAAAAAGGAATGCATTTGAGTCAGTTCTGATGAGATGGATGAACCTATTATAGAGTGAAGTGAGTCAGAAAGAGAAAGATAAATATCGTATTCTAATGCACATATATGGAATATAGAAAAATGGTACTGAAGAATTTATTTACGGGGCAACAGTGGAGAAACAGACATAGAGAATAGACTTATGGACATGGGGAGAGGGGAGGAGAGGGTGAGCTGTATGGAAAGGGTAACATGGAAGCTTACATTACCATGTATAAAATAGATAGCCAACGGGAATTTGCTGTGTGGCTCAGGAAACTCAAACAGGGGCCCTGTATCAACCTACAGGGGTGGGATGGGGAGGAACAAGGGAGGGAGTCTCAAAAGGGAAGGGATATATATATACCTATGGCTGATTCATGTTAATGTTTAATGGAAAACAACAAAATTCTGTAAAGCAATTATCCTTCAATAAAAAAAATTTTTTTAACTCAGTTTTAAGATTTTCTTCCCCCTTCTAATGTAATCCCTTTGAGTTGTCCCCAAACTTCCAAAAGGTCATGATACCCTTGTCCACTGGTGGAGTGGGGAATTAAAGTTTGAATGTGGGACAAGAGAAGGGAAGCTTGGTATCCCTGCCATAGTTCTGAGGCCAGAATAGCAATGACCACCTCACGCACAGGAAGGCGGATATCCAAGTCACAGAGAGTGCCTGGGGGCAAAGGGAATGGAGGGCCAGAGCATAGTAGAAAATAAGGAGCTAGTGCAAGTATTGTAGAAAAGCAGATCTCAGTGGAGGGATGAATTAAATACCCAAGTATACTAGAAGAAAGTAATTTGTAGAGAAGCACAGAAGGAGGCTACGCCCATCATTAAGTGGATTTCTAGGTGGTAGCAATTACAAACTGTTAGAAAAGATCCATACCATTCAGAGAAATGAGACTATGCAGCTGGATGGCTTTCATATTTTTATTTTCTGTACTTCCATAATTTTTAACAATGAGAATACTTTAGTTTCACAATGAAACTTATTAAGTATAAATAGGAGAATATTGAGGCATGTACAATGCAAATTACTAAGTAGTTAAGTCATGTAGCTGTTAACTTGGAATGAGCCTGCAATTAAGATTTGCCACTATCAATTTATCAATCAATCACGATATACGCTTTGTGCAAAGTATGAACACACTACAGAGTTTAATTTGGAAAACCATGTGTAATTTTAGAGATGATTGCAGGTTGCTACACCTTATAAACTGTCCATTGCCATTGTTAAAGGGGCAGGTTTCTGATTCAACATTTTGCAAGTTTGGGATAAAATGTACTTTTAAAGTGCTTTTACAATATTGAAGTTGGGATAGCACTGGACTGAGACAGTGTAATTAATATTTCTTTAAGAGGATAATTTAGAGCACTCTTAAATAAAGACCCCTTAATCTCTCTTACCAAGTTCTCTGGCATATATCCTTTCCCCCTGGAGCATATTCTCTCTGGTAGAAAGCACTGCAGAGTGAAATGAACACTAAAATAAAGACCAGATGGGTGCTACAGAGACCTGAGTTTAAGGTCTGAATCCAGACCTACTATTCTTCAAGCTAATTATTCACCTTTCTCAATGAAGATTCTACATCTATGAAGCGGCAGGCAGGAGGGTGGCTGCAAGAAATCTTTCTAAGATTTCTTTTAGCTCAAAAATTTTATAATTCTATGAGCCATGGAAAAGTACTATAGAATATAGTGCAGAGATCAGCTGGATTAGAATCACAAGACAAAAACACTACAAGATTACGAATCAGGATTTTGAGTTGCAAACAGCAGAATTTATCAAGAGTATTACATGGCTGAATGAATCTTTAGGAGAGCCCAAAAGGCAAGTGTAGATGTTACCAGACAAGGGACCACATAACCAGAAAGAACAAACCATATATCCTGGAGGACAGTTACAGTGTATATATCATTTCTGCCACCTGCCACTAGATGCCGATTATGCTCAGCGCTCAACAACCTAAACTGCAGAAACAGAAGCTGTTGTATTTTGCCAGATGATAGATTTCACTGGTCCCAGACACCTCCTCTTGTTCCTCTCATCTGCATCCAAGCCTCTCGTAGGTACATCTAATTACCAGAACCTAGGTTGCATATTCTGGAGAAGGCAATGGCACCCCACTCCAGTACTCTTGCCTGGAAAATCACATGGATGAAGGAGCCTGGTGGGCTACAGTCCATGGAGTCGCTAAGAGTCGGACATGACTGAGCGACTTCACTTTCAATTTTCACTCTCAGGCATTGGAGAAGGAAATGGCAACCCACTCCAGTGTTCTTGCCTTGAGAATCTCAGGGACAGGGGAGCCTAGTGGGCTGCCGTCTATGCGGTCGCACAGAGTTGGACACAACTGAAGTGACTTAGCAGCAGCAGCAGGTTGCATATTCACAACCCACATGAGATGCTGGGGAAAGTCTGTTTTTAAGTTTTCCTTAGAAAGACAGATTTCAAAATGTGAGAATGTATTAAAATACAGAGAAGGCAATTAAAAAAAGATTGGACAGACAAATAGCAAGAAATGTAGTTTCTAAGTAATAAATCTTATATATCCTACAGTAAAAGATGGGTTTAGTACTTGCTATTAAAATTTATTCTCATCTATTGATGAACACAGGTTGTTCCCATTGTTTGGTGATTATGAACATGGGAATACAGATCTCTTTGACATACTTATTTAGTTTGCTTTGAATATATATTCAGTAGTGGGATTGCTGGATCATATGGTAGTTTCTCCTATTCTGTAGGCTGCCTTTTCATGAATAAAGAAAAATGTGTATATATATACAATAGTATATTACTCTGCCATAAAAAGGAAATCCTGCCATTTGCTATAACATTGATGAACTTGGAAGGCATTACGGTAAGTAAAATTAATTAGACAGCAGAGAATGACAAATAATGTATGGTATCGCATTTATGTGGAATATTAAGAGAAAAGCTGATTTCACAGAAACAGTGAAATGGTGGTTTCCAGGGACTAGGGGATGGAGAAGGTGGGGAAAGGTGGATTAAGAGGTAGAAATTTCCAGTTATAAGTTTTGAGGATCTAATATACAGCATGGTGACTACAGTTAATACAGTATCACATACTCAAAATTTACTGACCGTAGCATTCTTACCACACAAGTTAACTGCCTGAGGTGACAGATATGTGTGTTAGATCATTTTATTGTGGCAATCATTTCACAATGTGTATGTGTATCTACATATCAACTTATCACACTGTATATTCTAAATATATACTTTTATCAGTTATTCAATAAAGCTAAGAAAATCTTCTTTTCTTTAGAACTTCACTGTCATGCTGATCAGAGGGCAGCTGTAAACAGAAGTCATTTCAGCTGGTTGAAGCGGACTGAGATTTAATTTAGAGATTTAGTGCCTGCACAATCATTGTGAGGGTTAGGGGGCAGACTCAGCTGAGCTTTCAGAAATGACCACAAGACCACAGAAACAGCCTAAAGGACGGCTGCCTCTGCCTTCCTGCTGTCAGGAGGCCAGGGAATCTGCTCCAGCTCCTGGCTCCCAGATGAGCTCTCCTATGATCTACGCCAGCAAAATAGCCGCCCTGCTGCCTCTTGACACCTAACAAACTTGGACTGAAAGGCTGCAATGTATATTACAGCTACTAGAGGAGAAGCCTTCATGTGCTTGGCAGCACAAAGCAGTTCAAGCTGTCTGCCTTCCTCATCATGCTGAGGTGTTTGTTCTGGGAAAAACAGTGGGTCACTGGCAGAACCAGAACTGTAGCTCATGATAAAGCAAGTGACTATCACATTTTGTGGAGGCTTAGACGGGTGGTCAAAGTTGTTCTTTCCCATGAACTTCTCCTCATTAATCTCTAAGGAAGTCAGTACTCTACATTGACATTCAGGATTCCTGATCATTAAGGAAGTTGCCCAGAGCTACTCAGCTAGGAAATGGAAAAACTGAATTTGAACCTAGATTTTGTGTCCACATACAGCACGCTTTCACACTCTAGGTGTGACACACCTTAGTTAATTAGCCTCACAGATATACCCTAAACGTTCACTAGCACGTGGCATGTCTTTCTTTCTCTTTACCGCAGTCTTGGGCCCCAGCTTGGATCATGAGGGAGAATATATAGGCTCTTGGGATGAAAATTCATTAGTTTTATTTGCTGATATTAATTTGGTGATGTTCCTGTTGTAATGGAACATAATGGAGCCATAGCAAAAATGACAGTGAACCCACTGCTATTTGGATGTGTGATTTCAAACAGCTTTCCTGATAGTTTGAGACAACTCACCACGGTTATGCTGCAGAGAAAGGGGTGGACAGCACCCAACAAAGTGCTAAATTACAACTAGTTACACCCTAGGAGTTAGCATCTTGTTCAAACAAGATGGTGGAGTAGAAGCACAGGTGCTTATCTTCTCCTGCAAGAACACCAAACTCCAACTCCCTGGTGAACAAACATGGATGGGAGAATGTTCAGTTCAGTGGCTCAGTCATATCTGACTCTTTGTGACCCCATGGACCACAGCACACCAGGCCTCCCTGTCCATCACCAACTCCCAAAGTTTCCCCAAACTCATGTCCATTGAGTCAGTGATGCCATCCAACCATCTCACCCTCTGTCATCCCCTTCTCCTCCTGCCCTCAATCTTTCCCAGCATCAGGGTCTTTTCCAATGAGTCAGCTCTTCGCATCAGGTGGCCAAAATATGAGTTTCAGCTTCAGCATCATTCTTTCCAAAGAACACCCAGGGCTGATCTCCTTTAGAATGGACTGGTTGGATCTCCTTGCAGTTCAAGGGACTCTCAAGAGTCATCTCCAACACCACAGTTCAAAAGCATCAATTCTTCAGCGCTCAGCTTTCTTCACAGTCCAACTCTCACATCCATACATGACTACTGGAAAAACCATAGGCTTGACTAGACGGACCTTTGTTGGCAAAAAATGTCTCTGCTTTTTAATATGCTGTCTAGGTTGGTCATAACTTTCCTTCCAAGGAGCAAGCGTCTTTTAATTTCATGGCTGCAATCACCATCTGCAGTGAGTTTGGAGCTCAGAAAAATAACTATGCCCAACCACTAATGCTGAAGAAGCTGAAGTTGAACGGTTCTATGAGACCTACAGGACCTTCTTGAACTAACACCCTCAAAAGATGTCCTTTTCATCATAGGGAACTGGAATGCAAAAGTAGGAAGTCAAGAGATACCTGGAGTAACAGGCAAATTTGGCCTTGGAGTACAAAATGAAGCAGGGCAAAGGCTAACAGAGCTTTGCCAAGAGGATGCTCTGGTCATAGCAAACACCTTCTTCCAACAATACAAGAGAAGACTCTACACATGGACATCACCAGATGGTCAATACCAAAATCAGATTAATTATATTCTTTGCAGCCAAAGATGGACAAGCTCTATACAGTCAGCAAAAACAAGATGGAGAGCTGACTGTGGCTCACACTGTGAATTCTTTATTGCCCAATTCAGACTTAAACTGAAGAAAGAAGGGAAAACCACTGGACCATTCAGGTATGATGTAAATCAAATTCCTTATGATTATACAGTGGAAGTGACAAATAGATTAAAGGGATTAGATCTGATAGAGAGCCTAAAGAACTTCAGATGGAGGTTTGTGACATTGTATGGGAGGTGGTGATCAAGACTATCCCCCCCAAAAAGAGAAATGCAAAAAGGCAAAATGGTTGTCTTAGGACGCCTTAAAAATAGCTAAGAAGAGAAGAGAAGCAAAAGGCAAAGGAGAAAGGAAAAACATACTCATCTGAATGTAGAAGATTATTCCAAAGAATAGCAAGCAGAGATAAGAAAGCCTTCCTCAGTGATCAATGCAAAGAAATAGAGGAAAACAATATAATGAGAAAGACTAGAGATTTCTTCAAGAAAATTAGAGATACCAAGGGAACATTTCATGCAAAGATGGGCACAATAAAGGACAGAAATTGTATGGACCTGACAGAAGCAGAAGATATTAAGAAGAGGTGGCAAGAATACACAGAAGAACTGTACAAAAGGATCTTCATGACCCAGATAATCACAAAGCTGTGATCACTCACCTAGAGCCAGACATCCTGGGATGTAAAGTCAAGTGGGCCTTAGGAAGCATCACTACAAACAAAGGTAGCAGAGGTGATGGAATTCCAGTTGAGCTATTTCCAATCCTAAAAGATGATGCTGTGAAAGTAGAGTATGCCAGCAAATTTGGAAAACTCAGCAGTGGCCACAGGACTGGAAAAGGTCAGTTTTCATTCCAATCCCAAAGAAAGGCAATGCCAAAGATTGTTCAGACTACCACACAGTTGCACTTGTCTCACACGCTAGCAAAGTAATGCTCAAAATTCTCCAAGCTAGGCTTCAACAGTACATGAACTGAGAACTTCCAGATGTTTAAACTGGATTGAGAAAAGGCAGAGGAATCAGAGATCAAATTGCCAACATTCACTGGATCATAGATAAAGCAAGAGAATTCCAGAAAAACATCTACTTCTGCTTTACTGACTATGCCAAAGCCTTGGTGTGGATCACAACAAACTGTGGAAAATTCTGAAAGAGATGGGAATACCAGACCACCTGACCTGCCTCCTGAGAAATCTGTATGCAGGCCAGGAAGCAACAGTTAGAACTGGACATGGAACAACAGACTGGTTCCAAATAGGAAAAGGAGTACATCAAGGCTGTATATTGTCACCCTGCTTATTTAACTTCTATGCAGAGTACATCATGAGAAACCCTGGGCTGGAAGAAGCACAAGCTGGAATCAAGATTGCTGGGAGAAATATCAATAACCTCAGATATGCAGATGACACCACCCTTATGGCAGAAAGAGAAGAGGAACTAAAAGCCTCTTGATGAAAGTGAAAGTGGAGAGTGAAAAAGTTGGCTTAAAGCTCAACATTCAGAAAATGAAGATCATGGCATCTGGTCCCATCACTTCATGGCAAATAGAGAAACAATAGAAACAGTGAGAGACTTTATTTTTTGGGGCTCCAAAATCATTGCAGTTGGTGACTGCAATGAAATTAAAAGACACTTGCTCCTTGGAAGAAAAACTGTGACCAATCTAAACAGTGTATTAAAAAGCAGAGACTATACTTTGCCAACAAATGTCCATCTAGTCAAAGCTTTGGTTTTTTTCAATAGTCATGAATGGATGTGAGAGTTGGACTATAAAGAAAGCTGAGAGTTGAAGAACTGATGCTTTTGAACTGTGGTGTTGGAGGAGACCTCTGAAAGTCCCTTGGACAGCAAGGAGATCTGACCAGTCAATCCTAAAGGAAATCAGTCCAGAATAGTCATTGGAAGGATTGATGCTGAAGCTGAAACTCCAATATTTTGGCCACCTGATGCGAAGAACTGGCTCATTAGAAAAGACCCTGATGCTGGGAAAGACTGAAGGCAGGAGGAGAAGTGGGTGACAGAGGATGAGATGGTTGCGTGGCATCACCAACTCAATGGAGATGAGTTTGAGCAAGCTCCAGGAGTTGGTGAAGGACAGGGAAGCCTGGTGTGCTGCAGTCCATGGGGTTGTAGAATCAGATACCATCGAGTGACTGAACTGAACTGAACACCCTGGGAAACAGCTTTACCTCCTCAAGGGGAAAAGGAGGAGTACTTATGTCATCTGGCTTTGTTGGCTCAGATGGTAAAGAATATGCTGGCAATGTGGGAGACCTGGGTTCAACTCCTGAGTCGGAAAGATTCCCTGGAGAAGGGAATGATCACCCACTCCAGTATTCTTGCCTGGAGAATCCCAGGGACAGAGGAGCCTGGTGGGCTACAGTCGACAGCGTCGCAAAGAGTCAGACATGACTGAGCAACTAACACTTTCACTTTTTACTTTCTTTTCACTTATGTCATCATGATCTGTTATTTCTGTGGATTTCAAGCAAAAAATTCAGAGATTTGTTTCAAAGTTTCAAGTAAGATGCTTTAAGAATAGTGGCAGAATGATCTTAAATAACCAAACCATAGTCATTAAGCTCTCTAATACAGGAACTACTGCCTTAAAAATATATATTTGCCTATAACTTTCATATAAATATGGAATCAGGTAAATATGAGCAGCAAATTCCATTTTTTTCTCCCCTCCTCACCCACTCTTTGCATTTGCTTGTTATAAAGCCTGCGATTCAGTGCAACACATTTATATCCAAAGCTTGGCTGGAGCTGGAAACCCTAGGGCACCATTTCTTTATAGAATGCTAGGTCTTCCCTTACATAGATTATGAAAGGGATTCTCAAATTTGAGTGTGTGCTGAAATCACCTATGTGTTGGTGTTAGTCGCTCAGTCGTGTGTGACTCTTTGCGACCCCAATGGACTGCAGCCTGCCAGGCTCCTCTGTCCATGGAATTTTCCAGGCAAGAATACTGGAGTGGTTTGATATTCCCTTCTTTCAGGGATCTTCCCAACCCAGGGACTGAACCAGGGTCTCCTGCATTGCAGGCAGATTCTTTACCATCTGAGCCACCAGGGAAACACACTGCTGTGTACCCATCCCAAAGCCTATGACTAGGCCAGTCTTCAATGGGGCCTCAGAATCTGCATTTCTAACACATTTCCAGGTGATGCTCCTGTTGGCCTGAGGACCACTCTTTGACAGCCATGTGATTCTAGTATTGCTTAGGTAAGTGAATGTTATACAATTAAAATTCTCCCTCAGTATCTGCGGAGGATTCTGTGAGCCCTGAGGGTACCAAAGGCAGTGGATGCTCAAGTGCCCTATGGTGCAGCACAAAGAATACAGTGGGCCCTTGAACACAATAGATTTGAACTGCACTGGTCCCCATATATGCAGATTTTTTTTCCGGTAAACATACAGTTAGCCTCTTCTGGTTCTCATCTTCAGATTCAAATAACTGTAGGTCAAAATTTCTATACCCAGTTGGTTGAATTTGTGAAATGTTGTGAGAGGAAGAGCCAGCTGCATGTCACTTGAATTTTCCTGGTAAATGAGCGTGTCTTCATATCAGAGCATTTAATAGCCGTTTGACTGAATCAATGCAGCACAGTTTCAGAATTAAGGATTGTTGATCTGTTTCAGTTCAGTTCAGTTCAGTCCCTCAGTCGTGTCCGACTCTTTGCGACCCCATGAATCGCAGCACACCAGGCCTCCCTGTCCATCACCAACTCCTGGAGTTCACTCAGACTCTCGTCCATCAAGTCCATGATGCCATCCAGCCATCTCATCCTTGGTCGTCCCTTCTCCTCCTGCCCCCAATCCCTCCCAGCATCAAAGTCTTTTCCAATGAGTCAACACTTCCCATGAGGTGGCCAAAGTACTGGAGTTTCAGCTTTAGCATCATTCCTTCCAAAGAAATCCCAGGGCTGATCTCCTTCCAGAATGGACTGGTTGGATCTCCTTGCAGTCCAAGGGACTCTCAAGAGTCTTCTCCAACACCACAGTTCAAAAGCATCAATTCTTCAGCTCTCAGGCTTCTTCACAGTCCAACTCTCACATCCATACATGACCACAGGAAAACTATAGCCTTGACTAGACGGACCTTAGTCAGCAAAAAACACCTTAGTCTGTGTAGCCTGGAAGGTGCAAAGTATATTTTTATTTACCAAAAGAAAGAACATAAGGTAGTTGAGGGAATTCTGGGTGTGGTGTCAGAAAGTCTGTATATAAATTCCAGCCCCACTTCTCGTGAACATCAGTTCTGAACAAGTGACCTCTGCTTTATCCTCCAAACCTTGGTTCCTTGTCACCAAACTGGGGACAATGCTATCTCTCCTGAGAACCTCCTCCTTCTTACAGGGATCAAGTTACATGTATGCAAAAGTAACTTGCCAACTGGGAAATGATCAATGAGGTGAATTCTATTCTATTTAGCAAAAAGTAAGTTCAGCCTTGATTAGCATGTTTCCAAATAAGCGTGACAAAAAATATTGCAAAAGCATTAATTTGTCCCTACATTAAATAATTGTTGACTATATAGAAAATGTTTTAGAAGTAACAAATAAGCATCTGTAATTTGTCAATTATATTATATACCTAACCTTAAAATTTTTAGTATCAATAATTTGATTTTTCTTAATCCATGTATTGCCAGTGAGTTTTCTACTGTTATAATAAATTTGTTTTACAGAGTACTTTATAATTTCCCAATGCTTTCTCTCTTAAATCATTTAATCTCCAAAACCACGTAGTGAGGGAGGCAGTATTCTCCCCCTCCCGCCGGTCCTGCTTCTTGTAGTGTCCTTGGCTTCCCTGTTGCTCTAGGGGTAACAAATCCACTGTTGAGTCTTATGACTCATCTCATGATGGCTATGGGCATCCAGCATTTGAGCATGTGACATGGCTCAAGCTCTGGGTGAATAAGTTTCTAACATTTCTGAAGCCCAACACCTTTCCTTCTACTCAGTATCTTCTCTTGTTGTCGAAACAACTCACATTCCTAAACATTTGGGAAATTCTAGAGATGTAAACGGAGCTTTTGTTTTTCTTTTCCATGGTCAATCCAGGGCGCTCATCGTTCTTTGCGGTCTCTTAGAAGAGCTGCTCTGGACTATCAGCATTCTAAACATCCCCAGATGGCTCTGAGTGCTTCTGGAGACTTGGTTCTGAGAATTTCCCTTCCTCAAATTCACAGGTGTTTTCTGTTACCTAGCATCCCGACACCTAGATCCGAGGAACACCACTGAGGCACATGGCCCACCCAAGAGACTGCTGCTGCTGCTAAGTTGCTTCAGTCGTGTCCGACTGTGTGCGACCCCATAGACGGCAGTCTACTAGGATCCTCTGTCCCTGGGATTATCCAGGCAAGAATACTGGAGTGGGTTGCCATTTCCTTCTCCAATGCATGAAAGTGAAAAGTGAAAGTGAAGTCGCTCAGTTGTGTCCGACTCTTCACGACCACATGGACTGCAGCCTACCAGGCTCCTCCGCCCATGGGATTTTCCAGGCAAGAGTACTGGAGTGGGGTGCCATTGCCTTTTCCACACAAGGGACAGAGGAAAGCTAAAAGACTCAATGAGGTGAGAAAACAACTGGCATCAGATCAGCTGTTATTCTTCACAAAGAATCTCAGCAGAGAAACAAGACCCAGGGAGTGAAGAATAAATCCAACTGGCCAGGTCCTTTGGAGAAGGCAATGGCACCCCACTCCAGTACTCTTGCTTGGAAAATCCCATGGACGGAGGAGCTTGGTAGGCTGCAGTCCATGGAGTCGCTAAGAGTCAGAGACGACTAAGCAACTTCACTTTCCCTTTTCCCTTTCATACATTGGAGAAGGAAATGGCAACCCACTCCAGTGTTCTTGCCTGGAGAATCCCAGGGACAGGGGAGCTTGGTGGGCTGCCATCTATGGGGTTGCACAGAGTCGGACACAACTGAAGTGACTTAGCAGTAGCAGCAGCAGGCCCCTCAAAATCACTTCTCAGACTATCTCACCTTAATGACATGTCCTCCTTTTAGAGCCTAACATTGTCCCTACTCTGGAAACAAAGGAAATGAGAAAGGTTCAAATCTAGAGTACAGAGCTTGTAAGTGGCGGAGCCATGATATACTGAAGACTCTAAACCCCCTGTATTCCCACAATGCTACACTGCTGTATGGAGAGATGCTCTAACCTGTGACTACTGCTAAGGACCAAATCTTACGACACGAATGAAACAGAAGGGGTCTGAGGCTCAAGTGTTGTTGCATATAAAGGAAATAATACCAAGCTGTCTACCTGAAACATGGTGTAGATGCTGGACAGTCAACATGTGTTTGTTGGATGAACACATCCAGGCCCACAAAACCTCTGTATTCTAATTCAGTTCAGTTGCTCAGTTGTGCCCGACTCTTTGCGACCCCATGAATTGCAGCACGCCAGGCCTCCCTTTCCATCACAAACTCCCGGAGTTCACACAGACTCTCGTCCATCGAGTCAGTGATGCCATCCAGCCATCTCATCCTCTGTCGTCCCTTCTCCTCCTGCCCCCAATCCCTCCCAGCATCAGAGTCTTTTCCAATGAATCAAATCTTCTCATGAGGTGGCCAAAGTACTGGAGTTTCAGCTTTAGCATCATTCCTTCCAAAGAAATCCCAGGGCTGATCCCCTTGCAGTCCAGGGGACTCTCAAGAGTCTTCTCCAACACCACAGTTCAAAAGCATCAATTCTTCAGTGCTCAGCCTTCTTCACAGTCCAACTCTCACATCCATACATGACCACTGGAAAAACCATAGCCTTGACTAGATGGACCTTAGTCGGCAAAATAATGTCTCTGCTTTTGAATATGCTATCTAGGTTGATCATAACTTTTCTTCCAAGGAGTAAGTGTCCTTTAATTTCATGGCTGCCATCACCATCTGCAGTGATTTTGGAGCCCAAAAAATAAAGTCAGCCACTGTTTCCACTGTTTCCCATCTATTTCCCATGAAGTGATGGGACCGGATGCCATGATCTTTGTTTTCTGAATGTTGAGCTTTAAGCCAACTTTTTCACTCTCCTCTTTCACTTTCATCAAGAGGCTTTTTAGTTCCTCTTCACTTTCTTCCATAAGGGTGGTGTCATCTGCATATCTGAGGTTATTGATATTACTCCCGGCAATCTTGATTCCAGCTTGTGTTTCTTCCAGTCCAGCGTTTCTCATGATATACTCTGCATAGAAGTTAAATAAGCAGGGTGACAATATACAGCCTTGATGTACTCCTTTTCCTATTTGGAACCAGTCTGTTGTTCCATGTCCAGTTCTAACTGTTGCTTCCTGGCCTGCATACAGATTTCTCAAGAGGCAGGTCAGGTGGTCTGGTATTCCCATCTCTCTCAGAATTTTCCACGGTTTATTGTGATCCACACAGTCAAAGGCTTTGGCCTTTAGGTTCCATCAAATTTCTAGCTCCTCCCTTTCTCTGGTTGGATTTCCATTCCTCAGTCTGCTGGTTCTGGTTACACTCAGCTGCTGTTCTGAAGAGTTAGGTTGGGAGAAGGGTGAGAAGTTTTGTTCTTAGTCTCATCTCCTCTTTTCTTAAGCAGTCTCCTCAAAGGGATGTTTAGGTGCTATTGATATCATTTGACTCAAGTCATTTAACCTCTCTAAAAATTCAATTTCCTTAGCCCTGAAATGAGTAGATTATTTCCAGGGACTTTTTGAAAACTCAAGGTCAAAGGATCTTGAGGAGACTACAACAATCTGCAGAGCATCTTATGTCACACAACTTAAATTTTGGGTTTTAAAAACCAAAAAAATTTAATATGAGAATAATTTTTCTTCATATTTCCTGATTTTATGGATGACCACTACCCCTCCTTTTTGACTATCTTAATACTAATAAGAGCTAAATTTTAAGTATTCACCATGTGCTGGTTACATACATTTTTACTATATGCAGTGCTTACTAAAATTCTATGGTATTTCTACTTTTGCCTGTTTTATTGATGAGGAAGCAAGAGCAAAGAGATGTTAAGTAAGTTCACCCAAGGCCACAGAGGTAGTGAGCAGCAAAACCGGGATTAGAAACCAGGAAGTTTGGTTCCAGAGCTTGCGCTCTTAAATTGCTATCCTTCCCACTTTAAAAAGGTTCATTCTGATGGTCAGATGCTTGTCTAGAGTTTCAAAGTTTAAATTATGGGGAAACTCTGATAGTCTTACCCAGGAAAACACAGTGAATGAGCCAACACTCATTTCTTATTTTACCATGTCCCTCACATGTAGACACACATTCTCAGAGTGACATGCTCTTCAGTTTAGATCATGGACACTGGTGGAGAACTCATCCTTGTAAAGGGTTATGGAGGGGAGAATTCAGCTAGGCTTAGTGGGCATCAGGCAGTCATCAACAGTCAAAATACCCTTTCACATCTAGAACCTCTCTTTCTCCCAGAAAAGAACACACACACAGTATTACATGGACTGTCAATAACTGTGGCACTGTTTCCTGGAAGCAAGCAGATTGAGCACAGGTCATCTCGTTAGTCCTCCCTTCCTAGGTGTAGTAGCATTCCTTCAGACAGAAGGATATCATCAGTTAGTGATTTTCCAGCTGCTTCGGATATGAGGCAGGCAGCTTCAGGACTAAAAAAAGGAAACCCCACTGACAACAGGCAATGAAGCAGGGGCTAGCCTGACTGCCAATGTTTCCTCTGCTTCTAGTAACAGAGTCCTGAGATGAGAACACCACTTCCCTTTTCTTTTTTCCAGAGAGAAGTAAGGAATGCTGTGGTTAGTGTTTGAGAAGGTCTAAAAGGGTTATTTGGGTCTTACATACACAATCTCTGCTGCATATGCTTCTGGAGAGGCCATGAAAAGTCTGGACGGAGTCACAGATGAGCTCAGATTTTCTCTCATCCCCCCCATGTAGTGGAAAACAAGTTTTGGGATCCAAGGTGTGGAGAGAATAATTACCAGGAATAGCTAAGTATACTAAGAAATATTCTCTAACCCAGGAGAACCAGGACCCATGAGCAACCTCATCATATAATCTGTTACGGGGTCACCAATGATTTTCTGATGTGTCAAAGATTAGCTGTGTCTGTGAGCAGGACATGGTGCAAGCAGTTTCATCATCTTTCCACTTCCACTCACAGTATTAAGACTGGTTCAAAATACCACAAGGTATTGCTACCTGTAATAGATCAACAGGTCCAGGGCAGGCAAAAAAAAAGGATTCACGGAGCTCTCTGTGAACTGAAACAGTAGAGGGGCCTGTTCTTCACTTTGCATTCTGTTTTAAATCATATAGGCAGTGAATCATGTTTTCTATTGCATATTCTGCTCAGATTGGAAAGCACAGGAAACAGATATGACAACAACAATTCAGTGGGATCAGTATCAAATTGATCCTGCCAATGAATCCTCCCCCCCCCCACACACACACACACAATTCTGGTTTCCTTTGGTTTATTATTAGTTGCATAATAATAAAAATCAAAAAGCATATATTTCATTCTTTTCTTGCTGTGACCAGATGTTCCACAAACAGAAACAAAAAACTCTTACAAATAGGTGAGAGGGATAATGAATGAAAATATTTCTAATAAGGACAAGGAAGCTATTCTAAATTAGCATCAAATAGTACTCAATAATTGTAACCAGGCAGCAATAAACAAAAGCACAGCAGGTCATATGAAAAAAAAAATGAGAGAGAATAGTGGGGAGCAAGTATACAAGAAATAATTACCACCTCGCCTATGAAGAAAAGTTATGACCAACCTAGACAACATATTAAAAAGCAGAGACATTACTTTGACAACAAAGGTCCATCTAGTCATGTATGGATGTGAGAGTTGGACTATAAAGAAAGCTGAGCACTGAAGAATTGATGGTTTTGAACTGTGGTGTTGGAGAAGACTCTTGAGAGTCCCTTGGACTGCAAGGAGATCCAACCAGTCCATCCTAAAGGAAAGCAGTCCTGGGTGTTCTTTGGAAGGACTGATGCTGAAGCTGAAGCTCCAATACTTTGGCCACCTGATGCGAAGAGCTGACTCATTGGAAAAGACCCTGATGCTGGGAATGTTTGAAGGCAGGAGGAGAAGGGGACGACAGAGGATAAGATGGTTGGATGGCATCACCAACTCAATGGATATGAATTTGAGTAAACTCCAGGAGTTGGTGATGGAGAGGGAAGCCTGGTGTACTACAGACCATGGGGTCACAAAGAGTCGAACACGACTCAGTGACTGAACAGACTGAACTGAACTGGATGCTCTTGTATGATGTGAGAGTCTAGGCCCTCCCTGGAGATGCCTAATCTAAGGGTCCAGGCACCTGATATTAAAAGATTTGCAAGGAGCTTGCTTCACTCTTATTGGATAGCCAGTGCTCTAAGGTTCCCAAGTATGATACTTAGTTTGAAGGGAGACGGTGATAACCACTACTTTAGCCTCTTATACCGTCCAAGAAGTATCCCTCAGACTAGAGCCGGCTGTTAGAACCTGGACTGAGTTTGAAAGTATATCAAGTCATTAAACAGGCTTTTCCCTCAGCTTTGCAGCACATACTGGCTAGGTTTTGAAGTGTTTCAAAAGGTAGAATGCGTTATTGTCTCCAAATCATTTTCCTTTGTATCGTCCAGAATATGAATGACCTGACCTTACCCATTGTCACTCAAATCTTCCTGGACTCAACTGTGAATCCTCTATTTAGTCCCTTGGTCCTGCTGCTTCTGCCTCTCAAAAGGCTCTCAATTATCTCTCCTCTGTTGTCCCAACAGTTGCCTTAGCTCAGGTTCTCCTGACTTCCTGTCTGTGTTCCTATAGCGGTCTCCTGATTTGGTTTTCCTGAATCCTGTTTTATTTCTCTCTAGTCCATGCTCCATATGTTGGCTCATTCCACTTTCCCCAATTAAAAATTCTTTCATAACTTTCCCCTGCCCCCAGAACCAAATCCAAATTTAGCACACAAAGTCTTAATTGGTCCCAAGTGTTTAAATCCCACATAATATAATAAGAAATATAGCTTTATGGGAGAAGATTCTGACACATGGGAGCCCCCCAGCTCCCATTGCTCCTTATCCTATCAGTGCTGATGTGTAGTTTCCAAATATTATATTAAATATGAACACATACTTCTTCATCCCCCTTCTCAAGTCTGTGGATTAGACTCAGTCCAAAGTTAGTCATTTTGTACTCTGCTCTAGACCTTGACTCTATCTGAATATTATAGATCTGCAGGAATTTAACTGCATTTTAAACCACACGATAAATACATATTACTTAGAGCCAACTCTATACTTGCTGGTTAGAGCAGAGCAGAAACCCCTGCTATCCTGCCTTTTTGTTGAAAAGCCATTTTTAGTTCATCACATGATAAAATTCAGCTCAAACACAGTATCATTACCTTTGTGATGTTTTATTTCACGAACATTCTTTTCATTTCTCTCTCTCGTTTAATACTTCCCTATAGTAGGCAGACAATGAATGGTCTCTTCCAAGAGGAATGTAGACTCCTTCACATAAAAATAGATGGACCAAAAGTGTCCATGAAGGGCTCAAGACAGCAAGATCCGAGGACCACTTGGGAAGGAAAGTGGAAGAAAGAATTTAGGGGTGGTGCTTCTGTAGGTGAGCATGAATTCAGCTAATTGATACCCATCAGTGATGCCTTACAGGACAATTCAAAGCTGACTTCCACATGTAAAGCTTCCCAAACAAGCTCTAATCCCAATGTCCTCAGAGAGTTTGATTTGAGATGAAGGTAGATACACTAGTTCTCTTCACATTTTTCCAGGATCACCCTTTACCCTCCAAATGTCATTTATCATATTGTTTACCTAAGAACATCTGAAATTTCTATATTCTTAATCTTTTTTTTGCTTGTGGTCCTGAAGAAACTATGCTTTTCCTAGAAAAAAATACATGCAAACAAAGTTTTATACAATTTACTTATCAGTTTGTTTTTCCATAGCATCAACCCCCTAAGTTATACTATGTAAGGACACTTAACTATAGAATACTCTGATTTATCCCCTCAAACAGTGATTCCCTGTGAAAAACAAAATCTTAGTGAACAAAAATGTAAGCATTTTTTACTTCATCTTACTTAGACCAGCACCTAAGTAGGTCAAACACCGCTGAGTTTCATAGTATATCCTATTTTTACATTGTTTCCAGAAATAAATATCTCTTGTTTGTAGATTCTTGCCCAAAGCTTCTGGTTTAGGAACACCTGAAATGATCTTTTAGACCACTCCAGTGTTCTTGCCTGGAGAACCCCAGGGACGGGGGAATCTGGTGGGCTTCTGTCTATGGGGTCGCACAGAGTTGGACACGACTGATGCGACTTAGCAGCAGCAGCAGCAGCAGCACATGTTTCCAGAGAAGTAACATGGTGTCTCTCATCAGGCGTTTCCTGAATTGACCCCGTCATGCTTCACTCTGGACCTTTCAGCTCTTTACTGCCGAACCCTCAGCTCAGAGTCTAAAGCCCAGTGGTAATGACTCAGAAAATCACTTTTATCAGTTCACCCAATGGTGTCAGACCCTAGGAAATTAGTTATATGTCCCACAAAGACAGATCAACACATCGCAGAATGCTAGACATATCTATCAGTCAAGTGGACTAGAATGCTGTGTCTTCTTCCCACCACATAGCCAACTTGAGAAACCAAAGGCCATAAAGTTGCATGGGAAACTCAGGGAAGGTGTGAGGGCTGGATTGCCTGACAGCAGTCCAGGATGGCTCGCCTACTTGTTCAGTTCCATTCAGTCACTCAGTCGCAGACTGCAGCAGGCCAGGCCTCCCTGTCCATCACCAACTCCTGGAGCCCACTTAAACTCATGTCCATTGCGTCGGTGATGCCATCCAACCATCTCATCCCCTGTTATCCCCTTCTCCTCCTGCCTTCAGTCTTTCCCAGCATCAAGGTCTTTTCCAATGAGTTGGTTCTTTGCATCAGGTGGTCAAAGTATTGGAGTTTCAGCTTCAGCATCAGTCCTTCCAGTGAATATTCAGGACTGATTTCCTTTAGGATGGGCTGGTTTCTCCCAACCCCCATCCCACCATGGGAAGGTGGCTGCCAGGGGGAAACCAGCCAGAGAAATGTCTTCATTAAAGCGTAAAATCTGTATCAGTTTCTAATGTTTCCAACATAACTATATAAGAACATTATTGATGACATACCCATAATAGTAATTAACTTCTTGATGTCATCTTCAACTTTTTTTCCTTCTTATATTCATGTATATTCCAAATACCAGCTCTATTTGTATCCTCCCCTCTGAACTCCAGTAAAAATGATGTAAAAATGGCCATCTTTAGAGACGGAGTGGGACTGCTTTTTAAAACTCTTTATATCCTTGCTAAAAAGGAATACCTGATTCTGATTGTGTCTCTGGTTCTAAATCAGTCTGTGTGAAATACAGATACAGGGAAACATATTTAATACCAGGGAAGGAATCAAATTCCAGCATGTAAAAATTCTCTGGGACAGTTGTCTCAGTTTCAACAAACAGGAAATTTAGAGAGAAAAATAGGGGAAACGGAAAGGCAGTTTAAGAGGTATATTGCAGGGGTTCAGGCTGAGCCTCCTCAATGTGTCACAGTCTCATGAAGGTTATTTTGAGCTAAAGCCAATCAAGACCCTCTGGCTTCTAGAGAAGCTACTGCCCCTCCATCAGTTGCTTGAAAGAATTTAAGTTGGGGATTTTTCCCAGGAAAGAGGTACTGCCAAAGAAATTTTATCTAAGTGGTTTTATTTGTATGGCAGGATCAACTTCTAATTACCAAACATCTCTTATCATCCTTTGAATGGCTCTCATGTCATCAGAAGCCCCAGGCCCCTACCCAATTCCTTAGCTCAGGATGGTATACATACCTCATTTCCTGTCTCTGAAACTTTCATGTATATTGGGGTCTCTGATCCTCTCAGTGAGGCTCCTGTATACATGAAATTTTCCAAACTTTTGGACAAAAATTTTCCTTCTGTTACTCTGTCTCATGTCAATTTAATTCTTAGATCAGCCAGAAGAACCTAGAAGGGTGGAAGAATGTTTTCTTCCCCCCTGACAGTATCAGCCAGGCACAATGCATAGGTTTTGTTTCAAATATGCTTCAAAAGGTATTATGTAAGTCTCATGGTGACTACGAAGCAAAACCTAGAGCAGATACACAAAAGGTAAAGAGAAAATAGAGCACACCAGCATAAAATCACCAATGTGCACAGATGGACAGAGATGGAGTAGGGGTCAGGGACAATGGAGACACAAAACCACCAGAAAACAATCAGATAGCACTAATAAGTTTTCGTATGTCAATAATAACTAAATGTAAGTCAGGTTAAATTCACCAATTAAAATGCAGAGGGGCTAGATGGCTTAAAAAAACGAAAACAAAAACCAAGACCCAACTACATGCTGCCTACAAGAGACTCACTTTCAGGACACGCATAGGCTCAAAATAAAGGGGTAGAAAGAGATATTCCAGGCAGCTGGAAAGCAAAAGAAGGCAGGGGTATCTACACTTCTATCACACAAAATAGAATAAGCGAAAAATGGAAAGAAGAGACAAAATGGTCACTGTATATTGGGAAAGGGGTAAATTCATCAAGACAACTTTTTGTAAATGTTTAAACACCCATTATAAGAGCATCTAAATATTTTAAGCAAATACTAACAAATCAAGAGATAATGGACAACAGCACAATAATAGCAGGGGATTTCAATACCCCATTTTCAGCAGTGGATAGACCATCCAGACAGAAATCAATAAGGAAATAGGTTTGAACCACATATTAGACCAAATGGCTCTAACAGACATGTATAGAATATCCCTGCCCATCCCTCAAGCTGGGTGCATGTTCTTCTCAAGCGCATGTGAACACTCTTAAATACACTTTAATAAATTTAATCCTACAAATAATGTTGAACAAAGCAGGATAAATATCATACTTAAATAAAATTAAAATCAGGATAGGCTTACCTTTGGTGGGAAGGTCACTAGAGGAGGTGGTCCTTCTCAGGTGCTGGTGCCATTCTGCTTAAGAGCATCCTAGTTACACAGATAAATTTGTTTGTGAGAATTCAGTTTGGAAACTTATGATTTATATACTTTATGTTATGCAATAAAATAGTTGCATTTTGAATAATCTGCCCATTTTTATTTGATTATACTAAGGAACTGCTGGAAGTTTTCTTTGTTGATAGTACTGGAGTTTTATTTTTAAAAGTCTTGCATTTTAGAGATACATATCAAAATATTTGTGGATGAAATTAAAGCTTATTCAGATAAGCTTTAATAGTGAGGAAGGGGACCTCCCTGGTGGTCCAGTGTATAGGGCTCCACAATCCCAATACAGGGGACCCTGGGTCAATCCCTGGTCAGGAATAGGGATAATATAACTAAGCCTGTTCACAATTATGAAGACCCAGCACAGCCATGATAAATAATATAAAAATCTTTAAAAAGACACTTAAAAAGTGAAGAAGGAGTGAAGCAGAGAAGTTGGAGTTTAGATTGGTCATTTGTTGACAATTAGAGGCAGGTGATGGTTACATGTAGTACATTAAGCTATCTCTCACGTATTTTTGAAAGTTTCCACACAGAAAGGAACTGTAAAGATGCCTTTAGACACCTTGTTGTTGTGTAGGTCGCTCAGTTGGGTCCAGCTTTTTGTGATCCTATAGTCTGTGTCCTGCCGGGATCCTCTGTCCATGGGATTCTCCAGGCAAGAATACTGGAGTGGGTTGCCATTGCCTTCTCCAGGGGATCTTCCCAACCCAGGGATCAAACCCAGGTCTCCCACATTACAGGCAGATTCTTTACCGTCTGAGCCACTAGAGACTTCTTGAGACTCCTCCTCTTGCCTGTTCCTTCTCTCTGTACTGTCTGGGACTTCACCTCTCTCCCATGTCTCATACTGCCCCACCTTGGAGACTGGACATCTTATCCTGTTTCCTTTCTGATGCAATGCAGCACACCTGGGCTCTCTCCATCTGGGCACAAGCTCATCCAGAAGCCCACTGAAAGCTCAGTTTCCAACAGAAGTTTTCAAAATTATTGAAAAAGATGAGTCTTTTCCAGGAAGGAGAATCCTACTCTAACCACTGAGAAAAACAATTTCTCACATTAATTTTTTTCATTCTTTGTTCCGTCTCAATTCTCTCTCCCTTCCTCTGCAAATATGCACATATAGGTAGGATTTAAGACACTCTGGCATCTTGAAATATTTGAGAAGTATTGTTAATAGCATCAGGAACATAGCTGGTAACATTTTCCCAGGGTGAGCTACTTCTGATCACTAGTCTAAACCATTTTGTGAAGATCCTCACAAGTGTTCACGTCAGAGATGATCTCTGAAATTGTTTCCAGTTCTTACAGTACATCTTTTGGAGCCTTCAAGTCCCTCCACACTGGCTGTAACTGTTGAATTTCCCTTGGAGAAATTTTAGTTGTGTGGGAAGGATGAGGGAGAGAAAGCACTTAAAAATAGTCCATGGACTGACTGGGAATTTCTATTAAGAAACACCACAGGAAGACACAGAAATAACAAGGAGCAGGTTTAAGACCAAACGAAGTGAAGTGAAGTCGCTCAGTTGTGTCCGACTCTTTGCGACCCCATGGACTGTAGCCCACCAGGCTCCTCTGTCCATGGGATTCTCCAGGTAAGAATACTGGAGTGGGTTGCCATTTCCTTCTCCAGGGGATCTTCCCGACCCAGGGATTGAACCCAAGTCTCTTGCATTGCAGGCAGATGCTTTACCCTCTGAGCCACCAGGGAAGTCTTAAGACCAAATGGGAAGGAGGCAAAACATCCAAATGAGATTGAATTTGTTTTCCAGAAGTGGTACAGGATAGATTTACTAGAATTGGTCTCAAAGCATGTATTTCCAGCCTAGAAACAGACCACACAAACTGGAGTTTGATTTAGGAATTAATAAAAAGATGCGATTTGGGGAAAATTAAACCATTTTATCAACCTCTGTGCAAGTCAGGACTACAACGCATTCCATCACACCCTCCCGGCTTATAAGCTTCTGATCCAGTATCGCGGTGGCGGCCGCTCACTCAGCTGGGAGCCTTTGCCACCGCACCACCTGCCCAACCCCAGTCCATGTCAGCTCTGTAGCCCGCCTCTGCCGTGGGTACTTCTGCTGTTCCCCCCACCCTCTAGATTACCCTCACTTATAGGGACTCTTGACTTTTCCGAGCAGACATCTGCACAGGCCATCTATATCCACCACCAAGACTATAACACAAGTTTTTGTTTTTGTTTTTTTTTTTAAAGAAACCTTCCTAATGTCCGAGGCACCAGTTTAGGTGACTGTAGGATTCTTTGGAAAAACCATTTTGCCTCTAGAAAATCTGGCCAGAAATCATTGTGATGTAGGTAAACCAAGAGTTGGGGACAGGCATGAGACCAAAAGGATCATTTTCAGAATCCAGAATCTTTTTACACCTCTGTACTGCTTACAATTAAGCAGTCACACAAAGGCATTAATATCGGACTGAGAGTAATCCAACTGTTTTAGACAAATTTATAGCAGCCCAGGGACTTGAAAGACATCTGACCCCATACTCATGTCACTTTGAATCAACAGGCAAAAAGACTCCCCCTGAAGATGAAGGAAAACTAACCTGGTTTTAACTAGCAATTGTGCTTTGGGACAACCTGAGTATTCACGTGGAAGCCAAGAGATGAGAGTCTCAGATCAACAGTCTTAATGGCCCTTGAAAAAGAGTAAGCGCTCAGTACACGGTGAGAAAGATTACCCACACAATTCTGTGTCGCCCTCGATGAGGTAGGTATACATGCAATATGGGTATTACGTTCAAAGCATGGGTTCTGGTCAGATTGCCAGAGTCTGCTTAACTTTCTTTATAAGACAGATCACACATACAGGGTTATCATTAACATCTTTCTAAATTCAATATATATGTGTTAGTATACTGTATTGGTGTTTTTCTTTCTGGCTTACTTCACTCTGTATAATCGGCTCCAGCATCATCCACCTCATTAGAACTGATTCAAATGTATTCTTTTTAATGGCTGAGTAATACTAACCCTGTATGCAAGATAGCAAAAGAGACACAGATGTATAGAACAGACTTTTAGACTCTGTGGGAGAGGGAGAGGGTGGGATGATTTGGGAGAATGGCATTGAAACATGTATACTATCATGTAAAAAACGAATTGTCAGTCTAGGTTTGATACAGGATGCTTGGGGCTGGTGCACTGGGATGACCCAGGGAGATGATATGGGGACGGCGGTGGGAGGGGCGTTCGGGATTGGGAACTCGTGTACACCTGTGGCGGATTCATGTCAATGTATGGCAAAACCAATACAGTATTGTAAAGTAAAATAAAGTAAAATTTAAAAATAAAAAATAAATTAAAAAAAGATCAAATGGTGCTTGTGCCATTGGCTACTGTGATAATTAAATGAGTTAGTATGTGTAAGCTCTCAGAACAAGGCTTCACAGCACTCAATGTCAGTTATTTCAGATTGAGGGTGTAAATACACAAGAATACTGATTATCCTGGTGTGCTGTTCAAAAGACATTCAGAGTTTTTAAGGAAGTGTGGTAGAGACTGCCTTTGACTTGCAGATCAGAACTCATGTTGTTGGAGCATAACGATAAAGCCTCAGGTGCAGAGGAAGAGTTGTGTGGCATGACATTCATACCACTAGACTTGAGAGAAAGAGACCTGGGTTTAAGTCCTGGGTCATTGCCAGCTCTGTAACCTGGAATCAAGCTATTTTTATCCTTTTGGACTTGTGAGAATTATAGTTGCTTCTAGCTTAGAACTATGGTTTGATGCCAAGAAGTACTTTCATCACTGTTTGATTAGCTGCATATTAGGGTTTTCAAGAAATGTCATTTTGGGCCCCCGGGTCTCCATTCTCCACTTTTTAAATCACCTGGACTGTGTTAGCCATATTTATGCTAGATTCAAGTCAGAAGTTCAAGACCTCCCCCCAAAAGAAACTGACACTAAGGTAGAATTTGACCCATATCTCTCTTAAGATGCCCAGATCTCCGCCTTTTATCTCCCTTAACAATGTTTACAATGATGAATATATCCTGCGTGGGTTTTTGTCCTCTCTCAGAAAGTTTTTGGAGATACCCAGTCACACTACTCACTGGTTTCCTTATTCCAACCTCCCACACTTCCAGAAGGGCTGCAGGCTGTGGCCCTGGAACAGGAGCATGCTGACCTCTGTGAGGACTAGGGGCATAAGTCTGGCTGCCTAAGCACCACATTGCCACCTGCTAGGCAAAAGCACAACTGTGAAAAGGAATTAAATTAGTGAACCCAACATTAGGGCTGGCAGACCTAAGAATAAATTTAAGCTGATGAGCTAAATTTCATATAAAACATGACTTCAAGAATAAACTCTACAGAGCTTTTATAACTACCTTTCTGAAATCATTAAAAAAAGAAAACCCAACCCTGACATACATCGGTATTTTCTCCAGCTAATTCCCTTGAAGAGGCAGTGCTCATTACCAATTCAAAACTTAAACTGACACATTTACCAGAAAGGAAAAATGAAACTCCATAGGCATTATCATGCAAATTAAGTCTTAGAGCTCTGCAGTTGTAAAAAAAAAAAGTTCACTTGTGTATTACCATCTTAGCATTTTCATGTAAGTCACAGATTTATAAAATAGGACTGACTTATAGAAAAATAAAACCAGGCAGGGCTATCATTTTTTCCAGTAATATAAGTGGATACTGACATTTTTAAGAGCTGACATACTATTTTAAGTCAAAACCTGAGGTATGCCTGGCATCTGTTCTTCAGGTTTTCATACATATTTTTTCAGGGAAAATGCCCTAAGAAGCTCCAAATTATTTATTCACAAAGATTCTACATACTTGGTAAGAGAAATCCAAACTAATTCAACAGATCTAGGTAGAATCTAAATAGCACTAGGTATTGTAAAGACATCAAAGATAAATAAGGTGAAGATTCTGCCATCGAGGAAAGGGAGAAGATAGACAAATAACTGAAATATGTTACCGAGTCCAAGGTCATGCTACTTGCTGCACCACAGGACAATGTCGAGAGAGGAGTTGTTGGGACAAGAAATAACAACTTTATTCAGAAAGCCAGCAGACCAAGGAGACTGGTACACTAGGGTTCCAAAGAAACATTTAGTCTGAATTAGAATTCAGACAGCTTTTATGCTAAAGAGTGAAGTCGCTCAGTTGTGTCTGACTCTGTGATCCCATGGACTAGAGCCTGCCAGGGTCCTCCATCCATGGCTTTTCCAGGCAAAAGTACTGGAGTAGGTTGCCATTTCCTTCTCAGGGGATCTTTCTGACCCAGGGATTGAACCCGGATCTCCCACATCACAGGCAGACTCTTCACCATCTGAGCCACCAGGGAGACCCTAAATGGTAGGGCTAAAGTAGGGTTTTTTTATACAAAAAGGGGAATGAATAAAGCCAAGCTTTCCTGGTTCAAGACAGCCTCCAGAGGGCATGTGTTAGTCTCTCCCTTCCTGCAGTTATTCCCAGATGGCCTGGTCAAGATGTTTCCTGTGAGCTGAACAAAAGTATTTTAACTTAATGCTCATTTTCTGGGGACAGGGTTCCCAGAGATGGGCCATTATGTGTAATTCAAACTTACAGGCCACATCTCTTTGGTAATTAACTTGTGATCGAGTAGAATACAAGGGTTCTCCCCTCTTACAAAGTAGAAAGTGATAAATATCATAAGAGGTACCAACAAAATGCTTGTAGGTGGTTGTGTTAGAGAGACTAGATCAGGGAGATAGAGGGTTTTGTGTGTGGGGAAACAAAAAAAGATGTTATTTCAGCTCTGTTTGGAAAAAAAACAGGTTAGGACAGCAAACAAGTGCATGGGAAGAGGCTTTTTCAGGTCACTGGCATAAGCAAAAGCCTCGAGGTGTCAGATGGAGTATCAGCCGACTTGGCTTCAGGATGGGACCATCCTGGGCACCTCTGCTCAAGGGCTGAATACCTCCTGGGTTAGGGGTGCTCTGCAGAGAGCTGGCTGCTAGAGACAGCCTGAAGTTATTCTTTATGCTAGACACACTGTTCCTCCTGGAATTCTATGTCACTGTTGAGAATTTAACCATCTTTAATGAAAATAACCCAAGTTGAACACTGGATGAAAAATGACTAGACAATAAGATACTGAAGGTGTGAGGAAAGAGGGAACTGGTGGAGATAGGTAACAAAGTAGTCGGGACGTTACAGAATAGTGAGTCCACAGACTGGGCAGAGGGGCTCCTATGAAGAAAACCCTCACTGTCTCCTCAGAGAAGGGGGTGGCAACTTCCCATCAAAGAATAGACGATAATCATTTCAGGTTTTCCAGGCTGCCTGTCCTCTGTTCCATCTACTCAGCTCTGTCATTGGACCACAGAAACATAGACAAGGCATAAATGAACAAACACAACCAGGTTCCAATGAAAGTTTACTTGTGAAATAGGTGGCAGGCCAGATTTGGCTCCTGGGCCATCATTTGCTGACTTCTTCAGGTGATTAGCAAGGAGGAATAGGCATGCTATGATAACTGGATAGAGATAAGGAAACTAAAGGCTTCTTTAATCCTATCAGTGTCATCCACACCCATCCAAATACTGTAATCATGAGACAAGCAGTCAAGCACGGGCTGGGACCCGAAAAGGGAGTGATGAGGGAATGAATAAACTAATGAGTATCTCAGCCATCAGGCTACCAGCAGTGAGAGCCAAGATTGACATTAAGACATTCAAATTCTTTTTTTTTTTCCTACAGTCTCAGATGTAGAGATACCCAAGGCACAGGAAACACAGGATGCCATTTCCCCAACAGTAAACTCAAAGTTTCAGAAGACACCTGACACTGAGCATTCCAGGAATATAAGGAAATTGAGAAGAGCCGGCAGCAGGCTCTCTCATTTGGGAAAATGGCTTCTTTTTAAAAATGACTTGATGACTTGCGCTCCTCTCACTTCCTGTAAAGGCCAGGAGCTGGTTCTGGGCTTCACACATACTGTGAAGAAGAGTGTCATCTGCCAGTCAAACCCCTCCTCTGAAGGGGCAGATTGGCAGGCTCAGTGGACACACGTCCTTCTCCTTTTAATGATACTCTGGAGGGATGGACACAGCCTTCCGGCATTTCCATCAGGCAAGTAGTTAAAAGGATCACACAGAGCATGAGAATCACCACGGCTGGCAAGACAGGAATAGTTGCCACCTATTTGAACTTGCTAATTTGCCTACAGCTGACAGAGGAAGACTTGTCAAGGAGGCTTATTTGGCACTGTCAGTCTCTAAGAGGATTTCTGTCATTTGGCCTTTTGCCCCGTTGATTAAGAGCAGTGCGGAGCACAGCTCTCACACGGTTGTCATCTCAAACCATTTCTTTGTTTCACTGAGTAATAGTAATCATTCACATTTCAACTGTACTGTGCTAAGTGGGATTCCAGCCTGCTCTGCTAACAGCAGTGGGAGGCACTGTTAAGTTTTCAGAGTTGCCCTTCCAAAGAGGTTGAAATTCCCAGCTCAGGATCCCAGGACCAGTCAATGTCACCAAGTCCTGCATCTTTTCCATTGTCATCAAGGAGGAAACTCAAGTTTAAGGCCTGGGAATGCCCATCTTAATGGGGAACAGGGAGTCTTCATAAACAGTCAGCCCAGGAGAGAAAGATCCAAAGCTTAAACACTGGAGCTTGAGATACAGTTTCTGATTCAACAAGGACCTTGTTCAAGGAACTTCTGGGCCTTATTCCAGGCCTCACTTCTCACTATTGACTGCTTGCTGTTTTCATGTATAAAACATGGCAACATGGTTATGACCTGTTCAACGTTAGCTATGGAACACTGATTAGGAGTCGGACATAGTGTCTCTTAAGACCCTTGAACAATTGCCCTAGTTTTACAGATAAGGGAGCTCAACTCTGGAGAAGCTGGGGCACTTGCCCAAGACCACACCTCACCAGAGGCTGGGATTTAGGCCGGGCTCTGATCTAGGCATGGGCTACTGGGCCCTGAGGAGTCTACTCAGTGACCTCAGCTTTCCTCCTGGGAAGGGAGAAGCCACAGGGTGAGTGCACCCACAGACAGGCAGCCAGGGCGCCTGGCATCCGAGTGGAGGAAGCAGGCACCATGAAAGTATGTTAACAACACTTATAACATAATCAAGTGTGTGCTAGCAAGCTCTTGTTTAAAAGAGAATAAAGCTTGCATCCGTTCAGTTTACACTCACAGGAATCTCTATGGTTTGCAAATCGTTCTCATTCACGACATCTCCTTTCATGTGCATGGCGACCTTGAAAGGACAGCAAGACAAGTGCAATCTCCACTTGGAAAAAAAGTTTCTAAAAGGTTAGGACACTAATGTTACATGCCTAACACATGGAAGAAGAATCCAATAGAAGCCTCTTTCTGGTTCTGAGTACAAATTTGTCCTCTAATATCAGGATGCTTCAGTTCTGTTAGTCAATCATAGATCTGCAGAGAAATTTCTGCAGATTTCAGGTTTTCACCTCTGGTTCCTGAGAGATGGCATCTGCTTGTACCATAGTCCTACACCCAAGGAAGCTAGCACAACTCAAACACTGGAGTATAAATGTGTTGTTTACTAGTAAGCAGAAGCTGGCTTTAATTGGTAAAAAGTAGGAAATCTGACTATAACTTCTAAAGGCGGTAACTTTAATGCTGAAACAAACAGAAAAGGACATAGCAGTACAAGAAGCTTTTTTTTTCTTTTTTTTAAGTTGGTGGAGGAGGTGAGCAAAGGGCTTAGCCACAGGCTCTGGACAGGAATATAGTGATATACCTTTACAGTGCCTAGTGTCACAGAGAAAAGCAGGGGGAGTCAGAAAGTACAAATGAGGAGGGTGGGCACGCACAGCTGTATACTACGCTAAAAAGGACCAAAGAAAACTGAAGGGACCAAAACCAGACAAAAGAAGAACTGAACCTGTATCACTAACTAACACCCCCAAAAGATGTCCTTTTCATTATAAGGGACTGGAATGCAAAAGTAGGAAGTCAAGAAACACCTGGAGTAACAGGCAAATTTGGCCTTGAAATGCAGAATGAAGCAGGGCAAAGACTAATAGAGTTTTGCCAAGATAATGCACTGGTCATAGCAAACACCCTCTTCCAACAACACAAGAGAAGGCTCTACACATGGACATCACCAGATGGTCAACACCGAAATCAGATTGATTATATTCTTTGCAGCCAAAGATGGAGAAGCTCTATACAATCAACAAAAACAAGACCAGGAGCTGACTGTGGCTCAGATCATGAACTCCTTATTACCAAATTCAGACTCAAATTGAAGAAAGTAGGGAAAACTGCTAGACCATTCAGGTATGACCTAAATCAAATCCCTTATGATTATACAGTGGAAGTGAGAAATAGATTTAAGGGCCTAGATCTGATAGAGTGCCTGATGAACTATGGAATGAGGTTCATGACATTGTACAGGAGACAGGGATCAAGACCATCCCCATGGAAAAGAAATGCAAAAAAGCAAAATGGCTGTCTGGGGAGGCCTTACAAATAGCTGTGAAAAGAAGAGAGGTGAAAAGCAAAGGACAAAAGGAAAGATATAAGAATCTGAATGCAGAGTTCCAAAGAATAGCAAGAAGAGATAAGAAAGCCTTCTTCAGCGATCAATGCAAAGAAATAGAGGACAAGAACAGAATGGGAAAGACTAGAGATCTCTTCAGGAAAATTAGAGATACCAAGGGAATATTTCATGCAAAGATGGGCTCAATAAAGGACAGAAATGGTATGGACCTAACAGAAGCAGAAGATATTAAGAAGAGGTGGCAAGAATACACGGAAGAACTGTACGAAAAAGATCTTCACAACCCAGATAATCATGATTATATGATCACTCATCTAGAGCCAGACAACTTGGAATGTGAAGTCGAGTGGGCCTTAGAAAGCATCACTACAAACAAAGCTAGTGGAGGTGATGGAATTCCAGCTGAGCTGTTTCAAATCCTGAAAGATGATGCTGTGAAAGTGCTACACTCAATATGCCAGCAAATTTGGAAAACTCAGCAGTGGCCACAGGACTGGAAAAGGTCACTTTTCATTCCAATCCCAAAGAAAGGCAATGCCAAAGAATGCTCAAACTACCGCACAATTGAACTCATCTCACATGCTAGTAAAGTCATGCTCAAAATTCTCCAAGCAAGGCTTCAGCAATACGTGAACTGTGAACTCCCTGATGTTCAAGCTGGTTTTAGAAAAGGCAGAGGAACCAGAGATCAAATTGCCAACATCCGCTGGATCATCGAAAAAGCAAGAGAGTTCCAGAAAAACATCTATTTCTGCTTTATTGACTATGCCAAAGCCTTTGACTGTGTGGATCACAATAAACTGTGGAAAATCCTGAAAGAGATGGGAATACCAGACCACCTGACCTGCCTCTTGAGAAACCTATATGCAGGTCAGGAAGCAACAGTTAGAACTGGACATGGAACAACAAACAGACTGGTTCCAAATAGGAAAAGGAGCCCGTCAAGGCTGTATATTGTCACCCTGCCTATTTAACTTCTATGTAGAGTACATCATGAGAAACGCCGGACTGGAGGAAACACAAGCTGGAATCAAGATTGCTGGGAGAAATATCAATAACCTCAGATATGCAGATGACACCACCTTTATGGCAGAAAGTGAAGAGGAACTAAAAGCCTCTTGATGAAAGTGAAAGAGGAGAGCAAAAATGTTGGCTTAAAGCTCAACATTCAGAAAATGAAGATCATGGCATCCGGTCCCATCACTTCATGGGAAATAGATGGGGAAACAGTGGAAACAGTGTCAGACTTTATTTTGGGGGGCTCCAAAATCACTGCAGATGGTGACTGAAGCCATGAAATTAAAAGACGCTTACTCCTTGGAAGAAAAGTTATGATCAACCTAGATAGCATATTGAAAAGCAGAGACATTACTTTGCCGACTAAGGTCTGTCTAGTCAAGGCTATGGTTTTTCCTGTGGTCATGTATGGATGTGAGAGTTGGACTGTGAAGAAGGCTGAGAGCCAAAGAATTGATGCTTTTGAACTGTGGTGTTGGAGAAGACTTTGAGAGCCCCTTGGACTTCAAGGAGATCCAACCAGTCCATCCTAAAGGAAAGTAGTCCTGAATATTCATTTGAAGGACTGATTCTGAAGCTGAAACTACAATTCTTTTGGCCACCTGATGCGAAGAGCTGACTCATTGGAAAAGACCCTGATGCTGGGAAAGATTGAAGGCAGGAGGAGAAGGGGACCACAGGGGATGAGATGGCTGGATGGCATCACCGACTCAATGGACGTGAGTTTGAGCAAGCTCTGGGAGTTGGTGATGGACAGGGAGGCCTGGCTAGCTGCAGTCCATGGAGTCACAAAAAGTCGGAAACGACTGAACGACTGAACTGAAAGATACAGCACCAAAAGAGAAGAAACCACATAGAACAGGGAGGGCCAAGAGGAGTATGAAAAAGGAGAGTCAAATCCTGGAAACTCAGAGCAAAGACAAGGAATGCTATTCAGTTTGAAGGACCAACTCTCCTAAAAGATGGGGCATTATTTCTCCATTGCTTTCTGTATTATTTTTATTAGGTAAGCTTGGTATGAAGGGCTGGGGGAGGACTTTTGACAGCCCTAGCTGTCAGTCCCTCTGTTGACAGCTGCTATTTTTACCTCCTGCTATTTCACTCCTTCTCAGCGGCTCCCTCCATTGCAGGTGAATGAGCTGAGTGGTTCCACCCCCGCAGCGCGGCTGCTCCCTCCTCACACCCGAGCTACTGCTCTTGGGAGCATTTGCTGCAGTGCTGGTGGAGGAAACAGAAGTCCTGCCAGAAGAGAAGCCTGGGTCAGAGTTTTCACATGGCCTGAGCAGGGATGGCAGGCTGCCATCTGAAGGGAGCAGTTTGAATTCAGTAACTATTGCAGAAATTGGTAGCAAACTGTAAGCTCAAACACAGGGCGGGCGCTCTTTACCACCCTGCCTGTTGAGAGCAAAGACTAGCACCTGCCTTGTGAGCTTCAACTTTTTGCACAAAGGATCCAGATCAGTGTAATAATAAACAGTGACATACTAGGTTCTCCCCTATAATTACTAAAGTCACTAAATTTCAAAACATTTTAGGTTTCGAAATGCACAAGAACTCACACGCCTGTCAAAGGTTTTCAATGCTCTATCCTTACTAAATCCAGTTTGTTTTGAAATGTCATAAGCCCAGGATTTTTTTGTCTGTTTTTATTTAACCTGAAATTCCTTTTTTAGACTCTCTCCACAATTGTGTAATCCACTTAAGGAAGTGACATGGATATTGTCATTCTTTCCTAAATCTGAGAGTAAATAGTTCTGGAAGATGCTTCAAAGCAGGGCATCCATAGCTTCATGCTAGTTCTCGTAAGTACTCATCCTGACCACCGCCTCCCTCCTATCCCCCAACCCCCACCCCTGCCACACACACAAGCAAAATCATGAACAAGACAAATCCAGTTCTTTGCTGTGAATCCTCCAATATTTGTCAAACTGATAAGCTCTCCTACACTCCTCTTTCTGAATTCATCCTGACAAAAATTGCAAGCAAAACATCCAAACACAGAACACTCTGGCTTTTTTTGTTTTGCTTAGTTCAAGAACATGTACTTTTCAGGCAACAAATTCCAAAGACCCTTTATGATTTTTTCATTGTACTTTTGAAGACTTGAGATACAGCTTCACTTCATTTGGAACTTTCCACTTCCTTGTTGTAAATAACTTTCAAAAACTAAACTAAGAACAGCATTTACTGATTACCAAAAATGTATACAGGATAATAACACAATATCAACTGGAATTATGCTAAAATTATTGTACACCAGTCATTATAGCATCAATGCTTTGAGTACGAGAGGAGGAAATACATTAAAATAAAGCCAACTTACCTTGCTCGCTGACAAAGAGCCATGAACGAAAACTTGCTTTGAATTCTGGGACTGATTTTGTATAGCGGTGGTTTTAGTCCATGGACTAGCACTACCAACATTACCAGGGAACTTGTTAGAGATGACAATCCTCAAGCCCTGCACCAGTCTTACCTAGGTAAGGAGGGGCTTTCAATCTTTTTAATAAGCTGCCCAGGTGATTATGATACACACTCAAGTTTGAAATCACTGGTGTAACAGCACTGGAGTGAAACTGAAGTTAAGTAGAAACACCTGTCACTTAAATGGTCTCCCATCCCATGACTTTCATTTTTTCAAAGAAGTTTTTAGTTTCAGAACAGTTTGATATTCACAAAATGTTGCAAAGGTGGTCCAGAGAGCTGCTACACACCCTATCACCAGTTTCCCCTGTTGCTATATGTTGCATTAGTGCAGTACAATTGTCACAATTAATGAACCCATATTGACGCATTATCAATGAGCTAAAGCCTGTACTTTGTCTGTGTTTCCTTAAATTTTGCCTGATGTCTTTTTTCTGATCTACAGCCCCATCCTGGATAGGTGCAATCACTGCAGATGGTGAGTGCAGCCATGAAATTAAAAGACGCTTACTCCTTGGAAGAAAAGTTATGACCAACCTAGATAGCATATTCAAAAGCAGAGACATTACTTGGCCAACAAAGGTCCATCTAGTCAAGGCTATGATTTTTCCTGTGGCCATGGATGGATGTGAGAGTTGGACTGTGAAGAAAGCTGAGTGCCAAAGAATTGATGCTTTTGAACTGTGGTGTTGGAGAAGACTCTTGAGAGTCCCTTGGACTGCAAGGAGATCCAACCAGTCCATTCTGAAGGAGATCAGCCCTGGGATTTCTTTGGAAGGAATGATGCTAAAGCTGAAACTCCAGTACTTTGGCCACCTCATGCGAAGAGTGGAAAAGACTCTGATGCTGGGAGGGATTGGGGTCAGGAGAGGGCATGACAGAGGATGAGATGGCTGGATGGTATCACTGACTCGATGGACATGAGTCTGAGTGAACTCCGGGAGTTGGTGATGGACAGGGAGGCCTAGTTTGCTGTGATTCATGGGGTCGCAAAGTGTCGGACACGACTGAGCGACTGAACTGAACTGAATGGTCACATCACCTTAGGCTCCTCTTGGCTATGATAGTTCCTCAAACTTTTTTTGGTTTTGGTGACCTTGACTGTTCTGAGTACTGGCTAATTATATGAAGAATGTCCCTCAAATGGGATTTGTCTGATGTTTTCCTCATGATTAGATTGGGATTATGGACTTGGGGAATGAAGACCACAGTGACAATCTCATCATATCTTGTCAAAGATACAAATTGCCAACAACAAATTGCCTTATGATCGATAACGTTAATTTTGATCACCTGGCTGAGATAGCATTGGTCAGGTTTCTCCAGCATATTCATTTTTCCTCCTTTCCTTGCTATATTCTTTGGAAGTCAGTCTCAATGGACAGCCCGCATTTACGAGTAGGCAATTATGCTCCACCTCTGTGAGAGTGGAGTATCTACATAAACCAGCATCAGAATTTTGCACCTGGAAAAATAAGACCAGTTTTGATATTTGTGTTATGTGTTGACTGTTGAGATCCTAACACCCAGCACTAGTACAAATTCTCTTCCATTCTTCCTGTCCTGTTTGTCAGCCGTGGTGCCTGGAGGGGCTCATCCAAACCCATGTGGACGCGTGTCTAATGACTATATGTTTCTGTATTGCTGACAACTGTTCCATCCACTGGGCTTCCATATTTCCAGAATGACAGGGCATAACTGAGTAGCCCTAAAATTATCTCCCCATGCAATCTTCCTCACTCCAGCTCTGACTCCTGCTTACCTATAAATAAATAGTAACAATAATAAACCAACTACCGTAAGCTGGCAATATTCTGCTCCATAGGCCTAAGTTCACTTTCTCTCTTCTTAATGGTTTAATGCTCTACCTTTGTCTTCTCTATCATTCATCAACTTCCTTCCGGTCCTATCCATTTTTTGTGAATCTTTTCCCCCAATCCTAGACATGTTTAGCTCATATGACTAATAATACCATTCTTCTACAAAGAATCAGATTAAAATAATTTTTAAAGTCCCTAATGTTGATTGAAAGTACTGGGCATCATGATTTTATGACTTATTTTATCCTTATAGGAGACTCTGATGTAGGTAATATCATTATCCCCATTTATAGATGGAAGAAATGATGTTAAATGAGAAATGCTGATACACTATGGCTCAGAAAAGAAGCAGTGGTGGAGGTGTAAGCTGGGCTCTAGGTGGGGAGATTGTGTGTATGTCTGTCTGCATATTAGTCTCTTCCTTGCTCTTGTTTCTTTTCTTTTCTCCTCAGATTTTCTTCTTTTTCTTCCTCTTCTTCTATCTACCTTCTCTCTCTCCTAATTAATAACTGCAAACATATTTCTCAACACTTTCTATGTCCAGGCCATGTACTGTAAGCTGAGGGTAGAGAAATTTCACAGATATGACTCTTAACTTCAATGGGCTTATATTCTAGCTGGACTCTAGGTCACTGGTGTGTTTTTTGTTTTCATTTTACTTTTTATTAATTCTAGTTCTGTTTCTAAAAAGAAGGCATAGGCAGCACATTATTCCACATATCCATAAAAGAGGTATAAACAGTGAATGATCCAGGAGTTCAGGAGACAGATCCATGTTGGAGTACTGAGAAAATGTTTCTTATAGAAAGTAGAATTTGAGATAGCTATGAAAGAGGGTAGGGTTTACAAAAAGGAAATGTGATGGTGTCCTTCACAGTTACCTGTGTATCTAATAGGATCTGCATGTTTGGAGTAAAGTTTCTTAGGAAACTTTTGTAAAATATTCCAGACTTCCTCCTTTTCCTCATATCATCTCCATAGGGTAAAGCGGTGGTAGGTATTCCTTATGGTTGGAGGTTGGGTATTTGTGGCCAGAAAAGAATTTGGCTTTAAATCTTTAGAATTCTTAGAATAAGAATAAACTCATAGTGAAAATAAAGATTTCACCCACTATCAAAGTTGTTTTTTTAAAAAAATATGAAAAGTCCTAATACTTTAGTGTAGGCTTTAACACAAATACACTTCTCACATGCATAGGTTTGACACTGTCCAAGTAACAACTCCTTTGCCTTTTTCTCTTGTGACCTACAGCGAGAAAGAGAAGTCCCAATGAAAATGTTGTACCTTATGTCCCGGAGCCAACCAGATGGATTCAGATAAAGGCTTGTTTGGTAACAGATATAAAAACTTTGCATACAGTGAGCTGGTGGGTAGGAAAATGAGACATCTCTATAATTGTTCTTGTATGTATAAGAAAATGGCAGCATTTAACCTTTCCTATCCTATCATACCTGATAAAAAACTTTCAATTTCAGGTTGTTTAAAATGTGCCACATATCAGTACAAAACAGATCTGAAATCTTAGGCAAATGTCACTTACTAATCATTATTTTCCTGTGCTGCTTCTAAAGCTATTGAATTTTCCCTGTCATGCCAAATTCCCTTTGCAATTAAATAATTTACAAAAAGAACTCTCAGCGGAGTCACATGGATACTCAAATCCACATAAGACTTGATGTTTATAAAAGCATTCTATTACTGATATGAATTTATACATTCTAAAAAACCTGTTTCTTTAATCATTGCCTTGGTTTAACACATTGTTCTTAGCAAGATATTGTAATTTTAAAATGTGACTGTGTAATCCCAGGATTAATATCTGTCTCTCCTGCTAAAATGTAAGAACTGTGAGAATAGGGTTCTATTCAGTTTGCCTGCCATTGTATCCTAGAGCTTAGCATAGTACCTGACATGAAGTGAGTATTCAATAACTGCCGACCACAACTGAGCGACTGAACTGAACTGAACTATTTGCTGAGTGAATAATGAGAGCCAGCTAGAAAGATCACATGCAACGAATATTAAACATATTTAAATATTGTTGTTGTTCAGCCACTAAGTTGTGTCCCACTCTTTGCAACCCCATGGACTGCAGCGTGCCAGGCTCCCCTGTTCTTTACTGTCTCTGGGAGTTTGCTCAAATTCATGTCCATTAAGTCGGTGATGCTATCTAACCATCTCATCCTCTGCCACCTCCTTCTCCTTTTGCTTTCAATATTCATTGACATATCACAGAAATATAAACTGAATAACCTATAAGGAGACACTGCTGTGAGGGAACAAGACAGTTGGTATTGGGTCTTGCTGGAGAGAGAGAATTGTCATAATTGGGTTGTTTAAAGTGTGAATTCTAGGTGAACACAGGAACTTTCTTAGAAAGAGATTAATGGCGAAGATCTTGGTCACCATTTCCAACATGTGGAGGAGCTTTCCCCCTACACATCCAAGGAATTTTCCAACCCCAAATGGGTGTCTAAAATTCAAATCGATTCTGCCACTATCTACCCAGAGATAGCGCCAGATTCCACAGGTTAAGAGCTCAGTCCCACCAGCTCTCCTCCAATTCAGGGGCCAATGGCAAGTCCAGATCATTACCTGTCCTTCTGACTGACTGGAGGAGGTTCTCAGGACCCCCTCCTTGGGTTTGATTAATTTGCTAGAGCAGCTCACAGAATTTAGGAAACCAGTTTACTCACTAGATCATTACCTTATTATTGGATTATTACAAAGGATGTTAAAGGACACAAATCAATAGTCAGATGAAGAGATACAGAAGGTGAAGTTCCAAGCAAAGGAGTGTCTATCCTGGTGGCGTTTGGGACTTGGCACAGTGGCATATGAAAGCATTCTGGTTTACTGACCTGGAAGCTCTCTCAAACATATTCTTTTGGGGTTTTATGGAAGTTTCATTACATAGGCATCATTGATTAAATCACTGACCATTGCCAATTGATTCAACCTCCAGTCCCTCCCCTACTTCTGGAGATGAGGAGAGTGGAATGGCAAGTTCCAACCCCCTAAGCACATGGTTGGCTCTCCTGGCAATCAGCTCCCATCTTTAGCTGGGTTGGCTCTTTCCTTGTATCTCAGTAAAGAATCTGCGTGCAATGCAGGAGACCCAGGTTCGATTCTTTGGTCGGGAAGATCCCCTGGAGAAGGAAATGGCAACCCACTCCAGTATTCTTGCCTGCAGAATCCCATGGACAGAGGAGCCTGGCAGGCTGTAGGCCATGGGGTTGCAAGAGTTGGACACGACTTAGTGAATAAACCACCACCAAGAATCTGTGGTGCTATCCCAGGAAAATACAAAGGTTCCTAAAAAAAAGTGAACAAAGACCAAACATACGTACCCTAAGATAAATCATATTACAACAGCCCATAGCTGCCAATAGGTAGTAACACAAGTAAGAAAGAAGAAGGTGCTACAGAGGACCAGTATCTTCACAGGGCCCAGTGCTCAGGCCAGTTTACATGCATCCTATTATCAGGTCAAGTTAGACGTGTTCCAAATAAAGTTGAGGACAATGCACAATGGGCAACAACAAAAGAAGAATCTAGTGATTGATGAATTCTGATGTCTACCTACTAGTTTTAGACTAATAGCTTGAGATTTTAAGTAGCAAGTGCCCACAATGGTATTTTTCTCCACTCAAGCCCCTTGCTCAATAAAAAATAAACAAAAATTCCTACATTTAAAAAGTTTGCCTCCTTTAGTATTTCATTTAAATGATTTTCCAGGAAGTGTGAAACACTGAACATTCACTTGAAACCTAGTATTTCCAGTGAAATATGACATTATGGGAAACAGGAAAGCAATTAAACATTTTGGATGATGACTCGTATCCTTAGGATTTATGCAAATATAGCATCTCTTATTACCTACCATAAGCGATATGTATATCATTATTTGCTATGAAACCAGTCCAAGAGAGCTGTTATTTACCAGGCTAGTTATAAAGTTTCTGCCTTTTATTTATGAGTGGGTATGGGTAAAATTGAATCATGTATTGTTTTTCTAGTCCCCAATGATAAACTCTGTTAGGCTGCTTTAGGCACATAGAACAGAGCAAAATCCAAATCAAAAACGAAGTCTGGCTTTTGCAGCTCTAGGGAGAAACCAGAACTTCTGCTGGTTTTAAAAATGTAATTCTGAATGTAAATTAGAATATCAGGAAACAGTACAGATAAGATTCTAGCTGAATGGGACCTCAGAAATGGACCGATTCAATTCCCTTATCTTACACTGGAGGAGACTGAGGCTCTGAGAAATCTGACCTCTTTAATTTCATGCAATTTAGTTAATGTAAAAATGAAGGGAACATTGAGAGAGAAGCATTGACATACGTATATTACCATGTGTAAAACAGATAGCTGGTGGGAAACAGCAGCGTAGCACGGGGAGCTTAGCTTGGTGCTCCATGATGACCTGGAGGTGTAGGACGCACGGGTGAGTAAGTAAGTAAGCAAGTGTCAGTCGCTCCAGTCGTGCCCAACTCTTTGTGACCCCATGGACTGCAGCCCACCAGGCTGTCCATGAGATTTTCCAGGCAAGGATACTAGAGTGGGTTGCCATTTCCTTCTCCAGGGGATATTCCCCACCCAAGGATCAAACCCAGGTCTCCCCCGTTGCAGCTGGATTCTTTACCAACTGAGCTACAAGGGAGGGAGGCTCAAAAGGGAGGGAGTATATGTACACACACAGCTGATTCACTTTGCTGTGCAGCAGAAAGTAACACAACATTGTAAGCAATTATACTCCAATTAAAAAATATATACTACATTTTAAAAAAGCGAAGGGAAAAGAGTCAACCATTATAAGTCAAATGCTAACATTATAAGTGTCGATGAAGCTGAAGCTTTAGCTCTTAAACAATATTTAAGTCCTAGAAAAAGGTTTACGTATTTATCAATTACCTACTTAAAATTTAAGTCCTAGAAAAAGGTTTACCTACTTAAATTTATCAAGTATATTAATATAACTTAATTTTAATGCAATGAAAAATTTACATGCTTTCTCATCAATCATTAAAATAAGATTTTATCCATGTAGGTTGGTGTAATAGACAGAATAATAGCTTCCTAAAGATATTTACACCCTGAAACCAGAATCTGTAGTGATGTTACCTTACATGGTAAAAGGGACTTTGCAAATGTCAAGGATCTAAAGATGGAGAGGTTATCTGGGCTCACTAATATCTGCCTGGGCCCAGTGTAATCACAAGAATCCTTATGAGGAGGAGGCAAAAGGGTGAAAGTCAGAAGAGAAGATATGATAACAGTAGTGGAGAAGAGAGGGAAAGAAAGGAGAGAGAGGGAAAGAAAGGAGAGAGAGAGGGAAAGAGAGAGAGGGAAAAGGAGCCAAAGAGGGCGGAGGGGTGAAGGGGGAAGGCGGATGAAGTCAAAGAATGAAGGTGGACTCTAGAGGCTTGGAAAAGGCAAGCAAATAGATTCTCCCTAGCACTGCCAGAAAAGAACGCAGTCCTGCCAACTCATTTTGGAGCTCTACGCCAAATTCTGGAGTGGGTTGCCATTCTCTCCTCCATGGGATCTTCCCAATGAGGGATTGAACCAGTATCTCTTATGGTTCTTTAACACTAGTGCCACCTGGTAAGTTAACAGTTGGAAGCAGAAGTCTTTATTGAAGCTGAATGCACCGGGGCCTGACATCCACCTTCTTGGACTCACTTATCATCTCCTCCCATGAGGCCCTGCTGCTCTCCAGAGCACTCTGAAAGAGCAGGAACTGAGGGCTCTCCCTGCAGGACTCATACAGACCTATCCCAGTTCCCTTCACTGTCTCAGAGAAGCTATAAACTGCTCTCTTCTTTCAATGGGCACCCTTTTCTCCCTCTCCCAAATTTTGGAGGCCAAGTATGCAAATTCTTTAGTTAGAGAAAGGCTTAAACTTTTCCTCTCCTTTTCCTATATATTTTGAAGAGAAGAAAATGTGTTATTAACCAGCCTGGAAGAGATTTAATTTTTAGCATTTGTTTCTAATCCATATCCAATCAATCCCTTCAGTGCTAATTTCTTATACTGGCTGCACTGGTCACTGAGCCCAGAAACTGAGGGCACAAGTCTACCTGGCATACCTGGTGAGGTACCCCATCCTTTACTTCTCAGCTGCTACTACCCTTCTTTCAGTCTTCAACAGTACAGTCTCCTGGACTTTCAAAATAACTTGCTTTAGGGCTTTCTTATTATAGCTCATATCTGCAGCCTAACCTTAAATATGGGTGAGGTGTAGCTTTCAAAGTTTGCAGTAATACTGTAGCCCCTAGCCATATACAGTTTGTCAACATACACCTAATCCAATGTAAAAGTTCATTTTTTTCAGTCTCACTAGTCATATTTCAAGTACTCCATCGCTACTGAGTGGCAAATGACCACCATGATGAATAGTGCAAATACAGAACAATCTCCATTATCACAGAAAGTTTTACTGGACAGTCCTGTTCTTAAACAGAAATCTGTGTATGTCTATGCTTCTCAGTTTAATATTTCTATTTGCCTAAAAGAAAACCTACACAGTTTGCAGGCAGTATAAATCCTTTGTGCTGGCCCTTACCTCTTTATTTAGTGTCATCCTCCCTTAAATACATTGTTCCCTTTCTGCTGGAAACTGCCCTCTTTCTCTGCTCCTGTCTGCCACTTAGCATTCAAGTCTCAGCTCTCCTTTCATTCCCCAGGAAGCCTTTGCTGAGTCTGACTTCTATGTCTGCTCATCTCTCACTAGGAATTATGCTAACTGGCCTCAAATAACATTTCTACTCTGTTTGAACATTTATCTCTCAGTAACTTGTAAGCTTCTTGATGACAGGAATATGTCGTATTTGTGTACATACAATTACATACTCAAATATTACTCTAAATCTCCTTATTTAGAATTCTTTTAAAATGGACTTGCTCTATCTATGGAACTGGAAGGGAGCAACCCTGAGTATTCATTGGAAGGACTGGTGCTGAAGCTGAAGCTCCAATACTTTGACCACCTGAGGAAAGAGCTGACCCATTGGAAAAGACCCTGATGCTGGGAGAGATTGAAGGCAGGAGGAGAAGGGGATGACAGAGGAAGAGATGGTTGGATGGCATCACTGACTCAATGGACACAAGTTTGAGCTGGCTCTGGGAGATAGTCAAGGACCTGGAAGCCTGGCGTGCTGCAGTTGATGGGGTTGCAAAGAGTTAGGCACAACTTTGAGACTGAACAACAACAACCCTTCCCAAAGGCTGCCCAGTCACTTATAAAATATAAACTTAGATTCTGAAGAAAGGGTAGACATATATATACCATAAATCGTAATTCTTTTCAAAAAGGTTATGTTGACATAGAGTCACTGGCTGGATCACTAGTTTCCAACTATATTATGATTATTATTGAGAGACAACTCTGTACCACAGACATAAGTTTATGTATCAGTCATGCTAAAGAACCTGTCAGGAAAATTTTCCACATAAAACAATTAAAAGGGTTCAATGTGCCAATCTACTTTATTCAACCAAATTGCTTCCCTATTTATAGAGAAACGCTGAGTTTAACTTATCAGTGCAAATATCAGTTTTGCTCACCAAGAAATCTTGATAAAATCCCTAGCCTCCAAGGAATGATATTTTCTTTTTGTTGTTGTTCTTGTGTTCATAATGGCAGGATTTGATTGATTGATCAATTTTGATTGTAATATAGTTGATTTACAATGTTGTGCCAATCTTTGCTGTACAGCAAAGCGACTCAATTATATGCATATATAATATATTCTTTTTTAATATTCTTTTCCACATGATTTATCACAGGATATTGAATATACTTCCCTATGCTTCTCTGGTGGCTTGGTGGTAAAGAATCTGTCTACCAGTGTAGGAGATGCAGGTTCAATCACTGGGTTGGAAAGATCCCCCGGAGAAAGAAATGGCAACCCACTCCAGTATTCTTGCCTAGGAAATCCCATGAACAGAAAGAGGCTGGCGGGCCATAGTCCATGGGGTCACAAAAGAATCGGACACACCTTATCGACTAAACAACAAGGTATACATTACGATCTTCTTGCTTATCCATTTTAATTGTTGTAGTTTGCATTTATCAATCTCAAACTCCCAGACCATCCCTCTCCCCTACCACCACCCTTGGCAACCACGAGTCTGCTCTCTGTCTATGAGCCTGTTTCTGTTTTGCAGATAGAGTCACATGTATCATATTTTAGATTCCATATGTAAGTGATATCATAAGGTATTTGCCTTTCTCTTTCTCACTTACTTCCCTTAGTACGATAGTCTCTGATTGCATCCATGTTGCTGTAAATGGCATTATTTTCTTCTATTTTATGCCTGTGTGGTATTTCATTGTGTATATGCACCACAGCTCCTTTTCCATTCATCTGTCAAAGGATATTCAGGTTGCGTCCATGTTTGGTCTATTGTGAATATTGCTGCTATGAACATAGGGGAGCACGTATCTTTTTGAATTATAGTTTTGTCCAGGTTTATTTCTAGGGGTGGGATTGCTGGATTATGTGGTAATTCTATTTTCATTTTTCTGAGGAACCTCCATACTGTTCTCCACAGTAGCTGTACCAACTTACCAAGAACGTAGGGGAGTTCCCTTGTCTCTACACCGTCTCCAGCATTTGTTATTTGTAGACATTTTCATGAAGACCATTGTGACTGGTATGATGTGGTACCTCATTGTTGTTTTGATTTGCATTTCTCTAATAACGAGCATTATTGAGCATCTTTTCATGTGCCTACTAGCCTTCTGTGTGGAGAAATTTCTATTATGGTCTTCTGTTCATGGCTAATTTTTCTATGAAAAAGGTGCATTATACACTGGAAAAAGTGGAGCAGTTGGTGCTGATTTTCTTTATATCTAAGGGATTTAACCTGAACATATCTGGAATTTAGAATTAAGTATTCAATGGTCGAACCATGCTGAATACCCAGAAAAGGAATTAACTGGAAGATATAAATCTAAGTTTCACTGTTTCTCCAGTGACAGGTCCTGTTATAAATTCCCTTTGCAAAATAATAACTTTGGAGCCTTTGGGACCTGCTGCAAAGGTTCCACCTCTCTCAGGGGGCCGTTTCTTGCCTCCCCCCCCCCAAATCACTGATACCACTATTAGAAAAAATACAAAAATTGATTTTAAATTTAAACTTTGCCAACAAAACTGACTGGGATAAAAGAAAAAAAAAGTATTCTTAATCAACATAAACTCCTCCACATTTGTTAAGTACTTGCATACAAACCATTTTCTATGTGCTCCTTCAACAAATCCTGTTGTGCCTCAAGGCACCATTTAGGGGCTCTGGGAGGAGGGCTATTGAATAACACTTGACTGGACTGCTGTTCTCTCAGGCGCTGTTTCCTACTGGGGGAGTGGATAATGGATTCAATAGACAAGACAGATTTAGATTCTGATAAATAGCAGGAGGCAAAGGTAGCGAGTGAACTACGATGGTCTACTTTAGACTGCGTGGTCGGGGAAGGCAGGCTGTGCGGAGCAGAGAGCCGAATCACACAGCGTCACATCGGGTCTGCGGGCTGCTCTATCTGTTCCACGTGATAGTACTCGAAGGTGGGGCCTTTGGGAGAGGATGCCGTCATAAACGATTAGCTCCTCCATGAAGGGATTAATGAATGCCCTTATGACAGAGAGCCCATGAAGAGCCTCTATCATGTGAGTTCACATGGAGGAGATGGAACTTATGAACATGGAAGTCAGGTTTCATCAAACTCTGAATCTGAATTTCATCAAAAGCTGAAATCTGGGCGAAATCTCTCCCAAACAGTGAGGAATGAATGTCTGTTGTGATTAGCCATCCAGTCTGTGGTATTTTTGTTGTAGCAGCCTGAATGGGCTAAGACAGGGACCAAAGTTCAAGGCAGAGGAGAACACTGGTGTGAAGGCACTGTGCTCCAGAAGGGAACGTGCTCCAGGAAGGAGGGAAAGCGGATGTGAGTGAGAAACGGCGCCAGGAGAGGCAATAGTGATGAAGATTTTTCAGTGTAGTAGGAGAAACCGGCAGCTTCTAAGCAAGGCAATAACGAGATTTCCTTTTCCAGATAATCAGTCTACTTAACAATACTTAATAGTACTACTTAATAGTACTTAAGGTCTACGTAATAGTAACTAAGCCCTGTGAAGAGTAGAAGCAGGGAGGCATATGAAGGTGGCCCCTGTGTCAACCAGGCCGGAGGAATACCCTGGATAAGGGCAGTCAGTGGTGGAGAAGCTGGGAAAGAGCTAGAGGGGGGAAATGAGCGCACCACTGGCCAAGATGCCAGAGCTGTGGGGAGACGCTGGATTTGCCATGGAGGTGGAATTGCCAGAGGTAATCTCAAGCTGGCTAGGGAGTGTGAATGACAGGATGATTTAGGGGGACCTTCTGACTTCTAGCTTGAACAGTTTTATGGATGGCAGGACATCTGCTAAGATGGAAGAAAGCGTGGGAGTTGGGGATCTTGGGAGGAGAAAATTAATTGTACAACAGCCCAGTGAGATGGGTGCTATTATTTCCTCCACATTATAGATGAAAGAGTAGAGCCTTAAAGCGCTTGTTCAGAGTCTCAGAGGTAGCAGCAGAGTGAGAGTAATTCCAGAGAGGTGGGCTCCTGCGCCTGCTCTCCCAGCCAGCACTGCCTTGGCTCACCATTGCTGCTTGTATTCTGTTGCAAACACACAGTCACAGCAGCATTCCAGCAGTGAAAATTCTTGGGAAATTCTTGATGCTCATAAGGTTTCTAAAAAAGGAAAGGTAAACTGGGAGTTCTAACAAAGTGGATATGAATCCTTTTCTTGTGAACAATTTTCCAGCAGTTTTGGGCACTGGTGATGTTGCGGCTTCCTTGGTAACTCATTCAGTAAAGAATCTGCCTGCAATGCAGGAGACCCGAGTTTGATCCCCGGGTCAGGAAGATCCACTCCAGTATTTTGCCTGGAAAGTCCCATGGACAGAGGAGCCTGGCAGGCTACAGTCCATGGGGTCACAAAAGAGTCAGACACGACTGAATGACTAACACACACACATATGTGCATGCGTGCACACACACACACACACACACACACACACACACACACACTGGTGATATTAATGCCAGCTGTGCTGAGATAACATTGGCCAAGTGTGCCTAGATTCCTGATTCTTGAACAAAGAATTCCAGGAAAGTACAACCAAAGGGGAATGAAAAATAAGAAACGTCTGCTTTGTTATTAAGTTCAAGTGCTGGCTTGACTATCTGATTTCCATGAGGGTTAATATTATACCTTTTTCCACTGTGACTCTTGCCCTAGGGCTTTCCTCTTACAGGATATTAAACATGACAACCACACCTGTCCTTCTGTGATAACATGAGCAAGTGAGAGGCTCAATCAAGCACGTTTTCCCAGCACTATGCTCCAGGAAAATTCTGTGCTCAGAATAATTTGAAGATTGCTTTGAAGATGGCTTATCTTGCTCATTGGGATCCAGTGCCTCTGCTTGCAGCTTGAAAGGGATTCTGTGTGATCTCATGAGCTGCCACTAGCAGTTACCTTCACTCAGGTGTGGGGGTGGCATTTGACATAAGAACACTGCAGAACAAGAGAGTTAACAGTGCAATTAACAAACCGGATTACCTTTTAAAAATAGGGTCTATTTTTATATTTATTCCTGAGTTGCAAAGAGTTTCACATTTGAGATGTTGCTCTTTTTACTGATGAAAGCCTAAAAATAAATTGCCTGCTTCTCCTGGGGATACATTCCTTGTATTCTTCTTGGTGATTTAACCTGTCTTTCAAAGCTAAGTCTATGAAGCAGGGCCATGCTAAAGATTGATGCTTACATGTTCTTGGTATGAAGTAAACCCTGGGGATCAGATGAAGTTAGCTGTATATTGTCGCCATGCTTATTTAACTTATATGCAGAATACATCATACGAAATGCAGGGTTGGATGAAACACAAGCACAAACACAGTGCAGGGTTGGATGAAACACAAGCTGGAATCAAGATTGCTGGGAGAAATGTCAATAACCTCAGATATGCAGATGACACCACATTATGGCAGAAAGTGAAGAGGAATTAAAGAGCCTCTTAATGAAAGACGGGAGTGAAAAAACTGGCTTAAAACTCAACATGCCAAAAACGAAGATCATGGCATCTGGTCCCATCACTTCATGGCAAATAGAGGGTGAAACAATGGAAACAGTAAGAGACTTTATTTTCTTGAGCTCCAAAATCACTGCAGATGGTGACTGCAGCCATGAAATTAAAAGATGCTTGCTCCTTGGAAGAAAAGTTATGACAAACTTATACTGTATATTGAAAAGCAGAGCCATTACTTTGTCTACAAACATCCATATAGTCAAACTATGGTCTTCCCAGCAGTAATGTATGGATGTGAGAGCCGGACAATAAAAAAGGCTGAGCACAGAATTGATGCCTTTGAACTGTGGTGCTGAAGAAGACTCTTGAGAGTCCCTTGGACTGCAAGGAGATCAAACCAGTCAATCCTAAAGGAAATCAACCCTGAATACTCATTGGAAGGACTGATACTGAATTCCAATAATTTAGATACCTGATGTGAAGAGACAACTAATTGGAAAAGACTCTGATGCTGGGAAAGATTGAAGGCAGGAGGAGAAGGGGACGACAGAGGATGAAATGGTTGAATGGCATCACTGACAATGGATATGAGTTTGAGTAAACTCTGGGAGATGCTGAAGGACAGGGAAGCCTGGTGTGCTGCAGTCCATGGGATCACAAAGAGACGGACATTACTAAGCAACTGAATAGCAAAATGGTATTCAGCCCATTCAAGTACTTACTTTTAGCAAATCCTGAGAATACTGAACTTCAGCTATTAATCTAGTTTGTAAAGGTTTGCATTCAAAGTAGGGAGTTTGGAAGAGATCATCTGTAAATGAGATCATCTGTAAATTCTTATGGTTTGTACCGTAAGAATTCCAGGTTTTCTTTCTGTGCTATTCAGGATGGTGAATTCCAGTCTTTTGTAAAGAAATTAAGGCCAAATCTCTGAGCAAGTTTTCTGGCTTTGGAGAGACTGCTTTGCTATCCTGGCCTGGAGTCATTTGAGGGGCAACAAGGCTGAAATAGGACTAATTTGCTTGTTATGGATTTGGTCAGTTTTAGCTAAAATAATTTTTAAAATTTTCTTCCTTTATTTTTTTCTGCAGTTTTTAGAGAGCCTCTGGTGAAAGATAGTTACCTCTCTTAATTCCTTTCATTTTAAATGCATATCAAAGGCTTCATAGAGATGAATGTCCCTAAAATGGGTTTTTCCACAGCGTAGTCTGTGGGGCTCAGGTGCTGTCAGCCTGCTCTGTGTGGACAAGGCAGAGCAGAGGGGGACGTCATGTGGAAGCAACGTTATGGTGGCTGGCGGCAATCAGGCAAGCAGCAAACCCAAATGCCTGTGATGCTGTTGCTTCTCTCAAGAGGCAACAAGTGGATGCTAACAGCTTGGTGTTAGCATCAGAAACACAAGTGACTCGGATGAGACGTGCAGGCAGGGCAATGAGGAGAAACCGTGTGGAAGACATGACGAAGACTGTGTGATGGGGGCAGAAATGGGGCCGTGAGAGCAGAAAGAGGAATAGCTCATGAATGGGCCATCTGTCCCGGAAATCCTTCCAACATGGTTGAGATGCTTATACTGTGAACACAAGATATTTTATCTTGGTTCTCAGATACAGCGATGGAAATGTCATCAAAGAGGCTGAGCCACAGTCGTTTCCAGCAAGAGTGGCTTCTAGCTAAAAGCAAGAGCAACCTGGGTCCTGTCTGCAACATGGATGAGCTCACTCTGCACCGGGTCAGTGGGGAAGATGATAATTGTGGTTGTGTTCAAACATGGTGTAAACGTAGGATTTCCAATGTTAGAAAGTAAAAGATGAAATCTATCATTTGAAAAAAGGTTAGTTTGGATAATGACTTTAAGAAGTCCACAGTCTGGAAGGTGACACGTGGCCTTGGTCCCTAAGCTGGGGGTGGAGACAAAATCTCCACGAGAAATGGTAGTGGTGCCTTATGTGAAATTCATCAAGGTCATCTTTCCTGAGTCAGTTTCATCGATTGACTTTCCATCTAGAAAAGTCAGCTGGAACGTAGGCTTAGGCTGACTAAGACCTGGCTTCCAAATTTCTGGTCCAATGTTTTTCTGACACAAATTGTCACATCTCTCCTGATCACTTCATTGACAGCAATTCATAGACATAAAAACAGATATCTGAGATGGCCCTCCAGTGAAAATCATGCTCAACACAGGACACCCATTAGCATGACACACCTTGGAACAAGGAGGTCTCAGTCGAAAACAGGTGGCACACACTAACAGGACTCATGTAAATGAGGCCACAAGGAAGGGACTTCTTATAGATGGGCAGGAAGATTCAAAAAGAACGGTGAGCAGCCTAGGGTGGAGTACAAGTGAGCAGGCCTAAGAAGGCAAGAGGAGAGAGTGCTATTGCTGGAGCCCAGTCTGAGCTGGAACTGTGGAAGAGGACTGTTCCAGCCACAGCAATAAGACAGTTCATAACCAGGGGCAATTTCTCCCATGGATGTTGGCAACGTCTGGAAACATTTTTGGTTGAGATTGAGACATTGGGGAGATTGAATTGCTATTGGCATCTAGAAAGAACAGGTCAGGGATGCTGCCAAATATTCTATGATACAGAGGACAGACCCCACAACAAAGAAATATTTATCCCCAAATGTCAACAGTGCCAAGGTTAAGAAACCCTGCAATGGAGGAACATAGGCACTGAAAGAACAATGGCTGGGCAGAGAGTAAATGCAAATCGATGACCAATCTCCTTCTCCCTCTCCTTTCTTACCACTTGCCAGTGCCTCCATTGGTTGAACCTGATAGGAAGCTAATAGGGAGCTGGGATCTCAGATGATGTAATCAATAGCAGTCAGCCTCCAGGGCCTTGAAAGAATGGAGAGTATTTCTGGAGAGACACATGGAAAATAACTGCACAGCCTTCAATTAACTTCTAAGTGTTAATACTTGAAAATGAGTAGAGTCAAGGCCATAGAAATGAACAGAAAACACTCACTGATCATCTCTGAGTGATAAGAGTATACATTTTATAGCAAGAAAGTGATTAAAAAATGCTGAGAGAACAAGGAAAAGTCAGAGAGCAAAAAAGGAGCTTGGAAATTAAAAACTGGAATAGCAAAAATGAAAACTTTTATATTAGTGGTACTCTTTTTGGCCTGGAGACCAGTGAAAATGCTGATTTTCTTGTCTAGGTTGATGCTGAGCAAAACATACAGCACACAGAACACAGCAAGCTCAAAGGCTGGAAGGCAGAGGCTGCAAGAACATAATCCACATGAACAAAATATTGGGCAAGATCATTGGATTAATTCAAGTCATACAAGGACTGATTTTATCTTGTTCTTCAGATCCAGGGTGACCTCACTTCATCATTGGGTAAAGTATATTCTTGTACAGTTTCTTTATTTATTTAGCCTCTAAAGTCATATAAAAGTATATAGGGAGGCTCTTAGAGCAGAAGGCTAAACTACCAATTCCTCTCAGTTCCCATATCTTTGAGAAGGTTCTGAGAGTTGGTGTAAAAGTAAGGAAAGGATTTTGTTTGCCTGAGGACCTCATACACTTTCTGGGAGAGACAATGACTAGATAAGTTGGGATTCCTGACCTCTTGGACCAATATTTTCAATGATTCTGGGGTAAGGCATGGGAAAGATAAGCCATTAGCTTCCCAAGTAGACTATGGAAGGCAACAAAGTTGAGTTAAACAGCTGCATTCACTCAGATTTTCTCTTTATTTTGGTCCTATATGTGTCATTTTCTTCAGGAGACGGAGCTATAACAAATGCGCTGATCAAGAGAATGAGATGATAAGTCACAGACTGGATAAAAATATTTGCAAAAGACATACTGTTAAAGGACTGCCATCCAAAATAAATAAAGAACTCCTAAAACCCAACAATAAGAAATCAAACAACCCAATTAAAAAATGAGTCTATGGCTTTAACAGACATGTCATTAATGAGATACACAGATAGCAAAAAAGCATAAGAAAAGATGGTCCACAACATACATCATACAGTGCAGAGTGTGCTCATGCACTCAGGTCTGACTCTTTATGACCCCATGGGCTGTAGCCTGTCAGGCTCCTCTGTTCAGGGAATTCTCCAGGCAAGAATACTGGAGTGAGTTGCCACTTTCTACACTAGGAGATCTTTTCAACCCAGGGATTGAACCTGTGTCTCTGGAGTCTCCTGCATTGGCAAGTGTATTTTTTATTTTTATTTTTTTATACCACTATGGCACCTGGGAAGCCCAACATATGTCATAGGGGAACTGCAAATTAAAATAACAGTGAGATGCCACTACACACCTATTAGAATGGCCAAAATGCAGAACACTGACAACCAAATGCTGGTGAGGATGTGGAGCAACAGGAACTTTCATTCACTGTTGGTGGGAATGAAAACTAATATAGACACTTAGGAAGAAGATTTGGTGAGTTCTTGCCAAACAAATGCACTGATCTCCTCCAAAAAGCTATATTCCTTAAATGTAGCAAGCAGATTTGCTCTGCTGTGCGGTTCTTGAAAAAGGATGCAGCTTGAGTCGTGGAGGACTCTTTCTTCATAGGTTTAGCATGGAAATTATTGACATTGAATAAGAACAGCTGCCACCACCATGGTAGAAAACAGCAGAAACAGATTGCACAGAGACTGTCACCACCAAAGGTCACACAGCATTAAGGGTCATGTAGGCTGAAAAGAGACAGTGTTCCAATGCTGCAGGTCAAAAGAAGAGGGGAGTTGGCAGGGCTGCCACGCACATGTTGGTCGTCCATGCTCAACGACATGCAGCCAAGGGAATCAGAACATGCTTGAAATCCAGTTCCTCTCTTCATCTGCTTGGAGAAAGAGCATCTTTTACTAATTTGTACAGAGATCATATCCCACAAAACGGGACAGAGACACTGGCAATGTTGTAATCTTTCATTAGCACCTTTCAATCAGAGTGCAGGATCTAGGGGCTGGTGTTCTGGCAGTTTTGCTGATGGGGAGAGAGCAAACCCTAAACCAGAAATTTGGGGTTTGATACCTGTTACCGTTACTCCCTGATGGCTCACTGGGTAAAGAATCTGCCTGCAATGCAGGAGACCCAGAGACACAGGTTTGATCGCTGGGTCAGGAAGATCCCCTGGAGAAGGAAACAGCGACCCAAGCCAGTATTTTTGCCTGGAAATCCCTATGGATAGAGGAGCCTGCAAGGCTACAGTCCAAAGGGTTGCATAGAGTCAGACATAACTGAGCAACTAAGCATGCACACTGTTACTCTAGGGTAATCCCTGACTGAGGATGCTTGGGGAAATGTAGGTCACATATATTAGATACTAATTTAGGTTGAATTTTTCATTTATACTTTTACAAAATAACTTTAATATGTACAGAACTTAGCTTTTTAAAAAGTGTAATCTAAGGCGACTTTCCAGATAAGAATGTGTATTTTTATTTCCCATCGTTTGTTCCTTCCCCCCTTTTTTATTTAAGAGTACCATGACATTAACTGTATGTGGGAAGTTATTTAATCTGCTTTCAAAGAGCTTTTATTACATGGTTTTGAAGTGCAGAACAGTAACCTTTATTTAAAACATTCAGGACATTGTGTAGCTCTAGAAGAGAAAAAAAATAGATTTTTTTAAAGCAAAGGTACTAAATATATCAATTTACTTTCAATAATTACATGCTACCTATTCAGTTTGTTTTGCGAAACACACACACACCTTAAATGTTATGTGTTAATCAGACCCTGTTCAATATGAAAATGATTTGGGCATAAACATTTCATAATAGGAAGTTATGATTGAATGATATCTCCTGACTTGCTCTGTAGAACAGATAATCAAGTTGTCTTTCAAAGATTAAACCTGCAGTGAATGTTTTACTAGGGAAATAAATGAAATTGATTATATATTCTAGGTAAAAAAAAGGAAAGACACTATAATTACTTTCAATCTCTTCATAAAATGTTTTTCCATTAGCAGAGATTTTCAAAACTGTTAGAAAATGCAGAAAATCAGAGCAAGAGCACATTAATCATAGAAATTCGAAGTGGAAGAGATCTGTTCAGTTGGTCCACCCCCGTCTTGCCAAGATGGTGCCTCATCCACACTATTCAGTCCAACTTAAAGGGACCAAAGTGATAAGCCTCCCTCCCCACTTCCCTGAAGGAAATCCTGAACTACTTTCTTTGCTGGGTTTTGGAAGATAATGGGGGTTTTAGGCAAGACTTGAAAATAATCATGCTCTAAAATGGCTAGTCTTCAAATCATCTTTGATCCAAAAATCATTTAGATGCTATCCTTTTTGCAATGCTTCCTCTACTGCTCTGTCTGTCACCAGACCAAAGTACAAGTATCTGCTTGTGTCAAGCACTGCCCACACTTGGAGATACGGCCTTTAAAGGGGTGTTAAGTTAAAAATGAGCCACTAGTGCATTCTAATGAACCCCACTAGGGTTCTAAACCAGTCTGACTGGTGTCCTTCATTGAAGAGGAAATGAGGACACACAAAGACATACCAAGCATGCACACACACAGAGAAGAAAGGCCATGTGAAGACGCAATGAAAATATGACCATTTTTAAGTCAAGAAGAGAAGCCTCAGAAGAAACTGAACCTGACAACACCTTGACTTGGACTCCTAGCCTCCGGAGCTGTGAGAAGACAAATTTCTATGGTCTGTGTTATGACAGAGCTGGCAGACTAATATAGTCATCATGCGGATTCCTACGTGTGTATAATCAGAAGAGACTCATAGAAACCAGTTAATGGAAAGAAGTCTTAGATTTGGAATGTCCCCTTAGCTCTCGTAAGAAGAAATAAAATCAGGCTGCCTAAGGATGCCACTGAACACTGTGTGCAGATCTTTCCTAATATGTAGGGTGTGCCTCCAAAGCTTGCTTCATGTGTGTATAGAAACAACGCCCAGACTCACTAAGTCAGTGACGACTAATCACTATGACAAATTTATGTGGAATAAATCGACGAAGTCAGAAGATCGTTAAATATACCTCTAACATGTTTGGCTTTGTCTGTAAAAAGTTGAAAGACAGGTAGCATGGGCAATGTTCTCTTTAAAGATTCCAATTGAGTATAATTATCCTGTATCACATTCTCTACATTCTCAGTCTTTGACTGCTCCTTGAATGAAATAGAAGAATTAGAAATAAATAATTATCTACTTTATTAATACTGAAGAGGCAGATGTGATGTCCTAGACTTCGGTCATATAAAAATAAGAGAGTTCCAGTGAAGGATAGAGGGAATTGAATGGGGGGAAAAGTATGCTTAGCTATGAACTCTCAAACCTAACAGAGCTTTAAAATGAATCCATCATTAACAAGCTCTAAAATGTTTATGAGAAATGAAGTTATGATATCCAGGAAAATGCGTGCCAAGGAAAAGGTAATAACACAGAGGACATGGGGCTTTCTAATTAGCAGTTGAGAACAGCTGAGGAAATAACTTACTGCTTGGGAGACCAAGCATCCTCTAACTTCCACATGATCAATTCATCAATTGAAATCTTGGAATGTACCTTATACTTAAGTTGAGGAGTGCCTCTATTCATATTTATTTATTGCATCTCTTTCCCTTTCCTACCATTCATATATCATATACCATGCTTTCCTCCATCCAGTTTATGGATTTTCAAATGAAAGTATGTGTCTGAAAAAGCAGAGCATCTTATTACATTTCTACTTGAGCTGTTAATAAATTCACATCTCAGAAGGTAAACAATATGAGTGACTATTGATATGGATGGAGTGCTGAAGATCTAAACCTATCTGATTAAGCTCAATTAATGGAATTTTGGGGGAAAGAGGATGGCAAAGCTATCTTGAAGTTTGTAATAATGAAGGAGGAGAATATGAGGCAGATTCAAACGTTAGAATGGCAGATTTCAAAACATTCAGGAAAATAAAGAATTTTTAAGAAATAAAGTTTTAACTACACAATAGTAGAAAACATCAATAAGATAGCAAAGGAGTGCATCAGAAAAAAAGTTGCCATAATGCACATAATGGGAGACTTTAACACATCTCAGACACTCATAAATCAAGTAGGGAAAAATCATTAAGCATATGGAAGCACTGAATAACATAAACTTCATGTTGTAATATGCATATTGAACTCTACAACTAAATGACAGTGAAAACACATAACTTTCAAGCACATGGAATATTCACAAAAATTGATGTCACACATTTCAAAGACTAAATATATACAGAATATTTTCTGTGACTTTAATGCAGCAAAATTAGAAACCAACAATCTTTAAAAACAATTACCCTTATTAAGACCAAAAAAATTAAAACAATCAAACAAAAAAGAAAGAAAAGAAAAAGGAGAAGAGAAGAAAGCTCTTTATGGAGCAATTTGATACAGCTTCACTGAATAAAATGAGAGACCAGGTAACAGGACAGGTACTGTGTTCATGGATGGGACACTTGGTATTGTATAGATGTTGATTCTCTTCACCTCTGAACTTTGTACAAGTGGCTAGAGTTTAGAGTCCAGAGTATACAAAGAGTTCCTATTAACAACAAAGACAGTCCGATTAAAAAATAAGCAGAACATACAAACAGATGAATCAGAGAATATAAAAAGCAATGGCCAAAAAAACTAAAAGAAAACCAGATTCGCTAGTAATCAGAAAATTTCAAATTAAAACAAAGTTTTTTTTTAATCTTTTTAAACAATGATGACAAAAATCTGATAATATCAAATAATTAGGTTGTGATAAAGTGGAAACATATTGTTGCAGCGCCCCCCATGGGCAATCCCTTAAGATCAATTAAACCTGAATATGTGTCTATGGAGCCGCACAGAGTCGGACACGACTGAAGCGACTTAGCAGCAGTAGCATGTATTTTCCTTTACGCAACCACATCATAACAACAGCAACAACAGCAGTTGAGATAGAACGCAGCCTAGAGTGCTGACTTGACAAAAATACTATTCCAAGTCCTTTTCATATATAAGTTCATCTGATTCCACCAACAGCTTTATGATGTAGGCACTATTGCTATTTTCCTGTCTGAATGGTGACATTGAAGTGCAGAGGGATGAAAACCTCAGCCAACATCACACAGCTGAATGAGGTGGATGAAACTGGAGCCTATTATACAGAGTGAAGTAAGCCAGAAAGAAAAACACCAATACAGTATACTAACGCATATGTATGGAATTTAGAATGATGGTAGCGATAACCCTGTATGCTAGGCAGCAAAAGAGACACAGATGTATAGAACAGTCTTTTGGACTCTGTGGGAGAGGGTGAGGCTGGGATGATATGGGAGAATGGCGTTGAAATATGTAAATTATCACATGTGAAACGGATCGCCAGTCCAGGTTCGATGCATGATATAGGGTGTTGGGGGCTGGTGCACTGGGATGATCCAGAAGGATGGGATGGGGAGGGAGGTGGGAGGGGGATTCAGGATGGGGAACACATGTACACCCATGGCAGATTCATGTCAATGTATGACAAAACCAATACAATATTGTAAAGTAAATAAATAAATAAAACTGAAAAAAAAAAAAAAAGAACCAGGACTTGGTTTATGACTGGTTCCTGAGTCCTTGCGTCTAATCGTTGGCCATGCTGCCTCTCTAGAACACTAGTTTGTGTACAAAGCTATGTGTATCAAAGTATTTTGCAGCAGTGTTTAGAATGAGAAAAATTGGAAGCAAAATAAACATTAACCAATATGGTATTAGGTAAACTAAGTAGGTCAGAATAATGTTTTGGATTTGTAATTAATATGTATTCTATGTGGCAATAATTGGAGACTCTGTGAATGTACTTTCCCCAATAACCTTTGACTCCGTTGTTTTAGAAGTCATTAATAATCCTTACTTATCATGCATGCATGCTAAGTCACGTCAGTCATATCTGACTCTTTGCAAACCAATGGACTGTAGCCCCCCCGGGTTCCTTTGATCATGGGATTCTCCAGGCAAGAATATTGGAGTGGCAAAATGGATTAAAGATCTAAACATAAGACCAGAAACTATAAAACTCCTAGAGGAGAACATAGGTAAAACACTCTCCGGCATAAATCACAGCAGGATCCTCTATGACCCACCTCCCAGAATACTGGAAATAAAAGCAAAAATAAACAAATGGGATCTAATTAAAATTACGAACTTCTGCACAACAAAGGAGACTATAAGTGAGGTGAAAAGACAGCCTTCTGAATGGGAGAAAACAATAGCAAATGAAGCAACTGAAAAACAACTAATCTCAAAAATATACAAGCAACTTATGCAGCTCAACTCCAGAAAAATAAATGACCCAATCAAAAAATAGGCCAAAGAACTAAATAGACATGTCTCCAAAGAAGACATACAGATGGCTAACAAACACATGAAAAGATGCTCAACATCACTCATTATCAGAGAAATGCAAATCAAGACCACAATGAGGTACCACTTCACACCAGTCAGAATGGCTGTGATCCAAAAGTCTACAAGCAATAAATGCTGGAGAGGATGTGGAGAAAAGGGAACCCTCTTACACTGTTGGTGGGAATGCAAACTAGTACAGCCACAATGGAAAACAGTGTGGAGATTCCTTAAAAAATTGCAAATAGAACTGCCTTATGACCCAGCAATTCCACTGCTGGGCATACACACTGAGGAAACCAGAATTGAAAGAGACACATGTACCCCAATGTTCATCGCAGCACTGTTTATAACAGCCAGGACATGGAAACAACCTAGATGTCCATCAGCAGATGAATGGATAAGAAAGCTATGGTACATATACAATGGAGTATTACTCAGCCATTAAAAAGAATACATTTGAATCAGTTCTAATGAGATGGATGAAACTGGAGCCGATTATACAGAGTGAAGCAAGCCAGAAAGAAAACCACCAATACAGTATACTGACACATATATACGGAATTTAGAAAGATGGTAATGATGACCCTGTATGCGAGACAGCAAAAGAGACACAGATGTATAGAACAGACTTTGGGACTGTGAGGTAGAGGGTGGGATGATTTGGGAGAATGGCATTGAAACATGTATACTATCATGTAAGAAATGAAGCGCCAGTCTATGTTCGATACAGAATACAGGATGCTTGGGGCTGGTGCACAGGGATGATCCAGAGAGATGATATGGGGTGGAAGGTGGGAGGGGGGTTCAGGATTGGGAGCTCGTATACACCCGTGGAGGATTCATGTCAATGTATGACAAAACCAATACAGTACTGTAAAGTAAAACAAAGTAAAAATAAAATTAAAAAAAAAAAGAATATTGGAGTGGGTAGCCCCGCCCTCCTCCAAGGGATCTTTCTGGCCCATGGACCGAACCCACATCTCTGAAGTCTCTTGCATCAGCAGGTATATGGCCAGGTGGGTTCCAAGCACTGACAAGGAGAAGGCAGTGAGGCAAGGGAGAAAGCACACAGAATTCTGAAATAGAGGAGGTCTGGATTTCACTCTCTGTCACTGACTAGCTGGGTTATTTTGAAGATTTTATTTCACTTTGAACTTCACCTAAAAATAGGAAAAAATAAGATTTGTCCCATAAGGTATGTAAAATGGAATGAGAAATTATGTAAAAGGTTAAAAAACTACATCTATATCTGCATCGATAGCAAGCCATCCACCCATTCACCTAGCCTGCTAGAATTATCTCATTTCTATCCATTTCTAATAGGATAGGATGAATTTTTAGTTTTTTTACGTACTGAGTACATATACTATAGATATACAGGCACCTGATCCCATTACTTTATGGCAAATAGATGGGGGGAAAGTGGAAACAGTGACAGACTTTATTTTCCTGGGCTTCAAAATCCCTGTGGATGGTGACTGTAACCATGAAATTAAAAGATGTTTGCTCCTTAGGAGAAAAGCTATGACAAACCTAGATTCAAAAGCAGGGATATCACTTTGCCAGCAAAGGTCCATCTGGTCAAAGTTATGTACAGATGTGAGAACTGGGTCATAAAGAAGGCTGAGTGCCAAAGAATTGATGCTTTTAAACTGGTGCTGGAGAAGACTCTTTAGAGTCACTTGGACAGCAAGGAGAACAAACCAGTCAGTCCTAAAGGAAATCAACCCTGAATATTCATTGGAAGGACTTATGCTGAAGCTGAAGCTCTAATAGTTTGGTCATCTGCTGTGAAGAATGAACTCATTGGGAAAGACCCTGATGCTGGGAAAGACTGAGGGCAAGAGGAGAAGTGGGTGGCAGAAGTTAGATAGCATCACCGACTCAACAGGCCTGAGTAGTAATGATTAGATGGCATCACGGTTAGATAGCAGATGGTTAGATAGCATCACCGACTCAATGGGCCTGAGTAGGAATAGATACTTAAGTAGTAATAGACACTCTAATCCTTTAGAGTATTTCCCATATACATTTTATTATTGTACTTTATAAACAATCCTCTAGGGTCACAGATGGGGAAGTTGAGGCTCAGAGGAATCAACTAAGTGATTAATGTCCACATCTCATGGCAGAGCCAGGAATTAGGAAGAAGGTCCTCTTTCAGTGTTTCGTTATTATATTTTTGCTGAATTACATGGATTTCACCTAAGGTTTAGGTTTTCTTCTTACTCTACCTTCAGAAAGACCTTGTTAAACATTTAGCACAAAATAAGACTTTCAGGCACAGAATGCTGGCATGGAGGAATGATAACATGATTCCCATCAATTTAATCATAAAAAATATAAAACAGACTCATATTGAAAGTATAAAAGAAATAACCATTTTGCCAACACATTTAATTTATGTGGAAAATATTTGCTTTGCTAATTGGCTGATTAATCACATCAAATGATTACAAGATTAAAATAATGATTTGTCAAAAAAGAGTGGCAGCTCTCAAACAGAAATAAATTAAATTGCTTCTCATTAAATTACAATATGTATTAATTTTGCTTCTTATTAAATTACATATTAACATAACTCATTTTATTGAAAGAATGGGCTGAAATTTGCTATTTCTGTTAATATGTTTATCTCAGCTTATGACTACAAGCTGACTAGTTTAACATGCATTTTAAATCTCCATTTTTAAATGTTTCCAAATAAATCATATATTTCACTGGCCTCCTAGCCTATGACTACCAAGTGAGGTTTAGACTTCCTTTTTATATGCAAAGTGTTTTGGTATGAACCCTCATTGTCTGCCTGGCAGAAACTAGTCTCTTTAAGTGTTCATCTCAACCACTAATTTCCGAAGTTTCCCAGAGCAGTGCCCTAACAGTCCTTCATTTTTCCTGTTCTCTGGCTTGTCCTCTTGCTGCTAAGCCGCCTCCTCTGGGGCAGATGACCCCCATGTTATGAACTCACTCCTAGGCCCATCTGTCTATTCCTGATCACCAATGATAATTTCAATTCCCCTGCATCCCACTTAGACTAAACCATACTGTTACTAAGAGTTTACTGCAAGCTTACAAACCAGAGAAACACAGCTTAGACTGCTGCTAGAAGTCTTATGCTAAGAGCCCAGAAGCCTCCCTTTGGATTTCCTAGCAGGTCTCTGTGTGGTAGGGCTCTTTCCATTCTCATCAACAGGAGGCTTCAGGCATTTCTATAGCTACAAATGGCAGAGTAGACCCAACGGCCTCTGATACAGAGAAAAGCAGGCAGTCTTTTGTACCTAAGGCTCAGCTTCCTTCCTATTATAGGGTGATAGACACTGGGACTATCCGTTACCTTCAAAGGAAAAAGTTCCAAACCCGTGGATAAGGAACAAAGTATCATGGCCCATAGCATCTTTCCCTAGTTGTGACTTATTCAACCTTAAATTAGAAGGGATACCAACAATCCAGGGTTGGTGGTGCTTTATCAACTCAGTCCCATTCCTTTTCCCAGTGCTTTCTGCAACATAAAGCAAAGAGGAGCATCGTCTATCTCTTTTGTTAGAGTCTCAGTTCCTGGGAGAAAACACTTGCACAGAAATAATTTATATCTTCCAATGACATAATGCATTTCCGACTCAGGGAAATTTCTGATTCTAAGAGGCCTCATTTTTACTATTAACTTCATTTCTAAACAGAATTCTGAATGCCAGTATCTCCTTTCAAGTCAATTCCCAAAAACACTGAATAGGTACTTCTTCATGTCTGCATAACTAGAATGGCTTACCAATGAAGGATCTCCCAGGAATGAATTTCAGTATCTACTCCAGAATATTAAAATAACCTATATTCTCTTAAGTAGCTTTCCATCTTCAAATCTCTTCAGACACACTTTTTATTTAGGTTCAGTTCAGTTCAGTTCAGTTCAGTCACTCAGTCGTGTCCAACTCTTTGCGACCCCATGAATTGCAGCACACCAGGCCTCCCTGTCCATCACCAGCTCCCGGAGTTCACTCAGACTCACGCCCATCGAGTCCGTGATGCCATCCAGTCATCTCATCCTCTGTCGTCCCCTTCTCCTCCTGCCCCCAATCCCTCCCAGCATCAGAGTCTTTTCCAGTGAGTCAACTCTTCGCATGAGGTGGCCAGAGTACTGGAGTTTCAGCTTCAGCATCATTCCCTCCAAAGAAATCCCAGGGTTGAGCTCCTTCAGAATGGACTGGTTGGATCTCCTTGCAGTCCAAGGGACTCTCAAGAGTCTTCTCCAACACCACAGTTCAAAAGCATCAATTCTTCGGCGCTCAGCCTTCTTCACAGTCCAACTCTCACATCCATACACGACCACTGGAAAAACCATAGCCTTGACTAGATAGATAGGTCATTTCAGCCATTGTTTCAATGCTGCTACTTTAAATGTTTGCAAAATTTATTCAATAACTATTTCAAATGAGGTGGAAATCCTTTTGTGCTATCAAGAAAATAATTAAGGCCACACAGGTCAGCTTTTTTAAAAATTGGAGTATAGTTAGTTTACAATGTTGTGTGAGTGTCAGCAAAGTGTACAGCAAAGTGATTCAGTTATAGTGTATATATATTCTTTTTTAATATTCTTTTCCATTATAGTTTATTACAAGATACTGAATATACAAGACCTAGGTGCTATATGGTAGGACCTTGTTGTTTAGGGTCAGCTTTTTAAATACAAAGAAATATCAACTATTCTTTTGATAGGTTAAAGTAGGAATGGAGAACACATAACTTTATCAGATATAAATAAAACAGTCTCCAGGTCTATATTGTGGGGGAAGAAGAGAAGAGAAATCAATGAGAAATAAAGTGAAAGCAAGGAGAAAGAAAAAAGCAAAAGGTAGTGATATTATTAAATAGAGATTAAAGCATAAGGTGGGAGAAAATACACACACACGCATACCCTGTACATTAAAACATGTCACATAACCAAGACTGCTACAGTTGTAAAAGGAGATAGGAAGGAGGACACGTTGAGATAAACGAATAGAAATAGGAGCTTATGGATGATGGGGATCTTGTTTCCTTGTATGTGTCCTCTAAAGACTTAGAGGTCCCTCAAAAACAAAACAAAAAAGCAAATCATATGCACAAATAAGAACAATAGCTATAAGAATTTAAATCACAATTGATTATGACCCCAGATCCTCAAACCAGTACTCATTCTATTTACAAAAGAAGTCTTTAAATCTAAAATTGTATTTCTAAACCTATATTTTAGGCCTCTTTCTCCTCAGTAAAAATTGATAAGATTTTGCAATATCCTACAAAGGAAATTACTCTTTTCTCCAGAGAGTTAATCTGCTTATTTGGGGAAACCAAATCAGGTATTCTACAGCCACTTTAATATTTTTAGCACAGAGGCTGAACATTTTCTAAACTTCAACTTTCTCTCTCTAAGTAGTTCTGCACTTAAACCATTAAAACAAAATAGACTTCAGAATCTGACAAAGCCAGACTGAAATCTGACGTTCATTTATTAGGAATAAGAACTCACACATTTTTAACCTAAGATTTTGTTTGTTTGGTTGGTTTGGTTTGGTTTTGCTCTTGTTTTGTAAATGGGAATGATGTAAAGATTAAATGAGATAATGTATATAAACTGCCCAGCCTAGCACAGGATGTGTCTTTATTATGATCCTTTGTTCTTTGCCGCCCACATAAGATGCTATTTAATTCACGGGGCCCTTTAAGAAGCAAATTATCATTCAGTGTTAAGGACTCCACATCCTGTTACAGTAACAGTTACTCACACTTGTACTGCTCTCCTGTGTGTGAAAACCTGTTCTAAGTGTTCATGTAATTCTCACAGCATACTATGAGGCAGACATTATTATGATCCCTGTTTTATAGATGATGAAACCCAGCGAGAAAGGTTAAACAACTTGCCAAGACCCTGTAAGGTAGCAAGAATAGGGGGCTAGAATTCCAACTCAACTGCCTAGATTCAGAATCTGTGTTCTCATTTTACCAGCAAAATGCACAAGACCTAGTCCAAAGGGCTTACCATCTGCTGCTGATCTTAATGCATTCTTGAAAAATAAAGCTAGAAAGTTTATAGAATTCATTTTCCAAAAACTTGCCTTGATTCAATACAAAGGACATTATTTGATCTCTGCATATGAGGACATATCTTGAAGAAATAGAGTTTTAAATATAGGAAGCCTGATATTTTACAGGACTTACATTTATCGTTTCAAATCTTTGGAAACGTGTAGGGGGCTCTGTTGTGGGATAATATTATACAAACCAAAGAGTAGTTATAGGATTCTGTGCCCATGATTTTGAGCAAAAAATTATACATTGACGTAGCCTAGGAAGTTAAGCAAGGCTGCAGAAATGAGCACCAGAGAGAATTCTCCTCTTCATTCCTTCATCTGCTCAAATTTTTATATACCTCATTTACTCATCCCATAAGTATGTACTGGTTGCCTATGCTGATGCAATGAGCCGGGGAGAGATACATCTTCTGATAGAATTTCCATTCTAGTTAGAAAAGACAGACAGTAATCAAGGATACAGTGTTGAGTTATACGTTAAAGTTTCCATCTTTTTAAAATACCAAACGTTTACCCTCCTCTCCCGTCTGTTCTCTTATGGTACCACGGATACTGATTTTCCTCCACACAGACATGACGAAGCAGAAATAAGACAGAAAGAAATCCCTGACCTACCAGCTAGATGAAGATCCTTAGATGTTCCTCCAGGAAACCAGATAATCTGGGGAATAGAGAATGAGAAAATTCAAGGGCTACTCAGATGAGAGAGGGTAGAGCGGACCTGGAAATGAGAGCAGGAAGGAAAAGCTTTGGTCATGAGATCCTTGTAGCATGGAAGAAAGATCATAGGGGATTTGTAAATCGGTGTAAAATTCTTCACAACATGTACATAGAGCCCTGTATGCCTGGCGCATAGTAGGAAAGGCATACAGTAGGAATGCAATAATCATTAGCTACTCTAATTGCTGTCCTTTAAATTATTTTTCTATTTGGTTATGACCAGGCCCTTTACCACCAGCAACCCAGATTCTCCTCCATAGGTGATTCTAGACTGCAGCTACATGCCCCTAGGCCTCTCAGCTGTCTCTTCCTGTCTTTGTCTTGCCCACTACACTCCTGGTGCTCACTCCTGGAAGCTTCTAGAATAACCAGCCACGTGCTTGGCATTTTATCTCCTTTCGTGGATGCAGTGAGGCCTTCCGGAACTGTCTTTGTTCTGCTGCCACTAGAGCTGTGGGTCTCTTCTCAGCACATGAATGGTCTTTGCTTATGTCCACACAAAAGTCGATAGCACATCTTCACTCAGCAATGAGAAGCCCTCATTTGAATACTTTGTCTTCACAAATTTAAATCTACTTGCGTAAATTCAACTTATATATAGTAGGCACAAAACCCACCACAGTGATAAAGACTGCTCGATTCATAATTCTGAGCTATATAAGTACAACCCCAAATAAGAACTGGCACTGTAGGCACTGCCTTTATCCTGCATGACAGCATTTGAGGTCTTTTTTCTGGGTCTCTGGGGAAGACCTAGCAGAGCCCAGGAAGAAATAGTCTAATGCCTTGATTATTATCTAAGTGGCTGTTATGGGCTGATCGCATCCCCTTCTCTCAATTCATATACTGAAGCCCGAACTTTTAGCACCTCAGAATGTGACTGTATTTAGAGAGAGGACCTATGAAGAGGTGATTAAATTAAAGTAGGCATTAAAGTGGGCCCTGATTCAATCTAAGTGGGGTCCTTAGAAGATGAGAAGATTTGAACACAGAAAGACACAGCAGGGGTGTGCATGCACAGAGAAAAGACCACAGGAGAACACAGCAATGAAGAACCTACCTGCAAGCCAAGAAAGGAGGTCTCAGGAGAACTCAAACCTGCCAACACCTTGATTTTGGACTTCTCGCCTCCAGAATTGTGAGAAAATAAACCTCAGTTGTTTAAGCCATCCAGTCTGTGGTACTTTGTTATAGCAGCCCTAGCAAATCAATATAATAGGTTAGTGAGCGAGTTGGATCAATGCTGACAAGACCTATTGCTAAGAAGTGGGTATATAGAATTTTCTGGAAAAGTCATTCAGAAAGGAAGCATGGTACAGAAAAGCTAAGGAAAATGTTGGCAGACCAGAACTCAAGGGACAGGTCTTCCAACTGACAGTTGTGGGACTAAGTATAGTTCATTTACCTTTCATAAACTTCACTTCCACATCTTTAAATAGGCATCATATTTCCCCAGGAGGCTGTGAAGGTTAAGTCAAATAGGAAAGTGCCCAGAACATTGTTCTACTTTTATTTGTTGTTCAGTTGCTAAGTCGTGTCTGCCTCTTTGCAACCCCATTAACTGTAGGATTCCCTGTCCGTCACCATCTCTCGGAGTTTGCTCAGACTCATGTCTGTTGAGTCAGTGATGTCACCAAACATCTTATCCTCTGTCGCCCCCTTCTCCTCATGCCTTCAATCTTTCCCAGCATCAGGATCTTTTCCAATGAGTTGGCTCTTTGTATCAGGTGGCCAAAGTATTGGAGCTTCAGCATCAGTTCTTCCAATTCAGGGTTGATCTCCTTATTGTCCAAGGGACTCTCAAGAGTCTTCTCCATCACCACAGTTTGAAAGTATAGATGCTCAGCTAATAATGTCTCCTGTCTTTTCCTTCAAAGAGGCTCAGACAGCTGAATGCCAGCTAAACAACATTTAAGCTGTGGTTGACCTTGTTCCGCTGGATCTTGTAGCTGTAACTAACTATACACTTGAAATCAGCTCGTATTCTGCTTCAGCTGCTTGAGAGCTACTGGAGTCAACAAAATCTTTTTCCCAAGACTTACAATGTACAAAATATTGAAAGCTGGCAAAACATGTAATATATCAAAGATGGTTCTGGTTTCCCTAAGCCACTGAAGGGCCAGAGGCATATCTCTTTCTGTTTGTGCTGGGAATTCTTCCAAATTGCAGTAATGTTCAGTCTCAACCACTCAAAAGCTAATGTCCAATCCTAGTGCATTGCACAGCTCTCCACCACAAGCCAATCAATTGGCTCCTCCTTATTATTTAATATCTGTCTTGGTCCACAGTGAGAAATTTGTTATATACCAACCAACTACTGTGGTCACTATTAGTGCAAATTCCTTTTCCTTCCAATTTATAGGAAAAAAATGAAAAGTGTTTAAAGTTTAGTGGTTTTTTGGATTTAAATTTAATGTACTAAGGGTTTGGAGAGAGTACCTGTCAGGAAGTCATTATTGTGCTGAGGTTTGACTCACACATCTATTTCTGTACTAATTTTCCATCAAGGAACAAAATAGTCTTTTCCTTACAGTGCCAATCAGCCTACCCCCCAAATCCACCTGTCAGGTATCAGTTCCCATTTATGTCTTTATATAGGGTTTCCTGTCATTGCTATATGATGGAACCCTAAATTACTGTCTAAAAGTACACATCTATATGTCATTGCTTTCCATCACTTTCATCACTGATGGAAAATTGATCTTCAAGAGAAAAGAACTTTTCCACAAACATCTGAATAAATGAAAACTATTTTAATTACATATCAAAGGATATGCATTTAAAAATAATGTCTTACTTTCTCAATTTAAAGCCTAGAAAAACTTGAATAATTCTAAACAAACTAATGGAAGGCAATAAGATAAGAAATATTCCTTGTTCTTCCAAGTTCTAAATCATCAAAATGATGACCATTTAAACATCTGTAATTTTGCATGTTAAATGGCTGTGAGCTTAAGAAATCTTCTTAGGGTCTTGAATTGAATTTGCTGGGGAAGGCAATAATTGAGTAGCAATTATAGCACTCCAACTGGAACTTTGTCAAAAGTAGCTCTCCACTCCAGGATGCAGATAAGAAACAAAATGCAATATGACAGGAAGACTTATTTAAAAGATGGCTACCAGGATGCTCACTGACTCAGAAGACTGAAATACACAACATCCTAGAAAGACAAAACAGAGCTCTTACTGAGGGATACTTGGACTAGTTAAATTATTCTTTCAAAAGTGCGAAGAACCAGTCATTCACACAGCATGCGAGCTGGGTGAGTCTCCCTTAAGTGCATGCTTTCCTAGCAAGTAAAGCTAATGTAAAGTAAAGCCAATGAAGCTTGGATGCACTGGTGGAAGAGGATCCAGCCTTGGAGAAATGGGAACATATCCTCAAACATCTTCCTGCTCATCGTGTACTCATGGTGAACACGGGTGGTGTCTGTCCACACCTCTGACACACGTTTCAAGGAGTAAGGTTCATATATGATGAAACTGTGCATTAGCACATAGCATCCAAACATACATGCATGGTAAAATGGACAATCCCATGCATAGGTAGGGATAATATCTTTGTGAGAATAAGGCCATTCATCTTCATTTTCCCTGATATTTATGCCCATTTGCAGATTTATAGCTCTTTAGATCCTCAGGACAACAGAAATGGTGAGGAGAGACAGAGATAAGAGAATAGGTTTGCTAAATTCCTCTAAACCCTTCTTTAACATAACAAGGTCCAAGACTCAGTTTATAAAATCTGTCCAACCCAGAATGTAGAGAAAATATCCCTCTTGCCTCTAGGCCATAAAACTCACAATAAAAAGGAGATAGGATTTGCAGTGAGCGCAGAAGACTGCTTTTTTTCTATTCCTGGAAGACTGAAGGAAGTTAGAAAAAGAAGATGAGATGAGGAGAGGTGAGGTAAGATACAATAAGACAAGGTAAGGACTTGATAGGGTCCTCAGAAGTGAGGAAAGACTAAGAACAGAGGAGATCGCTTGTCCTGGGTTTTCCCACGGGGTTTAAGAATGAATCTGGGCTTCCCCAGTGGCTCAGTGGTAAGAACCCACCTGCCAATGCAGGAGACATAAGAGATAAAGGTTCGATCCCTGGGTTGGGAAGATCCCCTGGAGGATGGCATGGCAATCCACTCCAGTATTCTTGCCTGGGGAATCCCATGACAGAGGAGACTGCCGGACTACAGAACATGGGGTCGCAAAGAGTCAGACATGACTGAACCGACTTAGCACTGTCAACCAGAAGCAAACCACATCTAAGTAAACCAGGTGGAACAGTGTTCAGTTCAGTTCAGTTGCTCAGTTGTGTCCAACTCTCTGCGACCCCATGAACCGCAGCACACCAGGCCTCCCTGTCCATCACCAACTCCCGGAGTTCACCCCAACCCATGTCCATTGAGTTGGTGACGCCATCCAACCATCTCATCCTCTGTCGTCCCCTTCTCCTCCTGCCCTCAATCTTTCCCAGCAGTGTAGTTTGACAAAAAAAAGCACTCCCAAGCATTCCCTGACAGTTGCCTTTACTGCATACTCTTGGTTTGGTGTGGTGAGACACAGGAAGCCTTGCAGCTCCAGAGTGGAAGTAATGGGAAGTGGAGAGAGCTCTGAGCTGGTGGTGAATTCCCCACAGTGAAGATGAAGCAGAATTGGAGGAAACCTCTAACACCCATGAGAGCTGAACTGAGGCTGTGTTGGCAAGGGAGGCCAGAGTGGCCAGACATTGTTCTGCCGCCTGCAGACAGCAGCTGACAATGTCAGCAGTACTAGCCCTTGATGGGTGGACCGAGGACACAGTCCCAGAGCTGCAAGCTGCTGGAGGATACTACTCCCAATGACCTAAACTCTTCCCTCCAGCACGGGGCTGCGCTGCCTCACATGTTCACATTTACCCAAGTATTTATTGGAAAGAAGCTGGAGAAGGGGACAGAGGAAACAAAAGTTTGGATCGATTTTTTTTTTTTCCTGTTTTCTTCCTTCTACTCTGGGACTGCAGTTTGTAAGGAAGCCAAGTTAAGCCTTGAGAAAATATGAGAACCTCATCTTCTCTGCATAACAGTATAAAAAACAATTGAAGTTGTGACTATACTCTGTTTCTTTGTATCTACAAACATACATACACAAATATAATATCAAAGTGGCTAGCTATTCCCTGAAAACAGGACAGGTCATGGGTCACTTGTGTCTGGGGATGGCCTTAGATGAACAAAGCATACTGAGCTTACCATAATTGATTTGCTGAATCCTCTCCTGCTTTCAAAATATCAGTTCTGCCCTTCCCATGCTCCCTGAGTATGTATTATATATTTCCCAATAGATCTGCTTGGCTAGATAATTTTACCAAATGAATTACAACATTATGGAAGTATGTTTGCATCCCAAGAAATTAACTACTCAGGCATTTTCTGAGTTCCAGGTTAAAGAAAAACACACGAACGTACTGCATGGCTTCATGTAAAAACAGGAAGGGAAAAGATATATCTCTCTGTTTTGAACTAAATATTCATGGTCCACAACCCAATTCTGGCTCTCATGTTCCCTTTTAAAGAAATCCTACTTTCTCCAAAACATTTTGGCAAAGCTGATCAATAAATAAATCATTGTTCTCTGCAATAGGGATAAATAAAACCAAGGAAATTATCAACATAGCTTTCCTTTCCCCCCATGATATTGTGGGAAGGTACAAGGAATCCTGATGGGTATCATGAGGAAGAAATCAGGGATCAGGAGTTAGATTTGTTGTGGCCTCTCCAGATGGAATATTTTGAGATGCTGTTAAAGATATACTTCCTCTAGATTATTTGCTCTTTTGGTGAGAAATGAATTCAGAAGTGCCATCTCTGCAGTTTTAGCACTAAGTTTTTTCCTTCAAAATCGTTCCAGGCATCATCATGTATTTCTTAACAAAATGCCCTGAAAATTGAAGAAGGTCCATGCCACATGGGCAGATGCGCTGTAGCAAGTTCCAAGAGGCCTGTGTTCCAGACCATCTTCCTCATACTTATAAGTCACTTTGCAAAGCCTCCTGAATTGTAAAATAACCCATTTACCTCAACAGGTAATTCTGAAGTTCTAAATAAAAATGAGAACTCAGATCAAGCAGGGTATCTTGTTTTTATAGTGAAAAGTAAAAGTGTCAGTCACTCAGTCGTGTTCAACTCTTTTGTGACCCTATGCACTGGAGCCTGCTGGGCTCCTCTCTCCATGGGATTCTCCAGGCAAGAATACTGGAGTGGGTTGCAATTCCTTTTTCCAGAGGATCTTCCTGACCCAGGGACTGAACCTGGGTCTCCTGCATTACAGGCAGATTCTTTACCATCTGAGCCACAAGGGACGTCCTCTTGATTATATAGCAGTCTTTCAAAAGAGTTTCTTCAATGGAAGAACACATAGATTGGACTGAGAATACTTCATCATTCCTCCAACCCCACATCAACAATCTTAAAAAAAAAAACATAACTTTTAGTACTACTTGTACTTATACATCAAAGCATAGAATAAGTCATTTCCAAGATGTGAAAATATGAGCAAATTGGGCTAGCTGAGAAGTAAGAGAGAAGAAATGATCCATTTAGAGGAAATAGCTCCTTTAGAGTGCTCTCATTGTCCCTAAACTCCTCTCAAGTATTCTAAGTCTGACTGGCATTAACAGTCCAATTTGATTGAGTTTTATTTGGCTCAAATTGCCGTTTTGGTAGCCTTACTGCCCAACAGCTGCTCATCTAATCCAGAAAAAGAAAAAGCCAAAACTCATTGAAGAGCCATTTCCTTGTTTCATTTCAGTCATGTACTACTGGCAATTGAATTACATTTTCAAAATATTTCATCTGCAGAAAAGTTTAGAACATTCAATAAAGCCAGCTGTGGAAGACAAAGTCAGACTAAAGCCACAGCAAGGCACAAGAGATTTATTTTGATTGGAATGGTCATCCCTGGCAATGGCATTTTTTAAACTGATTTGCCTCTCTTCTGTAAGTATACTGTTGTTTCTGTAAGTAAATGTGACATTCTGAGCAAAGCCACTGAGCTTTTTCTGTTAGTGCCACCTGGAAATACTACCCCTCTACTGATTTAGGTAGGCTTCCAGTCCCTGCCTTTCCATAGGAGTAGGAACCGACTCCAGTATTCTTGCCTGAAGAATCCCATGGACAGAGGAGCCTGGCGGGCTACAGTCCACGGGGATGCAAAGAGTCAGACACAACTAAGTGACTTCACTTTCACTTTCAGCAGATATGTGCATGTGTGGGAAGTCACTTCAGTCCTGTCTGACTCATTGCGACCCTATGGACTGTAGCCCACCAGGCTCCTCTGTCCAAGAGCTTCTCCAGGCAAGAATACTGGAGTGGGTTGCTGTGCCCTCCTGCAGGGGATCTTCCTGACCCCGGGACTGAACCCATGTCTCTTACATCTCTTGCAATTGCAGACGGGTTCTTTACCACTAGCACCACCTGGGAAGCCCCAGCTTCCCATTAGGAAACCCATAGGCCTAGATGAAAATAGAAACTTGCTTACTTGATTTCCAACTGAATTCTGCCAAGATCACAGCAGAGAGCAAGCATAGCAGGGCTCGCTAATCTGGAGTCCCAAGGATAGTAACCATATGTATGTCAGCACCGCATAACTCCAAGGAGCATCAAGCATACTCTTCTATTCCTGTGCCGTTCCTCCAGTGTTCCTATCATTGTGCATTTTTCTCAGAAGAGAGTCCATAACTTCCATCAGACTTCTAAAATTATTCCTGACATCAAAAATTAAGGATATTCATCAGGTTCCAAGAAAAAGAATAGAAAGTATCTTGTCTTTGTATCTGATTTCTATTTTTTTCTATATTATGCAAAAGAGACAGTGCTGCAAAGTGGCTTCTTTGCATTTATGTTAAAAGCTTTGATTTATCGTTAATCAAGATTATTCAGAGGCAAATTATGCATGTCTGTATTTGTCAGTCTTCTCTGCCTATTTTATTTCTGACTATCTTCACTAACTGATTATATGCTTGTCTACCAGAGGGTATACAGAAGGTAATGAGGTGAATATATTACTTATTCATTCTGCTAAAAAGCTGGGTAAAGAAGGGATACTAATATAATCTAATATAATCTGTTGGTGTTCAATGAGAAACTATTATTTGACATTTTCAATTTTCTTGTTATTTACATCTCCTTTACCACTGATAATTGAAAGTCAACCTGGCAGTGAGATCGGTATGTATCACCCCCACACAACACAAGTATTTTTCTTCCTGCTTATCCAACAGTATGATCTTCCCAAAACTTTTTGCAAAAGAAAACACTAGCTATGAAGTGTACTGAGATGGTTGATGAGTGATATTCTGTGAAATCAAGTACAGAAACAAATAGGTTGTATGTGTGTTGGAATAGCAGGGTACGGGGGTGGGTCAGAAAACATCAAACATTCAGCCCAGAGAGGAAGTGACCAGTAGTTATTCAATAGTAATTATCTTCCTGCGGAGTATGAGCAGTCTCTTCTCCACATTCTGATACAAAAGACATAGAAAATGTGCTCACTCACACTAAACAAATGGCCCTGGAATCTACATGCACTGCAACAACGTAAAAGATCATTACAGCTCAGGCAAAAGGAATTCAATCACCTCGTGGAGATAATGAAAGAGTTGCACACTTTTAATCAGATATTGACTGATTACTGTAATATTCTCCTATAACAATAGCTGTGGGCATAGGAAGTAGGGGAAGAATGGAAGAGATTTTCAGGAGGATATAAAGTAAATAAATCTTTGAGACTTGAAAACTGCAAAACAGCTCAACTGATACTTTAAAAGCCTGATTTTTATTTTTGCAGCCTATAATGAAGTCCGTTCTTATTGATTATTGGGCAGCTGACAGAGTATAAGAATTTGCAGATGGTTCTCCAGTGTTAATAAATGTCCTTGTTTACTAGATTTCCTGCCAGCTATCCCAACCAGTTAGTTTTATTAGTGGCTCATGTAGCAAAGTCTTAAAACTACAAGTTCCATTTTATTTTATATTCCAAGTTGTAAGTGGAATGGGCTTCCCTTGTAGCTTAGCTGGTAAAGAATCCATCTGCAATGCAGGAGACCCTGGTTTGATCCTGGGTAGGGTAGATCCCCTGGAGAAGGGATAGACTACCCACTCCAGTATTCTTGAGCTTTCCGCATGGCTCAGATGGTAAAGAATCCACCTGCAATGCTGGAGACCTGGGCTTGATCCCCCCTAGAGGAGGGCATGGCAACCCACTCCAGTATTTTTGCCTGAAGAATCCCCATGGACAGAGGTGCCTGGCAGGTTATAATCCACGGGGTGGCAAAGAATCAAACACGACTGAGTGATTAAGCACATACATAAACTGGGTGTAGCTGTCATATAATCATGTTACTAAAGTGAAAAGTGAAGTCGCTCAGTTGTGTCTGACTCCTTGCGACCCCATGGACTGTAGCTCGCCAGGCTTCTCCGTCCATGGGATTCTCTAGGCAAGAATACTGGAGTGGGTTGCCATTTCCTTCTCCAGGGGATCTTCCCGACCCAGGGATTGGACCCAGGTCTCCCGCATTGCAGGCTGGCACTTTAACCTCTGAGCCACCAGGGAAGCCCCTAACTTTACATGAAATCTACATTTCTTGCTTTGTAGAACATGCAGCACAATCTGTGTGGACTTGTAATAACTGTTATAGATGAAGAGAAAGCCCTGGATTGGTCTTTTACATCTCAGTAGTCTGAGTTTTTGCTAGTTGGTGAGACTGTTCTGCACGTCTCTGAGGACAAGTGAATCAGCATGACTATGTTAATAAGAGATCAATTCCATTTTGCAAACATTTACAGAACATGTTAAAAATGCATGAACACATTTTACATTACTTTGAGATATTGTATGTTTTTCTTGTTTTCTTTTTGAAATGTGTTTCTATTTCATTTTCCCACAGAAATTCTTATTTAAGTATCATGCTTTTATGATTAAAACATTTAATTGATCATTTGTAGTTCTTTCCAAAATATGCTAATAAATTGAAATGATATTTTTCTGTGACAGAAAAAGCTCTTTAAATGTTGAAACATTCTTTCAGATTCAGCTATCATTAAAATTATTGCTATTATATAATAGGTCAAAAGAAAGTAAAAATTTCCAGAAATGAGTTATTTAATGAGCAAAATAAGACTATATTTTTTTCCACTTAGCTCCTATGTCCATGAATGGATAACAGTTATTGGTAGGATAACACAGAACTCAAGACCCACTATTTTTACTTTTGTTTTATAAATAAATAATTTGAGGAATCTTGTTCATATCTGTTTTTTTTAATACCAACGTTATTCAAATAAGTAAATTCCTTTTCAGTTAAATACTAAAAATCACAAAATGATCCACCCTGCAGAAACAATTTAATCGTATCCTCCTTTAGTTTTCTTGAAAGCAAAGAATTAGGAGCCACCTGACTTTCAAAAAGATCTTGTTACTCGATGATTTGAGTCATTCATTTTCTCAGTTTCTGGGAAGATTACCAAGAAGACTTTTCTAAGACTTATGAAATGCTCATTAATTATACATTTTAAAAATGTAGAGAAAAGATAGTCTTCATGGTCAATGCAGTTAGTCAAATCAGACTTAGAAAAAAATTCAGAGAAAGTCAGAAAAGTTATACATCAATGAATATTATAAAATCTACTAAGAAATAAATTATAGAAAGTATTCATTTGAGTTATCCAGTGATTGCATATGAAACCACCTTAAAACTTAATGGATTTAAATGGCAACACTTTATCTTTTTCATGATTCTGTGTGTTAACTAGATAGTTCTTCTGCTTCCCATGAGATACTAGGATAGCTAAAATGTTCAAAATGACCTCACTCACATGACCAGCGGTTGGTACTCATCAAAGGTTGGGAGGTTAGATGTGGCTGTTGGCCAGGGACCCCAGCTCTTAACAGAAGCCTCTCTATGTGTCTGCTTGGACCTCTCATAGCAAAGCTGTTCCCAGAAGAAGCTTCAAGGAAACAAGCCCCAGGGTACAAGCACTTATCAAGACTTGTATCATTCTCACTAATGTCTCATTGGCTGAAACTGACCACTAAAAACTAAGCGCTCCTTGGCTAGTGTGGCCGAAGTGGTGAAGCAGGAAGACCCTGAGCTCACCCTTACCAAGGGCACACCAAAATTACAATATTTACAGAGCAACTACATACGAGAATGACTGGAAGACTAGCAGAAAAGATTTCTACAACAAAATACATAAAGAAGTAGCTATAGCAACACAGGTAGGAAGGGCAGAGGTGCAGTGCAGTCAAGACCCCGATTCTCAGGTGGTGACCCACAGGCAGGAAGATAATCACAACGGCAGAGGTTCTACCAAGGAAAAAAGGGGTCCAAATCCCACACTGTGCTCCCCGGACTGGGAGTCCTACCCCAGGAAGGTGAGACTAGAAATCAACTACAAGGGGGGAAAAAACCCTACAGAACACCAAACACATGGAATCTAAGCAACATGCTGCGAAAGAACCAGCGGCTCACTCACCTACGTAGTTAAGGGGGAAATTTAAAAAATACCTGAAGACAAGTGAGAGTGAAGACACAGCCATCCAAAATATACGGGGTGCAGCAAAAGCAGTCCTAAGAGGAAAGTCAGAGCCATACAAGCCTACCTCAGGAAACAAGGAAAATCTCAAATAAACCAGCTAACCTTACTCCTAAAGGAAGCAGAAAAAGAAAAACAAACAAAACCCAACGTAAGTAGAAGGAAAGAAATAATGAAGAATAAACCAGAAATATATGGAATAGGGACAAAAAATAGATAAGCTCAATTAAAGTAGGATCTGGTTCTTCGAAAAGATAAAATTGATACACCTCTAGCCAGACTCATCAAGAAAAAAGGAGAGAGGGCCCAAATAAATAAAATCAGGAACAGAAGAGGAGATATTACTACAAACAGCACAGAAATACAAAGGATCAAAAGAGATTACCATGAACAATTTTTATGCCAGTAGAAAGGACAACCTAGGAGAAACTGATAAATTCCTAGAACTTATCCTATTATTTTCAAACTATCCCAAAATATTGAAAGAGAAGGAGTGCTTTGAAATTCATTCTACAAGCAAGTATTACTCTGATACCAAGATCAGACAAAGACACTACACAAAAAAGAAAATTACAAGCCAATATCAGCAATGAACTCACATGCGAAAATCCTCAACAAAATATTAGCAAACTGAATTCAACAATATATGAAAAGGATAATTCACTATGATGTTTTGGGATTTTCCCCAGGGATACAAGAGTAGTCCAATATCAGTAGATCAATTAATGTAATACACCACATTAACAGAAAAAGGATAAAAATCATATGATCATCACAATAGGTATAGAAAAAGGTTTTGAAAAATTTCAACATCCATTTACAAAAAAATTCTCAGCAGAGTCGGTGGAGAAGGAACATACCTCAACATTACAAAGACCATGTATGACAAACCAAGGGAGGGAAGAATATACTATAGGGAAAAGACAACCTTTGCAATGAATGGTGGAGGAAAACGGGACTATTATATGGAAAAGAGTCCCCTGGATTACTTTCTCACACCGTATGTAAAGATACACTAAAAATGGATCAAATACTTAAGTGTAATATCTGAAACTATAACAATTCTAGAAAAAAAACATAGGCAGAAAGCTCTTTGACAAAGGTCTAGTAATATTATTTGAGTATATCTCTTCAGGCAAAGGAAACAACAGCAAATATAAACAAATGGAACTACATCAAAGTAAAAAGCTTTAGTACATAAAGAAAACTATTAGTAAAATAAAAAGACAGTCTACTGAATGAGACAAGATATTTGCAAATGATATATCTGATAAAGAGTTAATACCTAAAATACAAAAAGAACTCATACTACTCAACTTCAAAAAACAAAAAGCCTCATTAGAAAATGAACAGAGGAAAAGATATTTTTCCAAATAAGACATACAGATATCATAGACATGAGAAGATGCTCAATGTCTTTTGATTGATTGGGAAATCAATTGATTGCTAATCAATACCACAATGAGATATCACCTCATACTTTTAAAAATGGTTATTATCCAAAAGACAACAGATAACAATTGTTGGTAAAGATGTGGAGAAAAAGGAACCCTCAAGCAATGTTGGTGGAATTGTAAATCGATACAGCCACTATGGAAAATGTGTGAGGTTTCCTCAAAAATTAAAAATAGAACTGCCATATCATCTAACAACTTCACTTCTGGGAATTTACCCAAAGAACACAAAAACATTTATTTGAAAAGACATATGCACTCCAATGTTCATAGCAGCATTATTTACAAAAGTTAAGGTACAGAAGCAACCAAGTGTCCATCAACAGATGAACGAATGAAGATGTGGTATAGATACACAATAGAAAATTAGCCAAAAAAATTAAGTGTTGCCATTTGTAACAATATGGATGGAACTGGAGACTATTATGGGAAGTGCATAAGTCACACAGAGAAAGATAAATACAAAGCTGTCCCACTGATATGTGGAATCTAAAAAACAAAACAGCAAAATGAAGAGACTCATAGGTTCAGCAACCAAATGAGTAGTCACTAGGAGGGAGGGGAAGGGCCTACTCCTCGTGGCCTTGTTTTATCACTAAGTGTGTCTGATTCTTTTGTGACCCTATGGACTGTAGCCTACAAGACTCCTCTGTTCAATGGATTTCCCAGGCAAGAATACTGGCTGCTGCAGCTAAGTTACTTCAGTTGTGTCCGACTCTGTGCGACCCCGTAGATGGCAGCCCACCAGGCTCCCCAATCCCTGGGATTTTCCAGGCAAGAACACTGGGGTGGGTTGCCATTTCCTTCTCCAATGCATGAAAGTTAAAAGTGAAAGTGAAGTTGCTCAGCTGTGTCCGACTCCTAGTGACCCCATGGGCTGCAGCCCACCAGGCTCCTGCATCCATGGGATTTCCCAGGCAAGAGTACTGGAGTGGGGTGCCATTGCCTTCTCCAAGAATACTGGAGTGGGTTGCTATTTCCTGCTCCAGGGGATCTTCCCTGGCCCAGGAATTGAACTCATGTCTCCTGCATTGGCAGATAGATTCTTTACCACTGAGCCAGTAGGGGGAAGGGAGGGTGGACCAAACAGATGAAGAGGATTAAGAGGAACAAATCTCCAGTTACATAATAAATAAGTCATGGGATTGTAATAAATAGCACAAGGAATATGGTCAAATAATATTGTTGTAACTTTGTGTGGGGACAGATGGTAACTAGATTTATGGTGCTGATCATTTCATAATGTATACAAATGTAAAATTATTGTGTAGTACTCCTGAAACTAACATAATAGTAGTGTGTGTTAGTCGCTCAGTCATGTTCAACTCTGCAACCATGTGGACTGTAGCCCACCACACTCCTTTGTTTATGGAATTCTCCAGGCAAGAACTGGAGTGGATAGCTATTCCCTTCTCCAGGGCATCTTCCCAACCCAGGGATCAAACCTAGGTCTCCTACATTCCAGGCAGATTCCTTACCATCTGAGCCACCAGGGAAGCCCCCAAGGAGGCCACAGTTTTACTCCTGAAACCAATGTAATATTGTATGTCAACTATGTTTCAATTTAAAAAAAGAGAGAACTAAATACTACTTAAAAACCACCACTTAAACCAATAGCCAAGCCCACAGTCAACATGGAAAAGGAAAGAGTATAAAGCAATCAGAATATTGGGAAGCATGATTTATTCGAGGCCACTGAAGGAACAGTGTATCATAGAACCTTTTAAAATAGAAAAAGCATTCAAGAAAGTTTAAGTTTTTGTACAAATATATCCTTTCGACACTGTAAATATTTAAATCTGTTCTCCTTTTACTTGCATGATCTCTGAAAAAAGCCTCATGTAATTCTTCTCCTTGTCCCTCTGTAAGTAAGATATTTTTATTTTTTCCTTCTCTGGCTTCTTCCAGGATTTTATCTTTGTCTTTAATTTTATGAAGCTTGAATATGTCATGGTTGGGTGTCAATTTTTTATATATATATATTTATCATGTTTCTTTTTCTCTGAGCTTCTTGGATCTGTTGGTAGGTACCTGTCTTTAAATTTAGAAAGTTCTCAGCTGCTATTATTTCAAATATGCCTTTTGCTCCTTTCTCCCCATTTTCCTTCTAGTACTCCTATTGTATATACGTTAAACCTTGTGCTGTTGTCCCCCAGTTCTTGGGTATTCTGCTCTGCTTTTCTTACTGTTTTCTCTTTGATCTTAAGTTTGGGAAGTTTCTACTGAGATAGTCTCAGTCTCAGAGGTATTTTCCTTAGTGATGTCTAGTCCACTAATAAGCCCATCAAAGGTATTCTTCATATCTGTTACAGTGGCTTTTATATATACCATTTGTCTTTAGTTCTTTCTTAGAATTTTCATTTTCTGCTTACATTGCCCATCTGTTCTTGCATGCTACCTACTTTAACCATTACATTCTTTAGCATATTAATCGCAGTTATTTTAAATTCCTTGTCTGATAATTCAACATCCTTGTCATATCTGTTTCTGATGATTGCTCCATCTCTTCAAGTTGTGTTTTCCTTTCCTATTGGTATGCTTTGTAATTTTCTCTTGATAGCCAGACATGATATACTGGGTAAAGGAGCTGAGGTAGCTAGGACTTTAACATGGGGTTTTATGTTTCTCTGGCTAGGGGTTAGGCAGTGCTTATTGTTTGTTATAGCTGTGTGTCAGAGGCTAAAATTTCCTCTAGAGTCTTTGCTTTTATTTCTTTCATTGTCTTTTTATGCCCCAGAGATTAATTAACTAGCATCTGAGGCTTGCAGTTCTTTTAGCTGTAACCCTCTATCACTGTTTTGAAGCCCTGCTGATATGGTGTTAAGTTGTCATTTAATGAACCTGAGTTGGACATTTCCTTTTCCTCAGGTGGGTTAGGATTTGGTGAAAACCCAATCCATTACATTCTGATCAAATAATTTCCTTTGATGGCAGGCCTGGCTGTGGAGAGCTCTGGGTGTATTTTCAAAATGTATTTCCCCTCCTCCTGCTGAGTCTTCACTGTAAGAACCAAGGCTTCTGGGTGTAAAGCTCAAAAAAGCTTGGATCCCTCAGTGTGGAGTAACTGTGAAGTCAGTCCACACTGAGCCTCAAGCAGTTCATCAATTACAGTCTAAACTGTTACTGCAATTACTGGTCCCAAATGATAGCCGTTGCCCCCAGCTTTTGCTGCCTGTAAGCTGTGGTTCTATGCACCTGCCTGTTTGCCCAGTTTGGGGGCCAATAGTTTGCCTCGGACTTCAATTCTCTGATGGATCTAAGAAGAGTTGTTGGTTGTTATTTTCTTCAGCTTTCTTCTTATTATAAGAACTTCCAAGCACTTTACATGTTGAACTGAAAACAGGAGGTCCTTAAAATAATATTAATTTTTCATTGATTTATTTTCATGCAGATGCTGTATAGCTAAAATTATAAGTTATTGTGAAGCAAGCTATAAGATAAAAGACTTGGATTTTCCTCAGTAAATGTGTCTGCATGAGTTTGGCTTTTAGAAATAATTCAGAAATCACTCCGTCAATTTTTTAGATACAAATGATATAATGTTACTTACATATTAAATGAACAAGCAAGATACATATTACTAAAAAGTAATCAGTTCTAAAAATATTTTGTGTTAATAGGAAATAAAAATATTAAACATTTCATAAAATAACAAAAGGATTATAATGAGTATGAATACTTCACGATATGATTTGATAATATAGGTTTTAGGTACCTCATTGAAAACCTCACACTGTTATTAAAAGAAATCATCTATAATTTGAATCTGTGGTTTTATCCAGTATAAGTTGAAAAGTCTAATAATCCATTAAACCTTACAGTTGAAATTAGAGGTAGAGCATCATTAATCTGTTCCATTTTGACTATTTGAAGTTACTTTTCTTTTCAGCTAATAAAAAGGAGATGAGTATAGAGAAAACCTGAAACAAAATTGCTTGCATATAATTACAAGATATGAGATTAGGCAAGATAAGAAAAAATTAAAATAAATCATGCTAGAATTCACTGTCAAAAGAACTGCATTTTCTGACAGGGGATGGTAGAGATGGGCTTGCTAAATGTTTGCCAATACTCTCTCTACCCATATTCTACGTTCTACACTACATTTAATTTCAGAACCTCCCAACAAGAACCAAAACATCCTAATTCCAAGGTAACTTTTCACCATTTTCAGAAAAACTTTAAGGTCAGCAAAATGAGAATGCCTTGTCATATGTTTATAAGTCAGTAGAGGAGGCTTCTCCAAACACCAGTATCCAAAATGATCTTTTGTTTCGGGTCCTAGGTGTCTTTACTTCCAAGGGCAATATATTAAAGTAGGATTTAGAATAGATGAGGGCTTCTCAGGTGGCTCAATGATGAAGAATCGCCTGTCAATGCAGGAGCCACAGGAGACGTCGGTTCGATTCTGGGTGGGGAAGATCCCCTGGAGAAGGAAATGGCAACCCACTCCGATAGTTTTGCTGGACAATCCCATGGACAAAGGAGGCTGACAAGCTGCAGTCCATGGGGTCGTAGAAGAGCTGGACAAAACTGAGCACACACCACACAGGAGGACAGACTTTTTGTAAAAAGAGAGAGAGAAAGCCAGTTATCCAAGAAGTAGAAAACTGCAGCCTGCAAAAGGCTGGGAAAGTATACAAATGGAATTTGGGAATAAGCAAAATGATCCCCTTAAAACCACAGAGCCCATATACCCTTAAAAAGTCTTTGTACATTTTCAGAGATACATGTACACCAATTTGGTGACCAAGAGCCAACTTCCATATTTTTTAAATGGAGATGCAGAAGTTCATAGAAGTTAACTGGCCTGCCCAGCGCTTCACAACCACTTGGTGACGGAGGTGGGACTAGAAGTTAGGTTTTCCATCTCCCAAACAGTGTTTTTCCAACACACTGTTATTCTCATTTTATCTATGACAGAACTAGGTCCCAAGTCCAAAGATGTTAAGCGTCGTGACCAAGATCTCTGTAATCTTGGGCAGAATTAGGGTTAGGAAAAACTTCGTGTACTCATAGATCCTTTGTTTAGTGAATTGTCTAAATTATACACTTAACCTATTGTTAAAATATCAGTTTGGAAGGAGTTAACATTTAAATTATTAGCCATTTATCTCCCAGTGTGCATAAGGTAGGTTTCTATAAGAGAAATAAAAAGAAAGAGAAAGTGCCTTTGTATCAGTTACTGGACAGTCAGAGAAGCAGACTCACTATGAGTGATATGGAGTATCTGAGTATTAATATGCAATTCTCCAGAGTACTCTACTCTGGCATGGCAACTAGCACTGTTGGATATGGTGGAGTCTGGAGGACTGGAGTAATTGAATCAACCAGAGTCTCTCTGCTGCCCTGAGATAAATATATTACATGAACAAGAGATAAAACTTTGTTATTTTAAGCACATGGCATTTGGGGGAGTGTTTCTTGCATAGCATAACCTTGTCTACCCTGAGTAATGTAGAAAGCAGGGCAATTATCTAGACATTTAAATTAAATAATATTCTCTATGCAAGCGAATGACATCCTCAGGAATGTCCAAAGTGGGATAATAGCAGTAGGGAATAATTTGAAGAATGTTGGCTAGGTTAGTGTTGCCCCCAAACGTCTGCATTGTCTCATCCTTTCCTTCAGTGCCTGAAATTTCATCTTGAAATTGGGAATCAGTCTCAAGTTATCCATTTAAATAAGGCAAAAAACCCTGGGATAAGTAATGTATAAATTATCAAATGTTTGCATGCTCAAGTGAATGTGTTTTTCTAGTCCATTTCCAGGATGAATCAGGGTAGCACAACAGTTATGCTGCAGATAAACTCGGAAGGTTTTCCTGACATTTATCTCAGAAAAGAAATATGTGCATGAGGGAAATTATGGAGGCTGTTTAATTATGGAAACAATTACTGAAATCCATCCTGACTTACTATTACAACAGGCCCAGCCAATTAAAAGGACTACTGTAAGTACAGCCTCAGCGACCAGCTCAAGAACACTTGATAAGTTATGGCAAAGCTCCTATCTGACTTCCATATTAGCCACCATACCCTGATACTACTTTGCCAGTTCTAAGACAAGGTGCCATGCACCACTGAAGAGAAAGAGGCAACAAAGCAGACACCCATGAAGAAGAAGAAATGAGGACCCAAGAGGTGAAGAGTGAATCCCTTCCTGAGGTCCAGTCTCATGCCTATCAACAGGTAACATCAGAGAGCTTTGTATCCTTTCTTTTGTTAGAGTCAGTTTAGGTTTATTTCTCTTACTTACCATCAAGAGGGTCATAACGTAATGCTTGATTCCTAGCTCCATGAACTGTTTGAATTCAGAAATTTACAAGCAACTTTCCTTCCTATCCACATTTGTCTTTTCTCAGGTTTTGAGTAACAAGCAGCCAGACCTGAGTTTGGTAACAGTTTTCCTTTCTGCATAAAAAGGTTCTTCATCAATTCATTCTTCTCTGCAAGACAAAGAAGTTCCCATATCCCTTTACTGTGGTACTAGTGCTTTTGTTGTTATTGTTATTGTTAAGGAATGAAATGAATGAAGTTATATCTACAACTGGCTCAGACAGCAGTACCAAGATGGTGGAAGGTTATCAAAAGTTAAATTAAACTAGGAGGAATTTGAAACAAGACTTGATAATCATGAGGACACAGAAAGTATCCATTCCTTCTTAGGAATCCCAGGATCCTTGGAAAGTGTATCAGGGCACAGCAATATTTGAACTCAAGTCATTTTATCTGGACATTAAAAAAAAGGATATAATCTAAGGACTTTAGGACCACACAGCAGGGGCCATCTGTCTAGATTTCTATGTGGGTCTTCTGTATCATTTCCCTTGAGGAAGCCATGAGAACAACAGAGTTTTACTCTGAAACGAATGAAGCTAAAGTCCAGGGCCCTACATTTGCCTAGGTATCTTCAAGACTCTGGGAGGGATCCTCTCAACATTTTTGTTCAGTCATGAGTTTGGCAGACTATAGAGTCTATGGGATTGCGATGAGTCAGACATGACTGAGCAACGAAGCCCAGTGCTACATGCTTCTGTAAACTCTGCACGACATTGATATTTGAACTGCATTTACTTAAGATCACTGCCCCTTTCTACTCTGACTAGTTTTGGGGTCTTACTTCCCATTGTGTCATATGGGATTAAGGTGATGATGGGGCTCAGGATATACTACCCCAAAATATGGCACCTTGGCATATTGAATATTGTAAGTTGTAGGAGTCTGAGCAAATGGAAGAAGCAGGGTGGTTATTCTCACCCCACCCTCTCCTTCTTCCCTAAACCAAGTCATAAAACCCTCAAGTGAGAGGTGACCTCTCTATACCTTGAGGAACTGCTAAGTCGCTTCAGTCGTGTCCGACTCTGTGCGACCCCATAGATGGCAGCCCACCAGGCTCCCCCGTCCCTGGAATTCTCCAGGCAAGAATGCTGGAGTGGGTTGCCATTTTCTTCTCCAATGCATGAAAGTGGAAAGTGAAAGTGAAGTCACTCAGTTGTGTCCAACTCTTTGCGACCGCATGGACTGCAGCCCACCAGGCTCCTCCGCCCATGGGATTTTCCAGGCAAGAGTACTGGAGTGGGGGGCCATCGCCTTCTCCGATACCTTGAGGAAAGGAGTATCTTAATCTCTAAAATAACAAAGGAACATGAAAAAGAACCCTAACAAGCAGGCCTTGCTAAATTTCCCCCAGTCTAATACAATTACTTCCCATTAGTTAACTGCCGTATTCTCCCATGTCCACTCTTCATGGAACCTAGCATTAAACACTCACATCTTAGGGTCTTCATTTCCTTATGAAGGTTCCTGCTTCACTTAAAACTTATATTAAACAAATTTTTATGTTTTTATTCTATTAACCTGTCTTTATCCGTTTAATTTGCAGATACAAGCAGGGACCTTAAGAGGGTGGAGGAAAACTATCCTCTTTTATAATGACCATGGGCAATTTTGGGATCCAGCCGTGGGGAAGCTGAGTTGGGATACATTTAGTTTGTGTGTGGTGGGATATATTCATGTGATTCTAATCACTTCCATGCACAGAGAGAGGAGTCACAGCTTTCAGGAACCTTCTACCCTGCTCCTTTACCTGGCATCATGTGACAGAAGTGAGGAGTGAGATCATATGGGAAAATAGTATTCCCTCCTCATAGTATCAGGAGCAGATGATAAGGAGAAGAACCAAGCGCTGAAGTTCACCTATGGAAAATTCTTCCAATGATGACATGTGGGAAATTGTCAGCAGAGCACCCTTGATACCAACACACAGTGGAAGCTCTCTCTCGTTAGGAGTGCAGCACAGATATACAAGATTTGTGTTTCCTTTTTGATGGAAATTGTAGGATACACAAGTGTTCAGAATTCCTTTGTTTGCAAGGCATAAACCTGTAGCAGCCCAACAAAAAGTATGTCTGTGTGAAAAGTTACAGATCTGTGGATCTTAACTAGCAATAATTTAAAAAGCAAACTTTGATCAACCCTGTAAAGAAAAGATTGAATTGTATTTCTATTGTCTCTGAAGAAAATAATACTGAGTTTACATAGCATTGTCATAAAAATGACTATAAAATGGTGACCAAAAGAATGTTGAAACATTATACAGAAATGTTGAGAAGTAAACATTTTAGAGCTTTAATCTAGTGTTTTAGTTGTGGTATTTGTCAGCTTTTGTTTTGATTTCTTATCTCATGCTGAAATATTCATGTTATGTCTAATTTTGTATTCTTTTCATTAAAGACAATGTCTTTAATTGTATAAGCTTCAGATTCTACAAAGCTGAATAGTCCCTAAATCAGATGCAAAGACAAAAGTTAAAAGATGCACTTTCATTTCTCCAATTACACTTTAAGCCTGTTTCCTATTCTATGCCTTGTGGAAATGCCTTTTTCTTTCAAATGTGTTGCTGTCAAAGAAAATGAAATCAATAAAATTAAATCAAAGGAAAGTCTAAGACTGTAGTTTGAATTGGAAAGGAATTACTGATCTTGAAACAGAACCACAAGAGGTTTTGTATATATGTCTATTATTTAGTGCAAAGGATTATTTTTAAGAACACAAATCATGTAGGTAAATGTATATTTGTGATCACTTGTGGTTCTTTTGTTAGACTAATCATTAATTTTAATTTCATATTCAAAATAATGAATGACAATATGTTTGAAACGTAATTGGGCAGTTCTTGCAATATACACTGGAGGAACAGACAATGCATTCTGTAGGTTCTGATCAACCATATTTGTTATTTTTATCAGTTTACTCTGCAGGCTTCTATAAAGGAATGAATGAGTTTTAAGAAATATGAAATAGGGAAAAACCTACACGTAGTAGTTAGAGGAAACAAATCATTAATCCCATTTTCATTTTAGGAAACACAAGTCATCACCATTTACGTGAAAAAAATTACCTGAGCTGCATGACATAATATTTCACACTGAACTGATAACAATTTCAAGCCAGAACAAAGACTTAATAGCTTACGCAGATTATCACCGTCTATGTACCATATGTTCAGAATATTACAAAAAATGGAAAAAGGGTTTTTGGAGCCCCAGGAATAAAACAATGGCCAAATCATTCATTCAGGATGCATTTTGTACGTTTTTTCACTGCTGTGTTCCTAGACAGCACCTGATACACTACAGGTGCTCAATAAATAAGGCTTATCATGCAGTTGGCTGTACAACAGACTGAAGTACATCATAGTTCACCTGAACGGCACTCCCTAGAATTGTGTTATGTTCAACCTATGCGACCAAACTTGATGGCCCTAAAAATTACTTGTTGAATGAATGGATGAATTAAATACAGTGAAAGTCTTCCATTTGTCACCTCTGTACTAGGCACTGAGGAAAGGCAAAAGAATAAGACAGTCACTTCCCAAGTAGCAGGGAGAGGCAGATCAATTATAACATGACAAAATGTTATACCTAGTAATACGAAGAGATGGAAATTTCCATGGCAGTGATTAAATCTGCCTAAGGAGGTTAAGGAGTCTTCCCAGAGTCAGTTATATTTGAGTTGGGTAAAGGGTTTTTTCTAGGCAAAAAAAAAGGAAAGGAAAGGGTCTTTCAGAGAGAAAGAACAGCCTGAGCCAAAGCCCGTAGCTGTGAAAAGACAGACTGGGAGCCAGTGTGCAGTGAGTGTGGCGTGGTTCAGAGGGAGACATTATCGGAAGTGGCAGAGGATACAGCTAGAAAGATTAGTTCTGAAATATAAAGGGATTGTAATCTCATTTATCTCTGAATTCCCTAAAGCAGTTAACACAGTGCCTACTACGTAATCAGTACTCAGAGGCTTGGCATGATGGATAGATGTATGTAAACCTGAGCAAGCGCTTCAGCCTGGCTCAACACTGTTCAATCTGTAACAACCTCATATCCTCATCTAATGTTAATGAACTGCTTTTTACGATGCTCAGAAAATAGTTTGTCCACTGACACTTTGAAATAGAAACATCTTTGACTATATGTGAATAAACCTCACTTGGGGCTTCCGTGGTGACTCAGTGGAAAAGAACCTACATGCCAGTACAGAAGATGCAAGAGACCTGGGTTCAATCCCTGGATCAGGAAGATCCCCTGGAGAAGGAAATGGTAACCTACTCCAGTATTCTTGCCTGGGAAATTCCATGGACAGAGGAGCCTGGTGGGCTACAATCCATGCAGTCACAAAAGAGTCAGACACGACTTAGCAACAGCAGCAAACCTGACTTTTCTAGAAGGGCTTGTCACCCCTCAGTTAATAATAAATGCCCACTGAAACTATAGTTTATTTTATAATACCTCCCTTGTAAGAATTGGTAGTAAATCTTTTCTTTGATAATGTCTAAAAGGGAATGTTCCTCTGTAGTTCAAAATCTTGTTACAATATAGAAAAACAAACTCTCAGATTCTTGTTGATGCCTAAGTTATGCTGAATAGCTCATGAATACATTACTAATTTTCATGCATATCATATTAAGACTCAAACCCAGTGAGAGATTTTGGTAGTGAAATGTAAAGATTCCAAGAAAGAAAACAGAAATTCGCCTAAGTTGAAACTGAAAAAAAAAAAGGAGGGTTTGGGGGGACAACTGCAAGGTGAATCACATGACAAGCAGCCCCAGTTTGAGGAGTACTGGCCTCTCTGCTGGGCCTGAGACCAGCCACCCTATCACGGGACTTCACACAGCTGAAGGCATCAATAAGGAAGATCTAGAATAATATTTTGGCTGCCTGGTGGAAGCACTCTTCATCTTATGGGCTGGAGCCTCCCTCATCCTATGGAGAATGGGAAAGTTCCTTCTATAACTCAAGCAAAGCAGCAGGGACCAGTGGAACCCCAGTGCATGAAAGAAACCAAAAATGATACTGCACAGCCTCCCAATTTTCACTGGAATTACAGTTCACAAAAGTAGGCCGGGATCTGCATGGCAAACCTAAACAGGCTGACTGCCAGATAAAATACAAATTTTAAGTGGGATCTAGAGTTTTCTAACATAATAGCCGAAAAGTCCTAGATATAATTTTTAAAAATCTCTATCTTAACAAGAACCAGGCAAATCATAACTTTAATGTGAAAAGACAGCCACTGACATCAACACTGAAGTGAATCTGCTGTTGGAATTACCTAACAAGCACTTTAACAATTATAAAAATGATTCAGTAAGCAATTACAGATTATTTTGAAACAAATGAACATAGAGAAAAGTCTCAAAAAGAAACAAAAAATTATTTTAAAAGAACCAAATTATAGAACCAAAAGAGAAAAATCACACCAGAAAAATATAAATTCTCTACTACTAGTCTCAGGAGTAGAGCAGAAAGATTCAATTGCTGAACTTGAGAACGTATCAGTAGATTTTACCCAATATGAACAGCAGAGATAAACCAGACTGGAAAAAAGTAAATCACAACTCAGGAAACTATGGAACAATAGTGAAAGATCCAACATTCATGTCACTAGAATCTTAGGAGGAGAGGGGTAAAGAAATGGAGCTAAAATGTTCAATAAATAATGGATAAAACTTTCCAAATCTGTTTAAATGTTTAAGATCACAGGTCTAAAAAGGTAGTTCAGTTCAGTTCATTTCAGTCACTCATTCGTGTCCGACTCTTTGCGACCCTATGAATCGCAGCACGCCAGGCCTCCCTGTCCACCTGGGGAGTTCCTCTTTTGGTATCCTATCATTTTGCCTTTTCATACTGTTCATGGGGTTCTCAAGGCAAGAATAGTGAAGTGGCTTGCCATTCCCTTCTCCAGTGGACCACATTCTGTCAGACCTCTCCACCATGACCTGCCCGTCTTGGGTTGCCCCGCAGGCATGGCTTGGTTTCATGAGGTAGACAAACCCCAAATATAATAAACCTAAAGAAATCTGGGGAAAGCAGCCAGAGAGAAATGGAACATTAGCTATAAGAAACACAAATTTAAATGTCAGTGGATTTATAACCAGAAAACATATAGGCCAGATGGAAGTGACATAATATTTTCCCAGTGCTAAACGAAAAGAACTGTTAACTTATGATTAACAGTTAACAGTTTTTTGATACCCATAAAAACTGTCATTCAGGATTCAGGGAAATAAAATCCATATTTATAATGTTTCCCCATCCTTAGCAACTGATAGAGATATTAGACAGAAAACTCACAAGGATAAAGAACTGAACAATACAATCAACCAACAGGATATAATTGACATATACAGAATATAATTGACATATTCTTCATCCAACAACTGCAGAATATACCTTTTTTTCCCTAAGTATTCATGGACTATTCACCAAGACAGTACATATCCTGGGCCATGAAACAAACCTCAAAGCATTTCAGATAATTCAGATTGTACAGCATATGTTCTCTGACAAAAGTGAAAATTAAAACAAATCTCTAAACAATTACATCTTAAACAAAAATGTCTCTAAATAATTCCTATGTTAAAGAATAAGCCTCAAAGAAAATAAAAGCATACATACAATTGAATAAATATGAAAATACAACACAAAATATATGGAATGTATCTAAAGTAGTGCTGAGAAGGAAATTTATAGCCCTAAGTGTTAAATTTAAAAGAGAAAAGAGATCTAAAATCAATAATCTAATTTACTACTTCAAGAAACTAGAAAAAATTCAAAGAAAACAGAAAAAGAAACAGTAAGGGCAAAAATAATACCAATGAACTTGATAGCAAGAAAACAAGAGAAGAAATTAATAAAGAGAAAAAACTGGTTTCTTGAAAAAAATAAATAGAATTGATAAACTTTCAGCAAGTCTAACAAATATAAAATTAGAAAAAGACACAAACCACTGATATCAAAACTAAAACAAGAGATATGACTGAAGACCCTGAAGCCATTAGAAGAAATACTGTGAACAACTATGATTCTAAATTCAAGAGCTTATGTGGTACATCTACACAATGGAGTATTACTCAGCCGTTAAAAATAATTCATTTGAATCAGTTCTGATGAGATGGATGAAACTGGAGCCGATTATACAGAGTGAAGTAAGCCAGAAAGAAAAACACCAATACAGTATACTAACACATATATATGGAATTTAGGAAGATGGCAATGACGACCCTGTATGCAAGACAGGGAAAGAGACACAGATGTGTATAACGGACTTTTGGACTTAGAGGGAGAGGGAGAGGGAGAGGGTGGGATGATTTGGGAGAATGACATTCTAACATGTATACTATCATGTAAGAATTGAATCGCCAGTCTATGTCTGACGCAGGATGCAGCATGCTTGGGGCTGGTGCATTGGGATGACCCAGAGAGATGTTATGGGGAGGGAGGTGGGAGGGGGGTTCATGTTTGGGAACGCATGTAAGAATTAAAGATTTTAAAATTTAAAAAATAAAAAACTAAAAAAAAGAAAAAAGAAAAATCTTGAAAAAATTTGGTATTTATTCATAAGTGGCAAAGCATTATATTAATATTCTAATTTTTAATTTAGCCTAAAAAGTCTCTTCATTGGCATAAATTCCAATTTAGTGATATAAGTTGCTGTTCTAGTTTAACTGGGGATTTAAGATTATACTTAAACTGAGTTATAAGAAATGCAAAAAATAAATAAATAAATAAATTCAAGAGCTTAGAAGAAATAGAACGACTCCTCAAAAACCACCAACTAGCAAAATTAAAGCAAGATAAAATGGATAATCTGAATACTTATAACCATCAAAGAAACTTCATTTATAATTAAAAATCTGCTGAAAAGAAAGCTCCAGGTCCAGACGGTTTCACTAAATAATTCTATCAAACATTTAAAGAATTAACATGAATTTTACACAATGTCTTCCCGCAAACAGAAGAGGAGGTATTACTTCTCAACTCATCTTATGAGATCAATATTACCTTGCTACCTAAAGCAGACAAAGATAATAATAAACTAATATCTAAAAAAGATAACAATAAACTAATAAATGAACAAAGAAAACTAATAAACCAATATCTCTCATGAGCTTAGAAACCAAAATCCTCAATAAAATATTAGCAAATCAAATTCAACAATGTATAAGAAGAATTATGTATCATGGCCAAGTGGGTTTTGTTCCAGGTATGCAAAATTGGTTCAACATTTAAAAATCAACCAACATAAACTACCGCCTCAATCAGATAAAGAAGAAAAACAACATGACTATATCAATTGACATGGCAAAAGCACTTTACATTTCTGGTCCATACCAGTGTTAATAGATAAAGCTAATAAAATCTGTATCAAAAGGAAAGAAATGTGTTATTTTATTCACATCTATAGTTTTATCACAGGAAATAATTTTTTCAGGTAAAGATCACAGGTAAGAAATTTCCATTTTCTAAAATAATGAATATAATATGAGGACCAACAAAGAAATGTTCTTTGGCACAGCAATAAAGTCACAGCTTTCAAGTGGTCCAAAATGCCCAACTCAGCTTTGGGCATGAGGGACTTAATATGAGCTCTTCTGGAGTGTTTGAAATAGTTCAGATGTTACTTCAAATCCCAGATTCACTATGTACCTCTTGTGTTATCAAGAGACTCATCCTCTGTAAATCTTAATTTTCTAACCTACAAAACAGGAACAGTTATGTCTATTTCTTATAACAGCTATTCAAAAAATTATAGCTAAATCTACTGTTGGATGATCAAGAGTATAAACAACAAATGAGATCCCCAAACAGAGCCATCTCAGTGGGGTTAGTCAAGCATCTTTCACAAAATTATTTTTACATGTATTCTCCTTTCATTTCCATCTTACTCTGTTTTTCTAGAAGCAAAAAACAGGCAAAAGAGAGCTGGTAGAAAAAAAGCTATCTACTAGAATCATGAGCTCAGATTGCTCAAGGTACTTTGAAATATCATGGTCTCTTACAGACTTAACGAATGAACTCGTGGTTACCAGGGGGAAAGCTGGAGGGAAGGGATAGTTAGGGAGTTTGGGATCGACATGCAATAATACATACTGCTGTATTTAAAATGGGTAACCAACAAGGTCCTACTTGGTCCCTACAGCACAGGAAACTCTGCTCAGTGTTATGTGGCAGCCTGGATAGGTGGGCAGTTTGAGAAAGAATTGAAACATATATATGTATGGCTGATTCCCTTCACTGTCTACCTTAAACTATCACAACATTGTTAATTGGTTATATTCCAAAATAAAAAGTTTTTAAAAAGAGAGAGAGAAAATCATGTTCTTTTGTTCTTCTCTCTTGAGGTTAAATTTCTCAGGTTTTCACTGGTTTCTCATTGTGGCAGGCATGGGAATTTTTTCACCCAATAAGCATTCTCCCTTTTCCTCATTACCAGAACTCTGATTTTGTACAGGACAACAATGAGCCAAATTAAAGATACGTTCTTCCTCCTCCCTCCCTGCAGATTGAGCCAGAACTGATAGTAAAGTCTTCAAGTTTAATTTCAGCTGTGCAGCTAGAACTTGCAGACAAGGCTTTCCTATTGTCCTCAGTTCTGGCTAATGAGATTTAAGTAAATACCTATTGGGTGGTCCTAAGAGAAAAAAAAATTTTTTTTTTCCTATTTAAAACCGGACTGGTTGAGCTGGCATGCACCTTTTCCCTTTACCACACCCATACTTTTTTTTTTTTTTTTTACTGTGGGAAATGCAGTTACAATGCCTAGAGGCGGAGAAGCCATCTCATGGTCAAGGAAACAAAAGCCACACATCAATAGATGGGATGGGGGAGCAGGATTTGGATTATGTGCAGCTGATATAGTCCTACCTGATTTTTGTGAAGCTTAAGTTCCTGTCCTCTCATCGTGTGGGTGGCTGCTGTCTTGGAGGTTTTGTGTATCTGAGAAGCACCCAGAACCAAGAATGATCGGCTTCAGCCCAGAGGAATCTGTCTCCTAAAGCTCTTGCTTTACATCATTGTTCATGCTTGAATTGCAGTATCAGTTTCTATACAGAATTCATGCTTTACCATTCATCTTTCACTCTTTCCTGTTATCAAGGTCAAATATATTTACCTTGTTTTCTATATTATAGCCTCTTTTTTCTGTGTTCAAGTCCTTCAAGCCACATAAATAGCTGCTAAATTACTTTCTCCTCTTCTTGGTTATAACTCACAAAGCTGCAAACACACAGCCGTGATCCATCCCTGCCAATACTGCTATTTACTATAAGGAAGAGAAATCTCTGTGGGGATCATCAGGGAAGACTTGTCTGCAATTCAACCACTGACATTAAACTCCAAGATTTCACTAGAATTTTCTGGTTCAGCCCAATCAGTGGCTCCAAGAATCTGTCATATCCCCCCACTAATGAGATCACACTCTGGATTCACAATGGTAACTTTTCATTTTTACGTGTATTCTACTTTTCAGAAAAGTTCAAACTCCCTTAACTGTATAAAAATTCATAAAATTGCTGACCTCAATTTATTTCAATGTGTCTAAGCTTTCCAGGTGGTACTAATGGTAAAGAATCCATCTGCCAATGCAAGAGAAGCTAGTTTGATCACTGGGTTGGGAAGATCCCCTGGAGAAGGAAATGGCAACCCACTCCAGTATTCTTGCCTGGGAAATCCCATGGACAGAGGAGCCTGGTAGGCTATAGTCCAAGGGGTCACAAAGAGTCAGACACAACTTAGCGACTGAACAAGCAGGCTAAGCTCAGGTTCCCACAAAAGTAGAGTGTGAGGCAGGAAGATGGGTACAGGTTTGTTTTTCTTTCTTTCTTTTTTTTTTTTTTTTTAGGTGTGTGGTGGGAGATGATACCACCAAGCAGCAGCAAGGGGCAGAGATTAAGACTGAGACAGAGAAGGTAGAAAGCCCAGATGTAGACGTGTGACTGAGCTAGTTACCACCTTTTCACCCTCTGAGAAACCATCCCTCTGAAGGACAGGATGCTACACCTGGAGGGTTTCTCCTGGAAAAATCTCCTGAGGCCTAGGTCATGTCTGTATGCCGAGGGAGCCCCCAGAGGCAATAGTGAAGCTTGAGAGAGGAGAGGCTCTGTGGGATCCTGAGATGGATGGGTCATAGTGCACAGGAATTGTCTACAGCAGCTGCAGCTAGAGGCAGAGCTGAGGCAGCCTGGGGCCCCTTGAGTCTCTGCTTTTGCATCTTCCAAACATAATTCAAATAGATAAGATGCTTTCAGTGGGTATGCTATCTATCCAATTATTTGTGATAAATAATCAATAAAAAATTTCAAAAGTCCCAGGATACTAAAAAATTAGTGAAATTCTATTGTAGCGGAAAGTTCACAGTACCATTAAAACTGCTTTATACTAATAGAGTGTATTAAAAATCTAAACCATCTTTGAGCAAGAAATTAGATTAAAGCAAATTTTCTGTCTCCTCTCAGAAATTTTCACATTTCACTTCTTCTCATCTTTGTTATTGACTTATCTTATACATTCTTGTTTTAAGGGCTCTTCATGGCCAGTATTTCATTTTAATCACAGCCTTCTTAGGAATGAACTCTTGCCTGGTCTAAATCTAGTCAAGACTATCCATAACGGGGTCACCTGACTTAGGTCTGTTTGCAGACATGTAGGAAGGTAAAGCTAAGAAATACTCTCAGGGAGAATTTATCTTCATGAATACCAAAAGGAACCAGAGACTGAGGCTTGATTGTGGGCCTATCTAGAATTCCCTGGAGAGCAGAATCTGAGGTTCAAAATCAGATCAGCACGGCGAAGGTCAGGAAATAATGGGAAATGAAGTAGAGAAAGATGGGACTCAACGGACTGTGACGTGTTACAATGCCAGTCATGACTCTTCAGCATAACTTCCCAACAAAGAGACACGGCTGACTGCTCTGCAAGCAGTTTCCTCGGCAAGCCAGTCTTCTTTAAGTGTAATCTCTTTAGCCTGCTCCTGAAAGGGAGCCGTAAAGGGGAGGGCCGTGTGGTCCAGGTAGAACAGTCCATCTCAATGCCCATCCCAGGTAATAGGGCTGTAAGGCAGGAGACCACAGGAAGGCAAGCAGAGAGCTGAGCGGAGAGCAGCCAGAGTTAGGCATCCCATGGCCCTGTCTTAAGGAAGCGTGGAGCCCCTGCTTCTGGGAACCTCAGGGCTACACTAAGCACTTCCCTTCCCAGAGCGTGCGTGCTCAGCTTCTCCATAACTTCTGTGATTTCCCTAGGCATGCATGCTTCCTCAGTCATGGCTGATTCTTTGTGACCCTATGGGCCATAGCCTGCCAGTCTCCTCTGTCCAGGGATTCTCCAGGCAAGCATACTGGAGTGGGTTGCCATTTCCTCCCCCAGTGGATCTTCCCAACCCAGGGATCAAACCTGTGTCTCCAGCATCTCCTGCATTGCAGGCAGATTTTTTTACCTGCTGAGCCAACAGGGCTTCTGGATTGATCCAGGTGTTGTCCACTATCTTTCCTACCACCATTCCCCATGTGCCTTCTTAAGAGAGCCAGAGTCTTTTCTTTCTCCCTTGCAAACAGAATAGATTGGTAGGAAGAGGAGGGAATAAAATTTAAAGTAAAAACTTCTAGAAATCTGCCTTACGTGACTGAATCTAATTCTCGTTAAAAATTTAAAAAGATAGCTTAGAATTCCTGGAAATGTCAGTGGAGTTTGAAAATTAGCTTAACTGGACAGCTGACTTATTATTATTTAGTTGATATAGTTGGTTTCTTCCAGGATTTATAGACCTGAATGTCTTCTCTCTAATGGTTTTAAAACCCTGTTATTATCCGTTGCATTAAAACTGTCAATCCAATGTTGCTAACAGCATTGATGATAGAGATACAATAACCCAAACATAAATTTAAGTATATAATGATACTGAAAGCATTAAAAAGCTTATTTACATTTTGTGTTGCTTCTGCATATAAATGTCAACCCTGCCAAGTAAATTTATACAAGCAGTTAAGAGAACATGCCCTTGTTCTCCCTGAGGAAAATCCATTCAGAAGGCCCTTATTTCACACTCTGAATTTCAATATGCCAGTACCTAACAACCCTCCCAGTCATAATCTCCCAGAAAGTATGACAATTAGCATCTAGCCTCCAAGCATCTTCAATCAAGACTGGCTTCTGTTCTGAAATCCTGGCAGAGATTCCACTCTAACCAGGCTCTCACAAGAATCTCCTGGGGATGCAGGAAACTTCAGTGGAGACAAAAACCAATGGATGTGCTTATAAAACATGAGCAGATTTGGTCACTCACTGTAAAGTCGGGAGCAGGATCAGGAACCTAAATATTTAACAAGTGTATCAGGTGACTCTATAAATATAATTTTTTTAAAGCCTGTTTTTGAAGGTACTCTTTTTTTTTTTTTTTTTTTAGTGAGTTTAAGTTGTGAAAGTGAAAGTGAAATTGAAGTCGCTCAGTCGTTCATGACTCTTTGCGACCCCATGGACTGTAGCCTACCAGGCTCCTCCCTTCATGGGATTCTCCAGGCAAGTGTACCAGAGTGGGTTGCCATTTCCTTCTCCAGGGGATCTTCCCAACCCAGGGATCAAACCCAGGTCTCCTGCATTCCAGGCAGAAGCTTTAACCTCTGAGCCACCAGGGAAGCTGGAGTTAAGTTTTAGTTGGAGCAAAATGAGGACTGCAGGAGGCAGCATCTCAGATAGCTCTGAGAGACTGCTCCAAAGCAGCAGTGGGGGAAAGTCAATATACAAGGTTTTGGTGAAGGGGGAGTTCAATGCCATGAAGTACTCATTTTACCAAAGTTTTTTGTTTGTCATGAGGATCTGATGTCACCATGGAGGGATTTAGTGCTTCTCTAAATATGAGGAGATGCAAGGATTGAGATCATAAAATCTGTTCCTAAAAACATCCAACTATCTAAAGACCTGTCCTACCAACTCCCGGGAGCACAGAGTGCCTCACTCCACCCTGAACTCCCTCAGGGACTGTTGAAGGTCAGCAGCTATAGCACCGTGGGGTTCAGTCTCCAGAGGCAGATGGCAAATGCCTTCGTTGTTCAGACTTTGATGATGCTCTTGGTAAGTGCTAATTTGTAATTGACATGGCCCCCCTTGTGGTCATAAATCCGGCTTTGGGGGGCACTTCATGACCATTTTGTCCCGTGTTGCTGGGAAGGCTCGTTCCCAGTTCTGAAGAAGGGTTTTGTTGATAGGACTCTCAATGTGTTATCACTGGACTAAGTCTTAATAGTCAAAGACCTCTTCTAGCTATGTCTTCTAGTTATGGTCCAGGAAAGTATTCCCTTTGTTACATCTTCCCATATCTAGAGTTATACTATTACAATCATTGATCATATATCGAGCTATACTTTTGATGAACTGCTTCAAGTCTAGTCAACATTATTTTCATTGGAGGCTCAGTCATACACTTGGTGATACAAGAAACAATAATCTTGTGAAACAGGCAAAATACAAAGAGTAGTCAATAACATTAGTGGAATTAAAAGTAAATAGTTTAGCCATAAGCCTCCCACACCTAAACCAGTTTTTTAAAAGATTGTCAAGACTAGGGAATGGGTTGCTTAAAACAGAAGTCTGATTTTTCATATGGCTCATCAAATGTATTACATTAAAGGATTTATCAGGTATAAAAATATAGCATTCACTTTGAATTATAGCACAGATATCTCCCTGAGATGCTGTAAGGTGTCAAGGGCCTTGCAGTTATGTAGCACTGCCTTTCTCATCATCAGTTCAGTTCAGTTCAGTTGCTCAGTCATGTCCAACTCTGTGACTCCATGGAGTGCAGCATGCCAGGACTCCAGATCCAGCACCAACTCCTGGAGTTTACTCAAACTCATGTCCATTGAGTCGGTGATGCCATCTGACCATCTCATCCTCTGTCATCCCCTTCTCTTCCCACCTTCAATCTTTCCCAGCATCAGGGTATTTTCAAATCAGTCCGTTCTTCACATCAGGTGGCCAAAGTATTGGAGTTTCAGCTTCAGCATCAGTCCTGCCAATGAATATTCAGGACTGATTTCCTTTAGGATGGACTAGCCTCCAAGCATCTAGCCTTGCATCTCCGTGCAGTCCAAAGGACTCTCAAGAGTCTTCTCCAACACCACAGTTCAAAACCATCCATTCTTCAGCGCTCAGCTTTCTTTATAGTCCAACTCTCAAATCCATACACGACTACTGGAAAAACCATAGCTTTGACTAGACAGACCTTTGTTGGCAAAGTAATATCTCTGCTTTTTAATATGCTCTCTGGGTTGGTCATAACTTTACTTCCGATGAGCAAGAGTCTTTTAATTTCATGGCTGCAGTCACCATCTGCAGTGATTTTGGAGCCCAAGAAAAGAAAAGTCTGTCACTGTTTCCACTGTTTCTCCATCTATTTGCCATGAAGTGATGGGACCAGATGCCATGATCTTAGTTCTATGAGTGTTGAGTTTTAAACCAACTTTTTCACTTTCCTCTTTCACTTTCAAGAGGCCCTTTAGTTCTTTTTCACTTTCTGCCAAAAGGATGGTGTCATCTGCATATCTGAGGTTATTGCTATTTCTCCCGGCAATCTTGATTCCAGCTTGTGCTTCATCCAGCCTGGCATTTCTCATGATGTACTCTGCATATAAGTTAAATAAGCAGGATGACAACATACAGCCTTGATGTACTCCTTTTCCTATTTGGAACCAGTCTGTTGTTCATGTCTGGTTCTAACTCTTGTTTCTTGACATACATACAGATTTCTTAGGAGGCAGGTCAGATGGTCTGGTGTTCCCATCTCTTGAAGAATTTTCCACAGCTTGTTGCAGTCCACACAGTCAAAGGCTTTTTTGGCATAGTCAATAAAGCAGAGGTAGATGTTTTTCTGGAACTCTCTTGCTTCTTCGATGATCCAATGGATGTTGGTTCCTCTGCCTTTTCTAAATCATAGAGATCTCATCATTAAATAGGTTAATAGCCCAGTTAGCATTATTTAAAGCTTATGAAAGTTGTTAAGGTTTCAATATGGCTGATTACATCCTCCAACCCCAATGAAGGTGCACACACAAAAGCTGCTAAATGGTCATACCAGTAGAATGCAGAGGTTTGACCCATTGGGACCATACCAATGGTAGATTGGTTAAGGTTGCTTCTAATTTGTTAACTGTATGACCTTAAAGTCATGAGAAACCCAGGCTATACCTTTGTATCCATCCCTGTAAATGTCAAGGCCATAAATTAGCACCACAAATCCAGAGTTCCATACCAATCACCCTCTCTAAGGGTAATGATAGTGATAGTTCACTAAGTACCCAGCCTTGTCTCATAATTACCAGGTTGATCATTTTTAGTATGATTTAACCATTTCCAACATAGAGGAGCTTTTAAATTTAAATGATCATAGCCAGGTGTTAACCATGCAGATCCTCCCCCTAACTGTGGGAGTTTCCTTTTAATAGATGAGAGGTTAACTTTTTATTGATAGTTAGCTCATCATTCCAATTGAGTTTAAATGACCCTAAGAGAAAACTTAAATCTATGCCCAGTACCAGAGCAGGTATTATTGATTGGCCAGGTGAGAGGATCCTATCTAGTCATATCATGAATAGACAGAACAGGACAGAACTGTCATCTAAAATAAATTTCCTAAGGAGTATCCAATCAGAGCCCTAGAAAATAGAAATCCACCAAGGTACTAGAAATCCACCAGAAGTACTAGACACAAGTAATTGGCCACAACTCAACAATTGGGTCAGAGAAGGCAGTGGCACCCCACTCCAGTACTCTTGCCTGGAAAATCCCATGGACGGAGGGCCTGGTGGGCTGCCGTCCATGGGGTTGCGAAGAGTTGGACACGACTGAGGGACTTCACTTTCACTTTCCACTTTCATGCACTGGAAAAGAAAATGGCAACCCACTCCAGTGTTCTTGCCTGGAGAATCCCAGGGACAGGGGAGCCTGGTGGGCTGCTGTCTATGGGGCTGCACAGAGTCAGACATGACTGAAGCAACTTAGCAGCAGCAACAATTGGATTGAGTTTTAAACTAGCATAGAACTGTGTCCATGATAGAAAACATTTGATTGATAGGCATAGGTCCATGGAATCAGGAAAACATTATAAATGATCATGCAAGTTAGGTCAGCATCTTGGGCAAGCTGTCTACTTCTGCCATCTTCTTGTTCTAGTGCAGTGTAGTTTCCTCTGTGTGAGCATCGTTTTAAGGTGAGTTTGAGGTCAGTAGTCCCCCTATAGACCAGTCCAGCTTAGGGGCCTTTGGAAGTGGGAGTTGACCCAAGAGTCAATTTCCCTTCGGTTTCACCGGGTATGAGCTAGATAAGAGTGCCTGATAGAAAGGTCCTTCCATCCAGGTTGGAGACAGTTCTTTAAATTATGTCTTCTTCCAGTCTTGGTTGCAGGTCATGTGTGAAGCATCTTATCTTCAACCAAAGACAGATTACTGAGATAAGTTTCAGAACAACCCTAGAGTGTCCCAAATTCATCCACACCCCGCTCCCCCCCCCCCGCCCCCGCCGAGGAGGCAGATGGGCACAAGGGGCCCGTGCTGGTACCAGGGCTCTGTTTCCGCATGGAGTCCAGTTGAAGAAAGGAAGTCTATCCTGGGTTGCTTCGTTGGTCACCATAACTGTCAACTGAAAAGCACGTACAACTTGAGAGTTGCAAGGTAAGTTTTACTGGGGGCAAAATGAGGACTGTAGCCCGGGAGACAGCATCTCAGATAGCCCTGAGAGACTGCTCCCTCTGTGGGTACTCTTGAAAGAGAATGATAAAATCACAAGAACTATCCAATGGTGTGTGTGTGTGTGTGTGTGTGTGTGTGTGTGTGTGTGTTGGGCAGAGGGGGAGATGGTGAGAGAGAGGAAAGCAAAAAACCACTCACATTGATGCCTAAGAACAGTGACCATAAAAATCAGAAAACAGTACTAGTCTCAAATCTACCATGAATACACTAAAAAGAATTTCACGCTTAATATTTACTTTGGGGGGTTTCTTCATCTGCAAAAATAGACAAAACTTATATCCTACCCAGCTCAAGTGTTCTAAAGATTTTAAAAGGTAATAGATATTAGAGGTGAGCATCCTCTCATTTTTTTAAATTTACAGAGAAATTTTTTTGTGAAGAACTGAATATAAACTTCTATTATTAACAAAGGAAAATTTATTAAGGAAAAGATTCTTCATACTCAAAAAGTTTCTCTTTCAAGCACTTCAGTGATGACACATAGAGCAGCCATTCCCCTGATACACACCTGAATGCAGGGGAGTGCTGGTGAGGCCTAGCCCAGAGATGGGCTATGCCCTTCATACATGCACACACCTGTAGACACCTGAAGACACACACCTGGTGAGGACTTGAGACAGGTGGGTCTGAGAACAATAGTGACTCCTCAGAGCAGCGCCTGTGGGACAGGCAGGAGCCTGGGGCCTTCACACCAGGAGCCCAGGCCCTGAAGACCTGCTGTGGAGGTGCAGAGTGGGCCTGTACTGGACAGCTTTTCCCACCCCCTCTTCTCTGAGTGTGACATGGTAGTTCAGAGCAGAATGGGAGAGCAAGCAGGAGCAGCAGCGCAGACAGATTCAATTTGACTTCCAGAAATCCCCTGAGACACCAGAATACAGAAGGAGAACTTTGGAATGTGTCTCAGGCCATGCTGTGGGAGGCTGGTACACTTCAAGTCTAATTGTGAAAGCAGGCTGTAGTTGTCCTCACTCTCTGGTGAGGTCTAGGCTCTCTGGATCACATGTACAAAATAAGATGCACTTATATAGGCTATAGCTGGATCCAGAATTTATCTTAGGAAGGCATCTGCCTTGCAAAAACATTTTGACTAGAGCTCAAGGTAGAAGGCAAATTTATAACCCTTCCTCTGAAAATGAGGATGTTGCTTGACTCTCAGAGGAGGGATACATTGCTCTTAGTAGTATATAGAGAGAGTAATATGGTGCCCTCTCTACTGTGCAGAAGAGAGGGAGTGATAACAACAGGGAAGAGACTAGGGTACCAGTGAGACGGTCAACTCTTCTGAGGATTCCCACACCAGCAGCACTAGATCCCACCACCATGCATACAAATTGTCAGGAATATCCTCCAGATTCATCAGGGCTTGGTGTGAGGGAATTCTGTTGGGCAAACTGAGAGGGGAGATGAGTTTCTCACAGGAATCAGAAGATGAAGACAGAAGAACTAATCAAGGAAGTCAGCAATCAAGACCCCTAAGTACGAGCAGAAATTTTAGACAGGGTCTCAGACTACCCAGTCTATAAAATAAGGGAATTCAAGGTTATTCCACCCAGATTTCAGGAATGAGGGAAGTCTTAGCTGATTTATGAGTTACCCAGAGTTTCAAAATTCTTAATTAAAAGACAGGCAAATTGAATTCAACAATAGTTTGAAAAATTAGTCTCCAGGACTGAATAGACTTTTATCCAGGAATATAAAGTGGTTTAATAATGGGGAATCAATCAACAGTATACCAAATGATCTAACTGGGAGGGAAAGAGGCATGTGTTTCCAACTCTCCCTGAAAAACGGTCAGGTTTCTGTTACTTAGCAGGAAAAAGTGAAAGATAATGGTAGACATTTTACAGCTTCTATCACAAAATATGATGTCAAAAAATTGAGATCGATTTATGTTAAAGATATTAATCATAGCATTATTGGTATAAGCTAAAAAAGTGCATGAGGTAGAAGTCTAACAATTTTTAAATGGCTAAATGAATTATGGAAGATTCATACAATGGGATTTTATGCTGCCATTACAACTGTGTCTTGAAGACTGTTGAGTGCCATGGAGAGAAAAGGAGGATATAACACTTGACCCTAGTGTAAATTTTCCTGTCTTCCAAGTTCCCTCAAGGGAAGAAATCCTCCGCCCTCCTCAAGATCCCTGAGGATTCCAGTTTGTGGTGGGGAAGATGGGATACTGCCTATGTTCGCCTGTCACCCTTCTCTCTGAATAACAGGTCTCATTTTGTTTTCAGGAGCTGTTTGTTTCCTCTCAGCTCAGCTTTACTCATGGAAGATGATGACTCTCCTTCAGTCTACAAACACTATGCCTGAGGCTGTTGGGTAGAGCAGAATTGGTCTGAACACCTGAGAGGTGAGTGAGAGGTAGTGTGGCACCTCACAATGCAGAAAGCAACTTTTACTTAAAAATTAGGCATCACCATTGTATCACTGTGGTGCAGTTTTGCATCTGCACACCAACTGCAGTAAACTTATTAACAGCTTACATGTATTGAGAACTCGATGCATGGCGGATACTCTTCTAAGCCTTTTCCTGTATCATCTCCATTGAATTCTCAAAACAATCCTGTAATGTAAAGGGCATTTAATTGCCATTTGATAGAAACACAAAGTGGAAAGTTTTAGGATTGAGAACAATGTCAAATAGAGCCATAGTTATAACTCCTCATATGCTGGCTCTCAGTGAAGTATATTGGAAGGGCTAGAAGTTTATAAACGGAGAAGGCAGTGGCACCCCACTCCAGTACTCTTGCCTGGAAACTCCCATGGACGGAGGAGCCAGGTGGGCTGCAGTCCATGGGGTCGCTAACAGTCAGACATGACAGAGCGACTTCACTTTCACTTTTCACTTTCATGCATTGGAGAAGGAAATGGCAACCCACTCCAGCGTTCTTGCTTGGAGAATCCCAAGGACGGAGGAGCCTGGTAGGCTGCCATCTATGGGGTCGCACAGAGTCGGACATGACTGAAGCGACTTAGCAGCAGCAGCAGAAGTTTCTAAAATTGATGAGAAAGCTGGAGAACTAGATTTAGTAATGGGCAGCCTCCTCATTGTTAAAATGCAGAAACTACTGGGAGCATCTTTTGGGCATCAGTGCCAGAATCAATCTATTTCAACCATTTGCAGACACTCTGTTCAAATCACAATTCCAACTAGTTAAGTTGGGTCACATGCCTGCCTTTTGATTCAAGTCAAACAGGGTATGTGATTAATTGTCTCACATTCTGTACCCAGTGAATAACAGCTAATTCTCCCAAACAATTCAGGTTTTCCTTCAGTTCAGTTCAGTCGCTCAGTCATGTCTGACTCTGTGCGACCCCATAGACTGCAGCACACCAGGCTTCCCTGTCCATCACCAACTCCTGGAGCTTACTGAAACTCATGTCCATCGAGTTGGTGTTGCCATCCAACCATCTCATCCTCTGCCGTCCTCTTCTCCTTCTGCCTTCAATTGAAAACGGAGTACGTCAAGGCTATATATGGTCACTGTGCTTATTTAACTTACATGCAGAGTATATCATGCAAAATGCCAGGCTGGATGAAGCACAAGCTGGAATCAAGATTGCCAGGAGAAATATCAATAACCTCAGATATGCAGATGACACCACCCTTATGGCAGAAAGTGAGGAGGAACTAAAAAGCCTCTTGATGAAAGTGAAAGAGGAGAGTGGAAAAGTTGGCTTAAAGCTCAACATTCAGAAAACGAAGATCATAGCATCCAGTCCCATCACTCCATGGGAAATAGATGGGGAAACAGTAGAAACACTGTCAGACTTTATTTTTCTGGGCTCCAAAATCACTGCAGATGGTGACTGCAGCCATGAAATTAAAAGATGCTTACTCCTTGGAAGAAAAGTTATGACCAACCTAGATAGCATATTCAAAAGCAGAGATATTACTTTGCCGACTAAGGTCCGTCTAGTCAAGGCTATGGTTTTTCCAGTGGTCATGTATGGATGTGAGAGTTGGACTGTGAAGAAGGCTGAGTGCCGAAGAATTGATGCTTTTGAACTGTGGTGTTGGAGAAGATTCTTGAGAGTCCCTTGGACTGCAAGGAGATCCAACCAGTCCATTCTGAAGGAGATCAGCCCTGGGATTTCTTTGGAAGGAATGATGCTAAAGCTGAAGCTCCAGTACTTTGGCCACCTCATGGGAAGTGTTGACTCATTGGAAAAGACTCTGATGCTGGGAGAGATTGAAGATGGGAGGAGTAGGGGATGATGGAAACCTTCCTTAGAGAAATAATAAAGGGAATGATGCTGAGTAGTCAAGTAAACAAGGTCACTTACCACCATTTATAAGTATTCTCTCGGCCTCTCTTCACCTAGGAGCTCTTCACAGTCCTCTTGCTCCTGTCTGTTGGCATTTGAGGCCAGAAGGCAGGAGAGCAGTGAGGCCCTCATTTTCACCCTCTAGACTCCTCTCCTCACTCTGATCTCTCTTCTGGGCACAACACCTCTAATTCCCTTTTTCTGCTTCCTGTCAGAGGAAAATTGAAGTTTCCTGTTATTTTCCTTTCTAGGCTAACCTGAGGCCTCTGCTTGCATTTTAGAAAAGCCTAACTTTGCACAAACAGTCATTAAAGTGTTTTCCTGAACCAAAAAACCTTTAACAGATGTACTCACTCTTAATAACAAAATAGTCCCAATTTTTCTTTTTAGTGAAAATAGCCATTTTCCCTTTGCCATCCAGTTTTACATTTTTTTAACACAAAGAGCAGACAAGATCAAATAAGTAGACTGTAAAACACCAAGAAGCTTTGTCTTAAGAGATCTTTTTTTCAGCTAGTCCCAGATCAATATATTTGGTAGAAGCTTCTTTCTCTACAAAGAATCTCCACAAGAAAGAGCTCACAAGCAATATTATCCTCTCCCTTCTGAGAACAGTGTGTTTTCATTTGCAATGTATGCCATGTTAAAATAACCAGATGAGGTCAGAGATGGATTCACTCACACTAAGTCCCACATCAGCAAACCAAAACTGAAGCTTCTATGCTGGGCTCTCCCAGCAGAGGAAGGCCTAGGTCTACCAATCAAAATTGGCCTGCTCCATACAAGTTATCTGACCGGCTCCAAGACTGGTCAGATGTAAAGAGGGTAACCTGCTTTGACCAACTAGCAAATGCCCAGTATAACTTGCTTCTTTCTGTTCACTTGGATCCATAAAAATTTCACATTTAGAACAGCTCTTTCAAAGCTTCTTTCTATTTACTAGACTAGATCTTGCCTAATTCATGAAAATAAAGGCAACTAGGTTAGTAAATTGTGGAACATTTTTGTAACAGTCATAAGTTTAAATTTCATGGTCTTAAGAGTTCACAGACCCTAGTATGATACAGCTATACTGATAATGGTATATCATAAATTATATATCTGTATTTCTACATTATATCAGAGCTTGTGAACCATATAAAATATATAAATAATTTCACAGTATTATGATTATCTTCTCTTATAGTTATAATTGGGCTTCCCAGGTAGTGCTAGTGGTAAAGAACCTGCCTGCCAATGCAGGAGACATACAAGACATGAGTCTGATCCCTGGGTTGGGAAGATCCCCTTCAGGAGGACATGCAAACCCACTCCAGTATTCTTGCTTGGGGAATCCCATGGACAGAAGAGACTGGCGGGCTATAGTCCGTGGGATGGCAAAGAGTCAGACATGACTGAAATGAGTTACCATGCACACATGCATAGTTATAATTATGATTAATAATTTATGATATCTTACATATCTCACACTGACATAATTTATTGTACCTCAAATTTCATATATCTATTTCTGCTTTATTGACTATGCCAAAGCCTTTGACTGTGTGGATCACAATAAACTGTGGAAAATCCTGAAAGAGATGGGAATACCAGACCACCTGACCTGCCTCTTGAGAAATCTGTGTGTAGGTCAGGAAGCAACAGTTAGAACTGGACATAGAACAACAGACTGGTTCCAAATAGGAAAATGAGTACGTCAAGGCTGCATATTGTCACCCTGCTTATTTAACTTATATGCAGAGTACATCATGAGAAATGCTAAGCTGGAGGAAGCACAAGCGGGAATCAATAACCTCAGATATGCAGATGACACCACCCTTATGGCAGAAAGTGAAGAGGAACTAAAGAGCCTCTTGATGAAAGTGAAGGAGGAGAGCGAAAAAGTTGGCTTAAAGCTCAACATTCAGAAAACGAAGATCATGGCATCTGGTCCCATCACTTCCTGGCAAATAGATGGGGAAACAGAGGAAACAGCGGCTGACTTAATTTTGGGGGGCTCCAGAATCACTGTAGCCATGAAATTAAAAGATGCTTACTCCTTGGAAGGAAAGTTATGACCAACCTAGATAGCATATTAAAAAGCAGAGACATTACTTTGTCAACAAAGGTCCATCTAGTCAAGGCTATAGTTTTTTCAGTAGTCATGTATGGATGTGAAATTTTAACTATAAAGAAAGCTGAGTGCAGAAGAATTGATGCTTTTGGTGTTGGAGAAGACTCTTGAGAATCCCTTGGACTGCAAGGAGATCCAACCAGTCTATCCTAAAGGAAATCAGTCCTGGGTGTTCATTGGAAGGACTGATGCTGAAGCTGAAACTCCAATATTTTGGCGACCTGACGCAAAGAGCTGACTCATTTGAAAAGACCCTGATGTTGGGAAAGATTGAAGGCAGGAGGAGAAGGGGATGACAGAGGATGAGACGGTTAGATGGCATCACCGACTCAATGGACATGAGTTTGGGTAAACTCTGGGAGTTGGTGATGAACAGGGAGGCCTGGCGTGCTGCAGTTCACGGGGTCGCAAAGAGTCAGACATGACTGAGCTGCTGAACTGAACTGAATATCATAGTCATACCTTATATATCACAATTATATATATATAATTTTATTTGTATATATATTTCTTTAAATATTTCTGTCTGACTTTATTTTTGGCTCAAACCTCTCATCTGCCTAATGCAGAAAATTTAATACAGTTGTTTCAAGTGAGCGCTGTCAATTTCTGTGTTTTCTCAGGCAATGCTGTTCTAAACTTCCATCCCTCCAGACTGCCCCACACTTTCCCACCAGTGTTGATGCTTGGCTCAAGGCTTATTGAATGCCTTGGCACAGCTTCTGCCTCTTCGGTATGGTCTCTTTCTCAAGAGGTAACCGGCCTCCTCTGTGCTTCCTTCTGAGCTGACTAGCAACAGCAGTGAGTTCAGCACAGCACTCGGCTTTGCAGTCACTCCCCAGGGTAACTCAGCACATTCTCTCTGTCCTGGATTATATCCATGGCCAGTTTGAGGGTCTCTTGGAAGACTGTCCATTCTGCTTCCCTTTGGAGGCAACAGACTACTTCAGGACACCACACCGGATGCCCCTCGCATCCCTGGCAACCATTACTACACTGAGGCCCCCACCCCACTGGGGCACAGGAAATGAGCCTGAGAACCATCAAAACGCAGCCCAAGCGCACCTTGAGGGCTCCTAGATCTTTCAGTTCTGACCTCCCTCCACAGTTAGGCAGGGGGAATAGGGGAGGCAGGGAGGCAGAGGGTAGACTGGGATCTAAATGCTCTTGGAATCTTTATCCAGTCCATAAACAGGGGCATGAGAAGGAGAAAATGTTTCCAACCAATAATATGACTTTTCCAATCTCATTGTGTTCAAGGATTAAACAGTACTTTTGTACTCTGGTTCTTTGGTTGATAATCCCTAAATAGAGAAATGTCACAGGATAAATATAGAGTATAAGAAAGAATATATCCAATGATAGTACTTGACATTTTAAGCTGTATGCTTATAAATGGAGTTTCCCTTGTAGCTTAGTCGGTAAAGAATCTGCCTATAATGCAGGAGACCAGAGTTAAATTCCTGGGTTGGGAAAATCCCCTGGAGAAGGAAATGGCAACCCACTCCAGTATTCTTGCCTGGAGAATCCCATGGACAGAGGAGCCCAGCAGACTATAGTCTATGGGATCACAGAGTTGGACATGACTGAGCAACTAAACAACTACCACCATGCTTATAAATATGTACCTGTGTGAAATGCCAAATATGGGTGTATTGCATTATTATATAATATAGAGACTACAATTCTAAGTTCAATAAATAAAAGGTAAACTAGACTATAAGTCTAATTTAATGGACAATTAATTTAACCAATAAACATACCTGCATAGAAAAATTTTGGCTATTGGGATATATGCTTAAGGGATAAACACTGTTCAGTCATGTCCAATTTTTTGCAACCCCATGGACTGCAGCACACCAGGCTTCCCTGTCCTTCACTGTCTCCTGGAGTTTGCTCAAACTCATGTTTATTGAGTCAATGATTCCATCCAACCATCTCATCCTCTGTCACTGCCTTCTCCTTGAGCTGTCAATCTTTCCCAGCAGCAGGGTCTTTTCCAATGAGTTGGCTCTTTCCATTAGGTGGCCAAAGTATTGGAGCTTCAGCTTCAGCATCAGTCCTTCTGATGATTATTCAGGGTTGATTTCCTTTAGGACTGACTGGTTTGATCTCCTTGCTGTCCAAGGACACTCAAGAGTCTTCTCCAGCACCACAGTTTAAAAAATCAATTTTTCGGTTCTCAGTCTTCTTTATGGTCCAATTCTCACATCCTTTTGTGACTACTGGAAAAACCATAGCTTTGACTATACAGACCTTTGTCGGCAAAGTGATGTCTCTGCTTTTGGATATGCTGTCTAGGTTTGTCTCAGCTTTTCTTCCAAAGAGCAAGCGTCTTTTAATTTCATGACTGCAGTCACTGTCGCAGTGATTTTGGAGCCCAAGAAAATAAAGTCTGTCACTGTTTCCATTGTTTCCCCATCTATTTGTCATGAAGTTATGGGACCAGATGACATGATCTTCATATTTGGAATGTTGAGTTTTAAGCCAGCTTTTTCACTCTCCTCTTTCACTTTCATCAAGAGGCTCTTTAGTTCTTCTTTGCTTTCTGCCATAAGGGTGGTGTCATCTGCATATCTGAGGTTATTGATATTTCTCCCAGCAGTCTTAATTCCAGCTTGTGCTTCATCCAGGCTCACATTTCACACAATGTAATCTGCAAATAAGTTAAATAAGCAGGGTCACAATATACAGCCTTCACGTATGCCTTTCCCAATTTTGAACCAGTTTGTTGTTCCATGTCTGGTTCTAACTTGCTTCTTGACCTGATATGGTAATTTTTACATTCCTCTTTATGCTTTTTATATATTTTATATTTTCTAAATTTTATATTTTCTAAATTTTTATATTTTCTAAATTCTGTGCTCAGAGTGTGTGTGTGTGTGTGTGTGTGTGTGTGTATATATATATATATATATATTCCTTTACAGCCATAAAATAAGTAAATCATAATAGTTTTTGCTGTGTTGAACTTATAGTTACCAAAGGGGAAAGGTGGGAGAGAATGATAAACTGGGAGTTTGAGTTTTACATATACACCCTACTATATGTAAAATAGATAACCAACAAGGACCTACTGTATAGCACAGAGAACTCTGTTCAAAATTCTGTAAAAGCCTAAATGGGGAAAGAATTTTAAAAAGAATAGATATATGTAGAACTGAATCACTTTGCTATACACTTGAAACGAACACAACATTGCAATAGTCCAGCTATAGTCCAATATAAAAAATTAAAACAATAAATAAATAAAAAACTTAAAGTCACATTGAAAGAATTAGCTGTGTTGGACATAGAAATAGACGGCTATATCCACGTACCATGGCATTCCATCACATTTAACAAAAAGTAGAAGAAAATAATTAAGTAATAAAAATGCAGGGATAGATGAAGCAACTTTTTCCAGAAAACCTATTATTTTCTTTTTTTAATTATAAACTTGTGGCTTTATTTCTTGTGTTATATAACATATCCTTTAGATTGTTTTTTATACATAATGGTTTGTACCTCTTTTTAAGATTTGTTTATTCTTAATTGGAGGATAATTGCTTTATAATATTGTGTTGGTTTCTGCCATACATCAACATGAATCAACCATAGGTATACATATGTCCCCTCCCACTTGAACCTTTTTCCCACCTCCCACCCCATCCCACCCCTCTAGGTTGTCACACAGCACTGGTTTGAGCTGTGTCATACAGCAAATTCCCACTGGCTATAATATTCCCTATTTTGCATATGATAATATATATGTTTCCATGCTACCCTCTCAGTTCATCCCACCCTCTCCCTCCCCAACCTTGCACGCAATTCTAACAAAAACTGCTCAGGTAACAAACACAGATTGTTTTTACACAATATTTTGAGGAATTCATTAGGCAGGCTTGCATTGCAATTCCATTCAGGAATTAAGGCAAATTTGCTAAATTATTACATGTTGTTTCATTTTCATTCCTGTAAAACAGAGTCTTCAAATTAGATTCAACTTTATAAATTCTGACCTACTCTTTACTGTCTGCACAGAAAGGACACTAAGGAAACTCTCAGCCAGGAGAGCAACTGGCTACAGATGGAGCAACAGAGGCCAAGAGGTGTTAGATATCACAGGAAGCGTGGTGAGGAGGTGGCTGTGGGGACTGGGGGCCTGCCCAGTTAGCAGTCTGCCTCTCCACTCACCTGCCTTTCATGTCTTTGTTCATATGATTTTTGATAAATAGTTTAGAGACAATGTATTTAAAAGATATTACACTTAAAAGACAGATTGTCTGGTAGGCCACAGTTTGAAAACAAAACAGAACTAAACAGCAACATGGTAGTTTGGCAAGAGACTGGGGAAGCATTTGGATTGATTTCTGGAAGCGTAAGTCTCTGTCCAAAGACTGATTAACTACCAGTCTCTAGTAACAAATTAATTCATTTGAGTTTATTGCATCCCAAGACCCGACAGGTGAAGAATAAAGAGTTTATATCCTAATCCGGACCAGGTGTCTGACAGGGCTCCTGATTCTAGAAGGAAATCTTCCTTTACAGGTTTTTTTTTTTTAATTTTTATTTTTACTTTATTTTACTTAACAATACTGTATTGGTTTTGCCATACATTGAGATGAATCCACCATGGGTGTACATGCGTTCCCAAACATGAACCCCCCTCCCTCCTCCCTCCCCATAACATCTCTCTGGTCATCCCCGTGCACCAGCCCCAAGCATGCTGTATCCTGCGTCGGACATAGACTGGCGATTCGATTCTTACATGATAGTATACATGTTTCAGTGCCATTCTCCCAAATCATCCCACCCTCTCCCTCTCCCTCAGAGTCCAAAAGTCCATTATACACCTCTGTGTCTTGCTGATCTTGGTACACAAAACCCTTGATACCTTTGGTAACAGAATATACCTAAGGTAACAAGTAACTTAAGTAATTGTGGGCAGTTGGTTAGCCTTTGAGGTGTTCTAATATTTGTGATTATTACTTAAGTTACTTGTTTACAAATATATCAGACTGTCTATGCTGGAGTGGTTTTAAGCAAGTTACATCCAATATATCAATGCGATGTGAGTTTTAGCAGGATTTAGAGTTGCTTTTAGATTAATATATAATTTCAGAATATACACACCAGAGGTTAACAAGCCTCTACAAAGTCCTCATCAGAAGTCCTAACCCAATTACCATTAAGTGCTTCTAATCCTTCTATCTGGGTCCTCCTTATCAAGTCTATAAATCAGTCTGAATGTGAGAAATAGTGTTTTTCATTGAATCATTGGTTCAATGAACTGTATTTAAGGCATGGGTTGGTTTAAAATATTATACTGATATTTTCATCATTTCATGAAGGTGGCATGAGAAACTGAAAAGTCCACAAACCTCCTGCTGCTGCTGCTGCTAAGTCGCTTCAGTCGTGTCTGACTCTGTGCGACCCCAGAGACGGCAGCCCACCAGGCTCCCCCATCCCTGGGATTCTCCAAGAACACTGGAGTGGGTTGCCATTTCCTTCTCCAGTGCATGAAAGTGAAAAGTGAAAGTGAAGTCTCTCAGTCATGTTCAACTCTTCGCAACCCCATGGACTGCAGCCTACCAGGCTTCTCCGTCCATGGGATTTTCTAGGCAAGAGCACTGGAGTGGGGTGCCATTGCCTTCTCCACTGCAAGCCTCCTACTTTAGGAGTAATTCTTTAGGTCTCGAATTCCATTTCCTCCCACATCCACCCACTAATGAAATGTCTGTTTCCTGAGCCAATCAAAAGTTCACTAAACTTTCTTAAAACATCACCATTTTCCATCGGAGAGAATCTTTCAGCAACTGCTTAATGAAGTACTAAAGAGATATGGAACAGAAATTCAGAGCTCACAGAAAATAGTGATTTTTGCTCTGGGGCATGTTATTCGCCTCACTGATAGTAAATGTTTGTGCTATAACAGAATTTTGTTGAGGACTTGCCTTCACTGTAATGTTCCATCTAGTAAGAAAATTGTGGGAGGAGAGAACTATAGTGTTACCCACTTCACTTAATAGAAGGTACTTACGTGTATAAACAAACACAGATACAAATCAGGACATCTGTGAAGAGCTAAACAATACATGATTTGGCTCTTTTCAAAGCCATATTCTTATCTCAAAAATAGTGGCAGGACACTATGTCCCATACTAAATTTTGGATTATCCACAAATTATATGATTTAGCCCTTGATGACTCTTTTCTGACAACAATCCTAGTAGCAATTGCCTTATAAATTTTTAAACCCTAATTCAGTTTTGCATAACACTGAATTATTAAGCCAGAAATTATAGAAGAAATTAACACTGATAGAAATTATAGAAGAAATTAAGCCAGCACCCTTGATAACAATGTTCTCTTTAAAGAGAACATATTCTCTTTAAAGCACAGACTATGAATCACCTTTTTTGAAGATTTTTTACATCATGTTCCTCTTACAGGCAGATTAACTTGACATTGATTCTCCTCATATCAGTGCTGACTTACAAGACTAATTAAAACAATATTTAAAGTTTTATTGAGTGTTCTCATTAGATTATCCACCCAGAGGCAAAGGCAGTAATGATCTACTTATTTTCCAGAGTGTGAGGTTGAAATGCTGTAAAGAGACTCAAAGTTGATTTAGAAATGGGGGCATAGAGGAGAGACCATGCCTACTACCATGTCCATGCCTACTTTTATTCCATTACAGGTGCTTGACTTTTGCTTATTAGTTTCAAAACTACAAAACTTGCCTTAGAATACTATGACATGATGTTTAAAAAGAGGGTTGTGTTGTTGTTTAGTCACTAAGCCGAGCCCGACTCTGTGAGCTCATGGACTGCGGCATGCCAGGCTTCCCGGTCTTTCATTATCTCCCGGAGTTTGCGCAAACTCATGTCCATTGAGTCTGTGACTCCATCCAACCATCTCATCCTCTGTCAACCCCTTCTCTTCCTGCTCTCAATCTTTCATCATGTTTTTTTTCCCAATGATTTGGCTCTTTGTATTGGGTAGGTAGCCAAAGTATTGGAGCTTCAGCTTCAGCATCAGTCCTTCCAATGAATATTCAGCATTGGTTTTCTTTAGGATTGGCTGGTTTGATACCCTTGCTGTCCAAGGGACTCTCAAAAGTCTTATACCTGTGGTGGATTCATGTTGATGTATGGCAAAACCAATACCATATTGTAAAGTAATTAACCTCCAATTAAAATAAATAAATTTTAAAAAATAAAATAAAGAGAAAAAAAAGTCTTCTTCAGCACCACAATTCAAAGGCATCAGTTCTTTGGTGTTCAGCCTTCTTTATGCTCCAACTCTCACATCCCTTCATGACTACTGGAAAAAGCATAATTTTGACTAGACAGACTTTTGTCAGCAAACTAACGTCTCTGCTTTTTAATATGCTGTCTATCTTTGTCATAACTTTCCTTCTAAGAAGCAAGCGTCTTTTGATTTCGTGGCTGTAGTCACTGTCTGCAGTGATTTTATGGCCCAAGAAAATAAAATCTGTCATTGTTTCCACTTTTTCCTCTATATTTGCCAGGAAGTGATAGGACTGGATGCCATGATCTTAGTTTCTTGAATGTTGAGTTTTAAGCCAGCTTTTTCACTCTCTTCTTTCACTTGCATCAAGAGGCTCTTTTGTTCCTCTTTGCTCTCTGCCATTAGAGTGGTATCATCTGTGTAGCTGAGATTGTCCATATTTCTTCCATCAATCTTGATTCTAATTTTGGATTCATCCAGCTAAGCATTTTACATGATGTACTCTGCATATAAGTTAAATAAGCAGAGTGAAAATATACAGCCTTGATGTACTCCTTTCCCAATTCTGAGCCAGTCTGTTGTTCCATGTCTGGTTCTAACTGTTGCATCTTGACCTGCATACTGGTTTCTCAGGAGGCGGGAAAGGTGGTCTGGTATTCCCATCTCTAAGAATTTCCCACAGTTTGTTGTGATCCACACAGTCAAAGGCTTTAGTGTAGTCAATGAAGCAGAAATAGATGTTTTTTTTTTCTGGAATTCTCTTGCTTTTTCTATGATCCAACAGATGTTGGAAATTTGATTCTCTGATTCCTCTGCCGTTTCTAAATCCAGCTTGTACATATGTAAGTTATCAGTTCATGTACTATTGAAGACTAGTTTGAAGGATTTTGAACGTTACCTTGCTAGCATGTGAAATGAGCACAATTGTCTGGTATTTTGAACATTGTTTGGAATTTCCCTTCTTTGGAATTAGGATGAAAACTTACCTTTTCTAGTCCTGTGGCCACTGCTGAGTTTTCCAAATTTGCTGACATATTGAGTGTAGCACTTTAACAGCATCATCTTTTAGGATTTGAAATAGCTCAGCTGGAATTCCATCAACTCCACTAGCTTTGTTTGTAGTAATGATTCCTAAGGCCCACTTGACTTCACACTCCAGCATGTCTGGCTCTAGGTGAGTGATCACACCATCATGGTTATCTGGGTCATTAAGACTTTTTTTGTATAGTTCTTCTATGTATTCTTGCCACCTCTTCTTAATCTCTTCTACTTCTGTTAGGTCCTTACCATTTCTGTCCTGTATTGGGCCCATGCTTGCATGAAGTTTTCCTTTGATATCTCCAATTTTCTTGAAGGGAGCTCTATTCTTTCCAATTCTATTGTTTTCCTCTATTATTTTGCATTGTTCACTTAAAAGGCTTTCTTATCTCTTCTTGCTGGAACAATTTTCTGGAACTTTGCATTCAAATGGGAGTATCTTTCCCTTTCTCCCTTGCCTTTTACTTTTCTTCTTTCCTCAGCTGCTCGTAAAGCTCAGACAACCGTTTTGCCTTTTCGCATTTCTTTTTCTTTGGGATGGTTTTGTACACGGCCTCCTGTACAATGTTATGAACCTCCATTCATAGTTCTTCAGGCACTCTGTCTGTCAGATGAAATCCCTTCTATTCATCACCTCCACTTTAATCATAGGGGATTTGATTTAGGTCATACCTGAATGGCCTAGTGGTTTTCCCTACTTTCTTTAAGCCTGAATTTTTCTGTTTTTGAGGGTTGTAGAAAAAAGACACTCAGCAAATTTTTGATGTAACAATCTGAAGTGCTATTTTAGAGCTGGCCCAAGATAAATTATGGACTAAAATTTGTCTGGGGGTGGCTTTACAACTTCCCTTTAAGTAGCCTGTAAGGGTGATGTGATAGATGCTCCATCATAATTGTGATTGATAGATGTCTATTAGTTGAGACCTATAAACTGACATCTGTGAAATACTATATTCACCTCAACACAAGGTCAGTTCAGTTCAGTTCAGTCGCTCAGTCGTTTCTGACTCTTTGTAACCCATGAGCTGAAGCACGCCAGGCTTCCCTGTCCATTAACAACTACCTGAGCTTGCTCAAACCCATGTCCACCAAGTCGGTGATGACATCCAACCATCTCATCCTCTGTCGTCCCCTTCTCCTCCTGCCCTCAATCTTTCCCAGCATCAGAGTCTTTTCCAATGAGTCAACTCTTCTTATGAGGTGGCCAAAGTACTGGAGTTTCAGCTTCAGCATCATTCCCTCCAAAGAAATCCCAAGGCTGATCTCCTTCAGAATGGACTGGTTGGATCTCCTTGCAGTCCAAGGGACTCTCAAGAGTCTTCTCCAACACCACAGTTCAAAAGCATCAATTCTTCACTGCTCAGACTTCTGTATGGTCCAGCTCTCACATCCATACATGACTACTGGAAAAACCATAGCTTTGACTAGACAGACCTTTGTTGGCAAAGTAATGTTTCTGCTTTTTAATATGCTGTCTAGATTGGTCATAACTTTCCTTTAAAGGAGCAAGCATCTTTTAATCTCATGGCTGCAGTCACTATCTGCAGTGATTTTGGAGCCCAAGAAAACAAAGTCTGTCACTGTTTATTATGTCACTGAAATACTATATTCAATTCAACACAAGATAATGATGGCTATTTCTGGTAATTGAGTAATTTAAGTGAGTTTCAAGCTTTCAGGCTTACTAACTCAATATCAAAAGTGAAAATGTCTTTCCATATTGACATCAGATTTGATGAATGCACTTAACAAACACTTAAAACACCATCGAATGACTATGTTTAAGGAATCTTGTTAAGGGCTAAAAGTATAAATGGTTGAAATCTAGCAGATTTATGACTAAACCTTAATGGAAAGCATAAGAAAAGAGAAGGATTTAATTCAAACAAGAACAAATACAGCCATTTGTTCAAAAACTGACCCTATTTTGAGTGTATATTTCTCCATTTCCCTGAACCTAACACGTAGGCTCTTTTCTTTGGCTGCTCAAGACAACTGCCTGTGAAGTGCCTGTTACAATGCTGATGGTCATCTCCTCTCCTCTTTCCAGAGCTACCTAATCAGGATTTCAGGAGTAGGAAGCAGGCTTCTATACATAGGAAAACTCTACAAATATTCATGGTATGTGTTGGGTGGGCAGCTACAAGTAATCATGGTATCCATTGGGTGGGTGATGAGAAACATGGGTTCAGCCAAGCAGCTGGGAAAGGAATCTTAATTTGCCCTTCCCTTCCCATCTTCAGAGGCTTCATTACTAAGCTCAGTTTAAGGATGGTGGAAGAGCTACTTGTCAAACCATCCTCCTCACTAGGAAGATCAGGCATGTCTCCCAAATCTCAGCCTCCCTTAAATGCTAATAATGATCATGGCAGTCAAGAAGAGCAGAAGACAAAAATTGGGACGACAGTACAAGTTGCCCAGAGAAATCTGATTAAAAGGCAAATACTACAATACGAGATCACAATTTGCTTTTGCTCTGTCTTAAAGTGACAATAGGATCTCCAGTTATTTCCATGGCAGTCGCCATAGGAGGCACTGTACTTTGTATGAAATCCTATATGAAATCTACATTTATGAAACTGACATTCAAATCTGTTATCCACAGTCTATCCCTAGCCTGGGAATTGGCTTTCTCAATTTATACTTTTTGAAATCCATTGATAGCTTGTGTCTTATTTGCTGTTATTTTAAACTTTTAAATGCTTCAAGTATTTACTTATTAACATATTGTATCATTGGAGTGAAACATACCTGGCCTAATTACTAATTCCCCTTGAAGTGAAGTGAAGTGAAGTTGCTCAGTTGTGTCGGACTCTTTGTGACCCCATGGACTGTAGCCTACCAGGTTCCACCATCCATGGGATTTTCTAGGTAAGAATACTGGAGTGGGTTGCCATTTCCTTCTCCAGGAGATCTTCCCAACCCAGGGATTGAACCTGGATCTCCCACTGGTAGGCATTGTAGGCAGACAGTTTACCGTCTGAGCCACCAGGGAAGATCAATTCCCCTTAAGACCAGAAATTTTCCTTTGAAAAGCTTCCAGGTCACAATGATCATCTTCCCTGCCCACTCTGCCCCTACCCCAGCTCTCTATGGCCTTCTTTTATTTTTCCATAAGATTAACACTTCCTGTGTCTTCAGTCCATTGGGTACAGTTTAGAATTTGTCATAAGAGTATGTGGTTCTGAATGCATGATAAATGCTGCTTTTGTGATTAATATTTTCAGGCATTTATTGTTTGTCTTCTCAAATATATGTTAAACTCCTTTTCTGCCAACTCCTGTTTCTACAAATTCAAGAAGAGACTATCTTTGCAAATTTTATTCATCAAAAAGCCTTAAGTTGAATTTTTCTTGCCCACTGATACCCAATTACCATTGGTTTTGCAAGTTAATAAGGAAAAAGGAATCACTTTTTAAAATTACTAATATTTTCAACTTTTTCCCAGGCATCAAAAGTTGCTGCATGAATCCTATCATTTCCAAGAAGCATTTTTTTTGGAAATGTACAGCAGACTTATTCTGTACCCATTTAAGATAAAATAAAATATCCCAATATTGCACTACATTTTTGGTGTGTTTTCATAAATCATCGGAACACTTAGCTTTAAAGAGATCTCTAAAATCCTTAGTGAGATATTCTGAAAAGTGCTTTTGCAAGAAGACGATTCATTATGGACTCCATGACTTTGTACTTTGTGTGGTTAATAACAAGCAATGCAGCATGAATCAAGTACTCGATGGATATGATGCTTCTTTTCCTTGGGATTTTTTCAAAGGTATTTTATTGCCTTATGTGGAGTCTCTATCTGAAAGTTTACCTTTAAAAAAAAAAAAAGGGTCACATAATTGTATATATCTGAAAAGGATTTTCTGTACCCAGTTAGTTGCTGACTCAAGCATTTTACTTTGATTCCTAAAGTATTCACTTATTTGTTAAGTACTCTAACCTAATGTGTTACAGACATTAACAAAATCAAGTTCAGAAAGTGAATGGAGGATGGGAGGACTCCATCTCAGGAGCAGCAGGGCCTTTTATTACTTATCTAATCATATCTGTTTTATTTTTCTTGCTCCTCCTTTACAGACTGACTTTTTATGTCTACTGTAGACAGGTTTGCTTTAGTGCTTTTCAATTCTGCCATTTAATAAAATGGATTAGAACCTGCATCCTAAGTTTCTGAAGAGGGCATCTGTTTGGCTCAATGTCATCTTAGTTGTTCTCAGGTCCAACGACCAATGGCCATCGCTCAGGAAATATCCAGGAGTTGGGCTTTGGTAAAGGAATAAACCTGTGGCCAGAGCTGATCCAGATCTTTGCTTAAAACCCCTCAACCCCTGTGTCTTTACAGGGGTGTCCTTGCTCAAAACCTGCCAACTCCCCTCCACCTTTAGCAGGAGTTAATGTAAATCTTTAAGTTAAAGGGTTCAGAGATAAGAAAGCAAGCTACAAGCAACAGCAACAACAAAAAACCCAAATAGGACCAGCTAGAACCAAGATGGCAATGAATCTCCAAAAGACTCTGTCTTATTATATTTACATTAATTTTACTACATTCACATATTAAATAAGATACCTACCGGAGGCTATGACCATTAAGGCATTAAGGACCATAAAAGGATAAAAAGCAGTAGCACCCCACTCTCTCAAAAAAGCCCTCTCCTTCCTCATGTAGGCTAATGCATATGCCTCCCCATCACTAGTCTCATTCACCTTTGTCATTACTTTTAAATCACTCTCCCCAGTGGGCGAGAAACTGATCGGTGAGCTTAGTCCTGAGTCTGTATTCTTCAGCCACTGAATAAAGCTTATGCTGTGTTGATCTCTTCTTCAGTTTTGTTATTCATCTAGTTGGACCCAAACAGAAAAAGAACCCTACCCTGCTGAGGCACAGAGCCTCACCCAGTCTGGGGCCTGAGCAGGGTCCATACAACTTAATTCAGTAACAGACCCATTGAAAAGAAACAGGCAGGACAGGCAAATTGACCGATATAAACAACTTATCTAGTGAAGATAACAGATAAGGTGTGTGTGATGTGGACAAAGGGCAAACTAGGAAGGCAATCATCATGTGCAAAACAGCTAGGAATAGTAATGATAAAAATGACAGTAATAAATAACAAAAGAGAATTATCTAATTAACTTCTACCATGATAATTTACATAAGAATAAAGTCAATTACTTCCTATGTTAGTTGGCTCTAGAATTTAGAAGTCTAGTGAATATATAATTGTGTTTATTTACATTTCAGCTCTGAGTTAGTATTTTGGGTATGGGGAGAGTGATGTGTGTATGGAAAAATACATAACTGGCCTCTGCTTGCCAAACACTTTAGTTTAATTGGGGAAATAAAAGTTACCAGTGTGAAACAAGTATAGCAAACACAAGTTATATCATCCATGTTATATATTATCCACAGTAGAACTTATATGAACTATAAGATCTATATGAGAATAAAAAGGATAATGAGACTTTCACTAAAGGAAAGCCGGATAATTCAGACCGATACTCACTCAGATGACATCTAGAAAAGAACAAAATTAAAAGAAAAAACTTGTTGGCATTATAGAAGTAAGAAGATATTGAAGAATATCCAGGCCAAGGTTCAGGAGAAGATAGAAAGGCCGAGACATGAGCATGTGGAACTACCTTGCTGGGGGCTTCTGTTGGTTCCTCAAGAGCCTGTTCAGTCACCAAGCAGAACTCTCGTCAGCCTTATGTGGCTTAGAGGACCGAAGATAAATCAGTACCCATAAATAAGAGCTCTGGTACAATCCTGTGCTTGGGACCCAAAATAGCTTAACCATAGAAGTAAGGATGAACTAAAAGTAAACTCTCCCCTACCAGGACTATGGCCCAATGTCAAGATATCAAGTTTGATAAGATTCTGAAATTAGATTAAAGTAAGATCAGACTCTCCAAGAGTCAGATACGACTGGGTGACTGAACAACACCAATATCAGACTAGTGACTATGGAGCCACAGATACACATGGCAGAAGTAAATATTTCTGAGAGAAAGATGACATTATCTAGGCCTCCAATTATTTCTACAAGCAATGAATGTTTCAAATAGTGTCCGGAATGCAATCAAAGATAACCAGGCAATGATAATACAATCAATGATAACATAGAGACAGAAAAATATGCATATGAACCAGCAGAAATAATACAGTTAATGAGACCCATGGAAACTGGTCCATATATCTGAACTAATAGATATACTTTCAGTTCAGTTCAGTCGCTCAGTCATGTCCGACTCTTTGTGACCCCATGAATTGCAGCACGCCAGGCCTCCCTGTCCATCATCAACTCCTGGAGTTTACCCAAACTCATGTCCATCGAGTCGGTGATGCCATCCAACCATCTCATCCTCTGTCATCCCCTTCTCCTCCTGCCCCCAGTACCTCCCAGCATCAGGGTCTTTTCCAATGAGGCAACTCTTCCCATGAGGTGGCCAAAGTATTGGAGTTTCAGCTTTAGCATCAGTCCTTCCAATGAACACCCAGGACTGATCTCCTTTAGGGTGGACTGGTTGGATCTCCTTGCAGTCCAAGGGACTCTCAAGAATCTTCTCCAACACCACAGTTCAAAACCACCAATTCTTCGGCGCTCAGCTTTCTTCACAGTCCAACTCTCCCATCCATACATGACCACTGGAAAAACCATAGCCTTTAGACCTTTGTTGGCAAAGTAATGTCTCTGCTTTTCAATATGCTATCTAGATTGGTCATAACTTTCCCTCCAAGGAAAGTTGGAAGGATTTCATGGCTGAAATCACCATTTGCAGTGATTTTGGAGCCCCCCCAAAATAAAGTCTGACACTGTTCCCACTGTTTCCCCATCTATTTCCCATGAAGTGATGGGACCAGATGCCATGATCTTTGTTTTCTGAATGTTGAGCTTTAAGCCAACTTTTTCACTCTCCTCTTCCACTTTCATCAAGAGGCTTTTTAGTTCCTCTTCCCTTTCTTCCATAAAGGTGGTGTCATCTGCATATCTGAGATTATTGATATTTCTCCCAGCAATCTTGATTTCAGCTTGTGCTTCTTCCAGCCCAGCATTTCTCATGATGGACTCTGCATAGAAGTTAAATAAGCAGGGTGACAATATATAGCCTTGATGTACTCCGTTTCCTATTTGGAACCAGTCTGTTGTTTCATGTCCAGTTCTAACTGTTGCTTCCTGACCTGCATATAGGTTTCACACCGAGGCAGGTCAGGTGGTCTGTATTCCCATCTCTTTAAGAATTTTCCACAGTTTATTGTGATCCACACAGTCAAAGGCTCTGGCATAGTCAATAAAGCAGAACTAGATGTTTTTCTAAAGAGATCTATTTTACATAGACTTTAATATAGCTATGTTGTGCATGTATGCCAAGTCACTTCAGTCATGTACAACTCTTTGCGACCCTATGGACCATAGCCCACCAGTCTGCTCTGTCCATGGGATTCTCCAGGCAGGAATGCTGGAGTGGGTTCCTGTTTCCTTCTCCAAGGAATCTTCCCAACCCAGGGATTGCAACTGCATCTCTTATAGCTCCAGAATTGGCAGGCAGATTCTTTACCACCAGGAAGCCCAGTTATGTTGGTTATGTTCAATGGGATAGTAACATGATTGAGAATTTCAACAGAAAACTGAAAAGAAAAAATTCATAGCATATATGAAATAGAACAAAATAAAAATATTAGTGCTAAAAATTCTAACAGTTAAAATTGAGAACCCAGTGGATGAGTATAACAACAAATTAGGCACAGCTGGGGAAAAAAGAATCGGTTAACTGGAGAGGTATGTCAAAAGAAATTACAAAGAGAAAGAGCACAGACGAATGACTGTAATGCACCTAAGAAAAGTATGGATAATACAGTGAAAGAGCAAACATTTAACTCCTTTTACAGGTGAAAAGGAGAGAATGTGGAAGAAACAATTTTTAAAAAGATAATAACTGAGTTTCCTAAAACTAATAAAAGAAATCATCCACATATTTAAGACATTCAAGCATGAAAAATGCTACATAGGCCACATCTATATATATATCATAACAAAGCTTCAGGAAACCAAGTATAAAACCTTAAAAGTAGTCAGAGAAAGGCAGATGTTATTTTCAAGTGAGTAATGATTAGAATAAGAGATAACTCCTTATCAGAAAAAAATATAGTGACATCGCCAAGGGACTGAAAGAAATATTGGATTTCTATGCTAGTGAAACTATCATTCAGAATGGTTCTGGAGTGATCCATAGGTCAGAACCTGCCTCACTGGTTATCCTTAAGAGAAACTTCTTAAAGAGAAAAGGCAGCAATGTTTAATTTTGAAGCTTATGTAGCTTGTTGTTAAAATGTATCCCTCCTCACTCTCTTACCTCTACCTCCACAAGAAATAGAAGGAATTGATCAAAGCAGTCAAGACTGGCTGGCATGTCTCATTCTTCCAAATACATGTTTAATTGTACAATCTTGAGCTACAGTTACTAAGCCGGTACTAACCCAGTCCTCAGTCAGCCACAGCTGGGGAGCTGGTTGGCTGTGAGAAGTGGGCAGGAGAAGCCCTGAAAAAGTTTGCTGAATTCTGTACTGACAGCCCAGGTTGGTCAGGACTGATCTCTTACACAAATAACAAGTGTCTTAAAGCTCAGAAACAAGAGTATATAGCATTGTCTTTAACAATTAAAAATGGAAGTATAAAAATGATTACTTGAAAGTGTTACCAGTTTTAGAAGAGGACATATACATATCAGCGTTTAAGTTTATAATGTTTTCTTTGTGAATTCACCAAAACAATACTGGTTTTTAAACCACAGTTTATGTGGCTCAAGCAGAAATATAAATTTTCAGTGTTGCAATATGCTTGTCTAAAAACAGCCCTATAGACCATTTGCAAAGGAATAATGGTTATAACTGGGCTTATATTACTTTCTCCTCTCAGAAACCTCAGTTTTCAAAATAAAATACTATAATCATTACAGTGAAAACATAAAGAAAAAATATAAACACTTACTTAACCTATAATTTTCTACCATCTTTCTGATTAATTTCTCCCTTTCTAAAATTGGGTTGATGTGATCATTTTTAACATGTATAATATCATATAAGAAACAAATCACCAGTCCAGGTTCGATACAGGATCCTTGGGGCTCGTGCACTGGGATGACCCAGAGGGATGGTATGGGGAGGGAGGAGGGAGGGGGGTTCAGGATGGGGAACACGAGTATGCCCATGGTGGATTCATGTTGATGTGTGGCAGAACCAATACAATATTGTAAAGTAATTAGCCTCCAATTAAAATAAATAAATTTAAATTTTAAAAAAAAATAATAAAGGGATATGATGGGAAGTCCTTTGGAAGAAAACCATGATTGCTTAATAGAAGTTTATAGATGTTGAATACTAAATCATAGGTGATACAACAAGTATAACTTTTCAGAAATATTTCAAAGTAATTTTGATCTAACACACTTTCAGGTGAATTAATTCAAAAGTTTTCACATAAAAAGGCATACAGTTGGGTTAATCATGTAAAAATTGATTGCATTTTTAAATTTGTTAAACATTCTAAGTAGATACACTTCACTGAATTCTGCATAACAAGAGAAAGTACCTGTTGTCTAAGAAATATTTATATATATAAGGTAAGAGGAGGGATTTTCCCAGGTGATCCACTGACTCCATGCTCCCAATGCAGGAGGCCCAGGTTTGATCCCTGATGAGGGAACTAGATCCCACGTGCCTCAGCTACAAGATCCTGCATACCACAACTAAGACCCTGAACAGCCAAATAAATAAATATTTAAAAATAAATAAATAAAAGCTAAGAGCACAAACTGGCTAACAGTGCACAGAATGCACTATTTCAGTGAGTGCTACATTTTTGTAAGGAATACTAGGATTTAAAATAATAATAACTGGGTATTAATTGAACTCCCTCAGGAAATATTTACTGAAATATATAATGGTTTCTAAAAGATAACACAAAAGTTTGGTATACTTGCTAAAGAGAACCAATTGAAAATTTCATTCCCAAACTATTGAACTATATACCTCTCGATCATCTGACAAAATCATAATCACTTTAAGAAAACTGAATTAGACACTTTGAAATAGACACGGACTTCCTTCTGCAGGGTTATCAATGACAGGGACAGTGTTAGACAGAGATTGCAGAAAAGCTCTCATCAACTAAAACATATCGAAGTTTAAAATTCCAGCACTGACATACTTTAACGATGACAGCAATAGAAACCCTCCTCCAGTTGTACAATAAAAAGATAGGCTCTTTCAGCACGATAACCACTGAAAAGATTAAGTAATGAAACAGGACACATTTCTGTCACTTCTACATCTGCCTGCTGAGCAAGTACATAAAGAGAGAAAGAAGCCGTCAGTTTAAGAAGCATTTTCCAATCTGGAAGCTTTTAGGAAAATTACAGGGCATTGAAGAATTACAGCTCACATTAGAACTGACTGGTGTCACAGTCAAAAGAGGAAAGCTTTCTTGTCCTTTTGCAATAGGGATTTGTCTTCCATGAGCAAATATAATCACCTTCTGCAGTCACAAAACTAGAGCTAATAGGAAGAAATCATCCACTGAGGTAAAGCCTTCATGGGCTCTTGATTTAGTACTAAATCTTCATAAATGCCAGGCAGCTTTGACCATGTTGTCAACATCTGTACAAGAAATAATACTTCTGGACCAAGGTTTCTCCATGGTTCTAGCCTAGAAAGATGCTTGGCTGCTATTGATACTGATAGTGACTCTGATTCCAAATAAAGGATGATTTTTTAAATCCAGAGCAGCATCATTAGGGTGATCATGTTAAACAGGACAATAGCTGCCTCTTCTCTTGGAATCACTAATCACAGTTCTTGCCACTGCTTACTTCTGAATTTTAACTCAGAGCTAACAGAGAATAAGCCTATCACTATGCTATTCAGCAAAGGAAGCAGAAGCAATGGGTGATCTAATGTTTTTCAGCTCAATTCAGTTCAGTTCAGTCGCTCAGTCGTGTCCGACTCTTTGGGACCCCATGAATCGCAGCACGCCAGGCCTCCCCTGTCCATCACCAACTCCCGGAGTTCACTCAGACTCGCGGCCATCGAGTCAGTGATGCCATCCAGCCATCTCATCCTCTGCCGTCCCCTTCTCCTCCTGCCCCCAATCCCTCCCAGCACCAGAGTCTTTTCCAATGAGTCAACTCTTGGAATACCAGCAAAGGAAGCAGAAGCAATGGGTGATCTAATGTTTTTAACAATATCTAAATCAATTGGTTACTTAGAGTATAAGATGTTTTAGGAGCAAAATCATTCAAAAAGGCTTGAGGATATCTGACAAAGCTAGATAAGATGGATTTGTACCTAATAAACACATTTAAGAAAACTGAATGCTACTTGTTTCTTAAAATAATAAAAATGGTGGAGCACTTAGCAAGTTGCCTAATTTTACTTAGTCTAAATATTATGAAACTAAGTATATAAACCTACAGGGATTCATGGACCACAAAACTGAATTCTCTATTCCTTTGGTAAAGGAAGAGAAATAAACCATACAAAGGTCAAAGTCACAATTAAAACAGGCCGAAAAGCTCTATAAAATATATCTTGAATGATTAAGTTAAATTTCATTCAGTATTTAGAAATACACTTATCATTCTGAAGATATTCTCCCAAAGGATAAAAACATTTAAAACAATACGAATAAAGTATACTGCTTGATAGAAAACAGTTAAATGATAGCAACTAAAAAATCTGTTTCGGGATGTTTTAGCCTGACTCATTTTGTTTTCGTTGTTTTAATATTGGCAAGGCAGAAGTGTTATACACACAGGGAGTATTGCATAAAGAGCAGCGTGGTTCTGCCTCACCAGGAAACAGAATTTCATTAAGATGAAGCAATTCAAGGGACCTTAATAAAGGAACTATTTACAGAGAGGGGACAGAGTTAATGAAAACACTGAAATGTTGAAGTTCCCAGGGACAGAAGAGCAGAAAAGAAAGCAAAGAGTAAACAATGTTATCAGAGCTAGATTATGGAGGAGAGGTTACTCAACAGAAGCTGTTGTCTTTTTTTTTTTTTTCAGTTGAAGGATAATTGCTTTACAGAATTTTGTTTTCTGTCAAACACCAACATGAATCGAAGCTGTAGTCTTGAGTGCCCAGAGCCACGACCAGAACACAGAAGCAAAGCAGAGAAGAAGTGGTGAAGAAATTCCTCTCTCTCTTCTTTCCTTCTCATTTCAGTGTCCTGTTTGTAGCTTTCCTTGGCTGCACTCAACAAGTTTATCCAGCTGACAAGAGAATCTGCCCTGAGCCCTAAGTGTCAGGCTTGCAGGGCAACAAATGAAGAACAGAGGATGGAGAATGAAGATGAAGGGAGCAAATGTGGAATAGCCCATATACAATGTATATCCATTGGTTGTTAACCGCCACATAACTAGCTGTGAACTAATGAGGAGACGCTTTTGCTGGTATGTAGGAATTTCAACTATTCCTTCCTTTAATATTTTATTAAAGGCTGCAAGTTATTGAACTCCTCCCATACTGTTAAATTGTTTCCAATTTTTTACCGTTACAAACAATATTGCAATAAATATTCACTGCTGAGAGGTAACAGAGTTATAGAAAAGTTGTTTTTACTGCTATGTATAATAAAATGGATCAACAACCAGGCCCTACTGTATAGCACAGGCAACTATATTCAATATCTTGTGATAAACCATATGGAAAAGAATCTGAAAAAGAATGTATGTATATGTCTAACTGAATCATTTTGCTGTACAGTAGAAATTAACACGATATTGTTAATCAACTAAACTAAAATTAAAAAATTTTTTAGGAAAAATTCTTTTTAAAATAAGTTTAACTAGAGTATAATATACTTACAATAAAAACATCACATTTTAAGTGTACAGCTTGGTGACATTTAACGACTGACACCCTTGTAAACACCATACCAATCAAGATATAGGATGTTTACATCCCCCCAAAAGAATGCTTCCTTATGTCCCTTTGAAGTCATTCTCCCCCACCAATTACTCACTCTAGGCAATAGCTGATCTCTGTGTGTGTGTATTTCTAATAAACTAGACTTGCCTATTCTAGAAGTTTATAAAAAGGCATGCATGCCCAACTGTCTACGAAATGCAGTGTTCTGTTGCATAAGATTTTTCTTATTGCTGAGAAGTGTTCCATCACAGGAATGAACCATAATTTGTTCATCCAGTTACCTGTCAAAGTTTCCAGCTGAATGAAGATGCTATAAATATTTAGGTTTAAAAGTATTTAGGTTAAAATATAGGCATATATTTGTATTTCTCATTGATCAGAACCTAGGAGAGGAATGACTAAGTTATCTGACGAGAATATACTCCATAAAAATGGCCCAGATGTTTTCAAAAATGCTGTACCATTTTACACACCCACCAGGGACATGTGATAGTTTCAGTGACTTTATATCCCACCAATATCTAGTCTTGCCAGTATTTTCAATCTAGCTGTTCTAGTAGATAGGTGGTGTTGTGTAGTCACTAAGTCATATTGACCCCATGGACTGTAATTTTCGCGACCCCATAGACTGTTGCCCACCAGGCTCCTCTGTCCATGGGATTTCTCAGGCAAGAACACTGGAGTGAGCTGCCATTTCTTTCTCCAAGTGATCTTCCTGACCAAGGGATCAAACCTGCATCTCCTGCTTGGCAGGCGGATTCCTTACCACTGAAGCAGTGGGTATGGAGTGGCTCAGTCCAGTTCAGTTCAGTCGCTCAGTCATATCTGATTCTGTGACCCCATGGACTGCAGCACACCAGGCCTCCCTGTCCATCACCAACTCTGGGAGCTTGCTCAAACTCACATCCATCGAGTCGGTGATGCCATCCAGCCATCTCATCCTCTGTCATCCCCTTCTCCTCCTGCCCTCAATCTTTCCCAGCATCAGGGTCTTTTCAAATGAGTCAGTTCTTCACATCATGTAGCCAAAGTATTGGAGCTTCAGCTTCAACATCAATCCTTCCAATGAATAATCAGGATTGATTTCCTTTAGAATGGACTGGTTTGATTTCCTTGCAGTCCAAGGGACTCTCAAGAGTCTTCTCCAACACCACAGTTCAAAACCTTTTAGGTTGATTTTCCAAGACATCTGATGTATGTTACATACATGAGAAATACACATAGGGTCTTCTGACTAACTGGACAGTTTCAAATGGGCAAAGCTGCTCATCTAGGTTGTTTATATTATAATATGCTTGTCTATGGTTTGACTACAAAACCATAGCTTTGACTAGATGGACTTTTGTTGGCAAGGAGCAAGCATGTTTTAATTTCATGGCTGCAGTCACCATCTGCAGTGATTCTCTGACTACTTTGGGATGCTATGAGTGTACAGTTGACTCATTGTCTGATGCTGCAGTCTGGATGGCATTTTGATGGACATGAGTTCTCCCAATTCATATCAGACCTGATGAACTGACTTATGTCTTCCAGTTCACAAAACAAGTATGTATCCCTGATTATTATCTTAACTAATTGGTGTACATTATAGTCATCTGTTTCATAATAGCTTTCTGGTTCCCTGACTCGGTATTTTCTCTGTCATTCTTACATTTTGGTTATTGTCCACATATAGATGTCTTAATTGGTTAACATAAAGTTTCTGTTTTAAAAAATTATTTTGGCTATTCTCAGTCATTTTCATTCCTATGCAAGTTTTGACATTACCTTGTTAATTGTTAAAAAAAATCCCTCTGCTAAAATTTTGATTGGGATGACACTGCATCTGTAGATAAATTTGGGAAGGATATAAATCTTAATATTACTTGGTCTTCCAATACATGAATACTCTATATCTTCCTAATGATTTAAATAATCTTTAATTTCTTTCAGTGATGTTTTATAGTTTTCAAAGTACAGGTCTTTTACAGATCTTGGTTAAATTTATTTGAAAATATTTTATGGTTATTTTGATACTATAACAAATTGTATTATTTTAAAGTCTTCATATTCCAATTTTTGTTATATCCATATAAAAATACAGATGAAACTTCACAAACTGAATCTTGTATCCTACAATTCGTTTACTACTGTCTCAAATTCATTTATTATTTTAACAGTTTTTTAGTGTCCTCTGGATTTTCTGTTTAGGCATTTATGCTCTCTCTGAATAAAAATAGTTTTATTTCTTCTTTTCCAATTTGTATATATTTCATTTATTTCTCTTGACCTATTGTAGTGGCTAGAATTGCCAGTAAAATATTTTTAAAAATAATGAGAAAGGGCATCCTCTCATGGTTCTTGATCTTAAGGAGAAAGAATTCAGAGTGTCACCATTAAACATTAAGCTAGCTACAGAATTTTCATCAATATCCTTTTATCAAGCTTCCCTGATTGTTTAGTGGTAACGAATTTGCCTTTCAATGCAGGAAACAGAGCTTGGATACCCAGTCCAGGAAGATCCCACATGCTGTGGAGCAACTAAGCCTGTATGCCACAACTATTGAACCTGAGCTCTACAGCCCATGCTCCACAACAAGAGAAGCCACAGCAATGGAAACCTCATGCATTGCAACTAGAGAGTAGCCCCCACTTGCCACAACTAGAGAAAAAGCCCATGCAGCAACCAAGACCCAGCAGAGTCAAACATAAATGAATTAGTTTCCAAAAATTAAAAAAATACTTTATAAAAATATATTTTATCAACATCTATATAAAATAAAATATTATATGATATATAATATAATGAGGTATTACTAATATAATTACTATTATAATAAAATATTATTAATAAAATGAAATATTACTCAGCCATAAAAAAGAATTAAATTATGCCATTTTCAATAATGTGGATGAACCTAGAGGGTATTCTGCTTGGCGAATTAAGTTAGAGAAAGACAAATACTGCATATTATCACTTATTTATGAAATCTAGCAAATAAAACAAATGAATGAGTATTAAAAAAAAAAAACAGAATGAGAGACACAGACAGAGACTAATCAGTGGTTACCAATGAGAAGAGGGAAAATTTGAGGGGAAAGATAGGGGTATGGGATTAAGATATACAAATTGCTATGTATAAAATAAGCAGTGAGGATATATTGTACAGCACAAGGAAACATGGTCAGTATTTTGTGCTAATATTAAATGGAATATAATCTATAAAAATTCTGATTCACTGTGTTATACACCTGGCACATAACATTGTAAATCAATTAACTTCAATTAACAAATACAAACTAACACTGCATGGGGATATCTTTTTCTCCTTTATCAGATTGATTAAAATCTAAATTTGATAAATATCTGTTAGCAATGCTATGGAGGAAAGGCACTCATGAATTTCTCATTGAGATTGTAAATTAATAGAACTATAATAGAATAGAATTTAACTACATGTACCAAATTATATACCTTTACCTTCCAAGAAACACCACTTCCATGAATTTATCCTAAAGATTCATGACAAAAAAAAAAAAAAAACAACCCAAAAGGTGTACACAAAAATACAAAAATATCTAAGATTATTTATTCTCTGTGACTATATTTTTAACAAAGTAAGGCTTGAAAGCAACCCGAATGTCTATTCAGTGGAACTGACTAAATGAACTTGGTACATGCACCAAGTAAAATGCTGCTGCTGCTGCTGCTGCTAAGTCACTTCAGTCATGTCCGACTCTGTGCGACCCCATAGACGGCAGCCCACCAGGCTCCCCCGTCCCTGGGATCCTCCAGGCAAGAACACTGGAGTGGGTTGCCATTTCCTTCTCCAGTGCATGAAAGTGAAAAGTGAAAGTGAAGTCGCTCAGTTGTGTCCAACTCTTAGCGACCCCATGGACTGCAGCCTACCAGGCTCCTCTGTCCATGGGATTTTCCAGGCAAGAGTACTGGAGTGGGGGTGCCATTGCCTTCTACAAGCAAAATGCTATTGGGTTGTAAAATAAATAGAGAATATGTCTATGTATGTCCTTGGAGTAATTTCCGGAAAGTATGTCTGAGTAAAAAAGTAAAATGGAGAAAAGTACGTAGTAGGATATTGTACTACTATTTATGAAAAAAAGGAAGAACACATGAATTTGCTTATACATGTATTTTTAGCTGAAATGTAATAAAATAAAAATAAATAGCTAATTCTAGTAGGAAAGATGTAATATGGTAGAAAAGATAGGGTAGATGCCACATTTTCCCAGGAGTCAGACTTTCTACCCTATGTGCACATTTTTATTCCACCAACACTGTGGGTTCAAAAAAGAAGACGGTACTTGAGATGCAATTCTTAAAGTAGGCATCATCGCATAGGAGGGGAAGGTCACGTATTCTAGGGTTGACACCAGGGTTGGGATGGTGGCTTTTCCTTTATTGACCAGTGGGACTTTGGGCAAATTACTTCTCTAAGATTCACATTTCTCATGTATAAGATGGAGATAAAATTAGTACCTATCACAGTAGATTGTGCAAAGAATTAAATAAAACTGAAGTGACTTCACAAAGCAACACTTACCAACGGGAATATCAATGTCCAAAGTCATGATCAGTTTGAGGTGCAGCTAGAAATATAGGACGAAAAATGTGAATGATTTAATTCAAATTTTTAAAGTAGATTTAAGATTTTCTCTGTAAAAAATATCACTGTTGTAGCTAGTTGCTTTCTTGAGCAGAAGGGAAAGCAGCTATAGCCCATCGAGAATGTGAGTCAGTTGTCAGAAGTACGTCACATGCATGCAAATTTACATGCATACTGACGTTTATCAGAGAAAATTGTTGAGAATGGTTGGTATACAGGCTAGAACTCAATGGTAAAGAAAATATGAATGCTGAACACTGGCTAGCAATCAGAACGGTTGTCATAAAAACAATTAAAACATATTAAGGAGTTGTTTTATAATTAGAAAACTGGCTTTCAGAGTGACCTAAAAATGTCTCAAGTTTTCTCTCCCTTCTCTCCCTCTCTGATGTTCCTCTTCCAAGAAACAGAAAAAAAAAATAAATAAGAAAGGAAGTTGAGTCAGAGATTCTTTAAAGACTTTCTCAGTTCTGACATCTTATGAGTTAACAATGCAATAACCCCAAACTTTTAAATCCCCACCTAGCACAGTCTTCAGTGACAGAGGAGCAGGCATTCCCTACAGATGCAGCAATTTGCTTGTCCTGTGGAAGTGAGGCTGTGTGATTTGCCATCTGGAGTGAAATCCTATGAGTTCAGGTGTTACATAAATCTTCTCTGTGTAGAATTGTCATTTATGTTCCCGAGGTGTGTCATTACTTTTTCTTGGCATTTCAATTTGAGATCATTGTGGTTTTGTTGTGTTTATCCCTAAACAGAAGAGTCAAACCAGTTACCTCTTCTCAGTTTCACATAATACAAATAGAAGTGCTTCACATAAGCACTTAATGTTCTTACTGAAAAAGAAATATCCAAAAAACAAACAAAAATGAATTTCTGAATGGTGGCATTCCACATTATCAACTATCAACTTTGTTTTAGAATAAAAGGATGGGAGAGATTAATGCATTTTTAATGTAGCTTCATTAAAATTTTTTATACTTATATTAGTCAGCCAAATTTCATTTCCATTTAATACTGGTTCAGATTACATATCTTGGGCTCTAAAATCAGTGCAGATGGTGACTGCAGCCATGAAATTAAAAGACGCTTGCTCCTTGGAAGAATAGCTATGACCAACCTAGACAGCATATTAAAAAGCAGAGACATTACTTTGCAGACAAAGGTCTGTATAGTCAAAGCTATGGTTTTTCCAGTGGTCATGTGTAGATGTGAGAGTTGGACAATAAAGAAGGTTGAGAGCTGAAGAACTGATGTTTTTGAACTATTGTAGTGGAGAAGACGCTTGAGAGATCCTTGGACAGAAAGGAGATCAAACCAGTCCATCCTAAAGGAAGTCAACCCTGAATATTCATTGTAAGGACTGGTGCTGAAGCTAGAGCTCCAGGACTTTGGCCAATTGATGTGAAGAGCTGGAAAAGACCCTGATGCTGGAATAGACTGAGGGCAAGAGGAAAAGGGGGCAACAGAGTATGAGATGGTTGGATGGCATCACTGACGCAATGGACATGAGCTTGAGCAGACTCAGGGAGACAGTGAAGGACAGGGAAGCCTGGCATGCTGCAGTCCATGGGGTCACAAAGACTTGGACACAACTTAGTGACTGAACAAGACCAACAACAGATTACATACAAACATGGTGTTGGATTCTGCTAAGCACTCAATGACAAAGACATTTTTCCTTTAAACTCCAAGATAGTGTTTCCAAAAACAAATGTATAGGCCAAAATGCTCCAGAGGAAATCAGCTGTGTAATATTCTATATAGCTCAGTCACTCTTTATAACTGGGTTTAATAGTCTCTATGCTGATTTTCAAATGATTAGGATATTCTGTCCTCTATAGAGGAGACAACAATCAACTTACAATGGGAATCAGTCAAAACAATCCTCACTGGTCCAGATGCTGGGGAGAGCCTCAGGGACCTCTGCACACAGGCAGAAGAAGTCTGAAAAGTTTTCTCCACTGATGAGGGGTCTCAATCCACTCCAGTCACCCCAAATTTGATGACTCTTCATGCCTTCAATATGATTCCATTTAACCTAGACTTCTAGTTTGCAAGTAAGTCACTGAAAAGGTAGTTATATTATAACTTTTCCCATCTCATTCTCCTTGTAGCACCTGCTTCAATTTTACAAAGCAAACCTAACCATGGTTCATATTGCCTCATTTTAGTGACTTATGATGTCACTAAAAAGGCACAGTTCATAGATCAACCATATTAAATGAAATTATTTACATTTCCATTGACAAAGCAAATATTATACTTTCATAATCCACCAAGAACCCCTCTGCTCCAGCTGAAGGTGCTATTCCATTAGTGCTTAAAATACAAAGATTTTTGTGGGAAATTATTCTCTCTTCCCTGCCAACATTCTCTATACTCAATCTCATCAGTAATCCTTACTGGCAGAGTTGGTTATTCTTTCCACAATATATATAATATTTTTCTTGTGATGATAAAATGGTATATGCTTATTGTAGGATCTTTGGAAAATGGAGAAAAAAGAAGAGAAAATAATAAAAAGTGCTTATAATCCCTCTGCCCAAAGATGACAAATGTTTACATTTGGTATATTTCTTACTTTAATTGCCTATCATTTCACATGGTTTAAAATAAATTCTTTAGAGCAATCATGGTTTCTAAAGCCTCCCTTGTCAGCTCTTGAATTTATATCCTGAAAGTTGAAAGTGTTAGGTCGCTCAGTCACATCTGACACTACGATCCCATGGACTGTAGCCTGCCAGGCTCCTCTGTGCACGGAATTCTCCAGGCAAGAATACTGGAATGGGTAGACATTCCCCTTTCCAGGGGATCTTCCTAACCCAGGGATCGAACCCTGGTCTCCCACATTGCAGGCAGATTCTTTAGCATCTGAGCCACTAGGGAAGGCCCATTTATATCCTGAAATAAATACATTATCCTTGGCTGAAGTAGACTCAGGAGTTGAAGCTTCAAGAGTGAGGGGGAGAGAGAGAGAAAACAGAATCTGTTTCAGTTGTGAAATTATGACAGTAAGGAAGTAAATGGCCCCCTTCAAGGTTACTCCTGAAAGCCTCTACTCCCATGACACTATCATTGCCTTAGTCTGCTCTTTTGCCCTGAGAGTTCAACTATTAACACCGTTTCAAGTCCTTTTTTATTTTGCATTTGGATAAAATACCACCTCTCATTCTACTGTGTGGTACCCAGGATAATCCCTATAACTTTCCCTGATTCTGAGCCCTCTGGGCATCCTTTCCTTGCTACTCAAATCTCCTCCTACACTGCTGACTAGCTATGTCAGCCTTGGGCAGCCCAGGAGACAGGAATAAAGTGGTCTGATGCTTGTTCAAAGAGTAATTGAATACAAAATATGCTCAAGAGGGAGACTAATCTTATCGATTAAAAAATCTACAGATTTTTTTCAAATGTAACTTTAACACAGTTATATAATACACAGCATAATACAACCTATGAGGTTCTGCTAAAACCACTTTAATAAACAAAATAATGTATATTTGGGAATAGTAATAGTTATATAGTAATAGCAGTTATATCAGTGGAATCTGTGTTTTTGAGAATTGAAAAGTAAGCTGTATGAGAAATACTATGGTAAGTTTAACTACACTAAATATGCTTGTCCTGGTTGTTTTTATTTTTTAAACTTGTGAGTTGTCCAGTGATTTGTCCTTGGTGAGTTTCCCATCATTTAAGAAATTTGAGCACTGGATGAATTTTCACCCGCCAGTGGGCATCAGTTCAGTTCAGTCGCTCAGTCGTGTCTGACTCTTTGCGACCCCATGAACTGCAGCATGCCAGGCCTCCCTGTCCATCACCAACTCCCGGAGTTCACTCAGACTATGTCCATTGAGTTGGTGATGCCATCCAGCCATCTCATCCTCTGTCCTCCCCTTCTCCTCCTGCCCCCAATCCCTCCCAGCATCAGAGTCTTTTCCAATGAGTCAACATTTCTCATGAGGCGGCCAAAGTACTGGAGTTTCAGCTTCAGCATCAGTTCTTCCAATGAACACCCAGGACTGGTCTCCTTTAGGATGGACTGGTTGGATCTCCTTGCAGTCCAAGGGACTCTCAAGAGTCTTCTCCAATACCATAGTTCAAAAACATCAATTCCTTGGCACGCAGCTTTCTTCACAGTCCAACTCTCCCATCCATACATGACCACTGGAAAACAATAGCCTTGACTAGATGGACCTTTGTTGGCAAAGTAATGTCTCTGCTTTTGAATATGCTGTTTAGGTTGGTCATAACTTTCCTTTCAAGGAGTAAGCGTCTTTTAATTTCATGGCTGCAATCACCATCTACAGTGATTTTGGAGCCCCCCAAAATAAAGTCTGACACTGTTTTCAGTGTCAGATAACTGACATCAGCAGTTATCAATAGGACCATGACAAATATTCAACAGCTTGACAAAAAATAGAAAATATAAACAATGTAATAAGATGCCTTTTTAATGAAGATTTGCTATTAAAATATCTTTTATTTTATAAACTCAATAGTAGCTGGTAGTAGTTATTTGGTACTTTTTATCTTCTAACACAACTAAATGAAAAGTTGCCAATCCTTTATCCATCTCTCATTCTTATTTCTTTTATCTGAAAATTTACTGGTCTGTGAAATCCCAAAGTCTAGAACCACTGTATTGGCTGACTTCTATGACTCTCTGAATTCTCAAGGTTTACAATTATATATATGTAGATATTAAAATTTTAATTTTTCTGTAAAATCCAACACTAGTAAAGTGATCTTTTTTAGCAATACTTTATTTTCAAACTCACCAAAAAGTTGCAAGCAAAACTGCTTTATCAGTTACTATCCTATGTGTGTGTATACTATTTTTTATGAACTGTTGAAGAATAAGTTGTATCCATCATGCCCCTTTCCTCCTAAATGCTTCTGTGTATACTTCCTAAGAACAAAAGCATACCTTTTTACCTATTAGGATCCTTACCTATTAGGATGACTTTTATCAAAATGATAAGCAATAACAAGTGTTGGAGAGGATATATAAAAGGGAATCCTTGAACACTGTGAGTAGGAATGTAAATTGGTACAGCCATTATGAAAACAGTATGGAGGTTCCTCAGAAATTAAAAATAGAACTGCCATATGGTCTAGAAATCCCACTTCTTGATATACATCTGAAAGAAATGAAATCTCCTAAAGATACCTACTCTCCCATCTTCACCGAAGCATTATTCCTAATAGGAAAGACATAGAAACAACCTCAGTGTCCATCAATAGATAAACAGATAAAGAAGATGTCACACACACACACGTATCCACATGCATTAAGTTATTCAGCCATGATGAAGAAGGTAGTCCCGCCATTTACAACAGCATGGCTCAATATAGAGAACATTATGCTAAGCGAAATAAGTCAAAGACAGATACTATATAATTTCACTTACATGTAAAAAAAATTTTTTTTAAGTCGAACTCATAGAAACAGTGACTAGAATACTAGTTACCAGGAGTTGGAGGGGTGGAGGAAATGAGGAGATGTCCATCAAAGGGTTCCGTTCAGTTCAGTTCAGTCGCTCAGTCATGTCTGACTCTTTGTGAGCCCATGGACTGCAACAACCCAGGCCCCCCTGTCCATCACCAACTCCCAGAGCTTGCTCAGACTCACTTCCATTGAGGTGGTGATGCCATCTAACCATCTCATCCTCTGTCGTCCCCTTCTCCTCCTGCCTTCAATCTTTCCCAGCATCAGAGTCTTTTCAAATGAGTTAGTTCTTCGCATCAGGTGGTCAAAATATTGCAGCTTCATCATCAGTCCTTCCAGTGAATATTTAGGACTGACCTTCTTTAGGATGGACTGGTTGGATCTCTTTGTAGTCCAAGGGACTCTCAAGAGTCTTCTCCAACACCACAGTTCAAAAGCATCCATTCTTCAGTGCCAGTTTTCTTTATAGTCCAACTCTCACATCCATACATGACTACTGGAAAAACCATAGCTTTGACTAGATAGACCTTTGCTGGCAAAGTAATATCTCTGCTTTTTAATATGATGTCTAGGTTGGTCATAACTTTTCTTCTAAGGTAGTCACCATCTGCAGTGATTTTTGAGCCCCCCAAAATAGTGTCTGAATTCTCACTGTTTCCAATGTTTCCCCATCTATTTGCCATGAAGTGATGGGACCAGATGCCATGATCTTAGTTTTCTGAATGTTAAGTTTTAAGCCAACTTTTTCATTCTCCTCTTTCACTTTCATCAAGAGGCCCTTTCGTTCTTTGCTTTCTGCCATAAGGGTGGTGTCATCTGCATATCTGAGGTTATTGATATTTCTCCTGGCAATCTTGATTCCAGCTTGTGCTTCATCCAGCCCAGCATTTCTCATGATGTACTCCGCATATAAGTTAGATAAGCATGATGACAGTATACAACCTTGATGTAGTCCTTTTCCTATTTGGAACAAGTCTGTTGCTCCATGTCCAGTTCTAACTGTTGCTTCCTGACCTGCATACAGATTTCTCAAGAGGCTGGTCAGGTGGTCTGGTATTCCCATATCTTTCAGTATTTTCCACAGTTTATTGTGATTCACACAAAGGCTTTGGCATAGTCAATAAAGCAGAAGTAGATGTCTTTCTAGAACTCTCTTGCTTTTTCAATGATCCAGCGGATGTTGGCAATTTGATTTCTGGTTCCTCTGCCTTTTCTAAAACCAGCTTGAAAAAATAAATAAATAAATAAATAAAACCAGCTTGAACATCTGGAAGTTCATGATTCACATATTATTGAAGCCTGGCTTGGGGAATTTTGAGTATTACTTTGCTAGCATGTGAGGTGAGTGCAATTGTGCGGTAGTTTGAACATTCTTTGAGCATTCTTTGGCATTGCCTTTCTTTGGGACTGGAATGAAAACTGACCTTTTCCAATCCTGTGGCCACTGCTGATTTTTCCAAATTTGCATCAAAGGGTGAAAGTCTTCAATTATAAGGACTAAGTTCAGGAGGATATAGCATGGTTACAATAGTTAGTAATACAATATTGTACACTTGACATTTGCCAAGATAATAAATCTTAAGCGTTTTCACTACACACATACATCAAAGGCTATGAGGAGGTGGATATCTTAGCTAACATGACTGTGGATGTTGTTTCACAAAGGAAACATAAATCAAATAATCACATTACACAGTTTAAATATATACACTTTTATTTGTCAGTTATACCCCAACAAAGGTAATACTTCCATTTATATAGCAGACTATGAAATCTATTTTACATTATTTTATTTAATTTTATACCATGAGTAGAACATTATTATAGTTCAAGAATCAGGAGGTTTAGAGAGGTTAAATAATTGCTGAAGTTTACTGCAGCCTTCCCTAGGCAATTCTCATGGTTCCATCAAATATAGGCTTCTGTTAAGTCAAACATTTTTAATCTATTCCTTTTCAATTAATTTTTACATAATGGACTCAAATTATAAACATAATAGGGGAGTTATTTCAATGTTTCATGAAATATTCATTAAAATTGTCTTGTTTCTATTTATATATTACTTTCATTTGTTTTTATGTACTCTTGGTATTCAGAATTGGGCTTTCCCTTGTGGTTCATTTATCCACAAAGTATTTCCAATAAGATATACTGCAGAAAACAATTACAGCTGCTATAACAAAATGTATCTTCTGACTCATAAACATTATGAACTTAAAGAATTCACTCCTTTAATAGCTTTCCAATACCAAAATATTACAAATAGCTACAATTAAGGCAGGCATACATTCTACCCCATTAACTATGATATAGTTTTATAGTCTAATAATTTAAACTAAGCTCTCTTTGAGTTGGTGAAAAAAAAATGTCTCTATTTTCTTTGTAAAATAATCCATTCTTCAAACTGTGTAATCATCTCTTACGTGAAGTGTGCTAGGGCTTCCGACCATTGTCGATACCATTTTCTGCATACTTCCAACATCCATCCCTGCTACTAAAAGACATCCCAGATCTGTCCTTTTGTTTCTGTCTCCAATGCTACTACCCTGACCTAAGCATCATCATTACTCATATGTAGTAATACACAGGCTTCCTGATCTTCCCCCATTTCTAGACCATAATTCACACTGAACCTAGAATGACTTATGTCATGTGTGTTAGATCCTCTTATTTCTCTGCTTAAACATCACCAATATTTTATCATGCTCAGCACCGAATCTGATACCTTTACATAGCCTCCAGCCTCCACACACTAGCCCCTCCTACTATTTTAACTTCTGCCCACCCCCTCTACAGTCCCCTCCACCAAGCTCATTCCTGACTCAAGACTTCTGCACATGACCTTCCTTCTGTCTGGAGAGCTCTTCATTCAAAACTATATTTTCTCATCATTCAGAGCTCAGCCTCCCCAGAAAGGCTGTTTCTGGAACATCCTCACCCTGTCATTCTCTATCAAGTTGTACTTCATTTTCTTACAGCCTTTCCTTTATTGCTTACTGATTTGTTGATGGGCTTAAATTTTACCAGCTCTCTAGGAAGGAGAAATTGAAATTGGACACTAATAACCAAACTGTTGTGAATGATTTACCCTTTTCTGGGAAGCCTGCTTCCTTGTACAGTTCCTATATTATCACACACACTCTCTGCATGCTTGATCATCCATCTTGGTTCCCTATCTCTGGGCTATGACTTAGTTTGACAAACAAAAGGTGCTTCCTCTTCGCAAATATGAGATTTTATAGTATGAGTGAGCCATTATTGGGTAAGGTAACCTCCCGATAGGAACCTAAGCTGAAGACAGAACTGCATTCAACAGAAACTCAAATATCACATCACTTCCTGTTAATACCACAAGCACCCTGCCCCTATTGTGCTCCGTAGCTAAATGACAGCTTAAGAACATCTTGCCTGAATATATGTGAGATGTAGAAGGCTGATACCTAGTCTTAGAACACTTAGAATACCAAGTGAAATACTGTTGCAAGAGTTAAAAACTGGCTAGTTAGCAGAATAGAGATATTCTTGCCACTGCTCCTGCTGCTAAGTCACTTCAGCCGTGTCCAACTCTGTGCGACCCCATAGACAGCAGCCCACCAGGCTCCACAGTCCCTGGTATTCTCCAGGCAAGAACACTGGAGTGGGTTGCCATTTCCTTCTCCAATGCATGAAAGTGAAAAGTGAAAGTGAAGTCACTCAGTTGTATCCGACTCTTAGCGACCCCATGGACTGCAGCCCACCAGGCTTCTTCACCCATGGGATTTTCCAGGCAAGAGTATTGGAGTGGGGTGCCATTGCCTTCTCTGAGAGACATTCTTGGGTAAAGGGTTTCTGTGTGTCTGAGTTGCTCAGTCGTGTCCATCTCTGCAACCCCATGGACTGTAGCCCGACAGGCTCCTCTCTCCATGGAATTCTCCAGGCAAGAATACTGGAGTGGGTAGCTGCCATTCCCTTCTCCAGGGGATCTCCCAATCCAGGGATCAAAGCCGGGTCTCCCACATTGCAGGCAGATTCTTAACCAACTGAGTTATCAGGGAAGAGGAGGGGCTGCAGTTCACAAAATCCATTCACAATGAGTGGGACCCAATGCCTGCACCATTACCATAGGAAAGAAGTACCGAGCAGAGAGAAGTCTCTGAAACCGAGTACTTGGAACAAAACAAACCTGGTTTTCAAATCTCGATTTCACCCCTATTAACTTAGATGTGAATTTTTCTTGATTATCTATAAGATGTAAGTAATAATAACTACATTTTATAATTGCTTCTCAGACTACTGCACAAGACTGCCGGGAGAAATATCAATAACCTCAGATATGCAGATGACACCACCCTTATGGCAAAAAGTGAAGAGGAGCTAAAAAGCCTCTTGATGAAAGTGAAAGTGGAGAGTGAAAAAGTCGGCTTAAAGCTCAACATTCAGAAAACGAAGATCATGGCATCTGGTCCCATCACTTCATGGGAAAGAGATGGGGAAACAGTGGAAACAGAGTCAGACTTTATATTTTTCGGCTCCGAAATCACTGCAGATGGTGACTGCAGCCATGAATTTAAAAGACGCTTACTGCTTGGAAGGAAAGTTATGACCAACCTAGATAGCATATTGAAAAGCAGAGACATTACTTTGCCAACAAAGGTCCATCTAGTCAAGGCTATGGTTTTTCCCGTGGTCATGTATGGATGTGAGAATTGGACTCTGAAGAAAGCTGAGCGCCGAAGAATTGATGCTTTTGAACTGTTGTGTTGAAGAAGACTCTTGAGAGTCCCTTGGACTGCAAGGAGATCCAACCAGTCCATCCAAAAGGAGATCAGTCCTGGGTGTTCATTGGAAGGACTGATGTTGAAGTTGAAACTCCAATACTTTGGCCACCTGATGTGAAGAGCTGACTCATTTGAAAAGACTCTGATGCTGGGAAAGATTGAGGGCAGGAGGAGATGGGGATGACAGAGGATGAGATGGTTGGATGGTATCACTGACTCGATGGGCGTGGATTTGGGTAAACTCAAGGAATTGATGATGGACAGGAAGGCCTGGCATGCTGCGATTCATGGGGTCACAAAGAGTTGGACATGACTGAGTGACTGAACTGAACTACTGTGTCTGCCAATAACTGGAGGATAATCAATATTCCTTTCTTCTTTCCCCTCTACTCTTCTTCTGCCTTCTCCCAGGATAGATCTAAGAAATGGGTTGCAACTAGCCTAGTCAGAGAATTATCTATTTTTGCTGTAAGACACTGGGGAAGGTAGAACAGGAGCTGACATTTCAAGGTATTATAGGAGGATAAATGTTAAAACACTATCAATAAACACCAGCGAGGGTAGAAGTTAGATAGTTACACATAAAAAATCTTTTAACAGATATAGTGCCACAATTATGTAAAGATGTGTGCAAGGATGATCACTGTGGTGTTGATTTCAACACACTCCGTATAAACTGTATGAACACTCTGCTGCTGCTGCTGCTGCTGCTGCTGCTGCTGCTGCTGCTGCTGCTGCTGCTGCTGCTGCTAAGTCACTTCAGTCATGTCCAACTCTGTGCGACCCCATAGACTGCAGCCCACCAGGCTCCCCTGGCCCTGGGATTCTCCAGGCAAGAACACTGGAGTGGGTTGCCATTTCCTTCTCCAATGCATGAAAATGAAAAGTGAAAGTGATGTCAGTCATGTCCGACTCTTTGCGACCTCATGGACTGCAGCCCACCAGGTTCCTCTGTCCATGGGATTTTCTAGGCAAGAGTACTAGAGTGGGTGTCTTAAGGATCTGTGATGGAATGATATGTATTATTTAAAATGTACTAGTTAGAATAGCTCCAAGATATACTGTCAGATTAAACAGCAAATTGCCATCATATTATAATACCATAGAACTGAGTTTGTGTGTTTGTGTGTATGGTGTGTTTATATAAGAATATATAAGATGACATGTGCATGAAAAAAATTTAGAAACAAGCACTAACAGTGGACAAGATGCTGTGGGATGGCATAGGAATGAACACTGTTTAGATAGGGAGGTTTTTTACTTGAATTTCTTTACCTTTTGGCATTGCTTGAGTTTAAAAAAAACTGATAAGCATATATTATTTTCATAATGAAAATAAAATAATTTAAAATATTCCTTAAAAGCTACCTAGCAAAGAGAAAGGGAGACAAGAAAAATCCAGGACGGCAAAAGATAGTTAAGAAGTTAAAATTCCTCTGTGGCATTTTACCTTCAGCATTTGCAGCAGAGGCTTTAGAACATGATTAACATTTATGCTGAACACAGGCCGGAAATGGTGTCAGGGGACGTTCAGCTTTAAGGGATCCAATATGTTGCATTTGTGTGTGTGTGTGTGTGTGCCATTTCTCAAGGACTCTCTGTTCCTTATCAGTGCCTGGAATACAGGAACAAGTAGAGCTACACACAGTTCTCAGGACTGAGATCATGGGAAAGGGCACCTGCTTGGATTCCTTTCAGTGACTCCCTTCAGTGACTGTCTTCAACGACCTTGTATGTATTAGACTATCCATTTTGTTGCAACTGGTGAAATTTCGTTCTTTGTAATGGCTGAGTAATCATTTTACTGAAGATATATAAGCATGCAGTTCTGCTAATAAAATACCCTTGTTCCACTAGAGACTTGGGTCCCCCGTGTCCTTCTTTCTGTCTTCATTCTCTTCAGAGCATGGAAGCCTGCAGAGCTCACTTTCTTGCCCGGGCTTTCAAGACTTCCTTGAGAGGACGCCTTGTGCCTTCGTGAACAGTACAAGCCCTGTGCACGGGATTTATTGGTTTTCCACGTAATCTGAGAGATACTGCTCTCTCTCTCTTTTTCTCTCTCTCTTTCTGTAGACTCTGGTCCCCAGGTGCTGATCTATAAAAGACTGCAGCAAAATCAGATAATGAAAATCATACATATGACTTAGAGGAGCCCACTGGTGGGATGCTCAGATAAAATGCCTGGATGTTTGTTTCCATTCATTTAAGTGGTTCAGTCTTGGATGCTCACTGGAATCACCAGGGAGACTTAAAAATCTACCAAGACCTACTAGCAGAGATTCTCATTTAATTGATCTGGGGAGGGCCCAAGCATGAGAGTATTTTGTTTTAAAACACCTCCAGGTAATTCTCATTTAGCCAGAGTAGAAAACAACTTTTTTTTTTTTAAGTTTACTTTACAATACTGTATTGGTTTTGCCATACATTGACATAAATCCGCCACAGGTGTACAAGAGTTCCCAATCCTGAACCCCCCTCCCACGTCCCTCCCCATATCATCTCTCTGGGTCATCCCAGTGCACCAGCCCCAAGCATCCTGTATCCTGCATCGAACCTAGACTGGCGATTCGTTTCTTACATGATAGTATACATGAAATATCGACATGCAGTTCTTGACCATCTACTACTACCAGGTAGTGGCCTAGGAGTGCGTCCTACAAATACAAAGTGATTAAAAAACATTTAGAAATGAGCAGAGGACCTGGATAGACATTTTCCCAAAGAAGATATACAAATGGCCAACAAGTACATGAAAAGATCTCATCGCCAATCACCAGGAATATGCAAATGAAATGTAATGAGATATCACCTCAGATCTCTTACAATAGCTATCACCAAAAAAATGAGAAATAACAAGTACTGGAGAGGATGTGGAGAAAAGGGGACCCTTGTGAACTGTTGGTGGGAATGTATATTTGTATAGTCACGGTGGAAAACATCATGGAAGTTCCTCAAAAAAGTAAGAATAGTACTATCACATGATTCAGAAATTCCTCTCCTGGGTATACATCCAAAGGAAATGAAATCACTATCTCAGAGAGATATCTGTACCCCCATGTTCATTGGCAGCATTATTCACAATAGTCAAGATACGGAGACAGCCTAAGTGTCTTGTTAAAAGAAGAATGGATAAAGAAAATATGGTAAAAATATACAGTGGAATGAAATTCAGCCTGAAAAAAGAAAGAAAGAAATCTTGCCACTTATGACAAAGCATGGATGGACCTTGAAAAGACTAAGCTAGGTGAAATAAGTCAGAAAAAAACAACTACTATGTGATCTCATTTACATGTGGAATCTAAAAAAGTCAAACTCAGAGAAGCAGAAAGTAAAACAATAGTTGCCCGGGGCTGGGGAGTGAGGGAAATGGGAAGGGGTTGGTAAAAGGGAACAAACTTTCATTTACAAGACAAGGAAGTTCTAAGATCTAATGGACAGCAGGGTGACTATAGTTAATACAGCATCATATGTTTGAAAGTTGGTGAGAGAGAAAATCTTAAATATTCTTAACGCAAAAAATGGTGATTATATGACCTGATTGAAGGTGTTAGCTAATGCTAATGGTGATCACTTTGCAATATACGAGTGTATATTGTACATTGTCTACAGTGTAGATCCACACATTATGTACCTTAAACTTATATAATGTTATGTCAACACATTTCAATAAAGCTGTATAAATAAATTAATAAAGGACAAAAAAACTTCAGCCAAGTAACAATTACATTTGGATTTGGTATATTTTGATCTGTCTGTAACTGTGCAATTTGTGGATGACAACTAGAAAAATTATGTTTTTTCATTAAAAAAAATTTTATCTGAGTATAGTTGCTTTACAATGTTATGCTGTACGGTATAGTGAATCACTTTTATGTATGTATATATATATGTATATGCAGCTGCTAAGTCGCTTCAGTCGTGTCCGAGTCTGTGCGACCCCATAGACGGCAGCCCACCAGGCTCCCCCGTCTCTGGGATTCTCCAGGCAAGAATACTGGAGTGGGTTTCCATTTCCTTCTCCAGATATATACCACATCTTCATCCATTTCCCTATTGATGGCTATTTAGGTTGCTTCCATGTTCTGGCTATTGTAAATAGCACTTCAGTGAAGATTGGGGTGCATGTATTTTCTGGAATTATGGTTTTTTCTGTATAAATAGTGGCAGAAAAATAATACATTCTATATTCAATAGTAGATAACTAAAAATAGTTTCTGTGGTAACTGCACTAACTTGAAACTTTTTTATGTGATAACAATTATCCTAAGAGCTTATCTGGTACACGAACCATTTTATTCCAGATGTAGTCCACAAGGCAGCCACTTTTCCTAATCACTGGGAGCTTGGAAATGCAGAATCACTAGCTCTGGGAAAACTTGCTAAATCAGAATAAGCATCAGGCAAAATCTCCAGATTATTTACAGACAGTAAAGTTTGAGAAACACTGTGTGTTAGTTCTTAGAAGCATTTAAAATCTTTAGACCTCCTTAACCAAATCCCATTTTACTGACAGAGATTTGGTTATTCTGAAATTGAATGGCTAACATCCCAACAACGTATGTAAAAACAACAACATTAACATAAACCACTTATTGCTATTGCTGCTGCTGCTGCTGCTGCGTCGCTTCAGTCGTGTCCAACTCTGTGCGACCCCATAGATAGCAGCCCACAGTCCCTGGGATTCTCCAGGCAAGAACACTGGAGTGGGTTGCCATTTCCTTCTCCAATGCATGAAAGTGAAAAGTGAAAGTGAAGTCACTCAGTCGTGTCCGACTCTTAGCGAGCCCATGGACTGCAGTCCACCAGCGTCCTCCGTCCTTGGGATTTTCCAGGCAAGAGTACTGGAGTGGGGTGCCATTGCCTTCTCCGACTTATCGTTCAGATCAGTTCAGTTCAGTTCAGTTCAGTTGCTCAGTCGTGTCCGACTCTTTGTGACCCCATGAATCGCAGCACGCCAGGCCTCCCTGTGCATCACCATCTCCCAGAGTTTACTCAGACTCATGTCCATCGAGTCTGTGATGCCATCCAGCCATCTCATCCTCTGTCTCCCCCTTCTCCTCCTGCCCTCAATCCCTCCCACCATCAGAGTCTTTTCCAATGAGTCAACTCTTCTCATGATGTGGCCAAAGTACTGGAGTTTCAGCTTTAGCATCATTCCTTCCAAAGAAATCCCAGGGCTGATCTCCTTCAGAATGGACTGGTTGGATCTCCTTGCAGTCCAAGGGACTCTCAAGAGTCTTCTCCGACACCACAGTTCAAAAGCATCAATTCTTCAGCGCTCAGGCTTCTTCACAGTCCAACTCTCACATCCATACATGACCACAGGAAAAACCATAGCCTTGACTAGATGGACCTTAGTCGGCAAAGTAATGTCTCTGCTTTTGAATATACTATCTAGGTTGGTCATAACTTTTCTTCCAAGGAGTAAGCGTCTTTTAATTTCATGGCTGCAATCACCATCTGCAGTGATTTTGGAGCCCCCAAAAATAAAGTCTAACACTGTCTCCACTGTCTCCCCATCTATTTCCCATGAAGTGATGGGACCGGATGCCATGATCTTCGTTTTCTGAATGTTGAGCTTTAAGCCAACTTTTTCACTCTCCACTTTCACTTTCATCAAGAGGCTTTTTAGTTACCATAAGGGTGGTGTCATCTGCATATCTGAGGTTATTGATATTTCTCCCGGCAATCTTGAGTCCAGCTTGTGCTTCTTCCAGTCCAGTGTTTCTCATGATGTACTCTGCATAGAAGTTAAATAAGCAGGGTGACAATATACAGCCTTGATGTACTCCTTTTCCTCTTTGGAACCAGTCTGTTTTTCCATGTCCAGTTCTAACTGTTGTTTCCTGACCTGCATACAGATTTCTCAAGAGGCAGGTCAGGTGGTCTGGTATGCCCATCTCTTTCAGAATTTTCCACAGTTGATTGTGATCCACACAGTCAAAGGCTTTGGCATAGTCAATAAAGCAGAAATAGATGTTTTTCTGGAACTCTCTTGCTTTTTCCACGATCCAGCGGATGTTGGCAATTTGATCTCTGGTTCCTCTGCCTTTTCTAAAACCAGCTTGAACATCAGGGAGTTCACGGTTCACGTATTGCTGAAGCCTGCCTTGGAGAATTTTGAGCATTACTTTACTAGCGTGTGAGATGAGTGCAATTGTGCGGTAGTTTGAGCATTCTTTTGCATTGCCTTTCTTTGGGATTGGAATGAAAACTGACCTTTTCCAGTCCTGTGGCCACTGCTGAGTTTTCCAAATTTGCTGGCATATTGAGTGCAGCACTTTCACAGCATCATCTTTCAGGACTTGAAACAGCTCCACTGGAATTCCATTACCTCCACTAGCTTTGTTCATAGTGATTCTTTCTAAGGCCCACTTGACTTCACTTTCCAAGATATCTGGCTCTAGATTAGTGATCACATCATCATGATTATCTGGGTCGTGAAGATCTTTTTTGTACAGTTCTTCTGTGTATTCTTACCACCTCTTCTTAATATCTTCTCCTTCTGTTAGGTCCATACCCTTTCTGTCCTTTATCAAGCCCATCTTTGCATGAAATGTTCCCTTGGTATCTCTAATTTTCTTGAAGAGATCTCTAGTCTTTCCCATTCTGTTGTTTTCCTTATCGTTATCAGTTACTATATACAGGGCACTCTATGGTGGCACTAGCAGTAAAGAACCCATCTGCCAATGCTAGAGACATAAGAGACATTGGTTCACTCTCCGGGTTGGGAAGATCCCCTGGAGGAAGGCATGGCAACCCACTCCAGTATTCTTGCCTGGAGAATCCCCATGAACAGAGGAACCTGGCAGGCTACAGTCCATGGGGTCACAAAGAGTTGGACACAACTGAAGCAACTTAGCATGCAAGCACATGTTCGGACAGAATACACACTTCACATAAATTATTTTCACAAAAGTCTTAAGATCTGGTTAAAATATTCAGCTATTTCATTATTCTCCATGGGCTTTGCAAAGATTATATTAATAATTTTGCTGATATGGTAGAGTGTTTATTATACTTTCAAAAAATCATTTAAAAGGAGACTTAAGTAACCTCTAATTTAAAGTTACAGTCGCTGCAGAACATACAACAATAAAAAAAAGAGAAAAGTTAGATCATAAGATGTCAGTCAATCACATATTATATTTTACTTAAAATGCACACACACATGGTTTTAGTTTGCATAGTAATTTGATCAATAAGTGTATTCAGAAACCTTGCAGTCAAAATTTTCAGGCCTTGAAACATGGCCAAGAGAAACATTTTGCTCAAGTTTCAATTAAGCATTAATTTAAAAAAATAGGTTTATACAAAAACAAGGGTAGAACTTTTCAATATACTGAAAGTGTGCAAAAGTATATAAGTGAAAGTTCACTCAGTCATGTCCAACTTTTTGTGACCCTATGGACTATACAGTCCATGGAATTCTCCAGGTCAGAATACTGGAGTGGGTAGCTGTTCCCTTCTCCAGTGGGTTGAACCCAGATCTCCCACTTTGCAGGTGGATTCTTTGCCAGCTGAGCCACCAGGGAAGCCCAAGAATATTGGAGTGGATAGCCTATCCATTCTCCAGTGGATCTTTCTGACCCAGGAATTGAACCAGGGTCTCCTGCATTGCAGGCACATTCTTTACTGGCTGAGCTACCAGGGAAGCCCAAAAGTATATAAACTAGCTTCTAAGTGGATCTTGTCTTTCCTGAAAAAAATGCCAAAGTAGAAAATCAGTCTGAGATGGAAAAAATCTTTATCGTTTATCACAAGAAAATACCATTTAACCTATTTCCTTACTCTGAAGACTGATTAAACTTCAGGTGGAATTCAATCACAAAATGCATATTATCAACAATGCAGACAAGGCACATCTCTCTCAATCACAAAGTTTTTCCCCACTGATCTGTATTAGCTTCTACCTTGGACTTTTGACTTTAACTGAAACAATTTTTGTTGGAAACACCTGGTGCTCTGGGTGGGTAAAAATCAGTCTTGCTGCTCCTACAAGAAGCAATAGGAGGTTACCTACTGCCCACAGAAGTTATGTATTTTCAGCATGGTTGGGCGTATCTGGGCAAGCATATGTCCGGTCATGCTGAAAATAATAGTATTGAGGACTATACCAAGGTGAACATGAATTAATTAATTTACCATTAGGTTTCTGAAGCCCATCCTAGACTGTGCTTCTCTGGTTCATGGTGCCTATTGAAGAGTTGATTGAATTTGGCATTCGTGTTCAATCAGCCACTACATACTTCTAGTTCTGTGTTTGGCTGAGAGGACAGCTAATTTAAAACTGAATAATAAGAAAAGTGTAAAAATAATAAGTAGATCTGATAAGAAAGGTTTTTTTAAAAAGGGACCAAATGAGTGACAATTCCCACTGAGTGGCAAAAACATTACTTACCCTAAGTTTGAAGTGAAAGTGAAAATCGCTCAGTCGTGTCCAACTCTTTGCGACCCCATGGACTCCATGGGATTCTCCAGGCCAGAATACTGGAGTGGGTTGCCATGCCCTCCCCTCCAAGGGATCTTCCCAACCCAGGGATCAAACCCAGGTCTCCTGCATTGCAGACAGATTCTTTCCCAACTGAGCTATGAGAATATTGGAGCGGGTAGCCTTTCCCTTCTCCAGAGGATCTTCCTAACCCTGGAATCAAACCCACGTCTCCCGCACTGCAGGCAAATTCTTTACCATCTGAGCCACAAGGGAAGCCCCACTCTAAGTTTAAAAGCTGTCAAAATTTCATCCAATATTAACACTCCAACACAAATACATCCGAGAAATTCCTCATTTTCCATTACAAAGGAGGGTGAAATCAGTGAGTATCTGACATGGGTATACTGGGGAAATATAATTAAACAAAACCTTCTCCCAACCCAGAAAATCTCTCCACAAAGGTAGTGGAGAAAGAAAATGTTTATTATCAGAGAAGCATTATACAGAATGTGATGTTCTTCACAGACAATACACTAAGAGATTGCAAGAACAGAAAGGAATCTCACTCTTTTTATAGCCAAGCAGATACAGCCCATCACTTACATGTCCTCTAGGTAAAAAATAATTAACTAGTCCTTGAGTAAGAGGACTTCAACGTACCATTGATCACACACAGTTTATCCTAATTTTACCTGATAATTGAGGTGACTGTCTGCATTAGTGTATTGGTTTTATAACTCACATATTTATGACATAGTTTTGCAGCTTGGAGCAAGGGGCCCACTAATGTTAGGTTCCTACAGTCTCCAGAAATGGAGAGATAGGGGTGCTACACCCCTTGATGTTTTCATTTCAAAGAAAGGACCTCCAGGTCTTTCAGAGAGACAGTTTATATAGCTAATGAGAGATCTATTTAGTCTTCAAAAGAATTTGTATGCATTTCAGAGAAAGGAGAATATATGAACAAATTTTCTAGTACATTTCTAAAGTAAATGGTTGGGACTTCCCTGGTTGTCCAGTGGTTAAGACTTCACCTTCCAGTGCAGGGGTGTGGGTTTGATCCCTGATCAGAGAGCTAAGATCCCACATGCCTCATGGCCCAAAGCCCAGAACTAAACAACAGAAGCAGTGTTGCAACAAATTCAATGACTTTAAAAATGGATCACATCCAAATAAAGGAAATTGAAGAAAAATTTTTAAAAAAAAATGTTCTGAGAAAAAGGAGGGGCAAGTCTCCCTCATTTTCAACAGGGAGAATTAAGCCTCTTATTTTTCATTTGTATTTGTCCTTAGAGGCAGCATAACATACCCAGAGAGTCCACTTTTTCCACAAGCTCAAAGGAATGGTAAGAACAGCTGATCAGGACATGAAAGGACTCTGTGAAGTCCCAGGGAAGCTTTGGCTCTGAAACTTGGACCAAACCACTTAAATTTTCTGGACCTCAGTTTCCTCATCTGTAAAGTGAGGATATGAATGCTTACTTCACAGAATTGCTACAGAGATTAAATGAAGGATAAAAAATCAAATGCATCTGAAGTTCTTCCTAAACCATAAAGCCCTCCTGGCCCAATCAGCAGTTGCCCTTTACCTCGTGCTTTCAGTGAGGCAAGGACGCCTAGGGAGGCTCCCTTGCAAAGAACCCTGATTATTTCCTGTTTGCAAAATCCCATTACCAGGGACTGATTCTCTCTCCAAAATGCAGATGCTGTCAGACAATCAACACATTAGCATCATGTCCAAGTCAGTGAGAACATGTTTGCCCTGTAGGCTCCAGAGAGCAGCTATGCTGGAGAGCAGGGCGGAGGTCAAAGCCACAACAGGCTGCTGGACTCTCTAGTGGGAGAGAGGTAGGAGGAGTTGCTCCCAAAACAGCTCAGTTCCTTTCAGAGTTAGCCCTGCCCTGAGGTCATGGAGAAAAGGCACGATGGAAGTTCTTAACTCCCAATCATTCTGGCAGGAGATTACTTCTTCTTTTTAGGAGAAGAATTGGACATTCATTTCAAAACATTCTCATTGTGCAAATTTTCTCTATCCAAATCACCAAGTGTTCTATTTCCATTATTTCTAAATTTTGAAATCAGAGTTCATTAAGGAGGGGAACAGTTATGATATCATGTAGTAAAGGGGAACCAGAAGATTATCCAATCCTCAAGAAGGGATAGTGGTACTGTTTTAATAGGCTCAGGAAGAACACTGTTTTCACAGACACATGGCTTGATAAGGGTCTGTTTCCAAAAAAGGCTAAGAAACTCTGCACATCCCAACCTGAGTGTCCTTCTAAAATCCTGACTATACCTCATAAAAGGATAGCCCAGCCTGAAACTGAGTATCTCAAGATAGAGGGTAAATTTAGAGTGAGGAGGTTCTGGCATTGAGCTCTGTTCCAAAACACACTAGGAAGATTGCCAACTCCTAGTGGGAAACTTTCTGTCATAAGGAAACAGAGGCTACTACTCAATAACATCATAATCCAATTTCTGCAGGTTTTATTGGATGGGGGACTGTCAGAATCAGACTCTGCTAACATGACTCTCTGGGTCATTTTGCCTAACATGGAGCTTGTTACACACACACATGTGTTCCCATATACTAAATCCTACGGTGGAAAAGAGAAAACTGTAAATGGTTGTGGTTGGAAAGAGATGCATTTGAGTTTAAGAATAATGAGTCAGTAATAGCTGACATTTGCAGACCTCCAAGGAATCAGGCATTATTCAATGGGTTTAGCATCTATTAATTCATTCAATCCTTACAGCATTCCTAGGAGGCGGGTACTATTATAACTTCATTTTAAAGAGGAGGAAACTGAGAAAGCTCAAGTACATTTCTAAGGTCACACAACCAGTAGAGGTGGAGTTGGGATTCAAATTCAGGCCATCTGGCTCCAGAATCTTGTGTTCTCACCGCTTGGATATTTCTTTTCAGGGGTCTTAAAGCAGAACTTTTGTTACAAATATAGCACTTACATTCCAATTTGTTTCTTCATTTTCTGCTCTAGGTTGCTCAGAGCATAAACTTTTTCTGCTCTACAATATTTAAAGATCTGTTTTTCCCAGTCCACAGTAGGGGAGCTTGTTCACACAGGTAGAAATACTTATGCAATCAGTTACTTTATCTGCAAGCAGAATACAAGACAAATTTTATTTTTTTGTTACCAAATTAAAGTTCATAAATTACCATATGATAGCTTTTGTAACTTTGTCTTAATGTGCTTTGGATATGGCCAAAATACCAAACATTGACTAAAACAAATTAACTAGATTAACTAATTGTTCAAGGAGGTTATTTTTTATTTTCATATTGTTGTTCTTCTTCAGTTGTTAAGTCTTATCTGACTCTTTGCAACCCCATGGACTGCAGCATGCCAGGCTTCCCTGTCCTTCACTATCTCACAGAGTTTGCTCAAACCCATGTCCATTGTGTCAGTGATGCCATCCAACCATCTCATTCTCTGTCTTCCCCTTCTTCTCCTGCCCTTAGTCTTTCCCAGCATCAGGGTCTTTTCCAATGAGTCAGCTCTTTGCATCAGGTGGCCAGAGCATTGGAGCTTCAGCTTCAGCATCAGTCCTTCCAATGAATATTCAGGGTTGATTTATTTTAGGATTGACTGGTTTGATCTCCTTGCTGTCCAACAGACTCTCAAGAAACTTCTCTAGCACCATAATTTGAAAGCATCAATCCTTCACTGCTCAGCCTTCTTTATGGTCCAACTTTTACCTTAGCACATGACTACTGGAAAAACCATATCTTCAACTACACAAACCTTTGTTGGCAAAGTGACGTCTCTGTTTTTTAAAATGCTGTCTAGGTTGGTCATATCTTTTCTTCCAAGGAGCAAGTGTCTTTTAATTTCATGGCTGTAGTCACCATCTGAAGTGATTTTGGAGCCCAAGAAAATAAAATCTGTCTCTGCTTCCATTTTTCCCCTTTCTATCTACTAGTAAGTGTTGGGACTGGATGCTGTGAGTTTAATCTTCTGAATGTTGAGTTTCAAGCCAGTTTTTTTCACTCTCCTCTTTCACTTTCATCAAGAGGCTCTATAGTTTCTCGTAACTTTCTGCTTCATATCTGAGGTTGTTGATATTTCTCCTAGCAATCTTGATTCCAGCTTGTGACTCAGGCTGGCATTTCACATGATGTACTCTGCATGTAAGTTAAATAAGCAGGGTGACAATATATACAGCCTTGACGTACTCCTTTCCCAAATTTGAACCAGATTGTTGTTCCATGTCTGGTTCTAACTGTTGCTTCTTGACCTGCAAACAGGTTTTTCAAGAGGCAGGTCAGGTGATCGGGTATTTCCATCTCTTTAAGAATTTTCCAGTTTGTTGTGATCCACACAGTCAAAGGCTTTAGCACAATCAATGAAGCAGATGTTTTTTCTGGAATTCCCTTGCTTTCTCCATGATCCCACAATGTTGATAATTTGATCTCTGGTTCCTCTGCCTTTTTAAAATCCAGCTTGTACATCTGGCAGTTCTTGGTTCATGTACTATTGAAGCCTAGTTTGAAGGATTTTGAGCATTACCTTGCTGGCATGTGAGATGAGTACAATTGTACAGTAGTTTGAACATTCTTTGGCATTGCCTTTCTTTGGGATTGGAATGAAAACTGACCTTTTCTAGTCCTGTGGCCACTACTGAGTTTTCCAAATTTGCTGGCATATTGAGTGCAGCACTTATCAAATTAGCTAAGTTCCCTGTGCTGCAGCCCATAGGGTCACAAACAGTCAGACAGGACTTAGCAGCTGAACAGCAAAGTAATGCCCAGGACAAGTAATAATTAAAATTGTAGTGGCTGTGGCATCATTAATAGTGTACTTATTTTTTTAGATTAAACAGAATAATTTAGAGTAATATATGTACATTACAATTTATTTCACCCTGACTCTCAATCCCCTAATTCATTCTCAGGCTAAAACAATACTGTTTTAACAGTTTAAAAGAGAAAATCCATATAATCTTCTGAATGGAGATTCATAAATATCCATTTCAAAAAAATTCAACACTCATTTATGACTAAAAATAATAAATAAGTCAGGAACAAACGGGGTTATCTTTAGCCAGATAAGGAGAATTTATTATTTAAGTCAGGAGCTAAGCAAGGATGCCTGTTATTACTTCCACTCTTCTGTGTTGTAAAGAAAGCTCAGGGAAGTTGGATAAGGTGAGAAAAACTAAAGAAGAGAAATAATTTCTGAAAAAAAAAATGAAAATTTCTGGAAAAAGATGAAAATAATCACTTTCGAATTATATGATTTCCACACAATCCAAGGCTAGAAGTTTTCCTATGCTCTATCACTTTGTTGATTTCTATTTTCTTAGAGATTTCCTCAATTTCACCTTCCATCACAGTTTTAATTTCTAGGACATTTTCTTCTTCTCTGAGTGTTCCCTTTTTCATCTTCCTGCTCCTCTTTCATAACTGAAATCTCTTTATATCTCTTTGACAATATTAGGGTTTTATTTTCCCTATGTTTTATTATGCTCCTTGAACTTTTCTGTTTCTTGTGAATTTCTCTCTCCCTTGCCCTTCCCTCTTTGTCCTGTGTTTTTCATGACAGAAGTTTTCCTAAAATGTCTCAAACTCTTGGTGGTTCCATTTGTATTTAAAGGTCGTGACTGGACAGTTTTTTCTCACTTGTAAGACATTAACCATTTTCTGGGTCACCCACAAATAAGTCTCTGAAGATCGTTCTCTTGCATTAATTTCTCTCTCACTTACTCTGTTTAAGAAGTATGAGTCTGCCTTCTAGAGATATTGACTCAAAGCATGAGAGAAGAGCTAAGGTGTTCCTCATTGATGTGCAGCCCTTCACTCAATTATCTGTTTTTTTGGATGTGCTCCTACCTGTCAGATCACACTCAATCATTTTCTACCTGGTCCAAGTTCTCCAGAGAGAAGAGGGGTTATCTGGCAGCACAGGGTGGAAGAGTTTCTCTATATAATCTCCACCTTCCAAAATTCTCTCTAAGTCTCTCATTTGCTGTTTTCTCCTCTCCATTTTAGACAGTTCTGGGTTTAGAAGGTAGTGAAGATAAATGCATTTGTCCATCAGCCATATTTATCCAGGAGCCCATGCTTGAATATTAGTTCAAGGAGCCAGTTTCCTGCAACAGCCTTATGGCAGTGGTTCAATATAAATGAATTATTGATTTTGGAATACCAGAAGTTCAAACCCACAATATTGTGAAGTGACTAAAAACAAAATGCAACATCAGAAAGTGTTAATTCTGAAAAGCCACTGCAGCCATTGCAAAACCTCGGGCAAGTTCTCAACTTGAGCAATAACAAGACTGTTCAAAAGCCCTGGAAAACAGACCAAGAAAGAGAATTTCAAGGTCAGGTGTTCTTAAACGCTAAACAGAAAGGGGTACTTCTAAGAAATCTCCTTAACTTATCCCTCCATCATTAAACATGGATCCTTACCCCAAAGATTAGAAACCAGGCAGGGTTATCTATAAGATGAAGAAAAAGAGTCCACGGCTTTTCTTTAAATCCATTCAAGTATCAGACCTGTCAGATGACATAGAAGGCCTTACACTTAATTTGTGTCATTTGGACAAAAGTATCTCGAAACTTTAAGGATATTAAAATAGAGGATCAGAGATGACCCTAGTATTATTAGGCAATCACAATTGTATGAAAGGGACTGTGTAATTATGGAAGAGCATGGAAAAGGAAGTAGCAGAGGTTACTAGGTGATATAAAACTTAGGAGTTAGACACAGAGAATCTAAGACATTCCTGGTGGTCATTTTCCACCCTCCCTAAATGTGCTATTGGAATTGATGGATGGCCTTCAGCTTTTGCAGTGGAAGAATAGCTGGCTCCCAGCCAACTATCCCTAGAGGTAAGGGGGGAGGATTCAGATAATTTATAGTTTGCTCCAAATCAATATTTGTTTTTATAGCTGCTGCTGCTGCTACTGCTAAGTTGCTTCAGTCATGTCCGATTCTGTGCGACCCCATAGATGGCAGCCCATCAGGCTCCTCTGTCCCTGGGATTCTCCAGGCAAGAACAATGGAGTGGGTTGCCATTTCCTTCTCTAATGCATGAAATGTTTTTATAGCACATCTATCTAAAAGCAAGTTCCCTGGTTGATGAAATTCAGAATGTACAAAAAAGACTAATTGCTACACACACACACAAAAAAAAACCCTGGAATTGCTGCACATAATTCCATAATATATTTGTAAAACACACACATACACACACACGTACACACACTCTACAGGGTTTATTTAACTATTACAATAAACTAGGGTAAATAAGAAAGAATTTAAATTATAAGCCTTGAAGCAAACATGATTTCACAGTCATAAGCTATTTTACAACTGTGAATAAGATCCTTCTGGAGTGAATTCTGCAGGGAGTTTTGGGGGAAAAAAAAGGAAAAACAGCCTCTAGTCAATAAGACAGAATGAACACAAAAGCAGCAACAGCAGAAACCCACAATTGCCAGAAACACACAGCTTAAACAGATAAATACTAATCAACATCACATATTAATCCTATGCATAAGAGGAGGTGTTAAGAAAAGATGATAAAGGCTTCTGGGATGGTGAAATGTGTGCAAATGAGAGCACTATTATTAGGACCTGAAACTGAAGACATTCCTCTTACGTACTCCCATCTGCTATTAGCTAGGTGATCAATCCAGAAACAATCCTTTAAGATTAATTCAAGCTCAACCACATTTTGGCCTTCTGAATCATTTTTCTCTTTTCTCTGCTTATGACAGGGAGCTGGGGTTACCTGGTATTCAGTCAGCTATGTGGTTGTTCTATAAGCCATTGAAAGTCATGGACACACTTCAGTTACTATGCAGGCAACAGCAATAGTTGCACAGACCAGTTTTAAATGTATTGGCAAGGTATACACAGATTATTCTGTCAAGAACCAACAGATGTTACATTTATATTATTTACTTGAGGAGAAAATCTATCTCCTGAGCTCTTTTGTTTTCAAGTTCATGTAACCTGGAAAAACCCAACGTGGTATATAATCAATAAGATGAGAGATTGGATGTATATGTCCTCCGAAATCCTACTTCAAAAACAGTGTTCTGACATTCATAACAGCACGCCTTCTTAATGGATGAATTATCTCTTCTTTTTCTTTCTTGCAAACAAAGGTGGGGGCGGATTCTTCCTCATTTATGTGGTAACACTAGCTTAAATCAGGTTCTCCCCAAACCAAGGATCTGGATACAGGTAATCCATTAAGGATGTGCTATCTGAGGAGACCAGTGAGGGGTAAAAGGAGCAGGATTGGAAAGGGGTCCAACCCAGGCAAGAAGTTAGTTCAGGGAAGGAGTCCTAGGCCAGGCCTGATCCAGAGCAGGGCTTGAGAAAAACGACATCTCACAGTTTCTCCATCTGGAGGCAAAGAAGCTGAACCTGTGTATTCCTCCACTGCTTGGCTGTTGGCTACAGGATACCCCAGCAGGGAGGGGAAGGTGCCCTCCACTTCCTCCAGCTCTTCGTTCTGGCTCCATAGGCAAACCTCTGAAAGTCACAGGAGTGAGTAATTAGCAGCGACAAATCAAGAGGGTGGAGGATGGAGCCAAAGGGCATCTTGGCGGGGCACTGCTGCATCTGCTAAGAAAGGTAGTCATGCTGTGTTACTCTAACTGGGATCAGAAACTTTCCCTTCTTCTTTCACTGCTTATGATCCATATCCTATTTATAATCTCCTTTTGAGGATCCCCACTTTGGAGATCCAAAATCACTTTTGGGCTCCAAAATCACTGCAGATGGTGACTGCAGCCATGAAATTAAAAGACGCTTACTCCTTGGAAGAAAAGCTATGACCAACCTAGATAGCATATTCAAAAGCAGAGACATTACTTTGCCGACTAAGGTCCGTCTAGTCAAGGCTATGGTTTTTCCAGTGGTCATGTATGGAGGTGAGAGTTGGACAGTGAAGAAGGCTGAGTGCCGAAGAATTGATGCTTTTGAACTGTGGTGTTGGAGAAGACTCTTGAGAGTCCCTTGGACTGCAAGGAGATCCAACCAGTCCATTCTGGAAGGAGATCAGCCCTGGGATTTCTTTGGAAGGAATAATGCTAAAGCTGAATCTCCAGTACTTTGGCCACTGCATGCGAAGAGTTGACTCATTGGAAAAGACTCTGATGCTGGGAGGGATTGGGGGCAGCAGAAGAAGGGGACAACAGAGGATGAGATGGCTGGATGGCATCACTGACTCGATGGACATGAGTCTGAGTGAACCCCGGGAGTTGGTGATGGACAGGGAAGCCTGGCGTGCTGCGATTCATGGGGTCGCAAAGAGTCGGACACGACTGAGTGACTGAACTGAACTGAACTTTGGAGATCTGCTGCCTAATAGTCTCTCTCTAAACTCCAAGTCTTTTCCCACACTGTACCATCTCGGACCCTGTAGCATGAACAACATAAAGCATTTTTATTATCAGTTTGTGGCAAAGGGATTTCCTAATCAAAGAGTAAAGGGTTAGCTGTGCAACCTGAGGATGAAAGCTCTTTAGGTGTTTCACTGGAAGAAGGACTGAGAGGGAGGAAGGCTAAGTTCTTAGAGACACGTCCATGGTCTTCAAACTGGCTGTGGGCCAGATGCTGCAAGCCTGTACATAGCTGAGTGTGGAGGACATCCAGATAGCTTCATGAAGTTCTCAGAGAGACTTGTCTGCATGGCTCCCAGAGCCCTAGCTTAGAACCTGTGCTGGCCTGAGGCCCAGGAGAGAAGACAGCAGAAGCTCCTCTTACTATTAAGAACCACAATTGCATCATGGATGGAAAAGATCCAGGGATGTTGAATTCTGCTCCAAGAAACAGTTTGATATTTCATGACCATGTGGCAATCTTTGTTGTCATTTTTAAAATAATGATTCAAATTGTAAGAACCAAATTACACACTTTTTCCCTTATAGTAAGCAGATATATCCTCCCAATTTTTCTTCTGAAAATTCTTAAAAGGTAGTGGTTATTGTCCTATTAAGTGTTTACAAAATCTAGGCGGAGTTTACAGATGAAGATAATATTTAGAAATAATGAATACTTTATTAGATCTTTGCTTGAACTCTGAAATTTGATCAAAGAGTAACTTCTGATACTTATTCTATTAATTATGAATGGCAAACCTTCATGCTTCCTGCTAAGAGTACTATTTGTTACAAATCAGCCCAACTCCCTTTTATCCTTTCCTCTGTATCATACAGGGCAGGGAAGCTCCCCCTCCTCTGATTTTGGCTCGTGCAGCTCACGACCCTACCTTGACATTGGTGGTGGTGGTGGTTGTTTAGTCACTAAGTTATGCCGACTCTTTGTGAGCCCATGGACTGTAGCCCACCAGGCTCCTCTGTCCATGGGATTCTCCAGGCAAGAATACTGGAATGGGTTGCCATTTCCTTCTCCAGGGGATCTTCCTGACCCGGGGATCAAATCAGGATCTCCTGCTTTGCTCACAGATTCTTTGCCAACTGAGCCACCAGGGAAGCTCCATCTGTGACCTTCCACCTGCCCAAATCCTTCCCACCTCTCAAGACCATTTGAAATGTTATCTCCTGGAAGAACCTCTCCCAAGTTTCTCCCACTGAAGTTGCATTTATTCCTCCAAGGATTCTTCAGCATTCCCATGATCTCACTTTTGTAACTCTTATTGTACAAAACTACTCTGAGAGTTGTTTTCCTATCTCTGAAAGTTGATTTTAAGTTCTTATTCATTTTGGCATTTTGCACCTAGAGAGAGGCTTTACATAAAGAGCTCAATAGATGATCTTGAGTTGAATGTAGTTATAAGAATGTTTTGCATCTCTACATGTTGCACTATACGAGACGCTGAGGAGAAAAAGATATATAAAAAGATGAAAACAGCAATTCTTGAACTTCTAGTCATTATCTTAAAACTACCACATTAAACTAAAATTACAACAGATTTTACTAAATACAGTGAAAGATATGAGTACAAAGTACCGTGGGAGTACCACCAGTACCTGAGGAAAAGGCAGAAGGTAACATCTGCTTTAAAATGAGAAGGAAGATGAGGCTGATGGATGTCACATGGGAGCCATGGGGCTCGGCCTTGAAAGACACCAGGCTCCCACACCAGCACTCTTTCTACCTCTTGTGGGAGCACCCCTCCAGGCAAGGTCAGAGCCTTGCGCCTGAGAGAGAGGGCACAACACGATCAAAGACTCATGTAGTTTGCTCAGCAGGCGTGTCAGAGAAGAGGAACCAAGTCTCTGGATGCAGCCAAATTTAACCTCCAATGAGGGCACAGCATTCACTCCTGAGAGATCCCATGAAACAACTCAAGGACCAAAAACATGAAATTCTACCCACATTGATTTCTTCGAGTTCCTTTTAATGTGGTTTTCTTTAAAAAGGCAAATATTCAACATTTTAACATATTAAGCTAATTCATATGCTAGGGCTCTAAGATGCTTTTTTTTTTTTTTTTCCCTGTAGAAGAACTATGATCTTGGTAAACAAACAAACAAACAAACAAACAAAAAACAAAAAATTGGTATAAAGAAATTTGTTTGTTTCAAGATCTGAGTGGGCAATAAAAGGAGGGACAAAAGAATGAGTAAAGAAGAGAGTGACGTGAGCCCAGAATGAATAACAAAATATCAGGCCCCAGAGATAAGAAGGGAAGCAAACACTGGGGCTTTTTTTAGAAACCAGACAGACACGAGGTTACTTTGGGAAGTCCGCAGAGAAGGACAGCACAGAAAATTGTAGCGGAGGAGGAAAAATAACATAAAAACTAAGATTCTACCTCTTACCTCTAAGTTGGAAAAGAGTTGTGGAAGGGAAAAAAAAATGTAGGGAAAGATGGGTTTGTTCACCACCCCAGACTAATCTGCCATGAGTTCACTTGCAGTAAGTGAAGTCCTGTTGTCTCTCTGTAGACCTGCTATGAAGACTAAAGGACCCATGTTATGCTCCCGATGACCACCTTTGCAGTGCTCAAGCTTCCAACAGTGAGAGGGCTCCTCCTGAGGTTTAAACGACAGATTGTGATCCTGCATCACTCCAGTGACAGCTTGACAGAGGAGAGAAACCTGTCCCACACTATAGCCTCCTGCCAGCCTTGATGTATCTCAACCTCCTGAGAGCCCCAAGAATTAGTCACTGTGGAATCTTCATTATGATGCAGCTAATGAGTAAATGAAATCAAGAGGGAAAAGATAATTTGGTTAAATATGCACTGGGGATGGAAAAACAGATGGGGGCATTAATCCTGCTTACAATATTTGGCTTCAAATCAAGTCACATCATGACTAGTTAGGAGAAGCTGTTAGACATAACTATCAAAGGTTTCACTGGAAAACTCTTCAGCTTGGTAAGATCCTGACAGAACCAAACCATAAGGGTATTTCCATACCACCTGTGCCAGCTTTGGGTAAAACTGAAATGGCAACCTACTCCAGTATTCTTGCCTGGAGAATCCCATGGACGGAGGAGCCTGGTGGGCTACAGTCCACAGGGTCGCAAAGAGTCGGACATGACTGAGCGACTTCACTTACATTAAAGGGAAGTCCTTTATAGGTTTCCCCATAGGCTTTAATTTCAAATGGAAATCCAACCACTACAGTCAGCAAGCGTGGGTTGATCCAATTGCTTTCAGTGGGTTTTCTTCAGGGACTCTCTCTCACTTGGTCTAAACTGAAAGGCCGCTCTCTCAGGGCAGCTGTGTTCTACAAGAAAAGAACTCTATGGCACTCTGAATGGACAACTGATTTCAGCAGCATAAAACTCAGGGCTTTATAATCCTGAAGTGTCATTGAAGGCATTCTGAGCAGTGAAGGAACAGTATACTGGGAGTTTCTTTTAAAAATTTTATAACACTAGACCAAATCAACATGTACCTTTCAAATCCTTCTGTAAAAGCATTGCTTATAGACAGCTATCTGAGTGCTGAGCTGGCCTCAGTAGAACAAGCAGCCATCTGGGAAAAGGCAAAATGGGAATGTTGGCATGTGGCCCCAAAGGACTACATTCAACTCTCTTCTCTCCTCAGACCTCTGATTTTACTTTCATCTTCCTTACTGGCAGCAGATGACCTTGTCTCTGACATCACAGAGAAGAGAGAAGCCATTAAATTACCCTTAACTTTCTACAAAAAAAAAAAAAATCCTCTAACTGACCTGCATCTGCGTGGTCTTCTCCCTCTTTGCTCTTTCATGGTGGCAAAAATGTCTTTCTCCTCTCAAAGCCCAATTCCTATCTGTGTTCCCCAGATCACCCTTCTCAGCAAATTATCTAGAGGTTTGCCCATCTCTACTCACTTCCAAGGTGAATCTATCCTGTCCTATAACTTTAGTAAATCTGTGTCTCTGAACGACTTGTTTCTGGAATCCTAGACTGCTTACTTGACAGCTCCGCTTGGAAGACCCACTCTCCATAGGCACTAAACACGTGAGCTCCCTACAAGAAAGCTACTCCCACACTCGTGTTTCAACCTCAGAGATTACACAGACCTCCACTCAGGTGCTTGAGCCAGTCACCTGGAGGACTCTGTCGCACTCGTCTGGCTCTTGCTTACATGTCTAATAAATTACCAAGTTCCATATTATGCCTCAAATTTACTGTCTCTAACTCCATCAACTTCACCGTAGGTCCATCCACAACCATCGCTCACCTGAACTATTGCAATAGCTTGCTTCCCAACTCATCTCCTGCATTCATTTTTGCTACTTCCCCTTCCAGTCCATTCTCCATATCTAACCTTTCTGGGGAGAAAACAAACAAACACCATCTCATCATTCCTTACCTTCAACCGGCTCAATGGAGAGTCACTGCACGTGAGTGTGGGTATAATGCGCATGGTCTGGGGAACGTCCCCGTGCAACACTGCAGCCTTGTCTCCTGACTGCTTCCCAATTCTCTCAGTAGCTTTACTCTCTCTGGTCCTTGAACAAACCTGGCTTCTTCTCACAGCAATCACTCAGGAAAAGATTTCACCTTTCCTGTTAGCCTAACTCCTACTGTTAGCCTAACTCCTAAATGCTGGGGTGGATAAAGCATAAACTGGAATTAAGATTGCAGGGATAAATATAAATAACCTCAGATATGCAAGTGACACCACCCTTATAGCAGAAAGTGAAGAGGAATTAATGAGCCTCTCGATGAAGGTGAAAGAGGAGAGCAAAAAAGCTGGCTTAAAACTCAGCATTCAGAAAACAAAGTTCATGGCATATGGTCCCATCACTTCATGGAAAATAGGTGGGGAAACAATGAAACAGTGAAATACTTTATTTTCTTGGGCTCCCAAATCACTCCAGATAGTGACTGCAGCCATGAAATTAAAAAGAAAAAAAAAAAAAAACCTCTTGCTCCTTGGAAGAAAAGTTATGACCAACCTAGACTGCATATTAAAAATCAGAGACATTACTTTACCTACAAAGTCCATATAGTCAAAGCTATGGTTTTTCTAAGGGTCATGTGTGGATATGAGAGTTGGACCATAAAGAAGGCTGAACACTGAAGAATTGATGCTTTTGAACTGTGGTGTTGGAGAAGACTCTTGAGTCCCTGGACATGCTGGGAAAGATACAAGGCTGGAGAAGGGGGTGACAGAGGATGAGGTGACTGGCTGGCATCACCCACTCAATGGACATGAGTATGAGCAAACTCTGGGAGATGGTGAAGGACAGGGAAGCCTGGAATGCTGCAGTTCATGGGGTCACAGAGTCAGACACGACTGAGTGAACAACAGCAATTTCTGTTCACCCTCAAGATCAAAGTTTAAATGTCTCAATAGGGAATCCTTCAGAAATACTTTTAAGTCTCCATTTCTCTACCTCCACCTTATAAGTTAGATCCTACTCTTAGAATGCTTTCTAGTTTTTATTCCTGCGGCTGTCAGAATTACATTGGCAATATTTCTCAAAATATTATCCTTCTATTTTATGAAACTTTTATCTTTAATTTTATGTTTTTATTGAAGTATAGTTGATTTACAACGTTGTATTACTTTCTGGTGTACAGCAAAGCCATTCGGTTATATACATATATAACTTCTTACATATATTTTTTCAGATTCTTTTCCCTTTTAAGTTACTACAAAATATTGAGTATAGTCCCCTGTACTCTACAGTAGGTCCTTGTTCATTATCTTGTTTTATATACGCATGCATGCTAAGTTGCTTCAGTCGTATCTGACCCTTTGTGACCCTGTAGACTGTAGCCCACCAGGCTCCTCTGTCCATGGGGATTCTCCAGGCAAGAGTACTGGAGTGGGTTGCCATTTCCTCCTCCAGGGTATTTTATATATAGTACTATATATATGTAAATCCTGAACTCCTAATTTATCCTACAGTTTTCAAAGTTACATCTCAGGCTCACGAATTTGTTGTTCGGTTGCTGGTTTCCAATTATGATATCACTAATGCAAGGAGAGGCCAGTAACTCAGGACAGCAGAAGGCGCCTCTGGGCTGTTGGGTCTAAACTGACTCACTGCTCTGCTCCACTGAACCCCAGTTGTTGTCCTGGCTCTTCTCACTCCAAGAGTTGCCAAAACATTCATACTCTGCCATATCCTCTTCTTTATTTCAACTATTTTTGTTATTTTTCCCCAGCATCTCTTGAGTTCAGTAAACATAGCCTGTATTTTCCTCTCTCATGTGATAAATGACCTTCTGGTCTGTGCTTCTCAACAGATAGCACATGGGAAAGTCCTGGGGTCAAATGGAGTTTGGCTTTCCAGGAACCAAAAAGGTCAGAGTGTCCAGTGGGTGATGAGATCAGAGAGACAGGCTAGTGCTAGACACTGTCCTGTCTTAGAGGCCACACTCAGGATTCCATATCTGAGGATTCTATATCTTACCCTAATGCTAACAGAAAGCCAGTGAAGGGTGTTAAACAGAAAATGAGATGAGCAATCTTACCTTTAAAAAAATCACTGATATAGTCTTTCTGCTAAATTGAAAACCAGTCAGAGTATTTGCTCCTGCAAGCTACTTTGAGAGATGATAAATAGATTGTACAAAATGAAGTGTTAGTCCCTCAGTCATGTCTGACTCTGCGATGCCGTGGACTGTAGCCCACTGTGCTCCTCTATCCATGGAATTCTCCAGGCAAGAACACTGGGGTGGGTTGCTATTTCCTTCTCCAGGGGATCTTCCTGACCTGGGAATCGAACCTGTGTCTTCTGCATTGCAGATTACCATCTGGGCCTCCAGGCAAACCCACACAGAGTGAACTGAGCAGTAAAAAGAAAGTGGGAGACATTTCTTATAGCTCTAAAGAGTTGAAAAGTGCTTCTGTCTCTCTCTCTGCAAATTTGCTGTGTGGCCCCAAGGGTGCCACATAGTTTCCAGGTACTATAAGTAATAAACCTTACCTCTACCCCCTCCCCGCCAAAAAAAATTGAAGAGTGGAGAGTATATCACACAAGGAAAAAAATTATTGTCTTGGAGCTTTGGGAAAACCCTGCCACAAAAGACTCAAATCCGAGTCGCAGTTTTATAACTATCGCATCAATCTTTCCTTTCCTGGTCCTTGTTATGTGAGGAATGAAAATACATTGAAAAGATCAAATGTCTGAATCAGAACTTGTCAAGTCTCGAAGAAAATATCCAGCAGATGTCATTTTCCATTGGTAGGATACTTTGGAACTTTAGGAAGTTAAATTTAATCCAAGCATTATTTTCTAAATGTCACTTATTGTCCAGTCCATTTTATTGCTACATGCACAAATCATTTTTAATAATGAGGAATATGCAGGGTGAAGGACAGTTATAGTCCAGAGGTCTTACAAATCAACAGAATTACGTAGATCAAATTCCTGAAGCAAGTCCATGAATCTGTAAGTTATGAAATTCAATTTGTTTCAAATGTCACCAATTCATCATCTCCAGTTTCTGAGTTAAGAGCCGCTCTAGAGTATAATTCTGACACCAGGCACTACTTCACCCAGTGTGTAATTCTGAGACCTTTTCCCCCCAAATCAGTTTTTGCTGTTCTTTAAAGTTCCCCGGGTGCTCTGTAAATGCATTAGTAACAAGGCAACAACTTCCCCAACAAAGCATTGTTTGAAGTACAACAGACATTGCTGCTTCAAAGTCTTAAGCCAATTTTATTTAATTTCCGGGGCATAACATAGAAAGTAGCAAACTCTGATTGAGGCTTTTTTTTTTTTCACTGAGTAGCAGCCCTTTTCAAGGAGTCTAATGTATTTAACCACAGCCCTTTAGCTTCACATATTTCCATTACTGTAATTTCAGAATAACACTGGGATGGCCCACAGAACCATTAAAAGGCCCTCTTTCAAAGTAGGTTACCGAAGTCCATTACTGTAACGTGTTTTTTCCTACCACCCTCCTCATATAGATTGCAATCCCTTGGGCCAGGGTTTAAGATTACCGCATGCACATACAAATAATCCCTCAAAAGTTCTGACTTAATGAATTAGTCTTCCATTTTAAAGGAAAAGCATTAATGCCATTTTTTAAAAAAGGAACTAAATTTTACATCTTACAGTTATGTGACTAACTGATACACATTAAGTTTTAGAGGTGACTATTTTCCTATTTCCTAGAACAAAGGATATCCAAAAAACCATCCAGGACTAAAGCCAATTTTTACTGTCTCTCCCCACCCACCCTCACCCCACCAAACACTGGTCTAGAGCCTACCAGGATGCCAAGGAGAATCTGCCAACAAGAGTTATATCAGTTCAGGGAAAACACAGCCCTATCTTGTGTGCTGAGAGTTACCTTCCTGTTTAAGGTACATGGACCTCATTAATTACTTTACTTGATATAAATCTACAGACTGCATCCTAGGATCTGTGTTTCCTAAGCATGAGCCAAGTATTTTTTTTAATCCCACTCACACCCTGCCTTTTGCATAAGATAATAGATTACCCCTAGGGACACCAGGATCACTTCCAGTCACCAAGTTTTGGGATGAATCTTTAAAAACTCTTATGAAATTGGGATTCTAATTGTTTCCTCTCAAAAACACACAATAATCATAAATTTTTTACTTCTAATAGTAGCCAAGAATGTTCATGTGTCAAAATGGATTGCTTTTATTTTAGCTTTTTAATTAAAAGATATTGTGATTCAGGATTATGAGTCCCTGTAGAAGAAATAAGGGGACAGAATTGTGGACAGGCACACAAGGGTATTTCAAAGATAATGATAAAGTGCTATTTCTTAAACTGGGTACTGGGTATGCAATCATTATATCCTTAACCTTTATTTATAGAGGTTTTCTATTTACTAAATATTTTATAAAACCAGCTTTGAAAACAAAGCAAAGTACATGGGAACAGTCGCTGTTGTCAGTTTCCACACTTAAATTACTGCAAGCTAATTGAAGCAAATCAAACATTTCTGTGAAATTTGACAGGTTTACTAATACTTTCAGGAAAACATTATGGGAATAATTTCACTTCTGAAAAGACTTTAATCCAAAGTTGCTTTAAGATGCTATTCTAATAATCAGTTCAGTTTAGTTCAGTTCAGTCACTCAGTCGTGTCTGACTCTTTGCAACCCCATGAATCACAGCACACCAGGCCTCCCTGTCCATCACCAACTCCCAGAGTTCACTCAAACTCACATCCATCGAGTCAGTGATGCCATCCAGCCATCTCATCCTCTGTCGTCCCCTTTTCCTCCTGCCCCCAATCCCTCCCAGCATCAATACTATGATATAATCCCATCAACATTAGAAGGAAAAAATTAGGAAACTTCACCCCAAAAAACAACTTCAAGAACAACTGGGCACCATCTACCTACAAACATGTCTGTTGCAAATACAGACACAAATACACAGTCTCCATCTTCAGGGACTGCAGTCTAACAGGGAAGGAACACAGACACACAAACAAGTGATCTAACTGCAAGATAATGCTAAGTGCTAATCAGGCACATAAGCAGCATGCTATGGAGTTAAAGAAGTAAACTGACATACAGCTTAGCATTAAAAATGAACAGTCTAGTCAAAAACTGAGCAGATGACCTAAATTCCAAGAAGACATACAGATGATCAACAGGCACACTAAAAGATGCTCAATACCGCTAAACATTATTAGAGAAATGCAAATCAAAATGAATGAAGTGTCACCTCACACCAGTCAGAATGGCCATCATTAAAACTTCCACAAATAGTGAATGCTGGAGAGGGTGTGGAGAGAAAAGGAACCCTCCTACACCATTGATGGGAATGTAAATTGGTGCTGCCACTACAGAGAATAGTACAGAGGTTACTTAGAAAAGTAAAAATAGAGTCACCATATGATCCTGCAATCCCACTCCTGGGCATATATCCAGAGGAAACTCTAATTAGAAAGGATACATGCATCCCAGTGTTCACAGCAGCACTGCTTATATAGTAGCCAAGACATGGAAGCACCCCAAATGCCCATTGATAGGTGAATGGGAAAAGATGTATACACAATGGAAGACTACTTGCCCATAAAAAAGTAAATAATGCCATCTGCAGTAGCATGGATGGACCCAGACACGATCATATCAAGTGAAATAAGTCAGACAGAGAAATACAAATATCATATGACATCACTTATATGTGGAATCTTAAAAAATGATACAAATAAACTTCTTTGCAAAATAGAAACAAACTTACAGATATAAAGAACAAATTTATGGTTACCAAAGGGGGATAGCAGGAAGTGGAGGAGGCGAGATTAGTTAGGAGCTTTTAATTAACATATACTTCCTACTATATATAAAATAAACAAGAACATACTATATAGCACAGGGAGCTGTGTTCAATATCTTGTGATAACCTATAGTGCAAAAGAATGTGAAAAAGACTTCCTGAATCACTTTGCTGTACACCCAAAACTAGCACAACATTCAGAGAAGGCAATGGCACCCCACTCCAGTACTCTTGCCTGGAAAATCCCATGGACAGAGGAGCCTGGTAGCTGCTGTCCATGGGGTCGCTAAGAGTCAGACACGACTGAGCGACTTCACTTTCACTTTTCACTTTCATGTATTGGAGAAGGAAATGGCAACTCACTCCACTGTTCTTGCCTGGAGAATCCCAGGGACGGGGGAGCCTGATGGGCTGCCATCTATGGGGTCGCACAGAGTTGGACACGACTGAAGCGACTTAGCAGCAGCAGCACAACATTGTAAATTATGCTTCAGTAAAAAATGGTTTTTAAAAAAGGAGTTAGCTGAGACTTCCCTAGCAAACAGCATCTACTCTGATTAATTCACAATGGTCTAGGGTCAGCCCTTCATCCTTGCAGCTCCAGAATTTGATTTTATCAATGCCTCAGAGTTGATCAGATTCAGAGACAATGACTCACACTCACCAACTACCAAAAGTCTAAAGCATATAAATCAAAGAGCCAATTTATAAATTTACAATAAGAATTATAACTGCTGAGAAGAGCAGATGTCCACGTCGTCTGACACATGCATCTCTCATCACATAAAGCTAAATGGAAAGCCCTATAATAAGAAAGTTGTTTGGGATACAAGAAGTCATAAAAAGATCAGCTAGTGATATGGTTATAATGTTTTTTAAAAATGTCATTTTGGTAGCTTGATGTGTCCAGCTGCACAAAAGGGACCTGCTTCAGGAATAACCACACATTTCTGAGTCCTAACAGGAAAACTCATCCTCTAGATTGGACCAGGAGGATCATGCTCAAAGGCTGCCTTCCAAGTCCATATTTTTGTATGCTTCCAGGACTGACCAAATGCTCTGAGGTCATGTTCTAAAGCTGTGCTCTTTCTTTGGTTACATTAAAAACTGTTACCAAGTTAGAGTCAAGTCTATTCTAGTGGGGAACTACTTAACATGTTTACAAAGTCTTACAGTTTTCCGAAACTTAGTTTATAGGATAATTCTTGGGTTGCTCTTTAAGGTACATATGGAGAGTGACTAGCTTTAGGGTCCATGCAGAGGTGCCACAGGAGATGGGGCTGGCTATGGGAGTCTGCGGAAGACCACAAAGCGGTTGAATAACTTGAATACTATTCTAGAGAATGAAGATTTTTAGGAAGAAAAGTGACCTACCTCACCCTAGAAAGCAATGATCTTTACAGTCTCCTTTTGGAAAGCCATTCTGTAGGGAAAGCCTTCTGTAACATCTGTGACCATTTCAGATGTACTTCATTCAAAGTGTTCAGCCTTAAACAAGCTCAAAGGACATCATTTGGAGTTTCTTCTCAGAGAGGAGCTAAAATTTACAAAGAAAACACAAACAAATTATGTTAAACAGCACGTAAAAATTAATGCTTCAACTGTCAACTAGATTTTTCTCAATGTTTCAGGTTCGGTGACCTTAAACAAACCTTAAACCTAGTTTCTAGACCAGTTGACAAGCCACATGTGTATTTAAAACCTTCTAGTCACATTAAAAAATGCAAAAAGGAATTGGTGAAATTAATTTAAACTGTAAATTTTATTGAGTCTAATGTATCCAAAATATTATTTCCATATCCAGTTTTTGAAATACAAGTGCATTTTGTACTTAGAGAACATTTCATTTCATTCTAGTCATATTTCAATGCTCAGTAGACACATGTGGCTAGCGGCTAATGTTGTATAGCATAGCCTTATGCTACCTATTGGGGAAGGAAATGGCAACCCACTCCAGTACTCTTGCCTGGAAAATCCCATGGATGGAGGAGCCTGGTAGGCTACAGTTCATGGCATCACAAAGAGTCCCACACAACTGAGTGACTTCAATTTCACTTTTCACTTTTCACTTTCGTGCATTGGAGAAGGAAATGGCAACCCACTCCAGTGTTCTTGCCTGGAGATCCCAGGGACCAGGAGCCTGGTGGGCTGCCATCTATGGGGTCGCACAGAGTCGGACATGACTGAAGAGACAGCAGTGGCAGCAGCGTGCTACCTACTGTCAGCTTCAGGGTGTTTCACATTATCAGATAGAGCTGTGTTTCAGAGACCAAATTGTTCATAGCTATACAGAAGAACTGAAGGATTACTAACTTAATATGAATGTATTTTCTTCTGTAGGATGATGTGTGTGTGTTTGTGAGAGAGAGAGAAACAGAGAATATGAGGTAAGATATGAGCAGCCAACTGGTTCACTTGGAGCTAATAAGGAAAGCCAGATCTCTAGAAATTCTGTTTTCCTTTGGAAGGGTTTTAAAAACACAAAACACCAGAACTTACTTTGTCTGTGTTTCTATAACTTACTTAAGACATTCAGGTTCAAAAGGTATTCTGTGCATGTTGACTTAGCCTCACATTCAGTTCAGTTCAGTCATTCAGTCATGTCCAACTCTTTGCAACCCCATGGACTGAAGCATGCCAGGCTTCCCTGTCTATCACCAACATCCAGAGCTTGCTCAGACTCATGTCCATCAAGTCGGTGATGCCATCCAATTATCTCGTCCTCTGTTGTCTCCTTTTCCTCCTGCTTTAAATCTTTCCCAACATCAAGATCTCTTCTAAGGAGTCAGTTCTTCACATCAGGTGGCAAAGTATTGGAGTTTCAACTACAGCATCAGTCCTTCCAATGAATATTCAGGACTGATTTCCTTTAGGATGGAATGGTTGGATCTCCTTGCAGTCCAAGGGACTCTCAAATGTCTTCTCCAACACCACAGTTCAAAAGCATCAATTATTCGGCGCTCAGCTTTCTTTATAGTCCAACTCTTACATCCATACATGACTACTGGAAAACCAAAGCTTTGACTAGACAGACCTTTGTTGGCAAAGTAATGTCTCTGCTTTTTAATATGCTGTCTAGGTTGGTCATAGCTTTCCTTCCAAGGAGCAACCGTCTTTTAATTTCATGGCTGCAGTCACCATCTGCAGTGATTTTGGAATCCACAAAAATAAAATCTCTCACTATTTCCATTGTTTTCCCATCTATTTGCCATGAAGTAATGAGACCAGATGCCATGATCTTAGTTTTCTAAGAGTTTTAAGCCAGCTTTTCCACTCTCCTCTTTCACTTTCATCAAGAGGCTCTTTAGTTCTTCTTCACTTTCTGCCATAAGGGTGGTGTCATCTGCATATCTGAGGTTATTGATATTTCTCCCGGTAATCTTGATTCCAGCTTGTGCTTCATCCAGCCCGGCATTTCACATGATGTACTCTGCATATAAGTTAAATAAGCAGGGTGACAATATACAGCCTTGACGTACTCCTTTCCCAAATTGGAACCAGTCTGTTCCATGTCCGGTTCTAACTGTTGCTTCTTGACCTGCATACAGATTTCTCAGGAGGCAGGTAAGGTGGTCTGGTATTACCATCTCTTGAAGAATTTTCCACAGTTCGTTGTGATCTACGCAGTCAAAGGCTTTGGTGTAATCAACAAAGCAGAAGTGGATGTTTTTCTGGAATTCTTTTGCTTTTTCGATGATGTTGGCAATTTGATCTCTGGTTCCTCTGCCTTTTTTAAATCCAGCTTGAAAATCTGGAAGTTCTCTGTTAACATACTGTTGAAGCCTGTCTTGGAGAATTTTGAGCACTACTTTGCTAGCATGTGAGATAAGTGCAATTGTGCGGAAGTTTGAGCATGCTTTGGCATTGTCTTTCTTTGGGACTGGAATGAAAACTGACTTTTTCCAGTCCTGTGGCCACTGCTGAGTTTTCCAAATTTGCTGGCATATTGAGTGAAGCACTTTCACAGTATCATCTTTTAGGATTTGAGCTAGCTCAACTGGAATTTCATCACCTCCACTAGCTTTGTTCATAGTGATGCGTCCTAAGGCCAACTTGATTTCACATTCCAGGATGTTCTCCAGGCAAGAATACTGGAGTTGGTTGCCATGCCCTCCTCCAGGGGATCTTCCCAATCCAGGGATCAAACTCACATCTCTTAGGTCTCTTGCATTGGCAGATGGGTTCTTTACCACTACTGCCACCTGGGAATGTGGGACTGTGGAGCTCATATAATTTTCAGAGCTGCACAGTCTCATATACCATCACTGGTTCTAGTCCTAGGAACACATTCAAAGGTCAGGCTGCTTTTCTCAGTTCTCATAATGAAAGGGCTTACTTCCCCCCCTAAGCAGGCAATGAAGGTCTCTACGCATATTGACTTAGAATGGCTACATGCCACTGTCTGCAGCGGTCCCAGATCTACTGATGGTTCTCCTTTTCTTTTGCATGCTCAGTCAATCAGTCATGTCTGACCTCTTGCCACCCCTCTGTACCCAGCCAGGCTCCTTGTCCATGGGATTCTCCAGGCAAGAATACTGGAGTGGGTTGCCACTTCCTCCCCCAGGGGATCTTCTCAACCCAAGGATCCAAATTCATGTCTCCTGCATGCTGGCAGGCAGACTCGACTACAAAAACCAATTACTGTTCTCAGTCAATAGAGGGCCTCAAAGAAGTGCAGACTTTTCACAATAAAAGACCACATTCATGCCTTGGAAGTGGTTTACACTTCTATGGATTCTCTAACCATCTCTCTCATTAGAGTTACAAAACAGGTCAACTATAACTTACATCTTCAATAGAGCACCCTGTCACACTATACATTGTAACTATAAGTTTTAATGAAAAATAACACAATGCAATGAATATTCATTGTACCCTAGCTTCCATTCTAGGCAAATGCTCCTGCAATCTCACTGACACCGAAGACCAGGGGTCAGCAAAGTATGGCGTGTAGACCAAATCCAGTCTATTGCCTGTTTTTATAAAGCTTTATTATAGACAAACACAGACAAAACACACTCATTAATTTATGTATTTTTTATAATCTCTTTCCTGCTACAAAGGCAGGGTAAATAGAAACAGAGAGCATTTTGGCCCTTTAATTCTAAAATATTTACTCTCTGATACTTTACAGGGAAAGACTGATAACCTCTTCTCTTATCAAGGTAACTCCAAGCACAGTAACCACAGAAAGGAAAACCTGTCCACAGAGGACACCACTGAACTTTGTCATAAGCACATATTTTTCCCCTGAGAACTTGCTTTTCCTCTCCACATTTATCCACATAGTTACAAAAGAGTCAGGACACTTTGGACACCAAATTTTGGAATTTGGATTAATATAAATAAAGTTACAGTGTGACCATGCTTTTAAAGGAGAGAGATATAGACATATAAGATTTTGACAAGGTTAGCCTACAATCTAAATTTCAAAAAACAAACAAACAAACAAAAAACCTTAAATTTCCTAGAATACCTCAAAGATCTGAAGAACTATTGGATGATACTGAGAAATTCATCTAGAATGAAGCACATAATGACTCTTCTTTAATGAAAGAGTAGTTTGAAGATATTGGGAGATAGAATAAGAGATTTTAACATACTCTAATAGAAATTTCAGAATAATAAAGGAATAGTAGTTCAGGTGGTAAAAGAATCCATCTGCAGTGCAGGAGACCTGGGTTCAATTCCTGGGTCAGGAAGATTCCCCTGGAGTAGGGAATGGCTACACACTCTAGTTTTCTTGCCTGGAAAATTCTGTGGACAGAGGAGCCTGGTGAACTATAGTCCATGGGGTCCCAAAGAGTTGGACATGACTGTGACTAACACAGTGAAAAACCACACCTGAAAGAATGATATCTGAGACTTTTCCAAAATTCTGGATTAAATTTGCACTCTGATTATAGGCAGAATGAAAAATAAGTTCAAATCTGTACAATTTCGAGAAGAAGGCAAATTTTGAAAGAATGCATCAGCAGCAAGTTATAACAAGAGACTAGAGTGCTATCAAAGTGCTGTGTGAAAACAACTGTCAACCTTCCCTAGTGGCTCAGAAGACAAAGAATCTGCCTGCAATGCAGGAAATTAAGTTCAGTCCCAGGATTGGGAAGATCCCTTGGAGAAGGAAGTGGCAATCCACTCCAGCATTCTTGCCTGGAGAATTCTTTGGACAGAGGAGCCTGGCTAGCTATAGTCCATGGGGTCATAAAGAGTCTGATACAACTGAATGATTAATGCTAGAATTTTATGGTCAGCTAAACTAATATTTGGGCTTCCCTGGTAGCTCAGTTGGTAAAGAATCCGTCTGCAATGCAGGAGACCCTGGTTTGATTCCTGGGTCAGAAAGATCCTCTGGAGAAGGGATAGGCTACCCACTCCAGGATTCTTGGCCTTCCCTTGTGACAGCTGGTAAAGAATCCACCTGCAATGCAGGAGACCTGGGTTCAGTCCCTGGGTTGGGACGATTCCCTGGAGAAGGGAAAGGCTACCCACTCCTGTATCCTGGCCTGGAGAATTCCATGGACTGTATAGTCCATGGGGGTTGCAAAGTGTCCAACACAACTGAGCGACTTTCACTTTCATTTTCAAACGAATATTCAAGAGTGAAGACAAAACAAAGACATTTCAGGCTTAGAAAGACTAAGAGAGTTCACCACCCTTAGGGCTCACTAAAACAACATATTTTAGCAAGAAGAAAAGTAACCAAGAGGAATGCCACAAACAAAGTTGGATAAAATACTTTTAAAAATGTGTCTGAAGACATTATAAGGTAAATTGATCAGTAACAACATGAAGGGCCAGGATCCTGGAGGGAAGGGAAATGCAGAAAGCAGAGCTCCACGTGAACGTCTGCTCCTGCTCTGCAGACATCAGAAGATCTGAGCCACACGACACCAGGCTGCTGCTGCTGAGAGAAGTCTAATGAGAAGGGGGTAGAGACTAGTGTTTGAGTAAGTGCTCCATGGCATCTGTCACTCCTCAACTAACTTGGTTTTTGTCAAAATCCATAGCCTGAAACTAAGGATAATATTGCCTTCCATGAGTTCCTGATTAGGAGAAAGAGTGCTGAAACCTGCTACAGACTGAGCCTGGGCTGGTAGCTCAGAGTTTTTAAAAATTCTTAAAAACTGGAAATAGAACTGCCATATGACCCAGCAATCCCACTGCTGGGCATACACACCGAGGAAACCAGAATGGAAAGAGACACATGTACCCCAATGTTCATCGCAGCACTGTTTACAATAGCCAGGACATGGGAGCAACCTAGATGTCCATCAGCAGACGAACGGATGAGAAAGATGTGGTACATACACACAATGGAGTATTACTCAGCCATTAAAAAGAATACATTTGAATCAGCTCTAATGAGGTGGATGAAACTGGAGCCTGTTATACAGAGTGAAGTAAGTCAGAAAGAAAAACACCAATGCAGTATATTAAGACATATATATAGAATTTAGAAAGATGGTAACAATGATCCTATATGTGAGACAGGAAAAGAGACACAGATGTAAAGAACAGAATTTTGGACTCTGTGGGAGAAGGTGAGGGTGGGATGATTGAGAGAATAGCACTGAAACATGGATATTATCATATGTGAAACAGATCACCAGTCCAGGTTCGATGCATGAGACAGGGTGTTTGGGGCTGGTGCACTGGGATGGCCCTGAGGGATGGGATGGGGGAGGGAGGTGGGAGGGGGTTCAGGATGGGGAATACATGTATACCCATGGCTGATTCACATCAGTGTATGACAAAAACCACTACAATACTGTAAAGTAATTAGCCTCCAAGTAAAGAAAATAAATTAATTAAAGTTAAAAAAATTATTTATCTATTTTTATGATTAAAGTATTTCAAACCAATTAAGTGTAATACGATAAGATCATACATAATTTTTCCTCATTCTTGCTTTTTTCTTAAACTCTTACTCTTCTCAATTTACCTTGCTGAAAGTAGGTCAAATTTTATCTCTGTTTTGAGTAAACTCACTGGATACCTGGTATCAAATCAAATTCAAACCTAAAAGATGTTAGTTCATTACCTACATTTGTTCATTCTAGTGAATTTATCATGGCATTTCCAGGTTTTAAAACCGAATTATTCTAGAGATTTTGTTTTCTTTATACAGAAAAATCAAAACTCCTGTGGGTGTTAGATCAATAATTCAAAGTATAAGCATTGTTACAAAATTCAAGATACGTGAATTGAACTTTATAATAAGCAATATAATGATAAGGAGAAGGAGTTTCCTACTCAAATAAATTAATTTTATTAGTTATTTTACATTTGGCAAAGAAAATCTAAGTATTCCTCTAAACTCTCAACTGAAGTGCTATGGACTATTTTAAGTACATCTTGTCTTTAAGCTCTAGTGACAAAATTAAACAAGATATAAAATAATCTTATGATAATTTTAACTTGATCTTATTTACTTATTTTCCAAACCAAGGCCTTTTGAGTCTAAACACTTAACTCGAAGAAAGTTTGGAAATAAATAGCCATCTTTGTTGTTGTAGTCACTGAGTCGTGTCTGACTCTTTTTCAACCCCAAGGACTGTAGCCCACCAGGCCTCTCTGCCCATGAGATTTTCCAGGCAAGAATACTAGAGTGGGTTGCCACTTCCTTTTCCAGTGGATCTTCCTGACCCAGGGATTGAACGTGCATCTCCTGCATTGTAGGGAGATTCTTTACCACTGAGCTACCAGGGAAGCCCAAATACCCATCTTACTATACTTCAAATAGTAATTGAAATTACTACCTTAAAAAAGATATTCTGAAAATTCACTTGGGCAACAACAAAAAATATCAAAAGCACATCGTCAAGGCTACAGTCAAACACACAGAGATTTGGTCAATCATGTCTGACTCTATGTGATTCTATGGACTGTAGTCCACCACGTTCCTGTGTCCATGGGATTCTCCAGGCAAGAATACTGGAGTGAGTTGCCATGCCCTTCTCCAAGGGATCTTCCTGACCCAGGGATCGAACCTAGGTTTCCTGCATTACAGGCAGCTTCTTTACCATCTGAGCCACCAGGAAGCCCAGAGATGCCATTCTGTTAGTGACTCAAGGAGCACTCCAGTGTGACCTGTGGCTCAGAATAAGATGACCCCTGTAGAGACACTATTGGGGAATTACCTTTTGTGTATAGTCACCATGGCTTGGACAGTTCTAAACCAAATCATTTTTTCACAGTGTAAAACTCCACAAATTCATCAAATATTTGATAAAGTGCTAAAACACATCCAAAGGTGTTTCTTAACAAAAATCCTATGGGTCCTCTGTAGCCCAGTTCTGGAGATTGGGTTATCTTTTACCTGATGAAAGCATTGGTTTCTCAACTTCCAAACCAGAGTGTCCACTGTTCTTTTGATGTATATCATGTTGCCAAAAAAGGTGGGGAGGGGTTAGCCTCCCCATGGGTAAACAGGCCACAAGCTGTAGACCTTCATCAACTCTTCAATCTTACATTTTTGATGACTAACCAAAACTATAAAGAAAGCTGAGCACAGAAAAATTGATGTTCTTGAACTGTGGTGTTGGAGAAGACTCTTGAGAGTCCCCTGGATTGCAAGGAGATCCAGCCAGTCCGTCCCAAAGGAGTTCGGTCCTGGGTGTTCATTGGAGGGAATGACACTGAAGCTGAAACCCCAATACTTTGGCCACCTGATGCGGAGAGCTCACTCATTTGAGAAGACCCTGATGCTGAGAAAGATTGAGGGCAGAAGGCGAAGGGAACGACTGAGGATGAGATGGGTGGATGGCATCACTGACTCAATGGACATGGGTTTGGGTGAATTCTGGGAGTTGGTGATGGACAGGGAGGCATGGCGTGCTGTGGTTCATGGAGTCGCAAAGAGTAGACACGACTGAGTAACTGAACTGAACTGGACTGAACCAAAACACTAGGCAAAGAAAGTCATTTTTAGCACTATACACTCTTTCTAAGGTGTACACTGGATTAAATTGAACTACCTATGAGGTATATAATTTGAATGAATTGGACTCTTGACTTTTGGCAAGAGTACTTAGAAGAACCAGGAAAAAGCATTCTCAGTAAAATTTACGTAGTAACATAACCATAGTGCCATTGAGTTAAGGTGTACAATTTTATGACTGGAATACAGACAGAGGAACAGTACTTACCAAGCATCATTAGGTTTCTGTCTAACTAAAAAATAGAGGTTAAATATTATTTTTGTTAATATGATTGCTTATCAACCAGGAAACCAACAAGTAAACAGTCTAGTTGGTCTCTTGAAGATGATGCTTAAAAAATTCTATAACCTAATCAACCTGACATATTCTAAGTCAGCAATAGTTCTTAAGCTCCTTGCCCGCATCACTGTGGGAAATGCCATGTAACAGACAGCTTAGGACATAAAGGAGCCCACATTAAAAATAGAAAATCTACATTTTTCCATCGCAACTCAGTATTCTTTATAATTACCAGTGAATAAACATGAAAATATGATAGTAAAATTACATCCAGAGACTAACATAAAAAAGATAATGCATGGCCTCTTAAAAACGATTTCTTATTTGGAAATTGTCGTAATATCAAAAATAAATACAAAATGAAGGTCCTAAAGAATATGGTCAAAAAAGAATCGACCTGTTTCAAATGATGAAACACAAGGAATAACCAAAAAGCATTTTTGTTTCAGTTCTATTTAGCCATGACAGGCTAAAGGAATATAGAAGAGACATCTAGCCCAGAATGGTATTAAGAAAAGACTCTCTGTGTTAGATAAATATTAAATTGTATCTTGAAGAAAGAGCAGAAGTCAAGGAGGAAAAGAAAGTTTCCAAGGACATTTGAGCAGTGGGAACTCATGCGTAGCATTATAAGAATAATTATTGAAACCCACTCTCTGCTAAACATGGAAATATCACTTAAGTAAGAGAAAGACATGAAGGAACAGAAGACATAAATAGAGTGTTCTAGCCACCTCATATACATTTTTCTAATCCTCCCAACTACCCAAAAGATAGGACTGTTTACCCTCAGTCAGAGTTTAGAGAGGCTCAGCGGCTAATTCAGTCATTCAATCAGACTTTAAAATGAACTTGATTGGATGGAGAAGGCCACAAATTCTGCCTCTGTGAAACAATACAGAGGGAAAGGAACTCTGCAGCATTTAATTTTCTGTTAACATGGTCTAGGTGCTGAGAACATAGGAAAAGAGGCGAGAAACAGGTGACAGGTCTTATATGTTATGCCAAGTAATTTAAATCTTATTTAAAACCATTATTTCTATCTTTTACTGCAAGAGAACAAAATGATGAGATGCTTATTTAGAAAAATCATTCTCATAGCAGTATGGAAGATTTTCACTTAAAAGGCAAATGATGTGACTAGACATTTTTCCAGAGAACACATACAGATGGCCAAACAGACACATGAGAAGATACTCTACGTCACTAACCAGAGAAATGCAAATTAAGGCCTCAATGAGACGTCACCTTACACCTGTCAGAATGGCTATTATACACACACACACACACACACACACCCCACAGATGACAAATGTAGGAAGGATGTGGAGAAAAGGGAATCCTAGCACACTACTGATGTAAGTCAGTGCTACCAGTACGGTAAACGGCCTGGAGGTTTGTCAAAGAAATAAAAATAGAACAACCATAGGATCCAAAAATTCCACTGCTGGGTATACATCCAAAGAAAATAAAAACACCAAGTTGAAATCCTACATGACTCACAACGCTCATTAACAGTATTATTTACAATAGCTAAGATGTGGAAACAAGCTCAACAGATGAACAAACAAAGATGTAGCGTAAACACATAATCGAATGTGTACTCAGCCATAAAGAAGAATGAAATTTTGCCATTTCCAAAAGATGGATGGACCTGGAAGGTATTATGCTTAATAAAGTAAGTTAGAAAAAGACTATACTACATGCTATTATGCATATGTGGAATCTAGACAATAAAACAAATGAACAAATATAACAAAAAAGAAACAGATGTCGATAGAGAGAACAAGCTAGTAGTTTCTAGTGGGGGGAGGGAAAGAGAAAGGGGAAGACTAAGAGCAGGGGATCCAGAGGAACAAAATAAACAAAGCGCAAGGATATATTGTACAGCATAGGAATACAGCCAATACTTTATAAAAATTTTCAGTCAGTTCAGTCACTCAGTCGTGTCCGACCCTTTGGGACCCCATGGACTGCAGCATGCCGCAGGCTTCCCTGTCCATCACCAATTCCTGGAGCTTGCTCAAACTTATATCCGTTGAGTCGGTGATGAACCATCTCATCCTGTCATCCATTTCTCCTCCTGCCTTCAATCTTTCCTAGCATCAAAGTCTTTTCCGATCAGTCAGTTCTTTGCATCAGGTGGCCAGAGTATTGGAGTTTCAGCTTCAGCATCAGTCCTTCCAATGAATATTCAGGACTGATTTCCTTTAGGATGGACTGGTTGGATCTCCCTGTAATCCAGGGGATTCTCAAGAGTCTTCTCCAACACCACAGTTCAAACCATCAATTCTTTGGTGCTCAGCTTTCTTTATAATCCAACTCTCACATCCATACATGACTACTGGAAAAACCATAGCCTTGACTAGACAGACTTTTGTCGGCAAAGTAATGTCTCTGCTTTTAATATCCTGTCTAGGTTGGTCATAGCTTTTCTTCCAAGGAGCAACTGTCTTTTAATTTCATGGCTGCAGTCACCATCTGCAGTGATTTTGGAGCCCAGGAAAATAAAGTCTCTCACTGTTTCCATTGTTTCCCCATCTATTTGCGATGAAGTGATGGGCCCAGTAGCCATGATCTTTGTTTCTGAATGCTGAGCTTTAAGCCAACTTTTTCATTTTCCTTTCACTTTCATCAAGAGGCTCTTTAGTTCTTCTTCACTTTCTACCATAAGGGTGGTATCATCTGCATATCTGAGGTTATTGATATTTCTCCCTGCAATCTTGATTCCAGCTTGTGCTTCATCCAGCATTTCTCACGATGTACTCTGCATATAAGTTAAATAAGCAGGATGACAATATACAGCCTTCAAATACTCCCTTCCTAATTTGGAACCAGTCTATTTTTTCATCTCCAGTTCTAACTGTTGCTTCCTGTCCTACATACAGATTTCTCAAGAGGCAGGTCAGGTGGTCTGGTATTCCCATCTCTTTCAGAATTTTCCACAGTTTGTTGTGATCTACAGTCAAAGGCTTTGGCGTAATCAATAAAGAGGAAGTGGATATTTTTTTGGAATTCTCTTGATTTTTGATGATCCAAAGGATGTTGGCAATTTGATCTCTGGTTCCTCTGCCTTTTCTAAAACCAGCTTGAACATCTGGAATTTCTCTGTTAATGTACTGTTGAAGTCTGTCTTGGAGAATTTTGAGCATTACTTTACTAGCATGTGAGATGAGTGCAATTGTGTGATAGCTTGAACATTCTTTGGCATTGTCTTTCTTTAGGATTAGAATGAAAACTGACCTTTTCCAGTCCTGTGGCCACTGCTGAGTATTCCAAATATGTTGGCATAATGAGTGCAGCACTTTCACAGCATCATCTTTTAGGATTGGAAATAGCTCAGCTGGAATTCCATCACCTCCACTAGCTTTGTTCATAGTGTTGCTTCCTAAGACCCACTTGACTTCACATTCCAGGATGTCTGGCTCTAGGGGAGTGAACATACCATCATGGTTATTTGGGTCATGGAGATCTTTTTTGTATAGTTCTTCTGTGTATTCTTGCCACTTCTTAATATCTTCTGCTTCTGTGAGGTCCATACAATTTCTGTCCTTTATTATGCCCATTTCTTTACATGAAATGTTCCCTGGTATCTCTAATTTTCTTGAAGAGATCTCTAGTCTTTCCCAGTCTATTGTTTTCCTCTATCTCTTTGTATTGATCACTGAGGAAGGCTTTCTTATGTCTCATTACTATTCTTTGGAATTCTGCATTCAAATGAGTATAGCTTTCCTTTTCTCCTCTGCCTTTAGCTTCTCTTCTTTTCTTAGCTATTTGTAAGGTCTCCTCAGACAACTATTTTGCCTTTTTCCATTTCTTTTTCTTGGGGATGGTCTTGATCACTGCCTCCTGTACAGTGTCACAAACCTCCATCCATAAGTTCTTCAGGCCCTCTGTCTATCAGATCGAATCCCTTGAATCTATTTGTTACTTCCACTGTACAATCTTAAGGGATTTGGTTTAGGTCATACCTAAATGGTCTAGTGCTTTTCCTTACTTTTTTCAATTTAAGTACGAATTTTGCAATAAGGTGTTCATGATCTGAGCCACAGTCAACTTCTGGTCTTGTTTTTGCTGACTATATAGAGGCTTTCCATTTTTGGCTGTGAAGAATATAATCAGTCTGACTTCAGTATTGACCATCTGGTGATGTCCATGTGCAGAGTCTTCCCTTGTGTTGTTGGAAGAGTGTTTGCTATGACCAGTGCATTCTCTCAGCAAAACTCTGTTAGCCTTTGCCCTGATTCACTTTGTACTCCAAGGCCAAATTTGCCTGTTACTCCAGGTATCTATTGACTTCTTACTTTGGTATTCCAGTTATTTTACATTCCATAATAACTTTAAGTGGAGCATAATATATAAAAGTACTGAATCACTATGCTCTACACCTGAAACTAATACTATAAAAACTGTATAATACTGCAAATCAACTACAACTTTAAAAAAGAAAATGGAATTGTTCTCTAAAGGAGATTGCAGTCTAGCTACCTGTTACTTACACTCATACTTCTATAAGAATCCTGGATCAGAATAAATTCTGTAGAAAACTGTGAAAGAACTAAAGGAAAAGAGAGAAAATTATATATTTATAATGCTTACTCCTTGGAAGAAAAGTTATGACCAACCTAGATAGTACATTCAAAAGCAGAGACATTACTTTGCCAACTAAGGTCCATCTAGTCAAGGCTATGGTTTTTCCTGTGGTCATGTATGGATGTGAGAGTTGGACTGTGAAGAAGGCTGAGCGCTGAAGAATTGATGCTTTTGAACTGTGGTGTTGGAGAAGACTCTTGAGAGTCCCTTGGACTGCAAGGAGATCCAACCAGTCCATTCTGAAGGAGATCAACCCTGGGATTTCCTTGGAAGGAATGATGCTAAAGCTGAAGCTCCAGTACTTTGGCCACCTCATGCGAAGAGTTGACTCATTGGAAAAGACTTTGATGCTGGGAGGGATTGGGGGCAGGAGGAGAAGGGGACGACCAAGGATGAGATGGCTGGACGGCCTCACGGACTCGATGGACGTGAGTCTGAGTGAACTCCAGGAGATGGTGATGGACAGGGAGGCCTGGCGTGCTGTGATTCATGGGGTTGCAAAGAGTCGGACACGACTGAGTTACTGAGCTGAACTGAACTGAATAGCAATGTGTAGCTTTATTGAAAAGGGGGGTGATTTCAATTTGATTAGGATTTGAAATGGTAACCCACTCCAGTACTCTTGCCTAGAAAATTCCATGTATGAAAGAGCCTGGTAAGCTACAGTCCATAGGATGGCAAAGAGTCACACACGACTGAGCAGCTTCACTTCTCATGAAGGCTGCTTGCCACTTCTTGCTGCTGCTTGAATCATCTAGGAAGTGAAGGGACAAGTAAAGAGACTAAGAAATCCACCATCTTTATCCTTTTTATCTAGTGAAGTATCCTTTCTAATAAAAGGATTTTATATTCACGGAAGGCTCTCACTCAATATGACTACAGATGAAAGATTAGGACCTGTGATCCCGCTGTGTTTCTTTCTACTATAACTAGGAAGAAGTAAACCTAGATACGGTTGAGGTACAAAGTCAACCTGGTATATGAAGGTGAAAACAATGAAAATGACCGCTTATGTATCTTTTAAAGCATTTACTCTAGATCATTTGACATGAAGTGCTAATCATTAAATGAATTTTATAGTCATCCAGTTTTTCCATGAAAAAAGCAGGTTATTCCCATACAATGAAAATTCTATTCTATTAGTATAAATTAGTAAAAATATATTTGAATAGACTGACTACAGAATTTAAGGGATACTGAAAAATATAATTTCTAACCTAACTACTTGCTATTGGAACACTTCTACTTTCATGTATTAATATTTTCTCAGGCAAAATGCTTGGAAGAATTGCCTTTTAGAAATACAGAGTATGAATTAGTCCACCTTGGTCATGAAGCAATGTATTCTTTCAAGGTTGGGGATTGTTCTAGTAACTGGAAAGGCATTCAGATATGTGGCCATGTGTATTCTCATTAACCAAATTATTTACTACACGTCAATGTGCACATTAAAAATAAGACAAAATCATGTTAACAAGTCACATATATAAGCTATTTAATTTTCTCCAAATGCTACCTGAAAGGAAAAGTTTTCAAGATCTCTTAGAGAAAACATACGGATTAAATTCCACTAGATGGCAAAGATCTTAAAGGCAAAGACTGTCCTATCTTTATATTGTTACTACCTCGCTAGAGTAGGTATTCAATAAATGACAAATGAAAGAACAATTTACTAGTGCCTGTGCTGGTTCTATTCTGACCATTCCTTATCGGTTTCCTTTATTATATTCTCTCAGAATAATCTTACTACTGAGATATTTGCCCAACACAGTTGCTGGATACGTTTATCAACTAAAGGAAAGTTCCTCCCAGTTCCAAAATTGCTTTCTTTGTAACCCTTTGTATCCTAAATGATGCTAAATTGTATCTAATAATGCTTCATCTAAAACTGAAATGACTATACAGTTTTTCCACCTTAATCTGCTAATGTGGGAAATTGCATACACAGATATTCTAATATAAATCACCTTTGTCTTTCTTGATCATGATTTTAATTTTTATGTTTAATTGGAGGATAATTGCTTTACAATATTGTGTTGGTTTCTGTGATACAGCAACATGAATCAGCCATGGGTATGTATATGTCCTTGCCCTCATGAATCTCCCTCCCATTTCCCCCATTTCCCCCCTCTAGGTTATCACAGAGTCCCAGGCTTAACTCCCTGTGTTACATAGCAACTTCCCACTAGCTACATTATAATGCATTTTTTAAATACATTCCTAGTTTTTATGCCCTAATATGTGGAATAAGGGGCTTCCCTGGTGATTCAGACAGTAAAGAATCCACCTGCAATGTGGGAGACTTGGGTTCGATCCCTGGGTTGGGAGACTTCCTGGAGGAGGGCACGGCAACCCACTGCTGTATTCTTGCCTAGAGAATCCCCACGGATAGAGGAGCCCAGAGGGCTATAGTCTATGCGGTCCAGAGACTGAGGGACGAAGCACGCCTGTGAAATAAGACTCCTGCAGTTATGTTCATTAGGCAAGACTGGCCTGTGGTGTTCTTGTACTGTTTTGCTCTGTTTCAGCATTAAAGTTCTAGGCTCATGTCACTAGCTGGGAGTTCCTCCACTTTTGTCAGTCTTTGTATTAGCTGCAGAAGACAGGCATTAACCATTTCTTGCATCACCTCTAAATCTATCCAAACTAATTTTTGCTTTGGTGAGATAATACATTTTTAACTCCTAATTTTATTTCTTTAATGATCAGAGGTCTAAAATGGTGTCATTTCTTTTAGAGTCAGTGTTCTTATGGAAGATTTTGCTGAGAAAAAGTCCATTTACCTGTTTTCACATTTATTTGCATAAAGTTTTCTATAGTATTCTTTGATTAATTTTTCTGTGACTGCAGTATTTTCAATTATTTGCCTTTTTCATTTTTTATAGTGTTTACTTAAATCTTTATTTTTGTCTTAATTTTGCTAATTTTGATGTTTACTTACACTTTCAATGAATCAACTTTTGCCTATGTTATTTTATGCTGTTCTCAGTTTTCTTTTTTATTGTCATTATTTTTATTAAAACTTTATTTTTGCTTTTAATTTTTCAGATATTAGTATAACTACATTGACCTTTTCTGGTTCTTGTGTACTTAAAAATATTTCAACTTTTTTATTCTTAAAAAAAGATCAACTCTTTACCATAATATCTGGGGATTTTTCTGCAGTATTTTATTTGATTTCTGTGTACTATGGTCTTTCTTTACTTTTTTAACCTTTCCAAAATTTGTCTAGATTGATCAAAACTTTATTTCTCCTGTGCTTCTATATACTGGTTAACATCATAACTTTTTATTTTTTAGTGATTATTCTCAATATTTCTCATATATAACTGCTTAGGGTCTAAATTCTATCAACAGTTTTACTCTCATTCAGACACATACAAGGACTTTAGAGCTTTAACTCAGGCTATCTCTCTGTCTATTACATTATTATTGTTCAGTGTCTAGTCCTATTTTGTTGACAGTTCAGTTCAGTTGCTCAGTTGTGTCCAACTCTTTGAGACCCCATGGACTGCAGCATGCCAGGCATCCCTGTCCATCACCAACTCCTGAAGCTTGCTCAAACTCATATCCATTGAGCTGGCGATGCCATCCAACAATCTCATCCTCTGTTGTCCCCTTCTCTTCCTGCCTTCAATCTTTCCCAGCATCAAGGTCTTTTCTAATGAGTCAGTTCTTCGCATCAGATGGCCAAATTATTGGAGTTTCAGCTTCAGCATCAGTCCTTCTAATGAATATTCAGGACTGATTTCCTTTAGGATGGACTAGTTTGATCTTCTCGCTGTCCAAGAGGCTCTTCAGACTCTTCTCCAGCACCACAGTTCAAAAGCATCAATTCTTCGGCACTCAGCCTTCTTTATGGTCCAACTTCCACATCCATACGTGGCTACTGGAAAAACCACAGCCTTGACTAAACAGACCTTTGTTGGCAAAGCAACGTCTCTGCTTTTTCTATAATTAGCCAGTATTGTTACTGATATTTTATTGAATCAATCTTGTCTTCCAGATACACCAATTTATTTTCTTAACATCCCTTCTTGCAATTTGATACTTCTTTTAGGGACTTTATTTTCTTCTTTAGTTTTCTTTAGTAATGGTATGAAGTTGGTAAACCCATTCCCTCTTTACTTTGCTTGGAAATAAATTTGTTTTCCCTATATTTTATGTATAATATTTTAGCTGCATATAGAATTATAGCTTGACATTTATTTTCTGATTGCTATTTTTGTGATAAATTTACTACTGTTATAAAACATTAGAAATGTTTCCTTTAAAATTGTGGAAGGAGGGAGGTATTAGTTACATAACTTCTATTTAACTTATTTTGGTTTAGTATCATAATAAAAATAAGTAAAAGATTTATTAATTGAAAAGAGTCTAAATTTTATTACTCATAAATGATATAATTATGTAGACTATCCAAGAGAATTTACAGGAAAAAATGCTAGAAAAATATTCTAAATCCTGAGCAAAACATAGACCTAAATACAAAAATTAAACCTTAGTACTTTTAGAAGACAACGTTGGGGAATATAGAACAACGTTGGGGACTGCAGTATAGGGATCATTTTATAGAACAGAACATAATTTGTAAAAATCATAAAGAGAAAGGCTGATAAATATTAAGTTACATTAAAGTTTCAAACTCGTTTACAAGAGAAATATCATATAGTGATAGTCAAATTAAAAAGTCTAGATTTTTTAATGATAAAAATATCATACAGTGAAAATATGACCCTTTCTAAAAGAAGACTTTTATAATCTTATAACTGATAAAAGATTAGAATCCACATTATATAGAGTATCAGCAGATACAAACTATATAATAAGATGGATAAATAACAAAGTCCTATTATTTAGCACAGAGAACTATAGCAATACCCTGTGACAAACCATAACAGAAAACAATATGAGAAAGACTATATATCTATGAAAAACTGAGTCATTTTGCTGTATACCAGAAATTAACACAACATTGGAAATCAGCTAAACTTCAATAAAGTAATTGAGACCAAAAAAAAACAAGAGAGAGAATATTTATGCAACAATAAAATGCAAGCAACCCAAGAAAACAGTGAGCAAAGGCTATGAACCAGCAATTTATATAAGATGAAACCAAACAACCAATCAATGTGTCGTGGTGGATTAAATTAGTGATGACAACTTTTCCCTCCCCTGTAGTAGTTAATAAGCCTACACGCTGGTGCCATAGTCTCATGAGGGCAGAGTATTCCCCACTTTATGGGTGTCTGCCTCAGCTAAGTGCTTTGCTTTGGTCAATGGGACATAAGCAGAAGTGTCACAGTCAGGGACTTGAAATGCCCTCAAGCAATGTGGCTTGCATCCTTGCGTTCCTGCCTTTGCTGCAAGAGGAGGCTCACCAGCTGATGTGGATGAGAGACTCCCGAAAGAGAAGTGCATCCACAGGCCTGCTTCCTAAAGCAGAGCTGCACCAGTTGGGCTGAAAACCCATAAAAAGTGATGATTGCCTCTAAGTTCTGGGTTGGTTGGTTATCAGATATTATTGCAACAATAGTTAACTGTTGTACATATGAAAAGATAACTAACCTTATTATCAATAAGGGAAACAGAGATGAAGCCACAGTGTGGAACCATTTCCTGTCCATTGGATTGGCACTACCTAATATTGCTGTACAACGCTTTGGAGAATAATTTGACAATAAAGCTCAAAGTTGAAGTATTACAACTTCTAACTATGTTGCCAAGAAATTCTTGCACTTGTGCACAGACACATAAAAAGAATGTTTATTACAGAAGTAATAAACATATATTACAGAAGTAATAAACATATATTTATAACAGCAAATTTTTACAAATCAAAATATGCATCAACAGAGAAGATGTGTTCACAATTTGGAAAGCAGTAAAAAGGAACCATCACTATGCATTTCAGAATTAAAAAATCTCAGAAACAACGGTGAGCAACAAAAGCAAGTTTCAGAAGAGTCCATACAATCGTCCTTATATACTGTTCTAATCCATGCAAAGGCTTCCCTGGTGGCTCAGATAGCAAAGAATTGGCCTGCAATGCAGGAGACCCGAGTTCAACCCCTGGATTGGGAAGATTCCCTGGAGGAGAGAATGGCTACCCACTCCAGCATTCTTGCCTGGGAAATCCAATGGACAGAGGAGCCTGGCGGGGCTACAGTCCATGGGGTTAGACACAACTGAGCCACTAACACTCACTTTTCTCTTTCAACCCATGTAAAACAATGCTATATACTGTATAGATATAGACTATGCATCTTCACATATCAATAGCAAATTTGGAAAGCAGTGTGAGAAGTACTATTAGTAAAAACTATATAGGTGACATATTTCTTTAAAGAAATAGAGGAAACAGCAAAATTATAAGATTTCTCAAAACTGGGTGATAGACACAGCTGTCAGACCTGTTATTCTCTGGACTTTTCATTCTGCTTTAATATTCATAATTTCAAAAAGAAAGAGCTTTCAATTATGAGGGAAAGAACTTTCTTGATGCCAGGTCTGCCATTAAGTGGCTATGTGACCCTCAGCAAAACCTAAGGACTCTCTGGACCTTTGTTTTCTCATCTGCAAAATAAATATGTTGAACTAAGAGACCTTTAAATTTCCCTGCACCATTAAAATTGCAGATTATATTAATTTTTCAAATCGAATTAACTGCCTATTTTGATCCATTATGCTGGGCAGAATTCAGAATATCCACTTGTAGATGCAAAACCATCAATAGAATACTGTGACCTCAGATAATTAGCTCAGTTCAAGGAATAAAAACTAAACTGTAGATGGAACAGTGCCTCATTCCATGATCACAGAAGCTCCAAAATAAGGATGTCCTCAAAGACCTTCATGACCAAAAAGATGTTTCTATTGTTCTAAAACTTAAACACTCACAAAACTAAAAAAAAATAAATAAATAAATCATACTTCAGAAGAGAATGCGAGCAATATCCTTATGAATGTTTCATGGAGATTGCTATAGATCTCTAACAGGCCCCAACCCACAGCCCAATTTTCTATTCTGTCTTGACACAATTGATGCACAACTGTGATCATTCAAAAAATGTGACAAGCAAGTGCAGGCAAAGTAGAGGACTAAATTGGCATCATTTTTCCACTGTAGACACAAAGAAGAGTCTCACTCTTAATAAAAAAAAAAAAAAAAGACACATTATACCTAAAGAGTAAAATAAGCCTCCTGTAATACATTCATGAATTCAGTAGCAAGAGAAGTATGATTCTTCTTTCTAAGTGCATTAGGTTGTTAACTTCTTTGTTTCAAATTATTGGGAGAAAATAGAGTTCTTTGGCTACAGAATATGTTACATCTAAATGTCTGCATACACAGCATATCTAACAAAGCTATTTATACTAATATGTCTGTTTTTCAGAACTTCTAATATATAGGACTCCTGTTCTAAAATGTATTTTATGCTCCAGGTATACTGCAAATTAACCTGTGAGGCCAAGGAAACCAAGTTCTTTGGAATTAACCTCTAGTGCTTTCCTGGAGACAAGAATCTGCAAATACCTATCCAGAAGCACTTGAGGAAAGCAGCATCACATGCTGCACGTGGAATAGAATTTTTCCATGGTTAATAAGTATGTTTTTGAAAGATTCCACACTTAAATCATATTCAAAGACAGCATCATTTATGCTCATCTCAGTCACAGTGGCTGACACTCTAGATCTGATAAACGGCTCCTCCCTGCGTGTTTAAAAGTTGCAGTCCCTCCTGCTCTGAGATCTTGTCTGTGATATTCAATCTGGGTTCTGACTTAGAAACAGCCTGTAGTGAGGACCTCTGTGCTCCCCCAATTCATGACAGTGCCATCCTGTTGATTAAACACTTACTCAGTGGGCCATACAGCGGACTGAGGAGCCTGGTGGAATACAGTGCCTGGGGCCGCAAAGAGTCAGACACGACGGAGTGACTAACACTCCCAGGGTGCGCAATATGAATGCACAGCATCACGGAGCACCTAACAGGAATGTGGTGGGGGGGACCAGATGAGACAACTGGCATGCCCAGCTTCTGCAACCGGAGACCATCGTTTATCATTGTTCTAACATTCCGTATGTCGAAAGTCAAGCATTTACGTTGCTATTGTTTAGTCACAAATTCATGTCCGACTCTTCTGCGACCCCATGGACTGTAGGTTGCCAGGCTCCACTGTTCAAGCTATTTGTCAGGCAAGAATACTGGAGTGGGTCGCCATTTCCAACTCCAGGGTAACTTCCCAACCCAGGGATCAAGTCTCCTGCATGGGCAGGCAGATTCTTTACCACTGACCCACCTGGGAAGCCCAAAGCATTTATAGTAAAGTAGTTAAAGCCTAGGTTGTAGAGTCAGCTTTATGCAGCCTTCATTACTTATTAGCTCTGGGACTGATCTTGCATATCTCCCTCACTTCTGTAAGCCTCGGTTTCCTCAACTGTCACCAGCAGTTTCCCAAACCCTAAATTCTCACTGCACAATTGTCATCAGTTGCTTCTATAGCTGATGATGCATCTTAAATCTATCTTTATCTGTTGATTTTCTTTCTATAATTGCACTGTAAAATTGGCCACAGCCACTATTTCCATTGGGATTCCAAAGATAACCTATATCACTAGGGTAACATATATCCTCCAAGATTTTTGACTTCTTCCCAGGCCAAACTCCTCACACCTCCGCAATGGGAAGCATAGGAGGAAAAAGTTTCCACCAGCACCCTGCTGCGATCAGTAGCACAGCTGAAGGAGGAGTTTTAGAAAAGGGAAATGTCCAAGGTGGATTCGAGTTCTTTATATTATATTGTTCTTTCTCAGATAGTATAATATAAAGTCAGCTTTATTTCCTCTATAAAATCCTTGGTAAATTCTTTTAAAAAATAATAAACTCTTTTTTGATTAATTCTTTGCATTGGTAAAAAAATGTAAGCATCTTAGTCATTTTTGGTACACAGTTAAGTGTGTTAGCTATATTTAAACAGTTGTGAAACAGATCTCCAGAATGTTTTCACCTGGTATAACTAAAACTCTGTTCCCATTAAACAACAGCTCTTTTGCTCTCTCCCTACCCCACTCCTGCCTTAACCACATTTTACTTCTATTTCTGTAATCTGACTAGTTTAGATACCACATGTAAGTAGAATCGTGGAATCATAAAGTATTTGTCCTTTTGCGACTCAGTTCTCTTTTCTTTAAACTGTCAGGAGTTTCAATAGCTACTGTTATTTAAAAGAGGTATACTGTATGGCAAAACCAATACAATATTGTAAAGTAATTAACCTCCAATTAAAATAAATAAATTTATATTAAACAAATAAAATAAAAGAAGTATGCCATGTTACCCAGAATTGAAATAAATCAACCTGAAATATCAAGATCATTAATGCATGATCAACTAAAATACATGATTGAAGTTTACCTATATAGAAAAATACATCTACGCAATTTAGTCTTTTTGTTGGGTTGGATGGCATAAAAGTAGTCCATGTTACACATCATAGATTAAATTTAGATGTTTCTTTACCTTGTTAAATTCTACACTGCTTTACTTTGTACAAGAGATTTTGGGGGAGAATAAGAGAAGGATTTCATATTCAAAAGCAGAGACATTACTTTGCCAATAAAGGTCCATCAAGTCAAGGCTATGGTTTCTCCAGTGATCATGTATGGATGTGAGAGTTGGACTGTGAAGAAGGCTGAGCACCGAAGAATGGATGCTTTTGAACTGTGGTGTTGGAGAAGACTCTTGAGACTCACTTGGACTGCAAGGAGATCCAACCAGTCCATCCTAAAGGAGATCAGTCCTGGGTGTTCTTTGGAAGGAATGATGCTAAAGCTGAAACTCCAGTACTTTGGCCACCTCATGCAAAGAGTTGACTCATTGGAAAAGACTCTGATGCTGGGAGGGATTGGGGGCAAGAGGAGAAGGGGATGACCGAGGATGAGATGGCTGGATGACACCACTGACTCGATGGACGTGAATTTGAGTGAACTCCGGGAGTTGGTGATGGACAGGGAGGCCCCGCGTGCTGCGATTCATGGGGTCGCAAACAGTCGGACACAACTGAGTGACTGAAAGTGAAAGTGGAGAGTGATGAAAGTGAAAGTAGAGAATGAAAAAGTTGGCTTAAAGCTCAACATTCAGAAAACGAAGATCATGGCATCTGGTCCCATCACCTCATGGGAAATAGATGGGGAACAGTGGAAACAGTGTCAGACTTTATTTTTTGGGGCTCCAAAATCACTGCAGATGGTGACTGCAGCCATGAAATTAAAAGATGCTTGCTCCTTTTAAGGAAAGTTATGACCAACCTAGATAGCATATTCAAAAGCAGAGACATTACTTTGCCAACAAAGGTCCGTCTAGTCAAGGCTATGGTTTTTCCAGTGGTCATTTATGGATATGAGAGTTGGACTGTGAAGAAAGCTGAGCACCGAAGAATTGATGTTTTTGAACTGTGGTGTTGGAGAAAATCCTTGAGAGTCCTTTGGACTGCAAGGAGATCCAACCAGTCCATTTTGAAGGAGATCAACCCTGGGGTTTCTTTGGAAGGAATGATGCTAAAGCTGAAGCTCCAGTACTTTGGCCACCTCATGCGAAGAGCTGACTCATTGGAAAAGACTCTGATGCTGGGAGGGATTGGGGGCAGGAGGAGAAGGGGACAACAGATGGCTGGATGGCATCACGGACTTGATGGACATGAGTCTGAGTGAACTCCGGGAGTTGGTGATGGGCAGGGAGGCCTGGTGTGCTGCAATCCATGGGGTCACAAAGAGTCGGACACGATTGAGCAACTGAACTGAACTATACCCTTGGTTACAGCAGGGGCATGCGTTGATTTAGCTCAAGTTATAAGGGGATCAAATATATTCTTTTTTCTCCTTTCTTTTCAGCAGCCCCCCTCTATATTCAATTCAGCTCCATTCCCTTGTTGGTTCTGTACCCTGGGCAATAACACTCTAACTCCTCAGAGGTTCCCACCCTCTATCACATCCCTTTGCTCACTGGGGGAAGGCAGACTTTTAAACCACAGCCACAGAGCTCTGTGGAAGCTGTGAGATCTATGGAAACCAGCGCACTGACCAAGCCGTAGCATCTTATTATCTCACAACCTTGTAACAATAATTTCCACCTCATCTTTCATCCAAGACATTTCTACATTATTCTCACTGGTTAACTTTAACTCAGAACTTAAAAGCAATTGGTGATAGTGGTGCCAAGCTGATAACAACCAATCCAACAAGGAAACGAGCCTGTCTCAACAGCTGTACTGGGAGAACTTATAACCACATACCACACTTCACAGTGCCTTTGTCTGAATGCACACTCCTTGGATTGGGTAAAAGTCTTCTAGTTGGAAATCTGATTTAATACGATCTTAAGGACAAAGGTCTGTATAGTCAAGGCTATTGTCTTCCCAGTGGTCACGTACAGTTGTGAGAGATGGACCATAAAGAAGGCAGAGCACCAAATAATTGATGCCTTCAAACTATGGTGCTGGAGAAGACTCCCGAAAGTCCCTTGGACAGCAAGGAGGTCAAACCAGTCCATCTTAAGGGAAATTGAATATTCACTTGAAGGACTGATGCTGAAGCTGGAGCTCCAGTATTTTTGTCATCTGATGCAAACAGACAACTTATTGAAAAAGTCCCTGATGCTGGGAAAGATTGAGGGCAGAAGGAGAGTGAGTCAGAGGATGAGATGGCTGGACGGCATCACGGATGCAATTGGGCAAATTCTGCGAGATGGTGAGGGACAGGGAGGCCTGGTGTGCTGCAGCTCATGGGGTCACAAAGAGTCAGACACGACTGGGCAACTGGACAACACTAAAGGTGGAAATGTGCATGGAAGTCGACAGAAGCAGACACAAATCTTCTCCACACTCAAGCTATAATGTTTTTATGATTCATCTGCCTCCTTAATGGTGATCAAACAAGTGAGATGGATGGAATCTTTATGGGCATTATCATCACTCTATCTTTCAAGTCTTGACAGCAGTGACAACTTCTGCACTTCCCCCTAGAAATACACTATTCCCTCAGGGTTTCTTTTTCTGTGGAACGGGGGAATTTTAATGATGTCCATTTGGCCTGTAATAGTCTCTTTATTCTATGGATTATGGTGCTAGTCTGAGGATTCTGCTTGCTGCTGAAACGTAATTCAGAAGTTCCCAAACTTTCTTGGTATGCAGTATCCTTGTTGTCACAGTGATTTTACACAGTGTCTTTAGACCAAAAGAAACACCTAACTGTTCTATTGATTAGGCAGTAAAGCAACCTAATAAGTATTTGTATGTCCTAACAAGTTGGTAACTGTGTGAAAAAAACAGCTTGTAAAGGGCACTGCATGACTTTTCAAAGCTTGCAATCAGTAGAGAAAATGCCAAACCCTATTCCACATTAATTTTTCACACAGTACTTGCTTTTTATCACAGCAACTGATGAAAATCCATCTTTGCAAAGAATTATATCATCAAAAACATAGCACACTAATGAAAATTTAAATTACTTTGAGCTAGTAGTTCTTAGGATATGTAACAGATGTCAAGTATCGCTATGTTTCCCTCAAAAATTTAAAATATCTGGCATAGCTCTGTGACTCACAATGCTTTGCACATAGTTTAGAAACTTGGGGCTTGGGGCTGGTGCACTGGGATGACCCAGAGGGATGGTATAGGGAGGGAGGTGGGAGGGGTGTTCAGGATGGCGAACACGTGTATACCCGTGGCAGATTCATGTTGATGTATGGCAAAACCAATACAATATTGTAGAGTAAAATAATAATAATAAAATAAAATAAAAAGAAAGAAAGAAACTGTGGATATAACCAGAACATCGAATAAGCCAGTCTCAGGGTGTAAACACAAATCAATATTATTTTATCTCACTGACTCTTTGAATTTCACTTACTTGGAGAAATTTCTCCCTGTTGCCTAGAGTATCTACTATGTTCTAAGTATATTACAAGTATTAATTGACTTAATCTTCATCACCCAAAGAAGTCATCACTACTGTTATTCCCAACTTACAGATGATGAAACTGGAGCACAGACAGGCTAAGTAACTGACCCAAGATCAACACATCTGGAAAGTGGACAGTCTGGGATTCAGTCCCAGACAGCCTTTGGTTCCAAAGTCCAACAGCTTTAATGATCACATTATGCTGCCCCTTTAATGTGAAGTCACCACTTCAACCCACACTGAGTAGAGATAGCGACAACACCCACACTGGGGACTGGCTGTTATCACTCACATCTCTGCCGCCACTGCCTCAGAAATCAGGGACAATAGTCCCCACTTCATGTAGGCAGAATGGATGTTTTGGGGCACCTGTTTGTCTCATTGCTTGATGTGAAGAGCCAAAGTCAAATGGTCAAATTCCTGCATTCTAATGAAATGGAGGATGAGAAAAAGATTTATATTATATAGTGGGGGGTAGAGGCTCATCAGAGCAGAATTTGCCAAATACTAAAAGGGTGTGAACCGCCAGAAAGAATGGAAAATGCTTTCTATAGCACATAATACCCCATCTTACACTGATGTAAAGTTATGAGTAAAGTATTAGCAGTAACCATTATTGCCAATAATGATGTTAAATGAGGAATGTGTGTTCTTATGTGGTGTCTAGATCTTATTGTGATGAATCTATACTTAAATATGATTTTAATGTCAAAAAATGAATTTTCTATCCACAATTTCCACTAACATCTAGGAATATGTGCTATATCATTTCTTTCATTAACATTCACCAAGCCTACATAAATCACAGACTAAAAAAAAAAGATATTAAAAATGCATCAACCCACATGCTTTTGAAAAAGAAAAAAAAAAAGTTTCTCTCTCCTCCCCATGGTGATTCCCTTTTCTCTACACTTTTCAAAATGTTGGTCCAAATACAAATGTAAGTGATTTCTCAGGGCATAGCATGTTATATACCAGGATATTATCAACATGCTCATATTCTCCTCAAAACTATATTAATGGAAACTGGACTCAAATTAAGGTTATTAGTCATAGGAGCTAATTTTAAGTTTTAAGATATCTTTATAATTGGTGGGCTTCCCTAGTGGCTCAGACGGTAAAGAATCTGCCTGCAATGTGGAAGACCTGGGTTCGATCCCTAGGGTTGGGAAGATACCCTGGAGAAGGGAATGGCAACCTACTCCAATATTCCTGCCTGGAAAATTCCATGGATGGAGGAGCCTGGCGAGCTTCAGTCCATGGGGTCGCAAAGAGTGGGACATGACTGAGCGACTAACACAAACACACAGTATCTTCAAATATTAAAGAAAAATCATACTCTATCAGAAATAACAGGAGAACTACAATGTTTGCTGCTGCTAAGTCACTTAGTCATGTCCAACTTTGTGCGACCCCATAGATGGCAGCCCACCAGGCTCCCCTGTCCCTGGGATTCTCCAGGCAAGAACACTGGAGTGGGTTGCCATTTCCTTCTCCAATGCATGCATGCATGCTAAGTCACTTCAGTCGTGTCTGACTCTATGTGACCCCATAGACGGCAGCCCACCAGGCTCCCCTGTCCCTGGGATTCTCCAGGCAAGAACACTGGAGTGGGTTGCCATTTCCTTCTCCAATGCATGTATGCATGCTAAGTCGCTTCAGTTGTGCCTGACTCTGTGCGACCCTATGGTCAGCAGTCCTTCAGGCTGCTCCATCCACAGGATTCTCTAGGCAAGAACACTGGAGTGGGCTGCCATTTCCTTCCCCACTGCATGTTTAGGTGTGTTTATGTCTAAACATAGGCACACGAAGTGGGCTTCCCAGGTGGCTCAGTGATAAAGACTCTGCCTGCAATACAGGAGACACAGATTTGACCCCTGGGTCGCTGAAGATCCCCTGGAAGAGGAAATGGCAACCCACTTCAATATTCTTGCCTGGGAAATCCCATGGACAAAGGAGCCTAGCGGGCTATAGTCCATGGGTTGGGAAAGAGTTGGATGTGACTGAGCAACTCAGCGTACATGCATGCACACTAAGTAGAGGAAGAAAGAAAAGAAAAATATAAAAATGGGCAAGTGAAAATTTTATAAGTCTTCATGACGCACTTTGCTGAATCAAACCAACTTGGAATCTGGTTTCGACTATAGCATAACAGTTCCCTCTATGACACAGTTAATTTGCCAGACCCACTTGAATTTTACAGATCAAAAGCAGTAGAATGTTATCTATTGAAAAATATTTTCACATCTGTTCAAATATAATTAATTAATAATTCATTTTAAAAATCAAAGGGTTATCAACATTAAAAAGTGACTCCAAAAGTCACGATGACATCATGACTTTTGAGAAACACTTGAACACCCTGAAAGGTCTTAGTCACTGCGTTCTGTAGGATGGAGGTAGCAGCCTAAATAATTTAAAGAGATTACATAAGGAGGCAAAAGGGATATTCGTTTGCTTTTCTCCCAGAAAAAGCAGCATGCTACATAGCTACTTAACACTCACAGTCACATTGCTTATACAGAATGATGGCCTGGCCAGAACAAGGATGCCCCAGCTACTCTTCACATCCTGCTTCTCACCACGCTCGTCCATCTCCTCCCTGACTCCACTGCGCATGACACCCCTGACCTACCCAGCTCCTTCCTCCACAGTGTCACTCTAGACAGTGACTCACCTGCTCCCTTGCCAGCTTCTCTCAATACCCTTCCCTTCCTCATCCCACCATCACAACCTGTCTTTAGACTGCTGTCTTAGGGGGTTACTCTCTGCTCTTCTAGAACAGTTAAGTACTAATAGCTAACATATTAGTAAGGGTTAAATTGTTAGTGGCAAATAATGCTAAGTCAATTTTCCTCCAGAATAGCTGTATCCTAAAAGTGAAGGCCAGAGTCCCCACAGGTTATTCCTTGATTCCCCTGGGTAAACATCTGTATTATCTCTATCACATTACTTGAATGTGACATCTTTCTGTCTTACATTACAAAGTTGATGAGTGTGTTCATCTCCACTCTTCAATTATAAGATACAAGTGGACATCCACAACAGATTGTATATGGATGTTTTAGCATCCAGGAATGACTTCATTGAATCGTACTGACCCTATGAATAAAGCCTGATGGAGGAGGCAGGCTTTCCAGGGCACCTCAGTTCACGCCACTATTCTAGCCCTGCAGAAAAACCCACCCTGGAACTAGGCAAGGGGGTGAAACTGTCAGTCAGACTGCACTGCCTGTGTCCCCTCCACAGACAGTGTCTATAGCTACAGATGTGCAGCCTCACTTCCCCACCCAGCAGATAGGCTACTCAGTGCTGGGTTGACATAGGGGAAATAGAGGGGAAAAGAGGATGTGTGGAAGTTGGTAACGTCTCAAAAAGACCTACAACCAAAGATCTCAGGGAAAGAAGAGAGAAAAGATGGATGATTTCCTACAACCTTTCTACTTCTAGGACAAAATGACAAAGTGGGAAAACAAGTGTTACAAAAAGTACCAAATATTTCTCCCTACTTGTTTAGCAAGACTTTGTCCAAGAGGCTATTGAGTCGTGGTTTTCCTGGTTATGGGAAAGGATGTGATAAAAATTCACTCCCATGGCAGTTCTATCAGACACTTCACTCGGGAAAATAAGATTCATAAGATTCTCATGGCATGACATATCATATCATGTTAATATGCAGAAGGAGCTGCTGAAATGATCTCATTTGTTGGTTAAATTTGAGAAAATCCCATTATTACTAGGCATATTTCTTTCCATTTATACAGTGCCTTCAGAGGAAATATTCAGTCTAAAATTATAGCTGCCAGATCCAGTGACAAGACCTAGATAGTTAATTAGACACAAATAAGGGGAGAGGATGAGAGGAAAGAAGAGGAAAAGAAGAAAATCGGAAAGGAGGAGGAAAAAGAAGAGAAAGGAAAAAAATCCTAGAGTATCACTAAACATCTAAAATATTTCTAAGAGTGAGAATTCTTATATTTTAGACACATGTATTTCATGTTAATAATTATTCTGAAGTGACAATTTTCACAAATTCCACAAAGAATATAATCTGCACCTGAGATGAAGGCAAACTTCCCGCTTTGCAAACACTGAGGTGGTGGTCAGCTTTCCTACTTGGCTGCTAGATGCATCAAAGACATGCTGTAAAGCCACCACTTTGTCCATAGGGAGCTGGCATTCCAGAAAATTTGGAAATAGGAGATGTTAAAAAAAAAAAAAAAGAAAGAAAGAAAAGATGTTAGGAAAGCTCTGTAGTGAAAGGCAATGAGTAAAACATGATGTTCTCAATAAACAACCTAAAATACTTAGAGGTGGTGGTGTTGTTCAGTCACTCAGTTGTGTCCAGCTCCTTGCAACCCCACAGACTGCAGCACGCCAGGCTTCCCTGTCCTTCACTATATCCCAGAGCTTGCTCAGACTCGTGTCCATTGAGTCAATGATGCCATCCAACCATCTCATCCTCTGTCATCCCCTTCTCCTCCCACCCTCAATCTTTCCCAGCATCAGGATCTTCTCCAGTGAGTCAGCTCTTCACATCAGGTGGCCAAAGGATTGGAGCTTCAGCTTCTGCATCAGTTCTTCCAAAGAATATTCAGGGTTGATTTCCTTTAGGACTGACTAGTTTGATCTCCTTATTGCCCAAGGGATACTCTCAAGAGTCTTGTGGGGAGAGCCAATTTTCAGGGAAGTCCATCATTCATCCTTTATCCATTCACCCATTAATACATGTAGCCATCCATTGATTCATTCAACAAGTGTTCGTTGAAAGTCCTCTACATGCTGGGTCCTGGAAATACTGTACTAAGCAAAGCAAACATAGTCACAGAGTATATATTTTTCACTGGATAGTAGGGCTTTGTTTTTGCTCCAAGAGAGATTATGGAGAAATAATAAATTTTGGTCTTGTCATTAAATGGCAGAGTGTAGCACACACTCAATGAACCCCTTGGGGAAGTTAATTGGACTTTGTGTCACTAGGAATGTGATAAATTGATGTCATAACAGAGTGAACTGCCATTAATTATAACTGGCCACCCTCATAAATATTTCAGAAACCATTCTTTCGCTGAAAAGGAAAAAAAAAGTAAGAGAATTTTAGAAAACAAAATTTCTTAAACTGAAAGATATAAAGGGGTTTCATTTCCTATTCACTCTCAAGAAAATCATTCACATTAATGTCAGTAGTAACAAAGAATTACCAAACTTTGTTCTCTGCCTCTAAGGATTTTACATTTTAAATGTTGAGCTTCAAAATAAGTAGAGACCTGAGAAACTCTTTTAAAAGGCACTGTTTTTTAAGCAAAAACAAGACTATGCTTTATAAATCTCCATGACACCTGTCACATAATACTTTCCAACCTTACTGCCTCTCAAACCAGTTTTAAATCTCATACCTCTTTAATTTCTTTGAGAATTTGTCATAAAATGTAATGCATTTAACCCTCAGATCATGTCTGTCTACCAAGTGAAGCTTAAAATCTAAGACCAGACAGTGCTCATTGGTCCATCTTTAACCTGAAGTTCTAGCAGTGAAAATAAATGTGGTATCTCTATAAGCACCTTACATGCTAGTCGTTTTCCAGTTACTTATCCAACCATACTTTTCATAACCCTAACCCGGTACCTTGTCATCCCTTACATAGACTTCACCCTATTTCCATCTCTCTGTCTTTCTCTATGCTCCTTGCAGCTTTTGGAGTGCCCTATAAAATCACAGCAGATGTTGACTGCAGCTATGAAATTAAAAGATGCTTACTCCTTGGAAGGAAAGCTATGACCAACCTAGATAGAATATTCAAAGGCAGAGACATTACTTTGCCAACTAAGGTCCGTCTAGTCAAGCCTATGGTTTTTCCTGTGGTCATGTATGGATGTGAGAGTTGGACTGTGAAGAAGGCTGAGTGCCGAAGAATTGATGCTTTTGAACTGTGGTGTTGGAGAAGACTCTTGAGAGTCCCTTGGACTGCAAGGAGATCCAACCAGTCCATTCTGAAGGAGATCAGCCCTGGGATTTCTTTGGAAGGACTGATGCTAAAGCTGAAACTCCAGTACTTTGGCCACCTCATGCGAAGAGTTGACTCATTGGAAAAGACTTTGATGCTGGGAGGGATTGGGGGCAGGAGGAGAAGGGGACAACCGAGGATGAGGTGGCTGGATGGCATCACTGACTCGATGGACGTGAATCTGAGTGAACTCCGGCAGTTGGTGATGGACAGGGAGGCCTGGCATGCTGCGATTCATGGGGTCGCAAAGAGTCGGACACGACTGAGTGACTGAACTGAGCTGAACTGAACTGATGCCACTCCAGCACTCTTGCCTGGAAATTCCTGTGGATGGAGGAGCCTGGTGGGCTGCGGTTCATGGGGTCACTAAGAGTCGGACAGGACTGAGCGACTTCACTTTCACTTGTCACTTTGATTCATTGGAGAAGGCAATGGCAACCCACTCCAGTGTTCTTGCCTGGAGAATCCCAGGGACGGAGAAGCCTGGTGGGCTGCCGTCTATGGGGTCGCACAGAGTCAGATATAACTGAAGCGACTTAGCAGCAGCAGCATGCCTCCCTCTCTACACCTTCAGTTTCAGAACTCATTCCTCCTCCATTGTCAAACTCAAATACTACAGCCCATGAACCCAAGGTCTGCCTGATCTAGTTAATAATGATTTCTCCATTATCTCTGATTCCTGTAGAACTTAGTTTGTACTCTATACTTGGATACTTGCCCAAATATTAACAGCCTCTGTTCTTTGAAGAGGAGGAAATGTTTCAATTAATTAATGAAATATTACAGCATAGAAGTCCTGAACCCAACACTTATGCTGGTGTTTTAGATGGAATGTGAGTCATACTTACAGTAAGTACCTGACTTTTATCTGCTCTCCCTGTTTTTAAAAATCTGACTCTAGCACACAACATTAAATACTGAACTTGAAAGATGAAAGGTCCTCTATTCTTCCTTACAGCAAGTACCCTGTCCTTATTCCAAGTATGATCTAACATAATCACTGAATTATTCAAATTAAACTCACCTTTTGAAATTAAAAATAAGAAAACCTTGCCCACAATGCAACTCAAAATGTTTTTTTTATCTACACTCCAAGCCACTCACAATTGGACAGGTATCTGCTGTCAAGATCAGGTAACTAACCCACTCTAGTGAATGTAGTCTTGAGCCAACCATCAGGGGAGAGTCTCTTCTCTTTGCAAGGTCCCATTACATTAACCAAGTTTCTTTGGTGGCTCAGTGGTAAAGACTCTGCCTGCTATGCAGGAGATGTAGATTTGATCCCTGAGCCAGGAAGATCTCCTGGGGTAGGAAATGGCAATCCCCTCCAGTATTCTTGCCCGGAGAATCCCCATGGTCAGAGGAGCCTGATAGGCTATAGTATATGGGGTCGCAAAAGAGTCAGGCTCAACTGAGCCACTCAACAACAGTTACATTAACTAGCCATTTTTTCCTTATCAGTTCAGTCGCTCAGTCGTATCCGACTCTTTGCGACCCCACGGACTGCAGCCCATTGGGCTTCCCTGCCCAACATCAACTCTCAAACTTTACCCAAACTCATGTCCATTGAGTCAGTGATGCCATCTAACCATCCCATCCTCTGTCGTCCCCTTCTCCTCCTGCCCTCAATCTTTTTCAGCATCAGGGTCTTTTCAAATAAGTCAGCTCTTCGCATCAGGTGGCCAAAGTACTGGAGTTTCAGCTTCAGCACCAGTCCTTCCAATGAATATTCAGGACTGATTTCCTTTAGGATGGACTGGTTGGATCTCCTTGCAGTCCAAGGGACTCACAAGAGTCTTCTCCAACACCACAGTTCAAAAGCATCAATTCTTTGGCACTCAGCTTTCTTTACAGTCCAACTCTCACATTCATCATACATGACCACTGGAAAAACCATAGCCTTGACTAGATGGACCTTTGTTGGCAAAGTAATGGCTCTGCTTTCTAAAATGCTGTCGAGGTTGGTCATAACTTTTCTTCCAAGGAGCAAGTATCTCTTAATTTCATGGCTGCAGTCACCATCTGCAGTGATTTTGGAGCCCCCCAAAATAAAGTCTGACACTGTTTCCACTGTTTCCCCATCTATTTCCCATGAACCGATGGGACCGGATGCCATGATCTTCGTTTTCTGAATGTTGAGCTTTAAGCCCACTTTTTCACTCTCCTCTTTCACTTTCATCAAGAGGCTCTTTAGTTCTTCTTCACTTTCTGCCATAAGGGTGATGTCATCTGCATATCTGAGGTTATTGATATTTCTCCCGGCAATCTTGATTCCAGCTTGTGCTTCCTCCAGCCCAGCGTTTCTCATGATGTACTCTGCATAGAAGTTAAATAAGCAGGGTGACAATATACAGCCTTGATGTACTCCTTTTCCTATTTGGAACCAGTTTGTTGTTCCATCTCCAGTTCTAACTGTTGTTTCCTGACCTGCATAGAGGTTTCTCAAGAAGTAAAGTAATTAGCCTCCAATTTAGAAAGAAAAAAAAACCTCGGTTGTGCTCAGTCTCTCTGAAAGTATAAGCCATAGCCTTACAAAGACCTATAGGATGCTCCACCATCTGACCCTCTGCTCTCCCTGAATCCGCTTATGCATCCTCTTCTTCCCTAGCTCCACTCCAGCCACTTTGCCTCCTTGCCATCCTTCAAACACAGCAGACTCCCACCACCCCCAGGGTTTTTGCAATACCATTTCTTTCTTTTATATATACATTTATTTATTTTAATTGGAGGCTAGTCATTTTACAATATTGTCGTGGTTTTGCCATACATTGATATGGATCTGCCACGGGTGTACACACGTTCCCATTTCATTTGCTCCGATGGTTTCTTCTCAATGTTACCACCCTTTTGAAAACAGCAACACCTACTCCTGCCTCCATGATACTCCCTGTTTCCTTTATTCTGTTCTATTTTTCCGTAACAATGGTCATCTTTTTAGATACTATATTATTTGTATTCTTGTCCCTTTATTAGGTTTTTGATTAAAAACTATTAAAATTAAACTCTTTATTTTGAGATAATTATAGATCCACATGTAGAAATAATACAAAAATCCCAAATACAATTCACACAGTTTCTCCAGAGGTAACATATTACAGCAGTACAGTTCAATATCACAGCCAGGATATTGACGTTGATATAGTCAAGATGAGAACAACTCCATCGCCAGAAGGGCCCCTCATGTTGCCTTTTTATATTCACACCCTCTTCCCTTCTGCCCCATTTTTGCCCTAACCCCTGGCAACCACTAATATGTTCTATGTTTCCTAGGTTTTTCTTGTTTTTTCCCCCATTCTAGGATGTCAGTTTGACAAGGATCAGGGTAAACGACTGTCTTGAATGTATGGAAGAACCTGAGACACAGAGAGATTAAGAAATTTGGCCAAGGATGCAGAGCTGATGAGAGGCTTAAGTGGAATTTAAATCATCTCTTCAGAATCCAACATCTTAATAAGAGCAGAGTGACTGTCTAAGGCTGAATTCCCCAGAAGTATATGCTGACACCACGATTCAGGTAGTTTATTAAGGAAGCTACATTCATGTGATTTATTAAGGAGATGTTCCCAGGAGGAAACCAGAAAGGAGCAGGGGAACAGGCAGGAAAGAGGAAGGAGCCAAGAAGGGTGAGATCTCAGGAAAAGTTCTGGAAAGGATTGCTTCTGCCTGATTCCACAGTGGACGAATGGAGTACAAGTCACACCTGAACTCAGAGTAGTCCTAGGCAAACCTGAAGCAAGGGAGCTGGGCTTTAGCAGACCCTTCACTTACAGTCATTGATCAAGGTCTGGGGATGGATGAAATGCATGTTTTCAAGCATTTCCTGCCAATACTCTCTGCTTAAGGGCAAAGCTGCTCCAGTATCCTGACAGCAATTAGAAAATAGATCCTAGAAAGGAAGGCACACCACAGGGCAAGAAGGCTGTGTGGGGATTGGGGGGGGGGGGGGCACTAGCACATGTACTAAGTGGTCCTTTACCATTTCTCAGAATGCCTAGAATCGTGCCCTAGCTCCAGATCATGGCCTAAGACCCCACATAATCTAGCCTTTGACTGTGTGGATCACAGTAAACTGAGGAAAATCCTGAGAGAGATGGGCATACCAGGCCACCTGACCTGCCTCTTGAGAAACCTGTCTGCAGGTCAGGAAGCAACAGTTAGAACTGGACATGGAACAACAGACTGGTTCCAATCGGAAAAGAAGTACATCAAGGCTGCATATTGTCACCCTGCCTATTTAACTTATATGCAGAGTACATCATGAGAAACACTGGGCTGGATGAAGCACAAGCTGGAATCAAGATTGCTGGGAGAAATATCAATAACCTCAGATATGCAGATGACACCACCCTTATGGCAGAAAGTGAAGAGGAACTAAAGAGCCTCTTGATGAAAGTGAAAGAGGAGAGTGAAAAAGTTGGCTTAAAGCTCAACATTCAGAAAACGAAGATCATGGCATCTGGTCCCATCACTTCATGGGAAATAGATGGGGAAACAGTGGAAACAGTGTCACACTTTATTTTTGGGGGCTCCAAAATCACTGCAAATGGTGATTGCTGCAATGAAATTAAAAGACGGTTACTTCTTAGAAGGAAAGTTATGACCAACCTCGACAGCATATTCAAAAGCAGAGACATTACTTTGCCAACAAAGGTCCATCTAGTCAAGGCTATGGTTTTTCCAGTGGTCATGTATGAATGTGAGAGTTGGACTATAAACAAAGCCGAGTGCTGAAGAATTGATGCTTTTGAACTGTGGTGTTGGAGAAGACTCTTGAGAGTCCCTTGGACTGCAAGGAGATCCAACCAGTCCATCCTAAAGGAGATCAGTCCTGGGTGTTCATTGGAAGGACCTGAAACTCCAGTACTTTGACCACCTGATGCCAAGAGCTGACTTATTTGAAAAGACCCTGATGCTGGGAAAGATTGAGGGCAGGAGGAGAAGGGGATGACAGAGGATGAGATGGTTGGATGGCATCATCGACTCGATGGACATGGGTTTGGGTGGACTCCTGGATTAGGTGTTGGGCAGGGAGGCCTGGAGTGCTGCAGTTCATGGGGTCGCAAAGAGCAACTGACCTGAACTGAACTGAATCTAGCCCATGTCATCCATTCACTCCACATCATGTACTACCATTCTGCCGCTCAGTGACCACTGGGCCTTTGCACCTGCTTTCCTCGCCCAGAATACTTATCTCTTTACATGATGGACAGCTCTTGATCTGTCACATGCTGAACCATCACAATATTTTGTATTTATAAAAAGTACTTCTTTGTGAAAAGTACTTATAGTCTGTAATCATTTTGTTTCATCCGTTTATCGATTTATTTCTATTTTTTTTCTGTTTCTCCACTAAAATATAAGGCCCATCTAGGTAAGGGCAATGTCTATTTACCCAGTTACAAAATCCCTAGTGCCCAGCACATTATACGGGATCAAGATATCTCTTGAATGAAGAGAAACACTGGGAGAGAAAGTACTAACCATGCAGAATCACAGTAGCTTTGAACAGATCTTCAAAAAATTAAATTTATCCCACTAACAAATGAGGCTGGAAAGATGAGGAACATACTAGTTTAGTTAGTATGGTTACTTTTTACCTGATAATTTTAGCATCAGAAAAACCCAGCCTCTCTTTGCTCTTAGAGAAGACATTACTTTTGAGAGCCAAGGTAAGGCTATTGAGAGCTAACAATATAAAGGCTTCATTAGCCTGTAATTTTGCTACATTAGTTAAAATTATCCAGGGACTTCAAACAGAGGCAGGCCAGAAGGAAGTATAGAAAGCTGCTGTTCTCCAGCATCCACTAACTCTCCCATCACTCTGTTTTGTGAACTAGAAGACAGTGTACCAAATGGGATGTAGAAGCATTATTTTTATCTTTTGTCTCAACAGCAGGACAGAAACAATTCTCCCTATCCCCCCCAAATAGTAAATTTTTCTCTTTAAAAAAAGAGTAATCTGCTTTAACCAAGATAAGTTTTCTAACACAAACACAGAGCATGAATTTTAAGAACTGTTAAATGTCAAAACATTTCCAGTTTGTTGTTTGGGCTTCAGAAGTTTCAAGGTCTTATTAACGTGTCGTCTAATTTGCCACCAATGACAACAGACCCCAGTACGTGTACTCTATGAACACCTCCAGTTTTCCAATTTTAAATATTTCTGGTAAGGTCTATCTTACTCATTTCTTTGGAAGAACTGCATTATCTAATAACATAACCTGAATAATTGACCCTGAAGAATCAGGAAACAAGAGTATCCCCAGGAACATTGCAGAGCCACTCAGCAATGGACCCAAAGAAGCTGCTGCCAGCAAGAGCGGTGGCTCCATGAAAAAGAAAAACTCTAAAAGCAGCACAGGAAATGAGAATGGACATTTCCCTGGTGGGGCGTGACTTGCAGAGATATTTCCCAACCCACCCCCTATAGCCTAGTAAAAGTAAGAATAGCAACAACAACAAAAACAGAATTCTTAGTTGTACTTAAATTTTAATTCTCTTTTTAATCCTAATAATCGGATACATAAGCATGCATTCACCAGGCCTCTGTATATATAAGCATAATAAAACCTAGAATAGATTTTTCCCTTTCTGCAAGCACAAGCTCAATAGGTGAATCTTCTCATTCCTTCAGGTCTAAGTCATTCAGGATCCCTTTCTCAAAATTCCAAAAATACTTTTCCGTCTGTCTTCCAGTGCTAACACTTCCTGCCATCTACGGTAATGATTCTGTAAGCAAGTCAGCCTGTGTCCTCCCCAGCGTGGTCGGGTGGTGTTTGATTAGCAGCAGTACTCCGGAGCCGCACTGCCTGGCCCCAGCCCCGCCCTCCCCAAATACAATAACTAGCATCACTGGAAAGTATGACGCTTCCTCCTGGTAGAATAAAGAATGCAATTTTCTTTTAACTCGTTCTCCATTTCAGTTCTTCATTCCACCCGATGACAGAACAAGTGATTTAATCGATTTAAGGTTGTCTCCATCAATTTGGGTGTTTTCTCCTTCCTCTATCAGAGGAAAACTGCTTCCTGGTGTTGCATCTATGGCTTGGAGGGTGGAGAGGATTGCTGGAATTCTCACTCCTCTGCACCCCATTGCTGGTGCCCATCTCCCTGGCCAGCGCTGAGTTGCCTATGCTCCCACTGCTCCTATACCTGATCATGACACCTCTAGGTGTGCTGGCCCTCAGAGTCGTTGCTTGTGTCTCTATCTATAGTCAGAGTGGCATGTTTTTGGTCATTTTTTTAAATTACATTTAAAAAAAAAAAAAGGATGACCTTGATCTTCCTACACCTACTTAGACATACACTGTCTTTCCAAACCCATATAAACATCTAAAAATCTGAATAATTCAATGCTCCCAACGCACCTTTATGCAAAAAAAAAAAAAAAAGTGTGAGGTGGACTTATAGGAATATATTAGAAAAATACTTTCCTATAACATTTCATTTCCCCAAGAAAAGTTCTTGGGTAAAGAGTTCTTGTCAAAGGTTCTTGGGGAGAACCTCTTGTCAAAGTTTGGACACAACACACCTGCTCTGTTGTGACAACATGGGAATCCTTCAGATACCTGAATCCTAGGTCATGTTAGTCTTCAATATGTCTGGGGCTCTGGATGGTTTATGCTGTCTCACATATACTTCCTTATCACTGATGTCAATGACTCTCAAAGTATAATAAGAATCAATTATTATAAATAGAAGCTTATTTTAAACATTTGGAGAATCTTGCTATCCTGGACCAATTCAAACGTCATGTCTCCTCTGAAATTGTCATAAATTAAGCAGAGCCAGGCACAGGAAGAGCTGATCTGAAGTCAGGAATACTGAGCTCTAATCCTGGTTCTGTTGATGCTGCTGCTGCTACTAAATCACTTCCGTCGTGTCCAACTCTGTGTGACCCCACAGACAGCAGCCCACCAGGCTCCCCTGTCCCTGGGATTCTCCAGGCAAGAACACTCGAGTGGGTTGCCATTTCCTTCTCCAATGCATGAAAGTGAAAAGGGGAAGGGAAGACGCTCAGTCGTGTCTGACTCTTCGCGACCCCATGGACTGCAGCCCACCAGGCTCCTCCGTCCATGGGATTTTCCAGGCAAGAGTGCAGGAGTGGCGTGCCATTGCCTTCTGCATAACTGGCCATATAATCTTAGGAGGGCTTCCTAGGTGGCGCTAGTGGTAATGCAGGAGACATAAGAGACACAGGTTAGATCCCTGTATCAAAACGATCCCCTGGAGGAGGGCATGGCAACCGACTTCAGTATTCTTGCCTGGAGAGTCCCATGGATAAAGGAGCCTGGTGGGCTACAGTCCATAGGTTTGCAAAGAGTCAGACACGGATGAAGCAACTTAGCACACACCCACATGATCTTAGAAACATCTTTTTGGTTGTCTGTTTCATAACCTGAGAAAAGTGTTTGGCAAGATACTTGCTATGGTATCTTTCAATTCTAAAATTCCATTGCTACTAACTAAATATCTGCGTCTCCCCAAAATTAATATGTTAAAGTCCTAATACAATGACTAAGTCTTAACACAATGAAATGTGCCCTTATGAAAGAGACCCCAGAAATCTCCTTCACTCCTTCTAGTTATGAAGGCACACTGAGAAGACAGTCTATGAACCAAGAAAGGAGCTTTCACCAGACACTGAACCTGCAGGCCCCTTGAGCTTAGGCTTCCCTGCCTCCAGAGCTATGGGCATGAATGCTCAGCCGTGTCCAACTCTTTGTGACCCCATGGACTGTCGCCTGCCAGGCTCCTCTGTCCATGAGATTTCCCAGGCCAGAATACTGGAGTACTTCCTTCGGTATTTCCTTCAATACTGGAAGCCATTTCCTTCTCCAGGGGATCTTCCCAACCCAGGGATTGAACCTGCGTCTCCTGCACGAGCAGGTGGATTCTTTACCACTGCACCACCTGGAAACCCAGAATTATAAGAATTATATATCTACTGTTGGCAAGTCACCCAATCTATGGTATTCTGTTACAGCCTCAGCTAAGACATCCATCATGGATCTTTCTGTAAATATAAGAACCTAAAATAAAAACAAATCTTTCATCTCACTCTCCAAGGTTATCTCAAATCCTAGTTTTTTAAAGTGAGCTATGCCTTAATGATGATATCTAAACTCATGAAGCCTGTATTCATAAAATACAGGCCAGTACTGCAAGCTTGTATACATAATAAGAAGAGCAAAGATACATTGGCTATGGTGTCATTTACAGAAACTGAGGGTTGGTTGAGTAAGCTAATTTTATTTACATATACAGAGCTAACTGCTCCCTGGAAATAATCTCCATAAGTTTGTCAGTGAATATTACATTTCCTCCGGAACACTTGAATACTACATTTAGAGTAATAATGATATAATTGTGATTGCATTTTACTGTCTACCAGTTCCCAGGCAATATACTATGTGTTTTACAATATTATCTCATGTTATCACAGAAACTTTACAATATAGGCATATTAAACACAAACACATACACACATACACAGGCAGAACAAGATGTTAAATTATATGCCTACGGTCAAACAGCTAGCATATGATAAAAACTGGACAGTAAACCAGGCCCACCTTCCTGCGACATCAATGTTTCACGGCATTATCTACGCTCTTATGGCCTCAAATTGGCTCTAAGTATGTGTAGTCACCTAGGAATCGCAAAGTTTTAAAACAGCTATACACTGTATAGCTTAAAGTAGCAAAATCTTATAACCTACAACGGATGGAGTAATTCAAATAATTTTTCTTTTGTATTCTTAGGATATTCTTAAGAAATGTTGGTAGAACAAAGTTGCCATAAATCTGCCACTGAAACAAATTTTTTTAAATAAGATATAACTAGACTTCCTTTTCCTTCATGAAGCTTCTTCTAATTGATAACTTACCCTAGAACTACGGTGGGGGAATCCAAAATGAAGTACATGGAAAAGAAACTGACAATAAGCTTTTAAAGGTTTCTCTTAATTTCCAGTTACTGGTAATGCTATTTGCTAACTTTAGAAGAATCAATCCCAAATCTCTTGAATTCAGTTGGCTAAAAGAAAGGAAGATAAATCATTGGACTCCTATTTAAATTACTCACTTACAATTAAAAATTTGTTTACCCATTATTCTCTTGATTCTTCTTGCAGCTGACACAGATGTAGAATAATAAGTTATTATTTTATACGTAATTCTTAATCCAAGTAATTATATCCAGGATAACTCTATTACTGGGATAGCTTTGTGACCAATATTTACATATCACTAACAATGACTCATGGCCAATACAAGACAAGCAGAGGGGAAGGCTCCTGGCCTTTTCACTTTCTGTTTATAGAATAGGCATCTAGGCTAAAATATCAGACTTGTTCATGGTTTAGGCACTAGCAGCTTCAGGTTTCCACTAAACTTCAAAGATGATCACAGCCATATAGTGCTAGATATTTCCTTAAACAAGAGCTAAATTCTCCCAAGCTTTCTTTTGGCTTATAAACCAGATCCCCCCATATACAAGACCTCAGGCAAAACTCTTTCCCATCAGTAATGTTAACCATGCCTCTCTGTCTCTCAATTCCCCGCTTTTTTCTGAGAGAAGCTTCTTTAAATTTACTTAAGTTTTGACTTTGAAATAATTTCATATTTACAAAAATGTGCAAAATAGTACAAAGCATACTCATATTCCTTCCCTCTGGAAAGGAATTTCCTCAAATGTTAACATCTTACATAATCATAGTACAAGTATCAAAACCAGAAAATTAACATTGATATGATATTATTAAGCATTGATTCCCCTTTTAACTGAAATTTTCACCACTTTACCAGGGAATTTTGGAATATTGGTCTTCATGTATTCCTTACTCATAATTCCTTTTCTACAAATCTACTAAAAACAACATGGAGCTTGACTTTAAGTTTTTGCAACTAATTAATCAATTAATTAGCCTTACACATGGTTAATACATCAAAACCATCAGTGTAAATAAGGGAAATATGATTATAGAGCAAATAACATCTCTAGAGACTTCCCTACGAAACTGTTCTGATAAAACCCATAATCATTGGTAAAGTTTGTGTTTCCTCTTCTATCTTAATCCTATAATCAAATCTCAAGCAGTACTGATGACAAAATTTCACTACTAAGGACATATTATATTAGATAATTTTTATCTATTAGGGTATTTATCTATACTTGAGTTTCTTATAGTTTGAAAGATTAGATACTTCTATACATTTTAACAAGAAAATTATTATAAGCAAATACGGTTGGATCTTGTGCTTCCCCAGTGGTTCAGCAGTAAAGAATCTGTAAAGAATCCGCCTGCAATGCAGGAGCCACAGAAGAGTCAGGTTTGATCTTCCTAGGTCAGAAAGATCCCCTGGAGGAGGGAATGGCAACCCACTCCAGAATTCTTGCCTGGAGAATCCTCATGAACAGAGGAGCCTGGTGGGCTATGGTTCATAGGGTCACAAAGAGTCAGACACGACTGAAGCGACTTAGCACTCATGCCCGTATGGTTGGATCTTACTGTACAGCTTTGACTAGTGATTCTTCATAGTTTTCCCTTTTTATCAGTTATTCTATTTTCATATTGATGTAACTTTTATATTTAATAAAGGAAGTATTTCTCTGGACCTCCACTTTATTCTCCTCAGGTAAATGCATTGTCACAACAACTTGAGACAAAGTTAAGGACTATTGTGTGATACCACCCATGAGAGTAAACAACAGAGAGAGGCCCGCAAGGGCAGTACACAGGAAGGATATTCTCAGTGAAAGATAAATGGAGAGGGACTGCTTAAAAACTCAAAATATTGACCAATCAAAAGGGAAATGATTTTTTTTAAAACTGGAGGTGGGATGTAGGTCTACTCTGATTAGGTTATTATTTCAGGAATAGTATAAAGTGATGAACAAAACTGACATTTCTCTGACCTTAAGAAATATATATTTCAATTAAAAATACAGTTATAAGTAAACAATGTTTAAACACAGTTTGTGGTAATGGGATAACAAATGTGGAACAATGACAGAAAATTGAGGAAGTAACCTGTATGGATATGGTGATCAGGAAAACCTTTCTGAGATAGAGACATTTGACTTGAGAGCTGCACAATGAGGAAAGACCAGAGCTGTGCATGGAGCAGGGGGACGGATATTCTAGCCTGGACTTCAACAAACATTCAACAATGGACAAAGAGTAAATATATCATGTTTTGTGGACCATTTGTTCTCTGTTACAACTATTCACTCTGTCCCTGGAGCATGAAAGCAGCCATCGACAATACCTAACCAAATGGATGTCAGTTGTGGTTTAATCAAACTTCACTGACAAAAACAGGCAGTGAGCCAAATTTGGCCTATGGACTACAGTTTGCCAACTCCTGCTCTAGCCAGATATATGACCTGGGCAAAGACTGGGGACTGGGGCTGCTATGTTGTGAGGGGCAAGAAACGAGCATGAAGAGGTAAACAGGGCCCAGATCATGCATGGCTTTGAAAGCCAGGGTTAAGGATGTTATTTAAGCCACTTTGAGTTTTTTTTTTTAGTTGAAGGATAATTGCTTTACAGTATTGTATTGGTTTCTACTGAACAGCAGCATGAATCAGCCAGAGTTTTAATCAGCATAGTAACATGGTGCTCTGTATTTTGAAAGCTTATTATAATTCCTTTGTCGAAAGTGGATTGGAAGATGATTGAAGTGGCTCTGGATATACCATCCTGGACTCACACAACGAAAGTGGGAAGAAGAGGGTGTACTTAAGATATACTTAAAAGAGGGGATGCTAATTGACCAGTTGAACTGGGTTAGGGAAGGGGGAAGCTGAGACAAAAGAAAGGAGAAAATTAACTTCAATGCTGAGTTTTCTGGCTGGAGCAACTTGATAGATTACCATAGGTAGTCAAGTTGGGCTAAATTAAAAATCTCAAAGAGAAATACTAGAGGGAGAAAAGCCTTAAAAGCCAGGTTAAATCCATACTAAAGAGTCTTAAGAGAAGAGTTAAGGAAATTGTCTTCATGGAAAAGAAGAAATTACTGAAGAGTTTTGAAGAGCAAAATAATACAATCAGACTAATAATAAAAACTGTGTTCTACTGGAGAGATTAGAGAGAGATGTGCCAGGAGTCAGGGAAAATTATTGTGAAAGTTTTGAAGTCATACAGAAAAGAGATAATGAAGAGTTGTTCCAGGGTTATTAATATTAGAAATGGTAAAAAATGTAAGCTTCACAGGCCTTTTGGTTATATTTATATATGTATATATAATTGTATATATAATTTGTAGCTATTTACAATAAACAAATAATATAAACAATATCAAATATTAAAACATAAGAAGAAACAAAATTTTAAAGAGAAATGTTGAATAATCAGATTAGACTAGACTAGACTAGATTGAACTTCCCTATAGCTCAGATGGTAAAGAATCTGCCAGCAATGCAGGAGACCTGGCTCAATCTCTAGGTCAGTAAGATCCCCTGGAGAAGGAAATGTCAACCCACTCCAGTATTCTTGCCTGGGGAATCCCATGGACAGAAGAACCTGACAGGCTATAGCCCACGAGAGTCACAAAGAATCGACTAAGTGATTAACAAACACACAGACTAGATAGGGAAGCTAAAAATGAGTCCTGAAATAAAAAATTACATCTGAGTTCTCTGAAAGCCAAGATAAATAAAATAGAAGAAAAACAAGGGGAAAGAGGTAAAAATGTTGGCTTAAATAGCTCCCATCTGAGTTTGAAAGAAAATGAATACCTGTATATGAAAGGCTGAGTCACTCTGCTGTGTACCTGAAACTATCACATTGTTAATCAGCTATAAGTAAAGTGAAGTGAAGTCGCTCAGTCGTGTCCAGCTCTTTGCGACCCCATGGACTGTAGCCTGCCAGGCTCCTCCATCCATGGGATTCTCCAGGCAAGAGTACTGGAGTGGGTTGCCATTTCCTTCTCCAGGGGATCTTCCCGACCCAGGGATTGAACCGGGGTCTCCCCCATTCCAGGCAGATGCTTTAACCTCTGAGCCACCAGGGAAGCTATACTACAATATAAAATGAAAAGTTTAAAAAAATAGTTCCCATCTGATATAAGGAGGCATACCAGTTTTCCAGGAAAGACACACCAAAAAATAAGAAATAAATCTCACAGTCTTTTATATAAAGAATATTAAAGACCACAGTGAACTACACCATAAGAGTTATTTCATCCATATTTATATGCATTTCTCTAAGCAATTTCTTATACCATAACTCATATCTTATATCGAAACACCCAGTTAAACTGACTACCTGTGGAGGTATGGGTTGGTGGTGGTCTGCTGTAGGGACAGGGGCTCTGGGTGCAGCCGACTTGGGTATGGGATAAGTCCTCTTGGAGGAGGTCACCATAAACCCCATCATAGAGCTGCCAGAACTTACACAGGACTGGGAAATAGACTCTTGGAGGGCACAACAGAAACCCATGCACCAGGACCCAGAAGAAAGGAGCAGTGACCCCACAGGAGACTGTCCCAGACTTGCCTGTGGATGTTCCGGATTCTCCAGTGGAGGCCTGGGTCAGTAGTGGCCTGCTGCAGGGTTGGGGGCACTGAGTGTAGCAGTACATGCCTGGGATCTGTTGATGGCGGTCACCATTATCTTCATTACCTCCACCAGACAGCATATTAAAAGCAGAGACATTACTTTGTCAACAAAGGTCCATATACTCAAGGCTATGGTTTTTCTAGTGGTCATGTATGAATGTGAGAGTTGGAGTATAAAGAAAGCTGAGCACCGAAGAATTGATGCTTTTAAACTGTGGTGTTGGAGAGGACTCTTGAGAGTTCCTTGGACTGAAAGGAGATCCAACCAGTCCATCCTAAAGGAGATCAGTCCTGGGTGTTCATTGAAAGGACTGATGTTGAAGCTGAAACTCCAATACTTTGGCCACCTGATGCGAAGAGTTGATTCATTTTAAAAGACCCTGATGGTGGGAAAGATTGAGGGCAGGAGGAGAGGGGGACAACAGAGGATGAGATGATTGGATGGCATCACCTACTCAATGGACATGGGTTTGGGTGGACTCCAAGAGTTGGTGATGAACAGGGAGGCCTGGCATGCTGCAGTTCATGGGGTCACAAAAAGTCAGACTTGACTGAGTGACTGAACTGAACTAAAATAGCAGGGAGGGAACACAGCTCCACCCATCAATAAAAAGTTGTATTAAACATTTACTGAGCATGGCCCCGCCTATCAGAACAAGACCCAGTGTCCCCCTCAGTCAGTCTATCCCATCAGGAAGCTTCCATAAGCCTTTTATCCCACTCTATCAGAGGGCTGCTGCTAAGTCACTTCAGTCGTGTCCGACTCTGTGCGACCCCATAGACAGCAGCCCACCAGGCTCCTCAGCCCATGGGATTTTCCAGGCAAGAGTACTGGAGTGGGGTGCCATCGCCTTCTCTGAAAATCATAATTACAGAAGACTAACCAATCTAATCACATGGACCACAGCCTTGTCTAACTCAATAAAACTATGAGCCATGCTATGTAGGGCCACTCAAGACGGACAGGTCATGGTGGAGAGTTCTAACAAAATGTGGTCCACTGAAGAAGGGAATGGCAAACCACTTCAGTATTCTTGCCTTGAGAACCCCATGAGCCGTATGAAAAAGCAAAATGATAGGACACTGAAAGATGAACTCCCCAGGTCGGTAGGTGCCCAATATACTACTAGAGATCAGTGGAGAAATAACGCCAGAAAGAATGAAGAGACAGAGCCAAAGCAAAAATAACACCCAGTTGTGGATGTGACTGGTGATGGAAGCAAGGTCCGATGCTGTAAGAGCAATATTGCACAGGAACCTGGAATGCTAGGTCCATGAATCAAGGCAAAGTGGAAGTGATCAAACAGGAGATGGCAAGGGTGAACGTCAACATTTTAAGAATCAGAGAATTAAAATGGACTGGAATGGGTGAATTTAACTCAGGTGACTATTATATCTACTACTGTGAGCAAGAATCCCTTAGAAGGAATGGAGTAGCCATCATAGACCACAAAAGAATCCAAAATGCAGTACTTGGATGCAATCTCAAAAACGACAGAATGATCTCTGTTCGTTTCCAAGGCAAACCATCCAATATCACAGTAATCCAAGTCTATGCCCTGACCAGTCGTGCTGAAGAAGCTGAAGTTGAATGGTTCTATGAAGACCTATAAGAACTTCTAGAACTAACACCCAAAAAAGATGTCCTTTTCATTATAGGGGACTGGAATGCAAAAGTAGGAAGTTGAGAAACACCTGCAGTAACAGGGAAATTTGGCCTTGGAGTACAGAATGAAGCAGGGCAAAGGCTAATAGAGTTTTGCCCAGAGAACGCACTGGTCATAGCAAACACCCTCTTCCAACAACACAAGAGAAGACTCTACACATGCACATCACCAGATGGTCAACACTGAAACCAGATTGATTATATTCTTTGCAGCCAAAGATGGAGAAGCTCTATACAGTCAGCAAAAACAAGACCAGGAACAGACTGTGGCTCAGACCATGAACTTCTTATTGGCAAATTCAGACTTAAGTTGAAGAAAGTAGGGAAAACCACTAGGCCATTCAGGTATGACCTAAATCAAATCCCTTATGATTATACAGTGGAAGTGAGAAATAGATTTAAGGGCCTAGATCTGATAGAAAGAGTGCCTGATGAACTATGGGCAGACGTTCATGACATTGTACAGGAGACAGGGATCAAGACCATCCCCATGGAAAAGAAATGCAAAAAAGCAAAATGGCTGTCTGAGGAGGCCTTACAAGTAGCTGTGAAAAGAAGGGAAGCAAAAAGCAAAGGAGAAAAGGAAAGATACACCCATTTGAAAGCAGAGTTCTAAAGAACAGCAAGGAGAGATAAGAAAGCCTTCCTCAGTGATCAGTGCAAACAAATAGAGGAAAATAACAGAATGGGAAAGACTCGAGATCACTTCAAGAAAATTAGAGATACCAAGGGAACATTTCATGCAAGTTCAGTTCAATTCAGTTCACTTGCTCAGTCGTGTCCGACTCTTTGCAACCCCATGAATCACAGCACGCCAGGCCTCCCTGTCCATCACCATCTCCTGGAGTTCACTCAGACTCACGTCCATCGAGTCCGTGATGCCGTCCAGCCATCTCATCCTTGGTCGTCCCCTTCTCCTCCTGCCCCCAATCCCTCCCAGCATCAAAGTCTTTTCCAATGAGTCAACTCTTCGCATGAGGTGGCCAAAGTACTGGAGCTTCAGCTTTAGCATCATTCCTTCCAAGGAAATCCTAGGGTTGATCTCCTTCAGAATGGACTGGTTGGATCTCCTTGCAGTCCAAGGGACTCGCAAGAGTCTTCTCCAACACCACAGTTCAAAAGCATCAATTCTTCAGCACTCAGCTCTCTTCACAGTCCAACTCTCACATCCATACATGACCACTGGAAAAATCATAGCCTTGACTAGATGGACCTTTGGTGGCAAAGTAATGTCTCTGATTTTCAATATGTTATCTATGTTGGTCATAACTTTTCTTCCAAGGAGTAAGCGTCTTTTAATTTCATGGCTGCAGTCACCATCAGCAGTGATTTTGGAGCCCAAAAATATAAAGTCTAACACTGTTTCCACTGTTTCCCCATCTATTTCCCATGAACTGATGGGACCAGATGCCATGATCTTTGTTTTCTGAATGTTGAGCTTTAAGCCAACTTTTTCGCTCTCCTCTTCCACTTTCATCAAGAGGCTTTTTAGTTCCTCTTCACTTTCTGCCATAAGGGTGGTGTCATCTGCATATCTGAGGTTATTGATATTTCTCCTCACAATCTTGATTCTAGCTTGTGCTTCCTCCAGCCCAGCATTTCTCATGATGTACTCTGCATATAAGTTAAATAAGCAGGGTGACAATATACAGCCTTGACATACTCCTTTTCCTATTTGGAACCAGTCTGTTGTTCCATGTCCAGTTCTAACTGTTGCTTCCTGACCTGCAAAGGACAGAAATGGTATGGACCTAACAGAAGCAGAAGATATTAAGAAGAGGTGGTAAGAATACACAGAAAAACTGTATAAAAAATATTTTCATGATCCAGATAATCAAGACGGTGGGATCACTCACCAAGAGCCACACATCCTGGAATGTGAAGTAAAGTGGACCTTAGGAAGCATTACTACAAACAAAGCTAGTGGAAGTGACGAAATTCCAGTTGCACTATTTCAAATCCTAAAATATGATGCTGTGAAAGTGCTACACCCAATATATCAGCAAATTTGGAAAACTCAGCAGTGGCCACAGGACTGGAAAAGGTCAGTTTTCATTCCAATCCCAAAGAAAGGCAATGCCAAAGAATTCTCAAACTACTGCACAATTGCACTCATCTCACACACTAGTGAAGTAATGCTCAAAATTCTCCAAGCCAGGCTTCAGCAATATGTGTACCATGAATTCCCAGATATTCAAGATGGTTTTAGAAAAGGCAGAGGAATGAGAGATCAAATTGCCAACATCTGCTGGATCATCGAAAAAGCAAGAGAGTTCCAGAAAAACATCTATTTCTGCTTTATTGACTATGCCAAAGCCTTTGACTGTGTGGATCATAATAAACTGTGGAAAATTCTGAAAGAGATGGGCATACCAGACCACCTGACCTGCCTCTTGAGAAATCTGTGTGTAGGTCAGGAAGCAACAGTTAGAACTGGACATGGAACAACAGACTGGTTCCAAATAGGAAAAGGAGTATGTCAAAGCTATATATTGTCACTCTGCTTATTTAACTTCTATGCAGAGTACATCATGAGAAATGCTGGGCTGGAGGAAACACAAGCTGGAATCAATATTGCTGGGAGAAATATCAATAACCTCAGATATGCAGATGACACCACCCTTATGGCAGAAAGTGAAGAGGAACTAAAGAGCCTCTTGATGAAAGTGAAAGAGGAAAGTGGAAAAGTTGACTTAAAACAACATTCAGAAAACCAAGATCATGGCATTCAGTCCCATCACTTCATGGCAAATAGATGGGGAAACAGTGGAAACAGTGGCAACTTTATTTTTTGGGGCTCCAAAATCACTGCAGATGGTGACTGCAGCCATGAAATTAAAAGATGCTTGCTCCTTGGGAAAAAAGCTATGACCAGCCTACTAGACAGCATATTAAAAAGCAGAGATGTTACTTTGCCAACAAAGGTCCATCTAGTCAAAGCTATGGTTTTTCCAGTAGTTATGTTTGGATATGAGAGTTAGACTATAAAGAAAACTGAGCAATGAAGAATTGATGCTTTTGAACTGTGGTGTTGGAGAAGACTCTTGAGAGTCCCTTCAACTGCAAGGAGATCCAACCAGTCCATCCTAAAGGAAATCAATCCTGAATATTCATTGGAAGGACGGATGCTGAAGCTGAAACTCCATTACTTTGGCCACCTGATGCACAGCGATGACTCGTTTGAAAAGATTCTGATGCTGGGAAAGACTGAGGGCAGGAGAAGCGGACGACAGAGGATGAGATGGTCGGATGGCATCAGTGACTCAATGGATGTGAGCCTGAGTAAACTCTGGGAGTTGGTGATGGACAGGGAGGCCTGGCGTGCTGCAGTCCATGGAGTCAAAAAAAGCTGGACATGACTGAGTGACTGAACTGACTGACTGACCTTATACTATAGACCTGTGATAGTATTTTTATAGAAATTATAAGCAATGAAATCCAGGTAATGAGACTTACATTTGATTTGATTCATGAGTTAAGCTTGGACAGCTAGAGATCAAACCAGTCAGTCCTAAGGGAAATCAATCCTGAATATTCACTGGAAGGACTGATGCTGAAGCTGAAGCACCAAATGCTTTGGCCACCTGATGCGAAGAGCCAACTCATTGGAAAGCACCTTGATGCTGGGAAAGATCAAAGGCAAAAGGAGAAAGGGGTGGCAACAGAGGATGAGATGATTGGATGGTATCCCCAGTTCAACGGACATGAATTTGAGCAAACTCTGGGAGATAGTTAGGGACAGGGGAGCCTGGCATGCTGCAGTCCATGGGGTCTCAAAGACTTGGACACGACTTAGAAACTGAACAACAACAAGAAAATAGAAATACGTGATTAGCATTTCCTTTAGTCATCCCTGAGCCAAACACTCCGCACATGAATAACACCAACTCTACAGCAGCACAGACAACAAAGTGATAAAAGCTGGTGGCATAGACTCTGAAACCAGATGGCATGAGTTCAAACCGATTTGGTAGAGACATTAATGGAAGGAGGAGGACTTCCCTAGTCGTGCAGTGGATGAGAATCCACGTGCCAATGCAGGGGACACGGGTTCAATCCCTGGTCTGGAAGATTCTACGTGCTGCTGAGCAACTAAGCCTGAGCACCACAACCACTGAGCCCTGACTCTGGGGCCCATGAGCCACAACCACTGAGCTCCTGTGCCACAACTCCTTGTGCACCCTAGAGCCTGTGCTCCCCAAGAGAAGCCACCACAATGAAAAGCCTGTGCACTGCAACAAGAGCAGTCCCTGCTTACTGCAGCTAGAGAAAGCCCATGCAAAGCAACGAAGATCTAGCATAACCAAGAATAAACACACTTTTAAAAAATGGAAGCAGTACAAGAGAGCGGCCATGGATGCCAAATGGCAAGATCTTCCCAGGACTTGGGTAATCAGGGAGGACAGGTTCTGAGTAGACCATACCTTTCAGAGTTCAAAGTCAACTGTCTGATACACCAACTATTAAACTACTGCCTAGAGAAAGAAAATAGTAAAGTATGGCTCCACAACTGGGTTTCTCAGTTTGATTTTGAAAAATACACTTCCCTGTTTTAGGGTACCCAACGAATCTAAATATGTACGTTCTCATTACTAACCTAGTTCAAAATGATTCATTTCCTAATTTTTAACTAGTATTTCTATGATGTACAAGTTGGCCATTTTGCTAAGACAAATGGGCTCAGCTCAGTTCAGTTCAGTTGCTCAGTCATGTCCGACCCTATGTGACCCCATGGACTGTAGCACTCCAGGCTTCCCTGTCCATCACCAGGCTTCCCTGTCCATCACCAGCTCCCAGAGCTTGCTCAAACTCATGTCCATCGAGTCAGTGATGCCATACAACCATCTTATCCTCTGTCATCCCCTCTCCTCCTTCATTCAATCCCTCCGAGCATCAGGGTCTTTTCCAATGAGTCAGTTCTTCACATCAGGTGGCCAAAGTACTGGAGTTTCAGCCTCAGCATCATTCCTTCCAAAGAAATCCCAGGGCTGATCTGCTTCAGAATGGACTAGTTAGATCTTCTTGCAGTCCAACAGACTCTCAAGAGTCTTCTCCAACACCACAGTTCAAAAGCATCAATTCTTTGGCACTCAGCTTTGTTTATAGTCCAAGTCACATTCATACATGACTACTGGAAAAACCATAGCTTTGACTAGATGGACCTTTGTTGGCAAAATAATGTCTCTGCTTTTTAATATGCTGTCGAGGTTGGTTATAGCTTTTCTTCCAAGGAGCAAGCATCTTTTAATTTCATGGCTGCAGTCACCATCTGCAATGATTTTGGAGCCCCCAAAAATAAAATCGCCACTGTTTCCATTGTTTCCCCATCTATTTGCCATTAAGTGATGGAACTGGATGCCATGATCTTGGTTTTTTGAATGCTGAGCTTTGAGGCAGCTTTTTCACTCTCCTCTTTCACCTTCATCAAGAGGCCCTTTAGTTCCTCTTCACTTTCTGCCATAAGGGTGGTGTCATCTGAGGTTATTGATATTTCTCCCAGCAATCTTGATTCTAGCTTGTACTTCATCCAGCCCGGCATTTCTCATGATGTACTCTGCATATAAGTTAAATAAGCAGGGTGACAATATACAGCCTTGATGTACTCCTTTTCCTATTTGGAACCAATCTGTTGTTCCATGTCAGGTTCTAACTGTTGCTTCTTGACTTGCATACAGATTTCTCAGGAGACAGGTAAGGTGGTCTGGTATTCCCATCTCTTGAAGAATTTTCCAGTTTGTTGTGATCTATACAGTCAAAGGCTTTGGCGTAATCAATAAAGCAGATGTAGATGTTTTTCTGGAATTCTCTTGCCTTTTCTATGATCCAACAGATGCTGGCAATTTGATCTCTTGTTCCTCTGCCTTTTGTAAATCCAGCTTGAACATCTGGAACTTCACAGTTCACGCTTGCTATACATAATTTTCATTGAATTTTTGACCTTTAAGGCTCCAGTTTAGTAACACTGATATCTGATTAGGAGCATTTTCAGTAGACTTATTTTTCTGGTTTATTTTAACACTGCAGAGTCATGTTGAATAAGGTTATTTTCAGTCTTTTGGTGAGTATATACATTGCGAATTTTAATTGCACCCAGAGGCAATAGAATGAAAACATATTTGTTAAATATTAATAGTTTTAAAAACAAGTATTTTTAAAAAGTCACCAAACACCTAAACTTCTGATTTAAGAATCATCAGTGGCCAGGCACTTATAAGCTGAGAAACAATAGCTATGACCTTTGTTCTTCTTCCAAAGCAAGTTATCTTTGTTTCCTAATAGAATTTGTTGATGTTTACACCTAACAAAGAGTTAATGTCAGTTGAATTTATTTTGTTTTACTTCTCTCAATCCCTACCCCCAACCCCAACATTTCCCATCTTGATTCTGCTTCTCTGGTTCAGTGCAGCTCAGTTGCTAAGTTGTGTCCAACTCTGTGACACCATGGACTGCCAGGCTTCCCTCTCCTTCCCATTTCTGGGAGTTTGCTCAAAATCATGTCTATTGAGTGGATATCCAATACAGTCTTTTACTTCTCCCTGCCTGTGCTTATGCTCTTCCCTCTTCCAGAAATGCCTTCTATGCTACTCCCTCCCATCTAGGAAATTTCAGTCCAAGCTCCGTTAATACAATGCTTAATATTCTGTTACAGCATTTTTCATGCATCTTGCCTTCCTGACCTTCTTGAACCCTGCTGGAGCAAAACCCATCACCCATTTATCTCTGTATTGCAAATGCCATATTTGCTTAGAAAATAGCAAACATTAAATAAATGCTTATTGATTTAATTCTTTCTGTGGCATGTACAGAAAATACTGTATCCTTTTTCCAGAAGGGTGTCCACTTCTGACTTTACTGTGTGTGTGTGTGCCTAGTCACTCAGTCGTGTCTGACTCTTTGTGACCCCATGGACTGTAGCCCACCAGGCACCTCTGTACATGGGGATTCTCCAGGCAAGAATGCTTGATTGAGTTGCCGTGCCCTCCTCCAGCAGATCTTCCCAACCCAGGGATTGAACCCAGGTCTGCCACATTGCAGGTGGATTCTTGACCATCTAAGCCACCAGGGAAGTCCATGAATACTGGAGTGGGCAGCCTATCCCTTCTCCAGGGGATCTTCCTGGCCCAGGAATCGAACCAGGGTCTCCTGCATTGCAGGCAGATTCTTTACCAACTGAGCTATCAGGGAAGCCTGAATTTACTATACCAGGAAAATTAGTTTCCCATAAAAAGTGGCTCTCTGGACAAAGGGACAGCAACATAACAACTAAATGCTTCAAAAAGCAGTGTTATGAGACATAGAAAGAAATAATTAGATTTCTATGAAAGGGATTTGGTTTTCTCTTTCTGACTTACATTCTATATGACAGACTCTAGGTCCACTAATGCCTATATGTGAATCTAGAAAAATAGTAGAGATGAACCTATTTGCAGAGCAGGAATAGAGCAGATGTGGACACAGAGAATATATCATGTGTGAATACAGCACAGGGGGAGGAACATGAATTGGAAGGATGGGACTAAAGTGTGTGCACTGCCATATGTGAAACAGATAGCTAGGGGGAACCTGCCGTATAGCTCAGGGAGCTCAGCTTGGTGCTCTGTGATGACCTAGGTGAGCGGGACGGGGAGGTGGGAGGCATGTTCAAGAGGGAGGAGATATATGTATACGTATAGCTGATTCACTGCATGGTACAGCAGAAGCTAAGACTACACTGTAAAGCAACTATACCCCAATTTCAAAAAAGCAGGTGCAAGGGATTAGTATTCCCTGATGAAACCAGGTTTATATTACCCGGTTTTGAGTAGAACTGCTTAAAATCCCCTCTAGCCTACCTCAGATAGGGCAGAAACTTGCAACCCTCCCTTTGCCTCTGGAGTGGGGTCTCTTCCTAGGCAGTGGCAAATGTGCAATAACTCAGAGCCTGATAATAATAGAGGCTGGAAGGATTTAAAAGAGTGATTGGCACAAGTACACTTGAAAAATTAACAAAGCACATTAGAATTTTCATGAGGCAACAAGAAAAAAAAAAAAAAAAACAAGTGATAAAAGCAGCAAGACTTCCTAGGTGAAGAACACATAGAAGCTAAGCCAGTGTGTCAGGGAGCAGAGAATGGACTTTGGCCTTCAGACAACACATTCTCCCCATATCAGATTTATAGCAACAGCAGTGCCCCCAGAGGATTTTCTAAAGTTAAGGAGGCTGGGGTAACTCAACAAGAACTGATGTATCCATGTGGTATACATGATATCCAACAATTCCACAAACATTTACAAGTCAGATAACATGAACACTGTACTATTTCAGGCCTTTTCTAACACCTACAAAATAAATTAAAAATCATGAACTCCCAGGGAAAAAAATTAAAATCCACCATCAGCCACCAAACAAATCAAGAGTCGCAATCCAACTAATGCACTCATCTTCAAGGACCTGTAACCAATGAAAGAAGCTGAAAACTCTGGAGCAAAGCAGAGAGGCCCATCACTGCCTGGCTCCACAAGAGTCCCTAACCTTGCCATCACCTGCCAAGAGTTTTGTTTGTAAACTGACAAAAGTCTGAGAATTCTCAGTGATGCCACACATGAATGGGCAGATCATTATTTTCTTCCAAAACATGAAGAATACAAGTGGCTGAGAGAAACTGGTGACACCAGGGAAGAGAACAGAGCTGACACTCAGGGAAGTGGAGGGAAGCTGTCAGGCACACAGAACTCAGTCCAAGGGCCCCTTGCAAGAAAGGAACAGTCCTTCCAACCAGGGAATTGACATGGAACAATACACTTCATAGAATTTCAAGGGAAAGAGCAGAGATGAGGTGTTCAGACCACACCATATCTCATCCAAATTCTCCTCCCCTGTCATTTCCTCAGGCTAACAAAAGCGAACAGAGGGCAACATTCCTAGTTCTCAGAGGGGAGAAATCCTCCAGTATTAAAGAAATAGAGGCAAACAGTCAAGCCTACTCTGTCCAGAATCATCCAAGCAAATCTAGATGAAGAGAATGGCCCAGAAACTGTGCAAATATATTACACACTGCTTAGGATTCTCCAGAGAAACAGAACCAATAAGTGGGGGGCGGGGGTATATGTGTGTGTATGTGTGAAGAAGGAAAGAAAGGGAGGGGCTGGTTTTTAAGGAATCAATTAAATGTTTTAAAGAACTAGTTCCTATGGTTTTGGGGACTGGGAAATCTGAGATTTATAGGGCAGCCTGCAAGGCTGGAAACTCAGCAAGAACTTAATGTATTAAGTCCAACAGCAGTCTGGAGGCAAAACTCCTTCTTTCTTAGGGAACCTGTTTTTTCTCTTAAAACCTTCAACTGATTGGACAGAACTCACCCATGTAACATAGAAGAATGGCTTTACTCAAAGTCTACCGATTCAGATGCTGCTGCTGCTGCTAAGTCGCTTCAGTTGTGTCCGACTCTGTGTGACCCCACAGAAGGCAGCCCACCAGGCCCCCCTGTCCCTGGGATTCTCCAGGCAAGAACACTGGAGTGGGTTGCCATTTCCTTCTCCAATGCAGGAAAGTGGAAAGTGAAAAGTGAAAGTGAAGTCGCTCAGTCGTGTCTGACTCTTTAGCGACCCCATGGACTGCAGCCCACCAGGCTTCTCCATCCATGGGATTTTCCAGGCAAGAGTACTGGAGTGGGGTGCCATTGTCTTCTAATCACATCTTAAAAAAAAAAATACCTTTATGGCATACCTAGACTGGCATTTAACCAACAATTGGACAACACAGCCCTAGCCACTTTGACACATAAAGTAAACCATGCACACACATAGCCACCTAGAATAATGATGATAGTTAAATGTTCATTGCATGTACTGAGCACTGTTCTTTACTCCTCATGTGTAATTACACATTTAACTCCCATAGCAACCTTATGAGGTAAGTACTATTTATCATCCTATTTGACAGATTAGGAAATTGAGACATGGCTAGCAAGTGGCTAAGCCTGTATTTATGTCAGTAGCACTGGCTCAAAATTCATGCATTTTACCACTGAACTTAAAGAAAACACAACTCAGGAAACAGAACGAAACTCCCTCAATTACTTAACACCAGGAACACCTTAATAAGAACATAAATTCAATAAAATAAGATTACACCAATAAAATAATACAGTAATTAAATGAGAGGACACAAAGGAAATTACTAGTCCGTGAGAACAAATTAGGGACTATGCAACATGTTTATGGAAATAGGCAGTTTAGATTCAACAAGATGATTTACTGACACAAAAGTCAATTACTGACAAAAAGAGGAAAAGGTAAGATAATCTAAGTGACTGTGAATGAAAAGGGTAAAGAAAGAAATTTGGAAGAATATTGTAGATATGAAATATACATATTACAATATTATATACGTAATAAAATATATTATAATCCAAAAAAATCATAATATTCTTGAAGTGGAATTTCCATTTTAAAGGTATATTGACAAAGACATAATACAATAGAACTTCCCCAAAATGAACAGAGAATATTCTGCAAAACAAAAAGTTCATGACACACTAAGAAAATTAAATGTGAAACATATCCTAAGTGAACTATTAAATGTAAAGGATAAAGAAAGAATTCCTCAGATACTTAAGCAAAGCAGCAAATCATATCTAAGCAAGAGGAAATATTATCCCATCTCAGAATTCTCCACAACACTCAGTTCTACAAGACAATGAAGAAGTGTCCATAAAGTGTTGAGAAAGATGAAATTTAATTTTAAAATATTTTAACTGGGCTTCCCTGGTGGTCCAGTGGTTACGAATCTGCATTTCCACTGCAGGGGGTGCAGTTTCAATTACTAGTCAAGAAGTTCCACATGCCCCTGGGGAGCAGCATAGACTAAAATAGAATAGAATGAAATAAAACAAAATAAAACAAAAATATTACAACTATTCAAGATGCCATTCAAGCGTAGGAACCACTGAGAGGCATTCACTGGCATGAAAGAACTCAGTGAATGCAGTATGTTTGATTTCTTCTTGAGGAAGAAAAAAATTGCTTGACAGCAACATCCAGTCAGATAAAAGATGATTGAAAATGAACTTGACAATGGCAAAGCTAAATTAAAAAATTGTGGTGAAAGTAAGTCTGTTTAAATATAGGATGAAGAGAAGACAACTAATGAAAGTAGAGCAGCAAAAATAATTGTGAATGTTGTAAACTCGAATAATGTTAAAATAATAATATAACTATAAAAATTAGGAGGTGGGGATTAGGGAGATGGGAGGATGTTTGCATGTTAATGCCCTCATCTGTTAAAACAAGAAATAAATAGATACTCTCCAAATGTCTATTTTTTAAAATGTTCCATACTAGCCTCTTAAATTTATTTCTAAATCTTTTTTTTTTTAGCATTAATAGATTCTTTTATGGAAAAAATACCCTGTGGCGAAGAAATATTTTTCATTTTTATCTTCTACTAAAGTCAAACAAAATATAAGGAACTATCTTTATTAAAAATACTTCCTAGTAGGAACTCATCCTACTTTCATAACTTTTATTTATTTGTGACTACTGCTACATTCTTCAACTTATAATGCACATAGAAATATATTCAAATAAGGTTAAGAGTGACAATTTCTGAGTTTGGGGTAATTTTTAAAACACATTATTGTACTTTACTGCATTGCTTTATTTTGTAAAAAGAACATGTCTTATTTTACAAAAAAAAAAAAAAAAAAGATTAGGTGACTTTTTTCCCTTTAAAAAATGCAAACAGCAGATCAAGATGCTGTTTTACTCTAGCTTATGAGAAAATGAATTCCAGTATTTTTTCTTTGCATTTTCCTGTATGTTTTTAATTTTAAAACACAAAGGTTGATTTGTTACTTTTTGCTTTTTCACCATTCTACTTCGCAGACATATGTATTTTACTGATACGGACATTTTAAAATAAATTCAGTGTTTTGGGAAATAAAGAGTATAAATATCCCAAATAAAAGAAATAAAGAATATAAATAGCCCAAAATCATGCAATGTTCAAGGAGAAAGTGTATCAGTAAGTGCATGATCTTACTAGGAGCACTAAGTTAGCAATTAATGCATGACATAGAAAGGTGGGAAATGTATTCTTTGATCAATTTTTATCTCATTATTGTTTATTACTCAATTCTATGAAATAGCCTTTTCTTTTAATGTACTGTGGCACATTTATTAATACAACATACAGGATCTGAACAGAGTTATGCATCTGGTTACAATGAGCTAACATGGAAGAATTTGTGAAATAGCTGTGTTTATTTCATAAATCACATCAGTAACTCTGGAAAAAAAATAATCTAAAATGCCCCACTTTAGGTATGAAAAGATAGAGAGGGATATGATAAATATTTGCATGTAATATAATAACAACAACAATAAAAATAATAAAAGGATAAACTAAAACCCTAAAAGAAAGAGTTACTAGGAGGAAGAGGGTGAAGGAACAGGTATTGAAACTATACTTCTTTGAACACATTGTGTTTCAAATATTTGAGTTTAGAACTATGTACTTTAAGTAATTCTAATGAAAGCAATTCCTAAAACTCAAGAGCAAAGTGAGCAATGAACCTGTGTATATTAGAGTTGATACCACAATCATACAGAGAAGTTTTAAAATGACTTTAACACACAGTAAATTGACTGAACATACCCTGTGTGATATATCTAAAGATTTTTTAAATGCAATAAAACTCTTAGTATGTTTCTAACAATCATATTATTGATTATGTTGGCATCATGTATTGAGATAAAGCAACTGAGTAATGATGTTGATGTCATTGGGAACTGGGATTTTTTGGCATAGAAAGGAAGATGGAAAAATGAAAATGTTAAGGAAAGACCTGATAGTACCCTGATTGGAACGGAAAGCGTCAGAATATATTCATGACTTAAACACACACACACACAAACACATTTTCGGTTCTATTCATTGAAAAACTCTTGAAAGAGTGAAGAATTCATAGCAATGTACACCCATAATACCTAGATTATGGTCTCTAATTCTCACTTCTAATGCAAAAGAAACAAGAGCTCCTTAAAAGCAAATTTAAGGTTTGCGTCAAATTGCAGGTTTGAGGCAGGAAACATACAACTTAAACATGGAATATCCTGTCTCACTAAAAACAAGAAAGCCATCAAAGCCTGTTTAAGGCATAAAAAACCTCAGGAGTCAATTTGAAAAGACACCTTCTGATCACCTTTCTTCTTGTTGTCAGGAAATCAGATAATTTGAGCACTGATTAGAAGGAGCTCTGCTTCTAACTAGAAAAAGAAGAAATGGTGAACCCCAGGACTAGTAGAAGGAAAAAAATCATAAAAATAAGAGCAGAAATAAATGAAAAAGAAACAAAGGAGACTTTAGCAAAAATCAACAAATTAAAAGCTGGTTCTTTGAGAAGATAAATAAAACAGACAAACTATTAGCCAGACTCATCAAGAAAAACAGGGAGAAGAATCAAATCAACCAAATTAGAAATGAAAATGGCAAAATCGTAACAGATGACACAGAAATACAAAAGATCATAAGGGACTACTATCAACAACTATATGACAGTAAAATGGACAACTTGGAAGAAATGGATGAATTCTTAGAAAAGTATAACCTTCCAAAACTGAACCAGGAAGAAACAGAAAATCTTAATCAACCCATCCCAAGCATGGAAATTGAAACTGTAATCAAAAATCTTCCAACAAACAAAAGCCCCAGACCAGATGGATTCACAGGTGAATTCTACCAAAAATGTAGAGAGGAGCTAACACCTATCCTATCAAACTCTATCAAGCTCTTCCAGAAAGTCACAGGTAAACTGCCAAACTCATTCTATGAGGCCACAATCACCATAATACCAAAACCAGACAAAGATGCCACAAAAAAAGAAAACTACAGGCCAATATCACTGATGAACATTGATGTAAAAATCCTCAACAAATTCTAGCAAACAGAATCCAACAGCATATTAAAAAGATCATATATCATGACCAAGTGGGCTTTATCCCAGGGATGCAAGGATTCTTCAATATTCAGAAATCAATCAATGTGATACACCACATTAACAAATTGAAAGATAAAATCCATATGATTATCTCAATAGATGCAGAGAAAGTCCTTGACAAAATCCAACACTCATTTATGATTAAAAAAAAAAAAAAACCCTACAGAAAGCAGGCATAGAAGGAACATACCTTAACATAATAAAAGCCATATATGATAAACACACAGTTAACATCCTCAATGGAGAAAAATTGAAAGCTTTCCCCCTAAAGTCAGCAAGAAGACAAGGGTGCCCACTCTCACAACTACTATTCAACATAGTTTTGGAAGGTTTAGCAACAGCAGTCAGAGAAGAAAAAGAAATAAAAGGAATCCAGATGGGAAAAGAAGAAGTAAAACTCACACTGTTTGCAGATGACATGATCCTCTACATAGAAAATCCTAAAGACACCACCAGAAAATTACTAGAGCTAATCAAAGAATATAGTAAAGTTGCAGGATATAAAATTAATACACAGAACTCCCTTACATTCCTATACACTCACAATGAGAAAGCAGAAAGAGAAATTAAGGAAGCAATTCCATTCACCATTGCAATGAAAAGAATAAAATACTTAGGAATAAATCTACCTAAAGAAACAAAAGACCTATATATAGAAAACTATAAAACACTGATGAAAGAAATCAAAGATGACACAAATAGATGGAGAAATATACCATGTTCATGGATTGGAAGAATCAATATAGTGAAAATGGGTACACTACCCAAAGCAATCAATACATTCAATGCAATCCCTATCAAGAACTAGAACAAATAATATCACAATTTGTAAGGAAATACAAAAAACCTCAAATAGTCAAAGCAATTTTGAGAAAGAAGAATGGAACTGGAGGAATCCACCTGCCTGACTTCAGACTATACTACAAAGCTACAGTCACCAAGACAGTATGGTCCTGGCAGAAAGACAGAAATATAGATCAATGGAACAAAATTGAAAGCCCAGAGATAAATCCACACACCTATGGACACCTTGTCTTTGACAAAGGAGGCAAGAATATGCAATGGAGAAAAGACAATCTCTTTAACAAGTGGTGCTGGGAAAACTGGTCAACCACTTGTAAAAGAATGAAACTAGAACACTTTCTAACATCATACACAAAAATAAACTTAAAATGGATTAAAGATCTAAATGTAAGACCAGAAACTATAAAACTCCTAGAGAAAAACATAGGCAAAATTCTCTCCGACATAAATCACAGCAGGATCCTCTATGACCCACCTCCCAGAATACTGGAAATAAAAGCAAAATAAACAAATGGGACCTAATTAAAGTTAAAAGCTTTTGCACAATGAAGGAAACTATAAGCAAGGTGAAAAGACAGTCTTCAGAATGGGAGAAAATAATAGCAAATGAAGCAACTGACAAAAATTAATCTCAAAAATATACAAGCAGTTCACATAGCTCAATTCCAGAAAAATAAATGACCAAGTCAAAAAAATGGGTCAAAGAACTAAATAGACATTTCTCCAAAGAAGACATACAGATGGCTAACAAACACATGAAGATGCTTAACATCACTCATTATCAGAGAAATACAAATCAAAACTACAATGAGGTACCATCTTACACCGGACAGAATGGCTATCAAAAAATCTTCAAGCAATAAATGCTGGAAACAGTGTGGAGAAAAGGGAAGCCTCTTACACTGTTGGTGGGAATGCAAACTAGTGCAGCCACTATGGAGAACAGTGTGGAGATTCCTTAAAAAACTGGAAATAGAACTCCCATATGACCCAGCAATCCTACTGCTGGGCATACACACCAAGGAAGCCAGAACTGAAAGATACACATGTACCCCAGTGTTCACTGCAGCACTGTTTACAATAACCAGGACATGGAAGCAACCTAGATGTCCACTGGCAGATGAATGGATAAGAAAGCTGTGGTACAGTATACACAATGGAATATTACTCAGCTATTAAAAAGAATGCATTTGAATCAGTTCTAATGAGGTGGATGAAACTGGAGCCTATTGTACAGAGTGAAGTAACTCAGAAAGAAAAACAGCAATACAGTATATTAATACATATATATGGAATTTAGAAGGATGACCCTATTTGTGAGACAGCAAAAGAGACATAGATACAAAGAACAGACTTTTGGACTCTGTGGGAGAAGGCGAGGGTGGGATGATTTGAGAGAATAGCATTGAAACATATATATTACCTTATGTGAAACAGATCACCAGTCCAAGGTCCATGCTTGAAACAGGGCACTCAACCGTGAGGGATGGGATGGGGAGGGAGGTGGGAGGGGGGTTCAGGATGGGGGACACATGTACACCCATGGGTGATTCATGTCAATGTATGGCAAAAACCACTATGACATTGTGAAGTAATTAGCCTCCAATTAAAATAAATAAATAAATTTTAAAAAATAGAAAAGGAGGCCTTCTATTTTTCTTTGAAGAATGGAAATACTTTGGTTGTGTTTAAATAAATGAGGTCATAATTATGCTAAATTTGGAGGGGGAGGGCCGTATTTGAATGTATTAATTTACCAACTCATTATTTTAATAATTGGTAAAAGGAAGTAATCAAGCACTTATCCTCTCTTTCCTATATTAGCCATGTCTTAGAGTAACTACATAATTGTTGGGAATAATTTTATATGGAAGGAATAGGTTGAATAATAAATAAAATATGAATGAGAAAATCATAGTAACACTATTTTGAAAGTACTACTGTTAATGGATCCAAAATGGTCAGCAACAGCTGCTAACTCTCAAAAGGAGAAACAACCAGATATCATGTGCTTCCTAACAACACATGCAGAGTAACTTTGTCAAAAAAAGCAAACCAAGATGACATTAAACTTCTAGATACAAATACCAATTAACTGGAAATAGAACAGAGGAACAAGTTAAAAGAAACCATTAGGAGGCAATCAGCAAACTCCCAAACTCAGGACACTATACTGAGCAGTTCTTATCTATAAAATATATATACAGACAGGACTATAGATTAGGGAAGATTTAAGAGATATGCGAACTAATTGCAATTTATAAACGTTGTTACAATTCTGATTTCAACTAGTAAAGTGTATGGGGGAGGGACCCATAAAACAATGAGGACTATTTGAACACTGGACATTAATATAAAGAATTATTTTATTTTATGTTGCTTTTAGGTGGAATAATAGCATAGTTCTTTTATTTTTTTATCCTTTCTATAGACATGACAAAATATTTAGAGTTGAAATTATGTCTGAGATTTGCTTTGAAATAATCTGAGTTGTGGGGAAATACAAAGCGAAACTTGCAAATTGTTTCAAGTGGATGATTCTCTACTTTTGTACAAGTTTATACTTTTCCATATAAAAAATTATAGAGAGAAAGAATAGAATGCCTCCTGTTGTGAGGCTAGGCATAAAGAAATGAGATAGACACACAAAAATTCAAACATCAGGGTTACTTAATAAAGAACAACAAATAATAGAGGAAAAAATCGTGGCTTTAAGTCAGTTGCAATAAATTAGTTCCTTTATACACTATACTAAGAACATCAGAATCATAGTATTTACTAAGGAAAGGGGAGAACACAACACCATCCAAGAGACAGCAGTCATTTAGTCTGCAAGGCAAACCATGGGCTCATGAAAACCTGTGATATCTGTACAGAAGCTATTTGCCTAATAGCCTTGTATTGATAATGACTGTCCAATTAACATCTTCACTGCACTTGTTACACACAAGAAATCTATGAAGGATCTTAAGAGACCTTTAGTGACAAACAGGAAGGAGCCTGTACATCTCTTAGGGGTTTCTCGTAGGTAACTATAGCTAGCTTGGAACAAAAGATATCCTAAAATGGCACTGATATGAAAGTTCTTCATTCAATGCCACGTTTAAATGCCCCCATTTCCAAAACGTAAAATAAATCTGCTTTCATCCTTTGAAATCCTATGGGACTGGTAAGTCTTTTTCTATTACTGGAAAAAAAAAAAAAAAAAGCCAGTATTCTAGTTGATTTGAAAGAAGGTTGTTCTGCTCACAGAAAGATGCTGTGTCTTGGAAACACTTAAGATACTCTGCAGACGGAAATAGGGGGAAAATGCCCCGCCCCGCCCCCCATTTGAAGTTCTCCTTTCTTAGCCTGATTTCCGACAATATTTTAATATCTGAAGTTATTTGGCCATCCTTAGAAGTGCAACTTATCCTCTCACGGCACGAAAAAGTTGCCTAAGTCCGAGGAATGAGTCACTTTGCTCTGATGAGTAATCTCAGGTGTCATGGAACCTCGTTCCGAAGAAAGAGGGGAGGGGGCGTCAGATATGCAGACGGAAGAAGACAGGCCGCTGGGTATTGGATGGCGAGAACTCGATATTCCTATAATTGCGTCATTTCGAACCCAATTGGGTCCAGATGTTATGCGCACCGACGGATTACCGTCTCGGAAACTCTCAATCAGACGCAAGCGAAAGGAGAGGAGGCGGTTAATTAAATATTGAGCAGAAAGTCGCGTGGGGAGCGTGTCACGTGGGTCCCGAGACTCGGCGAGCCTGGGATAAATACCGCGCGGCAGCCAGCAGGCAAAAGACCGCGCTGCTGACCTCCTCCAACGTTGCTGCGACCGAGAGTGCGCAGCGCCCCGCGAGTGCTCAGACCAGCAGAGGAACCTCCGGGCGGGTCGGCTGCGGTAAGTGCCCGCGCGCTGTACTGCGCGCTTTCCGCGCTGCGCACCGCTCCGAGCCGGCGTCTAGCAGGGCTGGATGGGCGGCTGCTGCGGACAGCGGGGAAACAGCCGGGGGACAACTGGGGGGCTGCGAGGAAACGGGTATCCCAAGTGCTTTATCCCTCCTTGTCTTCCACCCGCACAGCCTCCTGGCTTGAAGGTATGGATTGGTGGTTGAAAGCTGGGGATTTGGGGTCTAGGAAGAAGGGAATTTGAGATTTTAGGGCTTGTCTTTCCTAACATGCACATGCAGGACTTTAGCCCTTTAGGTGGGTTGTCTTGTTTCAATCGGCCCTGAGTTCTGTTATGGGATCAAAAATTCTTTTTTTTCCCCCTCTGCCTTTTCTCCCTACTCTTCTCAGAAATCCAACATGAAAATCCTCGTGGCCTTGGCAGCGATTTTTCTCGTCTCCACTCAACTGTCTGCAGAAGAAATCGGAGCCAACGATGATCTCAATTATTGGTCCGACTGGTCCGACAGCGACCAGATCAAGGTGAGACCCATTCCCTAGATGGCCTGCGCCCTTCTTCACGGGTTTAGGAGCTGTCACTTACCACCATCCCACCATCACCCCCAGCGATAGCCACCCTAGTTACCCTAGTGGGCTCCGGGATGGGATGACAACCAGAGGCAGTGGGGACGAGCTGCGAGGGCTTGTAAAAGGAACGTCATTCCCCTGGGTCCTGCAACCGAGAACCAAGTTTCCTCTCCATCGTCGGGTCTCAGGAACTCTCTGGAGGAATAATACCCTCCCTAAGGATCCCAGGATCCTCACAAGACTGGAAACCTCACAAGGTTTCATCCCCTGGTAACGCGGATTTCGGGGACTAGTCCCGCTGCAAAAGGGCCTGGAGTTTGGAAACGCTGGGCAGGGACTGAGAGCGCGTCCGACGCAGGCAAAAGCAGGGGCAAGTGGCCAGTTGCTGGGGGCCTGGAGAGACGCAGGTGGGTGGGAAGCTAACTTCCGGCCTTGACTTTTATTTTACCGACCTGAAGACATAGCCGCAAGTTTTCCTTTAGATTGCTCGCAGGCTGTTTGCGCGAGGGACCCACATGCAGCAGGAACAGTGAGAGTCACGCACTGCTAGTCGCTCCTAAAGCGCTGTCACCTTACCTACCACCCCCGGCCAGTCCCTCCCCTCCCCCCGCCACACACACCTGTGTGCATTTAGGGCGGTGATAGGTCGCCGCAGCCAGCGCTTGAGATGAGACAAAGTCCGGTAGCTGAGAGGCTGCTGAGTGAGAGTCTGGGTGCTGGGAGCAAAGAACCGAAAGCGCTCTCAGGGCGTGGAGGCACTGTGCGTCCCGCTAACGGCAAGGCTGGGCTAGCAGGAGGCGGAGGTGCAGGACACCAACTGGGCGGGGAGGAGTGGAGAGAGGGAGCGCCCAGGCTTGAGGAAGCTCGGCTTCCTCTCTCCTCGGATCTAGTTCTCTAATCCTGGTCTGGCCCCACCGCCAGGATTTGCCCAAGGCTGGAACGCACTCCGAATTCCCAGTGCCTCGAACTGGTTGCCTTCAGGCCCGATAATCCCTGTGTTTGTCCTCTAGGAGGAAATGCCTGAGCCCTTTGAGCATCTTCTGCAGAGAATCGCTCGGAGACCCAAGCCTCAGCAGTTCTTTGGATTGATGGGCAAACGGGATGCTGGTGAGATGGGCAGTCGTCCCTCTCTGTCTCTCTGGGCAACCCACACACATACACTCCCACTCACGGTCTTAGCTGGTGCTCAGAGCACCCAGTCTCTCTTGCTCTATGAGCAGAGATTTCCACTCTAAAAGGGTATATCTGCTGGGGCGCGACTCTGGCCCTCACCTCACTAACACACATGTGCCCACAGAGGGAGGGAGATCCATCTGAACCACCAAGAACAGGAATGAACCTTTTTAGCTAAGTGCTTCCTTGCCCAAGGATCCAAACTGACAAGCAACAGGAGGGCTCAGGGTACTCAGTAGGTTCTCAGTGCTTGTGGAAAACTGACTTTAGATCACTGGGGTTAGAGTAGATTCAGCTGCCAGTGTCTTCTGATAGAAGAGTAATCTCCTTGAATTCATCACACCATCAGTGGAATGCGTGGTTAACGTCAATTTGTCTCTTGTCAGATTCCTCAATTGAAAAGCAAGTGGCCCTGTTAAAGGCCCTTTATGGTAAACATTTCTATAAATCTTTATTTTACTACTGTGAATGCACATGTGTGAAGAAAGCCTTTTGTGGACTCAAATACAGATTCTTGATAATGCCTGTTGAATTGAAGAGATGTGTTTGCTCTCTCTCTCCTGAGAATCAGAGGTGATGGACCTTGAATGCATGTCTCATAAGAAAACAAGAGACGTGGTATGGTCAGGCAGTTATTAGCAGACCTCAGAAGTCTCACAGACCTCAGTTTGAATCTGTGGCCCATGTAAACCAATTAAAACTATTCCTTTTTCTAAAACATTGCCTTTATTATTAATAATTTGGTTAGCATTTATGGTTCTGCTATATTTCTCAGGATAGTACATGAATGAGAAATGTTGCATTATTTTAAAAAACTATTTGTTTTATAATTCTCTTTAAAAATGTAGCTCCTTTTAAGCAAATCTATTGTTTGCTAATTTTATCTTTCTTTCTATAGGACATGGCCAGCTTTCTCACAAAAGTAAGTTCCAAATTATTTTGACATTTATCAAATGCAAATATAAATTATATTGAATTCCATTTTATATAATATCTAATTTTCTGTTGTAATGTAGGACTTGATATTTTTAATTAACATGATTTAAGAGTGGAGGATACTCATATTACATCCAGAACATAATTGTTTAAAGTTCCGTTGTTTAAACATATCATACCTACCATAAAGATGCATTATATTAAAAATCCTTTAGCTCCCAATTAAACTGTTGTTGAATTCCTGATCCACAGAAACTGAGATAATAAATATTTGTTGTTATTTTAAACTGCTAAAGAAAGAAAACAGAAGAGGGAAAAAGGGAAGGAGGGAGGAGTCCTTTAATTCATACAAATTGTTAGTTTTAGGTAAGAATTTCAATCCTAGGGGTAAAACTCCATGACACCTTCCTCTTCCCTGATTTTCACCCTGCCACTTCCACTGCAAAGACAAAAGCAAAAACAAAAACTGAAGCATTTATAGGCATCTCCGGGTTCATTTTAGTATGTTGGATTCCATGTTGACATAATCTATTAGAGTAATCCAGCAGTCAGTTAGGAAGATGAAGTGAATGTCTGAGTAAAGAATCCACACTAAAGTAAAGACAGAAATGTATCAATAGTTTTGTGATCCCATGATGGGATGGGAGACCTCAGTCTTTCCAAGCAGAGTGAAACATTCTTAGGGCAGCAAAGATGGCAGAATTGTGGCACTTGGCAGTCATTAGATTGCAGTCTCCTAGTTAATGGAACCAGAGTTGCAGAAAGTCCCAGGGATCCATCTTAATCACACTCACTTAGCCCAAGGTGCAATCCAACTTGGATTCTGGCTCACCGAGGGCAGAGCAGGCCACACTAAGATAGCAGCCATGTAGTATAAACCAAGCTAATATAGTATAAACCAAGAGATATTCTACCACTAGAGTTAAAATAATCATCCTTTCCAAAGGTTTCATCTTTGAAAATAAAGAAACATTTTCATATTTATTTTCTCAGGATTTTACTTTCAAAGGAATTATATATAGCACAATTCTATGTGATGAAAATAAATGTACTCTATTAAATCAAAACTTACTTTTTCCAAAGGAAATTTTTTTAACCTAGTAAAATAGAAATAATGACCTTTAGAAATTTATACGTATTAAGTATAGGATTCTGATTTAACTAAACTTTAGTTTCCTGAGAAATATAGCATATTCAGTAATATGAAGATATTTCTATCACATATGTGGCACTGACTTCCTAAAAATCAAAGCTTGCTCAAATAGCCACAATATTTAAAGCATTATATAAAATACATAAAATAGAATATGAATAAAGTATACTTGCTAATATTTAGATATAGAATTGAGAAAAGTGCTTCATTGTATTATTTTATTTACTAAGACTTACTAGGAGTCTTTATTTCTTCAGGCTCACCAAAACTTGAAATAGTTATGCATTTATTATATAGGCATAAATTTGGAAGCTTGCTTTTCTTGGTACTAGTTATAACAGTTTATTTCCTCAGATATATACATATTAAAATACCCCTAAATGTATTTTTCCAGGGCATAAAACAGATTCCTTTGTTGGACTAATGGGCAAAAGAGCTTTAAATTCTGGTATGTATAAAACCATGACTGGACATAAACAGTATCTTAAATCTACTGCTACTTTCTCAAGGCATTCTTTTCAAACTATTAAACAGGAATAATAAAATTAAAATGAGTACTTATGTTGAAAAAATCTAACTGCAATAAATAAATCCAAGAATGGATTTATAGCTGATTGAGCGAGCTAATACCACAACAGCAGTCTATCTTTCTCAAACTCCTAGTGTCTTCCCCTTTTAATCATTACCTAATCCGAATCTTTGGGCTAGTCCAATACCCTTTCTCTTATATCAGTTCAATAAGCTACACTTTACCTTACTGAACTAAGAGGGGTGGGGAAGGTGAAGGGGGGATTAAAACCAAGCTAATTAGAAAGTCTTACAAAAGGTTAAATCTGACAGTCTTCTAACACAGAAATAAACAAAAACAAATCCATTTTTACAAATCACTTGCTCTTTATGAAATTATAATAGCTCATACTCTATACCTCCTGATGAATGTTTAACACTAGGAGAGTAACATAGTCCATTCCAGTGCCTTAAAAAGAGAAACCATCAAATTATCCTAGAGGGTTTTAATCAGTCCTGGCTAGAAAACCCTTAAAGAGAAGGAGTGCTACAGTTCTCTAATTCTGAACAACTCTTTCACTTGATATAAAGGCTGCATATTTCCTTCCTTTGCTTTAGTTTCTATATTGTATGTAAACGCCACTTGTATAGATCTTAAAACTCATTTCTTAACTCATTCATCATAGTATTTTCAAGGTTAAATAACCCCTGTATCTTTTTCCTAGAGACTAATATTTTGTTAAGCTCATTCAGGCCTTATAATCAATAGGTTATTTTTCATAGAAAAGTATTCAAATTCTCTGTTTAACTTCAGTGAAATTAGAATTAAAATACTAATCATGTAATTAGTTAGAAAGTAATCACCCATCTTACCCATTTAGAGTATTTCCAGTTTCCTGAAAATCTACAACTAAGATGTGCTGACTTAACTAATCTGAAAAAGTCAAGCAAAAATGAGGTATTTTAGCCTATATATTGGTTCTCTACCTTGAAAATTTAGATAGTACTTTTGTATTTCATCAATAATTTGGAGGGTTCTCAATTTTAAAGAAGTTGTGAATGTACATAATAAAACACTAAAATTGTTTTACTGCTATGTATTATCTTCCACCTTTTAGAAATGGAATAAGTTTAAACCACATTGGCGTTATATGTATCAGAAGTATAACACTAGCCCTTATATACCTGTGGTTTTCTTGAAACCATGCCAGTCATCAACTTTTCATTTTCAGAACTGACACAGGTTTCAGAACATGCTTAACTTTACAAATAATATAGATATGTGCAATTTGGAACAAATTAGGTGCTATTAAAGGTACTTAAAATAGTAATATAATTATAGATAGTATTAAATAGAATCATTATATGAATCACAGTCAATGACTAAATCTTTGCTCCTCCATTTTAGTTAAGAAAATATCAAAGGAAAACATGGGCAAACATGTAATCTATAACCAATCAGGTACTTTGGCATATAATTGGTTGAGGCAAGGTTATCATAGTGTCTACCACCTACAGCCATCTGATCCTTACCCTGTTGTGGTAAGGACCTTTGACAGTCTGACAAGCCTAGAAACCATCTTCCCAGGGAAACCCCCATCAGCTCATACACACAAACATTTATGGTTTGAGAGGGTTCAAGGACCAGGTGAGAACTTTGCTTCCAGTTAAGACATTGTTCTCCAGCTTGATCACTAATCTGCCTTTGGTCAGTTTACATTAGCATTCACCTCCCTTCTCTGAGGAATAGAATTATGTTACGAATGCTTGCCGGCTTTGTACATGTTTGACATGTACACTATTAAAAACATTCAGCTTATTGTCGACCTCACTTAAGTGAATGCTGTATACAAATGAGCATCTGCTCAGTGGTAAAGGAGGGAAGCGACAGCACTGGAGCCTTTACCTACCTTCTCTTTCAGCAAATCCTTCTCAATGAGAAAATTGGTTAGAGTGGCATCTATGATTCCTGATGTCCTTCACAGTTCTTTCTATTCAAAGTCAGCATTTTATCCATGCATACTGAATTTTTAAAAGTGCAGTAGTTTTAAAAATCATTTATCATGTAAATCTAAGTGTATAAAGTATTAGCTAAAATAATGAAAAATGGACATAAGTATTTTGTCCAAAATCCATCACAAAAATCTGATCCTTATTCTTTTGTGGCTACAGACCCCTTTGAAATTATGTTTAATATAATAATATAATTTGGTACTTTTTTCTTTCCACATAGTCAAAGTACTTAAATTACTTGCTGGCTATATGTTAAATACCTTTGGAAACAGTGATTAATGTTTCACAGGCCATTTAGGGTGCTAGGAGGTAAGTTAAACTATGTTGTATTTAGATGATACAATTACCCTACTTTCAGACAATGAGATTGTTTTTAGTCTCATGGACAGTCTGTCATTGGAAGGAATCCAGAGGACAGTAAGAAACCTTCACACTATTAGGTACCCCTATCCTGGTGCGTCAGTGGTAAAGAATCTGCCTCCAGTGCAGGAAACATGAGTTCGACCCCTGGGTCAGGGAAGAAAGAAAGTGAAGTCGCTCAGTCGTGTCCAACTCTTTGTGACCCCAAGGACACCAGGCTCCTCCGTCCATGGGATTTTCTAAGCAAGAGTACTGGAGTGGGTTGTCATTTCCTTCTCCAGGGAACTTCCCAACCCAGGGATCGAACCCACGTCTCCCACATTGTAGAGAGACACTTTACCGTCTGAGCCACCAGGGAAGTCTGGGTCAGGAAAATCCCCTGGCAAAGGAAATGGCAACCCACTCCAGTATTCTTGCTAGGGAAATCCCATGGGCAGAGGAGCCTGGCAGGGTATAGTTCACTAAGTCACAAGAATGAGACAGAACTTAACAACGAAACCACCACCACCACATACCAGAAATCAGCAAACTTTTTCTGTAAACAGCTAGATCGTAAATATTTTAGACTGTGTGAACCATGCAGTCTCTGGAGGAACTACTCAGATCTGCCATTTTAATGTCAAAGTAGGCAAAGACACCTGGAGAAGGGAATGGCTACCCTCTCCAATATTCTTGCCTGGAGAACTCCATGGGCAGAGGAACTTAGTGGGCTACAGTGTGTGGGGTCACAGAGTCAGGCACGACTGAGCAACTAACACTTAACTAACTTAGGCAAAGACAATACATAAATGAATGGGTGTGGCCATGTTCCAATAAAATGTCATTTACAAGAAAAGATGGTGGACTGGATTTGGCCCATGACCTATATATAGTTGGTTGACTATATCCTGGAATAAAAGCCCCGCATTTTGCTTTCATCCTCCTACTATTCCTGTTTACTTTAGGCACTGTCTTTTCTGTAAATCACCAAGGTGTCTGTCACTGCTTGAGAAAGCTATGGAGAATCAATATTGCAATATATTGTGGAAGTATACTTTGAGGGCATCAAGTCTATAAGGATGACCAACATAACCAAGAATTCTGTGGATAGATCACTGTCAATCACGATAAAGACTGAGACCCGAATAGAAGATACACAAATAAGACTCTTAGAAATACTTCAGTCAAGGGATAAAGTAATGAGTTTAAAATAAATTTCCTATGCTTTGAACTTTGTTTACCTGTGTCAGTGATCTTCTTAACAAACCCTTTACCTTCTCTTTGTTCTCAGTGGCTTATGAAAGGAGTGTGATGCAGGATTATGAAAGAAGACGTAAATAGACTACCTAACATATTTATTGAGCTTCATTTGTGTCAGTGGTCAAGGAAAGGTAAAATGAGACATGTACTATGAGGAATAATTATTTATTTAATAATTGTTGTTTTGAGTTTAAAACTCAAGAAGTATTTATTTTTCATATTGTGGCAATATATGTTGTAAAAAAATGTGTTGCAATTCTAATATGACAACTCAGTCAGAAGTAGAAATCAGTGGTAACTTCTCAACAAAGCACAGTGTTCAATGAAGTTGTAAAAACCTATCAAAGATATATTCTCCAAAGAAAGGAATCATTTCTATTTCTTGGAAGCAGTCACATCAGCTACTACTACGGAAAAGAAATTCATATATAGGCTGTGCTTCTCCATTTATTTTCATGGTGAAAATGTGCTGAGAGTTGGTATCAAACTGTGTTTGTTCCCTGCGGCATGTTTCATGTTTTGTGGCTATATAGAGACATTTAAAAAGTTTTTCTGTGATTCTAAGGCATTTTATTGTACAATGTGTCATAATAGTTAACATTTTAAATAAAAGAAAAAGTATCTTAAATTGGGCCTTATTCTTTCATTAACCTTTATGTCTAATTGGCAACCTTTCTTTTAGTGGATGAGATATGTTCCAACCTGTTTTGGCTGTAAAATAATGAAACATAAAGCTACTAAATTTCTCTTTCTTAAGGAAAATGACTAAATGTAATCACAGTTTCTCTTTCCCACACGCATGCACTTGTTGTTGGGATCATTCATGGGGAAAACAATTACATTCTGGTTACCCAAACAGTAAAGGTTCAGTTCTGTTTACGTGTGTTTATGATTCTCTTTTTCAAATAGAGCAACAACCTACTTTAAAGATGCATTTTACTGATTATTCCCTTGTTGAGTAAGACAGCAGCACAGTACTATTTCAGTCCTCCTTAAAGCCCAGGGATAAGTGGACCAGTGTTTGAGTCTCACTAGAATTAAGACACTAAACCAAACTCTCACAAAGGTCACTGGAACATGCAGAAAGATAGGGAGCTGATAATATGGCATCACCCCCGTAACAAAGATAGAGCCCCTCTCTTACATTTCTAAGAACTGCCTGTGATTACTAGTGCCCATAACACTCGAGCAGAAGCACAGGTATCAGAAATACTGAGCAATCAGAGGAAAGCTCTTGTGTATATATTTGAGGGAAGGACTGCCAAGTGCCTTTCTGATTGCATACTGTTAAATACTGACAAGTGGTAAAATAACTCAGGACAAGCATTGCTCAGTAAAGTAAAATTCTGCGAGTTTTTTCTGGACTAGTGACTGTTTTTGATCAATGTTAAAACCATTTGTGAGACATGAGTGCTAAAGCATATTTTAACCTTTATATCTTTAAATGAACAATTTTTTCAAAAAAACTCCAGTGAACTGATTTTCCTTACTACACATTTAAATACTACAGATTATATTATGATCATCACTTTACAATTGAGGATATGAAGCTCAAGGAAATGTTAAGGTAAGAGATTATGACATAAGAGGAGTCAGGATTCGAAAGGAATTATGAGGCCAAAATACCAGAGCAAATTAATATCTAACAATGAGATTGATTAAGCAAATTGGCATATTGACACAACTGAAAATTATGGCATCACTTAAAATGGCATTATTGTGTGTTTAGTGACATAGAACAACATATCTGGTATATTGTTAGGCACACAGCAGTATTTCTACATTGTATGTTTGTATATATTTTTGCATAGATGTTCTAACAGGAAGGAATCATGTAATGGATAAGACTGTGGGGTTCAGAGTCAAACTACCCCATTACTTAACAGCTGTGTGATGAGGGGCAAGTCCCTTAACTTCTTTCTGCCTTATTTTCCTTATCAGTAAAACTGGACTAGTGATGCCACCAACTACTATCATGCACCACTCTACACAGAGGACAATAGCCATATGGAGTTTAGGGGAGGGTCATGGGACATGATGCACGTCAAGCTTTGAGCATGATCTCCGGCACACTGTGAGCATTCTGTGAATGTTACCTGCTGCCATTATTAGCTATTCTTCAAAATCCCCAGAGAGAAAATTAGCACTATATTATAGCCAATAAATGCTTTTTGTAGACACACAGTAGCAGCAGCAGCACGGGGGTCGATTCTAAATAGTTACCACACAAGTTAAATCTAGAACCCGTTTCACAAATTGAGTGGCTCTTTGTGCTGTGCATCAATGGGCCAGACAGCCCCCACGGCCCTTTGCTCTCTGAGATTCTGTACGTCTCTGCAGCAAGATCCCATGGTGCTGTGTGAAGACCCCCATCAGACAGTCTGCACTCCTGCCTGCTCTCCCTCCAGGCCCAGAAACCTAGCAACAGCTGAGCAGGAAAGAGACAGATTCAGCTTGAAGTTTGTACTCATGAAATATTTACTATTACTTCCCCTCTGTGGCATACTTTCTTCAACTAAAATGAGTTTTCTTCACCAATATTCTTTCTAAAATATGTTTATTCTGTTACAAAACAGCAAAAAAGATCAATCTGTATAGCTAAGTTACCTGAATACTTTATTGCTTTGGTTTGAGGTTTGTTTTAGGGGTTCTGTTTTGGTCAGGATCCAAGGCAAAAATAAATGATGCTCAAGCTGAGTCACAAAGGTGTGGGCAGGATGTGGAGAAGCCAGCAAAGGAGTGTGGTCTCCAGGCTAGCATCCTTGAAGCCACTGCGACCAGTGGTCCTAAAGGATCAAGATGAGGAAGTCAGGGTCTCTATGCACCAAGGGCCACCTGATGGCTGTTTTCTTCATAGGAAGATGAACAGACAGAATAGTCAACATGGGGGTGCGAGGAATAAGAGTGAGGAGATGAGTGAATATATGCCCCAACCTCACCCTCCTCTTCCTGTCTAATTTGCTCTTGGTACTTCCATTGGGCAAACCCACCTGAAAAACAAAGGCCTTGGAACTCTGCATACTGTGCACTCTGGAAAGCTGCAGAGATAGGGCACCATAGCAGCTGGAGAAAGTTGGTGAGCACACTGGGAGGTAGAAAAGGAAGATAAGATGCCCAATACATTAAGTACTTCATTAGTGAAAGTGAAAGTCACTCGGCTTGTCCGACTCTTTGTGACCCCATGGACTGTAGCTCGCCAGGCTTCTCTATCCATGAAATTCTCCAAGCAAGAATATTGGAGTGGGTTGCCATTTCCTTCTCCAGGGATCTTCCTAATCCAGGGATCAAATCCAGGTGTTCTGCACTGCAGGCAGATTCTTTACCACTTGAGCCACCAGGGAAGCCCAAGTACCTCATTATTTTGAATCAAAAGGCAACTCATAAGCAGAAATTTAAATAGAGAAATGAAGAGAGTAAAAATAAAAGTTGTTCCTTGAACACCAATTCTACTCCTCAAAGATACAGCTTCATGTGGCTCCATCCAAAGAAACAAACAAAATTAATCTTATTTCAACTTGAGCACATGCTGAAATCTCCCCTTTTAACACCAAATCATTATAAGCATTTTTTAAAGGTACATACATTTTTATAAGAAGTTAATAAATACGTTGGGATTTGTGAAAAACAGAATAAGGACTTTTGGTGAACCAGAAATAGTCCAGTAGGACCAGATTCCTGGAAAAGAAAGCACAGGGAAGCCATAGCTGTAAGCCATAGCCCTGTCAGGAAAATGCAGAGGTTGCAGAGGAAGGTGTCAACCCCAGAATTGAGCACTGCAAAAGGGACTTTTCATCAGCAATCCTGGTGCCATGAGATCCAAAAACAAAATCTAAAAATTCTTTAGGAAAATAATATCTAGCCAAAGTATGAATTTGTAAAAAAAGAAAAACCAACTAAAACCTGTTAGCTTAAGCCTTTATTAACCATCAAAACAGGCTCAAGATGGCTGTTCTGCTGGAGAGCAGATAACCTAAAGAATTCACATATTAGATTGATGACAGTCAGTCAGAGTTCCACCATTTGTAGAACTATTGTCAGAACAATTCTGAGAATTGTTCAATGTTCAGATTCTCAGAAGGTATGGGGAACTTAGGCTGCTGCATTAGTCATGGGACAGGATTCAGAGACTGCATTTAATAAGACCTATCTAACACTAAAGACATCACCAAAAAACTGTTAGAACTAATAAACAAATTCAGTAAAGCTGCAGTAATTTTGCAGAGTACAAAATTAACATATAAAAGTCATCTTGTGTTTCTATATACTGAAAACTAGTTAGCTGACAATGAAATAAAGAAAAGAATCCTATTTAAATAGTGTCAAAAACAATTAAATAGGGATAGATTTAACCAAGTGAGTGAAAATCTGAACACTGAAAACCATAAAGCATTGGTGGGAAAAAACTGAAGAAGACATAAATGGGGAGAGATTCTGTGTTCATGGATTGGAATAATTAATATTATTAAAATATCCATACTACCCAAAGTGATCTACACATTCAATGTAATCCCTATCAAAATTCCAATGACATTTTTCACAATTCTGAAATGTGTATAGAACCAGAAAAGACCCCAAATAGCCAAAGGAATCTGGAGAAAGAAGAAAAAAAATTGAAGGCATTACACTTCCTGGTTTCCAACTATATTACAAAAACTATAGTACATCAAAACAACATGATGCTGGCATAAAAAAGATTTAAAGACCAAAGGAACAGAATCAAGAGCCCAGAAATAAATCCACACACACAGTCAACTAATATTTGACAAGGAAGCCAAGAATACTCAATGGGGAAAGGACAGTCTCTTCAATAAATAGTGCTGGGAAAACTGGATGTTCACGTGCAAAAAAAGAAAAAATGAAATTGGACACCTATCTTACACCTCTCACAAAAAGTAACTTGCAATGGATTAAAGACTCAAATGCAAGACCTTCAACCACAAAACCTCTAGAAGAAAACACAGGGAAAATCTCCTTGGTCTTGGCAATAATATTTTGGGATATGATACCAAAATCACAAGCAACAAAGCAAAAATCAACAACTGGGATTACATCAAACTAAAATTTCTGTGCAGCAAAAGAAACAACACAATGAAAAAGTAGCCTGTGAAATGGAAGAAAATATTTTCAAATTATGTATCTGATAAGGAGTTAGTATCCAAAATAGATAAAGAACTCATACAACTCAATAACAAAAACATTCAAAAAACAAATAATCTGATTTTAAAATAGGCAGAGGACCTGAATGGACATTTTTCTGCACAGAGCATACAAATGGTCAACAGATATATGAAAAGATGCTTAACACTGCTAATCATCAGTGAAATGCAAATCAAAACCACAATGAGATATCATCTCATACCTGTTAGAATGGCTATCATCAAAAAGACAAGAAGTAACAAGGGTTGGCTAGGACACAGAGAATAGGGAACCCTTGTAAGCTGTTGATAAGACAGTTGGTGGGCAAAAAGTATGGGAGGAAATTTAAAGCTCAATAGAGAAATTAACTCCAAACTGATAACTCCTCAAAAAGGTGGGAATGTAGCCTTGGGCTAAGATGGCGGAGGACATCTTAGGACAGGAAGACCACTTTCTCCCCCACAAACTCATCAAAAGATCATTCAAATGCTGAGCAACTTCCACGAAACAACTTCTGAACCTTGGCAGAGGACATCAGGCACCCAGAAAGGCAGCCCATTCTCTTCGAAAGGAGGTAGGACAAAATATAAAAGACAAAAGAGTTAAGGATGGAGACCCATCCTGGCGAGGGAGTTGTGAGGGAGAAGTTTTCAAACACCAGGAAATTCTCTCACCGGCAGGTCTGTGGGGAGCTTTGGAATCTCAGAGGGCAACATAACTGGAATTTCAGTTCAGTTCAGTCGCTCAGTCCTATCCGACTCTTTGCGACCCCATGAATTGCAGCACGCCAGGTCTCCCTGCCCATCACCATCTCCCGGAATTGGAAGGGGGAAAAGAAAACAGAATACGTGTCTAACCACAACTCCCAACAGAGATGTAGCCCAAATGCTAGCATCCGCCACCAGTGAGCAGGGGCTGAACAGGGAGACGCCGGTTGTGTGCTTAAGATAAAGACCAGGACTGAATGCCCTGAGGACAATCTAAGAGAGCTAACGTGACATAGCAACCCAAACTGTAGGATAGCCAGAGAGAGAAAAGAGAGAGAGAGGTTTCCTGCTAAAAGCTCTAATCTAAGACACAGACTGTCCCACTCACAGAACAAAGGATTGAGCGAATATCCAAGGAGAGCTAGCCAGCTCCAGATGGGCCCATCTCCCTCTCCGGAGGCATAGAAGCAGGCAGGTGACAGCCAGAGCCAGAAGGTGAGGGGCAGTCTCCACCCCAGAGATGGCATCCTCCACCAAACTATGAAAGGCTCTCAGCTGCTAATCAACTCTTCCTGGGATCCTGGATGGTTGACATCTGCCAGGAAGGTCGCAGCCAGAGATCAGCTCCCCAGAGGAGACACATGGCACCCCTGAGACGGTGCTCTTGCAGCACACCTAGGAAATTGAGCCTCTGGGACCAAGACACAGCCTACCTGGGACAGTGCGCTTGCCAAGCATCTGGACGCCTGAGCTTCTCCAACCTGGGAAGGGCACAAAACGCAAGCCCAACTGAGTTTGTGCCTTTGTGGAGTACCCGAGAACCTGAACCTGAGCAGCTTAGTACACAAACCCCAGGGCCCACTTTGGACAGTTTCCCTATAGAGCAACCTGGAGCCTGAGCAGTGTAGACTGGGAAAGCACACACACCCTGAGCGGGGGCAAACCCAGTGTAGTCCATACACGGCGAGACTTCCCCACACATGCCAGTGATATTTGTTTGCAGTGTTCCTCCCTCCCCACAGCACAACTGAACAAGTGAGCCCAAATAAGTGACCACCTTGACCCCCTTGTGTCAGGGTGGAAATTAGACCCTTAAGAGACTTGCAAACAGAGGAAGCCAAAATAAAGAAGAGGGAACTGCTCTGGAGGTGACAGGTGCAACAGATTAAAACCCTGTAGTTAGCATTGACTAAGCACTGGAAGGGGCCTATAGACCTTGAGAAGTAGTATAAGCTGGAACAAGGAACTATCTGAAACTGAACTGACCCCACTGCCCTCAACAGCTCCAGAGAAATTCCTAGATATATTTTATTATTATCATTTTTTAATTTTAAAAAAATTTAAGTTCTTTATTATGCCTTTAATTTTCATTTTATAACCTACTATTACCTTGCAAAAAAAAGACCCTATTTTTAAAACAAATCTCATATATATTTTTAAATAATTTTTGTGATTGACTTTGTTTTGTCTTTTTAATATTGTATTTTTGAGACTCTAACCTCTACTCTAGTGTTGAGGTCCTTTAGTGGACCAGAACCTGGCAGTCTGGAGTTGACAATAAGAAAGTAAAAGAGAGAGAGAAAGAGGCTGATATTCCTTGGTTTATGCAGAAAACCAATAAAGCTCTTGACACAGAGTTTGCGTCACTCATGAAGGCACCGGGCGTCTTCTCAAGGGGGTGAAGGCACAGTGTGCCTTCTCTAGAGGGTGTGAGAAGCCCAGGCAGGAGAGTGAGCAAGACAGGTTTCTACACTCCAGAGAATTAGCTGGAGAGAGAGAGGGAGAGGGAGAGAAAGACAGAAAGACAGATAGACACAGGGACCCAAGCTCTGATGGAACAAGGGTGTTTTATTCAACATAGTGTGGGTATATATTCTGTCTTACAAGGTAGCTATTTTCAGCAAAGATAAAGATCAAAAGTCCAGACTTACAAATTATCAAGGAAACATAAGGCAATCCATATCAAAGAGAGAGGGTTGTAAACAATTACTTTTACTGTATGGTTCATAAAAAGGAAGAGGGTCATAAATAGTTACTTATCACCGTATGGAAAAACTAATGAAGGAAATGCATGCTTCCTCAGCCCCGGGAGTGGTTTGCCACTCCACTTAACTTCTGAATATTCAGAAATTAATAAGGAACAGAGGATTCATGACAGATCCAAAACAGCACACAGGAAGCCTCCTGTTAAATGCTTCCTGACACTCTAGACTTTTAATCTTTGCTTTTTGGTATTTGTAATCAATTTTGTACCTTTCAGTACCCATTTTTACTTAGGGGTGTGATTACTGGTTTGATTGCTCTCTCCCCTTTTGACTCTCCCTTTTCTCCCTCAAGTCACCTCAATCTCCTCCCTCCGCCTTCTCTTCTCTACTCAGCTCTGTGAATCTCTCTGGGTGTTCTGGGCTGTGGAGAACACTTAGGGAACTGATTACTAGCTAGACTGGTCTCTCCCCTTTCGACTCTATCACCTCTATCTCCTTCCTCCCTCTTCTCTTCTCTGTGTAACTCTGTGAACCTCTCTGAGTGTTCCAGACTATGGAGTGCACATAGGGAATTGATTACTGGCTATATTGCTCTCTCCCCTTTTGATTGCCCCTCTTCTCTTCCTGGTCACCTCTATCTCCCTTGTCCCTCTTTGCTTCTCCATGTAACTCTGTGAACCTCTCTGGGTGTCCCTCACTGTGGAGAATATTTTCACCATTAACCTAGATGTTTTATTATCTGTGCTGTATGGATGGAGAAGTCTTGAGGCTACTGTAAGAATAAGACTGAAAACCAGAGGCAGGAGGCTTAAATCCAAAACTTGAGAACACCAGAAAACTCCTGACACCAGGGAACACTAATCGATACGAGTTCATCCAAAAGCCTCCATACCTACACTGAAACCAAGCTCCACCCAAGAGCCAACAAGTTCCAGAGCAAGACAGACCACGCTAATTTTCCAGCAATGCAGGAACATCATCCTGAGCATTAAAATACAGGCTGCCCAAAATCACACCAAACCTATAGACACCTCAAAACTCACTACTGGACACTTCATTGCACTCTAGAGAGAAGAGATCCAGCTCCACACACCAGAACACCAATCCAAGCTTCCCTAACCAGGAAATCTTAACAAGCCATTCATCCAACCCCACCTGCACGGATGAACCTCCACAATAAAGAGGAACCACAAACTTCCAGCATACAGAAAGGCCACCCCAAACACAGCAATCTAAATAAAATGAAAAGGCAGAGAAATATTCAGCAAGTAAAGGAACATGATAAATGCCCACCAAACCAAAGAGGAGGAGACAGAATCTACCTGAAAAAGAGTTCTGAATAACTATAGTAAAGATGATCCAAAATCTTGGGGGAAAAAATGGAGTTACAGATAAATAGTCTGGAGACAAGGACTGAGAAGATGCAAGAAATGTTTAACAAGGACCAAGAAGAAATAAAAATGAGTCAGTCAATAATGCATAATGCAATAACTGAGATCAAAAGCACACTGGAGGGAACCAACAGTAGGATAACTGAGGCAGAAGATAGGATAAGTGAGGTCAAACATAGAATGGTGGAAATAAATGTAGCAGAGAGGAAAAAAGAAAAAAGAATTAAAAGAAATGAGGACAACCTCAGAGACCTCTGGGACAATGTTAAACACCCCAACATTCGAATCATAGGAGTCCCAGAAGAAGAAGAAGGCAAAAAGAAAGGCCATGAGAAAATACTTGACAAGATAATAGTTGAAAACTTCCCTAAAATGGGGAAGATAGCCACCCAAGTCCAAGAAATCCAGGAAGTCCAAAACAGGATAAACCCAAGGCAAAACACCCCAAGACACATATTAAACAAATTAACAAAGATCAAACACAAAGAGCAAATATTAAAAGCAGCAAGAGAAAAGCAACAAATAACACACAAGGGGATTCCCATAAGGATAACAGCTGATCTTTCAATAAAAACTCTTCAGGCCAGAAGGGAATGGCAGGACATACTTAAAGTGATGAAAGAGAAAAACCTACAACCCATATTACTACACCCAGCAAGGATCTCATTCAAATATGAAGGAGAAATCAAAAGCTTTACAGACATGCAAAAGCTGAGAGAATTCAGCACCACCAAATCAGCTCTTCAACAAATGCTAAAGGATCTTCTCTAGACAGGAAACACAGAAAAGGTTTATAAACTCGAACCCAAAGCAACAAAGTAAATGGCAACAGGATCATACTTATCAATAATTACCCCAAATGTAAATGGGCTGAATGCCCCAACCAAAAGACAAAGACTGGCTAATGGATACAAAAACAAAACCCCTACATATACTGTCTACAAGAGACCCACCTCAAAACAAGGGACACATACAGACTGAAAGTGAAGGACTGGAAAAAGATATTCCATGCAAATGGAGACGAAAAAAAGCAGGAGTAGCAATACTCATATCAGATAAAATAGACATTGAAATTAAGGCTATGAAAAGAGACAAAGAAGGACCCTACATAATGATCAAAGGATCAACCCAAGAAGAAGATATAGCAATTATAAATATATATGCACCCAACATAGAAGCACCACAATATGTAAGGCAAATGCTAGCAAGTATGAAAGGGGGAATTAACAGTAACACAATAATAGTGGGAGACTTTAATGCTCCACTCACACCTATGGGTAGATTAACTAAACAGAAAATTAGCAAGAAAAGACAAACTTTAAATGATACATCTGTCCAGTTAGACCTAATTAATATCTATAGGACATTTCACCCCCAAACAATGAACTTCACCTTTTTTCTCAAGTGCACATGAAACATTCTCCAGGATAGATCACACCCTGAGCCTTGGTAAATTCAAAAAAAATTGAAATCATTTCAAGCATCTTTTCTGATCACAATGTGGTAAGATTAGATGTCAACTACAGGGAAAAAAAACTATCAAAAATACAAACATATGGAGGCTAAACAACATGCTTCTGAATAACCAAGAAATCACAGAAGAAATCAAAAAGAAATCAAAATATGCATAGAAATGAATGAAAATGAAAACAAAACAACCCAAAACCTATGGGATTCAGTAAAAGCCGTGCTAAGGGGAAGGTTCATAGCAATACAGGCTTACCTCAAGAAACAAGCGAAAAATCAAATAAATAACCTAACTTTACACCTAAAGCAATTAGAAAAAGAAGAAATGAAGAACCTCAGGGTTAGTAGAAGGAAAGAAATCATAAAAATTAGGGCAGAAATAAATGAAAAACAAAAAAAGGAGACTATAGCAAAAATCAACAAAACTAAAAGCTACTTCTTCGAGAAGATAAATAAAATAGACAAATCATTAACCAGACTCATCAAGAAAAAAAGGGAGAAGAACCAAATCAATCAAATTAGAAATGAAAATCAAGAAATCACAACACAGAAATACAAAGGATCATAAGAGACTACTATCAGCAACTATATACCAATAAAATGGACAACTTGGAAGAAATGGATGAATTCTTAGAAAACTATAACCTTCCAAAACTGCACCAGGAAGAACTAGAAAATCTTAACAGATGCATCATAATCACAGAAATCAAAACTGTAATAAAAAATCTTCCAACAAACAAAAGCCCAGGACCAGATGGCTTCACAGGTGAATTCTACCAAAAATTTAGAGAAGAGCTAACACCACCTATCCTATTCAAATTCTCCCAGAACATTGCAGAGGAAGCCAAACTGCCAAACTCATTCTATGAGGCCACCATCACCCTAATACCAAAACCAGACAGAGATGCCAGAAAAAAAGAACACTACAGGCCTATATCACAGATGAACATAGATGCAAAAATCCTTAACAAAATTCTACCAAATAGAATCCAACAAAATATTAAAAAGATCATACATCATGACCAAGTGGGCTTTATCCCAGAGATGCAAGGATTCTTGAATATTTGCAAATCAATCAATGTGATACACCACATTAACAAATTGAAAGATAAAAACCATATGGTTATCTCAATAGATGCACAGAAAGCCTTTGACAAAGTTCAACATCCATTTGTGATAAAAACCCTTCCGAAGGCAGGCATAAAAGGAACATACCTTAACATAATAAAAGCCATATATGATAAACCCACAGCAAACATTATCCTCAGTGGTGAAAACTTGAAAGCATTTCCCTTAAAGTTAGAAACAAGACAAGGGTGCCCACTTTCACCACTACTATTCAACATAGTTTTGGAAGTTTTAGCCACAGCAATCAGAAAAGGAAAAGAAATAAAAGGAATCCAGATTGGAAAAGAAGTAAAACTTGCACTGTTTGCAGATGACATGATCCTCTATATAGAAAACCCTAAAGACACCACCAGAAAACACTAGAGCTAATCAAAGAATATAATAAAGTTGCAGGATGTAAAATTAACACACAGAAATCCATTGCATTCCTATACACTGAGAAAACAGAAAGAGAAATTAAGGAAGCAACTCCATTCACAATTACATCAAAAAGAATAAAATACTTAGGAATAATTCTACCTAAAGAAACAAAAGACCTATATATAGAAAACTATAAAACAATGGTGAAAGAAATCAAAGATGACACAAATAGATGGAGAAATACACCATGTTCATGGATCAGAAGAATCAATATAGTGAATAATAGTATACTACCCAAAGCAATCTATAGATTCAATGCAATCCCTATCAAGCTACCAATGGTATTTTCCACAGAACTACAACAAATAATTTTACAGTTTATATGGAAATATAAACAACCTCAAATAGTCAAAGCAATCTTGAGAAAGAAGAATGGAACTGGAGAATCCACCTGCCTGACTTCAGACTATACCACAAAGTCAGTATGGCACTGTCACAAAGACAGAAATATAGATCAATGGAACAAAATTGAAAGCCCAGAGATAAATCCACACACCTATGGACACCTTATCTTTGACAAAGGAGGCAAGAATATACAATGGAGAAAAGACAATCTCTTTAACAAGTGGTGGTGGGAAAACTGGTCAACCACATGTTAAAGAATGAAACTAGAACACTTTCTAACACCATACACAAAAATAAACTCAAAATGGATTAAAGATCTAAATGTAAGACCAGAAACCATAAAATTCCTAGAGGAAAACATAAGTAAAACACTCTCTGACATAAATCACAGCAGGATCCTCTATGACCCACCTCCCAGAGTAATGAAAATAAAAGCAAAAATAAACAAATGGGACCTAATTAAACTTAAAAGCTTTTGCACAATGAAGGAAACTATAAGCAAGGTGAAAAGACAGCCTTCAGAATGGGAGAAAATAATAGCAAATGAAGCAACAGACAAAGAATTAATCTAAAAAATATACAAGCAGCTCACACAGCTCAATTCCAGAAAAATAAATGACCCAGGCAAAAAATGGGCCAAAGAACTAAACAGACATTTCTCCAAAGAAGACATACAGATGGCTAACAAACACATGAGAGGATGCTCAACATCACTCATTATCAGAGAAATGCAAATCAAAACCACAGTGAGGTACGATTTCATGTCAGTCAGAATGGCTGCTATCAAAAAGTCTGTACGCGATAAATGCTGGAGAGGGTGCAGAGAAAAGGGAACCCTCTTACACTGTTGGTGGGAATGCAAACTAGTACAGCCACTATGGAGAACAGTGTGGAGAGTCCTTAAACAACTGGAAATAGAACTGCCATATGACCCAGCAATCCCACTTCTGGGCATACACACCAAGAAGGCCAGAATTGAAAGAGACACGTGTACCCCTATGTTCACTGCAGCACTGTTTACAATAGCTAGGACATGGAAGTAACCTAGATGTCCATCGGCAGATGAATGGATAAAAAAGCTGTGGTTCAGTTCGGTTCACGTGCTCAATCATGTCCGACTCTTTGTGACCCCATGAACTGTAGCACGCCAGGCCTCCCTGTCCATCACCAAGTCCCGGAGTTTAACCAAACTCATGTCCATTCAGTTGATGATGCCATCCAACCATCTTATCCTCTGTCGTCCCCTTCTCCTCCTCCCCTCAATCTTTCCAAGCATCAGGGTCTTTTCAAATGAGTCAGTTCTTCGCATCAGGTGGCCAGAATATTGGAGTTTCAGCTTCAACATCAGTCCTTCCAATGAACACCCAGGACTGATCTCCTTTTGGATGGACTGGTTGGATCTCCTTGCAGTCCAAGGGACTCTCAAGTGTCTTCTCCAACACCACAGTGCAAAAGCATCAATACTTCGGTGATCAGCTTTCTTTATACTCCAACTCTCACATCCATACATGACTACTGGAAAAACCATAGCCTTGATTAGACAGACCTTTATTGACAAAGTAATGTCTCTGCTTTTTCATATGCTGTCGAGGTTGGCCATAACTTTCCTTCCAAGGAGTAAGCATCTTTTAATTTCATGGCTGCAATAACCATCTGCAGTGATTTTGGAGCCCAGAAAAATAAAGTCAGCTACTGTTTCCCCATCTATTTGCCATTAAGTGATGGGACTGGATGCCGTGATCTTAGTTTTCTGAATGCTGAGCTTTAAGCCAACTTTTTCACTCTCCTCTTTCACTTTCATCAAGAGGCTTTTAGCTCCTCTTCACTTTCTGCCATAAGGGTGGTGTCATCTGCATATCTGAGGTTATTGATATTTCTCCCAGCAATCTTGATTCCAGCTTGTGCTTCATCCAGCCCAGTGTTTCTGATGATGTACTCTGCATATAAGTTAAATAAGCAGAGTGACAATATACAGCCGTGATGTACTCCTTTTCCTATTTGGAACCAGTCTATTATTCCATGTCCAGTTCTAACTTTTGCTTCCTGACCTGCATATAGGTTTCTTAAGAGGCCAGTCAGGTGGTCTGGTATTCCCATCTCTTTCAGAGTTTATTGTGATCCACACAGTATTGCAATGGCATAGTATATGCTTTGGCATAGTCAATAAAGCAGAAATAGATGTTTTTCTGGCTCTCTTACTTTTTCCATGATCCAGCAGATGTTGGCAATTTGATCTCTGGTTCCTCTGCCTTTTCTAAAACCAACTTGAACATCTGGAAGTTCACAGTTCATGTATTGCTGAAGCCTGGCTTGGAGAATTTTGAGCATTACTTTACTAACGTGTGAGATAAGTGCAATTGTGCAGTAGTTTGAGCATTCTTTGGCATTTCCTTTTTCTGGGACTGGTATGAAAACTGACCTTTTCCAATCCTGTGGCCACTACTGAGTTTTCCAATTTTTTTGACATATTGAGCACAGCACTTTCACAGCATCATCTTTTAGGGTTTGAAATAGCTCCACTAGAATTCCATCACCTCCACTAGCTTTGTTCGTAGTGATGCTTCCTAAGGCCCACTTGACTTCACATTCCAGGATAAGAAAGCTATGGTACATATACACAATGGAATATTACTCGGCTATTTAAAAGAGCACATTTGAATCCGTTCTAATGAGCTGGTTGAAACTGGAGCCTATTATACAGAGTGGAGTAAGTCAGAAAGAAAAACACCAATATAGTAATATTAATGCATATATATGGAATTAAGAAAGATGGTGATGATGACCCTATTTGAAAGACAGCAAAAGAGACACAGATATAAAGAACAGACTTTTGGACTCTGTGGGAGAAGGCAAGGATGGGATGATTTGAGACAATAGCATTGAAACATGTATATCACCATATGTGAAACAGATCACATGCCCAGGTTCGATGGATGAGACAGGGCACTCAGGGCCGGTGGACTGGGATGCCCTGAGGGATGGGATGGGGAGGGATTGGTGGGAGGTGGCTTCAGGATAGGGAACATATGTACACCCATGGTTGACTCATGTCAATGTAGGGCAAAAATCACTACAATATTGTAAAGTAATTAGCCTCAAATTAGAATAAATTAATTAATTTTTTAAAATGTGGGAATGTGCTTCAATAGAGGATACTTTCAGCAGATATTAGCTTTCCTCAGTTCCCTAAACTTTGTGTGCATTTACTTCAAATCTTTAAAATATTTACCTATGCACTCTTCTTCCTCAAAGCTAGTTTATGAACATGTAACAAAACTATTTTCTAAAATGTCAAAATATGGAGACAATTTCTAATCTTTACTTCATTGAGTCATTATTTAGCATAGAGAAATATTTAAGGGAGCTAAAAAACTTCCTCTACTGCTATTTCATATAATGCTATTCTTTCTTAATACACATCAATGGCCTCTGCTAAATAGGTAACAAGTCTGCTGCTGCTGCTAGGTCGCTCCAGTTGTGTCTGACTGTGTGACCCCATAGACAGCAGCCCACCAGGCTCCCCCATCCCTGGGATTCTCCAGGCAAGAACACTGGAGTGGGTGGCCATTTCCTTCTCCAATGCATGAAAGTGAAAAGTGAAAGTGAAGTAACTCAGTTGTCTCCAACTCTTCGCGACCCCATGGACTGCAGCCCACCAGGCTCCTCCATCGATGGGATTTTCCAGGCAAGAGTACTGGAGTGGGGTGCCACCACCTTCTCCGAGGTAATAAGTCTATTGGTAAATATATCATTCTGCATTTGTAACCTTTAAAAAATCCTGATTTAATTATGTTAGGCTGCAAAAATGTATTCTATAATTCCACAGAAACACATTTGGGTTTTTTTTTTAAATTCCATTGTAATGGCTTTCTTGATGCCCATTTTATGTGACTCCATCCTGTAATGACAGAGGTTGGGTTTCTTTTGTACCAGTTCAGAAAAGTAAAAATCATGTTGCGTTACCCAGGCATAACAGGTCAGAAAGATTGGTTCATTCACTCACCTACTTATTCATTCACTTGTCCAGTCATTCATCACATGTCAATTGTCTTTTAGCTGTAAAACACTGAAATAAGTAAATTAGATAGTGATACTGACATCAAAGCACTTATGGGAGGATGAGATATGCACAAATAATTAAACTCTGCTGCTGCTGCTGCTGCTGCTCCTAAGTCATTTCAGTCGTGCCCGACTCTGTGTGACCCCATAGACGGCAGCCCACCAGGCTCCCCTGTCCCTGGGATTCTCCAGGCAAGAACACTGGAGTGGGTTGCCATTTCCTTCTCCAATGCATGAAAGTGAAAATTAACTGAAGTCGCTCAGTCGTGTCTGACTCTGAGTGACCCCATGGACTGCAGCCTACCAGGATCCTCCATCCATGGGATTTTCCAGGCAAGAGTACTAGAGTGGGGTGCCATTGCCTTCTCCATTTAAACTCTACTGATTGCCATGAGAGAGATACAGATAAAGTTTGACTTGCCATGTAATAGCAGACGCCATTTCCCTCTGGCTTTCTGGTAAACTCTTGTACAGAGAAGAGTGCTGGCTGGAAATGGGGGAAAAAGAAATGAATGAATAAGTGAATAAATAAAAAAGAGGTATATTTAGGTTTTAATGATCAAGAATCTGGTTATTGGAAGATAAAGAAGGTAAGTTTCAAGAACCAGAGTCATCCTTATGAATCTTATTTTGAATACTCTAATGAGTTCTTTTTCTAGCTGAGCAATAAGTGCCTCAGCATGGGCCCAAGCCTCTTTTTCCATACTCTCCTGTTACAACTGCTTGAGAAATTATCTATGAACATAAAGACAAATATAGTCCTAGAAACTGGGAAATTTTTTGAACTATGGTTCACCAATCAAATGAAAGCTTTCCTTTCCAAAGGAATCACCTTGAGGTTAATGCACTTAGTTCCATAATGTTCAGCTTATTCAGCATACCCTTAGAACTCTGGAAACTGCCTCCAGAATCTGCAACAGCTCTTCATAAACATTCACAATTGTTACTTTTTATCCTTTTTTCCCATTCTTAATTAATTTTAAAACCATTTTATGTTGTATTGGGATATAGCTGGTATCAAAATGGTGATAGTTTCAGGCGAATAAGGAAGTGACTCAGCCATAAATTTACACATATCCATTCCCCCCACAAACTCCTCTCCCATACAGACTGCCATATAACATTGAGCAGAGTTCCCTGTGCTATACAGTAGGCACTTGTTGTTAATCCATTTTAAATATAGCAGTGTGTACATGTCCATCCCAAACTAACTACCTCTTCCCCTTATCCTCCCCCTGACTCAGCAACCATAAACATTTTTATCCTTCTAGAGCAGCTTTGACATTTGGGAGTTCTGATATTTCCTTCACTTTTAGGCCAGTCCAGCAATATTGTTATTGAGTATCTAAAAGAGATAACAAAATCAGCTCCCCAAGATATTTGCTCTATGAGCTGACAAAGCATGTAAAGTGAAAAAGAGACTGGTTTAGATGGTTACATTACCATTTTAACAAACATCTAAACAAATCCTCAACTACCTGTTATAATGCCATGGCATATTTTTTCAGCAACAGAAAATTGATTTTTACTTTAATAATAATTTGATTTTTAATTTTTTTATTTTATTAAATAAGAATACCACAAAAGATTTACCCTGTTAAAAAACTTTTAAGGGACTTTCCTGGTGGTCCAGTGGTCAAGACTCTGTGTTCCCAATGCAGAGAGCCTGGGTTTGATCCCTGGTCAGGGAACTAGATCTCGCAGGCCACAACTAGTAGATCCTGCATGCTGCAATGAAGATAGAAGATCCTGAGTGCTGCAACTAAGCCCAGGCACAGCCAAATAAATAAATATTTTTTAAAGAAACTTTTAAGTGTACAATAAAATATTATTAACTATAGGAATGACGTCGTAAGCAGATCTCTAGAGCTTATGTACCTTGCTAAGTGAAACTTTATACCCACTGATTAGCAACTCTCCATTTCTCCCTCCCTCCAACCCCTGACAACCACCATCCCACCCTTTGCTTCTACAAATTTGACTACTTTAGATCCTTACAGAACTGAAATCATGCAATGTTTGTCTTTCTTGACTGGCTTATTTCACTTGGTATAATGTCCTCAAGGTTCATCTGCAGAATTTCCTCCTTTTGGAAGGCTTCCCATGTGGCGCTAGGGGTAAAGAATCTGCCTACTAAGTGATGTGGGTTCAATCCCTGGGCTGGGAAGATCCCCTGGAGGAGGGCATGGCAATTCACTCCAGTAGTCTTGCCTGGAGAATCCCTTGGACAGGGGAGCCTGGTGGGCTTCAGTCCATGGGGTTGCAAAGAGTCCCACACGACTAAAGGAAATTCTTTGTGTGTACCGCCTTACATTTTCTTCATCCATTCATATATCTGTGGACTTTTAAGTTGTTTCCAGATCCTTAGAAGGCATACTAATTTCTTCAAGATCTTGATTTTAATTCTCTTGGATAAATACCTAAAAGTGAGAATGCTGAATCCCATGGTAATTCTTTTTAATTTTTTTTTAAGGAATCTCTATGCTTTTTTTATATAGAGGCTGCAAAAAAATATATTTTGCAAATGTTTCCCATCATTAGTGTACAAGGATTTGCAGGGGCATATTTTCTAAAAGCTCAGTGGAACTGTTGTTGAACCCAGGTCCATGTGCCCAGTGCTCAGTGAGGCCAAGCAAACTGAAATGTCAAGTTTGGAACAGGTTTACTGCAAAGGCCAAGAAAGGAGTACAGGAGCTCAGCTCAAAAGACCCAAACTCTCCAACAGTCTTCAGGGAAGAGTTTTTAAAGGCAAATTTTGAGAAAGGGATACATGACTTTCTTCTAACTGGTAAGTGGTGAGGTAATAGGATGAGGATCTACAATATCTTTTAGAACTAACACCCAAAAAATGTCTTTTTCATTATAGGGGGCTGGAATGCAAAAGTAGGAAGTTGAGAAACACGTGCAGTAACAGGCAAATTTGGCCTTGGAGTACAGAATGAAGCAGGGCAAAGGCTAATAGAGTTTTGCCAAGAGAATGCACTGGTCATAAACAAACACCCTCTTCCAACAACACAAGAGAAGGTTCTACACATGAACATCACCAGATGGCCAACACTGAAATCAGATTGATTTTATTCTTTGCAGCCAAAGTTGGAGAAGCTCTATGCAGTCAGCAAAAAAAATGACCAGGAGTGGACTGTGGCTCAGATCATGAACTCCTTATTGCCAAATTCAGACTTAAATTGAAGAAAGTCGGGAAAACCACTAAACCATTCAAGTATGACCTAAATCAAACCCCTTATGATTATACAGTGGAAGTGAGAAATAGATTTAAGGGACTAGATCTGATAGACAGAGTGCCTGATAAACTATGGACAGAGGTTTGTGACATTGCATAGGAGACAGGGATGAAGACTATCCCCAAGAAAAAGAAATGGGAAAAAGAAAATGGCTGTCTGAGGAGGCCTTACAAATTGCTGTGAAAAGAAAAGAAGCAAAAAGCAAAGGAGAAGAGGAAAGATATACCCATTTGAATTTGGAGTTCCAAAGAATAGCAAGGAGAGATAAGAAAGACTTCCTTAGTGATCAGTGCAAAGAAATAAAAGAAAACAATAAAGTGAGAAAGACTAGAGATCTCTTCATGAAAATGAGAGATATCATGGGAACATTTCATGCAAAGATGGGCACAATAAAGGACAGAAATGGTATGGACCTGACAGAAGCAGAAGATATTAAGAAGAAGTGGCAAGAATACACAGAAGAACTGTATAAAAAAGATCTTCATGACCCAGTTAATCATGATGGTGTGATCACAGATCTAGAGCCAGACATCCTGGAATGTGAAGTCAAGTGAGCCTTAGGAAGCATCACTATGAACAAAGCTAGCGGAGGTGATGGAATTCCAGTTGAGCTATTTCAAATCCTGAAAGATGATGCTGTGAAAGTGCTACACCCAATATGTCAGCAACGTTTTCACTCAGCAGTGGCCACAGGACTGGAAAAGGTCAGTTTTCATTCAAATCCCAAAGAAAGGCAATGCAAAGGAATGCTCAATTGCACTCATCTCACACGCTAGTAAAATAATGCTCAAAATTCTCCAAGCCAGGCTTCAGCAGTATGTGAACCGTGAACTCCCAGATGTTCAAGCTGGTTTTAGAAAAGGAAGAGGAACCAGAGATCATTGCCAACATCTGCTGGATCATGGAAAAAGCAAGAGAGTTCCAGAAAAACATCTATTTCTGCTTTATGGACTAGGCCAAAGCTTTTGACTGTGTGGATCACAATAAACTGTGGAAAATTCTGAAAGAGATGGGAATACCAGACCACCTGACCTGCCTCTTGTGAAACCTGTATGCAGGTCAGGAAGCAACAGTTAGAACCGGACATGGAACAACAGACTGGTTCCAAATAGGAAAAAGAGTACATCAGGGCTGTATATTGTCACCCTGATTATTTAACTTCTATGCAGAGCACATCATGAGAAACACTGGGCTGAAAGAAGCACAAGCTGGAATCAAGATTGCTGGGAGAAATATCAATAACCTCAGATATGTAGATAACACCACCCTTATGGCAGAAAGTGAAGAAGAACTAAAGAGCCTCTTGATGAAAGTGAAAGAGGAGAGTGAAAAAGTTGGCGTAAAGCTCAACTGTTGCGGACTTTTACAGACCGCGTGCTGGGGACCGGAGTCAATGAAAAGAGAGAGAGAGAAAGAGAGAGCAGTATCTCTCGGGTTATGTGGAAAACCAATAAAGCCCATGCATAGGACTTGTACCACTCATGAAGGCACAGGGCATCCTCTCAAGGAGGTCTTTAAAGCCCAGGCAAGAAAGTGAGCAGGCTTCCACGCTCTGAAGAGAATGAACACAGAAAGAAGGATGCAGGGGACCCAAGTCTCTAGTGGAACAAGGGTATTTTATTAGCAGAACTGCATGCTTATATATCTTCAGTAAAATGATTACTCAGCCATTACAAAGAATGAAATTTCACCAGTTGCAACAAAATGGATAGTCTAATACATACAAGGTCGCTGAAGAGAGTCACTGAAGGGAGTCACTGAAAGGAATCCAAGCAGGAGCCCTTTCCCATGATCTCAGTCCTGAGAACTGTGTGTAGCTCTACTTGTTCCTGTATTCCAGGCACTGATAAGGAACAGAGAGTCCTTGAGAAATGGCACACACACACACAAAATGCAACATATTGGATCCCTTAAAGCTGAACGTCCCCTGACTTTCAACATTCAGAAAACTAAGATCATGGCATCCAGTCCCATCATTTCATGGCAAATAGATGGGGAAACAGTGGAAACAGTGGCCAATGTTATTTCGGGGAGCTCCAAAATCACTGCAGGTGATGATTGCAGTCATGAATTTAAAGGACGCTTACTCCTTGGAAGGAAAGTTATGACCAACCTAGACAGCATATTAAAAAGCAGACACATTACTTTGCCAACAAAGGTCTGTCTAGTCAATCTATGGCTTTTCCAGTAGTCATGTATGGATGTGAGAGTTGGGCTATAAAGAAAGCTGAGCACCAAAGAACTGATGCTTTAGAACTGTGGTGTTGGAGAAGACTCTTGAGAGTTCTTTGGACTGTAAAGAGATCCAACCAGTCCATCCTAAAGGAAATCAGTCCTGAATATTCACTGGAAAGACTGAGGCTGAATCTGAAACTCCAATACTTTGGCCACCTGATGTGAAGAGCTGACTCGTTGGAAAAGGTTCTGATGTTGGGAAAGTTTGAAGACAGGAGGAGAAGGGGACAACAGAGGATGAGATGGTTGGATGGCATCACCAACTCGATGAGTTTGAGCAAGCTCTGGGAGTTGGTGATGGACAAGGAGGCCTGGCATCCTGCAGTCCATGGGGTTGCAAAGAGTCTGACATGACTGAATGACTGAATTGAAATGAATAGGGTGGTATTCTAGCCAATCATCAGCTTTTTTGTTCTAACCTGTCTGGGGGTCTGTGTCGGTGCTCACCCTGAAGGAACCATCCTCCACATGGGTGGTGATACCTCAGTTCCTACAGATGAACTCAAAGATAGATCAGATTGCTCTGTATATTCCTTGAGGAGGAACTAGGACTCTATCAGTTCACTACTGCTTCTTTTTAAAATATATTTATTCATTTATTGTTTCACCGTGTCAGGTTTTAGTTGTAGCAGTGGGATGCAGTTTTCTGATTAGGCATCGAGCCCCGGGTCCCCTGCATTGGGACCATGAAGTCTTAGCCACTGGACCACCAGGGAAGTCCCTGAACTACTGTTTCATTACTGCTTTTCCCTTATTTATTCACTTCCTCATTTCCCTAATTAGCAACTGTGAACCTACCCTTTGGAACTCCAGGAAGGTGCAGGAGGCTGAAGCCCTTTTCTTATGTACAAGAAACAAGGAACACAGAAAGGCTTTTGTATCCCAGAGTCTATCCTGTATAGAACCATTGTAGCCTACACTCCTCAGTCTTAAGTGGGGAACAGGTATGGGACAAGAAAGGGAATAGTTTTGGATAGAGAGGTAATGATAAACTAGGCAGAAGATCTTAGCTTTCACAAGGACACAGTTTCAGAACTGAAATATGAAGCATACACAGCAACTTCTAAGTTGCCAGCAATTCAATAAGGACTTGAAAAATATCAGAGTGAAAACTTTAAAGTCTTAGATTACCATTTTTAAAGAGTTTTTTTCATAGCAAACAAGTACATCAGGAGAACTAGAACTTTTTATTGATGAAAAGTATGAAGGTGCCTCTTAACTTTCATGTTTTTGCAACAGCCTTGCAGAAACTTGAAAGAGTGAATGAGCATCTCCAACATAATACCCACTAGGAACATATGCCATGGAAAAAACAAAGGAATATCCTAAAGTGTAAGATGGTAAGGTATCTTATCTGTGCTCTTAGACGGTTAAATACTTTCCCTCAAATCATCATTATGATGGATTATTAATGCAGCATCTTCAGTGTCATACATCTGCAGAGATATGCCAACATCCTTCCCTTAAATGTCCAGGAGAGACTATATTTTATAAATACCAACTTTCTATGTTAACTACTTTTTTCATTATTCAGTAATAAACTAAGATACTCTGTCCTATGCTTGACCCAGAAAATGAAATAATCTTGTCAATCCCTTCAAATACTGGTAGTTTTAAAGACTTTCAGAAATTTCCATTAACCAACAATAGCATAAACAATATCAAAAAGTCCTTGTTGTTTATTTTTAAATGTGTCTATCTCATTTTTCTTTTCACTCTGCAGCTCACATAGTCAAGCTTTTCCTCAAGATTAAAGAAATGATACATGAAAGAATCTCCTTTCACTCTTCCAAAATTTTATAGGATATTCTTACAAGTTTGTAGACATAATTATCTTGATTTCTAGAGAAGAAACTAATGTAGAAAATTTTCCAGGTGTTTGTCCAAATACTTTAGAAACTAGAGAAAATAAGGAAAATACTCTTTCAAATAAAAATAATTTATGTAATGTATGATACACATTACTGCTGCTGCTGCTGCTGCTGCTAAGTCACGTCAGTCGTGTCTGCCTCTGTGTGACCCCATAAACAGCAGCCCACCAGGCTCCCCCATCCCTGGGATTCTCCAGGCAAGAACACTGGAGTGGGTTGCCATTTCCTTCTCCAGTGCAGGAAAGTGAAAAGTGAAAGTGAAGTTGCTCAGTCGTGTCCGACTCTTCGCGACCCCATGGACTGTAGCCTACCAGGCTCCTCCATCCATGGGATCTCCCAGGCAAGAGTACTGGAGTGGGGTGCCATTGCCTTCTCCGATGATACACATTACCATTCATTTTTTAAAACTAAAATTATTTCCCTGTGTGATTTCTATTATAAATTATTAGGCCCACTGAAGTAATCTATTTCAGTGGTTCTCAAAAGAGACTGGACGTCGGACCATGATACATGATATTCATTCACAAAACATGTGACCTAATCCCAAATGGAGGACTGCAAATTAGAAGATTCTGAAGATTATGAACAGTTCTCAATACACTACCCTCAAAAACTCATTCTCATCAAAAACTACAAGGAGGTATCGCCTCACAGTAGTGAGAATGGCCTTCACCAAAAAGTCTGGAAAGAGTATGGAGAAAAGGGAATCATACTATACAGTAGGTAGGAATGTAAATGTTGGTGCAGCCACTCTGGAAAACGATATGGAGATTCCTTAAAACACAAAATAGAGTTGCCATATGACCCAGAAATCCCACTCCTACGCATACTCCAGAAAAGATGGAGACTCTAATTTGAAAAGCTATGTGCACCCCATGGAGTGCAGGCCTGTAAGGCCTGTAAGGCCTGTGCTCCCCTAGCTTCAAGACTGAAGAAAAAGCTCAGAGAGAACAACAGACACATCAATGGATGAGGGGCATCTTACCTGTCTGAAGCAAGGTCTGGAGCAACACCCCACTGTGTGCAGTGGGCGCAGGAGGAAATGACGGCAGTCTCCACTCCCTGGGGCAGGGGAAGGGGAGATTACCAGTTACAAGGGAATTGAAATCAGGTGGAGTACATTAGTTACCAGGGAAACCAGTAGAGGCCACGCCCCTCACCCCTACCTTGATAAGAAGACACTCCAGCTGGGATCTGGGGCAAGTTGGAGGAAGGTCAATCCTGTGAATGGTTTGTCAGCGAAGCTGCTGGTGCTGCCACTAAGTAACTTCAGCTGTGTCCACCTCTGTGCAAACCCATAGACGGCAGCCCACCAGGCTCTGCCGTCCCTGGGATTCTCCAGGCATGAACACTGGAGTCGGTTGCCATTTCCTTCTCCAATGTATGAAAGTGAAAGGTGAAAGTGAAGTCGCTCAGTCCTGTCTGACACTTAGAAACCCCATAGACTGCAGCCTACCAGGCTCCTCCGTCCATGGGATTTTCCAGGCAAGAGTACTGGAGTGAGGTGCCATTGCCTTCTCCGAAGAAATACATACTACTTCATATAAAATAGGCAGACACAAGGATTTACTGTATAGAGCATGGAAATATATTCATTATCTTATAATAGCCTATGATGGAAAAGCATCTGAAGCTATACACCTAAAACTAATACATACTGTAAATCAATTATAGTTAAACAAGAAATTTTTTATAATACTCATGTTAAAGAAAATACAAGGTAAGGGAAGTAAATAAAAATGCTTTTTACCTTTTCTTCTTTTTAAATTTCACAACCCTAGGATTTTAGCTATTATTAATAGAAAATTTGTTACGATCTACCTCATGTCTGTAGAAGAACTAAAAGACATAAAGAACTAAAGAGCCTCTTGATGAAAGTGAAAGAGGAAAGTGAAAAAGTTGGCTTAAAACTCAACATTCGGAAAACTAAGATCATGGCATCTGGTCCCATCACTTCATGGCAAATAGATGGGGAAACAGTGACAGACTTTACTTTGGGGGGCTCCAAAATCACTCAAATGGTGACTGCAGCCATGAAATTAAAAGACGCTTGCTCCTTGGAAGAAAAGCTATGACCAACTTAGACAGCATATTAAAAAGCAGACACATTACTTCGCTGACAAATGTCCATCTAGTCAAAGCTATGGTTTTTCCAGTAGTCATGTATGGATGTGAGAGTTGGATTATAAAGAAAGCTGAGCACCAAAGAATTGATGGTTTTGAACTGTGGTGTTGGAGAAGACTCTTGAGAGTCCCTTGGACAGCAAAGAGATCTAACCAGTCCATCCTAAAGGAAATCAGTCCTGAATATTCATTGGAAAGACTGAGGCTGAAGCTGAAACTCCAATACTTTGGCCACCTGATGTGAAGAGCTGACTCATTGGAAAAGACCCTGATGTTGGGAAAGATTGAGGGCGGGAGGAGAAGGGAATGACAGAGGATGAGATGGTTGGATAGCATCACCAACTGGATGGACATGAGTTTGAGCAAGATCCAGGAGTTGGTGATGGACAGGGAGGCCTGGTGTGCTGCAGTCCAAGGGGTCACAAAGAGTCGAACATGACTGAGCAACTGAACTGAAATGAATCTCATGTCTGGTATTTTATTATAGTTGCTAACGCTGCCCTCTTTATCTTTCATTAGTTCATTCATTCAAACACTGTTTTTTGACCACACATTTACTGAATGCCTGCTGGGCATCAGGCTTTGTGATGGGCACTGGAAATGAGTTAGGAGATAGATGGGCTCCAGGTTAGACAGTTATATCTGGCCTCCTGTTTGCATTTCATGGGGGCACAAAGAAGGGGGCTTCAGGCTGGATACCTACAACTACTAGAATTTCCTGAAACAGGAGATAGATGGACTCCAATTAGGGCATTTACAGTCAGCCTCCTGTTTGCCCTCTGAAATGGAATTAAAACCAGAAACAGGCTAAACAGCCAGTGTTTGTCTCTTGTAAACACTTTAAGGTAATAGTCATGGAAAGGACAAAGAGAGCCAAAAACCTGTTTGAAAGGATTAAAGGATCTCCACTCCCCTCTTTCTTGGGACAAAGGAGACACTGCACATGCACAGAAAGGCTCCTTGTGAGTCAAAGTTCAGCTCAGTTCAGTCCCTCAGTCATGTCCGACTTTTTGCGACCCCATGAATCGCAGCACGCCAGGCCTCCCTGCCCATCACCAACTCCCGGAGTTCACTCAGACTCACGTCCATCGAGTCAGTGATGCCATCCAGCCATCTCATCCTCTATCGTCCCCTTCTCCTCCTGCCCCCAATCCCTCCCAGCATCAGAGTCTTTTCCAATGAGTCAACTCTTCGCGTGAGGTGGCCAAAGTACTGGAGTTTCAGCTTTAGCATCATTCCTTCCAAAGAAATCCCAGGGCTGATCTCCTTCAGAATGGACTGGTTGGATCTCCTTGCAGTCCAAGGGACTCTCAAGTGTCTTCTCCAACACCACAGTTCAAAAGCATCAATTCTTCGGCGCTCAGCCTTTTTCACAGTCCAACTCTCACATCCATACATGACTACTGGAAAAACCATAGCCTTGACTAGACGGACCTTAGTTGGCAAAGCAATGTCTCTGCTTTTGAATATGCTATTTAGCTTGGTCATAACTTTTCTTCCAAGGAGTAAGTGTCTTTTAATTTCATGGCTGCAATCACCATCTGCAGTGATTTTGGAGCCCCCAAAAATAAAGTCTGACACTGTTTCCACTATTTCTCCATTTATTTCCCCTGGAGTGTTGGAACCAAATGTCATGATCTTCGTTTTCTGAATGTTGAGCTTTACACCAACTTTTTCACTCTCCTCTCTTACTTTCGTCAAGAGGCTTTTTAGTTCCTCTTCACTTTCTGTCATAAGGGTGGTGTCATCTGCATATCTGAGGTTATTGATATTTCTCCCAGCAATCTTGATTCCAGCTTGTGTTTCTTCCAGTCCAGCGTTTCTCATGATGTACTCTACATATAAGTTAAGCAGGGTGACAATATACAGCCGTGATGTACTCCTTTTCCTATTTGGAACCAGTCTGTTGTTCCATGTCCAGTTCTAACTGTTACTTCCTGGCCTGCATACAGATTTCTCAGAGTTTTGCCAAGAAAATGCACTGGTCATAGCAAACACCCTCTTCCAACAAAACACAAGAGAAGACTCTACACATGGACATCACAGATGGTCAACACCGAAATCAGATTGATTATATTCTTTGCAGCCAAAGATGGAAAAGCTCTAAACAGTCAACAAAAACAAGACCAGGAGCTGACTGTGGCTCAGATCATGAACTCCTTATTACCAAATTCAGACTCAAATTGAAGAAAGTAGGGAAAACTGCTAGACCATTCAGGTATGACCTAAATCAAATCCCTTATGATTATACAGTGGAAGTGAGAAATAGATTTAAGGGCCTAGATCTGATAGATAGAGTGCCTGATGAACTATGGAATGAGGTTCGTGACATTGTACAGGAGACAGGGATCAAGACCATCCCCATGGAAAAGAAATGCAAAAAAGCAAAATGGCTGCCTGGGGAAGCCTTACAAATAGCTGTGAAAAGAAGAGAAGCGAAAAGCCAAGGAGGAAAGGAAAGATATAAGCAACTGAATGCAGAGTTCGAAAGAATAGCAAGAGATAAGAAAGCCTTCTTCAGCGATCAATGCAAAGAAATAGAGGACAAAAACAGAATGGGAAAGACTAGAGATCTCTTCAAGAAAATGAGAGACACCAAGGGAACATTTCATGCAAAGATGGGCTTGATAAAGGACAGAAATGGTATGGACCTAACAGAAGCAGAAAATATTAAGAAGAGATGGCAAGAATACACAGAAGAACTGTACAAAAAGGATCTTCACGACCCGGATAATCACGATTGTGTGATCACTCCCCTAGAGCCAGACATCTTGGAATGTGAAGTCAAGTGGGCCTTAAAAAGCATCACTACAAACAAAGCTAGTGGAGGTGATGGAATTCCAGTTGAGCTATTTCATATCCTGAAAGATGATGCTATGAAAGTGCTGCACTCAATATGCCAGCAAATTTGGAAAACTCAGCAGTGGCTACAGGACTGGAAAAGTTCAATTTTCATTCCAATTCCAAAGAAAGGCAATGCCAAAGAATGCTCAAACTACCGCACAATTGCACTCATCTCACACATTAGTAAAGTAATGCTCAAAATTCTCCAAGCCAGGCTTCAGCAATACATGGACCGTGAACTCCCTGATGTTCAAGCTGGTTTTAGAAAAGGCAGAGGAACCAGAGATCAAATTGCTAACATCCGCTGGATCATGGAAAAATCAAGAGAGTTCCAGAAAAACATCTATTTCTGCTTTATTGACTATGCCAAAGCCTTTGACTGTGTGAGTCAAAAGTCAAGGGATAATGCCAGGCCGTAATGAGTCTTGCTCCTTCCAGAAGACTTCACTTTGAGACCCATCTTGGCTGAGGGGTGAGTGTGCAGCCCAGAGGAGGGCCCCAGGGTAGGTCAGGTATGGAAAAAGAACCTGGATAATTGGCCTGAAGGAAGACAAGGACGCGAAAGAACTGACCTATCTGAATGACTTAACTGCCTCTTTACTGTGCTCCTCCTCACTAGAGGGGCACCTACACCCTTTCTCTCCAGGGTGCCTCTCTGCCTTGGTTCTGTCTCCTGGACAAACTGTTTCTCTACGTGCTCTCCCTCTTGTTGTTGTGCTTTGTCTCTAATAATAAAGTTTGTACCTGAATTTTCGTTTCTGCTTCCATGATCAATTTTTCACTGGGGGCAAAATCCAGGCCTCTAGCCTTTGCTGCTCTGGTGGCTCTGGTTTTCATCCAGGCTACCCAGGTTAAATTCCTGGGCAGGGAATTAAGATCTTGCTTCATGCCATTGCTCACTGTGGCCTCGCTGAGATCAGAGAGATGAATGAGGAGTCCCTAAACTCAGTTTTGTCTTTTAATGATCAATGTATTGAATGTGTGTGAATGTTGGATTGCTGTTTTATATTGGCCTCTTATAACTGAAAATTATCAAATGTTCTTTAACTCAAGATTCACTGCAGCTTTAAAATGACTGGACACCTTCCCTAGTTTTCTTCATGTGCATTGACTGATCACTGTCTATTTGACAGAGAGGGTGAATGAGACACTTTAGGTTGTAAGAAGACCAATCATGGATGGAGACATGTTTTGGTAAAAAAAAAAAAAAAAAAAAACTGATTGTTTTCATGCCTGGGATGCTCCTCCCCTCCTTGAAACCTGCTGAAGCTAAGGGAAGTCAGGATATTCTAGGTACAACTAAAACATTCCAATTTAGCTTCCCAACCAAGAAAAATTAAAAATGAACCCTGAAGCTCCTTAATGACATGAATTAGGACAAACACTGAGCCATCAAGGAAAAGAAATAAGAGCTTTGCTTAATTTCCTGGAATTTGGAAATCAGAGAGCCCCAAATCATTTTGCCTCTTAAAATCTTTTGAAAGGGAAAATATTTTTAAATATGCTTTTAAATTAATGAAAAATGTTACACAAAATTAAGACAAATCATGTGAAAGTGGGAACTCCAGCCTAGGATGTAAGTTTGCAGCCCGCTGGCCTGGAGCAGCATAGTCATTCTCAAAGTATGGTCCCTGGAAACCAGCATCACCTAGCAAGGTGCTGAAATGCAAATTCCTAAGCCCATTAAATCATTAATTCTGGGAGTTGTGCCCAGCAATCCGTGATTTAACACAGCAATAGTAATTCTGAAATTGTAGCAAATATCAGAATCCTATGGAAGGCTTGTTCATTTCCTCCACCTGCTGTCTGGGAATCAGCAGCACAGTCAGAAATGTAGACACTCAAGTCCCATCCCAGATACTGAATAAGAATCTGCAGCTTAACAAGGTACGCAGGTGACTCGTGCACATTTAAATTTGGGAACCACTGTTCTACAGTAATGTCTTGCAAACTTTTGTGACCCGCAGGAATTTTCTTTGTGACATAGTGTACACACATTGCAGTAAGGTCAGGACTAGATGAGATGAGTGAGATGCCCAGGGTACCAAACTTAAGGAGGTACTAATTCTCAAGTTCATGCAAGCGTACTTCAAATATATGTGTGGTTAGGACTGTGTAATATGTGTGTATATTTGCTTGCCTATATTATTAATGACTCTACAGTGAACCTGAATACTATAATTTAAAAAGAAAACTCTTATTCTTCAAAAATAAGGCAAGAAATAAAGACTAAGATGCTTCTTAAGATTGTTGTGTTAACAGGAACTTGAATCACAATGAGGTGGATATAATGTTCTAAACCAATAGTGGAGAATATTTCCCAGGTTCAATTCTTCTCATGCTTCAAATTCTGCCAAACTTATCCTTCTCTCCAGGAAGAGCCTCATTCCTTTTTTATTCACTCCTTTTAGTGGCTCATCTGAATGGGTCAGGTCCAGAATAATCTCCAGCTGTGCCATGTAGTGGACCCCAATCATGAGCGTAATAACCTACCATGTTTCCAGGTCATTCCCGCACCAAGGGCTGGAGGTCATCTTGCACTGAATCCATAGCTGGGCAGTCTGCATAACCCTGGCCCAGCCCTGAGCTCCCCTGAGCTGAACAGAAGGTGCACCAGGATTCAGCACATTTCTGAGGGCAATGCTTCTGAGACTGGACATACAGATTAACAAGCTAAAGTTCTTGCTCACTCGCCAGATTTTAAACAATTTTCAAGGCTTACAGCTTTGTGTAAAGAGAGGAACTTGATGTAAATAATGTAAGATTATTGAGGGAAATGGGAACACTTTAAATGTCTGGTTTGAAATTATATATATCAGCTATTCAAAATTATGCTCTTTCTGGAAAAGAGCCATGTTCTGATTCTCCCCTTCATCATGAAAATAAAAGTACAGACAAGTGATGGCTTGGCATATTGTAAGACAATGCTCCATCTACAATGATCTTCAGACTCTTGAATTAACTCAGTAAAAGATGCATTCATTACATAGACCAAAATACATTGCACGCTGCTGGCAGCTATCCCATCTGTCCATTGCCATGGCTACTGCTCTATCTCACATCTCTGTCTTTATCCTGGACCCTTCATGAGCTCCAAGGCCCACTTGGTATGCCTTGTAATTTTTTTCATGATAACCAGACATGATATACTAGGGAAAAGGAAACTCTGGAAATAGGCTGTTAGTAATGTGAGGCTGAGGTATGGGCGACAGGGTAGTTTTTCTATAGTCTTATGATTAGGTCTCAGCCTTGACTGAGCCTGTGCCCCTGGACTGTGAACTTCTCAAGAGTTTCTCAGTGGTTGTCTCCTTACTTAGGAAAGAATGTCTATGGTAGGCTGGAGCTGGGTACTTACCTCCCCCCAGGTCAGTTAGGTTCTGATAATGCTGCAGTAAATTAGGCTGTGGACCTGATGGCTCAGACAGTAAAGAATCTGCCAGCAGTACAGGAGACCTGGGTTTGATCCCTAAGTAAGGAAGATCCCCTGGAGAAGGGACTGGCAACCCACGTCAGTATTCTGGCCTGGGAAATCCCAAGGATAGAGGAGCCTGGCGGGCTACAGTTCATGGGGTCACAAAGAGTCGGACATGACTGAAGTGACTAACATTTCACTTCACTTCATGGGGCTTCCCAGGTGGCACTAGTGGTGAAGAATCTACCTGCCAACGCAGGAGATGTGAGATGAGAGTTCAATCCCTGGGCCCATGGACAGAGGAGCCTCGCAGGCTACATCCATAGGGTCGCAAAGAGTAGGACGCGGCTGAAGCAACATAGCACGCATATAACTAGTTTCACCTGAAAGGAAGTACTGTTCAAAATGGTTCCTTTCCCCCTTCTTCTTCCGGAAGCAGGATTTTTCTCCAATATTTATTGCAAGAACCTGACTGAGCTCCTGGTAGTAATTCTCACAATATTTTTGAGCCCCTGCCCCCATCTCCTGCCTGCCTTCTCAAGACTGGGAGATTTTAACTCTGAATTGTCTACACTAAACCTCTAGCAATTTGTCAATTACAATTCTGGTTTTCGTTTTCCAACCCTGGTTCCCACTGCAGTTTCCACTCCGGGGTCTCTGCTCAGATTAAGTTGTGGTCCCCTGTATTTGCCTCTCTCTCCTATCTTGGAGGTGGAAATTTGCCCTCCGTCCTCCCTTCTCTTACAGATCCAAGAAGAGCAGTTGATTTTTCAGCCTGTTCAGCTTTTATCTGTTAGAAGAGAGTTGCAACACCCAAGCTCCTTATAAGTGAACCTGATGGGATGCTTTTAACTCCTGTACTTTTCCAAATCTTATTACACAGGATGTCATTAATGTCCAAATTTAACTTCCCTCTGCAGAAAATGTACTATTATTTCCTTTTATTCCTGTGGCCAAATCATTGCTACCATTGATACTGAGAGATTTCCCTCAAATAAATAACCTCAAAAAATATCTATTCACAACATACAGGTAAACTGCACTTGGTCCAACAAATGGATTTTGTCTGAAACATGTATTCAAGGACTGGCTTTCCATAAGCTGACAAAGACTAGCTCTTTTGTTTTTTTGTCTACCACAAGAAGGTTCATTTAATTTTAAAGTTTCTCAGTATTTAGCCAGTGTTAAAGGAACATTCTGTACTAACTCTGCCTTTAATATAACTGACACCAAACCATTTTTCAGTTATCATGTACTGACTATGAAAAGGGAATGTGTTAGTCCCTCAGTCGTGTCTGACTCTGTGCGACCCCATGGACTGTAGCCTGCCAGGTTCCTCTGTCCATGGAATTCTCCAGGCAAGAATACTGGAGTGGGTAGCCATTCCCTTCTCCAGGGGATCTTCCCAACCCAGGGGTTGAACCTGGGCCTCCTACACTGGAAGCGGATTCTTTACTGTCTGAGCCATCAGGGAAGCCTTCTACTAACAATGTGCATGCGTGCTAAGTCACTTCAGTCATGTCTGACTCTTTGCAACCCATGGATTGTAATCTACCAGCTCCCGTGTCCATGGAATTCTCCAGGCAAGAATACTGGAGTGGGAAGCTGGTCCCTTCTTCAGAAGATGGTCAGGAACATGGTGAGGAACATTCCTGACCCAGGGATCAAACCCCAGTCTCCTGCATTGCAGGCAGATTCTTTACATTCTGAGCCACCAGGGAAGCCCATGATTATAGCAAAATGGGGACAGCCAACATGAGCTTCTAAGGAAGTAACATTAGTAGTCTGCTGATTTCTACCTCTGTCTCATGGCACAGGCATGAAGGAGGGATTTGTGTTCTCTGTCTTTCAAAGGGTGTCTACTAAACACCTTTTTGTTGTTCAGTCACCATGTCGTATCCAACTCTTTGTGACCCCATGGACTGCGGCACACCAGGCTTCCCTGTCCCTCACCATCTCCCAGAGTTTGCCCAAGTTCATGTCCATTGCACTGGTGCACCTTTTTATAAATGTTTAAATGTGGTATCCAGCATGATTCTCAAGATTATAGTATGATAAAGAACTCACTAGCAAAAGGCGAATAGGCACAGAGTCAATGTCTTTTCTAAATACTTTAGGTATGATATATTCCACATAAACGCACATGTACACTGAAATTCTACTTACGACACTGACACATTAGAAGTAACTGTCATTTGAGTTTTATTAATAAATCATGATATATAGATACTGTTTAACTTGGATTTTTAATGCTTACTATGGCGTTATGACCAATCTAGATAGCATATTCAAAAGCAGAGACATTACTTTGCCAACTAAGGTCCGTCTAGTCAAGGCTATGGTTTTCCCAGTCATGTATGGATGTGAGAGTTGGACTGTGAAGAAGGCTGAGCGCCGAAGAATTGATGCTTTTGAACTGTGGTGTTGGAGAAGACTCTTAAGGGTCCCTTGGACTGCAAGGAGATCCAACCAGCCCATTTTGAAGGAGATCAACCCTGGGATTTCTTTGGAAGGAATGATGCTAAAGCTGAAACTCCAGTACTTTGGCCACCTCACGCGAAGAGTTGACTCATTGGAAAAGACTCTGATGCTGGGAGGGATTGGGGGCAGGAGGAGAAGGGGATGACAGAGGATGAGATGGCTGGATGGCATCACTGACTCGATGGATGTGAGTCTGAGTAAACTCTGGGAGTTGGTGATGGACAGGGAGGCCTGGTGTGCTGCAATTCATGGGGTCGCAAAGAGTCGGACACAACTGAGTGGCTGAACTGAACTGAACTGATGATTCATCCTACCATCTCTTCTCTTGTCCATCTACCAAAACCTGCTCTAACCAAGGATCTGGTATCAGTAACAGAGGCTTTAGTTTGAATTTAAATCATTGTGTTATATCCTCCCAGAGCAACTTCACTTTAAAAGCTGAAATTCAGTGGATTGTCCACTGTCATAGACATTTACAGTCTCAACCAATGGATGGGAAAAGGTTTTGGGAAGCATGAGAATAATCCTGAAACCACAAAACACAGGCAATGTATGAGACCAGCCCTTCAAAAACTTGGCATCTTGAACCCAAACTTGTTCATAAAAACTCATGTTTTACTTAGGTTAAGATTATCAGTGGCTCAAGTTTCCAAGTATGTTGTTTTACCTACAGCCTTTTCACTTCTTTGAGTCTAAAATGCACGATCTTTCCAACATCTTAATTTTCCCTCAACAATCAGAAACATTGTATGATATAATTGAAGTACATTATGCTCAAATTCTTTCTCTAAGGCTGACTCCTATTACCTGTTTACACATTTCTGTCCAAAGGAACAGGTAGGTAGGTTATTGAAACAGAAAAGAAATATAGTACACAGACACCTAACAACTTCTAGCAACAAAGTAAAGGGCGTATATTTAAGATGACACCTTGCATTTGAAATACACTCTAAAGCCCTTCTCTTAAATCATACTATATAGGTGCTGCTGTGTGCTATGCTGTGCTCAGTTGAGTCCTACACTTTGGGCCCCATGGACTGTAGCCTGCCAGGCTCCTCTGCCAATGCGATTTCCTAGGCAAGAATACTGGAGTGGGCTGCCATTCCCTACTCCACAGTATGTAGGTGGGATACTATAAAAAAAATGTTTTTGTTTTGTACGTACATTGCACAGTGTAAAGTGTTACATTACTTTGAATTTTTTAAAGGATTTTAAAGGAAGAAACAAGTCAAATATTAAGGATTTGTCATTTTTCCTTCATGCTATTATCTTTCGTTTACAAATTAGAATCTCAGAGTCTAACACAGACGTAAAGAATGGACTTGTGAACACAGCAGGGGAAGGAGAGGGTGGGACAAAATGAGAGAGTATGTACTGAGAAATATATACGTTACCATGTGCAAAATAAAGGGCTAGTGGGAAGCTGCTGAGCACAGGAAGCTCAGCTCGATGTTCTGTGATGACCTAGAGGTGTGGATGGGGTGGGGTGGTAGGGAGGTTCAAGAGGAAGAGGACATACATATACTTATAGCTAGTTCACGTTGTTGTGCAGAAATCAAGACAACATTGAAAGCAATTATCCTCCAATTAAAAATTAAAAAAAAGAATCTGAAACTGTTTCATTTATAGGAAACACAAGTTACTCCTCTTAGAAAAATGAACCATCAAAGTCAATTTGGTTCACTGTGAGTAGTTATACCTAAATAGTACTAAATATGAGGTTCAATCCTATTGTTGAAACCATGTTAGACAGATCCGTTAAGAAACGCTTATATGGGCTATGTGCTACATCACTTCAGCTGTTGAACTCTTCATGACCCCATGGACTGTAGTCCGCCAGGCTTCTCTGACCATAGGATTTTCCAGGCATGAATAACTGGAGTGGGTTGCCATTTCTTCTTCCTGAGCCAGGGATTCAACCAGCATCTCTTACATTTATTGCATTGGCAGGCTGGTTCTTTACCAGCTGGGAAGCCCTAAATGCTTATTTAGCCATACGATATGCAAGATTACCTGTTAACTTCCATGTGGGATAGAAATGCAAGCGCTCTCTCTCTCTTACCGTCTTAATATCAATCTGAAAAGACCAAGTAAAAATATATTGAAGAAGACAAAGTTGGGGAGTGGGGGGAGTGACAGTTCATGGCTAATGCAAAATAAATAGGGAATAAAACACCACGGTGGTCTTTTCACCTTGCTTATATTTTCCTTTGTTGTGCAGAAGCTTTTAATTTTAATTAGATCCCATTTGTTTATTTTTGCTTTTATTTCCAGAATTCTGGGAGGTGGATCATAGAGGATCCTGCTGTGATTTATGTCTGAGAGTGTTTTGCCTATGTTCTCCTCTAGGAGTTTTATAGTTTCTGATCTTATATTTAGATCTTTAATCCATTTTGAGTTTATTTTTGTGTGCGGTGTTAGGAAGTGATCTAGTTTCATTCTTTTACAAGTGGTTGACCAGTTTTCCCAGCACCACTTGTTAAAGAGATTGTCTTTACTCCATTGTATATTCTTGCCTCCTTTGTCAAAGATAAGGTGTCCATATGTGTGTGGATTTATCTCTGGGCTTTCTATTTTGTTCCATTGATCTATATGTCTGTCTTTGTGCCAGTACCATACTGTCTTAATGACTGTGGCTTTGTAGTAGAGCCTGAAGTCAGGCAAGTTGATTCCTCCAGTTCCATTCTTCTTTCTCAAGATTGCTTTGGCTATTCGAGGTTTTTTGTATTTCCATACAAATCTTGAAATTATTTGTTCTAGTTCTGTGAAAAATGTGGCTGATAGCTTGATAGGGATTGCACTGAATTTGTAAATTGCTTTGGGTAGTATACTCATTTTCACTATATTGATTCTTCCGATCCATGAACATGGTATATTTCTCCATCTATTAGTGTCCTCTTTGCCTTCTGAATGGGAGAAAATAATAGCCAATGAAGCAACGGACAAACAACTAATCTCAAAAATATACAAGCAACTTCTGTAGCTCAATTCCAGAAAAATAAACGACCCAATCAAAAAATGGGCCAAAGAACTAAATAGACATTTCTCCAAAGAAGACATATGGATGGCTAACAAACACATGAAAAGATGCTCAACATCACTCATTATTAGAGAAATGCAAATCAAAACCACAATGAGGTACCACTTCACACCAGTCAGAATGGCTGCGATCCAAAAATCTGCAAGCAATAAATGCTGGAGAGGGTGTGGAGAAAAGGGAACCCTCCTACACTGTTGGTGGGAATGCAAACTAGTACAGCCACTATGGAGAACAGTGTGGAGATTCCTTAAAAAATTGCAAATAGAACTACCTTATGACCCAGCAATCCCACTCCTGGGCATACACACCGAGGAAACCAGAATTGAAAGAGACACATGTACCCCAGTGTTCATCGCAGCACTGTTTATAATAGCCAGGACATGGAAACAACCTAGATGTCCATCAGCAGATGAATGGATAAGAAAGCTGTGGTACATATACACAATGGAGTATTACTCAGCTGTTAAAAAGAACTCATTTGAATCAGTTCTGATGAGATGGATGAAACTGGAGCCGATTATACAGAGTGAAGTAAGCCAGAAAAAAAAAAACACCAATACAGTATACTAACACATATATATGGAATTTAGGAAGATGGCAATGACGACCCTGTATGCAAGACAGGGAAAGAGACACAGATGTGTATAACGGACTTTTGGACTCAGAGGGAGAGGGAGAGGGTGGGATGATTTGGGAGAATGACATTCTAACATGTATACTATCATGTAAGAATTGAATCGCCAGTCTATGTCTGACACAGGATGCAGCATGCTTGGGGCTGGTGCATGGGGATGACCCAGAGAGATGTTATGGGGAGGGAGGTGGGAGGGGGGTTCATGTTTGGGAACGCATGTAAGAATTAAAGATTTTAAAATTTTAAAAATAAATAAATAAATAAATAAATTCAAAAAAAATAATAAATTAAAAAAAAAAAAACACCATCGTGGAAGCTTGTAAGAGAAAAACCTCATCGCATGGGTTTATTAACCACTAGTCTTTCCCATTCTATTTATTAACAGTTCTTCTATGCAGTGTTAAAGTATCTGCTTTATTTTTAACATTTCTTTCATGTTGTTGTTGTTCAGTTACTCAGTTGTGTTCGACTCTTTGCGACCCCATGGACTGCAGCACACCAGGCTGCCCTGTCCTTCACTATCTCCCAGAATTTACTCCAACTCGCCCTTTAAGTCGATAATGCCATCCAAGCATCCTTCTTCTGCCCTCAATCTTTCCCAGCACCAGGGTCTTTTCCAATAAGTTGACTCAGCATCAAGTGGCCAAAATATTGGAGCTTCAGCTTCAGCATCAGTCCTTCCAGTGAATATTCAGAGTTTATTTCATTTAGGATTGACTGGTTTGATCACATGCATGGACTTTAAGTCCAACAAGAGCAAATTTCTTATATAGCTGCCACCTCTTCCCCTGCAGCAGACATAGATATCCTCCCCCAAATAGCCCTGCCACAGCAACCATCACCAGGTGACCAGTCCTGGCAACCCAGAGGACACCTGCCTGCCAGGCTGAAACAGGCTGGGGCTCCCCTGCTGGGATAAGGGCTTTATACCCAAAACTTAGCAGCCAGCGTGGCACACAGTCTCCAGTTAATATAAGCTTAGGTAATTAGTTAATGTATTAAGTTCCATAATTTTGTTCTTGCCTAGGTGTGAACCATTTCTCTTCTGTATTTTACTGCTGTCCAGACCCAGGAGACAGGCTCCCAGGTTGGTGGCCTGCAATCAGAATACTAAAGAGTGAGGGAGACAGAAGAATATTGAAGGAGAAAGAAGGAAATTGAAAAGGCATAAATAAGCAGCTGCCCACTGAGTGGAAGAGAAAGGTCTGAAATAAAAGAACACAATTAATGGTATCAAGGTCAAAGAAAGCTCACCATGGATCTGAGGGAAGTTACTGCCCCACATATACGTGCCTTTTGCTAAAATTGTAAAATATAACTTACATGCAAGTTTATATAGAATGCTTCTGTACCTTTTAAATAAACCAAACATTCATTTACCTACTACCCATATCAAGAAATAGAATAATCCTGCCCCCACAAGCCACTCTGTGCTCTCACTGATTGAACCCCTTCTTGCTCTTCTCAGTCAGTGGTAACTACTGTCCTGAAATTGCAATCAATCACTAGTTAATGTCTCAATCTTTACAACCTGTGTGTCCCCATGTTTGAACACCTGTAGTGAAATAATACTGTGTCTCTTCTTCTCTAACTTCTTTAAGATCATTCATGTCATGTATATACTGAAGTGGATTCATTTTCACTGCAGTGTAGTAACTTACTGTATAATTATTCCATACTTACTTATCCATCTTGATGAAGACTTCCCTTTCATCACAGGAAACTGATGATCTTCAAGGATCCCATCATGATCTTCAAGGATCATCAAGGATCACACCCTTGTCGTGGTGAAGGGACTTTTGTAACTCAATAAAGTTACAAGCAATGCTGTGCAGGGCCATCCAAGATGGATGGGTCATAGGAGAGAGTTCTGAAAAAACATGATCCACTGGAGGAGGAAATGGCAACCCACTCTAGTATTCTTGCCTGGAGAACCCCATGAACAGAATGAAAATGGAAAAATAAATAATACTGGAAGATGAGCCCCCCAGGTCGGAAGGTCCAATGTGTTGTCCAATATGCTACTGGGGAAGAGCAGAGGGCAATTACTAATAGCTCCAGAAAGAATTAAGTGGCTGGGTCAAAGCAGAAATGATGCTCAGTTTTGGATGTATCTGGCAGTGAAAGTAAAGCCTGATGCTGTAAAAAAAAAAAAAAAAAAATATTGCATAGGAACCTGGAATGTTAGGTCCATGAATCAAGGCAAATTGGATGTGGTCAAGCAGGAGATGGCAAAATTGAACATTAACATCTTAGGAATCAGTGAACTAAAATGGACAGGAATGGAAGAATTTAATTCAGGTGACTATTATATCTACTACTGTGGGCAAGAATCCCTTAGAAGAAATGGAGCATTCATCATAGTCAACAAAAGAGTCCAAAATGGAGTACTTGGGTGCAATCTTGAAAACAACAGAATGATCTCAGTTCATTTCCAAGGCAAATGATTCAGTATCACAGTAATCCCAGTCTATGCCCCAAACATTAATGCCAAAGAAGCTGAAGTTGCATGGTTCTATGAAGACCTACAAGACCTTCTAGAACTAACAGCATTATATATATATCTCCTTTTCATCATAGGGAACTGGAATGCAAAATTAGCAAGTCAAGAGAGATATCTGGAGTAATAGGCAAGTTTCACCTTGGAGTACAAAATGAAGTAGGGCTAAAGCTAACAGAGTTTTGTCAAGAGAACATGCTGGTCACAGCAGACATCCTTTTCCAGCAACCCAAAAGACAACTCTACACATGGACATCACTATATAGTTAATGCTGAAATCAGATTATGTTCTTTACAGCCAAAGAGGGAGAAGCCCTATACAGTCAGCAAAAACAAGACATGGAACTGACTGTGGCTCAGATCAAGAGTTACTTATTGTGAAATCAGGGCTTAAATTGAAGAAAGTAGGGAAAACCCTAGGCCATTCAGGTATGATCTAAATCAAATCCTTTATGATTGTACAGTGGAGGTGGCAAATAGATTCAAGAGAGTAGATCTGATAGAATGACTGAAGAGTTATGGACAGAGGTTCATGACATTGTACAGGAGGCAGTGACTAAAACCATCTCAAAGAAAAAGAAATGCAAAAAGGCAAAGTGATTGTCTGAAGAGGTTTTCAAAGAGCTGAGGAAAGAAGAGAAGTGAAAAGTAAGGGACAAAGGGAGAGATATACCCAACTGAATGCCAAATTCCAGGGAATAACAAGGAGAAATAAGAAAGTCTTCACATATGAACAGTGCAAAGCAATAGAAGAAAACAACAGAATGGGAAAGACTAGAGATATCATCAAGAAAACTGGAGATATCAAGGGAATATATTGTGCCCATGCAAGGATGGGTACAATAAAGGACAGAAACGACAATGACCTAACAGAAGCAGAAGAGTTTAATGAGAGGTGGCAAGAGTACATAGAACTATACAAGGAAGCTCTTAATGATCCAGATAATCACAATGATATGGTCACTCCCCTAACAAGCCAGACATCCTGGAGTGTGAAGTCAAGTGGGCCTTAGGAGGTATTATTACAAACACAGCTAGTGGAGGAGATGAAATTCCGCTGAGCTATTTCAAATCCTAAAAGATGATGCTGTTAAAGTGCTGCACTCACTATGTCAGCAAATTTGGAAAACTCAGCAGTGGCCACGGGATTGGAAAAGATCAGTTCTCATTCCAATACCAAAGAAGGGCAATGCCAAAGAATGTTCAAACTACCACAAAATCACCCTCATTTCATGAGCCAGCAAAGTTATGCTCAAAATAATTCAAACTATGCTTCAGAAGTACATGAATTGAGAACTTCCAAATGTACAAACTGAGTTTAGAAAAGGTGCAGGAACCAGAGATTGCCAACATTCATTGGATCATAGAGAAAGCAAGGGAATTCCAGAAAAACATCTTCCTTGACTACACTAAAGCCTTTGACTGTATGGATCACCACAAACTGTGGAAAATTCTCAGAGATAGGAATACCAGACCACCTTACCTGTTTCCTGAGAAACCTGTACACAGGTTTAAAAGCAACAGAACTGGACAGGGGACAAAACTGGGAAAGGAGTTCATCAAGGATGTATATTGTCACGCTGCTTATTTAACTTTTATGTGCAGAGTAATACATCATTCAAAATGCCTGGCTGGATGAATCACAAGCTGGAAATAAGATTACCAGTAGAAATATCAACAACCTCCAATATGGAAATGATACCACTCAAATGACAGAAAGTGAAGAGGAACTGAAGAGACTCTTGATGAGGGTGAAAGAGGAAAGTGAAAAAGCTGGCTTGAAAGCTTGAAACTCAACATTCAAAAAATTAAGATTGTGGCATCCTGTCCAATCACTTCATGGCAAATAGATGGGGGAAAAGTGGAAACGGTGACAGATTTTATTTTCTTGGGCTCCAAAATCACTGAAGACAATGACTGCAGCCATGAAAATAAAAGATACTTGCTCCTTGGAAGTGAAGCTATGACAAACCTAAGCAGCATATTCAAAAGCAGAGACATCACTTTGCCAACAAAGGTCCATATGGTCAAAGCTATCATATTTTCCAGTAGCCATGTATGGATATGAGAGTTGGACCATAAAGAAGGATGAGCACCAAAGAACTGATGGTTCTGGAGAAGACTTCTGAGAGTCCCTTGGATAGCAAGGAGATCAAACCAGTCAATCCTAAAAGAAATCAACCCTTTTGAATATCCATTGGAAGGACTGATCCTGAAGTTGAAGCTCCAATACTTTGGCCACCTAATGCGAAGAACTGACTCATTAGAAAAGACCCTGGTGCTAGAAAGATTGAGCATGGGAGAAGGGGGCGACAGAGGAATGAGACATTTGGATGACATCACTGACTCAATGGACAAGAGTTTGAGCAAACTCTGGGAGACAGAGAAGGACTGGAAAGCCTGGAGTGCTGGAATCCATGGGGTCGTAAAGATTCAGAAACAACTTAGCTGACTGAAAAAAAAAAATAAATGAACATTTCAGTATTTCCAGTGTTTTTCCTGTTACAAATATTACTGCTGTAAACATTCAGGTATCTGTCTTCTAATACACAGGTATCAAATCTTCCCGAGAATGGCTGGGTCATATGGTATAGTCATGTTCCAATTTACTAGGTAATACAAGTTGTTTTTCAAAGGTTTTCAAAAAGGATTGTGCCAAAATGCATTTCCTGCAGCAGCAGATGGGCATTCCCACAGCTTAAGACCTTTGGCTGCCCTCGGTATCATCCGTTTTACTAGATTCTGCCAATTTTATGGGAAGTCTCTGCAGTGTTAAATAGCATTTCCATTCTTTTTTTCCCACTTTTTTTCTACTGGATTGTCTACCTCTTTCTTATTTTTTCACAGAAGTTCTTTCTATATCTTAATACTAAACCCTTGTTAGTTAACTGAGCTCTGATGCTATTTTTTCCCGTTAGTTGTTTATCTTATCCCTCTCTCGTGGCATCTTCTGATATCTTTAAGTGAGAGATAATCCTGGTTAGTTAGTGGCAGTGGGTAGGGGAGGAAGGGGGTTCACTGAAGAATACCAAAGGGGAAAAAAAAGAAAAGGAAATCAAAAGAGGCTAGAACAGAAAGCCACTGTGCAAAATAGTGAATTTCCAAGGGCAGAGAAAACTGGCTGGGCAGCATTTCAATACAGTAAAAGTGGAGAAGGAACAAAAGTATACCTAAGAGTTTTCCTCTAAAAGCCTAATCACCATTATTTTCCTTTAAATGCAATGCTTACTAACATTTTTCAAGTTAGAAATTTTAGGGGTATATTTTAAGGAAGAATAGCTTGTTTGCCTTTACCTAAGATCCTTTCTAGAAGGCAATTTGCAGCACATTCAAATTGCAAATTTATTTTTCTATAAGTGAACCCTATGAAAGTAAAATCCTCATGTCTAAACATAAAATCTGATCATAGCAGATATACGGTGGCTTAAAATTTGGGTTTTATTGTTTCATTTTTATTCCATTTCTTCATGCAAATGAGCATTAGGGGTTTGGTTTTTTTTTCCTTAAACTTCTCCCATTTCCTCTTTAGATTCTTATTACATTGTATAATTAGCATAACACATTCTCAAATGTTTTGAACACCACAAAAGAGTCAAGTTTTCTGCTACCACAACCAAAAATAAAACTGAGCACTCCCTTTAAGAAGCTTACCCCCAAGCAGAAAGCAGCAAGAACTGCAGTACAATAACATGAATCTCACATTCTGGGTGAGAATGAGATGCTAGGAAAGCAAATAACAGGGACACCCGTCTCAGTCTAGTTCAATCTCATTGTCTCATTCTGGAAATTCTCCAATAACACTTTAAAAAAATTAATTTCTCCCACAGCACCTCTTGCAATCACTGTCCCCATATTTTACCTTTTCTAGAAGGTCATATACTTAGAGCCATATGGTACACAGCCTTTGCAAACTGGCTTCTTTTGCTTAACAATATGCTTTTAAAGTTCCTCCAAATATCTTTTGTGGCTTGATAGCCTCTTTCTTTTATTGCCAAATAATATTCCATTGTCAGGATGTACCCAGTTTTTTCTCCATTCACCCACCAAAGGACACCTAAGTTTGCTTCTAAGATTTGGCAATTATGAATAAAGCCACAATAAGTATTTGTGTGCAGCCTTTTGTATGGAATAAGTTTTTAACTCATTTGAGTAAATTCCAAGGAGCACTGTTGCTGGACTGAGTGGTAGGAATATACTTAATTTTGTAAGAAACTGCTAATTGTCTTCCAAAGCAGCTATGCTATTTTGTATGACCATCAGAAATGAATGAAAGTTTCTATTGCTCCACATACCCATTTGGTGTTGTCAGTGTTCTGAATTTTCACCATTCCAACAGGCATGTAGTATAGTATGGCGCTAGTGGTAAAGAACCCACCTGCCAGTCCAGGAGACATGAGAGACGTCAGTTCGATCTCTGGGTCGGGAAGGTCCCCTGGAGGAGGGCACAGGAACCCATTCCAATACTCTTGCCTGAAGAATCCCATGGATAGCAGAGCCTGGCGGGCTACAGTTCATAGGGTTGCGAAGAGTCAGACACAACCGAAGAGACTTAGCACACACACACAGTATCTCATTACTGTCTTAAGCCCCAAAACATTTTTGTTTCAGAAATAATAATTTCATTCTCTGACTACAAGTTTTGCCAAACTGTTCATCCTACAATTCTTAAAACAATTTCTAAAATTTCAATGGAAAAACAAAAGGCAAATAATAAGAATAATTTAGTAAAGAAAGAATAAACTTTGGGAGGAAAGTGCCTTTGTATAATGAGGAGCACTCTTTACTTATGTTTAAATGCTGTCCTAATTCAGCTTAGTCTAAACTTCTGTAAAAAAATAAAATACCCCCAGTATCAAGATTTATTATAAAATGGTAGTATACGACTATTATAATACTGGCTTTGGGATAGACAAGAAAACAAATAGCACAGAATCTGGATGCTGGAAACATACCTACTCTTGTAGAAATAAGCCATCACAATGTTGACCCCTGTGGCATAGAGCCCTGCTTTCTCACCCTCCAAGTGCTCTCTGCCCCTATTCAGCCATCCTCAGCCCCCAGCATCTTCTCATCTGGCCTGGTCTCTGCCTGAAGAGGCCCCAGACAACACTCTTAGGTTAGTCCCACTTTCCCCTTGTACATCTCAGTTTCATGGATGCTTCAAGAGCCATTTTTAAAAGCATTTCTAAAACAACCAATAACATGGCATTAATAAAACATTTCTCCCAGCACAGGCATTTACTGAAGGTTCTCATTATTGAAACTCAGATGGTGTCTGCAGAATGGTTTTCTTGAATACTCCTTGTTCATGGACACAGTTGGCTTTCCCACTTGATATTCTGCTTAAATATCTATAATTCTTTAGTTAATAGTTAAGTGCAAAATGCACCAAGCTTTATTAACCACCACTGGAACTGTTTTCCCATAGTCTCTGTGTACAACGCCTGAAGCTGAAATAGCATTTGGTGAAGTGATGCCACACTATATCCTTTAAATGCTTTTTGCTGCAAAACACTCCACTATTACTGCCAAAGGACATTTTGGCTTTTGAAAAAAGTATAAATTTCCTGAATATCGGCAAGGACATTTTAAACAGAAATTTTGGATCTTAGTCCAAACTAGGTGATGCTGACGCAATCTAGTGTGCCCAGAGAAAGACAAGGTAATGCAAAACTACACACACACACACACAATTAAATACTAAAAAAAAAAGTGGAGAAAAATAATTCAAAATGGAGTTTACCAAAGGGTTGGGACCCTGGGGAGTTGAGGTAATGAACAAACCAAGTTTTAGTGTCACCAGCCCTCCACTCTGACCTCACACTCACTTCCCTTTTCTCATCCCACTAACTCCCCATCTCTCTGCGTCCCTGTGTCTTCTTTCTGCCTGCTACTGAAATCAGTAAGCACAGCTGCACCTTCCTGGGCTATCTCTCACTGAATAGATCTTAATACCCAGGATTGGTCCTTCCTTCTCCACTACCACCAAAACCCACTGAGTTCTGTATCTCAGCCACAAGGGCTCATTCTGTTTTCACGATGAAAACTCACCTTCTCAAGTTCTAATGGAAAGTTATGGCTCCCCATTGTCCCTTCTATGGACACGTACATAGTTCTAATCCAAATAAATGAATCTTTGCTGGTGAAAGTTTACATGCCATAAATGGCAACTAGGAGAGACAGCTGTGGGGCTAAAGGTGATTTTTCAGTTTCCATAGATCGCAGCCCCAGAGTAACTCCATTTGCCCAAAGCTATGCAGTGGGTTGACCTTCCAGGAGCAGACAAAGCCTCGCTTCTTTGTCTCTTTTTGTGGTTGTCACCCCAAGAAAACCCAGACTATGCCATGGTTCCACAGGACAATATGGGGCCTGCTGATGGAGTTTCATGTGAGAGTTGACTTGGGGAGGATCCACACTCCATAGATGGAGTGACCTTAAGATTATTAATTAGCCCCTTCCCCACTCTTGCCCTTGAAAATTCACAGAAAACTGAAGTTCTATACCCATTTCACCTACGTCTTGAGTTGCAGGGAAGCCCCTAGCTCAGATTTAAGTTATATCTCTATCTATTTTAAAAGTAAATTTTACTTCTAGAAAAATGTATTCACAGATAGCACCTTATCAATTAGAAAAAGCAAAAAGTAACATTCCCTCTTCCTAAAGCCTATGTAGACATAGTCTTGGAATGTGTCTGGTTTCAGTCTGTCTCCTAACTTCCCCGGAACTTGCCTCTAGTCAAGACATTATCCCTCCATCCTACCAACCACTGGACTAGACCACCAGCCCCTTCAGGGAGAGCCTCATCTTTCCTACCTTTTTATTCCCTGTACCTAAACACTGGTACATAATGAGCATGCAATCAGTTCAATCATGTATAATGACTGAATATGTAAACATATTAATGAATATAATCCGGAATTTTGTTCCCAACTTACTTTGTTGTTTTTCTCCTAAGAATTACTAAGCATCTTCACCATTTTTTATCCATCCCCTGGTATGAAACATAACTCCAAAGTAACCATTTCATTTTGTTTCACCTGTCTCCTCATATTTCTATTTTACATCATAATCTTTTCAGCCTCGTGAAATTCACAAACACCCTTGCCTGTTCTTCCATCATCTTTGTCCTAAAGCTTTAGTCTCCATCCCAGCCAGAGCTGGGGCTGCTCCACACCATCCCAGGAAGAAGAGCTTCTCCCAGAGCTGGTAGGCAGAGCCTTTGCCTATGACGACTCCAGACACGTCTTCCTGTCCCTGCTGAGCTGCACACTGACTTTCCACCCACAGTCATCACTGGGCTTGATCCGCCCCGCCAATTCCAGGAATACTTCTCTCTCTAGTTTTCTTCTTGGATGATTTCCTCCATCCTGCCTAGAAACCCTCCACCCTCTTTAGGAGAAGGAGGAAAAAAGGTGTCCTCTGCCCATGCTATTTTCCCTTTTGTGGGTTCTCTTACAAACCTGCAGAAGATAATGGTGCCCTATGTCCTCTCTGCTTTCTTCCTGTTCATGTCACCTTCTATCTCCCCAGATACTCCAAGTATTGATTGGGACCAGATTCACTACTTGACCTTAATCTGACAGCTCGCTTTAAAACTGTTTAATCAGATCTGGGCTAATAAACATGTATTTTAACTGGACTTGAACAAACTAAGTGCTAAAAAAAAAAAAAAATTAAGCATCAAAAAACATGTAAGTAGGGACTTCCCTGACAATCCAATGGTTAAGATTCTGCACTCCCAATGCATGGGGGTGGGTTCAATCCCTAGACAGAGAACTAAGATCCCATATGCTGCATAGCACAGCCAAAATAATAATAGAAATAAATAAAATTTTAAAAGCACTACATTAAAAGATACGTAAGTAAATATTAAATTTAGAGAAAGTTTAGTACAATCCCTGATGTTGGAGTGTCCGTGGTGGCTCTGTGGTGAAAAATCTGCTTGCCAATGCAGGAGACATGGATCCAATCCTACCCCTGATCCCGGAAGATCCTACATGCCGTGGAGCAACTAAGCCCATGTGCCACAGCTCCTGAAGCCCAGGCACCTTAGAACCTGTGCCCCACAAGAGAAGCCACAACAAGAAGCCTGCACACTGCAACTAGAGAGTGGCCCCCGCTTGCCACGACTAGGATAAAAGCCTGAGCAGCAATGAAGACGCAGCACAGCCAAAACAAACAAACAAACAAACAAACACCAATGTTACAAATAAACAGAGAAAATGAGTCCAAGTTAAAGAATTCATGATTTGATGCACTTTGTATATCAGGTGGGAATGGATTTTTAAGTGTAAGTGTCTTTGTAAAACAGAGATTTGCTCCTTATTCTCTCATGTAAAGGAGGGTGGGGGTCATTGCTGTGATAGAAGCAGAGGATACACATAGTATAAGAGAATCAATTTCACTTTTTTTTAATGTTTGCTGACAACTTTTGGGGCCTCCCAGGTGGCACTAGAGGTAAAGAACCCGCCTGCCGATGCAGGAGAATCAGGGGACCTGGACCGGATCCCTGGGTCTCAAAAATCCCCTTGAGTAGGGCTCGGCAACCCATCCCAGTATTCTTGCCTGGAAAACCCCAGGGACAGAGGAGCCTGAAAGGCTATAGTCCATGGGATCACACAGAGTCATGTGCCCCACATCTGGGATGGCTGATAAGAAACTCTGGGTGCTTTTCCCTTTGGCTGTACTGAAAAATTAAACTACACAAGCTCATTCCTGCATGTGGGAACCCTCACTCCAGCCCCAGCCCCTAACTTAAATAAACACCCCAAGCCAGTATCCTTCCTTCGTTTCTCAAACACTGCTCTGCCCAGAACACCGCATCACATAAGCAATAAACCTCCCACATCTGTGTGTGCAGCATCACAAATCTTGATGCCAATACTAAATTTTCTATGTGACTTCACTCTGCTTCTGTAGAGTAGTAACAACACAAAGTGTAGTGGAATAAAATAGCTGTAGTCTCAAGGAACGGATCCCTTCTGCAGCAACAGGGCAAACAAGAGGTGACTGTGGACAGCAGAGATTCTCCAAAAGTGTTCTAGTAAGACTAGAAGCAAAAAAAAAAAAAAAAAAAGTCTCTTTTCTTCTCATTGCTGCCGTACAAAGCCAGAGATATCCATCCAGAGGTGCACAGTTGGGACACATATGCTACAAGCAGGAATCATTTTATCGAAGCAAAAACATTTTTCATGTTGCTGATAGTCTGAGGTTATTTTCACCCAAAATTCACACAAAAGTATTCATCTCTAAATAGAAGTAGGACATAGATTGCAGGCAATATTTCCATCCCATAAACAGGTTCAATGAGATCAACACTGCAGGCCCTGAAATCAAGATTATGAGATTAAAATCCAATTTACCAACCAAGAAAGAAGTGTTCATGACTTTGGTGAATATCTTGAATAGAAAAATCAGTTTGTCATCTTGAAATATATATAGGACATTGCATTTGATAAATGGGACACAGATGTTGTCAACATCCTTCTCTGATTAAAAAAAAAATCTTTAAAAAACACATCATTTTCTCCTGAAAAGATTTAGGAGCAAGGCATTAGATACTGTACTAAAAGTACTGAAGAAACGTTTTCCCTTCTTTCTTTATCAGGTTTTATTCTTATTTCCTCTGCATCTTAGAAGCCAAGAATGGAACTGCTCTGAAAGATGGAACTTCAGGAAATTATTTCTGTCTGTGCTTTGTAATTTCACAAGCCATTTTGTATCTGATATTCATTTCCTGCTAGTGACTAAATGGATGTCTTTAATGTCTTTTAACAGATGAAAGCCCAGGATATAGGTAAGCAAAAACTTTATCACTGATCCCCATCAGCCAGTGATTACTGAGTTTTATCCATCTATGATCACAAGAGAAAGACAACAGGAGACAGAGGTGGATTCATTTAGAAAGTGTTACATCCCCTGCAGAGTCACAGCTTGCCTCTGGACAGTAACATTTATAAAAGCAGGGATAACAGTATTTGAGTAATTTTTCAACTTACATTAATAACTAGTAGCTACAGTGTCTCATTCATCTCATTTACCACAGCATTAATATACCATGCAGCACATGGTAGGCACATGATAAATGCAAAGGAAGTGAATGAGTGCATTAGAACCATTGGGCATTTTTGCCAAGTGTCTGTTAATTTTACATTAATATAAACTATATTAATTAAGTATTCATATAGCCAAAGCATTATAATTTAAAGTTTTATAATGACATGAATGATCTAAATTAAAATAACTGAACAATGCTCAGTGAAAAATAACACTGACATACATCTCCCTGGATATGCTGGTAAGAGAATCTTCAGGATACACTCTCAGCATTGGAGGTTCTCGGTCAGGGGATTTTCTTTTAACTTTACTAGATGTTGCCAGTTTGTTCTCCAAAATGGCATACCAATTCAAACTTCCTCAAGCTGCATACAAAGAGTTTTCATCAATCCACATCTTTGCTAGCACTTGGACTCTTCATCATCATATTTTTTTTTATGATGGAGTAGTGATTGTGATTTTTGTTTTCTGATTTGTAATGAAATGGAACATCTTTTAACATTTTATTGATTACTCAGGTTTACTTTTCTGATCTGCTGTAAATCATCCCATACCTTTTTCCCCCCATCTTTCAACTGACTTTATCTTCTTCCCATTGATTTGAAGGAGTTCTTTTGTATCCTAGTACTAACCCTCTGTTGGGAATATGCACTGATAATATATTCAGTGATTGCCTTTTCCACTTCTTCAAGGTGTTTTTGATGCAGTGTTTATTTTGATAAGATTGAGTTCATTGAGTTTCTTTTCTTTTAATTGTATCCATTTACTTTTAGCTGCGCTAGGTCTCTGTTCCTGCGGGGGCTTTCCTCTAGTTGCGGTGCATGGGCTTCTCATTGGAATGGCTGCTGTTGCAGAGCACGGGCTCCAGGGTACGTGGGCTTCAGGAGTTGCGGCCCCTGGGTTCAGGAGTTGCAGGTCCCAGGCTTTAGGGTGCAGGCTCAGTAGTGGTGGTGCATGGGCTTACTCCATGGCACGTGTGATCTTCCCAGAACAGGGATCAAACCTGTGTCTCCTGCACTGGCAGGCAGATTCTTTACCAATGAGCCTCCAGGGAAGCCCAGCTTTTATATTTTTATACTTTGAAATAATAAGATTATTGAATGTGGTGGCTCTTGTGTCTGTCTTCCTCTAATGAGCCAGATCGATCTTCCCCAGAAACCATGTTGAAGAGACATGAAATTAAATTGGCACTTATGCCATGTCACAGATACCAAAGATTCAAGAGGGTCTCTCCCAGGATAAGAAGGCTGAGAGCATTCCCAATGCTCAGGGGAAAAGGACCATCCAAGAAATTTCACTTTTACAGACACATGATTGACCACAGATGATAATCAAGTTACGCCATGATTTTTGGTTTCAAATGTACAGTTGAGATTAAGTTTGATGATTCAATTCTCCAGTAAGACAAGCAAACCAAAAATCTAGGGGAAGTATAAGGAGATCGTCTGTTAAAAATTTGGTTTGAAGATGAACAAAATTGCAGGGGATTACTTTGGCCAGTTGGCAGATCACCACAGGAGAGCTTTCATGCTTCCCAATGCTGGGGCACAAACACTTCTGGAAATATCACTGGTCTCAGTATTGTCAAGGAGCCAAGTGCCATTGCCACAGCTTAGAGCTTTAACAGAACAGTTACTGTCAAATGAAATTTATTGATCTTATTTGACACAAAAAGCAGTGTTGTATTATGTATTAATCCTCCTTTTGAAGAAGAAATACTTGATGTCTAGGGACTAGAGACATCTTTTTGTGTGCAGAAAGTTTCATTAACCAAGGGTCAATCATTTCAATGTTAAGTTCAAGGGAAACATAAGATTAGTAAGAACAAGAAGGGTAACTGATGCTTCTCATGTTTGTGAACAATTGAAACACATAAGTTTTCAGCAGCTTGGACAAGACTTAGATTAATTCTACCTACATCGTCTTCACCCATATTCATTTTGGTAACTGAATGATGGCATGTTTTGTAGCATGCTGGACCATGTGGTGAAAGCCCTTCATGAAATCAGTGAAGACACATCACAGGTCCATGACCATGCTGGTGGTGGCTCTCCCACATCCTCAAGATTTGGAAGTTCAGTGGTCAGAATTTCAACCGGGCCATAAACACTGATGACACCATTGCATATGGTGCTGTGATGTGCTGCGCTAAGTCGCTTCAGTCACATCCCGCTCTTTGTGACCTTATGGACTGTAGCCCGCCAGGCTCCTCTGTTCATGGAATTCTCCAGGCAAATATACTAGAGTGTGTTACCATACCCTCCTCCTGGGGATCTTTCCAACTCAGGGACTGAACCCGCGGCTCTTACGTCTTTGCACTGGCAGGTGGGTTCTTTACCACTAGCACCACCTGGGAAGCCCTTGCTTATGACACAACTGTTCAGAAAACCATCTTGGTTAGAGAAAAATCTGACCATGTCTAGAATTTGCTGTTCATTGGGGCTCTTGTTGTTTCTTGCTATTATAACTACTGATACCATCATTCTGCCAAGTAGACACGAACTGTAATTACCTACTTAAAGGATCAGACTTTTGCTGTCATTCAGCTCTATGAAGTTGAATGCGCAGTAACCAAGAACATTAATATGTCAAGCAAGTTTGAGCTCACAGATGTTTTGCAAATTAAAGAAACATTTAATAGATATAAAATAGAAGTAGAGTCACAGATGTAGAAAACAAACTTATGGCTACCAGGGGACAAGGGATAAATTGGGAGATTGGGATTGACGTATATACCCTAATACATGTAAAACAGGTAATGAATAAGAACCTACTTATAGCACGGAGAACTCTATTCAATACTCTGCATTGAAAAAAATACAAGAAAAATGGGAAAAAATCTTTTCAAAACAGAGTGAATATAAGTATATGTTTAACTGATTCACTTTGCTGTACACCTGAAACTAACATAACACTGTAGATCAACGGTACTCCAATAAAACCCTTTAAAAAGAAATATTTAATAGAGATATCTCCAGCATCTTCAATGTGTCTACTGTTCACAGGATATATAGAAATAGGATAAAATTATGACAAAGGCCATTTGCACAAGTAATATCTTGAGCAGACAGTCTAGGAAGTGGGAAAACACAAAGCTAGAAGAATCAAAAGACAGGTCATTCTCACAAGAACTTCTTCATACCCTTGGATTCACCATGAAAACCAAACTGGAAGTTGAAGAACATCAAGGAAAGATCAATAATCATAACAAATAGATAATTCTTGACTAATGCAATAAAAACATCAATTAGTTAGACAAGAATCAGACTGCTGAGAAGAAAGAATATATGAAACAAACCAAAAAAAAAAAAAAAAAAAGGGAGAGAGAAGGTCTAAAACCCCATCATCTTCAACTGTACCAGAATGTAGGCAGCCTACCAGGAGGAATATCTGGAAGAATCCTCAGGATGGAGCTCATCTATAAGATGATTATAGATTCAAGTTTTCCCTGGAATCTCTTGGTTTATGCCTCTTATCCTGAGCTAAATATTAACAGTGCCACCTCCATTTCAAAAGAATCCTAGTTTGGAGGATAGTTGTCACTACTCATCTTGACCCACTATGGAAGAGGCTAGTCAAACCAGAGAGCAGACAACATAGTCCACATAATCACAGAATTTGTAATAAGAAACCCTACATCAGTTTTCAAAAAATAATATATGTACTTCAGGATAAATGCATGCATGGGCATTCTGAATACTTGTATGTGGGTACACATGAAAAATGAATTTACTGCCATTGATGGTTCTGAAAACAAGTGGAAGATGCAATTCATGTCCTGAAGAATAATGTTTTTTTTAACTAGGCAACATATAAAATAGAAATATTGTATCATAAATGTTTTACAAAGAAGAGAAAAACAGGTAAATGAAGTACATTGCTAATAGCAGTTGTCCTTGGAGTGGAGGGTTAAAAGTGCTTGGGTTTTTTCCTTCTTTATATTTTCTATATAGTTACCATCTGTTTCACAGAAAGCACATTTACTTTTATAATCAGAAAAATTGTTTTTAAATGTTCAGAGTGACTCCGAAAAAAGTCAATATAACTGCATAATACAAGATATAAAGTAATTCCGAAAGACTGAAAATAAAAGGATGAGCAAGAGTATACAATGAATACAAATCAAAACCTGGGATCTAGATGTGTGGCAATACTTCAACCCAAAAGGCACTGAGGAAGACAAAGAAGGACAAGTTTTAATGCTAAAGGCTGCAATTTACAAAAAGCCATAATAAATCTATCTACCCAAATAACACAACAACAACCTTCAAAATTCAGAAACTACAAGGAGAAGCAAGAATAAACAAAAACTTAGATAACATCATGTTATTTTCCAAGTGAACATGGGACACTCTTTAAGACTGATCATAGAAAACATCTCATCAAATAAAGATAATTAAAAATACCTATTACCAATGCAATAAACCATAAATTTATAATAAAAACTTTAAAAACCTTCTACTTGGAAATTTTAAAACTCACTATTATACAATTGTTGGGTCAAAATAGAAGTACAAACTGATTGCAGAATTTCTTCAAAAATATTGATGAAAATATATATAGGAATCTATGGGGTACAGGTAAAACAGTGATCACAGAGAAATTGATAACATTAGATATCAATAAAATGAAAATAAATATTAATCATCCAACTCAAAAACTAGAAAAAGAACAAGAAAGTACATGCCACAAAAAATCAGGATCAATAAATTATTAAAAGCATAAATTAATGTTAGTAAAAAGAAAAATTTTTAATGCAAAAATAATTTTTTGGTGGAGTCTTTAGGTTTTCTATGTAGAGGATCATGTCATCTTCAAAGAGTGAGAGTTTTACTTCTTCATTTTCCAAATTGGATTCCTTTAATTTCTTTTTCTGCTCTGATTGCTGTGGCCTAAACTTCCAGAACTATGTTGAAAAGTAGTGGTGAAAGTGGGCACCCTTGTTATGTTCCTGAGTTTAGGGGAAATGCTTTCAATTTTTCACCATTGAGGATAATGTTTGCTGTGGGTTTGTCATATATAGCTTTTATTATGTTGAGGTATGTTCCTTCTATTCCTGCTTTCTGGAGAGTTTTTATCATGAATGGATGTTGAATTTTGTCAAAAGCTTTCTCTGCATCTATCGAGATAATGATATGGCTTTTATTTTTCAATTTGTTAATATGGTGTACTACATTGATTGATTTGCAGATATTGAAGAATCCTTGCATCCCTGGGATAAAGCCCACTTGGTCATGGTGTATGATCTTTTTAATGTGTTGTTGGATTCTGATTGCTAGAATTTTGTTAAGGATTTTTGCATCTATGTTCATCAGTGATATTGGCCTGTAGTTTTCTTTTTTTGTGGCATCTTTGTCAGGTTTTGGTATTAGGGTGATGGTGGCCTCATAGAATGAGTTTGGAAGTTTACCTTTCTCTGCAATTTTCTGGAAGAGTTTGAGCAGGATAGATGTTAGCTCTTCTCTAAATTTTTGGTGGAATTCAGCTGTGAAGCCATCTGGACCTGGGCTTTTGTTTGCTGGAAGATTTCTGATTACAGTTTCAATTTCCATGCTTGTGATGAGTCTCTTAAGATTTTCTTTCTTTCTGGTTCAGTTTTGGAAAGTTGTACTTTTCCAAGAATTTGTCCATTTCTTCCAAGTTGTCCATTTTATTGGCATATAATTGCTGATAGTAGTCTCTTATGATCCTTTGTATTTCTGTGTTGTCTGTTGTGATCTCTCCAATTTCATTTCTAATTTATTGATTTGTTTTTTCTCCCTTTGTTTCTTTATGAGTCTGGCTAATGGTTTCTCAATTTTATTTATCCTTTCAAAGAACCAGCTTTTGGCTTTGTTGATTTTCGCTATGGTCTTTTTTGTTTCTTTTGCATTTATTTCTGCCCTAATTTTTAACATTTCTTTCCTTCTACTAACCCTGGGGTTCTTCATTTCTTCCTTTTCTAGTTGCTTTAGGTGTAGAGTTAGGTTATTTATTTGACTTTTTTCTTGTTTCTTGAGGTATGCCTGTATTGCTATGCCTGTATTGCTATGAACACTTAGCACTGCTTTTACAGTGTCCCACAGGTTTTGGATTGTTGTGTTTTCATTTTCATTTGTTTCTATGCATATTTTGATTTTGTTTTTGATTTCTTCTGTGATTTGTTGGTTATTCAGCAGCATGTTGTTCAGCCTCCATATGTTGGAATTTTTAATTGTTTTTCTCCTGTAATTGAGATCTAATCTTACTGCATTATGGTCAGAAAAGATGCTTGGAATGATTTCAATTTTTATGAATTTACCAAGGCTAGATTTATGGCCCAGGATGTGATCTATCTTGGAGAAGGTACTGTGTGCACTTTAGAAAAATGTGAAATTCATTGTTTGGGGGTGAAATGTCCTATAGATATCAATTAGGTCTAACTGGTCTCTTGTATCATTTAAAGTTTGTTTCCTTGTTAATTTTCTGTTTAGTTGATCTATCCATAGGTGTGTGGGGGGTATTAAAGCCTCCCACTATATTCCACCAGAAAATTACTAGAGCTAATCAATGAATATAGTAAAGTTGCAGGATATAAAATCAACACACAGAAATCCCTTGCATTCCTACACACTAATAATGAGAAAATAGAAAGAGAATGGAAACAATTCCATTCACCATTGCAACGAAAAGAATAAAATACTTAGGAATATATCTACCTAAAGAAACTAAAGACCTATATATAGAAAACTATAAAACACTGGTGAAAGAAATCAAAGAGAACACTAATAGATGGAAAAATATACCATGTTCATGGATCAGAAGAATCAATATAGTGAAAATGAGTATACTACCCAAAGCAATATATAGATTCAATGCAATCCCTACCAAGCTACCAACGGTATTTTTCACAGAGCTAGAACAAATAATATCACAATTTGTAAGGAAATACAAAAAGCCTCAAATAGCTAAAGCAATCTTGAGAAAGAAGAATGGAACTGGAGGAATCAACCTGCCTGACTTCAGACTATACTACAAAGCCACAGTCATCAAGACATATGGTACTGACAGAAAGACAGAAATATAGATCAATGGAACAAAATAAAAAGCCCAGAAATAAATCCACACACCTATGGACACCTTATCTTTGACAAAGGTGGCAAGAATATACAATGGAGAAAAGACAATCTCTTTAACAAGTGGTGCTGGGAAAACTGATCAACCACTTGTAAAAGAATGAAACTAGAACACTTTCTAACACCATACACAAAAATAAACTCAAAATGGATTAAAGATCTAAATGTAAGACCAGAAACTATAAAACTCCTAGAGGAGAACATAGGTGAAACACTCTCTGACATAAATCACAGCAGGATCCTCTATGACCCACCTCCCAGAATATTGGAAATAAAAGCAAAAATAAACAAATGGGACCTAATTAAACTTAAAAGCTTCTGCACAACGAAAGAAACTATAAGCACGGTGAAAAGACAGCCTTTACAATGGGAGAAAATAATAGCAAATGAAGCAACTGACAAACAACTAATCTCAAAAATATACAAGCAACTCCTGCAGCTCAATTCCAGAAAAATAAACAACCCAATCAAAAAATGGGCCAAAGAACTAAATAGGCATTTCTCCAAAGAAGACATACGGATAGCTAACAAACACATGAAAAGATGTTCAACATCACTCATTATCAGAGAAATGCAAATCAAAACCACAATGAGGTACCATTTCACGCCAGTCAGAATGGCTGCGATCCAGAAGTCCACAAGTAATAAATGCTGGAGAGGGTGTGGAGAAAAGGGAACCCTCTTACACTGTTGGTGGGAATGCAAACTAGTACAGCCACTATGGAGAACAGTGTGGAGATTCCTTAAAAAATTGCAAATAGAACTGCCTTATGACCCAGCAATCCCACTTCTGGGCATACACACTGAGGAAACCAGAACTGAAAAAGACACATGTACCCCAATGTTCATCGCAGCACTGTTTATAATAGCTGGATATGGAAGCAACCTAGATGTCCATCAGCAGACGAATGGATAAGAAAGCTGTGGTACATATACACAATAGAGTATTACTCAGCCATTAAAAAGAATACAGTTGAATCAGTTCTAATGAGGTGAATGAAACTGGAGCCAATTATACAGAGTGAAGTTAGCCAGAAAGAAAAACACCAATACAGTATACTAATGCTTATATATGGAATTTAGAAAGATGGTAATGATAACCCTGTATGTGAGGCAGCAAAAGAGACACAGATGTATAGAACAGTCTTTTGGACTCTGTGGGAGAGGGAGGGGGTGGAATGATTTGGGAGAATGGCATTGAAACATGTATAATATCATATAAGAAACAAATCACCAGTCCAGGTTCGATGCAGGATACAGGATGCTTGGGGCTGGTGTACTGGGATGACCCAGAGGGATGGTACTGGGAGGGAGGTGGGAAGGGGTTTCAGGATGGGGAACATGTGTACACCAGTGGCGGATTCATGTTGATGTATGGCAAAACCAATACAATATTGTAAAGTAGAAAAAAAAAGCAAGAAAGAAAGATAAAATGAAAAAATAATGTTACTTCAAAAGATTTTAAAAATAGGCAAACAATTTGCTAACCTTAACAAAAGTTTTAAGAACATACAACCAAAATAAGAAACTGCAAGTCAGAAGTAACAACCAAAACAGAGGAAATTTAAAATCTTAGCGATTACTTCACAGTTGTATGCCAAATAAAGAATAGATATATTGAAAACCTCAAAGAAATGTGTAATTTTCCAGGAAAATATAATTTATAAAAAGTGACACCAGCAAAGGTTTTTTGAAAGTATATTTAACCATGTCACTTTTCTAGAAGAAATAGTGAAATAGTTGAAGAATTACCCTGCTCCCATGTAAGCACTAGATCTATAAGCCATCACATGTGATAATCTTCCAACTGTTAAAGAATGGATAATGCCAGTCTATTCAAAGTGCTCTAAATCACAGACTAAAAAAAAATGCAAAACTCCTAGATTCTTTTATTGAAGTGAGCGCAACTTTGAAACCAAAACCTGATGAAGATTACATACACAGAACATCATGGACCACTCCAAATCTTAAATAGGATACTAGCAAACAACATTCAACAACAACCTTTCAAAAATATATATGTCTGAGTGAACTCCAGGAGTTGGTGATGGACAGGGAGGCCTGGCGTGCTGCGATTCATGGGGTTGCAAAGAGTCAGACACGACTGAGCAACTGAACTGAACTGAACTGAACTGATGGCTAAGTTAAGTTTATTCAAGAATTAGAGAAAAGATTAATATTGAAAAATCCATTAGTATAAAATATATTTAAATGGGTTTGTATGCCAGAGAACAAATAGAGAACAAATTTTAGTATAAAACACAATATATATAAAAATCCATTAATATATGAAAGTGAAAGTCACTCAGTTGTGTCCAACTCTTTGCTACCTCATGGACTGTCCATGGAATTCTCTAGGCCAGAATACTGGAGTGGGTAGCCTTTCCCTTTTCCAGGGACTCTTCTCAACCCAGGGATCAAACCCAGCTCTCTTGAATTGCAGGCAGGTTCTTTATCAGCTGAGCCACAAGGGAAGCCCATATTTATATGTAATTATTATAACACACAGTAATATTAATTTATAATATAATATTAATGTTAATTTGTATATTGATGTTTTCTATTATATTATTACATTTTATTATAATCATATTGACATATTAATTATATAATGATATATAATTATATAATGGTATAATATTATTATGAATATAATTATATTAACATTACAAATACAATATTATACAATAATATATTAATATTTATTGCAATTTATTAATTTTATATTATATAGTTTATTATATTTGGAGAAGGCAATGGCACCCCACTCTAGTACTCTTGCCTGGAAAATCCCATGGATGGAGGAGCCTGGTGGGCTGCAGTCCATGGGGTCGCTAAGAGTCGGACGACTGAGCGACTTCACTTTCACTTTTCGCTTTCATGCATTGGAGAAGGAAATGGCACCCCACTCCAGTGTTCTTGCCTGGAGAATCCCAGGGACTGGGGAGCCTGGTGGGCTGCCGTCTATGGGGTCGCACAAAGTCGGACACGACTGAAGCGACTTAGCAGCAGCAGCAGCAGCAGTTTATTATATTAAGAGATTAAGGGGGAAATTATAATTCTTAAGGCTCCAAATAAACTCTACTCTTATATGCAGCTCTTGCATTTTTTTTTTTTTGGTGACCAGTATACATAAGGGATACATGCTTATAATTTGTTTTTCTTTTATTACAAAGGATCTCAACCAAGAACTTAGAAGTATAGGGGAAAAATTATTTTTCCTCTCTTACACTATTAATTCAGTTAAAATGTAAACAAAACATATGTTAAAGACGCATCAGTTCAGTCACTCAGTCCTGTACAAACAACTCTTTGCGACCCTGTGGACTGCACGCCAGGCTTCCCTGTCCATCACCAACTCCCTAAGCTTGCTCAAGCTCATGTCCATCAAGTCGGTGATGCCGTAATGACAATACATAATGAAGTATTTAAAGATTGTTAAATGGAAGCATATTATATTTTGAGATTTTATTTGAGCAAAAATTGATGGGTATCAGGGAAAGCCAAACCAAAAGTTGTTAGCACTCCAGAAACAGGTCATCACGGGGACTTTCATAGAGAAAAGGTGGAAGCAAAGTAAGAAAATTATTGATTGGCTACAGCCAAAGCCTCATTGGCTGCCTGTGATTAGTTGTCCTTCAGTTTCAATATTGTAACTTGAGGCTCTGACAGACTTAGACTTTGGTTTGCTTATGTAGACCTCCACAGCTTTAGAGTTACCTCAGTCTACAGGTCACGTTTAATTAATTTTACACGGTGAAACAATATGATGTCACGGACTTGTTTTAAAAACTTAAGAGAGTGAAAGTGAAAGTCACTCAGTCGTGTCCGACTCTTTGTGACCCCATGGACCGTAGCCTACCAGGCTTCTCTGTCCATGAGATTTTCCAGGCAAGGGTACTGGAGTGGGTTGCCATTTCCTTCTCCAGGGGATCTTCTCAACCCAGGGAGCAAACCCAGGCCTCCCGCATTGTAGGCAGACACTTTACTGTCTGAGCAAGGGGAAATAAATGAAATAAAATGAGCAAAATATTGACGAAACTGCACTTAAAATTTTCCAGGGCTTTTTGATTTTGTTTTGTTTTTGATTTTTCGCATTCTTCAGTTACTATTAACTGGCCTGGCCAGTCCTCTGGGTGTTACTGGGTATTACTGAAGAGTAAGCATAATTGACTCAGCCAAGCTGTAGGCTACCGGCTTTGGTACAAAGTTTAGCTCTCCTTGGGTTTACTCTCCACTTGCCTTGAATACAAGAGGCTGGGAGGAGTGATTTATAAGGCAGAGAATCTGAACACTGTGGCCTGCCCCTTGGGGATGGGGACAGATTTTGAAGACTAAGGCACTTTCAAAGAGGAGATGCCGCTGAGGGGAAGCTAACACACTGATTAGCAACTTCGGTGCTACCTTCATAAGTGTGGGAGGAGCCAATCTTCAAAGGATCAGCTTTGCATGCTCTATTTCAATTTCGAAAATAACATCTTTTTGAAACATAAACCTGTACTAAGTTCCACGTCTATCTGGCTACCATCTCCTTTGCCAGCTCATTGTGACAAGGAGTAAATGGGGATCGGGAGTTACTATCATTTCTTTATAGCTGAGGCAAGTGGCAGTGATACACACAAGCCACAGAGCAGATGGTTCTGGGAGAAGTAAGTAAATTGCTGTTGATTTCTGTAAATTAACTAGATTGCATCTTTGGGGAATTGTGTTACATTCGAGGCAATTTTCAAAAGAACTAATAATGATCTTTTAAGACCATCCCCCCATTTAAAAATTTCTTTTATGACTCTTTCATGGAAAATCTGGGCTTCCCCGGTGGCTCAGCAGTAAAGAATCTGCCTGCCAATGCCGGAGACACAGGTTTGATCTCTGGGATGGGCACATCCCATGGAGAAGGAAATGGCAACCTATTCTAGTATTCTTGCCTGGAAAATAATACCATGGATAGAGGAGACTCGCAGGCTATAATCTATAGAGTAGGACATGACTTAGCGACTGAACAACATGGAAAATCTACACCATCAGCATCTATGGGTATTGGAATGGTAAGAAATAGGTTGGAAAGTCAGAGAATATGCTCCTTACATAGGCCCTAAGAAGCAGGCTGAGGAGTTGGTGACTTTGCTGAAATGGTGGACCAAGAAGGCAAAGCTCATAAAAGAGCAAGGTGAATTGAGAAAGATTGATGAAAATTGGGACATCAACCAGAAGGTTCAGCAATAAAGGCCTGATCTTCAAAATCAGCAGTGAAAACACAGAGGAGGCAAAATATCTGACAGATATTCCAAAGTGAGAAATTATTATTTTTATGACCCTGGAGTTAAGCAGTGAGGGAGAATTAAAAAATCAAAGATGGTTTGGAAATTTCTGATTTGGAAAAACTAAGTTGTAATGATACTTCATACAGATGTGGAATTAAGAAGGGGAACCATGGTGGAGGGAACAGTTACTCGGTCTCTGATGAGCAAGAGTTGAAAGTAGAGTAAGAAAGACACCTTGAAGGAAAAACTCTGTATATATCATATCCATGTGCCCATTTCTCTAATTCCTTTATATACATGTATTGCATTTTGAAAAAAGTAGAATTCTAGAAGTTCAGGCAGTTTTCACTCTTTTAAGAGGATAATTCTGGGCCCAGAAAACTAATATTGAAATGAATTTATTAATAGAGGGTTAGACACTGGGTGGGCTGAGAGTTTAAAATCTCTTGAAAAAGTGAAAATGTTAGTTGCTTAGTTTTATCTGACTTTTTGCAAACCCATGGACTGTAGCCTGCCAGATTCCTCTGTCCCTGAAATTCTCCAGGCAAGAATACTGGAGTGAGTTGCCATTCCCTTCTCCAGGAGATCTTCCAGACCCAGGAATCAAACCCAGACCTGCATTGCTGGCAGATTCTTTACCATCTGAGCTGCCAGGGAAATCCTTAAGATCTCTTTAAGGCTATTGAATCATTCTTGCATTTATTTCACATCACTGACTATGAAAGCTTTACCAGCTGTTTAATAATCTGAGCCATAGGAAAGTTAATACAATTTATTTTGCTTTAAATTATAGTCATCGTGAAGTGTTTTAATTACCCGTGGGTAAAATTCAACGGGTAATGAGAGGTTTGGAATACACAAATTTGGCAGTCAAGTGATTACCATAGTTGGTGCTATTGCCTTCAGAGAAAACAGCGATCTCATTTCATTTGGAAGCCAGTGCATCATATTTCAGCATGTCAGTATCTTCAATCAGTGATCATCCAAGCCAATTGTAGGCTATTTCCCAAGAGAAGCAGCTCTAAATGTACACCTAGCTCTCTAATTTTGTAAACACATATATCTTATTGCAATTTGACCATCATGTAAAAGTTAACTCCTTAAAATTGAGAATGGAGCTCTCCTTAACCTAGTAGTTTTTAATCTTGCTGTACAGTGGAATGACTTGAAGAACATTTTAAAGAAGCATATTGATTTATAGCTCCTACCTCCTCCTTTCATGCTAAACTGGTCTGGACTATGGTCTGAAGAACAAGTTCTAGATTCTCTCCAGATAATTCTAATGTGCAGTTACATTTGAAAATGTCTGCTGTTTTCCTAAATATCCTTTAAAGTTAAGTTTTCTTTATACTTTTTAAATAATTTCTTGAAATTATGAAAGCATTAATTAGAATATATACTGATGGGAGGAGGAAAAATGCCAGAGAGAATAAAAAACCATTGCAAAGACCAAAAAAGGTAGTTTTCTAGGAAGCAGGAAGGCACTTTAGGGAGAAAATTATTATTTGGGGAAATAGTTTAAAGACTTTTAGATGGACAAGGTGAGAACCAATGACTTTGTGTAGAAAATGAGTCATTCCAAAAAATGGAATTTTTTGGTTTCTAATATGGTGGGGGGGAAAGATATTTCCTTTTGACAGATTGTCTATTTCCTACTGTTTTGTCATTTAATTGACTGGCAAATAGGTTTGATTTTCTTAAAATGATCATTTTGTTGATTGTTCTGGCAACTGAAAAATGGTTGGCTGGTTGGTTGGTTTGGGGAGGAGCAGAAGAAGAAACTGGGAGACAGTTTTAGAATGCCCTTCATATGATGTCATTAGGCTAGATCCTAGGATCCAGAGAGAAATAACCAAGGAACAGCTTCTTTGGTAGCGTTTGGTTACTGGAGCATTCAAGCAGCAATGTCAAGTAACTTTCTTTTCCATGTTGGGATTTCCCTCTTGATTCTCCACCTAAGTCTTCTGTAATGCTTTGCTAATAATCACAACTACTAGCTCTCTATTGGTGTGACCTTAAAGAACGAAGAAAGAAAGCTGTGTTCATATTTATCATGAACTGGAACAACCTGTACTAGCAGAAATGAACCATCAAGTCAGGAAAAAAGCTGTTGGAGGATACGCGACAAGCAGGAATCCTATAAGGACTTCCTTACAATTTTCTGCAATTACACAGGAAGAAATACTGGGATGTTTTATTTAGAGATGAATGGAGTAAACAACTTCAGAAAGCTTAAGAAACTGAGAGATGTATGCCTTCATCTAAGGTGACCTAGTTTTGGATAATTCTAAATGTATTGCAGTAGAGAATTCTGGCACTGTTCAAGATCCGTGTTTTTTCTCCTTGTCTTGAGAACATCTCTAACCAGTATTTCTTGCCCTCCTTACTATTAGGCTGGGTCATGTGATAGAGTTCCAGATGATGGAAAGTGAGTAGAAAAAATTTAAAGCACTTATAGGCTTGATTTCTTGAACTTCTCATAGGATCTTCCATGTTCTTTCTCTTTACTTACTAAGTAGCTGAAAGCAAAACTTTTGGTATAGAAATTTGAGAATACTTTTGAGGATGACAGAACCACCAAATAAAAGAGTCTAGGTACCTGAATCATCACAGGAAAAGCTGCCCATCAAATACTCTTTGGACTGTGAAAAAGATCAAAACAGTTATTTTGTTAAGCCACAGAAATCTGACTGTTTGTTTGTTACAACAGCTAGCAACTAGTTTTACTTAACTTGACAACATACTGAGTGACTATTCAAGGCCAAAGAACCACATTCTGGGACTTTCCTGGTGGTCCAGTGGTTGGGAGTCTGCCTTCCAATGCAGAGGACAGATCTAATCCTGTATTAGTTCCTGGACATCTATTAGTCCCTGGTCAGGAAACTAAGATTCCACATGCCACGGGGCAAGTGTACCCACGCTGCAACTAAAGAGTCTGTGAGCCGTACCTACCGAGCCTGCACACTCTAGAGCCCGTGCACCACAGCAAGAAACCCTTGCACCACAACTAGAGAAAGCTCATGTGCCCCAGTGAAGACCTAGCACAGTTAAAATTTTAAAATAATAATAATAAAACCTACATTAAAAAAAGAAAAAGAATTCCATTCTGTACAGTCATCCACCCAAACAAACATACCCTTAATATGTTTAAAAGAACTCAAATCATAAGAAGTATTACTTTTGAAAAACAAAAGTACATTTTCTGACCACATAGAATTAAATTAGGAAGTCAACAACAGAAAGAAATCTGGGAAATTACTAAATATTTGAAAGCTAAATAACACCCATCTAAGAAACCCATGGGTCAAAGAAGAAATTGAAAGGAAAATTCAAAAGTATTTTGAACAGACTGAAAATGAAGACACAGGATTTCCAAATTTATGTATTAATATTAAAAGGAAAACTTTGGGAAATTTGTGGTCTATTATGATTCGTTCTTTAGAAGATCTATATCCTGTCTCTTCAGTCTGTCCCTTTTTTCCTCATTTTCTTTCTGTCCATATGAAGATGGAAACTATGATTTCATCTTATATGCATAATCCATGACTGTACATAACTGAAACCAGCCCTTCTCTTTAAATTCCCTGTATTACCCTTTCAAAAGTCAAATGATAGTCACTGGCCATGAAAAAATAATTCTGGTCCCATTCCCACTCCTCCTGTATCGTTTTGATGAAGATCTGCCTTTTCAGTCAACCTGCACATGATCCCTACTCATTTCCCTTGACCATTTTAGTCGACTGTTTTTCAGACTTCTGCAGCTCCACTGTGTCTTCCTCATGACCTTAAAACTGCATATATTATCCAAAAGATTATGTAAGAGGAAGATTACATTTTCAGGTTTTTTTCCCATTGCCTTTCTGTAATTCCTTCCATTTGGACAGCACTGCTGTCTGCATTCCAGAATGTGACTTGCCAGTATCGTCAAGGTACAATCAACTGTTACTGCTATATCTTGTTCTGGAGATAAAACTTAGAGTGCAAAGTTTATCATGTTTTACATATTTTGGCAATCAAATTTTCCAAGATACATTACTGGAGTTTGGCCACAATAATCAAATCCTGCTCTTAAACTCTTTTGTCACTTTTTAATGTTTTGCATAATCCAGTGAAGTATGTTAATGTCTTTTGTGTTTCCTGTCTAGTCACATAATATTTTAAATGACATCACGTTAAATATATAAATCAACTCTCCTCTTCAAAGGCAGCATGTAAATCTTACTAATTTTTATTAGAACACAATAAACTGCCATTAATATAGCACTTTAGAACTGCTAAGTAAAACCAACACCTTTTATTTAGAATGACAAGTTAATAATCACTGCCATCTGCAGGCAACCCCAAAAATCTGGTTTATACCAACCTGTTTGATCAAAGGCAATTTTAAATGAACAAAATAATTATATTTCCAGAGAATAATACACTTACAGATAAAAACAGACTTGGTTATTTTCTGCCCTCCACATTTGCATTGGAACAAACAGCACCCAGAGCAAACAGAAGCCTAACCTTGAGCGAAAAGCAATTGCATTGGCCACTCTGAGGTCATAGTCCTCACTGGTAAAAATAGAATGAAAGACAAGATGAGATATGAAGGGGAATAGACGCGTCCTCTAATAGAATTCTTTTGGAGCATCACTACTCTCGGTTGACAAATTCAGTTCATTTGTCTCAGCTTCCTGTGTAACTCTTTCTGAGCAAATCAGTAGTATAACTTCCTTGATAAGCCCAAATGATAAGCAGTCTTATGCGGAACATCTGCAGGGTACCCATACTCAACACAAACCTATGTTACTTATTAGAGCATGAAATTGATGTGCTCCAGTTCATTAAGCTTGCATATATAAATGCAGTGTGGAGAAAATACATCAACTGAAAACATGTTTTTGTATAGTGTTTTCCTCAAGTATTTTTATGAAGTATTTTAATTAGTATTTTTGTTTAAGACAGTTGGATGATAGTCTAACTCTATGTTTCTCAATGGCAGCTGCTATTGGCATTCAGGAAGAACAAGTCTTCATTATGCTGTGCATTGCAGGATGTTTAGTACTTCTGGGCCCCATCCACTGAGTGTCAGTAGAATCTTCCCATCATATGAGAATCAAAATGCTCCCACATATTTCAAAATGGGCCCTACGGCAACAACAACCTTGCCCTCTTTCCCAATAAAGAACATTTTGGTAATGTTTCTCACTAGAGTTGATGGATTTAGTAAGTACTTTCCCTACTGTACGGTCAATGATTCTTTAGAGAAATTTTAAACCAAAGATAAAAAGGAAAGTTAAATCTGGAGGATAATTTCTACAGAAACCTAAAAATACTCATCTCTGCTTCTACCTTTTGCTAAATAATGCCTAAGAGAGGGTGTAAAGTTAGAAATCTTAAAATGTTTAATTCTATATGACCTAAAAAAGAAAAAGAAAACAAATGACAACCCAGAAACATATATGCAAGGCATAATAACTGTAATATATAAAGATCCCCCTTCATGAATGAAAGCCTTGTCATGGAGAAGGGGCTTGCATAACTCAGTGAAGCTATGAGCCATACCGTGCAGGGCCACCCAAGACATATGGGTCACTGTGGAGAGTTCTGACAAAACGTGGTCCACTGGAAAAGGAAATGACAACTGAGTCCAGTATTCCTGCCTGGAGAACTTCATTAACACTATAAAAAGGCAAAAATATATGAAACTGGAAGATGACCCCCATGTTGGAAGGTATGCTACAGGGGAAGAGCAGAGGGCAATTACTAATAGCTCCAGAAAGAATGAAGTAGCTGGGCAAAAGTGGAAACAGCAATCAGTTTTGGATGTGTCTGGTGGTGAAAATGAAGTCTGATACTGTAAAGAATATTGCATAGGAACTTGGAATGTTAGGTCCATGAATCAAGGTAAATTGGATGTGGTCAATCAGGAGATGGCAAGAGTAAACTTCAACATCTTAGGAATCGGTGAACTAAAATGGACAGGAATGGGCAAATTTAATTCCAGTGACCATTGTATCTACTACTGTGAGCAAGGACCCCTTAGAAGAAATGGCATAGCCCTCATAGTCAACAAGAGAGTCCAAAATACAGTACTTGGATGCAACTTCAAAAACAACAGAACAACCTTTCTTTGTTTCCAAGGCAAACCATTCAACATCACAGTAATCCTTTGTCTATACCTCAACTACTGATGCTAAAAAAGCTGAAGTTGACTGGTTCTATGAAGATCTACAACACCTTCTAGAACTAACACCAAAAAAAAAAAAAAAAAAAAAAGATGTCCTTTTCATCATAGGGAATTGGAATACAAAAATAGAAAGTCAAGCTGCTGCTAAGTCACTTCAGCTGCGTCTAACTCTGTGTGACCCCATAGATGGCAGCCCACCAGGCTCCCCCATCCCTGGGATTCTCCAAGCAAGAACACTGGAGTGGGTTGCCATTTCTTTCTCCAGTGCATGAAAGTGAAAAGTGAAAGTGAAGTCGCTCAGTCGTGTCCAACTCTTTGCGACCCCATGGACTGTAGGCCACCAGGCTCCTCCATCCGTGGGATTTTCTAGGCAAGAGTATTGGAGTGGGGTGCCATTGTCTTCTCCAAGAAAGTCAAGAGATACCCAGAATAACTGGAAAGTTTGACCTCGGAGTACAATATGAAGCAGGGCAAAGGCTGAGAGAGTTTTGTCAAAATAACATACTGGTCATGGTAAATACCCTTTTCCAACAACCCAAGAGATGACCCCAAACATGGACATTACCAGATGGTCAACACTGAAATCAGATTGATGATGTTCTTTGCAGCCAAAAATGGAACATCTCTATACTATCAGCAAAAACAAGATCTAGAACTGACTGTGGCTCAGACCATGAGCTCCTTATTGCAAAATTCAGGCTTGAATTTCAGAAAGCAGGGAAAACCACTAGGTCATTCAGGTATGACCTGAATCAAATCCCTTATGATTAGACAGTGGAAGTGACAAATACAGTCAAGGGATTCAATCTGGTAGACAGAGTGCCTGAAGAACTATGAACAGAGGTTCATGACATTGTACAGAAGGCAGTGACAAAAATCATCCCAAGGAAAAAGAAATGCAAGAAGGCAAAGTGGTTGTCTGAGGAATCTTTACAAATAACTGAGAAAAGAAAAGAAGAGAAAGGCAAGGAAGAAAAGGAAAGATATACCCAACTGAATGCAGAGTTCCAGATAATAGTAAGGAGAGATGAGAAGGCCTTTTTAAATGAAAAATGCAAAGAAATAGAGGAAGACAATAGAATGGGAAAGACTAGAGATCTCCTCAATAAAATTAGAGATATCAAGGGAACATTTCATGCAAGGAGGGGCACAATAAAGGAAACTGTAAGAAGCAGTTTCTAAGAGAAGCAGAAGAGATTAAGGAGACTTGACAAGAATATACAGAAGAACTATACAAGAAAGGTCTTAATGCCCTGGATAACCACGATGGTGTGGTCACCTGGAGTGTGAAGTCAAGCAGGCCTTAGGAAGCATTACTATGAACAAAGCTAGTGGGTTTCCATGCCCTCCTCCAGTATATGCAGAGTGTATCATGCGAAATGCCAGGCTGGATGAATCACAAACTGGAATCAAGACTGCTGGGGGAAATATCAACAACCTCAGATATGCAGATGATATCACTCTAATGGCAGAAAGTGAAGAACTAAAGAGCCTCTTGATGAGAGTGAAAGAGAGTGAAAAAGCTGGCTTGAAACTCATCTTCTAAAAAAACTATGATCATGGCATCTAGTCACATCACTTCATGGAAAATAGAAGGGGAAAAAGTGGAAGCAATGGCAGACTTTATTTTCTTGGGCTCCAAAACTACTGCAGACAGTGACTGCAGCCATAAAATTAAAATACCCTTGCTCTTTGGAAGGAAAGCTATGACATACTTGGTGTATTAAAAAGGCAGAGACATCACTTTGCCAACAAACGTCCATATAAGTCAAAGCTATGGTTTTTCCAGTAGTCATGTAGAGATGTGAGAGTTGGACCATAAGGAAGGCTGAGTGCCAAAGAATTGATGCTTTCAAATTGTGGTGCTGAAAAAGATTCTTGAGAGTCTCTTGGACTGCATGGAGATCAAACCAGTCAATCCTAAAGGAAATCAACTCTGAATATTCATTGGAAGGACTGATGCTGAAGCTGAAGCTCCAGTACTTTGGCCACCTGATGTGAAGAGCTGATTGACTGGAAAATACTCTGATGTTGTGAAAGACTGAAGGCAAAAGGAGAAGCGGGCAGCACAGGATACGATGGTTAGGTAGAATCATGGACTCAATGGACACGAATTTGAGCAAACTCCAGGGGATAGTAGAGGACAGAGGAGCCACAAAGAGTCCGACACGACTTAGCGACAAAACAACAACATAAAGAATCCCTACTTATCCATAAGAAAAAACGAAAGCCCAATGGAAAACTGAACAGGATAAATCAGCAAGCAATTCAAACGTAAAAAATGGTTAATATTAAAAAAAAATTCAGCTTGTTAATAATCAAGTTAGTATAAACCATATAACTTAAAGCAAAAAGTGTCATTTTTAAGTATTATTATTATTATGTTTAAAACTTTATTTAAATGAAAATACTCAGTATTGGAGGATTCAAAGGCATGAGCAAATAGAGACCAAAATTGATGTAGTCCTTATGGAGGAAATTTGTGGTAGCTATGAAAACTTGAAAAATTTGCAGTTCATTTAATCTATCAATCCAACCTTTGGCGGTTTAAATGAGGAATGCAACTGCAGTTATGAGTAAAGATTTGGCTACAGAGTTGCTTCTTGAATCATTATTTTCATAGTAACAAAGTAAATACAATTTACATTCTCAAAAGGAGGAAAATTAGATTAAAAGCTATTGAATAGCTAAAAATAAAATATGAACTAAAATTAATGCCTTTGAAAAACATTTAAAGTATGGAAAATAATCTTGGTATATTGTTAAGTAGACAAATTAGGATACAAAAAAATGTATAATATAATACCATTTTTGGAAACATATAAGTGTGTGTATACACACAATATAGACATATATATTTATAAGAAAACATAAAGGCAGAGAAAGAGAGAGAAAGGTGCTACATCTCCTTTGTAGAGAGAGATTTTCTATCTGGTTTTCTTTTGCAAACTCAAAACCTAGTGTGGTGCCTGGAACACAGAGTATGTATTAAGTGTAGACAAGTCAATCATATATATAAATGCATGATTAATAAGATTATGAAAGCATTCACTAAAATGTTTATTAGTTATTGGGGCTGAGTGTCATAAATTTTTTTCTGTTTTCTCTTTGCCTTTCCTTTTTTTCTCGATTTTAGTCAATGAATATGTGTTTATTTTAAGCTTTAAAAAAAAGTATAAAAAGTTACAGGGAAAGCCTTTCTTAGGAATAAATTTTTAGATTTGAAAAGGAAAGATGTCCACATATATTGAAGGAACTTGTCTTCTATTTATCATGATCAGGTATTTCTTAGCCATAATTTGAATTAATTCAGTAGGGATTCCCTGATAGCTCAGTTGGTAAAGAATCTGCCTGTAATGCAGGAGACTTCAGTTCGATTCCTGGCAGAGAAGGGATAGGCTACCCACTCCAGTATTCTTGGGCTTACCTTGTGATTCAGCCGGTAAAGAATCCACCCGCAATGCGGAAGACCTGAGCTCAATCCCTGGGTTGGGAAGATGCCCTGGAGAAGGAAAAGGCTACGCACTCCAGTATTCTGGCCTGGAGAATTCCAAGGACTGGATAGTCCTTGCGGTCGCAAAGAGTCAATTTAAGTCAATTTAAGGTGTATACACACCTGCTGCGGAAAAAAGAAAAAAAAGTTTCCCCACTGTTTCCACCCCTGCTGCTCCACAGACTTTGGAAGTAAGACAGCAAACTTCTGAATCATCCCACCCAGCATGGGAAGCAGGGACAGGGTAACTAGGGACACTTAAGGAGCAAGATTCTATTGCCAGCTGCATGCTAATTCTGAAGTGGTGAAAACATTACAGATAAGGATGTTAGCTAGGCTCTTTGATTTTTATGAAAGCTGGATGAGTTGCAAGCTAGAATCAAGAGAGGTGAGAGAAACATCAACAACCTCAGATATGCGGATTATACCACTCTAATGGCAGAAAGCAGAGAGGAACTAAAGAACTTCTTGGTGAGAGTGAAGGAAGAGAGTGAAAGAGCCGGCTTAAAACTAAATAATTTTTAAAAAAGAAATTAAGATCATGGCATCCAGCCCATTATTTCATGGGGAAATGTGGAAGTAGAGACACATTTCCTGTTCTTGGGCTCTAAAATCGCTGCAGATGGTGACTGCAGCTATGAAATCAGAAGATGTCTGCTTCTTGGCAGGAAAGCTATGACAAACCTAGACAGCATAATGAAAAGCAGAGGCATTACTCTGCCAACAAAGGCCCTTGTAGTCAAGGCTATCATCTTCCCAGTGGTCACCTACAGTCGTGAGAGCAGAACTATAAAGAAGGCGGAGCACCAAAGAACTGATGCCTTTGAACTATGGTACAGGAGAAGACTCCCCAAGGAGATGAAACCAATCAGTCTTAAGGGAAATCAACCCTGAATACTCGCAGGAAGGACTGGTGCTGAAGGTGAAACTCCAGTATATTGGTCATCTGATGTGAACAGCTGACTCATTGGAAAAGCCCCTGATGCTGGGAAAGAATGAGGGCAGGAGAAGAGGACGTCAAAGGATGAAAAGATTGGATGGCATCACCGATGCAATGGACATGAACTTGTCAAACTTTGGGAGATGACGAGGGACAGAGAGGCCTTGCCTGTTGCAGTCCATGGGGTCGCAAAGAGTTGGACCCAATTGGCCGACTGAACAACATCGTCAATTTTGTAGTTATAATGTGAGGGACAGTTTCCTTGCTTTTAAAATGTAACACTCAATTCCCTTGCCTAGAAAAGGCAATGGCCTACTACCACAAAGAGGCAAGAGTGCCACCTAGTGGCATTTTATTAAACAAGCTCATGGCTTTCAGGTACTGGAAGGAACTTGAGAAAATCAGTGTATTCAATAAGGCGGAGGATGGCTCTGTGACCTAACATCCCTTACCAGCTTCAGTGCACTGAACTGCAAAGCCTCCTTCCTGCTGAGAAATTGAATATTTCCTGCCATATCAGTAAACAAGAATGTCACAGTCAGCGATTGCAGCCCTCCTACTTGAGCTGGTGACCGCTAAGGGGACTCAGGCAGGAAAAGAATACCTGCAGGCTAGCACCATCAATAAGGACGGCAGCCACTCCCTACAGTGAGCCCTGCAGAAAGGAGGCTCAGGATGTGAAAGCACAGGATACTGACTCCATGAAAAGAATGATTTCAGGGACCCCAGACTCTTGCATCTTCTTGTACATAGGAAAGTGCTAAATTCCTTAACTTGGGATATCTGACTTTCTTTAATTAACAATAATCTACTGAAGTTCATCCCACCAGCCCTTTGTTACAAAACTTTTATATAACTTGCCTCCTCAGAGCAGTTCTCTCCCAGTTACTTGAGACGCTATATCCAGGGTTTAGAAATCTTAAAATTTTCCAGCGAATAATACATAACTCTGAACTTTTAGGTTGCGTGTATTTTTTTCTGTTGACATTACCTAGGATTTTAGGATTTTATATTTCATAAATTTGACAGTTCTGGTCAGCATGGGAAAGATGTCATTCTGAATTGCCAGTTATCTCTACCATGAAGTGATATAAGGTTCAAATATAAGGTTCTTCTGGAGAGTGGCCATTGATCTCTCACCAGTAAGCCTAAAGGAAATCAACCCTGAATCTTCATTGGAAGGACTGATGCTGAAGCTGAAGCTCCAATACTTTGGCCACCTGATGCAAAGAGACAACTCACTGGAAAAGACCCTGATGCTGGGGAAGATTGAAAGCAAGAGGAGAAGAGGGTGGAAGAGGATGAGATGGTTGGATAGCATCACGGACTCAATGGACATGAATCTGAGCAAACTCTGGGAGATAGTGAAGGACAGGGAAGCCTGGCTTGCTGCAGTCCATGGGGTCGCAAAGAGTCAGACACAATTTAGTGACTGAACAACAACAAGCATGTTTTAGAAGACAGCCAAAATCATCCAGTTTCAGGGAGTTAGTCTCCTCTCTGCATTCACTTATTCAATCATGTAACGAACATTTATTGGGTAGCTCTAATTTCCAGGAACTTCTAGCCACTAAGAAGATAAAGATGAATAAGGTATATTTTCCAGCTGGGAAGAAGCTCAAAATCTCTCATGGGCTCCTATGCAGGATGATGCTATTAACTCAGGAGTACCACACCTTCCCCTTCAAGGTCTACTCTCAGAATCCCCTACCCTGGGATGAGGAGCTGCCTATAAGAGGAAAGTTGCAAGAGATTTGGAAGGTGAAAAGGGGAAAGAAGCTGTGTTCTGTACTGGAAGCTGCAGCAGGACTCAAGAGAGAATGATTGGTTCCCAGTAGCTCCCTGGGGTACTCTTGGGGACCACCTTGTGGCTCCTGCACCCTGAGATTGTGAGAGTGCTTCTGTGGCAGCTCCCTGGTGAGGTTCTAAGAACCATCTGCACTGATACTTCATGTGCAGCCTAATCATGCCAGGATTTCTTGAATGCCATGGGAAGGGAATTTGGACTTTACCTACTAGGACAATGGTCTTCAAATTTTTGAATGTCCATACCATCCACAAAAAAATTTAGAACATGCTACATGGATATATTTAATTAATGTACTGACATGTTGCACATTTTGTAATGGTGTACAAAGAAATTTTAAAGGGAAATTTTTGAATACAAATATTATTTTTCTTGTATCCCAATAGTGGGATATCCCTGGTGGCTCAGATGGTAAAGAATCAGCCTGCAATGCTGGAGACCCAGGTTCAATCCCTGAGTTGGAAAGATCCCCTTGGAGATAGTAATGGCAACCCAATCCAGTATTCTTGCCTGGAAAATTCCATGGACAGAGGAGCCTGAAAGGCTACAGTATAAGGGGTCACAAAGACTGGGATACAACTGAGTGACTAACATTAACTATAGGTCACCTTGCATACTGCCTTAGGTGACATGCGCCACTTTGGGGCCATGGAGGCAGAGAGGACGGTTGGTCAGCTATGCATATCAGACTTGTGGTCCCATTAGGCTTCTCTCTTGGCCAGTGATGTGTAGCAGCCCCTCTTTGCTAGCATAGCTCTCCAATGCCGGCCCCTGAGAAAGGAGGGGGTAGAGACTGCAGATCTACTCTGTCCCCTCTTTTGAGGGGCATCTTGCCTATGACCACACACACACACACACACACACACACACACACGGAGTCAAGCAGCTCTTTACCAGGATTTCCAGTGATAAAGCCTAAACAGTACAGTTGTAGGAGATAGGGATGGAAAAATTGATCTTTCAACCCATTCCCCCACCAAAAACACACGTAACACTCTTACACCTTAAGAAAGCACTGACCTCACCACCTAAACCTTCCGGATTGACTGTTCGGACATCCCCTAGGCCACTGAAAACGCCCTGTGTGCATTTGATTTCTGTGCTTCATGCTTCTCCCTCCCCACTACCTCCAGGTCCCACCTCCCAGTGCCTCCGTTTTGCTAGACTGGTACCGTTTTCTCAAAAGTAAGCAAGTCCCAAATCTTGCCCATCTATTTTCACAGTCTCCACTCCATGTGTGAGTGGAGACTCCACATGAGACTCCTACCTCACTCTTCTGCTCAACTTTGCCACTAAGCAGAGGGGTGTAGGAAGCCTTTGAACTTATGAGAGAGCAGAAGATAATTGGGTATTCGAACTCCCATCTGCTTCTTGCTTTCTCTGGTTATCCCGTCAAGTCTGAAAAAGAAAGTCTCAGACATCTCTCACAATGGACATGAATCTGCTATCCATAGAGCCGCAGGTTTCAAGTTGGAAATTGTCAGCTCCACAGCTAACATCACCTTGACCTTACTAAAATGTGTGGGGACTGGGCAAGCATGCAAATATTGTACAGAGGTGCAGGGACTAAATGCAGAACATGTGGTTGTGGAGATGCCCAATAGTTAGATGGGGCTCTGAGCTGGAACATAGCGTCAGCACTTGAAGAGTCACACCATTCAATGAGGCTTCAATTCTAGTAGCAAACTAGAAGGGCTGGAAAGGGACATCCCTGGTCGTCCAGTGGTTAAGACTCCATGCTCCCAGTGCAGGTGTCCAGGTTCGATCCCTGGCAGAGAACTAGATCCTGTAACTCTAAGAACCAGAGCAGCCAAATAAAACAAACAGACCAAACAGATGGGAGAATGAGACTGACCCTACCTCTTTTGCTCTGGTCCTTTATTCCACAGAATAAAGTTTTCACGTTTCTGCAAAAGAGAGACATAGCATGTGTCTTTTGAATGAACACACAATGATAGGTAAATCAATCAATATCTGTACTGTTACCTAGTCTAAACTCATGCTGCTCACTGCAAGATAAGTCAATGAATCTGAGACGAAGTGCTGGGATCAGGAAGGAACTTTATTCAGGAGCTGGCTGACCTCGAAGATGGCAGGCTATTGCCTCAAAATAACCATCTTGTTGGGGCCTGGTTGCTAGGTTCTTTTATCGATCGGAGATGATTGGGGAGGTGAGGAAACAAAGTAAAAAGACTATTCAATCTTTGCAAATGCCCCCTAGAATGGCAAGTCTCAGGCAGGGGAATGTGTTAGTTTCACTTCCTTACAGTCCTTCGTAGTTGGTAGGCTCAGGCCATCTCCCTGAGGCAGACCATCCTGTATGCTTATAATAACAAAAGCAGAAAAATAAGGGTTAAAGTCACAGAAGCTAATCCAGTGTAAATTCAAAATTAACCCTTCCCGGTTACACTAAGAGCCTACTACTTCCAAGATCCCAAATTAGGCTCCAAACTGTGTTTAAAGTTAAATAGCTATGGTGACTGTCCACCGGGAATTTAAAATGTGCAGAAAGAGACAGCAGAAGCAAGACACCTTATATTGCAGGGTCATATATTCACACAACCTTTATTCTCTATTGAGCAGAGTAGGGGAGAGGAAACTTCCTTCTACCCTGGAACTTCTAGATTCTGTGGCTGGTCTAGGAACTAAACTGATGTACGCCATGCACGCATGCTGAGTCGCTTCAGTCGTGTCTGACTCTGAGACCCTATGGACATGTAGCCCGCCAGGCTCCTCTGTCCATGGGATTCTCCAGGCAAGAATACTGGAGTGGGTTGCCGTGCCCTTCTCCAGGGGATCTTCCTGACATAGGGATCGAACCCACATCTCTTGTGATGTAAGGCAGATTGACAAAAAAACATACAAATTTTGTTTTACATGTATAGGAGAGTCTCCACAAGAAAATGAAGACCCAAAAAGCGAATAGGCTCAAGTACCTTTTTAAAAATTTTGCTGAAATATAGTTGATTTACAATGGTACGTTAGCTTCTCTATACAGCAAAATGACTCAGTTATACATATATGAACACTCTTTTTTCAAATTCTTTTCCATTCTGGTTTATCATAGGCTGTCAAGATAGTTCCCTGTGCTATACAGTAGGACCTTGTTTATCCATCCTGTATATGCTAGTTTACGACTGCTAATCCCAAGCTCCCAAGTATTTATATATTAGGTTGAGAAGAGTAGTAATTGTGAAAAAAAAAAAAAATCTGCCCACAGATTCAACCAACCATGGATCAAAATTCAGAACCCACAGATATGGAGGGATAACTGTACCACACCATTGTATATAAGGGACTTGAGCATCCGCAGATCTTGTTAGCAGTGGGCGTTCTGGAGCCAGTCTGCCAGGTGAGGGCAGAGCCCAAGGTTTGGCTGGCAGACTTCCCTTGCCTCACTCTGTCCCTGGTGATAGGACTGTTTCCTTCCTCCTGCCATGGGGAGGCCATCATCACAGGGGAGCTTTAGCTCCTGTTTCCAGGAAGAAAAGGGGAGGTCAGACTGTCCTTGCTCCCGCTGCTTCTCAAGTGCGCTGAATGCAAAATCATCCTCATACCGAAGTGACATACTTGGGGACGGCGTGCTCTGCCGCCCATCACTCCCTCCCTTTGAAATTTCCCCAAGAAGCCTCACAGTCCAGAGCTGAGTGGGAAGGTTGTTTCGTATCTCACTGAACTAGTCTCCTAGGCCTGCACAGGTCAGTTCAGTTGAACAGTTGTGCGTTACTTCAGGGGGTGGTGGCTTGAGTGGAAGTAGGGGAGGTCCATCTAAATTAGGTCTTTCTCTAAAGGTAGAGTCCTGACAAAGGGGACAGTCTTCTCACCCACTCCCTACTGCTCGGGTCACTTCCGGCACTGCCTTCAGTGCTTCAGCCCCCAAATTGAGGGGATGGGAATGGCCACCCACTTCAGTACTCCTGCTTGGAGAACTCCATGGACAGAGGCGCCTAGAGGGCTACAGTCCATGGAGTCGCAAGGAGTCAGACATGACTGAGCGATTTTCACACTGAGTTCAGAGGAGAGAGAGCTGGTGCTCTGGAGCTGGCCAAGCATAGGGAATGACAACGTTAATCCCAGGAGAGGGTGGCCAGGCTGCAGTAATGGGCGCTACCCCAGAGATTTGAAGAGCTCAAGTGGAAGTACACTCTGACCAGCTGCACACTGTTTCAGGAAGACAGGGTTACACTCAGAATGCCCTGGGGTGGGGAGGCGCTTTTCCCCAACTTGATACCTCAAGGAGCAATAGTTGCTGGAGGGAGTATGTCTTTCCCACTGGGGATGCAATGGAATAAAAAGAAAATAAAAATTCTAAGAAGAAAACAAAAATAAATCAGGACTTTCTCTGGTGTGGGTAGTCAGGCATTTAATGAGGGACATTTCTATGGAAAAAAAACAAGTCGCTCTGTCATGTCTGACTCTTTGCAGCCACAAGGACTAGCCTGCCAGGCTCCTCTGTCCATGAAATTTCCCAGGCAAGAAGATGGGAGTGAGTTGCCATTTCCGTCTCCAGGGGATCTTCCTGACCCAGGGATCTAACCTGGATCTCCTACATTGCAGGTGGATTCTTTACCATTCGAGCCACCAGGGAAGCCCATTTCTATGGACACAAAAGTTTTCATGATTAGAAGAAACTATAAACTCTGTTTTGAGTTCAGAGAACAGCCAGTTGAGAAGATTTTTAGGTATTGGGCTTGAAACTTCTTCAGATGTAGAGTGAGGACACAGGACAGGCAGCATCAATCTGAAGAATTTTTTTGTTTCAGTTTGAATGTTCCCAGTGATAGCATCAGGTGTTCTGGTGAACTTTCTGAGCGGCCTACACGGCAGGAAGCATGAAGGCTGTCCATGCATCATCGGCTTTAGTGATTTCTTTAAACTTTATATCAAGCCATCCAGTATCACCTTGCTGGACTTCAGGGAAAAGGAAATTTCTTTTTAATTTTCAGTGATATCAAGTCTAGAAAGTACAAGGAAAATTGGAAACATTAACCAGTGGCAAAACAGCAAAAGCCAGTTTAGCAAAAGGAAGAAAAGTTCTACAAGGGTATGCTATAGTTTCCACTGAAACATGGAATTTTGTCCTATAATTACTCCCATTTTTTCAAAGATCTTCAGTGAAATTAATTTGTTTGCAAAGTAAGTCTAGTCTCATTAAAGCTGGCCTTATTATTAACAAAGTGCAGCAAGAATAGGGATTTATCGTATAGGCTTTTTAAAAGTCTGCTTTGTGAAAACTTCAATAAGGAATCTCAGATTGAACTTTTACAAGGTTCTTAAGGCTAAGAAGCTACATTGGGACCAAGCCACCAGACTTTACCTTCAGCACCTACAGATTCATATGAATTTCTCTCTCTTCAAGGCTCACATGATATCCTAAACTTCCTGGGTCTGCCAGGAAGAGACCTTCTTTACAAACCCATTAGGCTGGCACCCTGTAAGCCAAGTACCAGGCCAATATTCCAAAAGGGTTTTGTTAGTATTGGCTCTGTGAAATCAATCTTAGTTTCTTATATCTGTCTGGCCATATATAATTCTGTGCACATCATTCTTAAATATGGCATTCCAGTCAAAGCCTTTGTAATATAATTGATATTCCCAATTGTAACTTGTGATAAGGAAAATATTCTTATTGAACTTATGCAAATCACTATATTTCCATGAAAATGAGAATATTCAATAAGACTTTCTGAATTCTAAAGAAATCCCTAGGGAGAAAAATGTTTTATTTTATTTACAAAGATATAACCTACCAAATTGTTGTAAATTATAGATTGCTTAAGAAAAAAAAAAAGAGTTCACAAACAAAAAATTAAAGAAACGACAATGTTTCAAATAAAATATCATTTAAAAATTATAATCATCCTTATCAGTTCACTTTGTCCCATGTAATTAACTTGTTCTGCTTTACCTTAGATTAGATCCATTAGTTTATTAGTGTTCTGAAAAATTTAACACCGTCTCAGTGGTATGATTTTAAGGTTATCAGAAACCTGTACTTAAAGGGCTTATCAGAGTCCTTTCCATCCATCTCTCTGAAGATGGAGCACTTTTGCCTATCAGTTCAGTTCAGTCGCTCAGTCGTGTCCGACTCTGCAACCCCATGAATCGCAGCATGCCAGGCCTCCCTGTCCATCACCAACTCCCGGAGTTCACTCAGACTCACGTCCATCGAGTCAGTGATGCCATCCAGCCATCTCATCCTGGGTCATCCCCTTCTCCTCCTGCCCCCAATCCCTCCCAGCATCAGAGTCTTTTCCAATGAGTCAACTCTTCGCATGAGGTGGCCAAAGTACTGGAGTTTCAGCTTTAGCATCATTCCTTCCAAAGAAATCCCAGGGCTGATACGTAGCTACAAAGAAAAAATTTGTTTTCCTTATGATGAAAATTTCCAGGTTTTACTCTCTTAGCAACTTTTCCTCTCAGCTATTGAGTGTGCAATTTCTGGTTGGGTGATGGTCTATGGCATATATCACATGTACAATGTAACAAAGATGTTCACAAGGTTATCACCTGGGGGTTGTGGATTTAATCTATGGCCACGGAAGATGCCTGCTGCGTGTGTGAACATGCACGCACACACATACATACAATTCAGCAGTTAAAACTGAAGGAAAATCCACTTCACCCCCCAAATCTTGTGGAACATTTCAGCTGAATATCATCTTGCCCCATCTTGTGGCCATTTGAGAACCACACAACCCAGACCACCCCTGTACCTAATAGAGTAGAACATAGCTCTATCTGGGGATAACAATTGGCACTCCTATACCAAATATAGTAGAACATGGCTCCATCTGGGGATAACAATTGGATTGATATAATGTTGTGTTCAATGTGTTTCAACAAAAATCCCAAATCAGTAGCCCATAAAATTTGATCTGATCAACTGATGCATAGCTTCAAAAAACCTGCCACTTTACCCAATTATGAGTCATTCTTTTATACTGTGTTTTCTTCTCACTCCTAGAAACAGACCAAGACAAATCCAGGGCTCTCCCCTAACCTTCCACTTTCAAATCTCCGGCTCCAGAACTTCTAACTCACTAAAACCTCTGCTGATGAGCTTAACCTCATAAATTATAAAGGATGATGACCATTGTATTGGGGGGCTCATCAAGTTTCCATGGGTCATACATCCCCAAATAAAAATTGCCTTATTAGTATACAAGTCTGTTCTTTGGCATCCATTATAATCGACAGACAATTTCATTGGCCACGAGTTAATCATCTTCTCTTTCAACGTCTGGGCTGCTCGTACATTCCATTTCTTCATTCATAAAATCCAGCAGCAATAGTGGGTACCTCTCAGGGTTGTTATAGAGACCTACCATGGTTTTAGATCAGGGCTAGGCTCACAGTGAGTCACCAGTACAGGTTAGGTGGTGTTATGGGTAAAGAGTGCTCAGTACAAGGTTTTGTCTTTTAGCTGAATTAGAATAAACTGACATGAGGCAGAGCTTGCTAGTGTGGATGATTATACAAATGATGGTTTGTGTACGTCTGATTGCTCAAAAGGCAGATAAAAGCAGATGGGGTTGTCCACATTCTTTCTTACCTTTGGATATGAGAGATCTTATCTTTTAAGAACACACTTTGTACAGGTGTGTTTAGGATGGTGGATCAAAGAGGAGGAGATAGAAGGTTTAGGGGGGAAAAATATATGTGTGTGTATATATATATATATATAGCGCTTATAATGGCCTAAAACTGCTCACTTATTACCTATAACAAACTATGGTGCTTCTGTGCTGGGGTTTATTTCATGAAAAGAAGATGTTCTCTCTCAAATTTGGTATGAAAGTCTGTCCACATCCCTGCATCTGAGAAATTCATGAAAACTGTCGGGAGGGAAAACTGTGTGTCTCGGCTGCCACCTTGTGGTTCCTGTGCTATGTTAGCCTCCAGAAGGGAGGAGGAAACCGAAACCCACTCCAGTGTTCTGGCCTGGAGAGTCCCAGGGACAGAGGAGCCTGGTCTATCGGGTCACACAGAGTCAGACACGACTGACATGACTCAGCAGCAGCAGCAGCAGCGGCCTTCAGAAATGAACTATGTTATACAGCAACAACCAATTTCTAAGATAAACTTACGATTCAAGTTTGAATTTTTCCTTAGCATTACTAAAAATTCTCCAAGTTGCAAAAAGGACTATAAATTAATTTCTGACCTCCATTTACTGGCTAGCTAGGGTCTCAGATTAGGTAAGAGTTCACATAAGACCTAAATCACATAAAATCTAAATTGAACTAAGTGTGTGTTTCTTTGTGTTCATTACAAAGTTTCTTCAAAATTTTTAAAAAGAAATTCTCCCATGCTTAAATTAGTAGATATGTTAAATAACTTACAAGCTATCCATTAAATGGAATACATAATCCCATTTGAAATACAGAATTAGAGAAAAATTATGGAAGTTTGCCATGTACATAATTATATTGTATACTCTAAGTCTTTGAAGGGTAACACAGAGAAGGGGTTAAGCTCAAAGGCCCTAAAATTCTGGAACTTGGGGATCAAATACCTCACTCTGACTACCAGTTAGCTACACTAACTGGGGCATATGACATAACACCGCAGCACCACGCTCATCTAGAGAATGTGGACGAGCTCCATAGCATATACCTCATAGGGCCGTAGTGAAGATTGCTTATAGCTTTAAAAGCAGTCTCTGGCATTCAGAAGAGATGACCTTTGGTTCTGGGTAAGCAAAATTAGGACAGTATGAGTTAATTTTATTGCCAAAAGTCAGCTTCCCCCCCGCCTAAAAGCACTCCCCACTTCCACCTGTGCTCAGGCAGCAATTTCCTCAGCTCTCTCACCCCTGCCTCCTTCTGCCAGCTCACTGTTGTCTTGGCTGATGGTGATCCTTGAGAGGCAATTTTCTGCTGGAGCCTCTGGGTAAGAGCACTCAAAATGCTGAGGAGAGGGTCAGAACTGCTGCCCACCAGGCTTTGCTGTACGTCTCCCGTTATACCCTTTTCAAATAGTATGTATGTTTTGTTATTCTGTTACTGCTCTTCTGTTATATATTGAACAGATGGGGAACAGGTAACTTTTCTTATAAGTTCATGAGGAGGTGCCACCTTGCACTTCAGTCGGTCACCCAGTAATCCACAACTCTGGGCATGTGGCCAGGATAAGATGGAATTTTTTATTGTCATTCTTGAAAGATGAATATATTTTGTGTGTAGGAATGAGAGCGTGTAGGAACTGCGTATTTGGTGACTGAAGGGTGGATTTGGGGAGTTAATACTCTTCAAAAATATTTGACTTCCCTTTCTAGCAGGTGCAATCTTGAAGTTAGGAGTAATTGCATGACTTGCTTTGACCTGTGAAAAGTGATGTGTCCCTGCAGGGTGGAAGATTTAAGCTGTGGCACATGACTCACCAGTCTTTATCCCCTGCTTTGCTGTTCATGGAAGTGTTAGTCAAATTGTGTTTCCATCAGCTGGATCCCAGAATGATATGACCCTCCAACACTGAGCAGAGCTCACCAGAGGCCCAGATTAACATACAATTTGAGCAAGAAATAACATTTGTTATTGAAATGCACTGAAAATTTGGATTGTTTTCTCATCATCTAACCCTTTATAGAAAATGCTTATCATCACTGTGCTGCCCTGGGAAGTAACCCAACTCTCCCTGCTCTTGCTCCCAACTCAAGCCCGAGGAGGCCCTTTCCCCTAGTTCCTAATTCACAACAGAGAGCCAGGCTGTAGTTTCATGCTGGCAATGGGAGGATCGTCAGTGAAGAACACCACAAGCCTCTGGAGCCAATCTGTCTGGCTAACTTGGGACTTCATCACTTAGTAATTATCTGAATGATTTGGCAAGTGATGTACGTGTGTGTGTGTGTGTGTGTGTGTGTGTGTGCACGCACATGTGCGCTCAGTCGCTTAGTTGTGTGAGACTCTTTGCGGTCCCATGGACTGTAGTTCACCAGGCTCCTCTGTCCATGGGATTTTCCAGGCAAGAAAACTGGAGTGGGTTTCCATTTCCTGAAGATCCCAGGGGATCTTCCCTACCCAGGGATCGAATCCTCCTCCCCTGTCTCCGGCATTGGCAGGTGGATTCTTTACCACTAGCGCCACCTGGGAAGCCCCGGGAAAGTGACTTAACTTTTGTCAAATAGAGATAATGGGGCTTACCTGTTCAGCTACTGTGTGTAGGAAAACTTCTCAAAGTGTAATCGTGTCCAATGACCATTTACTAGGCTCACAGACTGATCAGTCACGAATTTGCACAGAGCACAGCATAGATGGCTTATTTTGCTCCCCACAACTGAGATCTCAGCTGGCAGGCCCAGCCTAGGAGCTGAAATCATCTGAAGGTTCACTCAACCCACACCTGGTGATGGACTCTGACTGAGACGGTGGCTGGGACAGCCCTAACTTACACACAGCCTCTCCATGTGGCCGGGATTGCTTACAACGCACATCTAGAGAAAAAAGCAGAGGCGAAATGCCTTGTGTGACCTCACCTCATAAGTGACTTACTAATTGATTCTACCAGTCAAGGCACTCATAAAATTCTGCCCAGGCTCATGATGATGGGAAAAAGACTGCCTCTTGGGAGGCACAGCAAGGCTCTGGCAGTCTGTGGGACTAGAAATACTGCTGTGGCCACTTCAGAAAATAAAATCTTCCTCACTTCCTCAGAGTGAAGGTGAACTCACTGAGCGAGTTAATGCAATAAAGTATTTATACTAGACCAGTTGGTAGGTATGTGCCTGATGTTGTGGTTTATCCATTGCACAGATTTAGAGCCATATGGAACTGCCTCCTGTGGCTGCCTTTTCCTCCTGAGGACCCTCCTCCAAGGATCTATCAGACTTCAGGCCAAACTAAGGCCAAATATACATTCTCATATTTGCATACATATATATGTGTGTGTGTGTATACACACAGAGAAATCTGTATGCAGGTCAAGAAGCTACAGTTAGAACTGGACATGGAACAATGGACTGGTTCCAAATCAGAAAAGGAGTATGTCAAGGCTGTATAGTGTCACCTTGCTTATTTAACTTATATGCAGAGTATATCATGATAAATGCTGGACTGGATGAAGTGTATATTGGGATTAAGATTGCCGAGAGAAAAATCAATAACCTCAGATATGCAGATGTCACCACCCTGATGGCAGAAAGCAAGAACTAAAGAGCCTCTTAATGAAAGTGAAAGAGGAGAGTGAAAAAGTTAACTTAAAACTCAACATTCAGAAAACTAAGATCATGGCATCTGGTCCCATCACTTCGTGGCAAAAAGATGGGGAAACATTGGAAACAGAGAGACTTCATTTTCTTGGGCTCCAAAATCACTGCAGATGGTGACTGCAGCCATGAAATTAAGAGGCTTGCTCCTTGGAAGTAAAGTTATGACCAACCTAGACCAACCTAAAAAGCAGACACATTACTTTGCTAAAGGTCCATCTAGTCAAAGCTTTGGTTTTTCCAATAGTCATGTATGGATGTGAGTGTTGGACTATAAAGAAAGCTGAGCGCAGAAGAATTGATGCTTTTGAACTGTGGTGTTGGAGAAGACTCTTGAGAGTCCCTTGGGCTGCAAGGAGATCCAACCAGCCCATCCTAGAGGAAATCAGTCCTGAATATTCACTGGAAGGACTGATGCTAAAGCTGAAACGCCAATACTTTGGCCCCCTGATACAAAGAGCTGACTCATTTGAAAAGACCCTGATGCTGGGAAAGACTGAAGGCGGGAGGAGAAGGGGATGACAGAGGATGAGAGGGTTGGATGGCATCACCAACTGGATGGACATGAGTTTGAGTAAGCTCTGGGAGTTGGTGATGGACAAAGAAGCCTGGTGTACCACAGTCCATGGGATCACAGAGAGTTGGACACAACTGAGCAACTGAACTGAACTGAACATTCCAGTGTGTGTGTTTGTCTGTATACCACATCTTTATCCATTCATCTGTTGATGGGCATTTAGGTTGTTTCCATGTTTTGGCTATTGTAAATAGTGCTGCTTTGAACATTAGGATGCATGCATATTTTTGAACTAGAGTTTTCTTCAAATATATGCCCTGGACTGGGATCACTGGATCATATGGCAACTAGTTTTCACTGAAGAACCTCCATACTGTTCTCCATAGTGGTTGCACCAATTTACATTCCCACCAACCCACCAAAAGGGTTTCCTTTCCTTCGCACTCTCTCTAGCATCTGTTATTTGTAGACTCTTTAATACTGGCCATTCTGACTAGTGTGAGGTGTATCTCATTGCAGTTTTTATTTGCATTTCTCTAATAATTAACAGTGTTGCCCATTAGCCATCTGAATGTCTTCTTTGGAGAAATATCTATTTAGATCTTCTGCCCATTTTTCAACTGGGTTATTTTGGAAATTAGGCCCTTGACCATTGCATCATTTGCAAACATCTTCTCCCATTCCATAGGTCATCTTTTCATTTTATGGTTTTCTTTGCTGTACAAAAAGCTTGTATGTTTGAGTAGGTCCCACTTGTTTCTTTTTGCTTTTACTTCTATTACCTTGGGAGACTGACCTAAGATGACATGGGCACGATTTATGTCAACGTATATTTAAAGACTGTAAAAATAAGCGAAGGCCTATAGCTCACCTTCAACAGTGTCCAGTTTCCAACTTACCGGCTAAATTCCTGGCGTACTCCCTCTTCCCATCAAGCATTCTTGTATATACCTGTGCACCAGGAGTTTCTCCTTCAAAAATTTCTAATAACTAAACTCACTTTTAAAATAGATTTCACAATCCTGTCCCTAAACAACCAACGAGGATTTAAATGAAAATTGACCTGTTCATTGTTACATTTTCTCTTCCTCCAACTGGGTTCAGAATGCTTTTCCCTTTTATGAGAAATACGTGGCTCTACAACAGGGCTTGGTAAACTATGGCCTATGGGCTGAATCTAGCCCACTGCTTCTTTTTCTAAGTTTTAATAGAACACGGCCATGCCCATGTGTGTGCCTATCATGGCCTTGCCCCCAAGTTTCCACACCATCTGTGGCTGCTTTTACACCATAGTGGCACAGCTGAACAGCTCCAACAGAGGTCTGTAAGTCCTAAAACATTTACTGTCTAGCCCTGAAAAAGCCTGCTGACTCCCAATTTACAACAATAGTTACAGAAGAGATGTCAGATCAACAGAATAAAATGTAAATTACTTATCCGTGGATGAAAAATGTTGCCTGATGTGTCAGCAAACAAAGGATATTGCAGCCATTAAGCTATCAGCCACCTGCCACCCAACTGTACACCCTGAGGGGTTCAGGATAGAGAAAAGCAGGATATCGGCCCTTGACAGTTGAGGTGCACACCAAAGGAATCATTTCAGTGAGGCCAGACTCCTGCATGTCCCCATACCTGGAAAAGTGCTACGTTCATTAACTTGAGATGCCTGGGTGTCCCTACTAGTCATCGGTTGATATGCCAGACTACTGGGCCTTTGTTGCAGAAACTCCTGTATATCCTACCCCTTCCCTTACCTCTTTAGAGCGGTCCCTCAGAGCCTTCTGAGAGGCGGTCTTCGGGGCTTAAGTCAGAGACTCCACCTAATAAAACATAATTCTCAGCTTTTAGGCTGTGCAGTTTCCAGTCAACCTATTTTACAAAACAGAGCTGTCCAAGTCTTACAAGTCACTCACCTCTCCAGAGTGTAACTAGCCAGCTGTTGGGAATGCAGAGAGAACCAAGGGAAGAAGCCAGAGGAGGACCACACTCAGATGAGGCAAGGACCATAAGGATGCCCTGCTGGCATGAGACCCAGCAGTCCTCTACAGGAGAGGCTGTGTGAGGTCTCCCAGCCACCAGATGGTTTCCCTTCTCCGATCTCACTCTCTACCTTCCTGTGATACAGTAAAAGCTGTTCACTTTCTAGCTACCTCTGGTCACGGGGCTGTATGAATATAAACGATCATAGCAAAGTCTCGGATTTAAGACTTTTATTTTGCACTTCCTGCCCTCAAGACCCCTACCCTTCACAAGGAGAAGAAATGATTACTTTGACTCCAGGGCTCAGTGAGTGCCTAAGCTTTGGCAGCGGCCTTGTAATGGGTCAGAGTGCGGGCAGAAGGGTCTGTGGCGCTGGTCCACCTGGGCATCCAGTAATGGGGCAGCCAGTCGGCACGGCCCGGGTAGTGGTTTTCAAAGATCTGACGGTAGTAATAGCCTTCTTTTGTTTTGGGGGTGTTGATGGGAAATTTCTGGGCTGCGCTTGCCATCGCTGCATCATCAACCTGCAAGAGAATCAGGACAGGACAGAAGTGAAATGGCCTTATAAATGGCACAGAAATATATGTACTTAATCTGGTTTCACAAAAACAAAAATCAAACAAAAAAAAAGAAAAGACATCTCTGAATACTGAGAGACTCTTTTAATCCCTTAGAAACTGCTAAAATACCCTACTGTACATAGCTGCAGTGACCTTTCAGGCACATTCACACGCATAGTTCTCCAAAGTGGTGGCTCTAAGCATTTGATTCTTTCGTGTATAAGTCTGGCACCCAACAGGTGCCCCAAAATATGTAAGATAAAAGTCAGAGGGGACCACTGAGTCTCCTCTCTGTATTCTAGATGCTACTTATAATCCTTCATGCTACTTAATTTTTACAGAATCCTTGAAATTTAAAAGAAGTATTATTTATAGGGAATCCCTCCTACAGTCACAAAACATTTACATTAAATACAAAATGAACAGTGATTACAACTTTGCATCCAGTTGTCTTATTCCATAAAATATACTTTTATGATACCTGATGTTCAATATAGTCCTGTAAAATCCTAAACCAGGAATTTTTAACTGAGGTTATTCCATCACTGAAGGCTTCTTTTGGTCGCCAGAGAATCTCTTTAGGTATCAGATTGGAGTCCTCAAATGTCTCTCTCAGGAGATGCTTTTCTATCCCATTCTGACATGAAAATGAAAGGAGTATCAGTAAAAGTTCTAAATATGACCAGTATCAACGGACAGTTTTTACCTTAAGTTGATTTACCCACCTTGGGAACTCTCATATCTGGTGGCAGAGACAAGTAGTAGGAAGAAAAGCGATGATCCAAGAAAGGGACTCTCAATTCAAGGCTTAAAAAGGAAAACGAAATCTAAATCAAAATGGATCTTTAGTGCCCGCCAGTTTTGATTCTGATTTAGTCTCCTAGGAATTCACCCAGCCTCTAAATGACGTTAAGATCATAAAGTCACTTTTACAGTCCTACATAACTGCCCTACACTAAATGCATGAGTACAAAAACCTTCACTCAAAATATGTATTATGTCGTCTAGGGAGTGAACAAACTACTGGAGAATAATTACTTTTACTTTCCCTTCTGTAATCTATGAAATATCTCAAAAAGCAGAAAAAGAATTATGAGTGATCTGAACATTAAGAATGGACTTTGCCTAGACTTTTCTGAGTCATAGCTTTTTCTAGGTGAGACTACTTATTATCCTATTAAAAACTGTGATGCCAATCTATGGCTATTATCTACCTGTCCTAACCAGGGTTCAAAAAACAGATGATGCGACCTCTGATGAAGAACACCATGGACCACTGATTTATACTGAATATGTTATTAATCAATTAGTAATAAAAACATCTGAATTCAGTTCATTCTCCAGCCTCCTATTATTTTCTAACCTAAGTGTGATTTGGTAGAAGCAACCAAAAGAGACTGTTTATCGCAAACAGTTGTTATTGTTGTTTAGTCACCCAGTTGTGCCTGGCTCTTCTGCGACCTCATGGACTGGACCCAACCAAGCTCCTCTGTTCATGGGATTTCCCAGGCAAGAATGCTGGAGTAGTGGGTTGCCATTTCCTTCTCCAGGGCATCTTTCTGACCCGGGGATTGAACCTGCCACTCCAGCATTGGGCAGGGGGATTCTTTACCACTGAGTCATCAGGGAAGCCCCATCACATACGGTTAAGAGTCTTTAAATGACCAGCTTTAAAAAGTGGTAACTTTCAATAATCAGAAATGATACCAAAGAAATCTATTTTATAAGCTTGATTAATCTCTTGCATCTTCACTTCCCTCTCCCCTACATGGTCCCCACAGCATCAAACAGACATGGCAAGCAAGCACTAAAGGCTTACTAAACTACATGAAGCTGTATAAGCTTTATTTCTCTTAAAAAGACCCCGAAGAGCTGCAAGTGCCTTTCCTCTCAGCTGCCCAGAAGTGGGCAGAATGTTATGTTTTCAAGACAGAAACTCCACCTGAAACCACCTATCCATGTACTCTCAGCCTGACAACACCGCTCTGATTCAGTTTACCGCTTCTGCACTACGAGACAAGCTTCATCTTTTCTATAAAAGGCATACTTCACAGCATATACTAAATGAAAAGAAAGGCTTTTGTTTTTTGAGGTTATTTTTATAATCACTTCCTAAAATATCAAGATACCCATGGGCAGCAGTAGTTCGATCTGCTCGGAGAACATCAAACAAGTAGAGTTCCCTTAGAAGCCGCTCACTCTCCTCCTCAGCTTTCTCCGGGGAAGGAGCCTGTTTACAAACAGAGCTGAAGTTAAAAATACACCCTTCAAGCTTTGCTTTTGGTACATGAAATTTCTTATTTCGTATTCTTGCACACAACTCCAACTCTAAAGGTGAGTAAGACAAAAAGACCAAAGCTTAGGGAAGAAAGTAAATGCTTTATGAAGTGTGCCTTCCCTCACTCCAAGACTGCTAGAACCAACAGATAAAATGACAGGTTCACGTTGTCCAAAGCCCGTAAGACAACAGGGGACTAAGAAATACCAGAAATGGGATTCTTATGTTAACTAGTTTTTAAAAGATGGGCATTATCTGACACAATTAAGACTTCTTTCTCACCCAAACAAATACAGACAGTATCAGATTTTCTCAAATGCCTCACAAAATACTCCAAGTGTTACTGTTATATCAAAAAAAGACAAGAGAAAGTGGTCAAATAATTCATACTTTTCTTCCCCTAGGACCAATATCCTTCCATTTGAGAATGCGTACCTTGTGAAAATATATATAACCCTGCGTAAGTTCATCTGAACCTTCTCCAGAGAAGATCACCACGCTATCTGTGTTCTTCCGAATGTACTTAGAAATTAAGTACATACCTTAAACAAGAGACAGAAATTATTGTTAATGTCCACATAACCCTCTACCAAAAATGCCTCTTACCTGGTTTCTGAAAATGGCAGCAAGCTTTGCTATTAGTTTAGACTCTGTTACTGTGAAGTAGTTTGCAAAATAATGACCTTTTATCTACAGTGCAACCCACTTATATGTACTTAATCTAAAAGTTGTACTGCTGTGATAACATAGCCCTTTCATAATTTTATATATAGGTTTTTAAATATTCCTGCTTTCAGACCAAGAATGTCTATCTGAAAATTTTGCTAAACAATGTTAAAAACGCTAAAAAAATTCTGCTGAACAATGACTCAAATGTCTTAAATTTGATAACTCTCACACCAGTATCACTACATGAAAATAATAAGTTGGGGTTTTGGTAGCCTAATTTTAATTTGGGGCTTCTTCCCTCATACTTACTCCCCATTCAGCATATTTCAAACACAGCAAAGCATGTTAAAAGATGCTGGTTGGTCCTGCTCCACAGCCCTGTAAACTAGTATTTGTTCTCGGGTTTTTTCATTATCACCTCCCTAGTGATACTTTTTAGATCTTTTCCCCTAATCTCCTTCACCAATGAAATATTAGTACCAGAAATACTGTATATCTAAGTACTTTGGAAAGCCAGAAACCACAGTCATACCGAAGATTTTTGCCCTTCAAGAAATCATTTTTGCTCCTTTGGGAGAGAAAGCACTCCAGTGATGTTACTGCAAAGTTTAAAGCATGAGAATCCAGACTCTAAACTTTGCAATGGAATCCTTTTGGATTCTGAGTTCCTTAAAAGAGAGGTGTGTCTAAGCCAATAGCGTTTAGCAGCTCAGCAATATTTGGCCAGTCTGATCTGGAGTATAATTATGATCTCAGTATGTACCCACAGGGCAAAGCAAGTATTTATTCCTAGACAATAATAGTTATTGATGGACTATTTACCAAAATATATCTAAAACGAGGATTCCTTACAGAAACTAGTTAGAACGTATAGTCCAACAAACTTTTATATAGAAAAGCAGGGGGAAAGACAGTACAGAAAACTACACATCTACGCTTTGAAGGAATATAAATAGTGATACCAAAATGTGGAAGTTTAACTATATATACTTAATTCTTCAGGAATTAAGAAATTCTTAAATGTTTTGTCTCCAACAACTGCTGACACAGGAATTTTACCTGAGTTCATTCATGAGTACTGTTCTTTAAACAACTACTTGAAATAGTAGCTTTTAAACCTTACACTCTTTTCAGTATTAAAATATTTTGGGGATCATAAAATACCTTACCTACTGAAGCACGGACTGTTGTAATATCGTAAGTTTCCAAGGAAAATATGACTTCATCCAGGACCTGAATGCCTTCCTCAGAGTTAAAGAGGACTTCATGGTGTTCGCTCCCAATATGATTTGCCACCTGATTACATAAAGAAATATGCATATGCCTGGTTTTCAAAGAAAAGGACTAATCTTTCAAGAAAAAACTGTGGTTTTTTTCAGCCATTTCATACAGTATGTGGGATCTTAGGTCCCCGACCAGGGACCAAGCTCATGACCCTTGCTTTGGAAGCTCAGTCTTAACTACTAGACCACCAGGGAAGTTCCAGAAAAGGAAAACTCTCAAAAATGAAACAGTAGTTCATAACACATCATGAATTAACAATGGTGGAAAACAAGTAAGACAAACTGAGAGGAAATGATTTCACAGGCCACCACAGTAAGGGGAAATGATTCTCCAGGCCACTGCATACAAGCCCCATTAGTCTGGCTCCCCTGTGTCCCCCAGGGTCTGCCCTCCACTGACCACAAGAGGTAGACCTCCTGTCTGCCCTCTCTCTCCAAGACTTCACCCCAACAAGCATGGCGTCCACTCCCCTCATGCTGATTTTATCTCCTTTTGGCCCTCCTGCAATGCCTCAGTTTACATCTAGAATGCTACTTCTAAACTAAATGGCCCCTCCTCTCAGTTTTCTCTGGCTCTTGCGGATTCATTCAGCATCAGTCAACTGGCTTTCACACCACTCTAGACCCTTGTCATCCACTCCATGGAAGTTCCAGAGGGGGAACAGGTGTGCCACGCACTGAATGTGTACAACGTTCTCTCTGCCCACAGTCCTAAATAGGATCTTATAAAGAAACTGAAAAGCAACAACAACAGCTAACACTCTAAGTACTTACTACACGCTAGGTTCTATCCCACACACTTTATATGAACTATGTAATTTTCACCTCAAAACTGTGCCACAGTAGATATGAGCACTCCCATTACATGAGTGTGGGACTGTGTGCTAAAGTGAAGATTTGAAACCAACAATCAGGCTCCAAAGCCTTCAGCCCTAACCACTCTACTATGCCCTTACTCTTCAAAGGACAGGATTACCATCATTGGGTTTTATGAGGATTGTGTGGCCCACAGAAGATAAAAGTACCCAAAATACAGTGTACAGCACAAGTGATTTTCAATAGGCGTTTCATTCCATTTTAATATATTTAATTCAAAACAATTACCTAAGTCAATACAGCAGCAAAGTATAGAACCATCAATTATTAACAAGTCTGTCTTAACCACTTAACAGGAAGAGGCAGTGTCTTACCTTTCTAGCAGCTAGTAAATCGGGACTGTCTTCCATGCCAATCGCAAATGTCTGGAGAGGGTACTGTACTTGGGCCTCTTTTAGCTGCTTCAACAGAGTGGCAGCAACCAAACTGGAATCCAAGCCACCTGTGAGCAAGAAAGAAAGTGTGGTGGATATGGGCCTTACCTAAGAGGGGAGCAGAGATGATTTACATTCCTCCTAAGCACCAAGATTAGAGTTTTGCCTTTAAAATCCCCAAGTTTTATAAACTGAAAATCACCCTGAGTAAGAAAAATCTAACAGTTAACCTGTCATAATAGTAACTGTACTCAAACTGGTTAAAAGCCACTATGCCAAAGAACTGATGCTTTTGAACTGTGGTGCTGGAGAAGACTCTTGAGAGTCCCTTGGACAGGAAGGAAATCAAACTAGTCAATCCTAAAGGAAATCAACCCTGAATATTCATTGGAAGGACTGATGCTGAAGCTCCAATACTTTGGCCACCTGACGCGAGGAGCTGACTCATTGGAAAAGACCCTGATGCTGGGAAAGACTGAGGGCAAGAGGAGAAGAGGGTAACAAAGAAGGAGATGGTTGGATGGCATCATGGACTCAATGGACATGAGTTTGAGCAAACTCTGGGAGATAGTGAAGGACAGGGGAAGCCTGGTGTGCTGCAGTCCATGGGGCTGCAAAGAGTTGGACACTACTTAGTGAGTGACTGAACACCAACAAAAAACACTACACATTCTAGGGCTTACATAAAGACTGTGGAGTAGGAGGACATGAACATTCTAAAACATGTTTACTAGCTCACTCATGCCAATACAATTATAGTATAACTTTATGTTGCTGTATTATTTTGAATATTGAAAGCAACTTACAGAAAACTTTTTCATCCTGTAATGGAGGAAAGGTTGAATCAATAGTAAGTATTTTAAGTAATAAGTATTTTATAGTCTAAGCCTCCAGGATAGTTATAAATCATTTAAATTACATATGCATAAAGTGTAATTAGATTTTTTTAAGCTGACTTCACCTGATAAAAGGCAGCCAATCCTTCTGTCCGTCATCAAACGTTTCTTAACGGCATTGTCGAAAAGAATCCGGAGGTTGCTCTTCACAGTTTCTATCTCAAAACCTATTAACACATAAAGGAAATGAAACAGCTGCAGAAAGGTCTGGGCTGAATTATTTACTGAAACAGGTATGCAATCATCCACCTCTATCACGATGGCATTTGCTCAACAGTGAAGCAGGCCAAATTTCAGTGTGTCATCACCTTCAAGTTAAAAAGGAAACAGATTTGCAAACTGATGTCATTTCAGTGATGTGAGAGTACAGTTTTCCTGTACTCTCAGGGCGAGAGGTGGGGAACAGGTGGATGGGCATCTGCTCTCTCACCTGGGAAGAGCTTCTCCACGTTGTCATACAGGGCATGCAGAGGCTCGTCTCTACAGTGATGGTATTTCACCATTTCCACCGATGCTACTTTGCCATTTGGCTTTAAGTCCAAAACTTCATAATGTCCTGGCGAAAAAGGCTCCACTTTTAAAAAAGGAGTCATGGAGTGCTTCAAGTTAACAAGTCCTACAAAATCAAAAAGATAAATTTATTCAAATGAGGATAATACTTCTTAGTAACTTTCATGTCTAAATTCCTCTTTATTTTCTCTTTTTAATACAAATACAATGTTCACTGCATAAGCAAAATAGGAAAAATATAATTACCTCAAACCCTACTAGAAAGGTAATAGTGTACAGAGATATACAGAAAAATTACACTGGTTTCTAATAATTTAAGGCAATAAGAAAACCTCCAATGTTTAATTTCTTTTCCCTAGCTGGAATTTCTGATTTTAATAAATCTATTTTCTTTACTAAGCAAAGAAAAGATACATTTATTAAACAAAAAGATGGACTTGCAATTTAATTTTACGATACCCTGGCAGTCATTTGTCATCCCTGAGTCATTTTTTTAAAAAAACAGCTATGGTTCTCCGTCCTTTAATAAGCAAAATGATCCACTGTGAAGGTGCTTTAAACTCAGATATCCCTTATGTAGTTATTACATACTGTGTGTGAGTTAAATGTTATAATTTAAAGTTTTACTGTAAATAGTAACAGCCTGTCTACACAGAATACTTATGATGTACAATTTGAGTTTGTTAACCCAGGAATCTACTGTGTAGTATGGAATTCAAACAGCAAATGAGATCCAGATCTTACCACCCACCAGGAAACCTCACGTGAGGCACACAGCCCCTGCGGAAGTTGAGGGCAATTACGATTTAAAGCACCAGGACCAAATGAGTTTTAGATAGTCTATTCTGGAAGCACTGAGAAAGGAAAACTGCTGTAGTACCCCAGATGAGACCTGTTGTTTAGAAAAGGGCAGTTAAAGATGTAAAAAAAAAAATTGCAAGTCAAGAAATTTCAGAGGGTAAACTGGATGTGAGACTATATTCCGTATCAAGGTTATCATAGACAATGTGGAAGTAAGGACTCTATTTTTCCCTTGTGTTCTTTGCTGGGCTTCCCTAACAGCACTTTGGGTGAATAATGTATGTACTTGCTCTTTCTCGTATGATCACATCAAGTGAGAAAGAATTTAAACAATGAAGCAAAAAAGCAGACAAGGGGGTAGGTCACAGTTTAGCATATCATTGCTGCCTAGCTAGGACATAAACAGTGACTGTCTTTCTCAACTTCATTGTCAAAAAATGATAAATATGATGTACAAGTATTTTCTTCCATTCTGTGGGTTGAGTTTTCACTATCCTGATGGTGTCCTCTCAAGTACAAGAATGTTTAATTTTGATGAAATCCAATTTATCTATTTTTCCCTTGTTGTTTGTGCTTTTGGTGTCATATCAAAGAAATCTTTGCAAAATCGAAGGTCATGAAGATTTACCCCTATGCTTTCTCCTGAGTTTTATAGTTTCAGTGCTTACTAAAGTTTTAGTTTTACTATAAAGTTTTAGTCGGAGAAGGCAATGGCACCCCACTCCAGTACTCCTGCCTGGATAATCCCATGGACGGAGGAGCATGGAAGGCTGCAGTCCATGGGGTTGCTGAGGGTCAGACACGACTGAGTGACTTCACTTTCACTTTTCACTTTCATACATTGGAGAAGGAAATGGCAACCCACTCCAGTGTTCTTGCCTGGAGAATCCCAGGGACGGTGGAGCCTGGTGGGCTGCCATCTATGGGGTTGCACAGAGTCGGACATGACTGAAGTGACTTAGCAGTAGCAGTAAAGTTTTAGCGCTTACTTTAGTGATCAAATTTTAGAATTTGATCCACTCTGATTTTTATAAATGGTGTGAGGTAATGGTTTAACTGGTGTTTTTTTTTTGGCATGTGTCAACTTGTCCCAACATCATTTGTTGAAAAGACTATTCTTTGTCCATCGAATGGTCCTGATACCCTAACTGACAATCAGTTGACTGCAGATGTATGGATGCACTTCTGGACTCTTAGCTCTATGATCTATATGTCTATCTTTCTGCTAGTACCATACTGTCCTGATTACCCTTGCTTTGTAGTACATTTTGAAGTCAGGAAGGGAGAGTCCTCCTACTTTATTCTTTATCAAGATTGCTTCAGTTATTCTGAATCCTTTGCAATTCCCTAAGGATTTCAGAGTCAGCTTGTCAATTTCTACAAAGTAATCACCTGGGATACTGACAGAGATCATGTTGAATGTGTAGATCCATTAGGGGAGTCTGTGCCAACTTAACAATGGTAAGTTTTCAATCCATGATCATGGGATGCTTTCCAATTTCTTTAGATCTTCTTTCAACAATGTTTTACAGTTTTCAGCATGCAGTTTTGTACTTCTGTTACATTTATTCCAAATATTTTATTCTTTTTAATGCTATTTATAAACATAGAGTAAATCATGTGGTCACTCCTCGGTATATACCCAAGAAAAATGAAACCACACGAAAACTTGTACCCAAATATGTAGAGAAACACTATTCATAAAAGCCAATTGTCCATCAACTGACAAAAGGATAAACAGTGGATGAACAGAATGTGGTATATCCAGGTAATGGAATATCTTCAGGTCATAAAACGTAAATAAAAAGAAGTAAGTACTGATAACATGTTACAACATAGACAAACCTTGGAAACATTATAGGACCACACAGGATATGACTCCATTGGTATGTAATGGCCAGAATAGGGAAATCCTCATAGAATGACTGGCGGTTGGCTGGGACTGGAGGTGGGGAAGGAGGAAGAAGACAGGGACAGGGAGTTTAACGCTTAATGACTATAAAGGGATGGGGAGTGACCGCTTAAGAGTACAAGGCTTAGTTTTGAGATGATAAAAAAACAAAATTCTAAATTGACTAGTGTTGGTTGCAGATATCTATGAACATACTAAAAACCACTGAACTGTACCCTTCAAATGGATGAATTGTATGGCATGTAAATTATACCCCAAGAAAGCTGTTTAAAAAGCGCTGAATAAAATGACTTTGTGGAACAGCCTGACACGGTACCACAGCGCAGTAACTGCAGGACTGGCCAACCTTCCCGTCACCATGTGACACAGGGAAACTTGGAAACACACATGGGACCAAACCAGATGCAGAACCTATTAGCACAGCAAAACTTATATGACTTCACTACAGATCTATCCTTACAGGATAGATCCTTACAGGATCACAGAATTTTAAGTGCTAAAAAGGAGACTCCAGCTCCGTGGTTAAAAAAAAAAGGAGGCCTAGAAACTCCACGACTAACATAGTCACTTGTAAAAAATTGGGTTGCCCCATTTGTATATATGGATTGGATTAGATTTGTAAATATGGTCTAGAAGAAAACACGGAATCAGGACAATAATGAAAAACCACAGAAAAACTCTATCATTACCTTTAGCTTCTGAACACACGGCCAAAAACCCATCTTCCGTCATGGCTTTAAACAAAGGTCGCACTCCGTAGGTATCTCTGCCCAAGAACACTTTCTTATTGGCAGTATCCAGCAAAATAAACGCAAATACTCCATCCAGCATACAAACTGTTTGTTCAATTCCTCCTTTGTCATAGAGATGAAGGATTATTTCACCATCCACTTTGGTCTGGTATTCAAATTCAAAATGGTGTTGCAGCTTAAGGAAACAATAGCAAAATGAAAATGTTACAGAATCCTGTGCTTTCACTAATTTTTTTTTTTTTATTGCAAAGTTGCTTCAGCATTTTTGTGCTCTATAATTTTGTGTACCTTAGTGATGTGATTTAAAAGAATCATGCCATTATCAAAATATAGCTTGTTTGAACTCAGAATCAAATTGTAACATAAAGCTAAGCCCATGAGAACTTTAGGCGCATTCTGATAAATAGAAGACAAAGATAATGTACCTCTGTATTATATGGAGGGATGGAAATGGATATTATATAGACACCATATATGTAATACATGTGTAGTTGCTGTTGCTTAGTCTCTAAGTCACATCCAACTCTTCTGTGACCCCCTGGACTGTAGCCCGCCAGGCTCATCTGTCCATGGGATTTCCAAGGCAAGAATACTGGAGTGAGTTGCCATGCCCTTCTCCAGGGGATCTTCCTGTCCCAGGGATAAAAACCTACATCTCCTGCATTGGCAGGAGGATTCTTTATTGCTGAGCCACTGGGGAAACCTAATACATGTGTATTTACATAAGTAGGTAAGTTAAGTAAATAGACTGTCCAGGTGTCATGACACTAAAAATGTGTCCTCTGAAACACTTCCTATGAAAACAGAAAGCAATGGACGATTCCATCACGATGATGGAGACAAATAGTCCAAAACAAAGTTGCTGGCCCTAGGGAGGTCTACGGCATCCCATTCTTCCACATTAGGCATTAAAGCTACTTCTCAGGGACGGACAAAATGATGATGTTGAAGCTTTATTCATCCACCTCCTCCTGGGGAACAACAAAGATACCATCACACCCACCACACGTAGAGAGGGTTTCATTAAATCAGGCCCAAACTCCTGTGGCTCTCCGTTACCACTGGTAAATCGTGAGGGTGCGAAGTTCTCAGTGTGTCCCTCTTTCTTTGTACTTACTCATATTTTTGGCTGATAATAGAGAAGAGGTTCACATAAACAAAATCAAATGGAAATGCTGGGTAGATTTGAACACTTAGAACATGTTTTTAAAATTTAAGAAGTCTCTATGCTTGTATGACCTGAAAAGCATGCTTCACAACAACACTCACTCTTTAATTTCTTAACTTTTTGCCTAAAAGCTTAGAACTGTCCAAAGATGGGCTCTGGCCACTTTCAGTGACCACGAAGTCACCTCTTGGTCACCTCTCCCCGCTCTGAGAGACTGTGTGTGGTGATCTCTGTCACGAGGAGGCAGGGGTTGCAGAGGGTCTTCTGCTGCCTTTTGGGCTTATTAAGTACCTGCAGGATAAATAAGCCTACAACACTCGATGACTTTCAGCCAGCAACAGCTTCCAACCTACCCTCCACGACCACCCCATCACCATGGCTCTTTGGCCTAAAGCTCACAGGTAGTTTTTTGGTTCATGATTCACATGTACACTGCCCACTCTCTTGAAGCCCCCAATTCCCTGCCACCATCCAGCTACAACACTGTTGTTTGACGTGCTGGCTGCAGCTTTCTGAAGTGCTCCCCTCCGTGAGAGGGCCTTCTCTCTGCCCAGCCTGCACTCATATTCTTCTCTCTGATGGGTCTCCATCCACTCCCAACACACTGCTGGCTATATTTTGCAGTAAATTTTATTTTTATCAGAAAAGGGGGACTTTGAAGCTTACGCTGAAGAATTTTTTACATAAGCCTAAAATGTCGGTTCTACTCTTTAGACAGATTTTAGCTGTTTGCATTGGATAACCTGAACGATGGGAAGAAGCAATGGGACTTCTCTGCTTCTGAAAATACAATGTACTTGGCTAATTTAGAAGAAAAAAATGTTTTCAAAATATTTAACTTTTTAACGTGTTCACAAAATACACAAAAGCAGCTATGTTGTTCAAGGAAAGCTAGGCATTTCCTATCTCATTTAAGGGGAAAGTCAGGCCACTACTGCTATGATACAACTTAGCATTCTTACATATATGGTACTAACTTGGCTTAGAAAGGAAGTTTTTTTTGTTGGTTTTCGTTTGTTTGTTTTGTTTTGTGGCCACACCTCTTGCATGTAGGATCTTAGTTCCTGGACCAGGGACCAAACCCACTCTGTGCAGTGGGAAGCACAGAGTCTTAAACACTGGACCACCAGGGACTCCCCAGTAAGGAAGTTTTAACTGCTTCCTCCCTCTATTCCCACTAGTTTCAAAGTCCATTTTTACCTTTCCTGTTCCATTTCACTTCCAAGCTCCATGAAAATGATGTCTGGTGTATAGTAGGCCTTAATTAAGTACAAGAAAAGAAAGTGAAAGTGAGAGTGAAGTCACTCAGTCGAGTCCGACTCTTTGCGACCCCATGAGCTGTAAGCTACCACGCTCCTCCGTCCATGGGATTTTCCAGGCAAGAGTACTAGAGTGGGTTGCCATTGCCTTCTCCAGAGGATCTTCCCAACCCAGGGACCCAACCCAGGTCTCCCACATTGTAGGCAGACGCTTTACCATCTGAGCCACCAGGGAAGTCCAAATACAAGAAAGGAACTTGTTAAGTAACTATCTGTGTGTGTGTTTGTACGTGTAGTGGGCAACAGCCCCTGTTGTGCTCAGCTTGTTCAGTTGTGTCTGACTCTGTGCAACCCCATGGACTGCAGCCTGCCAGGATCCTCTGCCCATTAGTGGAATTTTCCAGGCAAGAATACTGGAGTTGGATGCCATTTCCTAATCCAGGAGATCTTCCCAACCTAAGAATCAAACCCACATCTCCTGCGTCTCCTGCTTTGGCAGGCGGACTCTTTACCACTAGCGCCAGCTGGGAAGCCTTGAATAATTGTAATGATTCTTCAAATGAGAAGCATTTTCCTTGAAGTATTCCTATAAGTGAACTAAGTGGACAACAAACAATGGCTAAAGCTGTTGTTTAGAGATAAACATGACCAGAGGATGACTAAAATATAAATCCCTACTCACGAATGAAAGTCCATCCTCTAGGAAATCAATCCTGAATATTCACTGGAAGGACTGATGCTGAAGCTGAAACTCCAATACTTTGGCCACCTGATGCAAAGAACTGACTCATTTAAAAAGACCCTGATGCTGGAAAAGACTGAAGGTGAGAAGAGAAGGGGACGACAGAGGATGAGATGGTTGGATGGCATCACCGACTCAATGGACATGAGTCTGAGTAAACTCCAGGAGTTGGTGATGGACAGGGAGGCCTGGAATGCTGCAGTTCACGGGGTCGCAAAGAGTCAGCCATGACTAAGCGACTGAACTGATTGACTCATGAATGACAGGAACATATCACAAAGGCTCAAAAAGTACCGAGAAACATCACAACCAAATGTATAAACCCTGAATGAAATCTGAGTCAAACCAAAACACGGCTATAAATATCAATCTATTCTTGGAACACCTGGTGAAATTTACTATGAACTAAATATTGGAGGGTATTATGGATTCTCAGGAGTTATATAATAGTATTGGTATAAAGTAGAAGAGTGTCCTTCTTAGGAGATGAATGCTTAAACATTTTAAAGTGCCACAGTCTTTGTTGCTGTTGATATTTAGTCGCTCAGTCATGTCTGAGTCTTTTGTGACCCTATGATCTGTAGTCCACCAGGTTCTTCTGTCCGTGGGGTATCCCAGGGAAGAATACTGGAGTGGGTTTGCCATTCTCTTCTCCAGGGGATCTTCCTGACCCAGGGATTGAACCCATGTCACCTGCATTAGCAGGCAGATTCTATACCACCTAGGTATACTCTAAAGTGATTAAGCCCAGAATTGAATGTCTGCGTAGTATAGACAGAGAGATGAAGCCAAAAAGGCAAAGCATTAGCAGTTATTCAATCCAGGTGCTCTATATTCTGTTATTTTCTATAAATGTGAAATTTTCAAAATTCACAGTTGGGGAGGCAAGCAACAAAAAATAACTTGCCAATTTTAGATCCAAAATTTTCTTATGAAACACTAGCCCCAAATAATTCCATATTGCAGTGCTCTTAGCAAATGTGGCTTCCTCGGGTCAGAATTTTCACACCCTCACCATTCTCATTCTAAGAGCACGCTTTCACCAGATTAAGTGCTTCCTTCTTGCACTCCACTGCATCTGGCCACCTGTCTGTCCCTTGGCTCTAATTAAGACAACTGCGCAACAGCACTTCAAGGGCACTCTGAAATGAAATGTTTTCTATTTTATGCTCTACAGTAAACAAGCCTTTTCCACACGCAAATTTCCAAGCCCAGGTGAAACAAAGCCAGCTATTTGGGAGCCATCATCTACTTCCTCTCCAGGAAGTGCAGAGGAGCTGGGAGGGTGGGTGAGTGGGCCATTGGCCACTTTCGCCATCTCTAAAGGTAAACAAGGAATTAGTATGTGAACAATAAAGAAAGCAGGATTGGCCCCAGATAGCTAGATGCATACCGGAAGAAATGATTTCAGCAAGCCTGGACACTTGCATCTTCCCATACATAGAAGATCCCTAAACCTCCTCATGTGAGAGATTTTGTTTTCTCTTAACAGTCATCTTTTATTATTCAGATTACCTGCCCCTTGCTGCAAACTTTTATATAGCCTGGCTCCTCAGGATTGGCTCTCTAGGAGTCACCAGAGATACTGTCCTAACGTTCCCACAGACTAAAACCTACCTCTCAACTTTTAGGTTGCGCGCATTTTTTTAGTCGACAGGAGGATCGCCCACAAGATCTTACATTCTATCCCTGCCCTAAAATCTTCAAATCTCATTGCTCTTAGAATTACATGCTACTGTCTGTCTTCTTGTTCTGCTTGTCCTGGTCCTGCCCGACCTCTCCAAGCCCATCTGGGCCACCTGCCCCTTGTTCACTTATGAACACCCCAGGGCTCTACACATGCTGTTCGCGCTGGACGAAATGCTCTTCCCAGCCCTGCTAGTTCACCCTTGTCCAGTAGGTCTGAGTTCAAATGACAGTTCCTCAAGAGGCCTTCTCTGACAAACCTGTACTGAAACTGATCTCCCATACCCATCAACTCCAAATTCATTTTTTCATAAATCTTAGTATTATGTATGGGGCTTTTCTGGTGGCTCAGCTGGTAAAGAACCCGCCAACCAATGCAGGAGATGTGAGATTCGGGTTTAACCCCTAGGTCAGGACAATCCTCTGGAGAAGGAAATGGCAACCTGCTCCAGTATTCCTGCCTGGAAAATTCCATGGACAGAGGAACCTGGCGGGCTACAGTCCATGGGGTCACAAAGAGTCGGACATGACTGAGCGCACGAGAACACAAGTATACGCACAATGACTTTTTTTGTCTGCTCCTTAATAGAATAAACTCCAGTAGTATGCGGACCTACCTCACATATTTATTACTGTAGCCCTGGTGCCTAACACAGGTTATAATTAATATTCAAATTAATAATAGGAGAAAAAGATTCTTAAGAGCTAAAAACCTGAAATGGAATCCTCATTTATTGTTTGGTGACCAAGTCATTCTACCTCTTCGTGCATCTGTGCCCTGTTTATCTATATACAATTGGAGCAAGTGAGAATGAACATGGGAAGTGGTTGAAAAGTAAAAAACATTAAACAAAATAAAATTATTATAATCAACTATCTCTGACACTTAATCACATCCAGATAGCTTCTGGTTTTATTCTGCTTACCTTCTTGTGGTTGTAGATTTCACCGTTGTAACAGAGCCACAAGTAAGGATATTTCTTCACTCGAATTGGCTGCATTCCAAACAGCTGGTCAACCACCGCCAACCGGTGAAATCCAAAGCAGCAATTGGTGTACCCATTAACATTTTCAAAACGGAATGCATCCGGACCCCTGTGTGCAATCTTCATAGCACTCAGACACTGAACAGAAAGGCAGTCATCGCTGCCAAAGAGCGCCCAAATGCCGCACATGGTGCGATGAAGCTCCGGGTTCTCTATGGAGATAAAAGCAGGCCAATTAAATAGTCAACATCCAACCCAAGTCTGCATTCAATCTCGATTCCCAAAACTTGCATAAGCTACTTCAAAGCATGAAATATGTTATCTTATCCACAACAATTTACCAGTAGGTTGGCAGGCACAGAGGGTAAGAGAATTGATTTAATCTACTTACAAGTATTCAGAAAAGATGAATGACCTTTACATCCAGCCGGCTATTAATATACAGCAGTTTAGCCCCTAGTCAAAGCCTGCTTCCCTCTGACATTATGACTTGGTCAGCTAGAGCTAGCAGTGTTCAGGCCACATTCTGTTTTCTATCCTAGGTTTACACCCAAGACACAGATACACATGGAGACTGGCTCCAGCCCACCCAGAGATCCTAGTCTTCTCTCTTCATCCCAGAATCCCAAAAGCTCTGAAAAATCCAAGAGATGCTCCAGCATACTACGATTGCCTCTTAGGCCTCAAGAATAAACGCATCTCTCTTTCTTTCATTTTTTATTCAATATTTTTGGCTGCGCCATGGGCATGCAGGATCTTGGTTCCTCCACTGCAGATTGCAGCCATGAAATTAAGAGACGCTTGTTCCTTCGAAAGAATAGCTGACAAACCTACAAAGCATATTAAAAAGCAGAAACATCAGTTTGCTGACAAAGGTCCGTATAATCAAAGCTATGGTTTTTCCACTAGTCATGTACAGAAGTGAGAGTTGGACCATAAAGAGGGCTGAATGCTGAAGAATTGATACTTTTGAATTGTGGTGCTGGAGAAGACTCCTGAGAGTTCCTTGGACTGCAAGGAGATCCAACCAGTCCATCCTAAAGGAAATCAATCCTGAATATTCATTGGAAGGACTGATGCTGAAGCTGAAGCTCTAATACTTTGGCCATCTGATGCAAAGAGCCAACTCCCTGGAAAAGACCCTGATGCTGGGAAAGTTTGAGGGCAGAAGAAGAGAGCAACAGAGGATGAGATGGTTGGATGGCATCATCAACTCAATGGACATGAGTTTGAGCAAACTCCAGGAGACAGTGAAGGACCAGGAAGCCTGGTGTGCGGCAGTCCATGAGGTCACCAAGAGTTGGACAGGACTGGACAACTGAACAACAACTAAAACCAGAGATCAAACCCATACCCTGTGCAGTCAGTCTGGGAGTCTTAACTGCCAGGGACTACCAGGCAAGTCCCCTAAATACATCTCTTTACCTGTTCAGTTCAGGTCAATTGCTCAGTCGTGTCTGATTCTTTGCGACCCCATGGACTGCAGTACACCAGGCTTCCCTGTCCATTACCAACTCCCAGAGCTTACTCAAATTCATGTCCCAAGTCAGTGATGCCATCCAACCATCTCATCCTGTCATCCCCTTCTCCTCCCACCTTCAATCTTTCCCAGCATCAGGGTCTTTTCAAATGAGTCAGTTCTTCACATCAGGTGGCCAAAGTATTCCTTTAGGATGGACTGGTTGGATCTCCTTGCAGTCCAAGGGACTTAAGAGTCTTCTCCAACACCACAATTAAAAAGCATCAGTTCTTCAGGACTCAGCTTTCTTTATAGTCCAACTCTCACATCCATACATGACTACTGGAAAAACCATAGCTTTGACTAGACGGACTTTTATTGGCTGAGTAATGTGTCTGCTTTTTAATATGCTGTCTAGGTTGGTCTTAACAGACATTTAATGGGTAGAAAAGATGATCGTATATACTGCCTAAGTGTAATATTAACATACCTAGATATTGTAAACATTTCACTACTTCTAGCTTGCCGCCAAGTGATTTATTCAAATATTATCAAAGAAATTGTAAAAAGAGAAGAGAAAGCACTATTATCTGATATCCTAGCCTAATGAGAAAAAAAATTTTTTTAAGTAGACAGAGATACAAAATGTTCACCATCAAAATGTTCTAAAGGACCAAACTGTTCTTAAACACTTCTGTCTCAAAGCCACCGTGGTCAAAAAGAAAACAAAGTAGCCTGGACAAACAGAGCAGTATCTCTGGAGAACCACGTGCGGCTGTCTTTGTAGGCCAAGAAGCAAGTAAGTACTTCCTACACAAATACAAATGTTAATTACTTTTCTATTCAAATTCAGTTCTCAGCTGTCAACTCCAGTTACTTTACTCAGGTAAAAATCCAGAACTCTTGGAAACTATTTTGGTATTTTTTAAATGCAAATTTGTAGCAAATGCCTAGATAAATGGCATCAAAAAGTATATAAATATTCAAGTTACATTAATCACTTGGAACAATCCTCTGAAGACATTTCATTCGTATTTAAATGAACCAAAGTAGGTGGGACAAACAGAGCAGTATCTCTGAAAAACAATGTGGTTCATCTTCAAAAGGCCAAAAGAACCATGGCCTTGTTAGGCCTTTTCATGAGACCGACCAAATTAATGGAAAACTGTATTAAAACTACTTGGAAAGAAAGTATCACATGTTCTATGTGGACCCTTCCAGGCATTTGACCAAATACCCATAATCAGATACAGGAACACCTTTGAGACACTGTCAGTTTGGTTCTTGTAATAAAGCAAGTCACGTGAACTTTTTGGTTTCCCAGTGCATATGAAAGTTTTATTTACACTATAGTGTAGTCTATTTATTAAATGTGCAATAGCATGATGTCTAGCAATGTACATATTGTATTTTTAAAATATTGCTAAAAAATGCTAACCATCATCTGAATCTTCAGCAAGTAGCAAGCTTTTTCCAATAGAAACTTCAAAGATCACTTGTCACAGATTTCGGTAATAAAATCTTAAATTACCAAAATGCGACAGACAAGAAGGGCAAATGCTGTTGGGAAAGATGGTGCCGATGCAGACTTGCCATGAACCTTCAATTTGAAGACAAAAAGCAGTACCTGCAAAGCACAACTAACTAGGTACGCTTGGATTTACTTTGAGATTTACTGGGAAAATTCAGTGTGGTTTAACTGAGTTGCCTATTAATAAGCCATCTACCTCTGACTCTATACCAATAAAAAACAGGCTCTGAAAGTGCTTTGAAAATCACATGAGGTCATTAGTGAATCATTCCCCTAAGTCTTCTTAATGCTATTTAGTGAATCCCACTAATCGTGCTATAGCAATACACTTAAGCATTCAATTGGAGGGAAAAGAGGGACGACAAATGATTGCAAAGCACACATTTCTTCAGTAGGAAAAGCAAATTAAAACTATCACCAATTATTTTTATTGCAATCAGTCTTACTTGCAAACATCCTACTTGGCAAGGCTTTTTCCCACTGCTGTTACCTGTTCCCAGTAATTTTCCGTATTTCCTCATAAAAGTCTAAAGCAGTGCTGTCCAATGGAAATGTGAGCCACATATGTAATGTTGAATAAACTAGTAGCCCCGTTAAAAGAGAAAAAAATAAAATTTTAAATAGATTTTAACAAAATGTACTGAAAATAGTATTACTATTACTGCAACATGTAAAATCAGCACAAAAATATTGACAAGATACTTTACATTGCTTTTCTCTATTAAACCTCAATCCGGATTAGCCAGCATTTCCCGTTTTCAAATGTGGCTAATTGTTACTGAATCAATACTTAAGTGCTATGGTGAAGTTTAAGATCTCAGCAACTAACTCCTGCACAGCTCCAAGACCTACTAAGTTACCTCTAATGAATCTTACAATAATTTGATCAATCAATGAAAAGGCTGAGTTACTGGTGCTTTTAAATTATTTGTCAAGCACCACGGACAACAGACGGTGCAGAAATACTGCAGGCCACAGGCTTGGGGCGCGGGGGTCGGGGGTGGGGGGTGGGGCGGGAAGTGTTCCTTCACTCAAAATAATATTAATTTGAAGCCCTTCCTATAAAACAGATAACCATTGAGAAAATCCATGCCAGATTTTTTTTGTTTTTGTTTGCCTTTTCCCTAACCGCGCCGCCTGTCATCCCGAACCGATCTCTTCTGGGCAAGATTTGCTCAGCGTGTCACTTGTTGAGTCTTGCAACAAGAGATGGGGGGAAGGGTAGCTAGGAGAAACCGGGTGGAAACCGGAGGTAAGGAGTATCCGAGGCCATGACTGACAGCTCAGCAGACTCTCTGCAGGATCAGAGCCTCGGGAACGCGACTCCCAGCTGCACTCGGACTACGTGCGCCCTCCGGCCCATTCAGGGCAGGACCCTCGAGATGCAGAAATATCCGCAGGTTTAGACGCAATACAATAACAATAATTAAAGAAAAAAAAAAAAAGGAAATTTACAGGGGCCAACTTAAACCGCCGCCACCGTCTCTCCGGAGCGGCAGGGCCGCGGCTCTGGGGGCCACGCGACCCCTCTCTTCCAGACCAGCGGAGGTCTTCCCGCCCCAGCGGGCTCCCAGGTGCGCAACAATCGGCCCCGCCTCCCCGGCCTGACTGGAGCTGCAGCATCCCGGGGTGCCGGGATCCGCGTCTGCCCACCCTTCGGGCAGGCCATGCCTGCCGCGCATCTTCCTACCTCTCCCGGGGCGGCCCTGCTGCACGCTGCAAAGGCGCCGCGACCCACGGCTGCCGGCCTACCTGGGCTCCAATGGGGTGGGTGGGCCGGACCAGCTGCGGCTTGCAGGGTGGGGGCTTTCTCTCACCTCTCACTTTATACCCTCGCGGCTCCTGTAATGCTTGAGGGAAGTTTCATCACTTCTGTAAAGACCAACCAACGCGCAGGGGCGTGGCCCGCGGGGCGTGAAGGCGCTGTAGCCTGGCCAGGACAGGATGCAGAGCGATGGAGGCGGAGGAACGGCTCCCGCGTCTTAAAGCGTTAGTGCCTCTGCTGAAGGATAACCTCAGAGGTCTGGCCAGGTACCCCACTGACAAGTAGGATGGCCTTACCTGCTGTTCTGACAATTCATTAAACTTTCTACCTGGTTTGTCCTTAGAAAAATCATCAGTAATTGATTGCAATATGCCTTCTGCAGCGTATCTTCCTCATGTCCTCAACTGCCAAATCTTTAGCACCTTATGTCTTCCTTACTATAAGAGAGCATCTGATACATAGCTGTGGATAGGCATGTATTTGCTAAATTAATAAATACTGAGGCAGATGCCTGGAAGGGTCTCCACCTTTTATTAAATGCAAGTTAGATTTCTTTAGGTTCTTCTACCTCAGACAGAGTTACATTTCTCCTTCCTCTGAGCATATGGCTCAGTGTATTTGTCTTGTGATGGATCGTCAGACGTCATATGTGGTTGTATTGGCGCTCAACCAGATTGTCACCTTGTTGGCTGTGTCGACTTCTTCACCTTTTGAGTCCCAGGACCAGCTCAGTGGATACCTGTACTCAATTCGATTCAATTACTCATTACTTGTCGTTGACAAGTTACGCTTTCTGGAAAAGGACTGAGTTCCATTCCAGTCTGAATTTTATGACTTATATAGTAATATGATCATTAAATACGTTCTATAACCTCTTTACATTTCCATCTTTAAAATAAGCAAGTGAGAGACTACTAGGGGTCCTTCCAAATCCTGAAATTTTTAAGTACTAAAGTGATGAGAGTTCTGAAGAGTTATAGCACCCAAGGAGGGAAATCAATTTTTTCATCCCCACATTATCAACTGTCTCATCAAAAAACCCCATAGCATTGCAATCTGGTTATTTTTACATTAGACCCAATTAGAATATTATCCAAATTTACACACCTAATAGTTGTGGATCCAAGCTGTGAAGCCATGTTTGTCTGGATCCCCAGGCCTTTTTCTTTTCATCACATCTGCCTGTGGAACAGAATGACAAGAAGATCTGGGTTATACTGGAAATGCTGACAGAGGAGAAAAGGGTTAATATAGCCTCTGTTATTTTTGTTAAACATGAATGATTTCTGTTCAGGACAAAATATATTTTCTAGATTTCATCCCCATTCCTATACTGGAGAATTACCCTAAAATTAGACTTTTTCCTATTTATTATCTGCATGGAGACTCACCATTTTAAAGGCACTGTTGAACTTCTACCAGTACTGCCCTCAAATTTATTATGCAGAACTGGGAAAGACATGCCCTCAGAAAAATACATTTAAGGCCTAATACTTCTTTGTAAGATTCAAGTCATGTTGATACATAAAACCAAAATAGATGAGTGGCCCCTAAACCTTTTAAGTACAAAGATTCCTTCTAGAATTTTGTTTAAAAAGGTTCTCTTGACCTGCCCCCACAAGAAGGCAGGGCACTTTTAGTGTCTCTTTGATACAGAAAACATGCTATGATAAAAATAAACAAGGCCCCATGACTTCATAACACTATGATAAATTTGTATTTTATTGGTCACATCAGCACCAAAATAAATTAAGAACTAGTAAAATTACATGTGCAGAGACATACTGAGATCGGACTACAGTCAATGCTTGTCAAGGATACAGGTTTGATATCCTCATGTAATACATTTCCAACTAGTTCAGTAATTGCCAAGGATATAAATTCCCTAAGAACAGAGCACGTAGTGGATACTAGTTGATGGCAAAGATGATAGAGGACTAAGTTCTTATTTCCCTAAACTTTTCAGCATCAAATAGACTTTGCTACGTCCTAGTCTGAATACTACAGCCTTCCCAGGTGGCTTAGTGTAAAGAATACTCCTGCCAATGCAGGAGACTTAAGAGATTCAGGTTCAATACCTGGGTCGGGAAGATCCCTTGGAGTAGGAAAAGGCAACCCACTCCAGTATTCTTGCCTAGAAAATCCCGTGGACAGAGGAGCCTGGTGGGCTACAGTCCATGTGGTTGCAAAGAGTCAGACTGAGTGAGCAACTGAGCACACGCACATATTCTGTTTATTAGTACTATCTCAAACCTAAGGATGACACCCACTCCAGTACTCTTGCCTGGAAAATCCCATGGGTGGAGGAGCCTGGTAGGCTGCAGTCCATGGTGTCGCGAAGAGTGGGACACGACTGAGCAACTTCCCTTTCACTTTTTACTTTCATGCATTGGAGAAGGAAATGGCAACCCACTCCAGTGTTCTTGCCTGGAGAATCCCAGGGACGGGGGAGCCTGGTGGGCTGCCGTCTATGGGGTCACACAGAGTGGGACACAACTGAAGTGACTTAGCAGCAGCAGCAGCAGCAAACCTAAGGACAATTTGGAAAGTAGGTTTTTTACCCACATTTTACAATGTAAAAATAAGAGAAATTGAGGGATTTAGCCAAACACACACAGTTTGAATTAAATCATAAAGAACTGAATCATAATAGTATAAATCCCATTTCCCTTTCCACCTCATCTAGGTAGCAGAAGACAGATACCATTTGATATGTTACCTGCTGTGGTTGGGGGTACTGTACTGGATGTCTTTTGCTTGTCCCTTCAGAGCCACTTTCAAGCTTACGCCCTGGATTCCCTGCCCTCCTCTTTCACTGCTGCTAAGTCACTTCAGTCGTGTCCGACTCTGTGCGACCCCATAGATAGCAGCCCACCAGGCTCCGCCATCCCTGGGATTCTCCAGGCAAGAATACTGGAGTGGGTTGCCTTTTCCTACTCCAAGGGATCTTCCCCACCCAGGTATTGAACCTGAATCTCTTAAGTCTCCTGCATTGGCAGGAGGATTCTTTACACTAAGCCACCTGGGAAGATTCCAGGCGCTGCTCCCTCCTTACCTCCATCAGGCCTAGCCCTGAGGTGCCGAGCCATCCTGCTTTCCCAAACCCTGTCCACACTTCTGATTAGTCCTAACTGGAGTGTGCCATCTGCTTCCTATCACAGCTTGACCGCACACATCGGTCTTACGTCATAACACTGAGTTTGTGGTGGATCAGACTACAGTAGAAGTTTCCTGGATGGCTCAGCCATGAAGAACCCACCTGCCAGTGCAATGGATAGGGGTTCTACCCCTGGGCGGGGAAGATCCTCTGGAGAAGGGAATGGCAATCCACTCCAGTATTCTGAGAAATCCCACGGACAGGGGAGCCTGGTGGGTTACAGTCCACAGGGTCACAAAGAGATGGACGTGACTCGGCAACTAAACATCAACAACAAACTAGCATGGAAAATGATTCATATTCTCTGAATTATCCAATGCAAATGAAAACTAAATTATGTTGGCCAGTTTTCCCATGTCTTATCTCATTCTGAGATAATGGTCTTATCTCATTCTGAGATCATGGTCTTATCTCATTACTGAATACTGAAATCTCATGCTAAAAGCTGCCAGGGAGCATTTAAAATTATTTGACCTTCAGACCCTAAGGAATCAGACTAAAAACCTTCTCTGTCAAGTAAAACCTGTAGGCCTGTTCCCCATCCCCAAAATGTAATTGGCAACACAAGACTGTATTTGTTAAGCCTTGAGAGCATTAATTAAAATAAAGTCTTTAAATATCTTTTAAATATCTACTAAATTGTTTTTTCTCAATCTTTTTGTAGGTAGGTCCATTTTCTAGAATTTAATAACTATATAATTGTTAGACAATACATGATAGTACCTGTCCTTGGGTATTTATTGACTAAGAAAAAGTACATGATAATAAAAAGCTTCATTGATGTTAATAACACCTTAAAGTAAATTCCTGTTGAATTTAGTAATGGTGAGTTGCCGTGGAATAAGTGAGAAGAATAGAATGTTCTCCACTCTATATAATGAACTGGATGAAGCTTTCCTTGTGGTCCTCAGGAAAATGAATCCTTCCTTCCTATGGCTCGCACCTGACTCACAGCTGATGTTCCAGTCTTACAATTTTAGTAACTGAGTAGAGGTATGAGTCTCCTAGCTAGCTGTGAGTTCCTAACAGTCCCATCAAAGCATGTTAATGATGCTAGGTTAGGAAACTAGAATATTGAAGTCTATTCACAAGTATACAAATAGTTCATGTCTCCTGATCTTCTTGGGTTTCCACATCTGTAAAATAATGAGGCTGAAATAAACAAACTTTGGTGTTTCTTCTACTCTTACAATTCTGTTAAAATTAAACAGACATGAGCTATTTACAGCATCCCAGTGTAGAAGTTCAGATCAGTAAGTGTTAATTTCTCATCTAAGAAACACATTTACCTTTCAAATAAGATGTCTCCTTATTTAAAGATAATTGAGAATCAGGAGATAGGACAGGACTTGGGATCACATAGTTATCAGGATTTGAACTCAAAGGGATCTGAACCCAGAATCCCCTGTCCACAACCTCACATGGCCTCTTGTCTGGGAGACTGATCTATATAAGAAGATTATCCTTTTTATTTCAGGGTACAAGTGAGATCCAGGTTGTGCTGTGTTAAAATATAACATATTATCAAGTATAATCTCCTTTCCAGTCTTCACTTGCATTTTTTATTGGAAGCTAACAAAGGAGCAGAGTCACTTTTAAAACTGTTTTAGTTCAGCTATTAAGGATGGAGATATAGTTCCTCCTACTCCTGTTTTGAAAAGACTCTGGTATAGGTGTCCTCATCCTTCTCCATTCCCACTCACCCGTCCCCACTCTGTCACTCACATTTTACCCGACTCTATTATGTAAAATCAGTATCCCCTATATGCAGGATCCCCAGCCAGAGAACAGCTCTAGCTGAGAATAGTAATTAAAATAAGAGTTTCACATGAGAATAATCTTGTTGGTATGTAGTTCTAAACAAGAATGTCTTTTTTATTGTCAAAATATTGAGCAGTTTATACATATAACAGTAGTTGTGTATCAGCCTTCCGGTGATTGAGAAATAAGTGATAAGCCACTTAAAATTCAGTGAAGACTCTGAAACTCATTTTGTGTTCTTCAGCATGTAAGAGCGTCCACATATATTAATAATTCGTCGTGTGCGTTCTTGACGCCTCTGATAGGCGAGAGTGGCAAGGACACGTATAGAGTGATGCTGTAAATAGAATGGAAAGGACAGTGGAGGTGACAAGGGCCATGAGAGGTTCATAGGTGCAATGAAATGATCAGATTGGCTTTTTCAAGAGCTAACCTCAACAACTGTGGGGAGAAGCAACTGCAGTGGGGAGCCTACCAGCAGGAAGTCAATGAGAAAGCAGAGGAGAATGTCAGCGGCGCTGGGAGGCAGAACCTGATGGATGTGGAGACAGTGGGTATGAGGGAGAGGGAGAGGGGAAATCCAGAACAGTCTAAACTCGGGCACCGGATTGAAGGAGAAACCATAATAGGAAGTAAGGAATATCAGAGGAGGAAATATTAGAACAAGGGCATCTGCAGGGTAGGGAAGAGGTTGGGACATGTTCAGGTTAGTGCCTATTAAGATAGAAATGCCTGCATGCATGCGAAGTTACTTTAGTCGTGTCCAGCTCTTTGTGACCCAATGGACTGGAGCCCGCCAGGCTCCTCTGTCCATGGGATTCTCCAGGCAAGAATACTGGAGTGGGTGGCCTGAGCTATGTCCATTAGGCAGTTGGATGGATATGCCAGTTTAAAACTAGGGAGATCTAAGTTAGACTTTTAGATAACAATAAAGCATAGTAACTACAACAGCTTTAGAGTCAGACAGACAGTGAGTTCAATCAAAGCTCTGCCATTTGCTAACTCCCTGGGATAGGGGCAAGATTCAGAGCCTTATTGAGCAAAAACTTCCCCATTTGAAAATGAGGATAGTAATACTCAGAGGAGTTTTTAGTGTGGGTGGAAGGCAGACAAGGCAGATAAAGAAATTAGCAAAGTGCCTGACACATAATAGTAAATTCTCAGTAAATGTTAGATGCTATTATTACATAGGCTATTGAACCACGAATAGAGGTAAAAACTGAAACCAAAGGATTGGATGTGACAATCGTGGGAGGGAGTACATGAGCGAGAACGCGCAAAGGCAAGGCCTTGGAGATGCCAACACTGAAGAGGCAGGCAGGCAGGAGCAGGCGAAACGGACTGAGAAGGTGTCGGGGTAAGGGGAAGAAGAGTCAGGAGAGAGTGCTGGCCTGGAAGCTGACGGAAGAGTTGCAACAAGCAGGAGGATGGATCAAAATCATCGCATTAAGGAGTTATGGAGCAGAAAATTAACCATTAGCTCTCTTAATGAGGACGTTGCTGTTGACCTGAGCAAACAGTGCTTTGAAGGAAGGGTAGAGGCAGTTCACTGAAACGGCATTCAGCAGTCCTAGGAGTCTAAAGCTTAATGACTAAAAATAGACATGTAATTATAAGAATATGTAACCCAGCTTAAAACCAGGAAGGGGCTAATTAATAGTAGTAACACAGCTGAGGTGGTTCTCTCCAGGAACTTTTCCCTCCGTGTGTAATCCTGCTGTCATTTCTCTCATCTTAAAAACAACAACAAATTCCTGACTCTCTAATTCTAGTTCTTCCTCTGTCTACTGCTCCATCTCTTTTTAACCTCACAGCAAAATTCTTCCAATGGCCGAAATTCCCCATCTCCAGCATTCTTCTACACTCACTCCAAAAGGGCTTCTCTCCCACATGCCACAAAAATTACTGTTGTCTCAGAGTCACCAGGTACCCTCACATTTCAAAGTCCAACGGCCATTTCTTAGTCCTCACCTTAGTTGACCTTTTAACAACGTTTGATAGTCAATCATTGTCCTTTAAATGCTTAGCTTTCGGGATTCATATTCTCTTCATTTTCCTCTCTTTTTTACTAGGCACCCTGTCTCCTTTGCTGGTTCTTTATTGTCATCTTGATTCCTTAATACCAGAGAGCCCTACAGTTTAGTCCTTGGACACCCTTATGATTATTTTCTTAATCCACAGTCAGTATTTACTCAGTGATCTAACCTAGTATCTTGACTTTAAAACTATTTGCATGCTGATCCCCAAACTTATATTGTAAACTTAGATCTTTCCAGAAATTCCAGAATACTATATCCATCTTCATTTCAGCATTTCCACTTGAAATATTTTAAAAACTGTAAATTTTTGAGCTGTGTATCCACTAAATTAATGCTTGTTAACCCTTTCAGGCATGTGGAACTCTTCCTAACTTAAATTTTAAACAAGTCACATGAGTAGTTGTAATTGGCTCTCCATTGACAGCAAAATGTATAATGAAACAACCTACTATGACTTTAGTCACACATTAAGTTTATATTTCATTCATCATTATATTCACTCGAAAAGCATTTTATAGATGTATCAATTACATTACTTGTAGACAATGATACAGCAGCATCCACATTCACTACGTCCTTGCTATAAAATTGCCAAACTCCCCATATCTGTGCCCCACAAGTTGAAAAACACAACTGGATTACCAACTAATTCACAGACATATCCAAATGTTGATAGCTTCAAGGCAGAGCTTACTATTTAAATCGTATCAATAAAAAGGTTGACACTTGGGGGTCCCAGGTGGTACAGTGTTAAAGAATCTGCCTGCCAATGCATGAGACGCAGGAGATGTGTGTTAGATCCCTGGATTGGGAAGAGCCCCTGGTGAAGGAAATGACAACCCACTCCAGTATTCTTGCCTGGGAAATTCCATGGGACAAAGGAGCCTGGCGGGCTATAGTCCATGGGTTCCAAAGAGTCAGACACAATTAAGTGACTGAGCACTTAGCCTAGATGTCTGATTCCTTGTTTCTCTTCATTTCAATACAACTACTTATAGGGATTCTCTTTACAAGCACTGGGGCTTCCCTGATAGCTCAGTTGGTAAAGAATCTGCCTGCAACACAGGAGACCCCAGTTCGATCCCTGGGTCAGGAGTATCTGCTGGAGAAGGGATAGGATACCCACTCCAGTACTCTTGGCTTTCCCTTATGGCTCAGCTGGTAAAGAATCCGCCCACAATGCGGGATACCTAGGTTCGATCCCTGGGTTGGGAAGATCCCTTGGAGAAGGGAAAGGCTACCCACTCCGGTATTCTGGCCTGGAGAATTCCATGGACTGTATAGTCCATGGAGTCACAAAGAGTTGGATACAACTGAGCAACTTTCACTTACAAGCATTACAATTCAGAATGGGAAAAACAGAAATCCTCATGTTTAACCCTCTCATCTTCAGTCTTCTCTCATGATTTCCTAAAAGTACCACCAGCATCTGCTTATATCCTAAATACAGTTCAAAGGTCAAATAGCAGAAGATAAAATTTGAAAATACCCAATACACCATTAAATTGCCATGGTTTTGCTTTGTGATAGTTTGACTGGAATTTAAAACTCACTTCCCTTTGTGTAAGACAATAAAAGAATGATTAACATGGCAAAAGACACTTTTTAGAAAAATTAAGAAGGCAGTAAGATGTAGGATGGAACTGTAGTGTGGACAGACTAAAAGCAAGGAGACTAGTTTGGAGGTGACAGGTAATGGAAGTAGCAGTACGAACGTCTCCCAGCTAAATTCCATAGGATTTGGAGCCAAGAGGATAAGGAAAATGAAGGAGCAGAAGGATTCCAGGATGACTCCCAAATGTCTATCTTTGTGTGACTGGTGACATATTAACAATATCTGAAATACAAGAAGGGGAGATTTGAGAGAATGTAGGTTCAGTTTGTTCATGTCAAAGTCAATGTTTCTGGTAGGCATTGTTTCTGGTAGGTCATCTAGGTGATGACCCAAGAGAAAGTTGAACGTAAGCATCAAGTTCATCATTGTATTAACAGCATGCATCAAAACCATCTACCAAGATTTTTTATTCAGTAACAATGAAAAAGGACAAAGAGCATCTCTATTTAAAACAATTTTTACTGATGTCTCTGCAGTGCCCTAAAGGTAAAAAGCCCTGGTCTCAGGTTTAAGACCAAAATTGGGATTGGTATTATATTGGGTGGCGTATGGTAAGTTTAAAACAATAGTTTGTAGTCATATCTAAGACCAAATCCCAGATCTTTCAAGCTGTGATTTGAACAGGCACATAACATTTTTGAGTAAAACATGAATACTACTAAGAGCCTTTCAAGGTTGTTATAAGATTTAAGTGAGATTAACAAATATGAAGAAATAAAAACAGTTCTCAACACATAATTGCTCAAAAAATGGTACGTTTTAAGAGTCGTAAGAGTGCTTTGAGAACAGAATGAATCATCCTGGGAGGACAAAAGAGGTGGGAATTAAAGGGCAGGCCTTAGAAATGCCAGCATTTTAGGAGTAAGGAGAAGAACGATCAAGCAAGAGACCAGAGGAAATCCATGGAGAGTAGCAAAATAGACGCAGTGGAGAAAACCGTTTCAATAGTCATGGGACAAGCCAATAGCATCAATTTCAGGAGTAAGGAAAACTAAAATAAAAAGCATATCATTGGACTGGAAGATGAGGAATTTACTGGGGACTGAACAACAATTTCAGTAGAATTGTGAATCTAGTGAGTCCTCTTGACTGTACCCTTAGGGATGGCACCTGAGGCTGATATCTAAACAGGCTTCTGACCAGACATCGGTTTTAGTTTTTGGTTGATAAATGTCTTCCCCAAGGGCTACCATGTCCTATCTCTGAAATATATTGCTGCTTTTGAGTGGATTTTTCATGTAAGGTGGTTGTCAGAGCACCTAAGGGACAGAGAACTTGAACTTTATCAAGCGAACAGAAGAGTGAATACATGATTTTATGTCTCCTGGTACACATGGTAGAATGTGGCCTAAGGATAACTTTCATTAATACCCAGCTCAAGATTTTTCAGAAACTATAATTTTCTACCAAAACCATTCATTAGGGTAATCTTTGGGGCTTCCCTGGTGGCTCAGGTGGTAAAGAATCTGCCTGCAATGCAGGAGACCTGGGTTTGATCCCTAGGTTGAGAAGATGATCCCCTGAAGAAGGGACTCACTACCCACTCCACTGTTCTTGCCTGGAGAATCGCATGGACAGAGGAGCCTCGCAGGCTACAGTCCATGGGGTTGCAAAGAGCTGCAGACAACTGAGCCACTAACGCTTTCAGACTTTCAGGGTGATCTTTAGCTTTGGCCTGCTGTGTATTCCCTCCTTTTCTGTGGTGCAGTTTTGAGATGCAGCAAAAAGAAGAGAAGCAAAAGGCAAAGGAGAAAAGGAAAGATACACCCATCTGAATGCAGAGTTCCAAAGAATAGAAAGGCAAGATAAGAAAGACTTTCTCGGTGATCAATGCAAAGAAATAGAGGAAAACAATAGAATGGGAAAGACCAGATCTCTTCAAGAAAATTAGAATACCAAGGGAACATTTCATGCAAAGATGGGCACAATAAAGGACAGAAATGATATGGACCTAACAGAAGCAGAAGATATTAAAAAGAGGTGGCAAGAATACACAGAACTACACAAAAAAGATCTTAATGACCCTGATAACCACAATGGTGTGATCACTCACAAAAGCCAGACATCCTGGAATGTGAAGTCAAGTGGGCCTTAGGAAGCATCACTATAAACAAAGCTAGTGGAGGTGATGGAATTCCAGTTGAGCTATTTCAAATCTTAAAATACGATGCTGTGAAAGTGCCACACTCAATATGCCTGCAAATCTGGAAAACTCAGCAGTGGCCACAGGATTGGAAAAGGTCAATTTTCATTCCAATCCCAAATAGAGGCAATGCCAAGAATGTTCAAACTACCACACAATTGCACTCATCTCACATGCTAGCAAAGTCAAAGTAAAAGTGACTCAGCCATGTCTGACTCTTTGTGACCCCAGTCCACGGAATTCTCGAGGCCAGAATACTGGAGTGGGTAGCCTTTCCCTTCTCCAGGGGATCTTCCCAACCCAGGGATCAAACCCAGGTATCCTGCATTGCAGGCATATTCTTTACTACTAGCTGAGCCACAAGGGAAGGCCAAGAATACTGGAGTGGGTAGCCTATCCCTTCTCCAGCAGATCTTCCCAACCTAGGAATCAAACTGGGGTCTCCTGCATTGCAGGTTGATTCTTTACCTACTGAGGTATCAGGGAAGCCCCGTGCCAGCAAAGTAATGCTGAAAACTCTCCAAGCGAGGCTTCAACAGTATGTGAACCGAGAACTTACAGATGTTTAAGCTGGATTTACAAAAGGCAGAGGAACCAGAGATCAAATTGCTAACATCCGCTGGATCATCGAAAAAGCAAGAAAATTCCAGAAAAATATCTACTTCTGCTTTATTGCCTACACCAAAGCCTTTGACTGTGTGGATCACAACAAACTATGGAAAATTCTGAAAGAGATGGAAATACCAGACTATCTTACCTATCTTACCTATCTCTATATGCAGGCCAAGAAGCAACAGAACCAGACATGGAACAATGGACCGGTTGAAAATTGGGAAAGGAGTACATCAAGGCTGTATATTGTCACCCTGCTTATTTAACTTATATGCAGAGTATATCATGAGAAACGCTGGGCTGGATGAAGCACAAGGTGGAATCAAGATTGCCGGGAGAAATATTAATAACCTCAGATATGCAGATGACACCACCACTATGGCAGAAAGCGAAGAGAAACTAAAAAGCCTCTTGATGAAAGTTAAAGAAGAGAGTGAAAAAGTTGGCTTTAAATTCAACATTCAGAAAACTAAGATCATGGCATCTGATCCCATCATTTCATAGCAAATAGATGGGGAAACAATGGAAACAGTGACAGCCTTTATTTTGGGGGGCTCCAAAATCACTGCAGATGGTGACTGCAGCCATGAAATTAAAAGATACTTGTTCCTTGGAGGAAAAGTTATGACTAATCTAGACAGCATATTAAAAAGCAGAGACATTACTTTGCTGTCTGGTCAAAGCTATGGTTTTTCCAGTAGTCATGTGTGGATGTAAGAGTTGGACTGTAAAGAAAGCTGAGCGCTGAAAAATTGATGCTTTTGAACTGTGATGTTGGAGAAGACTCTCGAGAATCCCTTGGACAGCAAGGAGATCCAACCAGTCCATCCTAAAGGAAATCAGTCCTGAATATTCATTGGAAGGACTGATGCTGAAGCTGAAAGGCCACCTGATGCGAAGAACTGACTCATTGGAAAAGACTCTGATGCTGGTAAAGATTGAAGGTGGGAGGAGAAGGGGATGACAGAGGATGAGATGGTTGGATGGCCTCACCGACTCAATGGACATGAGTTTGAGCAAGCTCTGTAAGTTGGTGATGAACAGGAAGCCTGGTGTGCTGCAGTCTGTGGGGGTCTCAAATAGTTGGACCCGACTGAGCCACTGAACTGAACTGAAAGTCTGATTATAAATTCTGAGGGTGCGATTTATTTTATACAGTGTGCTAGCTTTATTCATGCCTGACTTTTTGCAACCCCATGGGACTGTAGCCCACCAAGCTCCTCTGTCCAGGGCATTCTCCACTGGAGTGGGTTGCCATTTCTTTCTCCAGGGTATTTTCCCAACCTAGGGATTGAACTCACATCTCTTACATCTCCTGCATTGGCAAGTGGGTTCTTTTCCACTAGGGCCACCTGGAAACCCACAACAGTTTGGCGTAATTTGGGAGGTAATGTGAAACAAAGACCTTGAAAATGGCAAAGGTGAAGTCCAGGGTGGGGTCATGTGAGTTCAGGGTAGGACTTTTTGGTGCTTTACTTTAGGTTCTTTCCTAAGTCCCCTCTGCATGCCCCCTTGGCAATACTATGAGTAAACTCTATCCTTGAAGAGTTTTTTGTTCAAAAAGACTTTGTTTGGGGGGAGGACTATAAACTGAATCTGTCTAGTTATTCTTCCTGCTTCTTAGCTTTGCTATATGATCCCTTCAAAATGGGTGTCTTGTTTCTTGACGTTTATTTAGCTCAATTTTCTTCAGTTTTCTTCAATTCAAGGCTTAAGAAGGGTGTCTCACCCCTGCCAGGTGCATGTAAAATCATCAATGTCTTTGGGTTATAGCAGCAACTCTCAGAATACAGTCTTCAATGAGATAAAAACTATTTTCTTAGTAATACTAAGATACAATCTGACTCATTCTCTCATGAATGTACAGAGTATGAACTATTTATTGATATAGTTTCAGATTCCACACTACAACCAACCTTTAGAAACTATATTTGTCAACTCTGGTGTAGTATCAAAGAGTAATTTCCATAATTATCTCGAAAGGCTGCTAAAATACGCCTCCCTTTTCCAATTACATATCTGCATGATTCTCTTCATATACTTATGCCAAACAACATGTCACAATAGACTGAAAAGAGAAACAGATATGAGAATTCAACTGTCTTCTAAACCAGATATAAAAGAGATTTGTAAAATATATAAACAATGCTGCTTTTATCACTATCTTTTGGAGGGGAAATTAAAATTATCTCTCATAAAATTATGATTTATGTTAATATATAAAGTTTTATTGTCATTCTAAAATGAATCAAGAATAGATTTTTTTAAAATTCTCAGTTCTAACTTTTTATACCATAAATATTGATAGATATATTCCACCTAAAAAATCACCAAAATAGATATACCTATATCTGTATCTTTGAGCCAAACTGTTAGAACACAGTTGCAAGTCAGAATTAATAAAAACCCAGGGCTGAAATGGATTTTTTTTCCTCAAAGATCTGCCACACTTGTTACTTGGAGTTTGCCTGGCTTATTGCTCTTACAAAACAGGGAGCTTCTACGTTGTTTACATCTCTTTTACGAGGAATTATAAATTCTTGTTGTTATTTGATTTCTAATCTTCTGCCCCCATGCTTTAACTGTATACTGTTTTTATCTTCTTTTTCCCAGATGATGTCAAATAGCTGAAAAAGACATTTTCCTCCAGATATACCTGTTAAATTAATGATGGGTAGGATAATTTTTAATCACTCTTCAGTAGGTTCTCTAAAGCCTCCTTTTTGATGCTCAGGCAAATCCCTGCTCCCTCTGTGTACCATAGACCAAAAGAATGTTTAAATCCTGAATTAAGAACTCTGGGTAAAGTCCAGGTATGGACAAGCTTGAAGACTTCCTCTAGATGACTGGTATACAGCCAGTGCTATGAGTTTCTGGGAGCCACTTCAGATAAAGAATATATTTTTACTCATCATGGTACCCAACAGTACCAGCCCAAAGTCCAGAAATAAGAAGATTCTCACTTGCATGTTCCATTCAATCCCTTCACCATTTTATTACCATTTGATTGAAGATCAGTTTTCTATGACTATGGATAGACAATACTAGGCTAGGAGAAGACTCCTCAGGGTCATCCCAATTATATAACAATTGTATGATGTGTCCAGTAGACCTAGCATGGCCTCTTGGTATTTTCATGTCTGTGGAATAATAGGCTAGGCTAAATAAGAGCTGGGGCTCTTCCTGGTGGTTCAGCAGTAAAGAATCTGCCTGCCAATGCCTGCCAATGCAGGCGATGTGGGTTCAATTCCTGGGTTGGGAAGATCATCTGGCTAAGGAAATGGCAACCTACTCCAGTATTCTGGCCTGGAAATCCCATGGACAGAGGAGCCTGGCAGGCTACAGTCCATGGGGTCACAAGAAGTCACCACACCACTTAGTGACTAAACAACAACAAGTAAGGGTTAAGTTTCCTCCAGCCTTAGAATTTTGAGCACTAAATGGAAGTGCACTATTTGGGCACATGGTACCATAGAAAAAGAAATCAGTATTTGTTAATTTTTTCAAGTTCAATGCTATCTTATTTAAACTCCCAATAACCTTACAAAATAGGCTTTGTTCCTGTGTGGAAGGTAAGGAAACTGAGGTGTAATATTTGGTGATTTTATATACAATTTTGAATCCAAGTAAGTCCAGGTCCAGAGCTCAGTCTCCTCTCTCACCACCCTTTACCAACAGAGGTGATCAATACTTGTCAATTTTAGGTAATGGACCTACAAATTGAAAGTCAAAGAAAAAAGGTTTATGTTCTTTTGTGGTTCACAGTCTTGGCTATGGATGAATACTATAAAGAAAGTGAAAGTGAAGTCGCTCAGTTGTGTCTGACTCTTTGCGACCCCATAGAATGTAGTCCACCAGGCTCCTCTGTCCATGGGATTTTCTAGGCAAGAGCACTGGAGTGGATTGCCATTTTCTTCTCCAGGGGATCTTTCCAACCCAGGGATCGAACTCTGGTCTCCTGCATTGCAAGCAGACGCTTTACCATCTGAGCCACTAGGGAAGCCCCTAGAACAGTAGATGCTGGGATCTTAACCTCAAAACAATGAATCCAGAGTTCTAGAGAGGAGCCCAGACATGGGTAATTTCAAATTTTCTCTCCTGACACATATGGGTATTGAAGTGAAAATAACCGATCTGTGTTCAGAACATTTAGGAATAAGAACTTGCAAAGCACTACAAAATGACAGCAGTTGCTCAATATGGTGGAATTCTGCACTTTTTTTTTTCCTTTCTGTCTTCATATGTTTTATTACGACATTCTTTGTATACTAAACTTGGAAAACGTTAGCTATGCATGCATGGGTCTCAATCACTTCAGTCATGTCTGACTCTTTGAGACCCGATGGACTGCAGCCCAACAGATTCCTCTGTCCGTGTGATTATCCTGGCAAGAATACTGAGGTGGATTGCCATTGCCCCCTCCAGAAATATTAACTATGATTGCTTATAAGAAAAGCAAATGCCTTCTGAATGGTGACCAAGTAGCAAGAGAGAGAGAGTGCCTCGACAGGGAGATGGAGAGGGAGCTGTGATGGATGTGGACAGAGAAGTGTCATCACAGGGAAGCCCTGTGTCCCGCCACTCCCTCCTCCAACCCTGTCCAATCCCAGCCCACACCCAAGCACTCACCTTGGTACCTATGTGAGGAAGAGCAGTGGGGCTGTGAACTCTGCAAGGCCAAGCGTGCCCTTGACAGACATGGGCACTGTGTGTGATGAGAGGGCGTGGGAGGGATGGCTGCTCCCTGCTCTCCCTTTTGAAACTTCCATCTCCTTTAATTCACTCAACAACCTTACAAAGTCAATATTTATATTAAGGCAAGGATCTAGAACAATTGGAACCCTCAGACATTTGGTGGGAATGGAAAATGGCTCAGCCACAGTGGAAAACATTTTGGTAGTTTGTCAAAAAGTTAATTATCGAGTTACCATCTGACCTGGCTATGTACTCCCCCAAATTGAAAACAGGTACTCAAAGAAGTACATATACAAGACTGTTCATAGCAACATTGTTCACAAAAGCCAAAATGTGAAAACAGATCAAATGTCCTTCAGTGGATGAATGAATAAACAAACTGTGGTATATACATACAACAGAATATAGGTACAAATTTAGGTATAAAGTGGAATGAAGTACTGGTACACATTACAACACGAATGAACCTCAGAAGCACTATGCGTAAGTGAAAGAAGCCAGATGAAGGTCACATCCTATATCATTCCAATTATATAAAACTTTCTAAATAGACAAATTCACTTAGAGGGAATGCAGATGAGTGATGGCCAGATATTCAAGAGAGGAGTGTAAAGAAACTGCTTAAAGGGTAAGGGGTCCAACTTTGGAGTGAGGGAACTATTTTAGAGTCAGATATGTGTGGGGGTTGCAAACCATTCTAAAGAAAAACAATAAAAATAATTTTAAAAATAATGACTGTGAGAAAAAAAATACAAAACACTATAGCAGTATGAAGTATAGGATATTTGATTGATTCATTTGGCTATTATGAATGTAATATAATGATTTTTTTTTAAAGAATCAATATTTATTTTACAAATAAAATGAGTACATTTTCTATAGAGTTGAAACTGAAAATGGTATGCTCAGAGCTTCCCTGCTGGCTCAGTGGTAAAGAATCCACTGGCCACTGCCCAGGGCACGGGTTCAACCTCTGATTCAGGAGGATCCTGCATGCTGAGGAGCAACTGGGCCCAGGCACCACAACTATTGAGCTTATGCTCTAAGACTGGGAATCGCAACTGCTGAGCCCAGGTGCCGCAACGACTGAGTCTCAAGCACCCTAGAGCCTGTCCTCTGCAACAAGAGGAGCCACCGCAATGAGAAGCCCATGCACCACAACCAGAGAGGAGCCCCCACTCGCCACGACTAGAGAGAAGCCCCTGCAGCAGTAAAGACCCAGCACAGCCAAAATCAATCAGTCAATAAAAGAAATGTTAGAAAATGCTATGCTCTGCAGATTAAAGGAACAGAATAGAGGGCCCAGAAGTAAACACACACACCTAGCGACAATTAATCTTTGATAAAAGAGGGAAGAATATACAGTGGGGAAAAGACAGTCTGTTCAGTACGTGGTGCTGGGAAAGTAGACGGCTGCGTGTAAATCAATGAAGTTAGAACACTCCCTCAGACCATACAAACAATAAACGGGCTTAAAGACTTAAATATAAACATGACACCATAAAACTCCTAGAAGAAAATACAGGCAAAACATTCTCTGACATAAATTGTACCAATGCTTTCTTAGATCAGTCTCCCAAGGCAATAGAGATAAAAACAAACGGAACCTAAGCAAACTTACAAGTCTTTGTAAAGCAAAGGAAATCATAAACAAAACAAAAAGACAGCCTACAGACTGAGATAAACTATTTGCAAATGATGTGATTGACAAGGGCTTCATTTCCAAAATATATAAACAGCTCCTACAATTCAACAACAAGAAAAAAACAACCTAATACAAAAATTGGCAGAAGACCTAAATAGACATTTCTCCAAAGAAGACATACAGATGACCAATAGGCATGAAAAGATGCTCAGCACTGCCAATTATTAGAGAAATGTAAATTAAAATGAGATACCACTTTACACAGTCATAATGGGCATCTTAAAAAGTCTAAAAATAATAAATGCTGGAGAGGGTGCGCACAAAAGGGAACCCTCCTATAGTATTGGTGGGAGTGCAAATTGGTGCAACCACTATGGAAAACAGTAGGCAGGTTCCTCAAAAAATTAAAAGCAGATCTAACAATCTACTGTCATATGACCTAACAATCTACTCCTGGGTATATATCCAGACAAAACTTAATTTGAAAAGATATATGTGCCCCTGTGCTCATAGCAGCACTATTTACCATAGCCAAGACATTAAACAACCTAAAACGTCCATCAACAGATGAATAAACATATGGTGCATATAAACAATGGAATATTACTCGGCCATTACAAAGAACGACATAATGCCATCTGCAGCAACATGGATGGACCTAGAGATGATCATACTAAGGGAAGTGAGTCAGCGAGCAAAAGATAATACCATATGATATCACTTATACATGTAATCTAAAATACAGCCCCCCAAAACAACAACAGCACAAATCAACCTATCTGAATGGCACCCCACTCCAGCGCTCTTGCCTGGAAAATCCCACGAACGGAGGAGCCTGGTGGGCTGCGGTCCATGGGGTCGCTGAGAGTTGGACACGACTCAGTGACGTCACTTTCACTTTTCACTTTCAAGCACTGGAGAAGGAAATGGCAACTCACTCCAGTGTTCTTGCCTGGAGAATCCCAGGGACGGGGGAGCCTGGTGGGCTGCCGTCTATGGGGTCGCACAGAGTCAGACACGACTGAAGTGACTTAGCAGCAGCAGCAGCAGCATGAAACAGACACAGAGTTTCAGATATAGATCACCAAGCCTTGTGGTTGCCAAGAGGAGAGATGGTGGGAGAGGGATGGACTGGGAGTTTGGATTTAGCAGATATAAATTATCACATATATTCACTAGAATGGATAAAAACAAGGTTCTACTGTATAGCACAGAGAATTGTATTCAATATCCTGTGATAAACCATAATGGAAAAGAATATGAAAAATAACACATACATATATGTACAACTGAGTCACTTTGCTGTACAGATTAAACACAGCACTATAAATTAATGATACTTCAATTAAATTTGTTTTAGAAAAAACTAAAAACAGAGCCACCAATCAGCAACCCCACTCCAGGACATATATCCAGAAGGGCCAAGAGCTCTACCTCAAAAAGATACATACACCTCGGTGTTCAAAGCGGTACTATTTTCAATAGCCAAGATACAGAAACAACTTCAATCTCCATCAATAGATGAATGGGATAAAGAATGGATACATACACATGTATATACATACAGTGCCATACCACTCAGCCTTTAAAAAAGAATGAAATAATGCCATTTGAAGAAACATGGATAGACTTCAGGATTATCATACTAAGTAAAGTCAGAGAAATACAAACATCATGACATCACTTATATGTGGAATCTAAAATATTATACAAATGAACTTATTTACAAAACAGAAACGGACTGACAGGCATAAGACAAAGTTATGGTTACCAAAGGGGAAGGGTGCAGGAAGTATAAATTAGGAGCTTGGGATTAGCGGACACAAACTAATATGTATAAAATAGATAAACAACAAGGTCCTACTGTGTATCACAGGGAACTATATTTAATATCCTATAGTAAATCATAATGGGAAAGAATATAAAAATATATTTATATAAACTGAATCACTTTGTTGTTCACCAGAAACTCACACATCGTAAATCAACTGTACTTTAACTAAAAAAAAAAAAAAAAAAATTTTAAATGCTATGCTGCTTTCTGGACAAAATTGTACTTACTCTCTCACCTCCCAATCCTGTGTTTGATATAACAAGACGATAGTTGTTATCAAGATGGCTCAATAAGAATGAGAAATGTCTGGGGAAAAATACTCTATCCCCTTTTATAGGCAGAAAAAAACAACTGATGTTCAACAGAAATTAAATAGTTTTGCAAGGACATCGAACCGGAGAAAGTTCAATTTAGTTTTGTCCAAATCTGGAGCCCATTCCCCTTCTACCACAAGAACCTTCTATGATGATGGAAGACTGGTGTATTACCTACATCACTGATAACTTAGGGGTACTAATCAAAGACAGATGGCTTCAGTGTAAAAACAATAAATATTCTGTCTTGTAAAAATTAAAAACAAAAGAAAATTATACATGCCTATCTTTTCGAAACTCAACTCCATTTACAATTTGGTGACCCAGCTGGAATAATTTTTCAATATTTTTCGATACTTTAACTGAGCCATGGAAGACTCAGAGAAGAATCCTTACCTTTCAAGTAAAGGCCAGGGCTAGTCATCCTCGTTCAGATTTACCATGTGGTACTTGTTGTCTGTCTAAACAAACACACCCTGGCCCAGCCCAAAGAGTGTTAGGTATAATAATTAAGATCTTTTTAAAATGCTGATAAAGTTGCTACAGATCTATGAAAGCTTGTTGCTGAACCACAAGTTCAGTTCAGGTCAGTTGCTCAGTCGTGTCTGACTCTTTGTGACCCCATGAATCGCAGCACGCCAGGCCTCCCTGTCCATCACCATCTCCCGGAGTTCACTCAGACTCACATTCATTGAGTCCGTGATGCCATCCAGCCATCTCATCCTCTGTCGTCCCCTTCTCCTCCTGCCCCCAATCCCTCCCAGCATCAGAGTCTTTTCCAATGAGTCGACTCTTCGCATGAGGTGGCCAAAGTACTGGAGTTTCAGCTTTAGCATCATTCCTTCCAAAGAAATCCCAGGGCTGATCTCCTTCAGAATGGACTGGTTGGATCTCCTTGCAGTCCAAGGGACTCTCAAGAGTCTTCTCCAACACCACAGTTCAAAAGCATCAATGCGTCGGTGCTCAGCCTTCTTCACAGTCCAACTCTCACATCCATTCATGACTGGGAAAACCATAGCCTTGACTAGATGGACCTTAGTCGGCAAAGTAATATCTCTGCTTTTTAATATGCTATCTAGGTTGGTCATAACTTTTCTTCCAAGGAGTAAGCATCTTTTAATTTCATGGCTGCAGTCACCATCTGCAGTGATTCTGGAGCCCCCAAAAATAAAGTCTGACACTGTTTCCACTGTTTCCCCATCTATTTGCCATGAAGTGATGGGACCGGATGCCATGATCTTTGTTTTCTGAATGTTGAGCTTTAAGCCAACTTTTTCACTCTCCTCTTTTAGTTTCATCAAGAGGCTTTTTAGTTCCTCTTCTCTTTCTGCCATAAGGGTGGTGTTATCTGCATATCTGAGGTTACTGATATTTCTCCCAGCAATCTTGATTCCAGCTTGTGTTTCTTCCAGTCCAGCGTTTCTCATGATGTACTCTGCATAGAAGTTAAATAAGCAGGGTGACAATATACAACCTTGACGGACTCCTTTTCCTATTTGGAACCAGTCTGTTGTTCCATGTCCAGTTCTAACTGTTGCTTCCTGACCTGCATACAGACTTCTCAAGAGGCAGGTCAGGTGGTCTGGTATTCCCATCTCCTTCAGAATTTTCCACAGTTTATTGTGATCCACACAGTCAAAGGCTTTGGCATAGTCAATAAAGCAGAAATAGATGTTTTTTCTGGAACTCTCTTGCTTTTTCCATGATCCAGCGGATGTTGCCAATTTGATCTCTGGTTCCTCTGCCTTTTCTAAAACCAGCTTGAACATCAGGGAGTTCACGGTTCACGTATTGCTGAAGCCTGTGTTGGGGAATTTTGAGCATTACTTTACTAGCGTGTGAGATGAGTGCAACTGTGCAGTAGTTTGAGCATTCTTTGCCATTGCCTTTCTTTGGGATTGGAATGAAAACTGATCTTTTCCAGTCCTGTGGCCACTGCTGAGTTTTCCATATTTGCTGGCATATTGAGTGCAGCACGTTCACAGCATCATCTTTCAGGATTTGAAATAGCTCCACTGGAATTCCATCACCTCCACTGGCTTTGTTCGTAGTGATGCTTTCTAAGGCCCACTTGACTTCACATTCCAAGATGTCTGGTTCTAGATTAGTGATCACCTCATCATGACTATCTGGGTCGTGAAGATCTTTTTTGTACAGTTCTTCTGTGTATTCTTGCCACCTCTTCTTAATATCTTCTGCTTCTGTTAGGTCCAGACCATTTCTGTCCTTTATTGAGCCCTTCTTTGCATGAAATGTTCCCTTGGTATTTCTAATTTTCTTGAAGAGATCTCTAGATTGATCGCTGAAGAAGGCTTTCTTATCTCTTCTTGCTATTCTTTGGAACTCTGCATTTAGATGCCTATATCTTTCCTTTTCTCCTTTGCTTTTCGCCTCTCTTCTCTTCACAGCTATTTGTAAGGTAAAGGACACCGAGATTCTTGGCCTTCGGAGGAGAAGAATTCAATCCAGGGCCAGGGACGAGGCTTGATAGCTCAGAGCTTTTGTGTAATAAAGTTTTATTAAAGTATAAAAGAGATAGAGAAAGCTTCTGACACAGACATCAGAAGGGGGCAGAAAGAGTGCCCCCTCACTAGTGTTAGCAATGGAGTTATATACTTTTTAATTACTTATTACAGTGATCAAAAGAATGTCTGGAGGTTGTAAAGACCTTACTAGACCCACTCCCATAATTTACATTTTAAGATTATAGGATTAGCCAGAAGGTTTTTTTCAGAAACTGTCCTCAAGCAGGATACATTATTGTTATATAATCCTAAGGAATGCAGAGGGAAAAAAGTTTGTCCTTTTCCCTCCTTGAGAATTCCAGACCCCTCTCTCCTTGTGGACCCCCGGACTTCTTATCAATCTGCCTAGGAATTGACTCTCTCATCTACTGTATCAGTACTTCTTAGTCATTCCAGTTTATGGATCAATTTTCTAACAACACAAAATTATAAGGACTCTTTCCAGATATAAATCATAGCAGCTATATTTTTGGTAATCATTGCTGAGAATATACATGAAAGAATGATGTTAGAAATACTTTAAATTCCTATCATACTCAACATAAAGGTACACAATTGTTTTTCAGAGATTATTACTCAGTCTACAAACAATACTACAAGAGCAATAATCATGAGCCCTTGACTCACAGATTAGAAAACAGTGAACTAAATTCCCAGGGTAGGTCTGAGCCCCCAGATATGGGTCCATATAAAGATTTTCAAGGGCTCTAAGAGTCCCTTGGACAGCAAGGAGATCCACCTGGTCCATCCTAAAGGAGATCAGTTCTGAGTGTTCACTGGAAGCACTGATGTTGAAGCTGAAACTCCAATACTTTGGCCACCTGATGTGAAGAACTGACCCATTGGAAAAGACCCTGATTCTGGAAAAGATTGAAGGCAGGAGGAGAAGGGGACGACAGAGGATGAGATGGTTGGATGGCATCACCGACTCAATGGACATGAGTTTGAGTAAACTCTGAGAGTTGGTGATGGACAGGGAAGCCTGGCATGCTGCAGTCCATGGGGTTGCAAAAAGTCGGCCACAACTGAGCGACTGAACTGGACTGAACTGGACTGACCTGAACTGAAGCACTTTTGTCTTCATGGATCCTTACCTTTATAAAAATATTTACATTTATATTTTCTAATTGTGTTGATGTACAGACAAGTCTATTAATACTACATGTTAAAATATTTTCCTTGGTACACCTGAACCTAACACAACATTATAAATCAATTACTCCCCCCCCCCAAAAAAAAGAGCATCTTTCCAGAAGACCTAGGATGCCTCAGTTAAGAAGTTGAACTGAAAATCAGAAAATAATTTTTTAAAAAAATTTTCTTTGAACTCACTGTTCACTTTTTCCTGACTTTAAAAGAAATGAAAATATTTTCATTGTGGGTTCTTAGCCCTGTGCCTCAAGCAGAAGGCAGACCTGCCCAGGTAGTGTCCATGGCAAGAACTCACAAATGATAGTCATATTTTTTTTCTCACCTTTTCATTCTAGGGTCTAACAGAATTTCTTTTTTTAGTATTTGAAATGCAGGTTTGCGAACGTAAACTTCTGATCCTTAATTTTCCACTCTGTTGGTTGCCTCTCAATTCCTCAGTGTACTCATTGCTTTCAACCCATTTGACGGGTTAAAAAAAAAAAATAGGATGCAATACTCAAGAAGATACTTTCTAATTTCCAGATATAGTAGTATATTGCTGTATTTATTTTCTGTCATTTTAGACAAGTTAGGGCCGTACCTCTTGGTCTCACGTGCATCCTACACAAGTTCATAGCAGAATTATAACACAGTCCTTCATAGACACGTTGTGTTTTAAGATAAATATCTCTGGAAGCAGTGGGAAGGAGAGCTAGAGTGTGAACTGTTGGGAAGCAGGGAACAGTGAGAAGGTGGGGATGATGCTGCATCTGCAGGGATGCCCAGACATTTGCAGGGTAAGACCTGCAGGAAGTGGTACCAACCACATGAGAAGATAAGGGAAGGGGAGCAGGTGGGACGGTTCCCCTCATGTGGAACAAGTCTCACTCATGGACTCACCCTCTAACACAGCTTCCAAGTTTAGACATACTCTCAGCCATGCCCTCTGGGCTTCCCAGGTGGTGCTACTGGTAAAGAAAGAACCCGCCTGCCAATGCAGGAGACATAAGACACACAGGTTCGATCCCTGGGTGGGGAAGATTCCCTGGAAGAGGGCACAGTGACCCACTCTAGTATCTTTGCCTGGAAAATCCCATGGACAGAGTAGCCTGGTGAGCTACAGTCTATGAGGTCGCAGAGTCGGACACGACTGAGCAATTTAGCATGCATGCAGCCACATGCCCTCTCTGGCATATGCCACACATAGGTGGTTCCCAACGCCTCCAGTGCCCAGGTCAGAGTACCTGTGTATCACTGTGGCTCCTGGTGTATTCTATCTCCTAACCAACCTTCTGCTACTAGTTTTCCCATATGCCATTTGGCTCTCTGCACTGCTTCCAAAATTATCTTTCAGAAAAAAGTAATCAACTGAACTCTGTCACTTTGCTTTGAAACTTCTTTGACTCCATTTTGCCTGGAGAATAAATTCCAAATCTTCTTGTTATATCCCCAAGGCCCTTAACAATTGGTCCAACCTCCCTAGAAGTTAGCTATTTCTCACACACATATGAGTGATTATTTTTCAGATGGATATAGATGCTATTGATATGAAGAAAATAAAATCTCATTTCAAAGCTTTACTGAACTCATATTGGTTTTATTCATGTATTTTTCAATCAATGGAATACAAAATCATATAACTGTTATCATGTGGAGTCGTAATTTTCTTATGTTTAAAAATATCATATTTGAAAAGTTGAGAGTCAACATATCTTATGTTTTTTAAGCCATTTTTAAACTTTCATCACTTATTCAACTTTCAAGGGCAGGGGCGTTCCAAGGATGTGGTCTTTGAGAACAATGGTATACACAGGCTAGAAAATAAAGTCAGTTTTGCATTAGTCTGAGCATATGTGTATATAGTGCGGGTGACAATGGGTGGTGGAAAGGAGATTAGTCTAGGGCTTAAACAAATAGATCAGATATTATACTTTATTTTCAATAATTCAATTAAAACAAGCCTGGCTTCCTTGGTAGGCTTTGATAAGGGAACTGGAGTAAAGGCATCTCAATTATAGTATAGTACAATTTAAGCTTCCATAATGTCCTGTCATAAAAAGTAAAGGTGAAAACTGTTATCCTCCTCACGAAGTCACTAGCTCTTCAGCATCATCAGGATGCCATCCTGTATGGGAGGATCTCCCATTCAGTTCAGTTGCCAGTAGTGTCCGACTCTTTGCGACCCCATGGGCTGCAGCAGGCCAGGCTTCCCTGGCCATCACCAACTCCCTGAGCTTACTCAGACTCACGTCCATTGAGTCAGTGAGGCCATCCAACCATCTCATCTTCTGTCGTCCCCTTCTCCTCCCACCTTCAATCTTCCCCAGCATCAGGGTCTTTTCAAATGAATCAGTTCTTCGCATCAGGTGGCCAAAGTATTGGCATTTCAGCTTCAGCATCAGTCCTTCCAATGAATATTCAGGACTGTTTTCCTTTAGGATGGACCAGTTGGATCTCCTTGCTGTTCAAGGAACTCTCAAGAGTCTTCTCCAACACGACAGTTCAAAAGCATCAATTCTTCGGTGCTCAGCTTTCTTCACAGTCCAACTCTGACATTTATACATAACTATTGAAAAAACCATAGCTTTGACTAGATGGACTTTGTTGGCAAGGTAATGTCACTGCTTTTTAATATGCTGTCCAGGTTGGTCATAGCTTTTCTTCCAAGGAGCAAGTGTCTTTTAATTTTATGGCTTCAGTCACCCTCTGCGGTGATTTTGGAGCCCCAAAATTAAGTCTCTCACTGTTTTCATTGTTTCCCCAACTATTTGCCATGAAGTGATGGGGCTGGATGCCATGATCTTAGTTTTTTGAATGTTGAGTTCTAAGCCAACTTTTTCACTCTCCTCTTTCATGGTCATCAAGAGGCTCTTTAGTTCTTCTTCACTTTCTGCCATAAGGGTGGTGTCATCTGCATTTCTGAGGTTATTGATATTTCTCCTGGCAATCTTGATTCCAGTTTGTGCTTCATCCAGCCCAGCATTTCACATGATGTACTCTGCATAGAAGTTAAATAAGCAGGGGAACGTACTCCTTGATGTACTCCTTTTCCTATTTAGAACCAGACTTCTGTTCCATGTCCAGTTCTAACTGTTGCTTCCTGACCTGCATACAGATTTCTCAGGAGGTAGGTCAGGTGGTCTGGTATTCCCATCTCTTTTCCACAGTTTGCTATGATTCACCCACTCAAAGGTTTTGGCATAGTCAATAAGGCAGAAGTAGATGTTTTTCTGGAACTCTCTTGCTTTTTTAACAATTCAGTGGATGTTGACAATTTGATCTCTGGTTCCTCTGCCTTTTCTAAAACCAGCTTGAACATCTGGAAGTTCATGGTTCACATACTGTTGAAGCCTGGCTTGGAGAATTTTGAGCATTACTTTGCTAGTGTGTGAGATGAGTGCAATTGTGTGGTAGTTTGAACATTCTTTGGCATTGCCTTTCTTTGGGATGGGAATGAAAACTGACCTTTTCCAGTCCTGTGGCCACTGCTGAGTTTTCCAAATTTCCTAGCATACTGAGTGTAGCACTTTCACAGCACCACCTTTTAGGATTTGAAATAGCTCAACTGGAATTCCATCACCTCCACTAGCTTTGTTCATAGTGATGCTTCCTAAGGTCCACTTTACTTTGCATTCCAGGATGTCTGGCTCTAGAATCAGAAAGTGGTGACTAGAAGTAGATTCGGGATTTAAATGGATTTAGCTTCAAATCCTGGCAACACTGTTGGTAGCTCCATGACCTTGAACAAGTGACTTAGAGCTCTAATTTCTTCCTCTATGACACAAATAACCAGTCCATTGTACAACATTATGACTTTAAATGAAATTAAGTTGTTCTTGTAGATATTAATGTCTTCTTTTCTTTCCCTGTTGCTAAAATTACCATGCTCCCAAATATCTCATATGTTTAAGTCTTCACCCTGTGTCTGGAAAGATCCTTAGAGCTTATTTAGACAACCTTAATTAGTCCTCAGATAACAGAACCCAGCTCAAGAGGTCAAGTATGTTTCCTGTCATAGTATGGTAAAGTGATAATATTTGGAATAACCACAAAGGTAAATAAGGATAAAGTAAATAAAAAGCTTTTGAGAGTTGCTAAAGTTATCAAGGCCATCAGAAGAGAAACAAAGAAAAACCCCACACATGTCAGAACCAGGAAGGAAGAAAGCAGACACCAAACATCCCCCTGCCCTTGTGCCTACTGTTGTCGGAGATGGTTATCTCAATGTCTCTCTTTCTACAGGTCTTGCAAACAGATTCACTGACTGCCTTTGCGTTAGCTATCTTCAAAAACACTTGTGCAGTGAACAGTCTTGGGAAAGAAGAGATTGTTCCTCCCTCTAGAGCAAAGGGAGATTTTGCTTGGTAACTTCCTTCCCGCTATAAAAGACTCAGGTTCTCTAAGCCGGTGGCTCTTCTCTGTAACACAACTTACTCGATGCATGCGTAGCTGTCACCTAGCCCTCTTCACTACCCTGTGGGAATTTGGGTTTAGGGAACTGCTGCAAGAAAATGCTGATAGTTGACTACTGCTAGTGCCGTAATTAAATCCTTTGTCTCTGATCCAGAGGCGTCGTCTCCTCTGCCAGCATCCATGAAACTGTCTGGTGAACTTGTTAGTTTACAAGTAGGGGCAAAATCGCAGACCCTTCATGGGTCTGGACACTCGCTAAGTATAATCAACAATCAATGCTGTCTTTGAGTCCTTGAAGAAGAAACTTTATAATAGGCTCCCCTGACTACCTCATGCAGACCCCTAGCAACTATGGCAGACCCAGAAATAATAACCACTCTTTTAGTGTATGGAAACTCTTAGTGCTCTCATTAAAATCCCCTTGGGATCTCTTCTAGCAGCTCTATATTCTAATCCCCCAATTTCTGAGGGTCTTGCCGCTAACAGCAGGTACCTGTGACCTTCTCCAGAGGCTTGATTTGGGCACCAGAGCAACCTTGCCTGTGCAGAGCATAGGAAGTAGCTGGGCGGGTTGGGAGGGGAGTTATATTTCTTCCTGGAAACCCTAAAGATAACAGTTGACTGAAGAAGAAGTAGGGGAGTCCTGATCATTTTCCTCACTGGTGGACAAACTCTGTGGGTATAATTTACGTTCTAGAACTTCCTGTGGGATCGGGAGGAGACTGATACTTGCCCTGAAATAGCATCTTTGCCTGGCTTCTTTTCCTTCCCTGTCCTGCCTCCCCACTGCCTTCTTGGTTTCTCTTTGGAACACATCCTTTATAAATAAATGGCAAATGCTTGGTCTGAGGTCTGCTTCTAGGATAACCAATCTTAAATACCTAGGATTCTCAACTCTGGCTGTGTATTCGAATCTACGGGGGGAATATTTAAACCATCGATATCTTGCCCTAGACAAAGCTCCCCAAATGATTCTAAAGTTCAGCACTGATTTAGGCCAGTTGATGGCCTTTCAGTAGTTTGATTTCACCCTTTGTTATACGCCCAGCGTTCAAATAGGCCTAGAAGAAATGCCATCTAGGAAACTGCCCAGCCCAGGATATCCTGCAATCTGAAAACTTGGCAGCAACAGGCCTACTTCAGGCAGCAGAAAAATGATGTTGCTCCTTGGCAGCCCCACTGGCATCTGGGGGAGTTCTGAGATAGGAAGGGCCTAGAGGGCTTCTTGAGGAAAAGTTTATACAGCTGGCAAGCACAAGCAGGCCACTAGTCCCTGCCACCCTGAAAAGACCACTGCTATCCATGTATGGCTGCAAATCCACTTTATAGGGCTACCATGACACCACAGCCATAGAGAGTCTCTTCTCAACAATACCCCTTGACTCCTATCAGCAGGCAGCCTAAGGGTGCTGTGGTGGTTAAATTTTATTTGTCACCTTGGCTAAACCATAACATCCAGTCATTTAATCAAACAGTCTAGAGATTGATGTGAAGCAGTTTTGTAGGTGTAACTAATTTCTACAATCAGTTGACTAAGTAAAGCACATTACTTTTGACAATGTGTTAATAGGTGGGCCTTGTCCAATTAATTGAAGGCCTTAGATGCAAAAACAGATTTCTGGAGACTTCTGCCTCATGATTCGAGATAGAAATCTTGCCTGAGTTTCTAGCATATTAGCCTGCCCCATCAATTTTAGACTTGTCATTCTCCCACATAATTGCATGAGCCAATACTTTAAGATAAATCTCTTTACAATAAATACACAAATCTCCTACTGGTTCTGTTTCTCTAGAGGACCCTGACTGATACATGTATGTATACATACACGGGTGTATGTTCCACCATCCTCAGTATCAAAGGCCCCAGGAAAACATGACTATGGCCTTGATTTTAGCCAACTCTTCAGTCACATTCAACCTAGTTGAACTCGACCTAATCAAGTCAAGGATTCTACTTCCAGCTGCCAAGTATATCCCTACCGTTATCTCTCTCTCTCCAGTGTCCAACTGCAGCCAGGTTCTCTTCTACATTCTCTTTACACAGGTAGCTGATTACATAGCTTGGCTACCTATCCAGCCCCCCTGGAACATTCCTAGAGCCAATCTCCGCCTTCCCTCACACAGAACAGCCTCTAACCCCAAACTACATTTTCTCCCTGCCATCTCTTATCACCCCTTTCCTCCTGGAACCACTGACACAATCCAGCGCTTAGCAAACTTCCAGCCATACGGAGGTGATCAAAAAAAAAAAAAAAAAAAAAATCTAATGCAGGAAAGGTGGTCATTTAGCAAGCTTAGGAGCTCCAAGAGGATTTCTGAGAACTCTACTGGTTAGAAAGTCCATCTGCTTCCTCCCACAAGCGGTGGATCACTGGCATCTCAGTGGAATGCTGTACTGTTGGGCTCACCTCCTCCACACCTGGGTGTGCTCCCTGGAGCACAGGTCAAGATTCACCTCCGGGCCAACTGTTTCTGCTAAGGGGAGAGGTGTCTAGGGCTTCCCTGATGGCTCAGTGGTAAAGAATCTGCCTGCCAATGCAGGAGACATGGGTTCGATCCCTAGTCCAGGAAGATGCCACATGCTGAGGAGCAACTAAACCTGTGCGCCACAACTACTGAGCCTGCTCTAGAGCCCAGGAGCCTCAACTACTGAAGCCAGAGTACCCTAGAATCTGTGTTCTGCAACAAGAGAAGCCACCACGATGAGACGCCCACGCACTGCAACTACAGAGTAGCCCCCTCTCATCACAACTCGAAAAAAAACCCGTGCGGCATTGAAGACCCAGGGAAGCCAAAAATAAATTAATTAATTACTTTAAAAAAAAAAAAGAGAGGGAGAGGAGTCTTAATCTAGAACAGGCAGATGGGCAAGAACACCCCTATTGTCTTGGCCATCATCCCATCCAGCTCCTGTCCCTGTTCTGGTCTCCTTAGTACCAGGCATCCTTGGTCTACACACACATTCTCCCTTTTGTCTCCGGTTCGGCCAGCCTTCTGCACCCAGCTTTGTTCTCTCGCAAGCTCTTGCTTTGCGATGCTTGACTCTGGAATCAGAGATACACATTTTGGAATCTTGACTTTATCACTTACAAACTAGGTGACAGCAAGCCTTGGTTCCTTCACCTGTCAGGTGGAAGCCACCTAGCAACCTTCCAGGACTGCTGTAGGTTTAGAGGTGATCAAAGAACTAGTGAGATCTAGCAGAACATCTGACACGGTAAGAGCTTTTAAAATGTCAGCCATTATTACCGCCAGTGGGGCTTCCAAGGTGGCGCTAGTGGTAAAGAACTCAGAAGACATAAGATACGGGTTCGATCCCTGGGTCCAGAAGATCTCCTAGAGGAGGGCCTGGCAACCCACTCCAGTTTCCTTGCCTGGAGAATCCCATGGAGAGAGGAACCTGGCAGGCTGCAGTCCATAGGGTCACAAAGAGTGGGACAAGACTGAAGTGACTTAGCACACATTATTATCATTGTTGGGCAAAAGTTACTATTTAACATTCAGGCACCACCACAATTATTTTTTTAAAGACATTTTACACCTGGGTCAGAATAGCCTGCCCACCCTCCAGACTAGAGAACATAAGCAAAAGACTTTGCAACTACTCCCATAAGTTTGCATAAACTTAAGAGGGGAAATACTAAAAAAAAAAAAAAAAAAACCACTACTTAAGGTCATTATATTTTGAAATTTCAATTTTCATAGCCATTTACAATCTATAAGCTTCACTCTATATGCGAAAGGAGCTGGTTTTTCAGCTTCCCCTTTTGGTAGTTCACAAAAATAACATTTCATGAGAACTCTTTTTTTCATAGAAAACAACTAATTTCTGTGATTCTCAGGCCTAAATCTACATTATAAGTAATTTGTGTACAGCTTTATAAAATGTTCTAACACTTGATCTCCAACCAAAGAGTTCCACTTCTATGGATCTCTGTGTGGCCCAGATGATTACATCTTTTAAAAGCCCTGCTGAAGATTCTGACGACTAACTGATTTTGAACACCAGTGACCTACTCTCTGATTACATTAATAGATAACTCAAAACTGCACAGAGGATGTGATGCATAAATAGATGCGGGCTTGTATCAAGGGGAATGAGGGCCGCCCTCAGCTGTTCTCAGCCTGCTCTCTGCCCGCCCCTCCTGCCCCGGGTTCTGCTTGTCTGGATACCTTAGTGCTGACTTCGAGTTACCCCATTCCTGCGAGGTCCTGGCAGACCTTTAAAGAGGAGGAGCCTCTGCTGCCACAAGGTAGATGCTGCCTCAGACCAGCAGTCCAGAGAAAAAAGGGGCTGGGGAGGAGGGAGCTGTGTGCAGAATAGAAGAAACGAGCAGAGGAAGAGGGAGAGGGTGAGGGGTAAAGCTGCATCTATGCATCTGGCCGTAGGAAAAGAAATGCGACCAGACGAGACGGGTTTCCACAGACAGCAACAAGCCCCTCCCAGCCGTTCAGAGGCTGCCTGGTTCTCTGCACCGTACATAATGCTGCTTTTGCTTTTGTTCACATCTATTTTAGAGGAAATTATTGCCTAGCATTGTCATTTCCCCTGCATCTCATACATGTCCTCACTCCGTGACTGGACATTATTAGTAGGTTCGCCCTCCTCCTGTTCTCAGATGTGGTAGCAGGACGCAGTAGTTCACTGGAGCAGATGTGTTGCTCCGCAGATCTGTGTCGCGTTAATGAATGGTGCACTGGTGGACTGCTGCTAAGTCACTTCAGTCGTGTCCGACTCTGTGTGACCCCAGAGATGGCAGCCCGTCAGGCTCCCCTGTCCCTGGGCTTCTCCAGGCAAGAACACTGGAGTGGGTTGCCATTTCCTTCTCCAATGCATGAAAGTGAAAAGTGGAAGGGAAGTCGCTCAGTCGTGTCTGACCCTCAGCGACCCTGTATACTGCCCCCACACTCTTCTTTGTCTCCAGGCAGAAATGCATCTCTCCTTCCTCTGGGTCCGCAGCACTTGGTACTTCCCTTATGGCTATTCTAGTCTAATCCGTCCTACAGATGTTGGATTCTGTCTGTGTCACCGCTGCCAGGCCCATGAGCACCTCAGGAAAGTTGGCTGCTTTGTCCACCAGCTCTTAGCACAGCACTGGCTTTAAGCAGGCTCTTGAATGCCTGCTACATCCACTCCAATTTTCTACCTCCATCTTATTTCATTGGCATCTGGTTTCTTCATCACTTGGAATGAAATCAATGAACGGGTAAAAATACAGGGTAGGGACCCGTCGTGCAGCTCCTTTCTGATGTCACTGCAGACAACCTATAGGGCCTCTCTTGAATTTCCCTATCTGTTCATCAACTGGACACAGGTAGCTCCAAGGACACTTCCAGAGGGCGAAGCACTAAACACAGGAGATAGCTAGAAGCATGGCACAGAAGAAAGCAAATGGACCTGTATAAATTCCTGCAGATCAATCCTAGTTCACAGAAATCTCGCCATTGTGTATTTCATTCCCATTTGAAGAACAAAAAAGAGCATCTCAGAGCTCTGATTTGTTCAAGGTCAGAGAGCATGCTTAGGACTGGAACTCAAACGCGTGTGAACCCCCAGGCCACCCTCTCCACACGGTTTCATCAGTGGGAGACTGACCACACGAGACAGTGTCTTGGGGGCATTGCTGAAGAACTATGACTTCATTAGGATGGAAAATAGCTTTTATCCTCCCTTTTATCACAGGATGTAATAGAACACAGAGTTTCACAGTGACATTTCTCACTAAATCATGCCCTTTTCCAACTCTGCCTTTATTCCCCTATTGGACCAGGGTCATTTAAAATTTTTTATTTGAATTATTGAGAAGAAAAAAATCATTCCCTGCTTTTTATAGGCTTTAGGGAATGTATTCCTTCACCATCCTAACTTATAATCTTTCCCAGTTACTCCCGTCCAATACACAGAAAAATAAATTTTTCAGTCCAAGTATACTCTTGAAATTTAGAGTCCGTATCTTTCTAATAACTTAGCCTAAGAAAGTTTCTTGAAATAAACTCTGAATCCTGGAAGATGTATTTCATGAGAATCTTATCTAGTTGGTTTCCCAATATTTATGAGAATATCTTCCCTGCCAAATATAAAATACATCTCCGCCTGATAATAATTGTGTTTGAAGTATCCATTGATTGAGAAAACAGTCAAAATGATAAAAATTCAAAACTGAATTCAGTCAAGTTGGGGAATCTTTGTATTTTCTGCTTCTCTATGGCATCTACCATCCATTTGAAAAGTAACCACTTGTACCTGCATGAAAAATAGCTGACTGCAAGATAGGCCAGGCCAATCATCAAGGGCCTTGTGTGGCATACCAAGGAGATTAACATTTATTTGGCAGGCAAAATGGAACCAGAAGTTGTAAAGCAAACTGACAGGACCAGATCGATTTCTTTCAGAAGATACTTTTGGCAGCAGTGCATGTACATGTGTGTTCAGCTGCTTCAGTCGTGTCCAGCTCTTTGCAACTTTATGGACTGTAGCCCACCAGGCTCCTCTGTCCATGGGATTCTCCAGGCAAGAATGCTGGACTGGGCTGCCATGCCCTCCTCCAGGGGATCTTCCCAACCCAGGGATTGAACCCATGTCACCTGCTTTACAGGCGGACTCTTTACCACTCAGCCACCAAGGAAGCCCTTTTGGCAGCAGCTGCTGCTGCTAAGTCGCTTCAGTCGTGTCCGACCCTGTGCGACCCCATAGGCAGCAGCCCACCAGGCTCCCCCGTCCCTGGGATTCTCCAGGCAAGAACACTGGAGTGGGTTGCCATTTCCTTCTCCAATGCATGAAAGTGAAAAATCAAAGTGAAGTTGCTCAGTCATGTCCGACTCTTAGCGACCCCATGGACTGCAGCCAACCAGGCTCCTCTGTCCATGAGATTTTCCAGGCAAGAGTACTGGAGTGGGGTGCCATTGCCTTCTACAGACAGCCAATTATGAAATGGCAAGAACAGTGGCAGGAGTTCAGGAAGGAAGTGGAAAATGACATTGGAGCCACAGTGATGGGAGATGCCTCTGACCTCAACATTGGGGGACTTGGTAAGCCAGTAGGGCAGGAGATGGAGATCTTTAGAATCAAAATCTTTGAGACTTTTTTTACCTGGAAAATAATAAGGAATACCAGAGGAGGTGTGTACTTTTTGAATGGGGTTGGGGTTGGAATTGGTGGAATGGCATGTGAGATTGAATGGAGTTACATGTATTAAGCTTGAAATAATAGGGTACATTTAAGTAACGGCTCTCCTGCATGCCACTGGATATTCAAGTCTTATAATGAGGAGATCTGAGCTGGATCTTTAGGCAGCTATAAATGGTAGCTATTATGACAATAACTTTAAAGTCAGACAGCCTTTGGTTCAAATCCACTTATTAACTGGTTTGAGTAAAATTTTGAACTTCTGAGCCTTAGCTTCCTCATTGGAAAATTGGGATAATGCCCATATCAAGGGTTTCTTACCAGAGATTGTAGGATCATAATTTTTTAATTTAAAGACTATATATATTAGCAACTCTTGTAGGCTTCCCTGGTGGCTCAGACAGTAAAGAATCCACCTACAATGCAGGAGACCCGGGTTTGATCCCTGGGTTGGGAAGATCCCCTGGAAAAGCAAATGGCTACTCACTCCAGTATACTTGCCTGGAGAATTCCATGGACAGAGTGGGCTACAGTCCATAGGGGTCACAAAGAATTGGACATGACTGAACAACTCACACACACACATTAGTAACCTGAATGGCATATGGCAGCAGCTCAACAAGTATTGTGATGTAGACTGCAAGTCACCAGAGGAGTGGTACTATCTCCTGAAATAGTGGAATTTTTCTTGCAGAGCAAGAGAGAAAAATAAAAAGCAAGGCCCTAGGGATGCCATGCTAGAGAAAAAACCAAAGGAAGGGCATCGACAACAAGGCTGAGAAAGCAGGAAGGAAATCAGGAAAAGAGGGTGACTCAGCAATCATTGGAGGAAAGAGCTTCAACAAGAAGGAGGTGGTCTGATTCCTGAAGATTGGGACCAGATATTCATCTTGAATTAACAAGGAAACCACAATGCCCTGAAGAGTGGTGTGAAGAATGGCAACTGCCTGGGACGGTATTCAAATGCTTCCAGAACTATGAGAGGTGAATTATTAAAGCCATTATATAATTGCAAGACAGAGAACATAATCTGGATTAAAAATGAGAGCATAACTAACAGAATAGACATTGCCTAAAAAATGATGCATCTATTTTTTTGACAAACTGGGAGCAATTAATGTCTGCTGCTAGTTTTCACTATGGATGCAAGAGAAAAAGTAATTCTTGTGAATTATTATACTGAACACCTGTAATTTATATAATGTCCTATGTCAACTACAGTTCAATAAAAATAAACAACTGAAATAAGTTTCAGAAAAGAATCTTCTAAAGAGTAAAGAGCCTGTTTTACTCCAAAAAAGGAATCAAAATTTTGAGTTAAAGAAAATCGTTCTATCACCAGTCTAGGTTCGATGCAGGGTGCAGGATGCTTGGGGCTGGTGTACTGGGATGACCCAGAGGGATGGTGTTGGGGGGGAGGTGGGAGGGGGGTTCGGGATTGGGAACACGTGTACACCCATGGCAGATTCATGTTGATGTGTGGCAAAAACAATACAATATTGTAAAGTAAAATAATAATAATAAAAAGAAAAAGAAAATCATTCCAACAAAAAATGTGCAAATAATCCCCTCACTCATCTAACAAATACAATCCATCAATAACTGCTATTAGCTCTATTTCCAAAATCAACCCCAAATTCAACCCCTTCTATGGTGGCTAACTTCTTTGTTAATTTAGCTAAATCGGAGCTGCACTTCCCAGAATTCTCTTTCCTGTGTGGTTGTGGGTTAATTTTAATGTAAGAGAAAGCTGCATGAGATTTCACCATTCAAAGCAAAACAGCATCACTGAGGTCTAAGGTCCCTATAGGGTACCCTGCGGCAGTTCATTTTGTTGCTACTGACTTGTCAGTGTACCTTGTTGGAGCCTGAAGCTCCTCCAGCTCCCTTCATTATGTCCTCTTCTGTCTTCTCCATGCCCTGGACCTGGTACTGAAGGAAGGTCACCTGCATCATAAAGTTGGAAGCACTGAGAGACAGCTGTGATCCCATTTTGTTCCCAGTCTCCCCGGCTTCACAGTCAGCTTTTGTTCCCAACTCCTGGACCTACTGACTTCAGTGGCCTCAGGCCTCCACCAGACACAAAGGCACCAGTTTTCCAACAAGTGCTCCATCTCTCACCACAACTACATAAGGTCTAAGTCTGGCTTCCCAGGTGGCATTAGTAGTAAAGAATCATCTCCCAAAGCAGGAGACATAAGAGACATGGGTTTGATCCCTGGGTGACAACGGAGCCTGGTGGGCTACAGTCCATGGGGTCGCAGAGTCAGACACAACCGAGTGACTAACACTTTCACTTTTTCACTTTCAAATCCTATAATAGATCCCATATTTCATACTATTCACAGTGGTTGTTTCCCTGATTGAACCCTCACTGATACAGAAATTGATACTAAAAGTGATTCCAGGGAACAGAAACTTAAGGATGTTTCTCTAAATTAGCTTTGGGTTATCTGGCACTGATTTCCTAATATAGTTAGCCAGGCAATAGTACAGGAGACAGCAGTAGCTTATGATATGCAAAAGAGTTACTTGAAGTATCACCTGGAGACATCAAGGCGATAATGTGTAATCAACTGTTAACAGAAGGCAAGGATTTGAATGAATTCACTGCTACCAAGGAAGATTTTTAGTGAAAGTAAAAATGTCTGTGAGTCAATGAGTGCTTCTAAGTGTGCTGAAGAATGTGTGGGGGGAAAAACTGATGCACTTAAGGATTTATACCTGTCCTGAAAGATAAGGATATCCTGGACCATAAGACCAAGGTTTCCAAAAATCAAACATGAAATTTAATCCTGTGGGTGGCTGAATGACAACACAAGTTGAATTCTCAACTTTGCAGGGTTTCTTAGTTAAGGTTAGGACATCAATTGAGAAGAAATATGACTTAAAATTTGGGACAGGAATATGGGAGCAGATTTCAATGAATCTGGGGACATTGGAACCTCTAAATTCCTACTGATCCTCCTTTGCCAGTAGAAGCAGCCTTTCCTTCTACCACAGTCTGAGGACGTCAGTCATCCCCAATCAGAAGAACCTATATCTTCCCCGGAGGTGGTCACCTAGCATCAAACATTTGATCTTCTTCAAAGATTATGCCTCTCATTACTTCTATACCAGTATCCAGACTCCAGTCCCAGCAGGGCCCAGGAGGTAAGCCATGAAGTGTGATTCACAAGAAGGTCAATGCACACCTCAAGAGCTGCAATATTTCATCAGTATATACTGAAAGAACCTCAGTAATGTGCAAGAAAATGGATTTTAAATTGTACTGGGTCTGGGAAGATGAAATGCAGTGTTGGACCCACTGAAATTAGCTAAGTGCACTAAGCAGAGATTCTGAAATTAATGTGTTAGCTTGAGCAGTTACAAATGATCCTAAACCTGGAGTGAAAGGGACTTTACAGTCAATGAACTTGACGTTTCATAAGCTTCTTGGTATAATGATCAAGTGATCCAAAGGCTTTGGAAAAAATGACATGCTTAAGTGGATTTATTATGCACTACTTGTTCAGATATCTCTAACTATGTCCCCAGAATGGTTCAGAGGATACTCCTTCCACTATGGCTTTGAGAAATGCACTGGGGAAGGAATTACAGCTTCTATAAGGAGTGCTATGGTGGCTGTTCTCTAAAAAGTTAGAAATGATACGGGGAAGTGCTGCTATTAAACTAGAGCCTCTGAATTCAACAGGGATAAGATGATTCTGGGGTGGTAGGAGCCAACTGGTAGCATTTAATCCCATCGTTTATTACAAATCCTAAAAGATAATGTTGTTAAAGTGCTGCACTCAATATGTCAGCAAATTTGGAAAACTCAGCAGTGGCCACAGGACTGGAAAAGGTCAGTTTTCATCCCAATCCCAAAGAAAGACAATGTCAAAGAATGTTCAAACTACCACACAATTGCACTCATCTCACATGCTAGCAAGGAGAAGGCAATGGCACCCCACTCCAGTACTCTTGCCTGGAAAATCCCATGGATGGAGGAGCCTGGAAGGCTGCAGTCCATGGGGGTCGCTGAGGGTCGGACACGACTGAGTGACTTCACTTTCACTTTTCACTTTCATGCACTGGAGAAGGAAATGGCAACCCACGCCAGTGTTCTTGCCTGGAGAATCCCAGGGATGGAGGAGCCTGGTGGGCTGCCGTCTGTGGGGCTGCATAGAGTCAGACACGACTGAAGTGACTTTGCAGCAGCAGCAGCACATGCTAGCAAAGTAATGCTCAAAATTCTCCAAGTTAGGCTTCAACAGTATGTGAACCGAGAAATTCCAGATGTTCAAGCTGGATTTAGAAAAGGCAGAGGAACCAGAGATGAAATTACTAACATTTGTTGGATCACAGAAAAAGCAAGAGAATTTCAGAAAGACATCTACTTCTGCTTCATTGACTACACTAAAGCCTTTGACTTTACTCAAAAGTAGTCATGTATGGATAACCTTTTTTTTTTTTCCCAGTAGTCATGCATGGATATGAGAGTTGGATTATAGAAAAATGAGCACTGAAGAACTGTTGCTTTTGAACTCTGATGTTGGAGAAGACTCTTGAGAGTCCCTTAGACTACAAGGAGATCCAACCAGTTCATCCTAAAGGAAATCAACCCTGAATATTCATTGGAAGGACTGATGCTGAAGCTGAAGTTCCAATATTTTGGCGACCTGATGTGAAAAATTGACTCACTAGAAAAAACCCTGATGCTGGGAAAGATTGAAGGCAGGAGGAAAAGGGGATGACAGAGGATGAGATGGCTGGATGGCATCAGCGATGCGATGGACATGAGTTTGAGTAGGCTCTGGGAGTTGGTGATGGACAGGGAAGCCTGGCATGCTGCAGTCCACGGGGTCGCAAAGAATCAAACATGACTGAGCGAATGAACTGAACTTAAAGCCTTTGGCTGTGTGAATCACAACAAACTATGGAAAGTTCTTAAAGAGATGGGAGTACCAAACGATCTTACCTGCCTCCTGAGAAACCTGTATGCAGGTCAAGAAGTAACAGTCAGAACTGGACATGGAACAATAAATTGGTTCCAAATTGGGAAAGGAGTACATCAAGGCTGTATATTGTCACCCTGCTTATTTAACTTATATGCAGAGTACATCATTCGAAATGCCAGGCTAGATGAAGCACAAGCTAGGATCAAGATTGCTGGGAGAAATATCAATAACCTCAGATATGCAGATGACACCACCCTTATGGCAGAAAGTGAAGAAGAACTAAAGAGCCTCCTGATGGAAGTAAAAAAGGAAAGTGAAAAAGCTGGCTTAAAATTCAACACTAAAAAAGCTAAGATCATGGCATCTAGTCCCATCACTTCATGGCAAATAGATGGGGAAACAATAGAAACAGTGATAGACTTTATTTTCTTGGTCTCCAAAATCATTGCAGGTGGTGACTGCAGCCATGAAGTTAAGACACTAGCTCCTTGGAAGAAAAGCTATGACCAACCTAGAGAGCATATTAAAAGCAGAGACATTACTTTGCCAACAAAGATTCATATAGTCAAAGCTATGGTTTTTCCAGTAGTCATGTATGGATGTGAGAGTTGGACCATAGAGAAGGCTGAGTGCTGAAGAATTGATGCTTTTTACCTGTGGTGTTAGAGAAGATTCTTGAGAGTTCCTTGAACAGCAAGGAGATCAAACCAGTCAATTTCTAAAGGAAATCAGTCCTGAATATTCATTGGAAGGAGTGATGCTGAAGCTGAAGCTCCAATACTTTGGCCACCTCAAGCGAAGAGGCGACTCATTAGAAAAGACCCTGATGCTGGAAAAGATTGAGACAGGAGGAGAAGGAGACCACAGTGGACGAGATGGTTGGATGGCATCACCAGCTCAATAGACATGAGTCTGAGCAAACTCTGGGAGATGGTGAAGCACCGGAAAGCCTGGTGTGCTGCAGTCCATGGGGTCGCAAAGAGTCGGACACGATCGAGCAACTGAACAACAACAAAATCACAGAAGACAAGTAAGATGTAGGCAGAGAACCAAAAGAAATCAAAAGAGTCTGAGCCATGGAGACCTTTGACTTTTGATGGTTGGTCGTAATGCCCCCAGGACTGAAATAGGTGATGGCCTTTCCAATGTCCAGCTTGATTAGAGTAAGTAGCGGTGGCAAAAATAAGTCATACCTGAGTCAGAAATGAAGAACTGTGGACCCTCAACCAACTGCCAGATTTAAGCCAGTTCATGGGCCCAAAGTCCCTCAGAAGAAAGGAGGACACTGGTCTCCTTGTCATTTCTGGTTGTCTAGTAAGTGTTCTCTATCCTCCTCCCAGGCCTAGCTAGTCTTCAACCTGGGGCAGTTTCACCCTCCAGAGGGTAGTTATCAGTATCTGGAAACATTTTGGGTTGTCAAAACACAGTAGAGGCCAAGGATGCTGCTAAACACCCTGCAATGTATAGGACACCCCTCCGGTGACAAAGAACTATGTCATCCAAAATGTCAGGGGTGCTAAGGTTGAGAAATCCTACTTTTCCCAAGAGACTTGTGACCACTGAGTTCTAACAAGCAGAAAGTGGGTCAAAATCATAATTCCAGGTGATTCAAGAGAATCAGGGCTGAACACAAAACTTGGATTTGGCATATATGATAAATCAGTCACAGCACAGGATGAAGAGCGGTATGAGTTGAGTGCTCACGCACTCCTAGAGCTTTGAAAGTTTAATTACCCAAAATGTTGCACAATTGTAACAGGGAGAAACTAACCTGGATTAAAAATAGAATGTAATTAACCATATTAACAAACTAAAGTGTGTGTTTAAACTCAAAAGGCCAAGTCATCCTCTTTCATTTACCCAATCCAGTTCATCAGCAACTGCAAACCAAAATCAATCCCAAACTCAACTCTTCTTGTCTCCTCCACTTCTGCTACCTGCTTGTTGAAGTTACCAGCATGTCTCTCTCAGAAAACCACTTTAACAGCTTCTTTACTTCCTCCCTTGCTCCTGGAGAATTTATTCTAGATAAGTTGCTGCCAAGTGATCCTCTTAAAATATAGATTACTCACAATGCTCCTGAGCTTCACAGAATGCAGCTGAGGATGTGAGATCATAGTGTGGGGAATGAAAGTGGGAACTTCTTCCTACCTTGAAAGAAAGCCCAGAGGTAGGAGGAAAGAAACAGCATCCCAGGTGGTTCAGCGGTAAAGAATCTGTCTGCCAATGCAGGAGACGTACGAGACATGGGTTCAGTCTGTGGGTAGGGAAGATCCCCTAGAGGAGGAGATGGTAACCCACTCCACTGTTCTTGCCTGGGAAATCCCATGGATAGAGGAGCCTGGCAGGGTACACAGCCAATAGGGTCACAAAGAGTTGGACACACGACTGAGGGACTCCCTACCCCACCCCCAAGGAGCATTGTTAGACCTCTTTTTTTTCTCCCTCCCCTACGAGATGTTAATAATCACACCTACTCCGGCCCTTGGTTAGGGCCACAAAACACTGTAATACCTGTGTTTTGCCGCCTCCTTGTGGACAATATCACCCTCAAGGGGTGCAGGATCTGAGATCTATTCACTCATTCCAACCAAAGAGCTCCCAGGACTGGTGTGTAGACTACACGCTTAGACCCTTTTCTCCAGCCTGAAACCTGACAGCCCAGGTGTCAGTCAGAGAGAACACCGTCTTTAGAATCACACAAACGAAGTTAAACCCAGCCTCTGCTATTTACAGGTTTGGGGACCTCCAGCAAATTTTCCCCTCGCTTATCCTAAGCATACCAACTGCTAAATGAAATTAAAATATTCACACTGAAAAATTGTTGTGAGGTATACAGGTGAAGAGAAATGACTGAAAAGCATAAATTATAATGTCCAGCACAGGGCAAGTGCTTGATAAATGGTCCTAACATGATTTGGCAGGTGCCCTTCGCAGCTTCATTGCTGTTGTTCAGCCGCTAAGCCGTGTCTGACTCTTTGCAACCCCATGGACTGCAGAACATCAGGTTTCCCTGTCTTTCACTATCTCCCAGGGCTTGCTCAAACTCATGTCCATTGAGTCGGTAATGCCATCCAACCATCTCATCCTCTGTCATCCCTTTACCTGCTGCCCTCAATCTTTCCCAGCATCAGGGTCTTTTCAAATGAGTCAGGTGGCCAAAGTATTGGAACTTCAGCATCAGTCCTTCCAATGAATATTCAGGGTTGATTTCCTTTAGAGATTGACTGGTTTGATTCCCTAGGTGTTCAAGGAACTCGCAAGAGTCTTCTCCAACACCACAATTCAAAAACATCAGTTCTTCGGTGATCAGCCTTCACAGTCCAACTCTCACACCCATACATGACTACCGGAAAAACCACAGCTTTGACTAGATGGACCTTTGTCGGCAAAGCGATGTTCTCTGCTTTTTAATACATTGTCTAGGTTTGTCATAGCTTTCTTCCAAGGAGCAAGCGTCTTTTAATTTCATGGTTGCAGTCACTGTCCACTGTGAGTCTGGAGCCCAAGAAATAAAATCTGCCACTGTTTCCACTTTTTCCCCTTCTATTTGCCATGAAATGATGGGACTGTTGAGATCAGATCCTTTGCACTTGGCTCCAGTAGCACCTCAATGGCCTATCACAGCAAGCTGACCAAAGATCAGATGTCTGTCATCAGGCCCTGGTGCGGGAAGGAAAAAGACACAGCTTCTCTGGAGCATCTGCCTGAGAACCCGTCAGTTCTAAGAGTATTACTGGAGAGGGATGGGGAGCTGAGAGGGATTTATAAGTGGATTTTTAAGTGTAAAGCCTGCAGCCAAGGCCACTGCCATCAATTCAGAGTCCTGACCCAGAGTCTTCATCTCATCATTACCCTTGACATCTACCTCCGAGGATAGTCCTGGGTAACCCAGATCTGCCCCCTATGCCTACCCACTGACTCCTCAAGTCAATTCCCCCCTGGAACCCCTGACTAGAGGTCCGTTTAGAGCAACATGTCCAACCTCCTCACCATACAGCTCCTCCCTGTCCCAGCAAACAATACTAGCCACCACTCTCCTATTTATCAAAGAAATTCTCCATCTTCTCAGACTACTCATCACCTAGACTACAACCTTTTCCCCCAGGGCACATCCCTACTTTGAGGAGTCTCATTCAAGCTGGGTATGTTATTTGTCTCCTGTCCAGTGTCCAGACACAATCAGAAGGAGTAAATCAGTCCTTTGCCTTCCACTCTACAGATATCGTGGCCGCTATTCTCCAGAGAAAACAGCACCCCTTTCAAGATCTCAGTTTCCTCTTCTACCAATTCTCAGGTCTCTCTACTCTTCCGAGACACCCCGACTTAATCCACTGCTTAGCACAATGATTTTAAAAACCTAGATAAATATCTGTTGCCTGTTTCTCCATCGCAGGTATCAGAAACACCCACTTCCCAGAGTATCTGACTCTGTCACAAGGGGCTGTGTGACCTTCCTATAAGTGGCCTTGCCTCCCTGAGCCTAAACTCCTGCACCCATCAAATGGTAGTAACATAAATACCTCTATGGATAATATTAATAAGAGGATTAGGGAATCCCAGGCGGTGCAGTGGTGAAGAACCCACCTGCCTATGCAGGAGAGGCAAAAGCCACCGATTCCATCGGTCAGTTAGAAAGATCCCTTGGAGAAGGAAAAGGCTGCCTACTCCAGTATTCTTGCCTGGGAAATCCCATGCATAGAGGAGCCTGGTGGGCTACAGTCCATCACATCGCAAAGAGCTGGTTACAACTCAGCACACCTACATAGACAGACACCCAGTAGAGAGCCTGGCTCGCACTTGGGGCCTCTCTGTTAAGTTCAGTCGCTCAGTCGTGTCTGACTCTTTGTGACCCCATGAATCGCAGCACACCAGGCCTCCCTGTCCATCACCATCTCCCGGAGTTCACTCAGACTCGCGTCCATAGAGTCAGTGATGCCATCCAGCCATCTCATCCTCTGTCGTCCCTTTCTCCTCCTGCCCCCAATCCCTCCCAGCATCAGAGTCGTTTCCAATGAGTCAACTCTTCGCATGAGGTGGCCAAAGTACTGGAGTTTCAGCTTTAGCATCATTCCTTCCAAAGAAATCCCAGGGCTGATCTCCTTCAGAATGGACTGGTTGGATCTCCTTTCAGTCCGAGGGACTCTCAAGAGTCTTCTCCAACACCACAGTTCAAAAGCATCAATTCTTCGGTGCTCAGCCTTCTTCACAGTCCAACTCTCACATCCATGCATGACCACTGGAAAAACCATAGCCTTGACTAGACGGACCTTAGTCGGCAAAGTAATGTCTCTGCTTTTGAATATGCTCTCTAGATTGGTTATAACTTTTCTTCCAAGGAGTAAGCGTCTTTTAATTTCATAGCTGCAGTCACCATCTGCAGTGATTTTGGAGCCCCAAAAGAGAAAGTCTGACACTGTTTCCACTGTTTCCCATCTATTTCCCATGAAGTGATGGGACCGGATGCCATGATCTTTGTTTTCTGAATGTTGAGCTTTAAGCCAACTTTTTCACTCTCCTCTTTCGCTTTCATCAGGAGGCTTTTTAGTTCCTCTTCACTTTCTGCCATAAGGGTGGTGTCAACTGCATATCTGAGGTGATTGATATTTCTCCTGGCAATCTTGATTCCAGCTTGTGTTTCTTCCAGTCCAGTGTTTCTCATGATGTACTCTGCATAGAAGTTAAATAAGCAGGGTGACAATATACAGCCTTGATGGACTCCTTTTCCTATTTGGAACCAGTCTGTTGTTCCATGTCCAGTTCTAACTGTTGCTTCCTGACCTGCATACAGATTTCTCAAGAGGCAGGTCAGGTGGTCTGGTATTCCCATCTCTCTCAGAATTTTCCACAGTTGATTGTGATCCACACAGTCAAAGGCTTTGGCATAGTCAATAAAGCAGAAATAGATGTTTTTCTGGAACTCTCTTGCTTTTCCATGATCCAGCGGATGTTGGCAATTTGATCTCTGGTTCCTCTGCCTTTTTTAAAACCAGCTTGAATGTCAGGGAGTTCACGGTTCACGTATTGCTGAAGCCTGGCTTGGAGAATTCTGAGCATTACTTTACTAGCGTGTGAGATGAGTGGAATTGTGCGGTAGTTTGAGCATTCTTTGGTATTGCCTTTCTTTGGGATTGGAATGAAAACTGACCTTTTCCAGTCCTGTGGCCACTGATAAGTTTTCCAAATTTGCTGGCATATTGAGTGCAGCACTTTCATAGCATCATCTTTCAGGATTTGAAATAGCTCCACTGGAATTCCATCACCTCCACTGGCTTTGTTTGTAGTGATGCTTTCTAAGGCCCACTTGACTTCACATTCCAGGGTGTTTGGCTCTAGATGAGTGAACACACCATTGTGATTATCTGGGTCGTGAAGATCTTTTTTGTACAGTTCTTCTGTGTATTCTTGCCACCTCTTCTTAATATCTTCTGCTTCTGGTAGGTCCATACCATTTCTGTCCTTTATTGAGCCCTTCTTTGCATGAAATGTTCCCTTGGTATCTCTAATTTTCTTGAAGAGATCTCTAGTCTTTCCCATTCTGTTGTTTTCCTCTATTTCTTTGCATTGATCACTGAAGAAGTCTTTCCTATCTCTTCTTGCTATTCTCTGGAACTCTGCATTCAGATGTTTATATCTTTCCTTTTCTCCTTTGCTTTTCACTTCTCTTCTTTTCACAGCTATGTGTAAGGCCTCCCCAGACAGCCATTTTGCTTTTTTGCATTTCTTTTCCATGGGGTTGGTCTTGATCCCTGTCTCCTGTACAGTGTCACGACCCTCATTCCATAGTTCAGCAGGCACTCTATCTATCAGATCTAGGCCCTTAAATCTATTTCTCACTTCCACTGTATAATCATAAGGGATTTGATTTAGGTCATACCTGAATGGTCTAGAGGTTTTCCCTACTTTCTTCAATTTGAGTCTGAAGTTGGTAATAAGGAGTTCATGATCTGAGCCACAGTCAGCTCCTGGTCTTGTTTTTGTTGACTGTATAGAGCTTCTCCATCTTTGGCTGCAAAGAATATAAACAATCTGATTTCAGTGTTGAGCATCTGGTGATGTCCATGTGTAGAATCTTCCCTTGTGTTGTTGGAAGAGGGTGTTTGCTATGACCAGTGCATTTTCTTGGCAAAACTCTATTAGCCTTTGCCCTGCTTCATTCCGTATTCCAAGGCCAAATTTGCCTGTTACTCCAGGTGTTTCTTGACGTCCTACTTTTGCATTCCAGTCCCCTATCATGAAAAGGACATCCTTTTTGGGTGTTAGTTCTAAAAGGTCTTGTAGGTCTTCAAAGAACTGTTCAACTTCAGCTTCTTCAGCGTTAATGGTTGGGGCATAGACTTGAATTACCGTGATATTGAATGGTTTGCCTTGGAAACGAACAGAGATCATCTGTCGTTTTTGAGATTGCATCCAAGCACTGCATTTCAGACTCTTTTGTTGACCATGATGGCTACTCCATTTCTTCTAAGGGATTCCTGCCCGCAGTAGTAGATATAATGGTCATCTGAGTTAAATTCACCCATTCCAGTCCATTTTAGTTCGCTGACTCCTAGAATGTCAATGTTCACTCTTGCCATCTCTTGTTTGACCACTTCCAATTTGCCTTGATTCATGGACCTAACATTCCTGGTTCCTATGCAATATTGCTCTTTACAGCATCGGACCTTGCTTCTATCACCAGTCACATCCACAGCTGGGTATTGTTTTTGCTTTGGCTCCATCCTTTCATTCTTTCTGGAGTTATTTCTCCACTGATCTCCAGTAGCATATTGGGCACCTACTGACCTGGGGAGTTCCTCTTTCAGTATCCTATCATTTTGCCTTTTCATACTGATCATGGGGTTCTCAAGGCAAGAATACTGAAGTGGTTTGCCATTCCCTTCTCCAGTGGACCACATTCTGTCAGACCTCTCCACCATGACCCGCCCGTCTTGGGTTGCCCTGTGGGCATGGCTTAGTTTCATTGAGTTAGACAAGGCTGTGGTCCTAGTGTGATTAGATTGACTAGTTTTCTGTGAGTATGGTTTCAAGCCTTTCTAGTGAGAGACTTACCTGAAAAGATGGTTGCCCTGATGATGTCCAAAGAACAGGTGGCTTCCCTGGAAGGGGAAATAGTTTTCACCCTCCTTTTTTATCTCAAGATACAAGTGAGGGCTAAGCTGTATAAAAGAGGCCCTCCAGTCTCTTCATCTCTCCAAAGTATACTGAGAATATTTGGAAAATATATCGTGTTATATCAAACATATATATATATATATATATATATATATATGACTGAATCACTTTGCTCTACACCTGACACTAACACAATATTATGTCAACTATATTTCAATAAAGGGCTTCCCTGGTGGCTCAGAGGTTAAAGCGTCTGCCTCAAATGCGGGAGACCTGGGTTCAATCCCTGGGTCAGGAAGATCCCCTGGAGAAGGAAATGGTAACCCACTCCACTATTCTTGCCTGGAGAATCCCATGGACAGAGGTGCCTGGCAGGCTACAGTCCACAGGGTTGCAAAGAGTCGGACACGACTGAGCAACTTCACTTCACTTCAAAAAAAAAGTGTGTACATGCATCCTAAGTTGCTTCAGTCATGTTTGACTCTCGTGACCCTATGAATGGAAGCCCACCAGGCTCCTCTCTACAAGGGATTCTCTAGGCAGGATTCTCCAGTAGAGTGGGTTGCCATGCCCTCTTCCAGGGGATCCTCCTGACCCTAGAATCAAACCCACGTCTCTTCTGTCCCCTGCACTGGCAGGCGGGTTCTTTACCACTAGTGCCTCCTGGGAAGCTCATTAGAGTACAGACTTGTTACTAAAGAATTATTATTACTTTTTCCTGACTTTAACCTCTTCCCATAGTTGATTCCACTATCGGGGTCAAAGGTTTCTTAAAGATTCTACCACATAAGAAAAAAATCCATAAAGCATTTAGTATTTTAACAACCAAAACAATATTTTATAATTATAAATTATATAATATATAAATTATAAATTTATAAATTATTTTTAGCCCTTTCCATAATTTTAGCTTATTCCTTGCAAAAGAGAAAAGTAATGTCTTATAATTTTCCTATTAAGTCAGCATATAAAAATGAAAATGAAAATTCTATCAAAAGTGCATTTGATATTGCTATGGTTCTCAGCCCTAATGAGTTCTCAAAATCTACATGTAGGTTATTTTAAACACAAAGATGTTTGTTTGGGGCCATAACAACTGTGCTGCTAAAAACATCTTATACTTGTCTCGGGGGCACATATATATCCATCTCTGTAGAGTAATCTGAGACTAGAATTGCTAAATCATTGGAGAACAGAATTGCTCAATCATTTGTAGATCTACCAAGTAAAGTGTTAGTTGCTCAGTTGTGCCTGACTCTTAGTGACCCCATGGACTGTAGCCCACCAGCCTCCTCCGTCCATGGGATTTCCTAGGCAAGGGCACTGGAGTGGATTTCCATTTTCTTCTCCAGGGGATCTTCCTCACCCAGGAATTGAATCAGAGTCTCCTGCATTGCAGGCAGATTCTCTACCAGCTGAGCCACCAGGGATCCCAAAGAGTTCCTAAAATGGTTGTACAAATCGACACTCACATGAACAGTGTGTGAGAATCAAACTGTCCTGTATCCTCACACCACCACTTGGGACTCTGTCCTTTATAGTTTAACCATTCCAGTGATTATTTTAATTTCCATATCCTGAACCATTCATGACGTTGAGCATGTGTTTATTGGTTATTTGTGTATTTTCTTTTGAGATGTGTCAAGTATTTCTTTGAGTTGGCTTTCTACTAATTCATATGTAATAAGCATGTATATATATTATATTCAGGGTACACATTTGTTTTGTGTGTGTGTGTGTATGGAGAACATTTTTCTTTACATCTCATTCTCCTAATGGTGACTTTTGTTGAATGGAAGTTCTTAATTTTAATAGATCTCAATTGTTGCTGTTTGGTTGCTCAGTCCTATTTGACTCTTTGTGACTCTGTGGACTGCAGCATGCCAGGCTTCCCTGTCCTTCACTATCTCCTGGAGCTTGCTCACACTCCTGTCTCAAATATAAGAGATATCAAATACCAGTTGTTAACTAGTTAGGTGCTCATCAATAGTAAAATGGATAAATAAACTGAGGTTTATTCACAGAATGAAATACTATACAAGAGTGAGAATGAATGAATCAGAACTATCTGCAGCAATATGGATGACTCTCACACAGCACTGAGGGAGAGAAGCTAAACACAAGAGTATATATTTAGTTGTTCTTTTTTTTTAATTCCAAAAGCAAAATAATTCCATATGTTAGTCAAGATATTGACAACTCTGGCTGGACTGTAATAACTTTGGCTGGGGTACAAATGGCTCCCTTGAGCTGGTGGTGATAATCTGTGTCTTGATCCGAGTGCTGGTTACCCAAGTTTGGTCAGTTCATAAAAATTCATGTTTATGACATGATGTGTTCACTTCAGTAAAAAGTTCATAAAAACAGAGGTTCATATGCCTGAGGCCTAGGCCTAGACAGCCCAGATGCCCATGTTTCCTAGTGATTCAGGTGGCAGACAGGGCCAAGGACCTTTAATCACTCTGACCATAAATGGGCTTCCCAGGTAGCTCAGTGGTAAAGAATCTGCCTGCCAATGCAGGAGCCACAGGAGACAATGGTTCAATCCCTGGGTCAGGAAGATCCCCTGGAGTAAGAAATGGTAACCCACTCCAGTATTCTTGCCTGGAAAATCCCACGGACAGAGGAGCCTGGCAAACCACAGTCCATGAACTCACAAAGAGCCAGACACAACTGAGCACACACACACACACACTAATGATAAATCTCTGCAGATATAAGGACTAAAAGTCCCATTTCTTGAAAAACATGTTTGTTGGACACATTTAAATGGTAGGATTATAGGGAGCATTTGAAATGCTAGTAATAGGAAAAGAATTCTTTAATATTTTGTTAATAATTTTTACATATATTTGTATCCATCCCTGGTGGCTCAGACGGGAATGCAGGAGACCCAGGTTCAATCCCTGGGTCAAGAAGAGCCACTGGAGAAGGGAATGACAAACCATTCCAGTATTCTTGCCTGGAGAATTCCATGGGCAGAGGAGCCTGGCAGGCCACAGTCTATGGGGTCACAAAGAGTCAGACATGACTGAGCAACTAACATTCACTATATTCATGGAACCACATGTGACTAGTGTGACTGAAAAGCTGAATTTTAGGTTTTATGTAATCTGCATTATCTTAAATTTAATAGCCACATGCAGCTGGTGGTTACCACAGTGTACAGCCCAGATGAAGAACATTTCTTTCCCCGCAGTAAGCTCCACTGAACTGCCTGGTCTGGTCTGATCTCCTACTATCTTCCTCCTTACTTCCTGGATTTCAGTGTTGCTGGCTGACCTTCTGTTCCTCACCCACTTTCAGCTCCTTTTCCTCCAAGGGTGTCTGCACAGGCTGGTCTTTCTGTCTAGGTCTTGTTGCTTGTTCACATGGCAGCCTTGTCTCAGCTTCACTGTCACCTCTGCAGAAAGGCTTCCCCTTTCACCCAAATGAAAGATTCCCCATTATGTTGTTGTCAAACAAAGCATTTCTAGTTAGATAAAAACATTTTCCATATAGTTTGTTTACTTCCTTATTGCCTGCACCCCTTTTGGCATGTTATTTTCCCAAGTGCAGGAATCTTGAACTTCCAGTGTAAGTGGAGGACTTAAGCTTTAAATAATAAGAGGCAGAAATCAACACAACATTGTAAAGCAATCATCCTCCAGTAAAAATAAGTAAATAAATAAATAAGAGGCAAGGCTGGTAAATGTGAACCTGCTGGGGATAAAGGGATTGAAGAACCTAGGAAACCTAGGAAGAAGCTCCTGAAGAGGATTTAACTATAACTAAGGGGGTCTGTGTTGGAGAAGGCAATGGCAACCCACTCCAGTACTCTTGCCCGGAAAACCCCATTGACGGAGGAGCCTGGTGGGCTGCAGTTCATGGGATCACAAAGAGTCGGACACGACTGAGTGACTTCACTTTCACTTTTCACTTTCATGCATTGGAGAAAGAAATGGCAACCCACTCCAGTGTTCTTGCCTGGAGAATCCCAGGGATGGCAGAGCCTGGTGGGCTGCCATCTATCAGGTCGCACAGAGTCAGACATGACTGAACTGACTTAGCAGCAGCAGCAGCAGCAGCAGCAGCAAGGGGTCTCTGAGCATCACTGAGGATCCACGAGGGAGTGGAAATTATCAACATTTGTGGTACAATCTGTAGTGTGACTTTTCTCCAGTAAGAGGAACACCCTAGATAGATATGCTTATCACATGTAACCCTCACAGCAACCTCTGAGATGTGCTAAAGTGTCCCTACTTTACAAGCGATAAATCTAAAAGGCAGAGAGATTTAGTAACCTACCTAAGACCATGAAGCTAATAAGTGAAGAAGCTAGGATTTGAACACTGGCATTCAGAACCCAGAGCCAGCACTCTTAGCCACATCATCAAACTGTCTCCTTCCTTATTAGAGTAGCATGTGGTGGGTACTCCATTAAAAATGTGATAAATGTCCACTGCAGGGCTACCGGATTTCCCATTCCTTCCAAAATGGCAATCCAGGCATAAGAAACAAGATGAGATAGATAACAGTAACATTTGAATAAACTTACATAAGTCAAACTTTTGCCCACAAACAATACATACCATGTAAAGAAAGAAAGTGAAATTGCTCAGTCACATCTGACTCTTGGCAACCCCATGGACTGTAGCCCACCAGGCTCCTCTGTCCATGGGATTTTCCAGGCAAGAGTACTGGAGTGGGTTGCCATTTCCTTCTCCAAGGGATCTTCCTGACCCAGGGATCGGACCCAGGTCTCCTGCATTGCAGGCAGACGCTTTACTGTTTGAGCCATCAGGGAAGCCACCATATCATGTCAGAACGCATACAAAAAACAGACATTAAATACTTTAGAATGTTTAGATTTTTAAAAAGTTACAGAAAAACAAGGGAGTAAATAAATAAGACAAGAGAAGAGCCTTGCATGGACATACAGAACTGGGCATTCTGCCTGAGGCCGGGGAGACCAGGGGCTGCCAGGATCATCTCACCAGATGAGAGGACCCAGATCAGAGGCTTCCCCCTCCCCTCGGCGGTCTCCCACAATTCTGACTTCAGAGGGCTTAGGGTGACATGGGGAAGACTTCAATACATATTGAACTGCTTATAAATATAGATATTTTTTATTTTTTACTATTACTAGCAGTTGTCACTCAAAAATATGAATGCCTATCAGTTTCAGGTGAGGCAAAAAACGCCCCTTCAAATCAAAAGATTATAAATAAAGATACTATATCCTTGATGGTGCTCATCTTTAGAAAAACTCACTTGGGAAGCATTGCACTGTGGCTGAGTAACTACCCATTTCTCAGTCAGAAAATAGAAGGGAGAGACATTCCAAGCATGAACAATGACAGTGCAGCATGGAAAGTCCTGGTAGCTTCTGGAAAGAGTCATCTACTAGAGCTCCAGTTTATGGAGATAAGTGGTGGAAGCACAAGCGAAGGGGTCAGACAGCCATCAGAGGCTCTAGGAAGCAAGGCTGAGAGTGGTACACAGGTACCACTCAAAAAACAGCACAGGTTTTGAAGTAGGAGATGGCAGGACCAGGTGTGCTGGCCGGAAGCGGGACTCTGGCAGCCATTCCAGTGGACCGCAGGGTGAAGGGACTGGAGCACATGCTGAGTAGAAGAGGGAAGGCAGGGGTTTCCCTAGGGGTCCAGTGGTTAAGAATCCACTTTGCAGTGCAAGGGACACCTGTTTGATCTCTGGTGGGGGAAGATCCCACATGCCACGGAGACACTAAGCCTGGTGCCATGGCTACTGAGCCTGCACTCTAGAGCCTGCGAGCTGTAGCTACTGAAGCCCGAGCGCCTGGAGCCTGTGCTCTGCAAGAAGAGAAGCCACTACAGTGAGGAGGCCCTGCACCACAGGGAAGAGTGGCCCCATCTCCGCAACTAGAGAAGAGCCCATGCAAGAATGAAGACCCGGCACCACCAAGAGTAAATAATTTTTTTTTTTTTTAAAGGGAAGGCAGTCGTGCAGACTTGCTGTCTAACACATCAGGGAGGTGCAGAATAATGCTAATGTTTCTGCCATTAGAGACTGGGCAGGAGGTGGTCTCAATGTACAAACTTTACATGGATAAGATCAGGAGGAACAGGCCACTGAGCCACCCTAAAAATAAATCGGACTCTTCCTGTCTTGAATCATGTAAACCAGAAGACGGACGTTTAAACTGTTGTGTTCATTTCACCCAACTCCACTCCTAGGCTGGAAGCCTGGGAGGAAGGAATAACAGTTGCAGCTTAGTTATTCCAAATACAAACACTGTGTACAAGCAGCTGGGCTTGCTCAGCGTCTTGTCTTGGATAATCTAATTTCACCTTCGGGCTCCCTGGGTCTGTCTGGTTTCTGTGTAATTGTTTAGCAAATCTGCCACCCTCCTGAAGCCCTGAATCAGCTTGGTAAATATCACTGACCCACCAGACTACATCACTGGTCACGCTGGTTTTGAGCATCTATATCCTTTTATGTCTTAGTACTTTCTCCCTTCTGCCTAGATCATTCCCTTCTCATCAGCTTTTTTTTTTGCTACCCTTTTATTTTTCTTTGCCTCAGTTTTGCTGGATATTATAAAAGCAACAGTTTTGATTTCTTGTATAAAGTACTGTTCTAATAAGCATGTTACAGTTTAGCTCAGCACCCTCTACTGTGGTGCCTGAGGGAGCCTGCTGGGAAAATGTGTAATAAACCAGCAAAGAGATAATGAGACATTGGTAAGGAGGGGTCAGGAAATGAGAAAAAGGGAAGGGACCCAAGAGTTCACATGGAGACTGCAAATAAATGCATTGAGGGGAGAGGCAAAAGGTATTTAAAAGACTGGAGATCACTACTCAGTGATTCGGATTCCCTGGTGGCTCAGGGGTAAAAATTCCGCTTGCTGGTTTAATCCCTGGGTCAGGAAGATCCCCTGGAGGTGAAAATGGTAACCCACTCCAGTATTCTTGCCTGCGAAATCCCACAGACAGAGGAGCCTGGCAGGCTACAGTCCACGGGGTTGCGAGAGTCAGACACAACTTAGCAACTGAACAACAAATTTAGGAAAGAAGATGTGACAGAACATTGAATAATTATCACTGGGAGCAGAGATGCGGGTCAAGCAAATATTTTCACTCAATTTTAGTATGGTAGAAACAGTCAACATGGCTGAAAACCTGAAAAGATTTCAAAAGAAACAGTTACTGTAGCAATTCTGCCTACCTTAACCTCTGTATAGAATTCTCTCTGGTTCAGTAACACATCAGACTTCAAAGAAGTTGCTCTTTGCTCTTAAGTTTAGGATCCGAACCGTCTGGCCTCCCCTGCTAAGAATCCTACCTTCTCCTGAAAACAGCAGTACAAACCAATAGAGTATTTAATTTACATTATATGCAAAAAATAGAGTCCAGGATACAGCAATGGAAGAAGGAAAATGAAATCAACAAGGGTTGATGCCATTAGGGTTAACATCAGACTCACAGAACTGTGTCCAAATCCAGCATAATTTTTTTGCTACCCTTTTATTTTAAAGGGTTTGATTTATGCACCCTTTTCTCCATCTAGGACATTGATTCACACAGGCATATACTATGTTCTATTTAATCTTTGTATCTCTAGTAACAAATGGTGTGCCTAGCACAGAAAAGGCACTGAACACATATTTGATAAAGGAATGTGGTTATTTTCTTGACAAAGTAATAATCATCGAAACTCTCAACTAAAAAAAAAAAGAAATCATTCTGAGAATCATCACCTTTAGAGACTTAAAGACTTTGAGAGTCTGTACACTGTGTTCCTGATTCTTTACACAGAGCAAGTCCACCCTCGTATCCTACTACACCTGGCTTATAAATTGGCTTATAAGCTTTATCTCCAGTTGCAGAGAGAAATTCTTCCAGAAAATCTCTCTGGTATACTCCCCACTTACCCCAGATTCACTGCTTCTGCTGCTACGTCCAGCTGTCCAGACTCAGAGCTCAGTACCTCTGACCTGGGGAGATGCTCTGCACACCTTCAGGTTTCATGACTGAGAAAATTTCCCCTGTGGTTCATGAGACCTCTTCTTTCCACCTGGCTCTTATCCCTGCTGCTTCCCAGTGATTTTGACTTTATTAGGATCCAGAAATATCCTCAGGATAATCAAATCAACTCTCAGAGTGCCAAGTCAAAATGCCAACAAATACAAGATGAACTGAATTAATAGAGACACTTGTGGTCACTTGGGCTTCCCTCACGGCTCAGACAGTAAAGAATCTGCCTGCAATGCAGGAGACTCTGGTTCAATCCCTGGGCCAGGAAGATCCCTGGAGGAGGGAATGGCTACCCACTCAAGTATTTTTGCCTGGAGAATTCCATAGACAGAGGATGGTCACATGAGTAAATGTGATTCTTCAGAGGGTGGGTGGTCTCTGACATGGCTGTTCAGGACAATCCCCTGGGAAATCTATGACTCCTGACTCCTGGTTCCCACCTCCATGGATTCTGATGTGATTTCTCTGCAAGGAGGCCTGGGAGTCAGAATTTTTTTTTAAAATTCCAGATGATTCCTGTGTACAATTTTTAAATCAGTGCTTTGGGTTGAAAACCAAACCAGTGCCATTTCCCCGCCACATTGCAAGGAATAGGCATTACAAATGAAAATCAAACAAATTCTTAGCAGTGTGTCCTAGTCGCTTGACCCAGTATATCATCGCATCTATATAAGGGTTACTAAATGACTGTGCACTGGCTTAGATGACATGTTACAAACCACCTTACAGGACTTCCCTAATGGCCTGGTGGTTGACAGTACACCTTCCAACATGGGGAATGCCGGTTTGATCCCTGGTCAGGGAACTGGAATACTGAGTGCCACAACTAGGACCCGGTGCCGCCAAAAATAAATAAATAAATAAATAAATATAATATAAATAAGAATTAAAATAAAACACTTTGCCAGTAAAATGAGCTATGTTGGCTGGATAGGTTTCAGACTTGTTAACACAAACCAAAAACTGCAAAATGTTACTGCCATAAGGATTGATTCTTCTCTCTAGTGTGAGAACCAGGGGTGAATTTTTTTCCCTTCTTTTCATCTTACCTGAAGGGTGAAAGCTATCTCCTCAGGGTGTGGGCCAGGATGCCCCACTCCCCAGAATTAAGGCTTGGCATTCTCTGATCCTTACATCTGTCCGGCACTGGCTGTTTTTCAGAGATGCTTATCTGGAGAGATATAGGCTGCAGCTCTTAACTGAGGGGACAAACGCTAGCCTCTGGGTCTGACTCATGCTTGAAACATGCAGAGGGAGCCCAGAAGCATGCAGGCCTCCTTCCTCAGCTGTTCTTTAAACAGCTGACAGGGAAGATCACAGACACAGCAGCTGAGGAAGCATATGGACTCAGCTTCCATTCCTAAGGCTCCAGAGACGAGGGCATGGCCCAGCCCTGGGGCTGGCATCTTCTGATTTAATTCCTGTGTGATCTGTCCCTCTCTCTAAACTCAAAGGGCCAGCTCATACTTGGTGCCAAAAGCAAAGCTTCAATTTCTGGGAGAAAGCAGGGGGAGAGGGGATAAGGACAGGTTATTAAACAGAGTGGTTAACAATCTGGTGCAGACGATACTGCGTGCAGTTTACATAAGCTACACGTGTATGGCTTTCTTTCATTAAGCCCATTATTCTAGTTCTCTTCAGAGGCTCCTCAGAATCTTCCACCTGGAGAGTCCTGGTCTGAGGCCCGTCTCAGGGTGGAACTTGGAGAAGAGTGCTCACTAACTGTCCACAACTTGAACACCCCCTGACCTGTGATTCCAAATGGATTCTGCCACAGCGCTGGTCATACAGCCCCTACGGGGGTGGGGCTGGGGGGCTGTCATTTAGGAAGACTCCAGGCTCCTCTCCCAGGAATATTTGCAGCAGAGATATTCTGATCACCTGTCCATCTGCTGGTGAAAGGGGAGCAGACACCCATTATCGGCTGGAGCTGCAGCTTGAATAGAATCAGAGACAGGCCAGAAGAAGCAGGCAGGCTGGGAAAGCCGACATATTCTCTAGTTTTTACAAATATTTATTTACTTGTTTATTTGGTTGGGCTGGGTCTTGGGATCTTTCCTTACTGCCATACTGACTCTCTAGTTGTGACTCGTAGGCTTAGCTGCTCTGAGGAATGTGGGATCTTAGTTCCCCAACCAGGGATTGAACTTGCGCCCCCTGCATTGTTGCAAGGTGGATTCTTAACCACCAGACCACCAGGGAAGTCCCACATATTCTCTAATGACAGGACTACGCCACAGAAGTTTGAGAGAAAGCTCACAGTGGGGCCTGTAGGGACTTGTAAGGAGAGGGTGAGCCTGTGAGCAACACGCTCCTCCTCCACATCTTGAACAGGCCCCAACGGGCCTGTCTGTAGAGACAGCGATGAACTGGTCTCCTTGGCAACGGAAAGTGCTGACTCCACAGGGCTAGAACAGGCGCCTGTGAGCCTAGAAGGAGTTTATTGCTCCCACCTCTAGTGAATGCCCGTGCCAGGCAGACACACGTCCTCCCACTCCTCCTCATTGCTGTCATCTGCTGCCTTCAGGTCACTCTCCATCACTGAGTGAAAGCCCCTTCGTTCCAAATCCTGAGAGATTTCAGCCTCTGTGAAGATAGCTAGTGAGCAACTTTACTTCCCGATACTGACTGTCCTTAGCTGCACTGCATTTCAACCCCCTAATAAAGGAGCCTGACTTGGATCTTAATATCCTGGAAATGCCCCAACACAGAAATTCTAAACCCCAATCATTTGTTCTCAAATCACTTCCTATATCTTTTCTGCTCTCCATCTTTACACTTATCTTTTCTTTTGGAAAAAAAGTTATGACAAAAGTTATGACAAAAAGTTATGAAAAGTTAAGACAGTGTGTTAAATAGAGCTATCACTTTGCCAACAAAGGTCTGTCTAGCCAGTTATGTTTTTTCCAGTAGTCATCTATGAATGTGAGAGTTGGACCATAAAGAAGGCTGAGTGCCAAAAATTGATGCTTTCGAACTGTGATGCTGGAGAAGATTCTTGAGAGTCCCTTGGACAGCAAGGAGATCAAACCAGTCAATTCTAAAAGAAATCAGTCCTGAATATTCATTGGAAGGACTGATGCTAAAACTTAAGCACCAATACTTAGGCCACCTGATGCGAAGAGCTGACTCATTGGAAAAGACCCTAATGCTGGGAAAGATTGATGGCAGGAGAAGTGGGTGACAGAGGATGAGATGATTGGATGGCATCACTGACTCAATGGACATGAATTTGAGCAAACTCCAGGAGATAGTGAAGGACAGGGAAGCCTGGCATGCTACAGTCCATGGGGTCACAAAGGGTTGGATATGACTTACTGGCTGAACAACCTTCACACTCTCTAGATCTGTTCACAAAACCCCTCAAATTCCTTGACCTGTTCTCTCCTTCCCATCTTGCAGGACCCTCTTGGCCTCATCTACAACGTCTCAGCTGAGACCCATGTGTTCTGAATTACTATCTCAAAATTCACCATCTACATTCTCTGACTCGAAACTCTGGGGTTGCTGCTGCCATGCAAAATGGCAACAATGCAACAACACATTTATTTCTCTGCTGAGCCCTCAGCACCGTTTGTCAACTTTCTGTTGTTCCAGCGTCTTCATCCCATCTTCCCAATGACTCTCAGTTGATTGCTTCATTCCTACTTTATCCACAAAACTGGCACCAGCAGCACCAGGACCAATATCCAGCTTCCTTTCACTCCCACACTGCAAGCTCGCTTTCCAGCTCTGCTCAGCTCTTGCCTTGGCTGGCACGGTCTTCCTCCCCTCACCCCCACTGAGCGCCTTGCCCTGTCTCCCTCCTGCTCCCTCTGGAAGTGGCCTCATCAATCATTCTCCTGCTTTTCTTTACCTTCAATGTCTCCTTTTTACCAACCCCTCCCCTTGTCTACAGACCTGTCGGCTTTCCTCTCAACCTAATGTCCTACCCCTGACCCAGTGTACGCCATCTGGGCAAGCTGTGGGCCACAGAAAGCCTAGCTTTGCGAATAAAATCTGACTGGAATATGGCCATGCTTATTTGTTTATCTATTATCTATAGCTGCTTTTGTGCTGAACAACAGAATAGTTGAAGAGTAGTGACAGAGATCATCTGGCCAACCAAGCCAAAAAGATCTGCTCTGTGGCCCTTTAAAGAAAAGGTCACTTGCCCCTCTATCCTCACCACGCTCTTCCTTCCCTCCTGGCCACTCCTCAATCCATGGTGATTCCGTCTGCTTCCCTGGTTTACTTAATCTTCTTCATCTTCCCTTCCCTCAGGTCACTCCGCTGACTCACCAGCTACTAATTGAAAGGCAGGGGAGATTCTCTCATTCCTTAGTCATTCCTCTGCTGCAGTGGGCATTTGGAGATCACACCATCCTTGAAATTCTAGGGGAAGATCCCAGATGTAAATGCCCAGAGGAGGCAGGTCACCTCAATGAACGAAATGGCCACCTCAGGATATGAGCCTGTGGGGTCTTGGAGAGCCCGTCACCGCAGCAAAAGGGCTGCTGCTGTGCAGCTGTGAGGAAGCTAGGCCCTACATAGCCGATATTCCAGTGCTTCATGGGCAGCTAAACATGCAGATTTTATGAGGCATCACTCGACCCTTAGAAGTTGGCAACTATTTTAAAAATATTACAAACCCCGAGGAGTCAAACAAAGTGGAACTTTTGGCCAATTTGGCCTCATGGCTGTGGATGAGTCCCTCTGGTTCCATGACTGAACTTTCTTGTTCTCTTGGGGAATCTTGATTCTTTGCTTCTGGAGGTTCTCTGGGAGCCAGGATGCCTCTGCCCTCTCTGATGTTCATCCCCAGCCATGCGTCTTTTTTGCTACAGAGTTTCTTGGGTGAAATTCCAAAATTCTCTCTCACTCTCTATTCTATGCACCTGCTTCTGACTCCCATCTCCAAATGGGAAGTAGACCGCTCCACCTGGAAGTCCCACAGACACTTCAAACTCCACTTTAGCCCTGTACCACCCTCAACCCCTGCCCTCTGCCAGTTCAGTTCAGTTCAGTTCAGTCGCTCAGTCTGCCAAGCAAACACTTATTTGGAAATGGACTCGGGTTTCCCCCAACAAAGCTGTCCTCCCCTCCATCTTTCCATCAGGATTGAGGTGCCTCTCACCGTGTCTTCAGAATATTTTGGTAACTATACTTTCTACAAAGTATTATCAGTATTACAATTAATACTGTCTCTGTGTGTGTCTTACCTGCCTACAGTACAGCCTCTCAGTGGGAACCAGCTGTCACATTAATCTTTGTATTCCCAGCTTCTAGCTAAATGCTAACATATAGTAAGTTCCTAATAAATGTTTATGACATTATGTTAAAAATCCTTCAAGCTAGATCTCAATAGTACGTGACCTGAGAACTTCAGATATACAAGTGGGATTTAGAAAAGGCAGAGGAAACAGACATCAAATTGCCAACATTCATCGGATCACAGTGAAGACAAGGGAATTCCAGAAAAATATCTACTTCTGCTTCCCTGACTACACAAAAGCCTTTGATTGTGTGGATCACAACCAACTGTGGAACATTCTTAAAGAGATGGGAATAGCAAACCACCTTACCTGTCCCCTGAGAAACCTGTATGCAGGTCAAAAAGCAATAGTTAGAACTTTACATGGAACAACTGACTGGTTCCAAATTGGGAAAGGAGTCCGACAAGGCTGTATATTGTCACCCTGTTTATTTAACTTATGTGCAGGGTGTGTGCATGCTCAGTCACTTCAGTAGTGTCCAACTCTTTGCAACCCCATGGACTGTAGCCTGCCAGGCTCCTCTGTCCACGTCATTCTCCAAGCAAGAATACTGGAGTGGGTTGCCATGCCCTCCTTCATTATATGCAGAGTACATCATGCAAAATGCCAGGTTGGATGAATCACAAGCTGGAATCAAGATTGCTGGGAGAAATATCAACAAGTGGTATGCAGATGATACCACTCTAATAGCGGAAAGCAAAAAGGAACTAAAGAGTCTCTTGATGAAGTTGAAAGAGGAGAGTGAAAAATGTGGCTTAAAACTCAACATTCAAAAAACTAAGATCACGGCATCCTGTCCCATCACTTCATGCCAAATAGATGGAGAAAAAGTGGAAACAGTGGCAGACTTTATTTTCTTGGGCTCCAAAATCACTTCAGATGATGACTATAACCATGAAATAAAGATTCTGCTCCTTGGGAAAAAAGCTATGACAAACCCAGACAGTGTATTAAAAAGCAAAGACATCACTTTACCAACAAAGGTCCATCTAGTCAAAGCTATGTTTTTTCCAGTAGTCATGTACAGATATGACAGTTGCACCATGAAGAAGGCTGAATCCCAAAGAATTGATGCTTTTGAACTGTGGTGCTGGAGAAGACTCTTGAGAGTCCCTTGGACTGCCAAGAGGTCAAACCAGCCAATCCTAAAGGAAATCAACCCTCAATACTCATTGGAAGGACTGATGCTGAAGCTCCAATACTTTGGCCATCTGATGTGAAGAGCCGACTCATTGGAAAAGACCATGATGTTGGGAAAGATTGAAGGCAAAAGGAGAAGGGAGCAGCAGAGGATGAGATGGTTATATAGCATCACCGACTCAGTGGACATGAATCTGAGAAAACTCTGGGAGACAGTGAAGGACAGGGAAGCCTGGTGTGCTTAGTCCATGAGGTCACAGAAAGTCTAACACAATTTAGTGACCGAACAACAACCACCATAAATGTTTGGCAAATTAATACACAAACAAACAAAACACAAGAAAAAGATGCACTAAAAATTTAAACTGTCAAGTTTTCTATGTCTTCAGAACATTTTTACCAGGGCAATTTTTGTTTTATGGTGTCTTTGATATGCAACTAGTATTACTGTTGACATGTTAGTATTTTATCAGAGAAGAATGCAAGTTTCCCCTAATTATTATTTTTAAAAGCATTCATTTTCATGCTAAGGGAAAACTTTGTTACATCCAGCAGTTAAAAGAAAAACAGTAAAATGTAATAAATTGAAGTTAATAAAGTAGACTTTGCCAAATCTCTGCTAGGGAAATTAAATAAATAGTCTTGTTTAGGCTTCAGAGACAAAGCAGAACAGTCCTCTGACCTTGCTTCTAATCTGCCTGGACACTGCCCTGATATGAGTGACTTGAGTGACTGCCTACTGTGACTGCAAGCCTTGCAGCACCATAGATAAGATGGTGGAACATTCTTGAGATTGTTGAGCCCCTGGAGGGGAGCTGGCCCACCAAGCCCTAGGCTTAGCAACATTTCAAGTTTTAAGACAAAAACAAAAAACAAAAAACAAAAAAAAAACAGCATTAACATGGAACCATCACAACAAACTATGGAAAATTCTTAAAGAGAAGGGAACACCAGACCACCTGACCTGCCTCCTGAGAAATCTATATGCAGGTCAGGAAGCAACGTGAGAACTGGACATGGAACAACAGACTGGTTCCAAATAGGAAAAGGAGTACGTCAAGGCTGTATATTGTCACCCTGCTTATTTAACTTATATGCAGAGTACATCATTTGAAATGCTGGGCTGGATGAAGCACAAAATGGAATCAAGATTGCCAGGAGAAATATCAATAACCTCAGATATGCAGATGACACCACCCTTATGGCAGAAAGTGAAGAAGAACTAAAGAGTCTCTTGATGAAAATGAAAGAGGAGAGTAGAAAATGTTGGCTTAAAATTCAACATTCAGGAAACTAAGATCATGATATCTGGTCCCATCACTTCATGGCAAATAGATGGGGAAGCAATGGAAACAGTGACAGACTTTATTTTGGGGGGCTCCAAAATCACTGCAGATGGTGACTGCAGCCATGAAATTAAAAGATGCTTGCTCCTTGGAAGGAAAGTTATGACCAACCTCGACAGCATATTAAAAAGCAGAAACATTACTTTGCCAACAAAGTCCCATCTAGTCAAAGCTATGGTTTTTCCAGTAGTCATAGTTAGACCATTGAGAGTTAGACTATAAAGAAAGCTGAGTGCCAAAGAATTGATGCTTTAGATGCTGTGATGTTGGAGTAGACTCTTGAGAGTCCCTTGGACTGCAAGGAGATCCAACCAGTCCATCCTAAAGAAAATCAGTCCTGAATATTGATTGGAAGGACTGATGCTGAAGCTGAAACTCCAATACTTTGGCCACCTGATGCGAAGAACTGACTCATTGAAAAAGATCCTGATGCTGGAAAAGATTGAAGACAGGAGAAGGGGACGACAGAGGATGAGATGGTTGGATGGCATCACCGACGTGATAGACAAGAGTTTAAGTAGGCTCCAGGAGTTGGTGATGGGCAGGGAAGCCTGACGTGCTGCAGTCCATGGGGTTGGAAAGAGTCAGACACGACTGAGCGACTGAAGTGAACTGAACATGAAACCAGAGCTGCAGTTTGCTCACAGATTGATGATATCAGTTTACATCCTAGGATTTTAAGCAGGAACACAATCTTTGAAGTCCCACCCACAGAGCTGATGCACTGCCTGGAACCTTCTCCCAGTTAGGACTCCAGATGTGCTGTGTCATGGACTTCCCAGTGCTGTTTGAGTCTGGATGTTGGTCAAAACCCAATTTGGTGATGTATCCTTTGCTGTTTCTACTTCTTTTTTCTTTTAGTATTAGTATACTGAAAGTAAGCCAGATAATCTTCTAATAAATACTGGTATTATTTATTTGTATATAACAAGTGGATCATTTTGTTAACAAATCCTTTGCGTCTGAGACAAAAGTGAAAACTTTCAACAGAACAATATTGTAAACACAAGAGTGTGATGACACATCTCTGCTAATGAGCGTGAGATTTACTGGGAGAATTTACTAACACACGTGACAGAAAAAGTAGTTTCTTGATCTTAAAATAGTGTTATATGGAATGATAGCTAACAATGAAACATCTAAAATTTCTCTCAAGCAAACATAGAAGGCAGTGATGCCAGCTCTCTGGAGGGATTCGTAATGCCCTATCAAGTACTTGATTTTGTGACATTTAAGAATCCTATGAGCTCTATCTCTTGTGAAAGGTGGTGGGAGCAGGTTAGGGTGAAAATGTTGAGTTAATACAGCTTATTTTCATCCATGGTTGAATCATTACTGCTTGCAATTAAAACATTGAAATAAAGTTCTCCTTTTCTACCAATAGGTGGCAATATTGTTTTGGGAAAAAAAAAAAAACAATAAAAATGACACCTTACAGTTTTGTTTTTTTTTAAAGATTTCTAGATCTATGCTTGATCTTTATTTTATTCCAGAACTCTAGGCTTCGGAGTGCCCAGTACAAACAGCAGTGGAGTAAACACGGCACAAACATGATATTTGAAGGAAGCTGAAGAGTTTTTACCAGTATCACCTCTTCATTTAGAACCAACTTGTCTTTGGAAGAAATGCACACTGATTCCTCTCCCCTTTTCCATCAAGTAAACTTAGAGTGACAACTGAGGCAGAAAAATAGGCACCATGTTGCAAGTGGTCAATCTGCTTCTCTGAGAACCTCCAGACTGGGTTACATTCAAATCACTAATCTACTCCCCAGCCTGGCAAGAACCTATTCTGAATATGTATTCACATAAGTCTCTTCTTTACACTGATCGTTGGGATGGGACTGTAGAAAGGTATACAAATTTGTTGATGCTCTATTAGTTTTTTAAATCATTCATGTTTATGTTCATTCATGTTCATTTATGCTCATGTAACCATCATACTGTGTAAGATATAGAACATTTCCAGCACATCAGAAGGTTTCCTATGCTCTCTTTAGTTTTTAAAATAAGGAAGAAATTTTATTTCTCAAATACTCGAAACAAAACAAATAAACAAACCAAAAAAAAAAAAAAACCCACCTCACAAGGCAGAAGAGTTGAAGGAGGGGGGGGGGGTTGTTCTACTTTATACATTGATCTGGGTCTCTTTGTAGCCTTGAATAGAAACTCTGTGGTAGACACTCTTTGGAAGGCATATTCAGTGCATGGATGGGATGGAAATATCAAGTCACAGTAAGGATGTGGAGCAACTAGAACTCCCTTGCATCAGCGGTGGGTGTGTATGAGGCAGTCACGTGGGAAATTGGCTAACAGTATCTATGTATGTGCACCTATGACCCCACAACTCTACTGCTATGTTCACAGGCAACAAACATGCACACATACTTTTACCAAAAGGTGAATACTAGAACGTTCAAAGTAGCAAATAGGCTATCAACAGTAGAATGCATGACTGGCTTGCGGTATATTCTCACAATGAAACACTACACAGCCACAAGAATGAATCATCCACAAATACTGTAACAACATGAATGAATCTCACAAACATAATATTAGGGGAAAGATATGGATATGAAAGAGTATATACTCTTAAAAAGCAGTTGTGATCCTGCTTTGATGAAGTTCAGAATTAATCTGTGTCCTGACCTGTCGACCGTTGTTACGCTTGGATGGGAGTGGGGATGGGAGAAGGTTTCCTAGGTGCTGGTGACATTCTGGTTCTTGGCGTCACAAGTGTGTTCAGCTTATGAAACTTCATCAACCTGTACACTTACTTTTAGGAAATATCGGGTTGACTAAAAAGTTCGTTCAGGTTTTTTGTACCATCTTACAGAAAAATCCAAACAAACTTTTTGGCCAATTCGTGTAAATTATACTCTAATTACAGTTTTAAAATATTAAACTGTAATCAAGTACAGATAAAAGGCACTTCCACCTGGAATGACAATGCAATCGGATGAAGGAAATCACATTTCAGTTAGATCCTCAAACCTGATAAGCCTTCCCAGGTAGAGATGGAGAACAGGCATTCTGGGGAAAAAAAGAAAAGGACTCCTTTAATCAAAAACACGGAGGTTTAAAAGAGTGAGGAACATTTGCAAAATGACAAAATTGGCCAAAGAATAAGATTGGTATAAGAAAGAAGCAAGGTCTTAAATAGCAGATCTTGCTTCTTTCTTGTAATAACCCGCTAGACTAGCATTTCTTCTCTTTTTTCCCCCCTCTTTCTTATTTTTTAAATTATGAAACTATGGTAACACATTTACCATAGAGTTGGAAAATACAGAACAAGGTTACATATAGTTCCACTATATATCACAATTATTTTTTAAGTAAATAAATTAAGGTTTTTAGTTGGAGTTTCAATATCAAACTCTCAAAAGTTAATAGAATGAATACACAGAGAAGTAGGAGGATATAGTAGATTTGAAAAGCACTATGAACCAATTCAACATGATTAAGATTCATACAATTTTCACACAATAGTAGGATACAAATTCTGTTCAAGTTCCCATAGACTATAAACTAGGAGATGCTGGAACATAACCAGGGACAAAAAATAAAGTGCAAAAATTTCATGGTCTAAAGATACTAAAATACAGAGTCTGTAATTTTACCACTGTGGAATTATATTAGAAGTCAATATCAGAAGATATTTTCAGATAATCCACATGTTCTCAAGTGCAAGCATCGCTTGACTCTTTAAGGGACTTAAACACTGAAGGACTTTTCAGGGATTTTCCCAAAGGCAAAATTCTTTGCAAGGAATTCGACGTGTTCAAGTCAAAGAGGCTGTGCAGTCTTGTGCGTGCAAAATAAATGGCCCTGATTAGGTCACCTTGTGGAATGTCTCCTGGAACTCCAGTACCTTTTTGCATTGTCCTTGGGTTTTTTTTGTTTTCTGTATTCTACACTTTGCCTTTAAATAAAGAAGCAGGGAAAAAGTCTCACAACTAGACTGAGGGAGTCTAAAGAATTTGGTCTTATTGGAAAACATAGTCAAGTTTTTGTTTTATTTTTGTTTTTTAAGGGAAAAGCACAACGATCACATCTACACTTATCAGTTTCCCTAATGGCTCAGATGGTAAAGAATCTGCCTGCAATGCAGGAAACCCAGGTTCAATCCCTGGGTCGGGAAGATCCCCTGGAGAATGGAACGGCTACCCACTCCAGTACTCTTGCCTGGAAAACCCCATGAACAGAGGAGCCTGGTGGGCTAAGAGTTAGACACGACTGAGTGACTAACACTTCACTCTTTGGGAAGCTGGATGCGCAGGATGCAGAAGAGGAAGACGTCATTGCAGGCTGTAGGGATGTCATTTGAGTGCATGAGACCCCTGTGCCCACCCACCTCTTCATTCCAGCCTTTCACCTAACCTTAACTGTTACAAGCCAGTCATCCCATCACTTGCAGCTCCTCCAACCAAATCCAGCCTCCCGGCTTTGCACCTGGGGCTCCAGCCCCTTGCAAGAGCTTTTCTCTGTCCCCTCACTAGGCTCACCCTGAAAATGAGCCATCTCTCCTCCCAGCAGCACTTCCAGAAGCTTTGTGCGTGAAAGTTGTCAGTTGTCTGCAACTCTGCAATCCCAGAGACCATAGCCTGCCAGGCTCCTCTGTCCATGGACTTCTCCAGGCCAGAATACTGGAGGGGGGAGCTGTCCCCTTCTCCAGGGGATCTTCCCAACCCAGGGATCAAACCCAGAGATTCTTTACCATCTGACCCACCAGGGAACCCAAAAATCATTTTGGACCAGGCAGTGCCAAACCAAGCCCTGGGGAGAGACTGCTCAGTCGTGTCTGACTCTTTGTGAGTGCATGGTCTGTAGCTAACAGGTTCCTCTGTCCATGGAATTTTCCAGGCAAGAATACTGGAGTAGGTTGCCATACCCTTCTCCAGAGGATCTTCCTGACCCAGGAATCAAACCCAGGTCTCCTGCATTGCAGGCAGATTCTTTACTACCTGAGCCACTAGGGAAGATCCTCCAGAAGCTTTGCCATAGAAGAAATCAAAGTCTCCAAGTACAAAATTTGTCTTCAGGATCAAAGAATGTGTGTAGAAACCAAATACGGAAAGTAAGATGCAAACACTTTCAACTGTCAAATCATGTATAGATTCTGAAGAAAAAAAACCACCCTATTAATTTTTAAAATTAATTTTCAAACAATGAAGTTTCATTCCTGGACCTCATCACTTTCAGTAGATCATCTTGGGCCCTGAAAAACCACAGACACTTGTAGTCATGTCCATACTGAAAAACCACCAGGGGTTACCCCAGAAGATAACCACAGCCCAATTTTGCGTTGGTACACAATGTTACACAATATGCTGTCCCTCTTCCTCGCCACACCACCAAGCCACAAGATGCTTCCTGGTTATTGGCAAGAAATTAGAAATCGAGTACTGCGTCATTGGGTCTACTTTTACCGGCCCCAGTTGTGAAATGTTTGAAGAAAGTGAATAAGGGCTAAAGAGAACCATCTGGATGTTTTCCAAGGTTCAAAAGGAAACAGGAAAACTCAAGTAATTCACATCCTTTACACCTTTTAAGCTGAACACACCATTAAGCATTAAGCACAGTCGTCTACAAGTGTAAATATTGGCCGAGGTGACATACATGACAGGCAGTGGCAGGTTAAAAGCACAAATATTTGTAGAAGGGTTTCAGTGCCAGGACCCAACCCTGGCGAAGAGGAATGGAAGCCAGCTGATGGCTCAGCCGTGAGCCGGCAGAGTGAGATGACTGATAAGCCTGGCGTTTCCAGACAAAGGGCAGGAAGGGGACTGCTCATCTGGAAACTCATGGGACAATGGTGCTCACTGGAATATCGATATTTTAAAGCTTTAAAAATTCGGAGGCTCCATCCCTATCTTCACTGGTAGATAGATTTCACTGATTTAAGGAAAGTCCCCCATGTCAGGTTTTTAACACATCATTCTAAGGTGCAGGAAAGTTTAAGAATCACTGAAAAAGCAGGAAGGCAGGGGAGTTAAACCTGTGGGGTGAGTTTAGGGTTGCAATTGCTCTCTAGTGAGAACACATTCTCACCCCAACCCTCTCCCTTCCACCCCACCCACACTCACCCAACAACCACCAGCTGAGTCTGATGTCTCCTGAGTCAGGCCCCTGAAGACTCATCTTTATGCTCTCCAACCCCAGCACTCAATCCGGCACAACTCTAAATCAATCAATCACCAGGTTCTCTCTAGTCTGTATCTAAACTCTCAAATCTGCCTTCTTTCCACCTCCATCGCTGCTGCTGCCTTTTTCTGGGCAGTTGTTGAGTGCCCACAACTCTTTAGGTGCAAGCTATACACACTGCATCGGAGAAGGCAATGGCACCCCACTCCAGTACTCTTGCCTGGAAAATCCCACGGGTGGAGGAGCCTGGTAGGCTGCAGTCCATGGGATCGCTAGGAGTCAGACACGACTGAGCGACTTCACTTTCCCTTTTCACTTTCATGCATTGGAGAAGGAAATGGCAACCCACTCCAGTGTTCTTGCCTGGAGAGTCCCAGGGACGGGGGAGCCTGTGGGCTGCCGTCTATGGGGTCGTATAGAGTCGGACACGACTGAAGCGATTTAGCAGTAACAGCAGCATACGCACTGCATTGGTGGATAAAACAGACAGTCTTTGTCCTGTGCGGCTTATAGCTTAATGGGGTAGAAAGACTATAATCAGGTAAGTGATCAAAATAGTTTAAGAAGAGAAATCTAAGTACTGAGAAGGAAACAGGTAGGGTGCAATGACAGGGTAGGGGAGGCAGAGGAATCTGACTAGACAGGGTGAGCTGGGAGGGGCTTCCACAAGGATCACATATATTCTTTCTAAACCCTCACATCATAAATAACCTTGATCCCATTCCCTTTCACTCCATCTCATACGCAACCACCAGAGTAAATGCTGTAAAAGCCCAGACACTTGAGTAGGTTTTGTAGCCTCTTCACAACCCATCTCCTACCCGCCATGCCAGAACCACATGCCCCCGAGGCTCTAAACCCCTCACGCCACTAGCAGCTACAGGATCACCATGGTCTTTCCTTTTTTAAAAAATAATGTTACTTATGTGTTTTTGACTGTGCTGGGTCCTCACCTGTGCAGGCTTTTCTCTCGATGCAGAGGGGGCTCTCTCTAGTTGCAGTGCACGGGCTTCTCATTGTGTGGCTTCTCTGGTTGTGGAGCGCAGGCTGGAGGGCCCGTGGGCTCAATAGTTGCAGCTCCTGGGCTCTGGACTACAAGCTCAACAGTTGTGGCGCACGGGTTTAGTTGCTCCGCGGCATGTGGGATCTTCCTGGATCAGGGATCAAACCCGTGTCTCCTGCATCGGCAGGCGGATTCTTTACCACTGAGCCACCAGGGAAGCCCACCATGGTCTTTCCAACCCACAGTGTACACCACTGCCCTGCCAAGAATGCCCTTTCCATCCGGCTTGTTCCCATTTGCTTTTGAGAACACGTCTTAGGTCATCTCCTACCAGAAGCCGCACGGGACCCTCCCTGGTTTGAGGGGGCTTCCATTTTTCTGGGGTTCCAGGGCACTCCATGTTTACATGAAGCACAGCACTCTTCACTGTGTGATGTGACTGAAGTGTTCCTGGTCTGCTCCTTCTCTGACTTGGAGTATCTTCAGGACAGAGACTGTATCTCGTTCCTGTTTCCTGTGCCTGGCACAGTACTTGGCAATTTAAGACACAGTCAATTTGAACGTATGCACGGAACACCCTTTGTATGCTTTTGTATGCTTTTGGCCTCTTTTTTTTCCTGCTAGGTCTCAACAGGATAAAGGATGACCAGTTGTCCTAGTTTGCTTATTAGCACCGAAGCCAGAAGTTGGAACATAGTTTCTATCTCCATTATGTTTTTTCCACATAATAATGACACAATATTCTCTGCATTGTTTTTAAAAATCATTGATACCATCTAACTCAAACAGCTGACAGAGGATCATGTTAGAAAACTTTGAAAAACACAGATAAACAAAAAGAAATCACTCAAATCCCATCTCCAACTACAATCGTTATTAACATCATAGCAGGCATCCTTCCAGACATGTTCCCACAGTCATCACATATGAATCTGTCCAGGTGTGATGTGTACACAGGCACTGTACTCTCCTCTACAGCCCCACTGCCCTGACTGCAGTATTTCACACAAAAGGGACTACTTATTTGCTGCTTAGAGTGGTTTAAAACACAGCTGGTAAAAAAAACTGTGGTTCAAACACAGTTGAGGTTTCTCAGTTACTTAAATCAGAACATGTTGCTTTCACTTTGGACCATGTGTTCTCTACCTTGGGCTTCCCAGGCGTCTCAGTAGTAAAGAATCCACCTGCTGGTGAAGGAGACACGGGTTCAATCCCTGAGCCAGGAAGATCCCCTGGAGAAGGAAATGGTAACCCACTTCAGTATTCTTGCCTGGGAAATCCCACGGACAGAGGAACCTGGCAGGCTACAGTCCATGGGGTCGCAAAAACAGTCAGACATGACTGAGCGACTAAAGCACGCATGCACTCTGTACCTTTACTATAGCCTCAGTATTTTCGAGCCCTCTGTGGGCTAGTCCTATCCACCCTGAAGTCTTTCGATACCATTTCTGTCTGGAGTCCTCAATCTTCCCGCTCCAATGTGGGCTGGGTTCTCCATGGGCTGCTGCCCAGCAACCATCCTGGGACTTTATTTCTCTGCTTCCTGTGTCCCCCATCTTCCTTTTCCTTAGATTACTCTCTCTTATTGCTGAAATCCACCTCAAGTAACTTTTTAAGGAAAGGTGTGTTAGAGGAAAAATTATAATTCTTGAATATTTGAAAATGCCCTTCCCCTCAAATTCAATCGATAGTTTGGTTAAGCATAGCAATAATCTGGATTTTAAAATTTCCCCAGACAACTTTGAAAGCCTTTCTCCATATTTTCCTTAGCATCTCATGCCGCTGATAAGTTTGAAGGAGTTAATGATAATTATTCTTTGTAAGTCTTACATTTTCTCTGTCTCCCCACCCCCCTCACCTCAGGTTTTAAGGTGTCTGTTGCAGTTCTCTGTGCAATTTCTAGATACAACACAGTGTATGCTTTATGGAGGTTGACAGGGTAATGCTTCCCACCCCCTCCCAAAGATGTCCATGTTCTAATCCTAGAATCATTCTCTCACATAGCAAAAGGGATTTGGCAGACATGATTAAGGTTATCTACCTAGAGATGGGGAGATTATCCTGGATTATCTGGCTGGGCCCAATTTAATTACATGTGTCCTTAAAAGTAAAGAGACTTTTCTGACTGGGTCAGAGCTGGGACAGAAGAAGGAAGAGATGTGAAGCGTGAGAGGCACTTGAGCCATCACAGCTGGTTTTAGGACAGTGGATGAAGACTCTGAGCCAAAGACCACAAGTGGACTGTGGCTCTGCCCCAAGCTGGCAGTCAGCAAGAAAATGAAGCCCTCAGACATATCTGCAAGGAACTGAATGCCCCAGAAATGGAGACAAATAGGAAACAGATGCTCCCTAAAGCCTTTAGAAAGACACACAGACCAGAGGACACCTTGATTTTAATCCAGTAGAGCCATACTAAACTATGACCTATAGAGTTTAAAGTAATAAATCTGTGTGCTTTAAATATACATAAAGTCTCTAAAGTTTATGGTAATTTGTTATAGCAGCAACAGAAAACCAATACATTCATATTTTGGTAAGTGCTGCCAAATTTTCCTTCCAAAAGGCTGACTTTATTTATACTTATGCCAATAGTTGAAGAGAAAACTCTTGTTCAAAACCTATACCGACATAAGATATTTTCAGTATCTTAATTTTTCCAAGCTGATTCTGAAAAAAATTCATTTTTATTTGTCATCTTCTAATTTTGTAAACAAGGTTAAACATCTTTTATGTATTTGTTAAACATGTTTTGTTTTGCTTGGAATGACACTGTTCTTTTTTCCAGTCACTAGATTTCTGAAATTTTAAATTGTTATGACTATGTGTACAAAAACATATCCTGTTAGGTATGTACTAGTGGAGACAGAAATGTCTCCATTTCTAGCAACCCATTCTAATATTCTTGGATAACCCATGGATAGAGGAGCTTGGCGGGCTACAGTCCATGGGGTCACAAAGAGTCTGACATGACTGAGCACACATATAGCGGGTATGTACTAGATACTTAATGATTTGCATCTCCTTTCTGCTGTGGAAATTATGCTGCCTATTAAACTAGGTGCCAGAATCTGCTAGCTGCCTAAGTCAATACCAATATCCTCTTCCCTAGTAGGACTATCATAATTATTATGTGATCACATTGCTGCCCAGAATAAAGGACTACATTTCTTAGCTTTCCTTGAATGTAGGTTTGGCCAAAAGAGATGTAAGCAAAAATATGGGAAAGCTGCTTAAAGATAGCTGACACTGTAACAACCCCCACTCCTTTTAAAAAAAAAAAAAATGGTTCTTGTTTGACCTTGATTCAGACATAATGGCTAAAGTTCCAGCAGCATCTTGGACTGTGAGGGGCCTTGAGAACAGAGAGCATCTACTAGACGGTAGAATAGGAAAGCAACACGCTAAAGTTCCTGGTGACCCACTGAAGTCACCAATCACCTCAGAGCTATCTACTTCTTTTATATGAGTGAGAAACTTCTACATTGTCAATCTCTGATTTTTTAAGTGATTTTCTGTTGTTTGATACAGAAAATCTGATCCTAATACATGATCCCAGCACTCACTGATCGGCTATGTCTTTTATATTTTACCTCTTACACCTTTTACCTTTTATACCTTTGATATTTATCTTTTATAGTTTACCTTTTGTTTTCGACATCTCAGAAGCTACCAACTGGAAAATCTCTCCTATTCCAAAGTGTACCTCTGTTCCCCGAATTTTTTTTTTTCTTCATGTTAGTGTATCTCGGGTTTTTCTTTTCATGTTAGAGACCTTCATCTGATATCTATTGATCCTTGCTTGCTGTTGACATTAAGATTTAGGCAATAATGGGACAAACTAACAACAGATGCCTCCTGATAAGATGCACTGAGAAAAGTCTCTTCCTTCTGTGATTTGCTGCCAGTAGAGTAGAGCCTGAATTTAGTCATAAGGAGACATTAGATAAACCAGAACTGAGTGACATTTTACAAAAGAACTGAAGAGTAATCTTAGATGTCAATATCATGAAACACAAAGGCTATGAAGTTGGTCATCACTGAAAGAGACAGAAAGAGACATGGCAACTGAATGCAATGTGATGGAAATTTCTATTGCTAACAGGGACATTTTTTTAATTGGCAAAATCTGAATAAGATCAACAACCAGATAATAGTATTATGTCAATGTTAACTTTCTGATTTTTAATCAATTTCCTGTTTGTATAAGAATATTTTAAGGAAATACACATTACAGTATTTAATATTTTAAGGAAATATACATTAATGGAAATATACCTTAAAAATGATGCCTTGTTCTTTAAAATGAGGCATCATGTCTGACTAATTGAACAGTTCAGAGAAAAAACAAAACGTTTGTATGTCTATCTACCTATCTGCCAAGAAAAGAGAAAGTAAAAAGTAAACATAGTTAACATAGTAATACTACAGGAAACTGAGTATAATGTATATGAGAATTCTTTCCTCTAACTTTTCTGTAAATCTAAAATTATGCCGAAGTAAAAAATTTTTTTTAAATTACAGTAGAAAGACTCTAGGAGCTATATATAGATGGGCTAGTTAATGGGAGGTAAAGTTTGTGCAGGCACGAAGCCAGCTGTAATTGTATTCGTGCTAATTCACTTCAGTCGTGTTCCACTCTTGGCGACCCCATGAACTGTAGCCTGCCAGGCGCCTCTGTCCATGGAATTCTCCAGGCAAGAATACTGGAGTGGGTTGCTACACTCTCCTCCAGGAGATCTTCCCAAACAAGGGATAGAACCCATGTCTCCTGTACTGCAGGCAGATTCTTTACCTACTGAGTCCTGTAACTCCAGGAACATTTAAATGCCAGAATAAGGAGGCATTTATCCTGGGAATGTTTTCTAGTCATCTGCCCTAGATTTTCCTAGGCAGTTTATTAAGACTATGTGAGCCCTCCAATTTTTCACTTGGGGTTCATGGCTGTCTACAGACCCTTTCAGTCCAATTTCTCAGTCCTATCCCCTATTGTTATCTGTTATGTCAAAGTCTAGAGCCTGTCTGGGCTTCTTCCAGATGGGCAGCACCCTACCGTGTTCTAGGCTATGGCCTCCTCTACTCAGCCTCATCAATCAACACTCATTAACCCATTTTACATTTTCCAGAAATTTCTTGAAATCTCTTATCTACCAACAACTCCCCCCACCCCATTTCTTTCATTGTGCTATTTTTGTTTTCATTTTTTAATATATTTTTCTTCCTAGGCATGCGCTTCTTCAGCCATCTCAAACCAGAATTCTTTGGACAATTTGATGTTAATTTTAATCTAAAACTTATTACTCAGGGAACACCCTGGGGATGCGGGATGGGGAGGAATATCTGACGATCTCCTTTAGGTTTTCCACATCTGATATTGTTATAAGCTTTCTCCGGTCACTACAGATCATGCTGAACTCTCAGCCCTAGGCATTTGTCATACTATTTACTTGGTAATTTAGTCAAGTTACATCATTTAACAATTTCATGTGAATTGTCTTCTATAATGTCATCTTATGGATTTAGGTTTGCTAAGACCAAATACAATTTATTCCTTTCTATATACTTTGAGTGAAATAAGGATATGCCCAGAAGAACAAGGAAACCACCACATCACATGTAATCTCTCCATCGTGGTGGACGGGACCAGGTTATCAGCGCATCACAACAGGCAGCCAATCCACTGGTTGATCAGAGACTTGAACAGATGACCTGGACCAATCAGATTCCCTCCATCATGAATTCAAACCATAAAACACAGAAGCTGTTGCTAGGCCATGGTGAGTACTGGACCGACGAAGCCATGCCAGCTCAGTGACTGAGGCAGCCATTTGCAAAAATGATGAGTAAGAAAATTAGAGATGAAAATGAGACAGATATGGAGAAGCTGAGACTAGGTGAGAGAGAAGGTACCTGTTTTAAACAACTTTCTAGTTTATGTGAAGCCCATTTGTACAGAATTCTGTAACACTGTATATTTCTATAACTTACAGAAATATCTGTAACATTGACTTACATCTTTCTTTCTAATAAGGAAGCTTGTTTGAGTGGGAATCTCTTGTAACTAAAAAAGTAAAAACTGTGACTTTCCCGGTTTTGTTTTTTTAAAATACGGTTGTTCAATTGCTCAGTCATGTCTGATTCTTTGTGACCCCATAGACTGCAGCACACCAGGCTTCCCTGTCCTTCACTATCTCCCAGAGTTTGCTCAAATTCATGTCCATTAGCTCGGTGATGACATCCAACCATCTCATCCTCTGTCACCCACTTCTCCTGCCATCAATCTTTCTCAGCATCAGGGTCTTTTCCAGTGAGTTGGCTCTTCACATCAGGTAGCCAAAGTAATGGAGCTTCAGCCTCAGCATCAGTCCTTCCAATGAATATTCAGGATTGAGTTCCTTCAGGATTAACTGGTATGATTCCTTGCAGTTCAAGGGACTCTCAAGAGTCTTCTCTAGCACCACAGTTTGAAAGCATCAATTCTTCAGTGCTCAGCCTTCTTTATGGTCCAACTCTCTCATCCATACATGACTACTGGAAAAATTATCTTTGACTAGATGGACTTTTGTTGGAAAAGTGAAGTCTCTGCTTTTTAATATGCTTTCTAGGTTGCTATAGCTTGTCTTCCAAGGAGCAAGCACCTTTAATGTCATGGCTGCAGTCACCATCCACAGTGATTTGGAGCCCAGGAAAATAATGTCTGTCATTGCTTCCCCATCTATTTGCCATGAAGTGATGGGACTGGATGCCGTGATCTCAGTTTTTTGAATGCTGAGTTTTAAGCCAGCTTTTTCACTTTCCTCTTTCATCAAGAGGCTCTTTAGTTCCTCCTCTCTTTCTGCCATTAGTGTGGGGGTTAAAATATAAAGAACAAGGCTATTGTTGGCTGGAAGAAAAATGTACACCTAAAAGTTAGGAGCTATATTTTATCTGGCCGACAAAACTGAGAACTTAAGACCAGAAGTATCCTCTCAGATGGCTCTGACTGACTGCTCCCAAGAGGTAAGGGAGAAGCCAGGATATATAGGAGTTTTGTAATAGTCTGAACATCAAAAGATTGCTGTTAATTAAAGAAAAACAGAGACTTCCCTGGTGATCTAGTGGTTAAGACTCCACACTTTCACTGCCGGGGGTGTGGGTTAGAACCCTGGTCAGGAAATTAAGATCCTGCACGCTGCAAGCCAAGGTCAAAAAAAATAAAGAAAACCAGGTATCTCAAGTTAATGAGTTTAGTGTTTTTCTGTGTATAGGAAGATGCGAGAGCATGGGCTCACTGAAGTCATTCCTTTGATGTGTACCTTAACTATCTAGGGCTAGTAGCCTGCTTTTCTCTATTCTGAGTCCCTCAGGGCACATGCCTCTTAAGAAACCTGTATGCAGGTCAGGAAGCAACAGTTAGAACTGGACATGGAACAACAGACTGGTTCCAAATAGGAAAAGGAGTACGTCAAGGCTGTATACTGTCACCCTGCTTATTTAACTTATATGCAGAGTACATCATGATAAATGCCAGGCTGGAGGAAGCACAAGCTGGAATTGAGACTGCCGGGAGAAATATCAATAACCTCAGATATGTAGATGACACCATCCTTATGGCAGAAAGAGAAGAGGAACTAAAAAGCCTCTTGATGAAAGTAAAAGAGGAAAGTGAAAAAGTTGGCTTAAAGCTCAACATTCAGAAAACGAAGATCATGGCATCCGGTCCCATCACTTCATGGGAAATAGATGGGGAAACAGTGGAAACAGTGGCTGACTTTATTATTTTGGGCACCAAAATCACTGCAGATGGTGATTACAGCCATGAAATAAAAAGACGCTGGCTCCTTGGAAGAAAAGTTATGAACAACCTAGATAGCATATTAAAAAGCAGAGATATTACTTTGTCAACAAAGGTCCGTCTAGTCAAGGCTACGGTTTTTCCAGTGGTCATGTATGGATGTGAGAGTTGGGCTGTAAAGAAAGCTGAGCGCCTAAGAATTGATGCTTTTGAACTGTGGTGTTGGAGAAGACTCTTGAGAGTCCCTTGGACTGCAAGGAGATCCAACCAGTCCATCCTAAAGGAGCTCAGTCCTGGGTGTTCATTGGAAGGACTGATGTTGAAGCTGAAACTCCAATACTTTGACCACCTCATGCAAAGAGCTGACTCGTTGCTGACTCCCGATGCTGGGAAATATTGAGGGCAGGAGGAGAAGGGGACAACAGAGGGTGAGATGGCTGGATGGCATCACCAACTCAATGGACATGGGTTTGGGTGGACTCCAGGAGTTGGTGATGGACAGGGAGGCCTGGCGTGCTGCGGTTTATGGGGTCCCAAAGAGTCGGACACCACTGAACTGAACTGAACTGACAGTGATAGCTGGTTTGTTGGTTGCAACATCCTTTATTTACTGATATGGCAGGCAATATTTTTAAAATCATATTATACATAAAAATTTACATCTCAATCAGTATACAAATTAAAATTTCAGAGAATTAGACGCTTTATTTTTAAAAATCCTGATAGAATGTAGCATCTTCCTCATTAATCTTTGACAATCTAATTTCACCACTGTAGTAAAAATTTCTTCTGGGGAAACCCAGTTTAGCTGTTTCAAAAGTCAGTTAAGTTTCCATTGTAAGCTCTCCTGTAAGAGGCCTTGCCAAGAACTTATTAAGGAAACCCAGTGCTTTCTCTGCTCCCTTCATCTGCCCATCTTCATCTTTCTTCAGAGGCAGCAGGAGAAAGAGCCAGTACCTTCAATATGTTCCCATATCTGCTTTGTGAAATTATTATCTTACTTCTAAGATAATTATCTTATCTTCTTATTATCTTATTAACAGAAGTACCTTATCTTCTATTATCTTACTCTATATGTATCTGATCTTTAAAGCTAGAGTTTATTCTTGTTTTTATATCACATGGATCAGATATATCATGGGCTTTTGAAAAAAAATGTATATAGTTACAGGAATATCCATTCAGAATGAAATTACTTCACACACTTAAATCCAATTTCATGACAGTTCTGCAAAGTGAGTTCCCAAGTGCAGGGACCATGTCTTTTGATTCCTTTCTACATTTCCCCCAAAAAGAAAAAAGGAAAAAAACAAAAAACAAAAAAAATGATTTAGAGCTGTGTAATCTTCAGTTAGGCAATAAATGTTAGTTGAACTGAATCATTTCAATTACGAAAAGAAAATTTTATTAAACCTTTGTGCCAAGTTTCAAGATGAAAATACATTTAAAGCAAAGTTAGGAAATGACACTAAAATTTTGAGTTGCAGAAGTCAGCAATTAAGAGTAATGTTCCAAAATAAGCACTGCCCGTCTCCTGTGAATAAGCAGTTTATTTTGGCAATGGCAGAAGCTTGCCTTGGGTGGATACACAATGATCCCATGCCACTGCTGCTCTCTTCAAGACCAGTTAGAGAGTTATTTCTCAGGCAGCGATATAACTGATTGCTAAAGCTAAAACAAATCTGTTCCATATTATTCTCAAACACCATTTTTTTCTACTTTAAAATAGTTTATGCTCATTAAAAAAAATTTTGACAAGTATGAAAAAGTTGGAAAAATAATTATCCAGAGCTCCATCATCTATACAGATCCACACTTTTTTTTATGTGTAATGCAAAGAATTTTATTACATCTCTTCTTATTTTCTCCGTTTTACTGAGATATAATTAACATAGAGTACTGTATAAGTCTAAGGCATACAGCATAAAGATTTGACCTACATTCATCATGAAATGATGACTACAATGAGTTTATTGAACATCCATCATCTCATATAGATGCAAAAGAAGAAAAAAACTTTTTTAATTTTCCTTGTGATGAGAACTCAAGATTTACTCTCTTAACAACTTCTGTATATAACACAGGCTTCCCTGGTGGCTTGGACAGTAAAGAATCTGCCTGTAATGCAGGAGACAAGGGTTCAGTCCCTGGGCTGGGAAGATCCCCTTGAGAAGGGAATGGCAACCCACTCCAGTATTCTTGCCAGGAGAATCCCATGGATAGAGGAGCCTGGCGGGCTACAGTCCATGGGGTCACAAAGAGTTAGACATGACTGAACCTGGGGTTTACTCCCTTAACAACTTTTGTGTACAACACACAGTAATATTAATTATATTTATCATCTTATATATTACCAAACAGATCCACTCCTAACATATTCCTCTTGCTACTTTCTTCCGAAAGACCAAAAAACCATGTATGTTAATTGCTTTTTGCATAGAATAAAAAGCTAATCTGTATAAAATGAGTTATTTATGATCTAAGTGATAATATACCAGTTGTCTGTGAGTTCTCCCAGACTTTCTTTTGTGCTCTAAGTAGTTCTGCTGAAGGAATCACATTACCCCCAATCACAGTGTGTCTGGGTACATCTATGTTGGATTAGTAGGAGGAAACATCTGAATTTCGCTGTGCCTAGGAACCATCTGTAGGTCTTTTTAAAATGCAGAATCAGAATTTTATTTTTAATTTAAGTATAGTTGATTTACAGTGTTGTACCCAACTCTGCTGTACAGCGAAGTGTAGAGTCAGCATTGTAAACAAGCTTCCAGGTGATTAGCAGAAGATGCTAATTCACGGACACACTTTTAGCAGCAAGATCCTAATACAACCTAGGACATAAGAGAACTGATGGAAGAAGAAATTTTTGCCTTCACACATCTATCCACCATTAAGCCATTGCCACATCCCTGATCCATTTCTGGGAAAACATGGGACTATTTCTCATACCTGGAAAGTTTCCCGTAGGCTGAGGGTGGAGTACGGACTTTTATTGCCATGCAACTTAAAATATTGAGCAACCATTGTGAATCCTCAGCACTAGAAGCCTTGCAGAGTTCACAAAGTATCTACTCATCTCTTTTCCTTTGGTAGTAACATATATGATATCTGGGCACAGGGCCTCCTAGAGAAAGGCTATACTTCTCAGCCTCCCTTGCAGCTGAATGTGACTACATTACCAACTTCCAGCCAATGGAATCTAAACAGAAGGGTGTGTAATCCATGGTTTGAGAATGGCAACAAATCAAATGAAATTAAAAGATTTTATTTGTTCTAGTTATGATAAACTATAGCCCAGTTACAGTCAACTAAAATTTTAAAGTAAAGTGCATACTCTGAGGTTGTTGCTAACGTTCCAACCGAAAGACCCATATCCTAGAAGTGACTACTCCAGGTGTTTCTGTCATCTAAATCTGGATCAACACCAGATTCCTGGTTATGTTCTCCATGAATTTCAGAAATGGGGTTTCACTTCAGTTGGGTCGCTCAGCCATGTCCAACTCTTTGCAACCCCATGGACTGCAGCGCACACCAGGCTTCCCTGTCCATCACCAACTCCCGGAACTTGCTCAAACTCATGTCCATCCAGTCAGTGATATCATCCAATCATCTCATCCTTTGTTGTCTCCTTCTCCTCCTGCCTTCAATCTTTCCCAGAATCAGGGTCTTTTCCAATGAGTCAGTTCTTCGCATCAGGTGGCCAAAGTATTGGAACATCAGCTTCCAATGATATTCAGGACCGATTTCCTTTAAGATTGACTAGTTTGATCTCCTTGCAGTCCAAGGGACTCTCAAGTCTTCTCCAACACCACAGTTCAAAAGAATCAATTCTTCAGTGCTAAGCTTTCTTTGTGGTCCAACGCTCACATCCATATTTAACCGCTGGAAAAACCATACTTTGACTAGACGGACCTTAGTGGGCAAAGGAATGTTTCTGCTTTTTAGTATGCTGTCTAGGTTTGCTATAGCTTTTCTTCCAAGGAGCAAGCATCTTTTAATTTCATGGCTGCAGTCACCATCTGCAGTGATTTTGGAGGCCAAGAAAATAAAGTTTGTAACTGTTTCCATTGTTTCTCCATCTATTTGCCATGAAGTGATGGAACCAGATGCCATGATCCTCGTTTTCTGAATGTTGAGCTTTAAGCCAGCTTTTTCACTTACTTCCTCTTTCACCTTCATCAAGAGGCTCTTTAGTTCCTCTTCACTTTCTGCCATAAGGGTGGTGTCATCTGCATATCTGAGGTTATTGATATTTCTCCTGACAATGTTGATTCCAGCTTGTGCTTCATCCAGCCCAGCATTTCGCATGATGTTCTCTGCATATAAATTAAATAAGCAGGGTGACAATACACAGCTTTGATATACCGCTTTCCCAATTTGGAACCAGTCCCTTGTTCCATGTCCGGTTCTAACTATTGCTTCTTGACCTGTATACAGGTTTCTTTGGAAGCAGGTAAGGAGGTCTGATATTCCTATCTCTTAAAGAATTTTCTGCAGTTTGTTGTGATCCACACAGTCAAAGGCTTTGGTATAGTCAATAAAAGCAGAAGTAGATGTTTTTCTGGAACTCTCTTGCTTTTTCTATGATCCAACAGATACCAGCAATTTAAAAGTCTACTAACCAGTATGCTGAATGCCAGAAAGGAACTCTCATTGGTTAACATAAAGATACTTAAAATACCAGCTTGGTCTCTAAAATCTTTTAGAGACCCTCCACACCCTTCTAAGAATACAGTAAAAGAATGCAATGTTTGAACCTTTAGAAATGGTGCCTAAGGCTTGATTTCCAAGCAAGGTCAGGTTTTTGGTTTTCAAACTGTCTGATATCAGTGGCTGCATGGGCGCAGGAGGGCCGAGAGGAGCGACTTCACTTTCAAGGTCAGGAGCAGCGGCTGCGCTTTGCTGGAGCAGCGGTGAAGAGATACCCGATGTCCAAGGTAAGAGAAAACCAAGTAAGATGGTAGGTGTTGCGAGAGGGCATCAGAGGGCAGACACACTGAAACCATACTCACAGAAAACTAGTCAGTCTAATCACACTAGGACCACAGCCTTGTCTAACTCAATGAAACTAAGCCATGCCGTGTGGGGCCACCCAAGATGGGCGGGTCATGGTGGAGATGTCTGACAGAATGTGGTCCACTGGAGAAGGGAATGGCAAACCACTTCAGTATTCTTGCCTTGAGAACCCCATGAACAGTATGAAAAGGCAAAATGATAGGACACTGAAAGATGAACTCCCCGGGTCAGTACATACCCAATATGTTACTGCAGATCAGTGGAGAAATAACTCCAGAAAGAATGAAGGGATGGAGCCAAAGTAAAAACAATACCCAGTGGTGGATGTGACTGGTGATAGAAGCAAGGTCCAGTGCTGTAAAGAGCAATATTGCATAGGATCCTGGAATGTTAGGTCCATGAATCAAGGCAAATTGGAAGTGGTCAAATAGGAGATGGCAAGAGTGAATGTCGACATTCTAGGAATCAGCAAACTAAAATGGACCGGAATGGACCATTATATCTACTACTGTGGGCAGGAATCCCTCAGAAGAAATGGAGTAGCCATCATGGTCAACAAAAGAGTCTGAAATGCAGTACTTGGATGCAATCTCAAAAACGACAGATGATCTCTGTTCGTTTCCAAGGCAAACCATTCAATATCACGGTAATCCAAGTCTATGCCCCAACCAGTAACGCTGAAGAAGCTGAAGTTGAATGGTTCTATGAAGACCTATAAGACCTTTCAGAACTAACACCCAAAATAGATGTCCTTTTCATTATAGGGGACTGGAGTGCAAAAGTACAAAGTCAAGAAACACCTGGGTTAACAGGCAAATTTGGCCTTGGAGTACGGAATGAAGCAGGGCAAAGGCTAATAGAGTTTTGCCAAGAGAACGCACTGTTCATAGCAAACACCCTCTTCCAACAACACAAGAGAAGACTCTACACATGGACATCACCAGATGGTCAACACCGAAATCAGATTGATTATATTCTTTGCAGTCAAAAATGGAGAAGCTCTATACAGTCAGCAAAAAACAAGACCAGGAGCTGACTGTGGCTCAGATCATGAACTCCTTACTGCCAACTTCAGACATAAATTGAAGTAGGGAAAACCACTAGAAATAGATGGGGAAACAGTGGACACAGTGTCAGACTTTATTTTGCGGGGCTCCAAAATCACTGCAGATGGTGACTGCAGCCATGAAATTAAAAGACACTTACTCCTTGGAAGGAAAGTTATGACCAACCTAGATAGCATATTGAAAAGCAGAGACATTACTTTGCCAACAAAGGTCTGTCTAGTCAAGGCTTTTTCCAGTGGTCATGTATGGATGTGAGAGTTGGACTGTGAAGAAAGCTGAGCACTGAAGAATTGATGCTTTTGAACTGTGGTGTTGAAGACTCTTGAGAGTCCCTTGGACTGCAAGGAGATCCAACCAGTCCATCCTAAAGGAGCTCAGTCCTGGGTGTTCATTGGAAGGACTGATGCTGAAGCTGAAACTCCAGTACTTTGGCCACCTCACGCGAAGAGTTGACTCATTGGAAAAGACCCTGATGCTGGGAGGGATTGGGGGCAGGAGGAGAAGGGGACGACAGAGAATGAGATGGCTGGATGGCATCACTGACTCAATGGATATGAGTCTGAGTGAACTCCGAGAGTTGGTGATGGACAGGGAGGTCTGGCATGCTGCGATTCATGGGGTCGCAAAGAGTCGGACAGGACCAAGGGACTGAACTGACTGATATCAGCTATCTAGATCACATTCCTGCTTCTGGAATGTTGTCATGCTTGCCTTGATTGAATTTTCCACTATGGTAGAGATTGGAGATTAGAGGAGATATGAGTAGAGATTTAGTTGAATTGACTGTGCTATGTTCAGTTGCTCAGTTGTGTCCAACTCTTTGCAGCCCCATGGACTGTAGCCTGCCTGTCCATGGGATTCTCCAGGCAGAATACTGGAGTGGGTGGCCATGCCTTCCTCCAGGGGATCTTTTAATGCAGGGCTGGAACTCAGGTCTCCCGCATTGCAGGTAGATTCTTTACCACCTGAGTCACCAGGGAAGCTTAGATAACAGAAACTATTATGCTTGTTTATAAGTGAATGTTGTTAATAGATGTCTCCATTTGTGGCAGAATTTGCTTTTTGACTTGCTTTCATATCATCTGGTAGGAAAGTTGACAAAGTGACCGTTTTTACTGTTCTCTACCAAGTTGCTGCTGCTGCTGCTAAGTCGCTTCAGTCATGTCCGACTCTGTGCGACCCCATAGATGGCAGCCCACCAGGCTCCCTTGTCCCTGGGATTCTCCAGGCAGGAACACTGGAATGGGTTGCCATTTCCTTCTCCAATGCATGAAAGTGAAAAGTGAAAGCTAAGTCGCTCAGTTGTGTCTGCCTCTTAGCGACCCCATGGACTGTAGCCCACCAGGCTCCTCCATCCAAGGGATTTTCTAGGCAAGAGTACTGGAGTGGGGTGCCATTGCCTTCTCCAAGTTACTCTTTATCAAAAAGCCCGTAAGTATCATGCGGAACGCAACTAGCTTGTGTCAGTTTACAGTAAAGAGCAAGAAGGAGAGAAAGAGCTGGATTTCCTTAAGTCTGTGGAGCCACCATAGAACTCTGGACCTCTCTTCTCCAGTGGTGCTTTTATGCCAGAGAAATATATTTCCAACTTGTGTAAGTCGCTAGCTATCAGCTTATGTTTTCTGTTAGTCATGTAAGAAACCTGTTCTGATAATCCTGTACATTCCAGGCACCATCCCAGGAAGACACTTCCCAGGACACCTTTCCTGATTTCACTTCCCTTCCCTCTGCTTGTTTCTTCTGTATTTAGGATTAGCTCCACCATCACCCTCCACCCTCTACTTTCAAATACTTTACTTTGTACTCCTCTTCAAGCTCTTCTGAGAGTATTCAAGAAGGGTGCTTAGAGATATTGTTGCTTTGATGGGGGCCTCCCTCACCATTACTGTTTCAAGAAAAAAAGTTTCTAATCTTAACTATTTCCTGATGGCAGATATATCAGAAGGTAGGCATTTCACCCTTAGACTCCATATCTTAGCACATATGATTTTAATACACTATTGATCAGGGGATTTTTGGAGAAACTAATACCTGTGGCCATCAATTTGTTATGCAAGTGAATATTGAAACATCTTTGGTCAATAATGTTTGGGTAACAAAAGATATGGGCTTCCCTGATGGCACAGTGGTAAAGAATTCACCTGCCAATGCTGGAGACGTGGGTTCAATCCCTGGGTAGGAAAGATCCCCTGGAGAAGGAAATGGCAACCCACTCCAGTATTCTTGCCTGGGACATCCCACAGACAGAGGAGCCTGGAGGGTTACAGCTCATGTGGTCACAAAAGAATCGGACATGACTGAGCGACTAAACAACAACAAAAGATGTATTAATACATTCCTAGTTAATAATGTGTTAAAAATACAAATGATCAATTGTTCAGGATCAAATTTAACTGAAAGCTTGTGTAACACAGTATGGAATAAATTTCCATTTTTTAACTTATTTTCTTTATCTCATGCTTTGTGTTTACGCCACCATTTTTTTTTTAAAAAAAGAGTGTTTTTTTAAGATTACAAATGCCTCAAGATTAAATAATATTCAGGATTACAGAACATGACTCCGTTAGAATGCCTTTTGGTCCTATTATTATTATTTATCCTTCTCTTCATTCTTTCTCCCCACTTCTCCGATAAAATCAGAAAAGGAGTTAAATTAAAGGCTTCATACTCCTAAGACCTCTTTAACTTCCTACACAGTAGAATACCATAATTTGGATTCTTTGGAGATTTCTTCCTCATGCAAAGTCCCGTCTGTGATGGAACCAGTACAACACAATGATTTAGCCCATGTTCTAGCGTCAGTGTGAGTTTAAATTCTGGCACTAGTTATATGCCCTTAGGCAGACAACTTAACCGTTCTATACCTCAGTTTCCTCATCTAAAATATGAAAATAAAAATAATGCCTCTCAAGATTAACATAAAGATTAAACAAAACAATAAAAAACTTAGTATAGTGGTTGGCAAATAGTAAACATTTAACAGTATTTATTTATTCAACAATTAATGTGTGCTATTTAAAATACGATTTAATATTCTATCAAATTGGACAGAGTGAGTCCCTAACATTAAGGAATTTGTAGGCTGGTGGGAGAAATAAAACATTCAAAGTAGCTAACTGTAACAGAAAGGGATATTAAGATAATCAGATAAATTACTTATTAAAGTATTCATTAAAGATGGTTGCAAATCCTTTGTTATCCTGCTATTGGATCTAATTCACTTCTCTTTCAAGTCTGCATTGGTCTTAGTAATTTGGTTAAGTAACAGTATAACCAAAGCAATGCTGTAGGATCTTGCTCTGCTCTTTTAGAATGTTTGCCCCAAGGGAAGCCAGCCATCACGCGAGAAGCCCAAGTGTCTGGAATCATCAAGCTGTAAGGAAGCCCAAGATAGTGGTCTGGAGCATGCACACAGACAGAGCACTAGGCCTGGCTGTTCCAGCCATCTATGAATGAAAAATACTGCCTACCATATACCAAACAAAGCATGCTGCAGCCATCCAGCCATCACATTACAGCCACCCCTGACAGTGTACCCTGAAGAAACCCGAGATGAGTAAACACAGGATACCAACCCCAGATAGCTGAGGTGTGTATCAAAGGAAAGATTTCAGTCAGCCCAGGCTTGCATCTTCCCATACACAGAAAAACAGTGAATTCATTAACCTGAGATATCTGTGTGCGTGTATGTTAATCGCTCAGTCATGTCTGACTCTGAGACCCCACCGACGGTAACCCACCAGGCTCCTCTGTCCGTGGGATTTTCTAGGCAAGAATACTGGAGTAGGTTGCCATTTCCTTCTCCATTAGATATTTGGTTTTCTTTAATTAACAGTAATTTTTAAATGTTCCAACTACCTGGTCTTTGCTGCAAAAACTTGCCTCTTCAGAGCAGTCTCTCAGAGTGATCTTGAGAGTTCTGTCTCTCAGGCTTGAAATCCTCAAAGGAAAACATAATTCTCACCTTTTAGGTTGTGGTTTTCTTTTTTCAGTCAACACATCCCAGTCCAGGAATCAGACATGAGTACAAAAAAATCTGTCCTGGCAGCATCTTGGTAGCTCCAGGAAGGTCAATGTGCAGAAGAACCCAGTACCCAGATACCACCAGCCAGATCTGAGTCCTCAGTCCTGTGGCCCCAGTAAAGCCACCCAAGCGAACTAACCAGATACAGCGTTAGATAAGCCATGTAAACTCTCTTTGGTACAGACGACTTATTTTTTGTTTTTTTGAAGTGAATGCTTTCTTTTCTTATTTTTGATTTCTCTGGGTCTTGCTGTGTGCAAGCTTCCTTTAGCTGTCGGGAGCAGGGGCTGCTCTTCACTGCAGTGCATGGCTTCCCACTGTGGCGGCTTCTCTTGAGGAGCTCAGGTTCTAGGGTGTGTGGGCTTCGCGAGTTGCAGCACACGGGCTCAGTACAGTGCCTGGGCCCTAGTTGTTTTTGTTCAGTTGCTAAGTCATGTTCAACTCTGCGACCCCAGGGATTGCAGCACGCCAGGCTTCCCTGTCCTTCACAATCTCCTGGAGTTTGCTCAAACCCATGTCCATTGAGTCAGTGATATCCTCCAACCACCCCATCCTCTGTCACCCCCTTCTCATCCTGCCCTCAATCTTTCCCAGCATCAGGATATTTTCCAATGAGTCAGCTCTTTGCATCAGGTGGCCAAAGGACTGGAGCCCTAGAGCTCGGGCTCAGGAGTTGGGATGCACAGGCTTAGTTGCCCTGTGGCATGTGGAATCTTCCCGGACCAGGGATTGAACCCATGTCCCCTGCACTGGTAGGCAGATTCTTATCTACTGTATCACCAGGGAAGTTCAGATGACTTATTTCTAATGAGATTACAAGAGTCATCTTTTTTACGCCTCTGTACATGTTTGAAAGAGGAAAGCAGTGTGTGCAGAGGAGTTAGCATAGCAGGCCTGAGACTGTTATCCTTAGAAAGGTCTGCTTGAAAGATCGGCCCTTCACAGGCATCTGGGAACTTAGCTAGTAAACAGTTCCCTATGCTGATAGAAAACTTTCCCTAAATGACAAAGGCAGCTTAGTAGGTCTAGACTGTGCAGTGATATGCTTTATACTAAATATCTGCCTTTATTCTGGGATCTGGAATTTGGGTATGCAGTGGGCAGAGAGTGCCTATTGACCAGCCCCCAGTAAAACCTGAGCACCAAGGCACTGAAGAGCTGCCCCAGATGACACTTTCCATGTGTGGTCACAACTCACTGCTGAAGGAAGGAAGGCACTGCACTGGGAGAGGACGAAGAGGCTGACACCTGGCTTCCTCTCAGCTTTATCCCAAGCACTTTTTCCTTTTTGTGATTTTACTTTGTATCTTTTTAAAAAAATTTATTTATTTTTAATTGGAGGAAAATTGCTTTACAATATTGTGTTGGTCTTTGCCATACATCAACATGTATCTTTTTATGGTAATGAATCTTAGTTATGAGTACACATTGATGCTGAGTTCTGCGAGGCCAACTGTCAAATCGCTGTGCCTGTGGGGGTGATCTCGGGGTCCCCCAATACATGGCGTTTTAGAAATTACGAAACACATATTGAAGAGTCATTCAACTTTTCCATAAAAGGCTAGGCATCCCTCCTAATTACTTCATGTTCTCCTCCTTTCTCCCTCCTTCCAAGGATATACATATTGAATTTTCTTCCCGCCCAAGTCCATAGCAGTATGTGGGCAGAAACACACTGCTGGAGGGGACAGTTTTAGTTCTTCAGCCCTAAGAAAGCTGTTTAACTGCTTATCTTGCACACAAATATAACAGTGGTTCACCTGACTTCTCTGGTGGCTCAGACGGTAAAGCGTCTGCCTACAATGTGGGAGACCCGGGTTCAATCCCTGGGTCAGGAAGATGTCCTAGAGAAGGAAATAGCAACCCACTCCAGTACTCTTGCCTGGAAAATGCCATGGACAGAGGAGCCTGGTAGGCTGCAGTCCATGGGGTCGCAAAAAGTCAGACATGACCGAGCGACTTCACTTCTTCTTCACCTGCCTTTTACTTTTTATCCAATTGTGTTTGCCTTGTGTGGGTGGAGTATAAGAGCTTTTATCTTTTTTGTCTTATTAGGCTGAAGATATCATGGAAATTTCTTTTAAAATATTTACCCAAAGACTGAACTGATGATAAAAAGCATTTTCTTTGCAATTAGAGAGCAAGACTTCATAAATCTATGGCTAGTCACTAAAGTACTGGCACTACAGCATTAGCAAGATTTTTATCCGCCACACAAAATCTATACAGTGTATCCCGCAATGCAGCATATCCACCTCACGTTGTTATAATATGGGTGGCTTATTTTCAGATGATCTTTCTGGTAAACTTTCTGATTATATTTTGACAAGGCTGAGCATCATTTTTTTAATCACAGAGAGTGACAAGAGCTTAGCCACTGTGACAACCAAAGTCATTGGATTTGGCTCTAGAAATCAACTGAGCATGGGAGAGTTGAAGAATTCAAATAAAAAGCCAGCAAACCACTGAATATTATGTGATAAGCTCTTTAAATCATGTTGTAGACATAGGACTGAGAATTAGGAGCCCAAGTTCTAATCTGCTTTCTATTCTAAAGCTGACCTTGATAAATAATTCATCTTTACTGGACCTTTATTATACCAGCTGTAAAATGAGAGGGTTCAAGTGAAACGTTTTTTCAATCCCAAACATTCTACAGTTCAATGATAATATAAAGCCTGGGATATGTGCCAGATGAGAGGGCACAAATGTATTCTGTAGGAAGGAGAGGTTCCTGGAGGCTAATATAGGACATTTTAACTAGTCAGAAAAAGAGAGTCACTTCTCTTGGGGGATGGAACTGGAGTGAAGGTATAGGGACAGAATTTACTGTGAGGGATCTTAGAGAAATTTCAATGTGAAATAACAATGTTATTAGTAATAGTTAGCCACTTTGAGTATTTACAAAGATGAAAAATATCATTTCATTTAATTCCCATAACAGTTCTAGGTATGATTATTCCCATTTTATAGAAGAGAAAACTGAGGCACAGGAAGATTCAGAGTTTGCATGAGGTCACACAGCAAGTGGCAAAATCCAGAATGTGATGCAACCTGGAATTTCAAAGAATAGCTTCTAATTGCTCTTATGGCAGTCACAGGCAGCAGTCGGTGACAAAACTCCCCACAGAAGCACTACAGTTTAAGTGCAATTGGCTGGAAAACGAGCATAAAAAGGAAATAATAAGCCATCATCAAGAAGAATGATAATTACTTTTCCTAGAGTGCCATTTGTGTGTTGTTCATTTATTAACTCTAATCTTTCCAGGGGACTTCACTGGTGGCTCAGTGGTAAAAAATCCACCTGCAATGCAGGAGAGGTAGGTTTAATCCCTGGGTCGGGAAGATCCTCTGGAGAAGGAAATGGCAACCCACTCCAGTGTTCTTGCCTGGAGAATCCTATGGACAGAGGAGCCTGATGGGCTACAGTCCACAGGGTCACAAAAGAGTCAGACATGACTGAACGACTAAACAACAAAAACGACAACGACCCTAATATGTGCCTTTTGTTTTTATTTCTGTTTTAAATGTCCATTTTACAATTAAGAAATCTGGGTTCATTTCAACTTGCAATAGCTTAAGAGCTGTTAGGTAGGTAGGTTGGGATTCAACCCTGAGTTTGTCTAACTTCAAGGATCCTACTTATTCCACTACGCCAGGCTATATTATTGGCAAGAGAGAAAAAAAAATTGCAAATATTAAAAACAGCTGCATCCTACTGTATGCTTTCATTTATATGAAATTCTAGAACAGGGAAAACCAGTCTACGGAGACAGAAAGCAGATGACTGGTTGCTTGGCAAGGGAAAGCAGGGGTTAACTGTAAAGACCAAAGGAAATTTTTGGAATGCTGGCAAAATTTTACATCATGATTATGGTACTGATTATATATGTACTATGTTTGTTAAAACTCATTGAATGTACACTTAAAATAAGTGCATTTTATGCAGATTGTACCTCAAAAAAGTTGATTTTGTAAAAAAAAAAAAAAAAAAAACACAAGTGAATCTAGTATTTGGTACTCCAGACAGAAGCTGGGGCCACTGGCCTAGCCTGTCTTTTCATATGCATGGGATCACTGTGTTGCGTATGAAACTTGAGCTCATTTTTTGGGCGGTGCTGTGTCCTGCTGCTTTGTGTGGGCTCTTTAGTTGCAGCAAGCGGGGGCTACTCTCTAGTTGCGGGGCACAGGCTTCTCATTGTGGTGGTTTCTCTTGTGAAGCACGGGCTCTAAGGGATAGGCTCACAGGCTCAACAGTGATGGCACATGGGCTTAGTTGCTCCTCAGCATGTGGGATCTTCCCGATTAGGGGTCAAACTGGCGTCTTATGAATTGGCTGGCAGAGTCTTCACCACTGAGCCACCAGGGAAGCCTGAAACGTGAGCTCTTAACATCCATTCTAACCACCTTCTGTGATACCTTCTGGTATTGCAAAGGCTGAAAAGCTCAAAACTACATTTCTATGACTCCTTCACAGCTAATGTTCAGAGTGTGAGTTAAATATACTCAAAAGAGACTAGGAAGGCAGGAGTGAGGCCAGGGCCACCTGCCTACTCTGTTTGTTTCTGCTACTGAGTAGGGTCATGCAGGCATCGGGTTTTTCTGCAACAGCATCTCAATGTCCAGACTTCAGCTTCCAGAGTGTTACAAGTTAACAGCTGCAAGGATGACAGTGTCTTCACAATCCTATAGCTATAGCAACGTGACCAAGAATTCAATAGCTTCCCTAAGAGACTTGATTTCACACATTTATGACTGGAAGGGGTGATAGCTCCCCTGGCAAATCATTTTGATGTTCATCTCCTGGTAGTAATTTCCGGTGGTTCAGTTTAGAGGCTATTCCTCATGTTCTCCAACAACTTTGCAAGCACCTAATTACCTATATTAAGTCCCTTTATACTTATAATTGTCGGAATGATGTCTGTTTTCCTCAACCTACACACTGACGCGACCATGAAAGATGGTGTGGGTTTATTCAGGCAACCCAATAACTTACGTAATTACCAGCATCATCAGATTGATAGCAAGTTTTACTGAGTACTGACTTTTTGCCAGAATGAATTCAATAAAGCACAAGTTGAAGACAGCTTTATTCTTTTCCCCATTCTACTCAAAACTCCATGGATTGATCTGTCTGCTCCTCCATGAATGAAATGAGGCAGATCTCCTCACTTTTTAAGCCATTCTTAGATCTTAAAAAGTCCTCCAATTCATTTCAGCTCCCCAAATCTGCTCATTTCACTCATTAAAATGTCCAATTCAAGGTTGTTAACATGTAACCCAATGCTCTCATCCAATTTAAAACTTGTTTATGCCCCCAGCTTGAGCTTCCTTTGGCCTGTCATTTTGAGGAAGAGAACATGGTTGACTTCTGCTCCAACTCTCTCTAAAATGTTTCTTCATCTCCCTCCTCCTTTCCATGTCCCCTCCTTTCCTAGACAACCCAGGTTCCTCTGGAGTTGGAATGTCATTATGTGACATGTGAGTATGACATTATGAATATGTCATCACTTGCTCAGTCATGTCTGACTCTTTGACTCCATGGACTGTAGCCCACCAGGTTCCCCTGTCCATGGAATTCTCCAGGCAAGAATACTGGAGTGGGTTGCCGTTTCCTTCTCCAGGGGATCTTCCTGACCCAGAGATCAAACCTGGGTCTCCTACATTGCAGCCAGGTTCTTTACTGTCTGAGCCACCGGGGAAGCTCCCAGAATGTCACTGGGAAGAGGTGCAACTAGTCTCTAGAAGTCTAGACATGACCTGGCACTGGAGCCCTCTGGACATGGCAGATTCTCAGTGCTAATTCTTTGTACTGACATAGCTCCCTCAGAGAGCCCCCACTGCTGCCTTCCAACATCCAACCAGCTTCTTTCTAGGCTGCCCAGTGAGGAATCCTCCTCAGTTTCTACATCCAGTGGTATACTCTAACTTCTTTCTGCTGAGATGAAGCTTAGCAGAAAGCCTTCTTGGACAGTCTTTCCAAATGATTCCCACATAGTTCCATCTTGCCAGTCCATGGAACACATGAGAAATTTTCCCTCTTCATTGTTCTATCAGTGGGGGAGCATCTGGGTGCCTGCAGCCATAGCATTTCACATTTAATTCCCAAAAGTGAAGTAAGTGAAGTCGCTCAGTCGTGTCCGACTCTTTGCAACTCCATGGACTATAGCCTACCAGGCTCCTCCATCCGTGGGATTTCCCAGGCAAGAATACTGGAGTGGGTTGCCATTTCCTTCTCCAGGAGATCTTCCTGACCTAGGGATGGAACCCGGGTCTCCCGCATTGTAGGCAGATGCTTTACTGTCTGAGCCACCAGGGAAGTCCAATTCCCAAAGCATGAGTCAAAGATTAGTTCCTACTTCGCTCAAGCTCTCTGAAGGCTTCCTATCTCCCTCCTTGAGATGAGAGGAAAATACTCCCCACCCCACCCCCACACGAGAAGCAGGAGACTAGCTCTTTAAAAAACATTTTTTCTCTTTCCGACCTTATCAACTCCGACTTCTTTGTCAGTAGAGATGGGTGATTGCCCACGTCAGCGCTCACAGTCTCAAACTCTCTCAGACTTTCTCTAGCCTTGCACAGGTGGCTCAGCAAGTCAGTTTAGAATGTGGAGGTATTTTGCAATTTTTTTATTTTGGTTTTGCAAGTCATGAATTTTTGGTCTTCATGGCCAAAACTGAAGCAGGATATCCTTTAATTATCACAGAAACCCTCTTATAAGGTAATGATTAAAGCTTCTGTTTTACAAACAAAAAAAACAGAGGTTCAAATGGCAGAAAATGGAATTCCAGCACAAGTAGGTATGACTGTAAGGGCTTTGTGGCTAGCCATTATCATTATGTTTGACACTGTAAACTGAATTATGTCCCCCCAGGACCATGGTTGGATGGCATCACCAACGCAATGGACATGAGTTTGAGCAAACTCTGGGAGCTGGTGATGGAAAGGGAAGCCTGGCAAGCTGCAGTCCATGGGGTCACGAAGAAGAATACGGAGTGGGTTGCAATTCCTTTCTCCAGGGGATCTTCCTGATCCAGGGGCGGAACTTGTCCAAGCCACCAGGGAAGCCCAGGGAAGGAAGTTGTTGCAGTGTAATTTGTCAAGATAAAGTCATATTAGACTAGGGTAGGCCTCTATTCCAATATGACTGCTGTCCTTGTAAAAAGCGGGAAATCTGAACACAGAAAGGCACATGGGGAGAAAGTCATGAAAGACAGGAGTTAAGCTGTCACCAGCAAGGGAACTCCCAGAAGCTAGGAGAGAGGTCTAGAACAGACTCTTCTCTAGCGCCCTCAGAGGGAGCATGGCCCTGCTGCCACTTTGATACTGGGCTGTGAGTCTCCAAGCTAGGGGACAATAAATCTATTTTTCAAGCCATTCAGTTTGTGGCACTTTGTTACACCAGCCCTAGAAAACTAATAAAACAGCTATGTGACAGCCACAGAAATATGACTGAAATTCCAGTTGAAATAAGTCCTGGGAGAAAACACCTGAGCAGCCAGAGAAGGAAAGGTATTGGAGCAGCAGAGTGGGGCCTGCTATTTTTCTGCGCTGGATGACAGAAAATCGTGTTGGTCATTAGGAACCTTTAGATGGGCTGCTAAGTAGAAAGCTCCTAAATTAATCTCACTTTCCTAACAACAGAGAAGGACAAGTAGATTTACCTTAAAAAAATTTTAACCAAACAAATCTCCAACCAGAATTTTATATAACTGTTTCTGGAAAAGTTTAAGGAAATTTGGAAGGGGGCCAAATAGGAAGTAGTACCTGTATCTGAATGTACAGAACTAGGAATGAATGAAAAGGCAGTGCATTGTAAGCTTACACTGAATAGTTAATGATCTTGCTGGCTTTGAGAAGTATTGAGATACTAGGACACTTTAACAAAATTCACTTATATATACGTGGGGCCTTCAGATAAACAATTATAAAGATTTTCAAATTGTAATTCATGTAGAAAGTGGAGACATATTTGCATGTTCCACACAAGACCCACACAAACACACTATCATTTTAGAGATTTTAGGTATTGAGCTTTGATTTCCAACAAAAATCGGCTCAAGTAGCATAGATATGCAATTAGATATTAATAAAAGTACCTCAAAAATCTCAGTGGCTTATCACAATATGTATTTGTTTTTCATTCATATCACAGTCCAGTGTAGATCAGATGGCCCTCCTGCAGCTTGTAGCTATGCCATCTGGAATGCTTGGCCTCCACTGAGGGGAGGTGGGTAATAGAGACGGTACCCTGGCTCTTAATTGCCTCAGTCCAGAAGACACACACACCAACTTTGCTCATGGGTCACTGGCCAGAACAAACCACATGGCCCAGAGGCTGGGTAATGTAGGAGAACACCTGGCACACTGGGGGAATACTCTTTGTCTCTGCCATAAAACTACACAGGGAATGAGTGTGCAAATTACACTAACTCCCAAGCTGCAATGTTTGTTAGATGATAAATCCAATGAGAATCTGATCTCATTAATATTAACAAGCGGGGACTCCAATGCCTTCCTATCTATATGCAAATCATTACAGCCTGGCTTGATTGCTAAAATTAGTGCTGCTCAAAGGCTCCCCATTAATCTGGTAGTTCCCAGAGGAGTACCTCATGTGTGACCCCTCTCCACTGAACCAAATCGCTCCACGTATAAAACTAAAAAGGAAGTAAGAGCTCTCAGGGGCAGCCTAGTGAGAGAAGAGAGCGGTGAGCAGTCCAGAATTTGGAAAAAAAATAAAAAGACTGAGGAGAGGGTCTCAACACAGAAAGGGAGGCCCAGCCAGATGGCAGCTGACAGGACCCCTGGAGAAAATGGTGGCTAGTGATTTATCCCCCAGATCAGGACAATGATCGCTAATATCCAAGTTTCAGTCATTCTGATGACTGAATTCTTTCCTGAGCTGTAGTCCTGGCTACATACAGCCTTGTTGCTGTTCAGTCACTCAGTCATGTCTGACTCTCTGCAACCCCTGGACTGCAGCACTCCAGGCTCCTGTCCTCCACTATCTCCTGGAGTTTGCTAAAATTCATGTCCATTGAGTCAGTGATGTTATTTAACCATCTCATCCTCTGCCACTACAACCTAAATGATACTACAAGTCTGCTACCCTAGAGAAAGGGACAGGTCTTGGGAATTAACGAGGGCTGGAATAACTATGGAGACCCAGATCCCACAATTTCTAGACCCACTAAATATAAATGAACTTACATTTTATAAAAACTCACATCTCAGATCATATCTCCCAATTATTTTCGTATAAAAAAAACTGTATTCTGTAAAGCAATTATCCTTCAAAAAATAAATAATTTTTTAAAAATAAAATTGAAAAAAATACTGTCACTGTGGCATATCAGTCCCATAGAAAATATCAGTTCCATAGAAAAATGGAAAAGAAAGAATTTTCTGGGGGAAAGCCCTATGGAGAGCAGCTGACAGCACAGATTTGAAAGCAGGTACAGAAAGTAGGTAAGTCAGTATAAAAACTGACTTACAAAAAGCTTTCACAGCTATTGACCAACAATACTTAATAGAGAAAAAAAAATCTTTCTATATTTTCACTATATTGTATTTGCATCAGTAAATCCTAGAGGAACACCAAAGAAGCTGGAAAAAAAAAAAAAAAGCTACTGGGGCCAGAAAAGAGGGGAAACAGGCAGACAAAGTCAGGGTAGGAGTGAGAATTTTCACTATGTACCTTCTACACTGTTTGATTTTTAAACCATCTGAATATGTCATCCATTGAAGACTGTAAAAGCAATTAGGAGAAAAAGAGAAGTCTTCCAACTGCCACAGCCTTGTGCACAAGCTGCTTTGGGAAAACGAAAGAACTGAAGCAGAACTCTTGAGTGAGGCAGTGTAGAAAGTGGGCAGCAGCCACAGAAGAATGTGGACAGTAGCCACTGTCAGCACAAGCAGGGAAAGGGAACAAGGGGGCCTGGGAGTTGGTGACTCAACTCCCCATTTCCCTAAAGCTCCGGGGTTATTCGTCGGGAGAAGATGTTGGGCTTTTATATAATGTGGAATGGGAGCTGGACACTTGGAAAACTTGGACCCAGGAGGAAACGGTGGCTCTAGAAGAATGGGAGGACTTGGGGACGTCCAGGTGGCAGACACTTGGATTATACCAGCATGACATTCAAGGCCCTGGACAATGTGACCTGATCCTTTCTGGGTCTCACTTCTCTCCTGTACTAGGGTACTCCTCTCCTTAAGGACCAGTCCTCACTAAATGTAGCAATAGGTAACTAAAGCACCCACAATGTACCTTGGCTCCCCAGAAGCAAGGGCACTGAGGTTCCAGCCTACAGTGGGTTTGGGGGATAATAGTTCTTACCTTTAATCAAGTAATCATGATAATGATAAAGCAGGTAATTTGGCTGATGCTCACATTCCCTTGTGGCTCAGCTGGTAAAGAATCCACCTGCAATGTGGGAGATCTGGGTTCGATCCCTGGGTTGGGAAGATCCCTTGGAGAAGGGAAAGGCTACCTACTCCAGTATTCTGGCCTGGAGAACTCCATGGACTGTTTCTTTGAGGACACAAGTGAGGAGTGATCAGCTGTACGCAGGGAAGACCAGGAAATTAGGCCTCATGGTCAAGGTAGAGCCTAAGTCAAGTCCTGGAAGCGAATGGACAAGCCAGGAGGTGGGGAGATGAGAAGGGCACTCCTGGTAAAGTGATCTGTGCACAGGCTCAGAGGGATGACACAAGATGGGATTTGAACTGTGTGCTGCAAGTGACTCCACATGGTTAAAAAGGTAAAGAAAGGAGGTGTTGAGAATTGCAGCCAGAGAAGCAAAAGAAGCAAGAGACTGCGTGCCACAGTCTTCATCCTAGACACCAGGGTGTTAATAAGGGTGACCCAGAGACCCTGCAGCTATTTGCCAACAGTAGTGAGGACTGATTTGGTCTACTGCAGGGATGTGAGACTGGAAGTTAGTGAGATGAGTTAGACCACTGCCAAAGAGAGAAGAAAGCTGGAGAACACCTGAAAGGAGGCAGTCACATTATACCTTACCATTCTGCTGTGACGGGGTTACCTGTGAGGCCCTGAGCAAGTTTCTTCACATCTCTGAAATTCCCATCAGCCAAATTACCTGCTTGATCATTACCATGATTACTTGATTACAGGTAAGAACTATTATCCCCCAAACCCACTGTAGGCTGGAACCTCAGTGCCCTTGCTTCTGGGGAGCCAAGGTACATTGTGGGTGCTTTAGTTACCTATTGCTACATGATGATAACTATCCCATCTGGGGTCTTGGCAGGGCTAATTGGAATGCTGGGACTTAAATTTCTCCACATGGACTCTCACTATTCCATTATCTAATCCAAGCTTTGAATGTGGTGGCTGACTTCCAAGGCAGTGAAAATGGAATCTCAGGACCTCATAAGTTCCAAGGATTTATTGCTATGAAACAAACCATCCCAAAACAACTCAACCATTTATTTGACTGATTTGCTTATGATTTTGCAATCTGAACTCTGACATGGTACTGAGAGCTCAACAACAGGGACTCAGGATCACGGTGACACAGGGCAGCAGACTGATGAATGTCTAGTCTTGCTGGTATAGTCTTTTAAGGTCTAAGCCTGTAAGTCATGTCACAACATTGTCAGCACATTCTACTGGTCAAAGCATGTCACGAGGCTAGTCTAAACTCAAGGGGAAAGAAGTAGACACAGCCTCTGGATGGAAGGATTGGAAAAGCTGAACTGTAAAATGGCACGTGAAAGGAGAAGAGTTAGCTGCCTATCTGGAAGTGATCTACCTCAGTGGGAAAGCACTAGTTTGGGAGATATATACACGGGGCTACAGATTCTGATTCCACCACTCCTTAACTAACACCTCTCAAATTTAGTGAACTAATATGTAGCCCAACATCTGGACTGTCTAAGTACAGAGTACCCACCCCACCAACCCCACCCTTTGAGTGCACTTGTTTAGGATCCACCACTAGATCTGAACCCCCTAATACAAAGATTCTGTGGTAACCATCGCTCTATAGAGAATTTAGCATGATGCCTGGCATTAGTAGCAGAGGAAAGGACTCAGGAAGTACGTATATGTGTTGAATTAGTAATAATAAATAAATAAATAATAAGCAACAACATTAGCTATTTACCTTATACCAGGGACTGTTCTAAACACTCTAGACGTATTGATCGTTCATTTAGGTCTTTCAGGCCTATGAGGCAGGCACTATTATTTCCCACTTTCAGATTAGGAATCTAGGGCACAAAAGGCTAAAGAGTTTGCCCAAGATGCTAAAGCTGAAACTCCAGTACTTTGGCCACCTCATGCGAAGAGTTGACTCATTGGAAAAGACCCTGATGCTGAGAGGGATTGGGGGCAAGAGGAGAAGGGGACAACCGAGGATGAGATGGCTGGATGGCATCACTGACTCGATGGACATGAGTCTGAGTGAACTCCGGAAGTTGGTGATGGACAGGGAGGCCTGGCGTGCTGCGATTCATGGGGTTGCAAAGAGTCGGACACAACTGAGCGACCGAACTGAACTGAACTGATGGAGCTAGTATGAGCTGGCCTAGGCCTGGAGTCACTTAATCTGGCTCCAGAGCCTTGCTCTGAAACACCAGGTTTTGCTGCCTTTGTGAGAGTGCAAAATGCAGTGAAGACAGGATTGAAAACTGAATAAACAACGAACTTGAAAAGGTATAATATCCCAGACAGCAATCATATAGAAGCATCATAGTATGTTGGTAGAGCTTCTATGCTTCTATATGATTGACAGGTTTTATTTTCTTGGGCTAGAAAATCACTGTGGATGGTGACTGTAGCCATTTAATTAAGACGCTTGCTCCTTGGAAGAAAGGCATAACAAACCCAGACAAGATTATTAAAAAGCAGAGACATCACTTTGCCAACAAACGTCCGTATAAGTCAAAGCTATGGTTTTTCCAGCAGGCATGTATGGATGTGAGAGTTGGACCATAAAGAACACTGAGAGCCAAAGAATTGATGCTTTGAACTGTGGTGCTGGAGAAGACTCTTGAGACTCCCTTGGACTGCAAGGAGTTCAAACCAGTCAACCCTAAAGGAAATCAACCCTGAATATTCATTGGAAGGACTGATGCTAAAGCTGAAGCTCCAATACTTTGGCTACCTGATGCGAAGAGCTGACTCACTGGAAAAGATCCTGATGCTACAAAAGATTGAGGGCAGGAAGAGAAGGGAGCAACAGAGGATGAGATGGTTGGATGGTGCTGTTGCAGAAATCGGTACTCAAGAAACCAAGCACCACACTCGGAGAGTTGGAGAACTCAGGTTTATTACGCCGGCGGGCCCAGAGGATTTCACACTCCAAGCTCTGAGACCCGACAGAAGGGATTACAGAGTTTTTATAAATAGACTATAGTAGGCAACACTAGCTGTCAATAGGCTGGTTTAAACTAAGGGGTTTCGCACGCTCAGGAACAGCAGTCAGGATGGGGAGGGAGATGCCTGACCTTTACACAGACAGGCATGATTGAGCAGGTTTACAGGGGCTGGGAAGTTGCAAAGAGCAGGACAAAGGCAAATGAGATAAGCTCCAGTTCCTACTATTGTAAGTCCCCACTTTCTGGGACTACGTGACCTACGTGATCCAGACTTTGCAAGGAGCAAGCTGAGTTACAGAGGCAGAAGCAGCAGGAGGTTATATAAAATTTTAACTTTTCCTCTTCAGTATCACCAACTCAATGGACATGAAATTGGGCAAACTCCGGGAGACAGTGAAGGACAGGGAAGGCTGGTGTGCTGCAGTCCATGGAGTCACAAAGAGTTGGACACGACTGAGTGACTGAACAACAACAACAAAGAGTATCGAGTCCTGAGTCAGATAGACACTGATTTAAAGTTCGGCTCCTCCAAGTAATACTCTACCACTTTCAGTGGGATACTCTCCAAGTCTCAGTCTTCTTATCTGAAAAATAAATCTGAGACTATTACCTATCTTACAGGACTGTGACGAGGCTTGAAAAGAGATAGGGCAAGTACAGTCCTCATCTCAGTGTTTGTATATCACGAAGTGAAAGTCACTCAGTCATGTCTGACTCTATGCGACCCCATGGACTATGCAGTCCATGGAATTCTCCAGGCCAGAATACTGGAGTGGGTAGCCGCTCCCTTCTCCACGGGACCTTCCCAATCCAGGGACTGAACCCAGGTCTCACAAATTGCAGGAGGATCATGAAGGTCCAGTGAATATTCAGCATTAAGCAAAAGATAAGGAAGAGAGAAATGGAACAGTAAGGCAATGCTTAAAAAAATTAAGGAGGCTACAGCTATACTTTGATAAAATTCCACCCACCAAAGTATTTTTTTCTTTAACTTTTTATTGACACAAAAATCCTAGGAAGTCAAAAGAGGAAAAGTAACTAGATTCATCATTAGAAAGTTAAGGGGCTTCCATGGTCCACTGGCTGACCCCATACTCCCAATGCAGGGGGCCCAGGTTTGATTCCTGGTCAGGGAACTACATCCCACATGCCGCAACTAAGAGCTTGCATACCGCAACTAAAGATCCTCTATGTAACAATGAAGATCAAAGATCCCGCATGGCTCAACTAAGACCTAGCACAGCCAAATAAATAAATATTTTTTTCAAAAAATCAAAAGAAATTTACACATTAAAAATATTATTTGAGCTTAAAAATGTCATTCTTTCATCAAGAATGCTGTACTGATCTTCTGAAAGAGGTGCGTGCTAAGTCGCTCTAGTCAGGTCCGATTCTTTATGACCCTATGGACCATAGCTTGTCAGGCTCCTTTGTCTATGGGACTTGCCAGGCAAGAATACTGAAATGAATTGCCATGCCCTCCTCCAGGGGATCTTTCCTAGCCAAGGATCGAACCTGCATCTCTTACATCTCCTGCACTGGCAGGCGTATTAGGGTTCTTTACCACTAGCACCACCAGGGAAGCCCCTGGAAGAGGTAGGCGAAAACCAAAAAAGTTTTTAAGGGGCAACTACAAGAAAAAAAAAAAGTTTAGGCAAAATAGTAAAGCACTCTACATCTCAAGAGTCAAGAGGGCTATTCAAAGAGAGCAAAACACCGAAAATGACTGGTCTATAAGAAAGGAAAAGAAAGAAAACCACAGCATACTAAAAAGGTTAACATCCGTTTTTAAATTGAGATTTAGGGACACCGTAAAGAAAATCAGTACATAAACACCAAGTGATTAAATGTTTGAAACCTGTTAACTCAGGTTTCATTAAAAGTTCATGCTAGCTAAGTTGAATAAACCTGTGATTGATATCTGATGAAAGAAGACACCGACGTGTTCCCTGGGGTTTTCTACATAATTTTTTTTGGTGGGGGGGGGGGCGGTGCGTACATCAATGAATCCTTTACTAGAAAATTAGCAAACAACTTCTGTACATATAGAAAATGATGCATCTTAAATTTTATTGGCAAAGATAACTGTGGAGAGGACGCTCCTAGAATTCTGCTTTGTCCTTCCTTCGCCCTTCCTCCTCCCCTCTTTGAGGCCAGGGCAGCAGGGAAGAAGAATCTGAGTGACAGCAATGCGGGTGGGCAGGAGGTGACTGGAAGCTTCAGAGGCTTACTGTTTCCTTGTTTCTATCGCACAGAGACGCAGCCAAAAGAGGGTTTGTTTTTCATGTAGAAATCAGAGGGTTTTGCTCCTTCATACTATAAATACAAATTTAAGTAGATTATAAAACTGCACAAGTCTTTCACAAAAGGACTTTCATAAAAGAACCGGCTCTACAAGGTTCTACGAGACATGGGGTGCCACGAGGTAGATAATGCTCCTCTTTTACTTCACACGTTCACTCTGCAGCTCTGCAGGTTAAAAATGATGCAGCAGTATAAGCACTTTTTGGAAAAGCAGCAGAAAAACACAATGTTTTAGGTATAAAAGCCCAAGAAAATTTAGAAAGAGGAGAAAAAATAATATACAAAGCTACTTGACTTTCACTGACTAAGACAATGGGGTTGATTCATTCAATCACTCTTTCAGCAAATATTTGTGAAATATGTGCCAGGCACTGTTCTAGACACTGGGGAGAGAGAAATAAACAAGATAAAGTTCCTATTCTCTGGGGCTTTTCATTCTAATGCAGCAAAACAAACAATAAACAGAAGATACATAAAAAGTGTTTGAGTTCTATGAAGAAAGAAAATTCAGCATAAAGAAAGGGAGAGAGAGATTATGAATCTCTTTAGGTTTTATCCTCCCCCTTTAAAGGTCTACCCCCAGATCAAGAACCTGGCTTATAGTAAGTACTCAATAAATCTTTTTAAAAAAATATTTATTTATTATTTTTGGCTGTGCTGGGTTTTTGTTACTGCATGTGGGCTTTCTCTAGTTGTGGTGTGCTGGGCTTCTCATTGCGGGGACTTCTCTTGTCGTGGCTGTGAGCTCTAGGCCGTAATAGCTGCAGCTTACGGGCTCAGTAGTTGTGGCACTTGGGCCCGACAGCATGAGGAATTCTCCTGAACCAGGGATCAAACACGTGTCCCCTGCACTGGCAGGTGGACTCTCAGCCACTGGACCACCAGGGAAGTCCTCAACATATCTTTGTTGAAGGACTACCAGAGCTGTCAGGGGTTCCTGGTGAGCATAAATCCCCAGGGTGTTTGCTGGTGAGCATTCTAGAGTGTGACAGGTCACAGGGATCAGAGCAACTGAAGAAATTTCAAAGGAGGCATAAAACTTCTAGGGCTGTTCTCATGTGGTTCCTGCCTGGTGAAGACACCACTCTGCCCCCAGGAGTGACCCCAGGAACACAGGGAAGGGCAGGCCTCCTCATCTGGCCACCACACAGGATGTGAAACAATACTCTCTCACAAAAGGTGTTCTCAATGTGCACTTCCTAGGCCTCAACTAATCCCCAGGACACCCCACCCACACTCCTTTAGGCCCTTGGGCACAAAAGATCTCCTACTTCTCTGAAAGCACAATTATATTACCTTTGAGTAAGAGCCCAGAACTTAGAAAAGCCAGTTTATCTTCCCTGGAGGGTAAAAGGGCCGGGAACTTAGAAACCCTGAAGGACAAAGACTTTCTTGATGTACCCTCAACACTCAGAGTGTTGTGTGTATGAATACCTACCATTCTACCATTCCTCACCTGGTCACTTGCCCCTCCTTTTTCCAGTGGGCCATCACCTTGCTAATCCTGTTGTTTGAACACTGGCAGAAATTGAAATGGTGCTGGAAGTCAAAGTGATATAACTGAATCAGGGCTTTCACGCAAACAAAAGCAAGACAAGGCCAAGGCCCTAAAGAAGACCGTGTTTAATCAATTATAAATTATATAGCTATGCCATTTGTATATTGTCACCCTGCTTACTTAACTTATATGCAGAGTACATCATCTGAAATGCCAGGCTGGAGAAAGCACAAGCTGGAATCAAGACTGCCGGGAGAAATATCAATAACCTCAGATATGCAGATGACACCACCCTTATGGCAGAAAGTGAAGAAGGACTAAAGAGCCTCTTGATGAAAGTGAAAGAGGAGAGTGAAAAAGTTGGCTTAAAACTCAACATTCAGAAAACTAAGATCATGACATCCGGTCCCATCACTTCATGGCAAATAGATGGGGAAACAGTGGAAACAGTGGCTGACTATTTTGGGGGGCTCCAAAATCACTGCAGATGGTGATGGCAGCCATGAAATTAAAAGATGCTGGCTCCTTGGAAGAAAAGTTATGACCAACCAAGACAGCATATTCAAAAGCAGAGACATTCCTGTGTCAACAAAGGTCTGTCTAGTCAAGGCTATGGTTTTTTTCCAGTAGTCATGTATGGATTTGAGAGTTGGACTAGAAAGAAAGCTGAGAGCCAAAGAACTGATGCTTTTGAACTGTGGTGTTGGAGAAGACTCTTGAGAGTCCCTTGGACTGCAAGGAGATCCAACCAGTCCATTCTGAAGGAGATCAGCCCTGGGATTTCTTTTGGAAGGAATGATGCTAAAGCTGAAACTCAGTACTTTAGCCACCTCAGGCGAAGAGTTGACTCATTGGAAAAGACTCTGATGTTGGGAGGGATTGAGGGCAGGAGGAGAAGGGGACGACAGAGGATGAGATGGCTGGATGGCATCACCAACTCAATGGACATGGGTTTGGGTGGACTCCAGGAGTTGGTGATGGACAGGAAGTCCTGGCGTGCTGCGGTTCATGGGGTCACAAAGAGTTGGACATGACTGAGTGGCTGAACTGAACTGATGCCATTTGGTTTTAGAAAAGAAAAGTGAAAGTGAAGTTGCTCAGTTGTGTCTGACTCTTTGCGACCCCATGGACTGACTGTAGCCTACCAGACTCCTCCGTCCATGGCATTTTCCAGGCAAGAGTACTGGAGAGGGTTGCCATTTCCTTCTCCAGGGGATCTTCCTGACCCAGGGATTGAACCTGGTCTCCCTCATTGCAGCCAGATACTTTACCATCTGAGCCACCAGGGAGAAGGGAATGGCTACCCACTCCAGTATTCTTGCCTGGAGAACAGCCTGGTGGGCCATGGGGTTGCAGAGTTGGACATGACTAAGCAGCACACACGTGTGCATGCTAAATGCCATAGGAGTGCATATATATACCTAGATGGAGGCTTATAGCCACAAATCTATACACTGATTTTTTTTAATTTTCATGTCAGTTGAAGGGTACAACATCAATGGGATTTTTACTAATTAAAGAATCAATCTATTTTAATTTTTAAAAATAGATGCTATTATTAAAAAGCTCATTGCACTAAAATATATTTTTAGTGATGGTTCTGACAGAAGTTTGGAGACAGAAGTACCACATTAATAATAAAGAGCAAAATGAGCTGACTGAATTGTTAAAATCTGCAAAGGTGAGACTTGGCTGACCAAGAAACAAGAGCATCTCTAAGTTCAAGAACCAATGTAACTTCATTAAAGGTAATCAAATAAGCTAATAGTTATGTTAAGTAATAAGTCAGAAAATGACTCAAGGTCAAGTGCATAGAAAAAAATGGTTCCAAGAAAAGTAACTGCCTAAGGAGAAATTAAAAAATGGGATAACAGGGGCTTATCTACATAATAGTATTAGTTAGAAAAATATCATCTCTCCTATTCAAATATAGAAGTAAAACAAATTTGATACTACTGTTATGCATATCTCTGGAAGGAAAGATGTAAATCTAAACTCATACCCATTTAAATATACATGATGGTGTGATCACTCATCTAGAGCCAGACATCCTGGAAAGTGAAGTCAAGTGGGCCTTAGAAAGCATCACTACGAACAAAGCTAGTGGAGGTGATGGAATTCCAGTGGAGCTATTTCAAATCCTAAAAGATGATGCTGTGAAAGTGCTGCACTCAATATGCCAGCAAATTTGGAAAACTCAGCAGTGGCCACAGGACTAGAAAAGGTCAGTTTTCATTCCAATCCCAAAGAAAGGCAATGCCAAAGAATATTCAAACTACCGCACAATTGCACTCATCTCACATGCTAGTAAAGTAATGCTCAAAATTCTCCAAGCCAGACCTCAGCAATACATGAACCTCGAACTTCTTGATGTTCAAGCTGGTTTTAGAAAAGGCAGAGGAACCAGAGATCAAATTGCCAACATCCGCTGGATCATGGAAAAAGTAGAAGAGTTCCAGAAAAATATCTATTTCTGCTTTATTGACTATGCCAAAGCCTTTGACTGTGTGGATCACAATCAACTGTGGAAAATTCTGAAAGAGATGGGAATACCAGACCACCTGACCTGCCTCTTGAGAAACCTGTATGCAGGTCAGGATGCAACAGTTAGAACTGGACATGGAACAACAAACTGGTTCCAAATAGGTAAAGGAGTACGTCAAGACTGTGTATTGTCACCCTGCTTATTTAACTTCTATGCAGAGTACATCATGAGAAACGCTGGACTGGAAGAAACACAGCTGGAAACAAGATTGCCGGGAGAAATATCAATAACCTCAGATACGCAGATGACACCACCCTGATGGCAGAAAGTGAAGAGGAACTAAAAGCCTCTTGATGAAAGTGAAAGAGGAGAGCGAAAAAGTTGGCTTAAAGCTCAACATTCAGAAAACAAAGATCATGACATCTGGTCCCATCACTTCACAGGAAATAGATGGGGAAACAGTGGAAACAGTGTCAGACTTTATTTTTTTGGTCTCCAAAATCACTGCAGATGGTGATTACAGCCATGAAATTGAAAGACGCTTACTCCTTGGAAGAAAAGTTATGACCAACCTAGAGAGCATATTCAAAAGCAGAGACATTACTTTGCCGACTAAGGTCCATCAAGTCAAGGCTATGGTTTTTCCAGTGGTCATGTATGGATGTGAGAGTTGGACTGTGAAGAAGGCTGAGCACTGAAGAATTGATGCTTTTGAACTGTGGTGTTGGAGAAGACTCTTGAGAGTCCCTTGGACTGCAAGGAGATCCAACCAGTCCATTCTGAAGGAGATCAACCCTGGGATTTCTTTGGAAAGAATGATGCTAAAGCTGAAATTCCAGTACTTTAGCCACCTCATGCGAAGAGTTGACTCACTGGAAAAGACTCTGATGCTGGGAGGGATTGTGGGCAGGAGGAGAAGGGGACGACCAAGATTGAGATGACTGGATGGCATCACTGACTCGATGGACGTGAATCTGAGTGAACTCCGGGAGTTGGTGATGGACAGGGAGGCCTGGCGTACTGTGATTCATGGGGTCGGAAAGAGTCGGACACGACTGAGCGACTGAACTGAATATAGATGGAAACTAACATTTGAGGGTTTTTTAATACCAGGCATATTCATTATCCTATTTCACCCCCTTCAAAACACAGTGAGATGGACATTAACTAATCCATTTTACATGTACTGAAATTATCTCACAGATAATTTGGTGATGGTATTAGTAATGGAATTCAAATCCAGGTCTGCCCAATTTCAAAACCCTTATTTATTACACCTCATGTCCCAGTTCTTTTATGAGCCCAATTAAACAGGCCCTGGCATGTGAGACTCAAGCAAGGATTCTAGGAGCCTGAGGTGGAGTGGGAAGAGCACTGCACTTTGGGCTGTGGAGTCAAGAGCCCAAGATATCAAATAACAACAACAACAATAATAGTGATAATTATACACTAGACTCCGAGACAGAATGAAGAGTCAAGAATAAAGTGCAAAAATTTATCAAAAAGATGCCAACCAGTGTTACCAAGAGATCCTGGTTTCTTTGGACACTCTTCCTTTCAAAAACCACCAGAAAGGTCGAGGGGTGGGTGGGTGGTGGTGGTTTAACACCCAGAGGAGTGATATGGGATAGAAGCAAAATGTATACCATACTCAGTGAGTGTGTGTTGGGGTGTGTGTATATTACTTCCTCTCCAGTATAAAAACACTCCTTTTGGTATGGCAGTATTAAAAACTAGTCAGAGATGGTACTCATCACTTTTTTTGACCCCTAAAGGTTATACTAACAATAACACAGCTAACATTTACAAAGGGATTGACAGATGCCAATATCTGTACTACAGTGATGTTTATGCATTATCTCACAATGTTCTCACAACCATCCTATGATTTAGGTACTCTTTTTTTTTTAATCTTAGGATAATTGCTTTACAGTATTGTTTTGGTTTCTGCCATATAACAACATGAATCAGCAACAGGTTACATATGTCCTCTCCTTCTCGAACCTCCCTCACATCCACCCCCATAGGTTATCACACGGTACCAGGCTGAGCTCCCGGAGCTACACAGCAGCTTCCCCCTGGCCATCTATTTTACACATGGTAAAGTACATGTTTCAGTGATACTCCCTCAATTTGCCCCACCCTCTCCATCCCCCACCTGTGTCCACAAGTCTGTTCTGTGTTTCTGATTTCTAGGGCAGCCCTGCAGTTAGGTTCATCAGTGCCATTTTTCTAGATTCCATAGATATGCATTATATATGATATTTGCATTTCCCTTTTTGACTTTGAGGTACTCTTCGTTTTTCACATTTCATGAGAAAACTGAGATTTAGAGAGGTGAAATAACTTTCTTAAGTGACTCAGTGGCTACTGACAGAGCTGGGAATTCAATCCAAGCAGTCTACTATTCAGACACTTATTGCTATTGGTAAAATTTTAAGTTATTAGAATCAACCATCTAAAACTAATCCATTTGCACGTGTTCAATAACTGGACACATAATACACATTAATATTCACACTAGGAACTTCCCTAGCAGTCCAGTGGTTAAGACTCTGGACTTCCAATGCAAGGGGCTCAGGTTCAATCCCTAGTCAAGGAACTAAGGAACACATGCCACAAGGCCAAAAAAGGAAAAAAAAAGAAAGAAAGAAAATAATTGCTGGATACTTAAAATATATTTTTAAAAAAACCCAAACTAAATATTTTTGGCCTCTATCACAAAATCAAGAAAGTGATTTCCTCCTCAAGGGGTTTACTCAGGATTGCGGATATATTTAACATTACAAAACAGGAAAATCTGCTCTGTCAGCAGAAGCTCTTCTAGCTGTGATCTTATTTGTTTTTGTGTCACATATGCAACACCTGGCCCAGCCCCTCCGCTACATGGTGCCTCCTGTAACCATATCCATAGCCATGGCTATGGATGTGGCCCCCTAGCCCTGCTGGAGAGGGATGCCAGCAATACAATATGGAGATGCCAAAATTGGACGTGGCTCCGGGGAAGAGAGAGGCCAAACATATTGACTTCCAACTTACTTACCATGGACACTTCTTCCTCAGCACTCAGCAGTTCCCCACCCCCCACCCCCCTCTCATTTCCTCTTTTTCCCCACCCAATCAAAAATCTGAAGATACTACCTTCAGGTTTCTGGAGGTACCAAGGAGTCATCACTAATCAGTTTGGCAAGTTTAAGATTTCTATCAACCAAATATAAAGGGAGAATAAATTAGAGACAGACAAAAGTTAAACTATTTATTGTATGTGCTCAGTCGTGTCTGACTTTTGTGACCGCACAGACTACAGCCCACCATGGAATTTTCCAGGCAAGGATGCTGGAGTTGGTTGCTATTTCCTTTTCCAGGGGATCTTTCTGACCCAGGGACTGTCTCCTGCATTGCAGGCGAATTCGTTACCACTGCGCCACCTGGGAAGCTATATTTATGTTAAATGACTTGAAATTATCCAATGTTCAAGAAAGTAAAATAGAAGGTAAAGATGAGGCTTTGAGTGAATTTTCCTCATTTTTCTATAATAAACTGTTGTAAATTTTTAAAGTTAATGAAAAACAATTGTGGCCCAGTTTTTAGTCAACATTTTCCAATGGGATACTGCAGCCTAACAGGCTCCTCCCACCATGGGATTTTCCAGGCAAGCGTACAGGAGTGGGTCGCCAATGCCTTCTACAACAGAAAACAGGACTTGTTTATTGGGGGGGAGGGGGGAATGAATAATGTTATTTAAACGTTATACTCTGTCAGTGAATAAGTTTTTAAAGAGCACTTCACTAAGCATCAGAAAACTTTGGATCTATTTCATAGCTCATCCACAGTCTATTTGGGCATCCTGGGCAAATCTGTGACACAGTTTGTTCATCTTGATCTAAAAAAGTTTCTCAGAAATAAGACTGATTTTGTATTCTTAGCTCTCTGGTAACTAGTAATACGGATGATCCTCTCCTTTTCCCTATCTGGTATATCCTAAAATTTAAGTTTATTCTTTAACCCATGTATCCATATATCTATCCATATGTTCAACTAACATTTATTAGCAAGTTGTTATGTGCCTGACACTTAACTGAAGCATCTCCTACCATGTGCTGACTGTCTGTAGCTTGTTTTCTAGACAGACTTCTCAAGGAGCAATATTCCATGAGTTCTTGCATGTTCAAAACTGCTTTGTTTTCCTGTAATTTTTATACTTAAAGGCAACTTTGGGTAAATATAAAAATGATTGACATTTTCTTAATTATCTCCAATATGTTTCCCTAAATGTCCTAAGCTGTACGTATGAATATTTGGTTTTATCTTTCCTTTGAAAGAGACTTCGATCTTTGTGCTCAATGTCCAAAGGGCTTTTCTTTGCTGTCCGATCTTACTAGAGTATGTACTGATATTGGCAATTCTGGGTTCATTTCCCGAGGTTAATGGTATGCTCTTTCAATGAAGATGTTCATTTTGTATCATTTTAAGAAACTCTTGCCTATGGAATTTTGTGATTTGTTCCATCGCTTTCATTTCCCTCCTGCAGTATCAATGGGACTTACGTTGGATCTTCTTTTCCTGTCTTCTGTATTCTTTTTTTCTCTTGAATCTCTCTTCTTTGTTTTTAATTTCTGAGTTTCCTAATTCTATTATACTACATGCTGTTCTTTTATAGTGTTTATTGTTTTCTTGAGTTCTTTCAGATAATTGCTATGTTATTTAGTTTTTAGCTGCTTTTTGATTGTACATTTCTCTGGAATGCATTATTTAGTCCATTTAAAAAAATTAGTATATTTGTTGTTCAACAATATTCTTTTCTGTTGTTCATGTATAAATAATTTGAGTGTGCTGTGCTTTTAGAAAATGTTTCCCTTGTAGAGGATTGAGAGATACCAAGGTACCTCTCCTATCTTTACTGCTTGAGAGCTCTCTCTTCTATTGTTATCACAAAGAAATAGAGAGATAGATACACAAATATATATTCAAACAGCCTCTCTGTGTAGTTATTCCCATTTTCTGAGATCTGCCTTCTGTGGAGTCCTAAGTCTCCCCACTATATGTGATCCTTTTCTCTCCCTTTGCCCTCAGAGTTCCTGTCCTGATCAATCTGAATCCTTCTCACAGGAGCATTTTCCTTAGGAAAGGAGTTTCATTAGATATTTCTGTCTTCTGTCAGCATTTCCGTCCCCTCGGTATCTTCTGACCTCTTCACAGTCCCTCAGTGTAGAGCTGTGCTCCTTTTACTCCACGCATGCATAACTGGAGTCTGGAGCCTTCTCCTTTCACTGCATTTCCATCTCCTCGGTATCTTCTGATCTCTTCACAGTCCCTCAGTGTAGAGCTGTGCTCCTTTTACTCCATTCATCCATATCTGGAGTCTGGAGCCTTCTCTTTTCCTTGCTATTCTCACAACATTCACTTGCTGAAAACCCCATTCATGGAGGGACTCTCTCTTTTTGAGGACTTGTTGGCAACTGCTGTATTGCAGCCTTTATAGAACCGTTAAAACTCTTTGTCCTGTACTAGCTGTACACAGCTACTAAACCTAGGCGTGTTCTGCATTGGTCCTGCTTCATTGGTGGTTTGGGTGAGACAACACTCGCTGGTGTTCTGAGGTTAATGTGGATGTTTTTGGTTGGTCTTCTGGAGGATATTGTGAATAGAATTTTTCTTTTGCTATTCTAATTATTTAGTAGTTTTAAGGAATAGATTAAAAAACTTTACCATCATGATTTTGCCCTGACCTAAAGTCAAGATGGACTTATTTTTAAATCAAGGAAACAGTTAAACTGATTCTGCGTCACTCTGTTATCTTGACTGGCTTCCGAGATAGTTACTTCCAATGTAGTTCCTGTTCAACTTAGCTGAATATCTATTAGCTTCACTAAAGATATTCCTTTGAAGTGTAATCAGCCTCTATCTCAGAGTTGCCCAACTCTAATATTGCTTTCCTTTTCCTCACCAACTCTCTTCAAACTATAGCTTCCCTCATTAGCTAGCCTCAGTTAGAGTATGTACATATATGTTCTGAACAATTTCTTCAATCAAGGAGATTCTTTTCCCTTTAAAATTAGACTTCATTTGAGAACTTCCTAATGCTAAAATTACTGTATTTTCCTCCCAGGCATGTTTCAAATTGTTCTTTATATTGCAGTAGCTTCAGTCAGAATGCTTTCTTTAATGTTCAGAGGACTCACTAAATTGAAAACGGCTTCCTCAAGTTAATATTGCATTAACTTTGCAGTCCATTCCTTCCAAATGAAAACTGGTACATTCAAGCCTGTTACCCTCACACTGCTGGAAATGACATATTTCTCTGATGAATAGAGGAAAAGTACTACATTTCTCTGAGATTTTGTAGATTCTTTTCTGTTCTTAAGAATTTATTAGAATGCCCCCTTCCTTGTCTCTAAAGAAATGAAATTAAATGGGGTTGGGGAGTGGCACCGGGGAGAGTGGTCTCTAGTCTCTGCTGCAGGGCTCTGTACTTAACCTCCTTCAGTTTAATCCAATCAACATTCAACCTTCCACAAGTACCTCCTGTGTGCTACGTTTTGTGTTAAGTAGAAAAGATAAGAAATTATCCTCCAAGGGGGCACTGGAGTTAGATGTGGGTTAGAATCCTCACCTATTGTTCACTAGCTGGTGACCTGAATTAGCTATTTGAGCCCACTGAGTTCAATTTCCATATCTGCGTATAATCAGTCCCACATGATACAGCTGTCGTAAAAATTTACACATACATAAATACATACACAAATGTATACATATGTATATATTTGTATATTTATAGACATATACATGTATATATATAATTCTTAAAACAGCTATAATAATGTTGGAAATAGGTATGTATGTAGTAGGCAGTACTCAATAAATGTTTCTTCCTTTTGGACAATGTTACAATGTACTTATAATTTGAAAATGTTTCTTCCCCCTTTATCTCTGCAAACATACAAAATGGCTGTTATATATACATATATATAGCTTATTGATTTTCTTAACAAAATGAATTAAAATGGACTATGTTTTAAGATACTCCTCCTATCTCAAATTGTGTGATATTTGTAAAATGTATTGAGACAACCAGCACGGTTCTTGGTATGAGGTTATAAACTCTTAAGGGGTTCGGAGAGTTTTTGCACCTTCTGAAATTGCATGCAAATTGGGTATATTTGTAACTTACACGTTTTTGGAGCGAGGCAATTCATTGCTATCACCAGATTTTAATGGGATTGAGAAACAAAAGTCAAGAATCATGAGGGTGGTTATAAAATCATGTCTGGGATTCACAACAGACTGTATATTTTTTTAAGTCACACATAATCTACAGTTTTGTATAAAAAAATTTCCTTTTTTATAATGCTTAGCACAGAGCCAGAAAGAGTTCAGAATGTAAACTTTAAAAAGAGAAAAAAAAAAAGATCCTAATAGTGACAATGTTTTCTCTACCAGGAGTGAGAGGTATAAAAATTGGGGCTGAAAAATAAGAGGCACGCCAAGTACTGAGAGCAATAAAAGACCAGAAAGCAAAGAAAAAGAAGAGGAAAAAAAGTCCATCCCCCCCCACCCCAAACAGAGGAGAAGGAAGTGGGGAGGAGGAAAGATTTATAAACTGGAAGAGAAATAGCAATGCAAAGAAGAGAGAAAAAGGAAGTGGTCTGTTCATTGGACTTTCCTTCCCCAATAATCTCCTCAAGGCGAATGCTCCTTAGAGATCCAGGAGAAAAAGAGGTTTCACAGACTGAATGAAGGAGCGTGAAGTCTAATTTTAGCTTGACTTGATCATGATGCCTTTGCCAAGCCATTGTTTTACCACCTGCATTTTCTTTATCCGTAACATCTAGATGGCTAATGTTATTAATAGTAAGCCAGAAGAAGTCCCCTATCTCTGTGTGAGCTGTATTTCAAGAATTCATTTTAAGGTGATCCAACTCAAATATGGATGCATTTTCCTAAAGAAACAGTGTTTAAGCAGTATCACAACCATTCATATAAACACACAATATATAATGGATGAAAAAGGGAACAAGCCTTTCAGTTAGCTGGGAGCTTGGTAGGCTGGAGCACAGCTCTTTTCTCATTTCCTTTCTCATACTCCAGGGAGCTCTGTACTCACTCGTGTTAATAAATTGGGGGCTGTGTCTGCACTTGAAAGATAAAACCCAGCAGCACCATAAAAGGCCATTTGTACATGAGAAGCAAAATGAGTTAAATGTCCTCATCTTTATTCCATCCTTCAGCTCTTTCCTGCCTGACATGTGTGTGCTTCTTGCCACTGGTCCCACTCCACATTTCACAGTGGTGATGTTTAATCGCTAAGTTGTGTCTGACACTTTTGAGATCCCATGGGCTTTAGTACATCAGGCTCCTCTGTCCACAGAGGATTTCCCAGACAAGAATCCTGGAGTGGGTTACCATTACCTTCTCCAGGGAATCTTCCCAACACGGGGATCAAACCCACGTGTCCTGTGTTGGCAAGTGGACTCTTTACCACTGAGCCACTCCACAGTTTATATTGAGTACAAATTTCAGTCTCTTCACAGAATGGAGTCCTGGTTCTTCTGAACTCTAGAAGTTTCTTCCTATTCTGTGTTTGTATACCATCCTCAGTTCCCATCGAGATCTTTCAGGCTTCAACTATAAACTGCTATCTTCCTGCTCACCAGCCTCCACTTTCCATCCTCAACCCCTATCCCCACCATTTCCCCCCATCATTTATGTCTCTGACCAAAGTCTAATATATAAGGGAACTGGGAATGCAATCTTGACTCATACATAATGCTCTCATACATATATTAAGTGGCTGAAACAGAGCAGAGAGACACACAAAATACTGTGCTATTTCTTTTGAGAAATGAGGAAAGAAAGACTCCTTCTTAGTCAGGAAGTAGAAAGATGGATATAGAGACAGAAGGGGAGAAAAACAAAGATGGTCTTGTGTGCCTGCTAACCTGGATCCACTCAGTAAGAGAAACTGTAAATCCAGCTCAAAATTGAGGTAAAGCTTGACTCTAAATTGGCTCTAAAGGATGGATTTATACATGCAACTCATTCTAGAGACGAAAAAGATGAAAAAGAGAGCATGTGTCCAAGGACACATCCAAAGATGTACAGTAGATGCAGGGATTGTATCAGAGAAATCAGTTCCTGAGAACAAGGTTAACAGATGACAGAAGGAAGGCAGAATTCTTTCCTTCTGTTTGGGCAGAATTGCCTCCATGTACATAAACAGCACTAATCAGAAGTAATTAACATTGAGAGAAAAATAATGAGCCATAATATACAATCGATTTAAATAGAATTTAAGCTACCATAAGGTTAGGACAAAATAACGGGCAGTAACTTCCATTGTTACAATAGTTGAATCATTACTGTTTCTGCTCTGTCAGGTGTATAGACAGTGTTATGACAGATTGAGTCTGAATTATTTGCGAGTGGACTATTAGCCAAGAGGACTAATACAACAAGTGTTCTGTCGACATGCACCCACTCTCAATAGAGAAAAACTCAGATTCCAAGAAACAGTTGCTCTTATTTTTGGACGGTCATCCTAATCCATAGACTCACGAGGCTTTAAACACTGCGGGGTGCACTGCAAGGAGGAACACTTTAGAAATCACTTCACTCAACTCCTCTACTTTCAAAACATTGCCTCTTGGATGACAACCACTTATGTATATTTCAATATAGAAATCTTTATAGTGACTATCTTTGTTTGCTAAGAAAATATGTAGCAATAAACTACAGTATTTGCTGAAAAGATATTTCCTTTCAAAAACCTTTGGCCAGTCCACTTATCATCATTATTATATGTTTTTATAAAAATAGCTAGCATTCATTGAGTACTTGAATATTGCAGGCCCTTTGCAAATACCCTCTCACTTAATCAATACGTCAGGAAGCAACAGTTAGAACTGGACATGGAACAACAGACTGGTTCCAAATAGGAAAAGGAGTACGTCAAGGCTGTATATTGTCACCCTGCTTATTTAACTTCTATGCAGAGTACATCATGAGAAATGCTAGGCTGGAAGAAGAACAAGCTGGAATCAAGATTGCCGGGAGAAATATCAATAACCTCAGATATGCAGATGATACCACCCTTATGGCAGAAAGTGAAGAGGAACTAAAAAGCCTCTTGCTGAAAGTGAAAGAGGAGAGTGAAAAAGTTGGCCTAAAGCTCAACATTCAGAAAACAAAGATCATGGCATCCAGTCCTATCACTTCATGGGAAATAGATGGGAAAACAGTGGAAACAGAGTCAGACTTTATTTTGGGGGGCTCCAAAATAACTGCAGATGGTGACTGCAGCCATGAAATTAAAAGACGCTTACTTCTTGAAAGAAAAGTTATGACCAACCTAGATAGCATATTCAAAAGCAGAGACATTACTTTGCCAACTATGGTCTATCTAGTCAAGGCTATGGCTTTTCCTGTGGTCATGTATGGATGTGAGAGTTGGACTGTGAAGAAGGCTGAGTGCCGAAGAATTGATGCTTTTGAACTGTGGTGTTGGAAAAGACTCTTAAGAGTCCCTTGGACTGCAAGGAGATCCAACCAGTCTATTCTGAAGGAGATCAGCCCTGGGATTTCTTTGGAAGGAAGGATGCTGAAGCTGAAACTCCAGTACTTTGGCCACCTCATGCCAAGAGTTGACTCATTGGAAAAGATTCTGATGCTGGGAGGGATTGTGGGCAGGAGGAGAAGGGGACGACAGAGGATGAGATGGCTGGATGGCATCACGGACTCGATGGATGTGAATCTGAGTGAACTCCGGGAGATGGTGATGGACAGGGAGGCCTGGCGTGCTGCGATTCATGGGGTCGCAAAGAGTCACACACGACTGAGTGACTGAACTGAACTGAACTCTAAAAAATGGGCATCATTGTTTCCCTTTTACAGTGGAGGATCATGAGGCTCAGAAAGCAGCTGTTAAGTCTCATAGCCAGGATTAAAGCACCTTTTACCTAATCTCCAGTATCTATCATGGGGCTTCCCAGGTAGCACTAGTGGTAAAGAACCCACTTGTCAATGCAGTAGGCATAAGAGATGCAGGTTCAATCTGTGGGTCAGGAAGATCCCCTGGAAAAGAGCATGGCAACCCACTCCAGTATTCTTGCCTGGAGAATCCCATGGACAAGGAGCCTGGTGGGCTACAGTCCATAGGGTCTCAGAGTCTGACACAACTGAGCAACTTAGCACTCAGTATCTATCAGGTTGTATTACCAAGGAAACATTTTTTAAAAGATACCAGAAAAATAGGAAAACATGAATACTTTCCATACTTACTCTAATATGTGATTTTTCAAGTTTCCTTAAAAGATGTGCACAATCTCCTATTCTCACTGAAGCACTATTCACAACAGTCGGGGCACGGAAGCAACCTTAATGTCTACTGACAGGAATAGCTAAAGAAGATGCAGAACAAATACACAATGGAACAGTGCTCCTCCATAAAAAAAGAAATAATGCCATTTGCAGCAACATGGATGAACCTAGAGACCGTCATACTGTCATACTGAGTGAAGTCAGAGAAAGACAAATATCATATGATATCACGTACATGTAGAATTTAAAAAGAGGCTACAAATGAACTTAGCTACAAAACAGAAATAGAGTCACAGATGAAGAAAATGAACTTATGGTTACTGGGGGATATGGGGAGGTTAAATTGGAAGATTGGGACTGACATACGCTACTATTAATATCTATGAAATAGGTAATAAGGACCTATTGTGTAGCACAGGGAATTCAATACGCTTTAATGGTCTCTATGGGAAGAGTATATATATGTATTAAACATATATATATATGTGTGTGTATATATAGCGATGGTGGTTTAGTTGCTAAGTCATGTCTGACTCTTGTGACCCCATGGACTGCAGATCACCAAGCTCCTCTGCCCACGGGATTTCCCAGACCAGAATACTAGAGTGTGTTATGTGTAACAGATTTATTTCTCGGTACACCTGAATTAATACAACATTGAAAATCAACTATACCCCCCCCCCCAAAAAAAAAGATGTATGCAAATACCTTGATGTTTACCCTAAGGCAAAGACAGTTATAAAGAAGCCTGGCATACTGAAAGTATTTCAGAATTCTACCTCTGATTAAATATAAACAACCCAAAAGCTTCAGTAATTGTCCAAATCACACTGAACAGCATGGTGAAATGATTATGGGTTCATCTGTGATAACTGACAGCACTGGCTCGTTGGATCTATTTCTCCTCATTTCTCATGTGGAGCACCAAGGTTAATGCTTGAAGAGGTGACTCCAGGTAAACAGAAGTCACTCACAATTGTATTATCTATGGACCAGAGACATTTAAAAAGAAGCTTGGATTTCTAGAGGGTTGAGAAAAAGCTCTCCGCTTGCTTTAGGTTTCGTCATAGGCTGAGTTCCCCAGTAATGAGAACATATATAGCTTATCAGGGAGTGCTTTTGAGGTCAGTGCCTGCGAAATGGAAGAAAAAGAAGACTGGACAGAAGGAGAAACTATACCATGACAGTCTTAACAGAGGCCTTAGTCCATCCGGCGGGGAACTCTGATGACAGAATGGCTCTAGACAACATTATTTGTTGAGGTTGGGAGGCTGGGTTTCTGTACGCCTGTGCTAATCAGTCACTGGATGTGGGTGCCCTGAAAGAAGGTATGATCTTGACTTGAGGCAGGTAGCTGCATCTGAGGCAGTTCTCTGAGAGGGCTGACACCTGATGGCTGTCTGTTGGCAGCACTCCACATAGCTGGGGGAATAACCCTTTCCGTCCTGAAGGAAGACCAGAGCAATGCACACTTTGCCCACCTCAGGTGTGCTGCCTCTGATCACATGCACAGTGTTGCTTTTATTACCTAAGACGCCTAGAGTGGGCCACCATAAAATGCCCCGGGAATGCCCCAGCTCGGTGAGGATTAACCTTGCCTGTCAACTTTATTGGGCACTTAGGTATTTCCTTTAGACCAGAGACATTCACTAGAAGGGCCAAACAGTGTCTAAGAAGTTACAACTTAGTTAGGCTGCTGCTTTTCTGTGAGCAGGACAAGAAATCACAGTAATCAGTTAGAAAAAAATGACCAGATATCTGAAACACAGCAGCCGGGTTAGGATGGAGAGACCAGGCTGTGCCTACTCATCTGTGTAAGAGGATGGGCAACCCTTGTATAAGCAGATCTGGGACCAAATAAAGATCTTCTATGGGCTGGATTTAGTCAAAAGGCTACAGTTTGCTGACACCTCATTTAAAAGATCAGCGTTAAAAACTAGGCAAAATGTAGGTAGGGTCGAGGAATCTGAATGGTTTCATTTGCATTCAACACCAGAAGATTTTTATTTGTGACCTTGGGCAAGATCCTAAAACTCCCTATGTCTCAGTATCTTCATCTATTAAATTAACATAATAATAGTGCCTGAGTTATAGGGTTATGAGTATGTGAGGGTGCAAGTTCAACACTTGTTGTCTGGCATGTATCAGGTTCAGCAAGTAATTTTTAGAACTGTTATTATTGTTATATTTATTACCATATCAAGTTTAGTATTTACGTTAAGCCACTATTAGCCTAAATTTTGGAGGAAGAAAAATAAGAAAACAGTTCACGTGAGTGGTTAAAATTTTAAAACAATAATCAAGGGAAAAGTTGTATGAGGATTCTTTGTACTACTCTTGCAACTTTGTAAAATCAGAAATTATACCAAAATAAAAATTGGAAAGACTTTGACCTTCTTTGCTGGGATTATTTGGGATAGAAGTAGGCATCTAGGAAACTTGACTATTTTTATGCTGCTTCAGTTCAGTTCAGTCGCTCAGTCGTGTCCGACTCTTTGCGACCCCATGAATCACAGCACGCCAGGCCTCCCTGTCCATCACCAACTCCTGGACTTCACTCAGACTCACGTCCATCAAGTCAGTGATGCCATCCAGCCATCTCATCCTCTGTCGTCCCCTTCTCCTCCTGCCCCCAGTCCCTCCCAGCATCAGAGTCTTTTCCAATGAGTCAACTCTTCACATGAGGTGGCCAAAAGTTTTATGTAATTCCACTCAATTTATCCCTTTAGTTCTTTGTCTATGTTTTCTATTAGTTCTTTGAGCATGTTTCAGGACCGTGGTTTTTAAATCTCTGTCCAGTAATTTCAATGTCTGGACTTCCTCAGAGATCAGTTTAGTTCAGTCGCTCAGTCATGTCTGACCCTTTGCAACCCCATGGACTGCAGAACACCAGGCTTCCCTGTCCGTCACAAACTCCCAGAGCTTGCTCAAACTCATGTCCATCAAGTGGGTGATGCCATCCAACCATCTCATCCTCTGTCGTTCCCTTCTCCTCCTGCCTTCAGTCTTTCTACCAATTTATTTCATTCCTTAGAAATAGCCATACTTTTCTGTTTCTTTGTATGCTTTTTGATTTTTTTAAAAATGAAAACAGGAAATTTTACTATTGTAGTATGTACTTGGGACTTCCCTGGTGGCTAGAGGGTAAGGAATCCGCCTGCAATGCAGGAGAGCTGGGTTCAATCCCTGGGTTGGGAAGATCCCTCGGAGAAGGCAACGGCTACCCACTCCAGTATTCCTGCCTGGAGAATTCCACGGTCAGAGGAGCCTGGCAGGCTACAGTTCAGGGGGTCGCAAAGAGTTGGATACACTGAGCAACTTTCATTCACTCACAGTATGTACTTGGAAGTAAGGTTCTCTCCTTTTCACAAGGCTTGCTACTTTTTGGTTGCTGAAAGGCTGTAGCAGTCAGATTATTCAATGCTGATCCCAAACTATTACTGCAAAGACTATATTCTTTGTCAGTGTGGTCATTGAAGTCTGTTTCTTAGATTGTGTTCAGCTAATGTTTTGATAGAAATTTCTTTGAATGCTGGGAACCTCCAAGTCTTGGCAAATTGGCACTGATCTTCAACTTGCCAGGCCTGCACTGTGCCAAAGGATCAGCCCAAGAAAAAGCTGAGGGTCCTCTCAAGTGTTTTTTGAGCATGTGTCTTATCCTGGGCACATACATGGTTTTCTAAATTCCCCCATTTACAAAGTTGCTTTTATTTTTTAAAACGTTTAAAAAAATATTTATTTTTATTTATTTGGCTATGCTGGGTCTTAGTTACAGCATGTAGGATCTTTAATCTTGGTTGCAGTATGTGGGATTTAGTTCCCTGACCACAGATCCAACCCGAGCCCCCTGCATTGGGAATGAGGATCCTGCCTTAGCCCCTGGATCACCAGGGGAGTCCCCATAGCTGCTTTTCAATGTCCTAATTTCCCAAAGAAACTCTCCCCAGTTTTTGCCTTAGCCAGTCTACTATATGTTTCAACCATAATTTCTGCCTGAAGATTTTTCATTTGGCTTGCAGTATTTTCAGGCTTTCTCCTGAGTTCTGAGTGAACACTGAGCATCGTCCTTTAGGCTGCTCCCTGTATTACGCTGCTTGGGCTGCTATAACAAAATAGCACAGCCTGGATGCCTTAGATAACAGAAACTTCTCATAGTTCTGGAAGCTGGAAAGTCCAAAATCAAGGTTCCTGTCCATTCAGCCTGTCTTCTCACTGTGTCCTCACATGATGAGGAGACAGACAGACAGCTTTGGAGTCCCTTTTCCTTACAAAGGTACTAGCATCCTGGATGACAGTCTCGCCGTTATTACTTCACTTAACCTGTACCATGGGATTCCCAGGTGGTGCAATGGCAAAGAATCCACCTGACAGTACAGGAGTTGCAAGAGATGCGGGTTCGATCCCTGAGTCAGGAAGAGCCCCTGGAGGAGGAAATGGCAACCCACTCCAGGACTCTTGCCTGGAAAACCTCATGGACAGAGGAGCCTGGTGGGCTACAGTCCACGGGGTCGAGAAGAGTCGGACAAGACTGCGTGCGTGCACACACATGAAGGGGCGATGGTAGTGGAAGGACAAATAACTCACTACAAAACCTTCCTGTTATTTTGAAGTGCCTCTTTCTTGATTCAGTGCTCATGTGGTGCCTGTAAGCATTCAACTGTTTTCTAGCGTGGTCACAAAACTGATGGTTTCTGCTTAGTTTTCAATGTTTCTGTGGAAGAATGGGAGCAGGAAGCTTCCTACTCTGCCATTTTGCTCTTTTCATTCAAAAGACTGAAATTTAAAAAAAAAAAAGAGTGAAATTTTGAATGCTTTTCAAAGATTTATGTTTTCCTCAGGCCAAAGCTTTCAAAAGGCTTTTTACTTATAAATGAAAAGAACGATTCAGATCACTCTTAAACGAAGTGATGAAATGTGTTTTAAAGAATGGAAAAATTATCCACTCAAACTAACTTAACAACAAAAAAGTGTAACTTAATGTAAGAATACAATGTAGGGATTCTTGGATTTCAAGAGGAATTGGGCCTTTAGTGGGATGGAGGTCATGGGAAATCTGGGAGAAGCTAGAAAATGACTCTCTTCCCTTCCGTTCTCTGTCTCTGTGACAGCACCAAAGCTCAGGGTCGTTTCTCAGACAGTCTGCTTCATTTCCCTCTCTGTCTATAATAGGTTCCCCTTACCTTGGGTTCACATGTTTGGGTTACAAGCCCCCGTTTGTGTTACAGTTTCAGCGTTCAATAGAGAGCAACTAAAACTTCTCTTCCAATTCCAAATCCTCAGAGGAAAGGATCTGATTGAGTCAGATTCCTTCAAGGATTAAACTCTATCCAATCAAGAAGGGACAAGGGTCCTATAGTATATATATATACATGGTTAGAGAGACCAAACCTCTAAATGGGACTTGGAGGAAAAGGAAGAGAGTTCTTCTCAGCGGATGATGGACAGAAACCCAACAAAGTATCTATCCAACCCATTCCTAGATCTAAAAACCTTTAAATACAACTTAAGAGAAAGAAGAAAAAAATTGTGCCACTTTACATAGCTAAAATTTGTCCGTTTTTTACACTAACAGAGGTAATGAACACATTTATAAATAATGTACTGCTTAGGGATTTTAAAGCATCACCTACTTCATTTACAACAAATGTTTTCTGCTTTTGTTGAGCCACCAGGGAAAATAATTAAGGCATATTCTGATGCTTATTCCAGGGAACTAGCACAACAGAGGATAACCCCAGGGAGCCCAGCCTACTAAGCTGAGACTATTTCTCTGATTCCTCAGTGTACACGTGGCAGACTCTGCTTTCAAGCTAATAACCTGTGAGTCATGCTGAGTCCTCTTTCCTTGAGGTTAAAAGTATTTCCTAGACTTTCCTTTTTTCCTTATCTCCTCCTTTGTTCTCCACCTTTATCTCCTTCACATGTCAGTCAATTCAGAAAATAACACTAGCCTTTCCAACTGTCTCAAAATCTTGGTTGATTTTGTGCACATGTAGCTGCAAGGAATAAAAACTGTTTGGAAAATGCTCTCTTGGATTCCACAGAATGAAAATACTGTATCCTAGCAGGAATTTTTAACGAAATGAGAAGCTCCACTGAAAAGCATGCTGTCTCCAGAGAAGGAAGCTCTGTCTCTTTTTTCTTGGGTTCTTCTTCCTACTCAGGTTAATAAAGATGGTAGGTAGTTGGGGTCATCTACAACCACAAATACTCTGATATCTAGTTGAGTCTGTAGTTTCATCTAATTTAGAGTTATAGCTGAATAGCAGAAAACACAACAAAACCTGGAAGTTTGGACAGTTCACCCATTACATTATCAAGACTTGAATCTTACACTTAAGTCTTGTCTTACTCATCCTCGTGTATTTACCTCTGGACTTAGCCACACCACCAAATTGTGCATTGTCTGTAATTGCATAATCTCTACCTCTGATGTTCCATTATATAATGCTTTCCCTTTTGTGCCCAAGGCCTTCTCTCTGAAAGAGAAAGACATGTTTTCTACTATTTATGTTTTTTGCTGTTGGGTACAATTTTGCTTAGACTCAAACTAAATTATTGGTTAAATGTATGTTTATTACTAAGTATGTTTAACTACCACTGTAACCATAAAGAGGGACACACACCCAGCCACAATTACAAATTAATTCTTGAAAAAAGAAAGGAGCCAGTCATAATTATGCATTCTTTTTACCATGCAATAAAATTTCAACAAGGTAATAAAATGAGATCTGACATATAATACCTTACCATCCTGCTATACTCTTAAATCCTAACTTCTTACTATGAACAATACTAATATTTTACAAAGTGTTAGTCACTCAGTTGTGTCCAACACTTTGTGACCCCATGGACTGTAGCCTGCCAGGCTCCTCTGTCCATGGAATTTGCCAGGCAAGAACACTAGAGTGGGTAGTCATTCCCTTCTCCAGGGATCTTCCTGACCCAGAGATTGAAATGCCATCTCCTGCATTGCAGGTGGATTCTTTACCATCTGAGCCATCAGTAAAATCAGTTATTTGTTATCACTTCTTAAAAGAAAAGTTTTCATGGTACACACTCCTAAAATATTTAACTTATGAATCTAATGTAATTAAAAGAATGATATAATCCCCGTCACATATAATCCCACTGACTACCTTTTGAGGACAGTCAGAATTACTTTCTCCAATTTAGCAATAGGGAAAATTGAGATTTAGAGGGCTTTGATAACTTGCTACTCAGCTAATTACTGATAAAATTGAGATCCTTACTGAAAAAGAACAGATTGTTCCTAAACCAGAAGAGAAGGTTGCACAGAAGAAAAAGATATCCCAGAAGAAAGTAAAGAAACAAAAACTTACAGCCCAGGAACAAATGCTGCAAAAAATAAATGCAAATAAAAGTAAAAAAAAAAAAAAAAAACAAAAACGAGAACATCATTCACATCTCAAGGGTTCCACTTCACTATTCATTATATGTTTCCTCCAGGACTGTCATTGTTCAGATTTCAATAAGATTCACAACTCATCTCCCTATGATCATGTCAGAAAAACCTTACACAATACAGGTGTCAGGGGTCAAAAATAATACAAGCATGGTATGTTACCCTTTAAGTGAAAAAGATACTATATTGTACTTCATTCAGTTGTTTACTCATTCGAAACAACAAATAATCAAATACCTAGATTGTGCTAGGTAGGCTCCACTATATCCAGCTTTTTAGGAGTTACTTTTGCTGCACATGGCTTATAACAACAAAGATTTATTATTTTACAGTTCCTGCAGACTTGAATTTGGGAGTGGCTAAACTGAGTGATTCTGGCTCATGGACTCTCTTCAGGTACAACAAAGATACTGACAAGGGATGCAGTTATCTGAAGGCTTGGCTAGGCTGAAGGATCTGCTCCCAAATTCACTCACGTGGCTGTTTTCAGGAGCTCTCAGTTCCTCACTGACTGTTGGCCTTAGTTATTCACAACATGGGCCTCTCTCTAAGTTGCTGAGTGTCCTTACGACATGACAATTACCTTTCCCCAGTGAGCAATCCCAGAGAGAGCAAGCAGAAAGCTGGCACATATATAGTCTCCACTTAGAAGTCACATCACAACGTTTCTACATTCTCTTTATGAGAACAAGTCACTAAGTTCAGTCCAAATTCTAGGTGAGGGGAATTAAGCTCAATTTTTGAAAGAAGTATCAAAGAACTTGTGAACATATTTTAAAACTACTATACCAGTAGTTTTAATTTAATTTATAAATTCAATTTATATTAAATTCTAAATAATTTATAGTTTTAGAAGTTTAGTTGCTCAATCATGTCCAACTCTCCGCGACCCCATGGACTGTAGCCTACCACGATCCTCCGTCCATGGGACTTTCCAGGCAAAAGTACAGGAGTGGGGTGCCATTTCCTTCTCCAGAGGATCTTCCCGACCTAGGGATCGAATCCAGGTCTCCCACATTGTAGGCAGATGCTTTTACCGTCTGAGCCACCAAGGAAGTCCATTTAATCTATACATTATTATATAAATATAATTTATAGAATTTAACCTAATTATTACTAAAGAGTTGTTAATCTAATTGTAATATTTGGATATTTAAAGGAAAACTAAGTTTATTAGAGAGTCGTTTTTTGCTGTTGCTTGTTTCCATTTTTTGTTCCCATTTTCATCTTACCCTGTTTATTAAAAAATTCTACCTAGAGCACTAAATAAATCATGATTTTTCCTATCTTTTTATGCCAATTAGGAATTTTATTCAGTGCTTATAACAAAAAACAACAAAAACCTTAAAGAAAATGGATTTATTTTCCTTCATATAACAACAAACCCCTTTATATAACAATAAACCCAGAAGTGAGCAGACCAGGGCTGATAAGCTGACCCTTCAAAGCAATCACAAGCCAGTCCCTTTGGCTATGCTACTATTTTGTTACTGTGGTTGAAACAGGGCTGCTCCACATCTAGCATCATATCACTGTTCCAGGTAAGATAAAGGACAGGTATAGGTCCAATGGCTAACAGAAAGTTTCTTCCATAAAACTTTGAGCCTCTATGAGTAACATCTACTTTCATTCTATTGATAGGTCACATGGGAAACCATGGCTTATAGGAGCCTGAGTAAACAAGTATTTTTAACTGGACACAGTCGCCCCGAAAAAAAGTCAAGAGTTCTCCAAGTAATAGAGAAGGGATTTTGGTTTAATCAGCTATCAGTGTCTATCACTTTGCTCCAAGGCGCTTGGACACACATTCCTGAAACACACTCCAGAGAGACAAACACACTGTTCAAGGTTAATCTGTGTTTCAAATGGGAAAATCTGGTCATTTTGCATCTCACATATAAATCATATTTTTCAAAGTAACCACAGCTTTCTTTTTTTCTAGTTAATAATGAAGAAAAATTGGCTGACATTAATGTCACTTCAAGGAATTTATTCAAGAAGACAGCGGTACAGTTGTGCAACGGTACATGCATTAAGAAACTCATCACAGAGTTGTTTAAAACAGTAAGCATTTGGGGAAAAAAACAGAAATGAGCCAATAGAATACCGGTTAGATAAACAATGGTACGTCCACTTCACACTAGGCAACTTTTAAAAATGATGTTATTCACGATATATTGTTCATGAAAAAAGAACTGTGTACATGATAAAATCCAGTTTATCATACATTGTATTTCTATACCTTTATATGTTTTTATTCTTAGAGACGTCTGGAACATAACATGAATTTTAAAAAATTGTTCTCTCTGAATTATGACATTTGGAAATTTTTTATATTTGTTTCAATAAGTGTACATTGCTTTCATGAAAATAATAGCTATTTCCAATAATACCTAGAAGGGTAGGAGGGGCCTGATTTGACGTGGTAGTTCTATCAACATACCTCTATGCCACTAAGAAAATTATCTTAGACATGCTGTAGCTGAGCTTACCCTTGGAAGGGTTTCCTGTATTTGCTCACTGGAAAAAGATTATTTCTTATTCCTTATAAATTTTAATAAAATTAAAATAAGAATCCTGAAGCATTTTGTTTTATTTTGCTTTCTATTTGGTACACTTTGACCTCGAAGGGTCTCTTTTCCCTGTCTCACAGTGGCTGTGGAAGACAAAGAGGGTGAGGCTGATCAATAATTATATACAGGTTGGGGGAGAGAGAACAGATGGAGGTGAGGATCCAACAGAGCACTAACCTGGATATCACATACTTGCACTTCTCTTCCAAAACAGGCTTCTCAGTTTATCTTTCTGACCTCAGTTTTCTCATCTGAAAAAATGACAGGTTTGGATAAGAATCTAGATGTTTTAAAGTTCTTCCCAAAGATTCTTTCGGATTTATTAATGATATATCCTGGTAAACTACACTAAAGCTGAATCTAGACACATAAAAGGAAACAACAACAATACTTTAGTTACATTGTTTATTATTCCTCTCCAGCGTGGTAACCAACTTGCCAAGGTTACACAGCTAATAGGTGGCGGGAATCAAGATTCCAGCCCAGAGGCCAAGGCACTTAAGAACTGCCTAGGAAGCAGGGTAGTTTTCTCACCCTCAAACTAGGCTTTGTTAGATACCACCAGTAAAGTCAGACTTGATCCCACCTCCTGACTGCTGTGGGACTGCCTCAATCGCTCGAGGGCTCCTCGCTCTCTAATCCCAAAACAGTTTTCTGATACAACTTTGCCAACTAAAGGTGAGACGGTGAGGTTTTGGAGAGCTCCGAAGAAACTTCGGGCCACTGCCTGGCAGTGGAGAAGTTATCACAGAACCAAAGACCATGTGTGCCTTCAGGAGGCTTTGTGGTAGCATTAATTGGGTTCTCAGCCCCTGCTCATTCACATACCTGGTTATCCAACACTCGTTTGCGTACCTCATCTTGCGTGTTTCCTCTCCTTAAGGCCAGAGAGGTACTGAGTTGAGAGTCGGGAGGAGGGGATAACAGGGGTAAAAAGAACAGTTTAAAAGCAGGCTAGAGGCCATAAGACTCCTGAAAGGGAAGAGCCTGTCTCTTGGACAAAGGTCCCAAGGGTATTTGCAGCCCTGGTCCCTGATGTTTCACTGCTTTGGGCCCTCTCAAGGTCCGGAAGCTAGTGCAAGACCCTTCAGCAACGCGAGGAAGGTGGAGGCCGCCACCGAGGTGCCGCAAGCGGGCTGTGACTACCCCTCATAGAAGATCCGACTTCCCAGACCCCTTCGCACAAGGGCGGGGCGTGCGCTCGGCCGCCAATCCCCGCGCCCGCACGTCGCCGTAGCCCCGCCCCACCCTGCCCCCTCTCGCTCCGCCCTTCCCTGGGGCTGGTGCGGCGGCGATGACGTCAGCGCTAGGAGACCCCTGGGTGGCGGCTGCGCCGTCGGCGGCCCGCGGCCGGAACGCGCTGCGGGGAGGGGCGGAGCGAGCGGGCGGGAGCGCGCGCTGGGCCCGCCTCGGCCGCCGCCGCCGCCGCTGCCGGGGAATAATCTGGGCGGCAGCGGGCGGCCCCGGCCAGCAGCCACGAGCCACTTCTGCGGCTGCCGAGCAGAGCGAAGGTCGCCGGTCTCGTGTCGTCGCCCTCTCCGCCCCCCTGGAGGGGCGAGAGGGAGCCGAGGCTGATGTCAGGTACGGCCGGCGGAGGCGCCCTCAGGCTGTGGGTCCAAGGTCTCGGGTCCCCTCGCCCTTCCCTCTGGGAGAGGGAATGTGGGGGGAGCGTGGAGGGTGGAACCCCACCCCTGGCGCCGCCAAACAGGTGTCTCGGAGTCGCTGCCGGGTCTGGGGACGTGCGGGCTCCTGAGGGGCGCGCGGGGCACTTCCTGCTCCCGGCGTCTCCGCGAACTGCCAGTGGGGCCGCCTGCCCGCCGGGCCGCTATTTTGTTGACATGTAACCTCCTGTTAGTCGCAGGTCCTTCCCTTTCGCTCTCTGGTGCCCCTCGCCTCTTCGCGCGCCGCCTGCCGTCGGGTGGCGACGGTGAGGCGCGGGCTGCGCTCCGGACCGCGCGGCTGGACCACTTAGCGGTCCTGCCCCGCCGGGCCCTCCCCCCGCGGAGCTGCGGGCGCTCAGGTGTGGGCACCTTCCAGGAGAGCCGCCGGGCTGCCGCGTCGCGCCAGCGCCCAGCGAGCCGGAGCCTTGCGCAAGTGCTGGGGGACTTCCTCTGAGCTCTCTGGATCATCAGGTTTGTCTGGCTGATTTGTTCTTTTTAAATTCCCCTGCCCCTGACAGAATAAGCTAGGCAGGTGTGTTGGGGCATTGCTCCGTGAAGGACGCGGGACGAGTTTTTTCCTTCCCGCCTTCCTCTCCCGCCAGGTGCGATGGGATTAGTAGATGCTGACAAATTGACTTTACAGCTTTGAATTTGGATACATTGCCTGCTCAGAAAATGAACGAAATGTGGATGTGGGGATTTATTCTTGCCCAGCACTTACCCTCTCTCTTTATTATTATTTTCAAAAGACTGGAATTTAAACATCACAGGCCTTGGAAAAGTTGACTGGATTTATAATCTGATTCTCTCAGTGCCTTGTAGTTATTGTGGTATATCGTTTTAGAGCTTTTCAGATTGAACCCTATGATCCTAACCATGAATTTGTTTCATCCTGGTTTTAAAGCTTAGTTAAAAAGTTAGAACTTTAATGCAATAGAGTGAGTAATTAGGCCAATGTGAAACAGACAGAAATGTGTTCATTTACCAGAAATTGGGCACTGATAGATAGCTCTGCCTGGGTAACTTCAAGTTATTTAATTCTGGTGTTAGTTTAGAGGGTGGGAATCTGAGTATTTAGGAGGTAAAACTAACTTTTTACACTTTTATCAGATAAATGTCAAATGAGCCTTATGTACATGATGTGTGTTCTAAGTATTGTGTATCATAATTGTATTTATTTCATTTTTTGCCAGCCTTAGTGTATAGTAATGTACAGTTTAATTGAATGTAAAGTTTCAAGCTACCAAACAGTTAACTCTTTTTACCATATGTTAAGTGAGACAGTGATTTAGTAAGGAAAGTATGACTCACTTAAAATTCTTCACAGGAAAAGTGTGTGGTTTTTTAGTTACGGTGGATAACTATTAGATGTTTCTCTTAAATTTCCCTGAAATTTGTGTTTTTCTGTATCTTTTTATTTTGGGTTCAGCATTTTAAAAATATTTTCTGGGCAGTACCCATTTAAAGATAGATGTTCCCTTACATATGCTTTTGGGGGAGGGGGGTATTGATTGTACTAGTCTGTATTTCTGAGTAAATTCAGTATCCAGAAATTATTAGAATATCACAAAGTCATTTAGGAGTACATATCAATTAATGATCACCTAGTCATAGAAATAGAAAAGTGTGTCTTTTAGGTATATGCAGTACTACTGTTTGTGTATTGACTTGTGCTCACTAACATAAAAATTGATTATACAACTTATACACTCTATGGACCATGGTGATTTTAGAGTCTCAGTCTGGAGAAATCATTGATTGGAATTCTTGTGACAGTACACCTATAAACAAATATTAAATGGAAAATGGACAACTTGATGCTGAAATTTAATTGTGATTCACTTAAAATTTTAAGCTTCCCAGTACAACCATGTTGCTTTTACAATGTTTGTTGAGATTTTAGTAAAGAGGCTAGTATACAAACTATAGCAAAGTGGAAGGAATGTGGCAAAATTCTGTTTTAAATAAGGGGGTGAGGGATGCATAATTCTTCCATGAAAGAGAAGTTAGCATTTTACCTTGAAATCTAAATGATTATCGAATTTGTACTTAAATTTTCATTTTACTGCTAACTCAGAATGTCCTACAGGAAAATGCAGGCCAAAATCTATAATGTGTGAAAATAAGCGTCCCTTGAAGAAGAAAATGCAAAGAAGCTGTTATATATGAAATAGGGTAGCCTATAGGAAGGTAGAAGAAACCAAAAAGAAAATCCGAGTAAGTGATCTAGACTCTGTAGTGTGAGCTACCTGGCACGTTGAGGGGACATGTTGAGGGCAGAGAGAGGTGGTATTAAATTAGGGAGATTCTGAAACAGGAAGTCTAATTAGTTCACAAGGAAAGCTACATGTTAAAATATTTAAATTGGTGCAAGCTGGATAATTGGCAGATTTGAAACTATATACAACTTGATAGAGTTATTTGCATTTTTGGTCATTGTGTGAGCTTCCTAGGGCTGCTATAACAAAGTACAACACACTGAGTTATTTAAAACAACGGAACTTTATCATTTCACTGTTTTGGAGGTTGCAAGTGTGAAATCAAGGTGTTGACAGGGCCGTGCTCTGCCTTCTGGGGAATTTTATCTGTTCTGTGCTTCTTAGCTTTGTGTGTCACTGGCACTCCATAGCTTGAAGTTATATTACACAAACCTCTGCCTCTGTTGTCACATGGCGTTCTCCCTGTATGTCTCTGTCTTATGTGGTGTTCTCCCCTTTTTGTAAGGACTTCAGTCATACTGAATTAGAGTCCACCCTGCTGCATGCGTGTTAAGTCGCTTCAGTCGTGTTCAACTCTTTGCGACCCTTTGGACTGTAGCCCACTAGTCTCCTCTGCCCATGAGAGTCTCCAGGCATGATAACTGAAGTGGGTTGCCATGCCCTCCTACAGGGGATCTTCCCAAGCCAGGGACTGAACTGGCATCGCTTAACATCTCCTGCATTGGCAGGCAAGTTCTTTTACCACTAGCACCACCTGGAAAGTCTTTGTGGCACCATACAGCAGACCAAATCAGAAAGGGCACTGAGAACAGACTAAATTCATTTACCTATCTCAGTACCTACTATGTGCCAGGTCATAGAAGTAAAACAATGACTAGGTGGGCAAAAATCTCTGTCCTCATGGAACTTATGTTCTAAAACGTTGGTTCTCAAACTGTGGTCCCTGGAACTTCTGCATCACCTGGGAACTTGTCAGAAATGCAAATTTTTAGGCTCTATTCCGCAGACTTGTTGATTCAGAAATTCTTTTAACAAGCTTTTCAGGTGATTCTGGTGTAGACTCAGGTTTGAGAACCACTGATCAAGTTGGAGAAAAGAGACAATAATCAAGATGAGTAAGTAAAATATGTAATATATTAGATGTTAATAGGTGCTGTCAGTAAGAGGAGGGTGGCTCAGGAAGACGCGCCACCCACCCCACCCCACCCCACCCCCGCTGCCCCCAACCAGGAGTAAAGGCCTGAAGGAGTTGGGGAGTAAGCCATGTGAGTATCTGGGTGAGTTGTGTTCCCAACGGAGAACAGCAAGTATAAGGACGCTCAGGTATTTGAGGAACAGCAGAGAGTCCAAAGTTAGAACACAGCAAGGAGCAGATAGTAATAGGTTCAGTTTTTTAAATTTCTGTTTGTTCCTTTTTAACCTGCAAAAACCAAATACTAGGAGAGCAAGAGGAAAGTGTGGGAGTAGGATGCCAGGTGGAACCTAGTTGCCTATGTAAGAACATAGACTAGTATATAATCTAGATATATTTATACATTCATTTGGCAATATGTGAAGACATTTGAATCACAACTGGGGGAGTGCTACTGATGTCTAGTGAGTATGGGCCTAGGATGCTGTTGAATATCTTACAGTGAACAGGGCACCCCCCCACAACAGAGAATTACCCAGCTCAGAATGTCAATTATGTCAGGATTAAGAAACATTGGCTTAATGGGATTTACCAAGGTTGGGGCATGGATAGCAGAGGAAGGGTGTGTTGTGTAGATGGAAAAGACAGTGGGAATAGAGGAGCTCACTGCATTGAGGTGTTTATTGAACTGTAAATAGTTCACAGTTGCTGAAACGTAAATTATAAGCAGGGGAGAGATGGGGGGTGCATACTGTACCTATATGGTAATGCAGTTCTTTGAAAGCAAAGTTATGAAACAGTAGGAAAGCTAATATATTATTCATTTTATATTAAGCATCACTCACCTTAAGGGTAGACTAGTATTTATAATTTATGTATTCATTACATAACTTTGTATTAAGTTTTTTAATATTTATAGCCTACACGGTTCACTTGCAGGTTTTTCAAATTGTCACTAATCTCCAAAGAAGTTTTCCAGTATTTTTATTCAAAAGTATCTGCATAAAAGTGAACCCAACCAGTTCAAACCCATGTTGTTCAAGGGGCAACTGTAGTTACCTTTGATGAGAACCTGGGGTAGAGATGGGAATGAAAACATACTCTTTTCTGTATGTATGTGTATGTCTGTATATAAGTACATGTGTGTATATGTGTGTTTAATCTATGTTTTCAGTTTGGGTTTGTTTTGTTTTGTTTCCTGTACATTAGCAATACTGTACTAACAAAAAATTGTAATTGCCAAATGTACCAAGATTTTCCTAATTAGTGCAAATCAATCATTGTTCTTAACATCTACAATGTAATCTCTGATAGAGATGTACCATTTTTTTTTTTAATTAGCTCCTCATCAACAAACATCTGTGGCTATGGCTGCCATGAATATCTTTGCACAGTTCTGTGTTTGTGTCCATAAAAAAAATTTCTGATCATGAAATGATATGTCAAGGCACACTTGAAAAGGTTTACAGATACTGTCAAACTGCTCTTCTAAAAAGACAATAAGTATGTTTATTCTGAGGAACAGTATAGGAGCGTCAGTTTTCTCATGTCTGTGTCAGTGCTTAACATTTTTTGCCATTCTGATAGGTTAAGAATAGTATCTCTTCATTTGAGGTTTACATTTCTGTAATATGAGTGAAATGTGAACATCCTTGACCATTGTATTTTTTTTTCATTCAAATCCTTTACTTCTTTTAACTGTTGTTATATTAAGTTGATTATCTTTTTTATGATAGTTTTTGTTATTTTTTGCTGTACAGATTTTTTTAAACATTTTATGCAAAACGTACATTTGAACTAGCAGTTTCATTGCCAGTTAATTAAATGAATAACTTCATACATTTTACTTTATTTATACATTTTGAGATTTGGAAAAAAATCTCGGTTCATGATATAAAAATGTAAAAAAGATGTTTTCTTCTAGTTTTGTTTTAATTTCATTTTTTTAAAGTATTGAAATCTTAGAAATAGTCAGAATTTGAAAGAAATAGGTGAGATCCGGATGGTTGCTTATCTTTTCCCCAAAAGATTATTATTTCAATATCCTTTCCTGAATAAGCCATCTTTTTCTTGATTTGAAATGCTATGTGTACTATGCATTAAATTTCCATATGTACTTGGGTTTTTTTTTGTTTGTTTTTTTTTAAACAGACTCTATTTCAGTCTGGTAAGGACCACCAGGGATATATATCTTTAGGCTAACAAAGTGAGGTTAATTAACTTGCTGCTAAGAGGGAGATCACACACCAGAGGAACTGCCAGAAGGGACAGTGTTATTATAGGATTCTGGGGAGGGGTGGAGTTTAGACAAAATTTAAATGAAGCAATATTTGATAAGTTTAAAGCACAGCAAGACTGTGTACCGGGTTAATTAACATCAGGCCTGGGCTGAGAAACAGACTTAAGAGTCCCGTTTCCTTGGAGACTACAAAGTTAAGATAAATGTGTGGAATGTTGTGTCTGGGAAACCCTTATCTGAAGCTCTGGGTTGGAAATTGAGGCTGCTTCTGATTAATGATTCATCATCCGTGCAAGAGTGGGGTGTTCCAGTCTCACTGATACACTTTCAAATAATTCTGACAATCTGTAGAGAAAAAAGGTTTCACAGCAGTATGTCTTTAGTATGAATTAATAGAAGCATTAAAAACATTTTTTCCGATCCACAGGTACACTGATGTGCCTGTTCAGCCAGAATATCAAATTATTTTAATTACAACCTGTTGTACTCATATGATTAATTTTCCAAATAACATATAAAATAATTTTTACCACATTATTTAATTTTTAAAAATCTTGTGTCTTAAGTAGATCTGCCTAGATTTAGTCCATCCTCACACCCCTTTCCCAGGTATATGCCTCAGATTTTTCTTATGTGGACCATTTGTAAAGTCTTTATTGAAATTGTTGCAATATTGCTTCTGCTTTACGTTTTTTGGGGTTTGGGCCACAAGGCAAATGGGATCTTAGCTCCCCAGCCAGAGATTGAACCTACACTCCCTGCATTGGGAAGCAAAGCCTTATCCAGTGGACCACCAGGGAAGTCCTTACTCACATGTTTATTTTTCCAAACTTTTCAGTTACGTTATTTAACTTTTAAATATATTTTAGTTGGGATGGTCTTATATATATATATATATATAATTTACCATCTTAACCATTTTTAAGTGTAGAATTCAATGATGTTAAGTACATTTAACTTGTGCCAACCATGACCACCATCTTCCAGAGTTCTCATCTTATAAAACTGAAACTTCATACCCATTAAATAGTAGCTCCACTTTCTCCTCTCCTACCATTCCCTGGAAATCGCCATTCTGCTTTCTATCTTTATGATTTTAGCTAAGTTACTCATATAAGTGAGATTATTACATAGTATTTGTCTTTTTGTGAGTGGCTTCTTTCATTTAGCACAATATGCTGAAAGCTTATCCATGTTGTAGCATATGTCAAAGTTTCCTTACTTTAAAAGGTGGTGTGTGAAGTTGCTCAGTCATGTCCGACTCTTTGCAATCCCATGGACTGTAACCTACCAGGTTCCTTCATCCATGGAATTTTCCAGGCAAGAGTACTGGAGTGGGTTGCCATTTCCTTCTCCAGAAGATCTTCCTGACCTGGGGGTTGAACCCAGGTCTCCCGAATTGCAGGCAGACGCTTTACCATCTGAGCCACCAGGGAGGCCTTACTTTAAAAGGCTGAATAATATTCTATCATGTATATATAACATATTTTGCATATCCAGTCAACCATTTGGGTTGCTTCCACATATTAGCTACTATGACAGTGCTGCTATAAAAATGGATATACAGATATCTCTTTAAGACCCTGCTTTGAATTCTTTTGAGCATATACCCAGAAATGGAATTGTTGGATCATGTGGTAATTCTATTTTAATTTTTTCCACATGCTCTTTCCTGCAGTTGATATACTATTCTACATTCCTAGTAGAAGCACAGAAACATTTTCATTTCTCCACATCTTCACCAACACTTGTTATTTTCTTTTTTTTTCCTTTTGATAGTAGCTATCGTTAATGGATGTGAAGCGGTATCTCGTTGTGATTTTGGTTAGCATTTCCCTAATGATAAGTGATGTTGAGCATTTTATTTGATGCTCAACGTGTTCATGCCTATTGGCATTTGTGTATCTTCTTTGGAGAAGTTATCTATTCAAGACCTTTGCCCATTTTTGAATTGTGTTTTTGTTGTTAAGTTTTAGGAGTCCTGTATATATTCTGGATATTAATCCCTTACCAGATACATTTGCAAATATGTCCTCCCATTCTTTGGATTGCCTTCTTACTCTATTGATAATACCTTTCGATGCACAAATTTTTTAAGTTTTTATAAAGCCAAATTTGACTGCCTTTTCTTTGGTTGCATGCACTTTTGATACCATATCCAAAACATAATTGCCAACTCCAGTGTTGTGGAGCTTTTGTCTTATGTTTCCTTCTAAGAGTTTTATACATTTAGGCCTTAGTTTAGGTCTTTGATCCATTTTGAGTTAATTTTTGTATGTGGTGTAAAGTAGGGGTCCCACTTCATCCTTCAATGAGTGGATATCCAGTTTTCTCAGTACCTTTTGTTTAACGGACTGTCCTTTGTCCAGTGAATGGACTTGGTCCTCTTGTCAAAAACCTTTTGACCATGGATGTGAGGGTTTACTTTCAGGCTGTCTGTTTTGTTCCACTGGGCTGTGTGTCAGTGTCACCCTGTTTTGATCACTGTAGCTTTTTGGTAAGTTTTGAAATTAGAAAGTATGTGTCTTCCAGTTTTATTCTTCGAGATTGTCTTGGCTCTTTGGGGTACATCCCATATAAATTCTATGATGGGTAATTCTGTTTCTTAAAAAAAGCAATATTGCATTTTGATATAAATTGAACTTATAGATCACTTTAAATAGTATTGATATCTTAACAATATTAAATCTTCCAATCCATGAACATGGGATGTCTTTTTGTTTGTGTCGTCTTTTGATTTCTGCTGAAGATGCAAAAAATGTTAATGTTCTCATTGAAAAGTAACAAAAAAGGTATTTTCACTTTTGATCTTCTGAATCTGAAATTGGAATAGTTTTTAAAATAGAACTGAAGGCTATTTGTTAGTATTTTCTATTTCTATAGTTTTAGTAAGTTACTAATAGAAAATATTTTAGTCTATCTCTCAGATAATATGTACTTCTATTATAATTTGTATAAGCTGAATACACATCAAAGAAAATAATATATAGTTCATGCTGTATGTCTAGTTCATAAACTTTGGATTATATAAGTGTATAAAAGTGTCAAGTGATGGGACTATATGATTTTTTATTAGATTGGTGCAAAAGTAATTGCAGTTTTTTCATTGTTGAAATTTGCCGTTTGATATTGGAATACATCCTGAATAAATGTGGTTATGTTATACATCATTTTAATGTGCATTTCTCACTTTATGTTTTTTTGCTAATGACTTACTACTGTTTATTTTATATTTATTTTGGACTATAGAAATGTTAAACAAAACACAAATTTGAACGATTTTCTTATTTGAGTTCAAAACGGGTCGTAAAGCAGCAGAGACTGCTCACAACGTCAACAACACGTTTGGCCTGGGAACTGCTAACAAACGTACAGTGCAGTGGTAGTTCAAGAGGTTTTGCAAAGGAGACGAGAACCTTGAAGATGAGGAGCATAGTGACTGGCCATCACAAGTTGACAGTGACCAACAGAGAGCATCATCGAAGCTGATCTTACAACTATGCGAGAAGCTGCTGAAGAACTCACTGTCAGCTCTTCTGTGGTTCTGCATTTGAAGAAAATTGGAAAGGTGAAAAAGCTCAATAAGTGGGTGTCTCATGAGCTGACCAAAAATCCAAAAAAGTGTTGTTTTGAAGTGTTGTCTTCTCTTATTCTATGCAACAACAAACCATTTCTCGATCAGATTGTGATGTGTAATGAAAAAATGAATTTTATATGGCAACCAGTAACAACCAACTAGTGATTTTAACTGAGAAGAAGCTCCAAAGCATTTCCCAAAGTCAGACTTGCACCAAAAAAAGGTCATGGTCACTGTTTGGTGGTCTGCTGGTGGTCTGATCCACTACAGATTTCTGAATCCTAGAGAAACCATTACATATGAGAAGTATGCTCAGCAAATCGATGAGAAGTACCAAAAATTGCAGTGCCTGCAGCGGGCATGGGTCAAGAAAAAGTGCTCAATTCTTCATAATACCCAACTGCTCATCGCACAACCAGTACTTCAAAAGTTGAACGAATTGGGCTACAAAGTTTTGCCTCATCCGCCACATTCACCTGACATCCTGCCAACTAACTACCACTTCTTCAAGCATCTTGACAGTTTTTTGCAGGAAAAACACTTCCTCAAGCAGCAGAATGCAGAAAATGTGTTCCAAGAGTTCCTTGCGTTCCAAGACATGGATTTTTATGCTATAGGAGTAAACAAACTTACTTCTTGTTGGCAAAAATGTATTGATTGTAATGGTTCCTATTTTGATTAATAATGTGTTTGAGCCTAGTTATAATGATTTAAAATTCACAGTCTGAAACTGTAATTACATTTGTACCAACCTAGTATTTAGTAAATTAGGTAGTATAGATGAACATACCTATTTGGAAAAGATAATTTCAACTGCACAGGCTTTCCTGGTGACTCAGTGGTAAATAATATGCCTGCCAACGCCAGAGATGTGGGTTCAATCCCTGGGTCAGGAGGATCCTCTGGAGAAGGAAATAGCAACTCACTCTAGTATTCTTCCCTAGAAAAATCCCATGGACAGAAGAGCCTGGTGGGCTACAGTCCATGGAGTCACAAAGAATTGACATGACTTTTGGAGAGGGCAGTGGCACCCCACTCTAGTACTCTTGCCTGGAAAATCCCATGGGCAGAGGAGCCTGGTGGGCTGCAGTCCATGGGGTCGCAAAGAGTCGGACACGACTGAGAGACTCCACTTTCACTTTTCACTTTCATGCATTGGAGAAGGAAATGGCAACCCACTCCAGTGTTCTTGCCTGGAGAATCCCAGGGACGGGGGAGCCTGGTGGGCTGCCATCTATGGGGTCACACAGAGTCGGACACGACTGAAGTGACTTAGTAGTAGCAGTAGCAACTAAACAACTTCAACTGTGCCTCCGACATACACACACTTAGAACAGACATTTGTATGCATTTTATAAGCCAGACAATGTGTTAGATACCGAGGAGATAGGGATAAAAGAGTCATAGCTGCTGTTCTTGAAGAATGTATAGTCTAGAGGAAAGAGATGCACATACATGCTATGTATGCACATACAATCTATGATGCAGTGTAAGTATATAGCAGGAGATGTGAAGGAAGGAACGAGAAAACATTTGATGGAAGAGCAGTTAATTTGATCACGGGCGATGGGTAAGACTGGTCATGAAAAGTACTGAAACCAAGGTAACCATGAAAGATAATCCTGCATTTATCTGGTAGACATAACTGAGGCAGGCACTCCAGGCAGAAAGAATAGAATGCCCAAAGTCATCCATATGAAAGACCATGCAGATTGGAGGATGTCTGAATACATCTAGTTAGGTAAACTAGAGCTATTGGTAAACTAGAGCTAGATCTTGTCCACCAAATAAGCAGTATGGGCATGATCCTGTGGCATTGGGAAGCATTTAAAAAAAAAAAAAAAAAAAAAGACTGTTATGTGAAGCCTTTATCAGTTGTTGGGAAAGAGCAATAAAAGAGCTGAGCCCAAGGGAAAATTATCAAGGAATGGAGGGAGAAAAGTGTCCACAGAGTATAAAATAGATGTGGAAACAATCAGGTTTGTGGACTTGCGGCATGAATAAGGACATGGCCTCTCAGTTCAAATCAGCTGATATTTTTTGTACCACTGTCTTGTGAAAAGCATCATAGGCAGCAACTCTGAGAGGTAGGAAACTATTTCTCGCCTTCTGGGAGTTTACATTCTGTAAACATGAGAAAATATACCAATGACTGAATCCTTAGTTCCTAGGATAGTATTTGACACATTGAAAGGTACTCAGTCAGTAGTTCCTCCCAGAGATTTCGTAAAACCTCATGGTCATGTTAAAAATCAAGTTGTGTAAATCTCAAAGTGTAATTCTACGTTTAAAAAAATGTTCCCACCAGTTCTAGGTTAAAAGATCAAAATGTGAGAATCCCTTTTGCTGTTCTATGAGTTTCACAGATATTTTTTGCATCCTCAGTGATTTCTGTAATACCCAAAGTTAGTACTCTTGCCTGGAAAAGTCCCATGGGCAGAGGAGCCTGGTAGGCTGCAGTCCATGGGGTCGCGAAGAGTCGGACACGGCTGAGCGACTTCACTTTCCCTTTTCACTTTCATGCATTGGAGAAGGAAATGGCAACCCACTCCAGTGTTCTTGCCTGGAGAATCCCAGGGACGGGAGAGCCTGGTGGGCTGCCATCTATGGGGTCGCGCAGAGTCGGACACGACTGAAGTGACTTAGTAGTAGTAGTAGTAGTGCTATATTACACTGTTTTATATCAAATTGAAGAAAGAGAGAAGGGGAAAGAGTGCCATAACCGATTTCTTTTCACGTCTGCTCCACTTAGTGACTAATGCTCAGACTGGGATTTCCAAGCCTGAGTGTAACTACCAGTAACTTAAAGAGAATTAAATCTAAACCCAATGAAAAGAGTGTCAAACTAAGGAAAAAGGCTTACTTTAAACATTACTCTTTGAGGCAAGAAGGAAAGTTCTTCCTTTTTGAGTTTTATTCACCCGGAAATCAGAACTCTTAAGTCTCCTTAAGTCTCTATTTATTTCATGATGTAGCAAGCTACCCGCCACCATTCGGTATTCTTGGAGAGAAATAATTTTTTTCAAAATAATACAGTATTTAATTCTCAAAGTGTGATCCAGGAAAAGTGAAGTCCTGTATATTGTTTTAGAAGGTTGATAAAGTCAGTCTATTTATACTAATATCAATACATTATTGGCTTTTCTTCACTCATTCTCATATAAGTTTGCAGTCAGGTTTTTTAAGTAGCTACATAATACATGATATTGCAGCAGATTGAATGCAGAGGGAGATATGGAGTTCCAGATCCAGGTGCCTTCTGTTAAACCAGATGCTGAGATTTGCAAAATTTTAAGCAATGCTGCTCTTCTCAATAAGTTTGTTAGAAAATATAATTTTTTTCCATAAAATAAGTTGTAAGCAGGTAGTTGTAAACAAAACTTATAAAACAGGCAGTGAATTTGTCACTACTACTTATGAATTAATATGTATTCTCATTTTAATTTTTAATACAAATCTAATCAATAGATGTAACCCACATAAAAGCTGTTTGAGATCTTCCATGATGCAGAGTTTAAAAGGATCTTGAGACTAAATTTTTTTAGAACTCCACATGTAATGTATGAGCTTGCCTGGTGGCTCAGATGGTGATGAATCTGCCCCCTGGTTTGGGAAGATCCCCTGGAGAACGGAATGGCTACCACTCCGGTGTTCATATTCATCGCACTCAATTTGGAGAAATTTTGGAAAGAAAAATAGTTACCACTAATTCTACCACTAAAATTAGAAATTAGAGTTGGAATTAGAAATGAGAAATTTTTAACATTTTGGTATATATATATATAGAGTTGCTTTTTTTTTAGGATAGATTTTTTTAAAGCACAGAACTATAATAATATATATAAAACTTTACATCCTTTTTTCACTTGCGTGCTAACTGTATTTCCATGTTATGTAATTTGAAAAGGTTCAGTTCAGTCGCTCAGTATTGTCTAACTATTTGCACGCCCATGAATAGCAGCACACCAGGCCTCCCTGTCCATCACCAACTCCTGGAGTTTACTCAAACTCACATCCATCGAGTCAGTGATGCCATCCAGCCATCTCATCCTCTGTCGTCCCCTTCTCCTCTGCCCCCAATCCCTCCCAGCATCAGAGTCTTTTCCAATGAGTCAGCTATTTGCATAAGGTGGCCAAAGTATTGGAGTTTCAAGCATCAGTCCTTCCAATGAACACCTAGGACTGATCTCCTTTAGGACGGACTAATTGGATGTCCTTGCAGTCCAAGGGACTCTCAAGAGTCTTCTCCAACACCACAATTCAAAAGCATCAATTCTTCGGTGCTCAGCTTTCTTCACAGTCCAACTCTCACATCCATACATGACCACTGGAAAAACCAGTCTACTCTTGACTAGACAGACCTTTGTTGGCAAACTAATGTCTCTGCTTTTGAATATGCTATCTAGTTTGGTCATAACTTTCCTTCCAAGAAGCATGGCTGCAATCACCATCTGCAGTGATTTTGGAGCCCCCCAAAATAAAGTCAGCCACTGTTTCCACTGTTTCCCCATCTGTTTCCCATGAAGTGATGGGACCAGATGCCATGATCTTTGTTTTCTGAAAGTTGAGCTTTAAGCCAGCTTTTTCACTCTCCTCTTTCACTTTCATCAAGAGGCTCTTTAGTTCCTCTTCACTTTCTGCCATAAGGGTGGTATCATCTGCATATCTGAGGTTATTGATATTTCTCCCAGCAATCTTGATTCCAGCTTGGCTTCTTCCAGCCCAGTGTTCCTCATGATGGACTCTGCATATAAGTTAAATAAGCAGGGTGACAATATACAGCTTTGACGTACTCCTTTTCCTATTTGGAACCAGTCGGTTGTTCCATGTCCAGTTCTAACTGTTGCTTCCTGATCTGCATATAGGTTTCTCAAGAGGCGGGTCAAGTGGTCTGGTATTCCCATCTCTTTCAGAATTTTCCACAGTTTATTGTAATCCACACAGTCAAAGGCTTTGGCATAGTCAATAAAGCAGAAATAGATGTTTTTCTGGAACTCTTTTGCTTTTTCCATGATCCAGCAGATGTTGGCAGTTTGATGTCTGGTTCCTCTGCCTTTTCTAAAACCAGCTTGAACATCTGGAAGTTCACGGTTCACGTATTGCTGAAGCCTGGCTTGGAGAATTTTGAGCATTACTTTACTAGCATGTAAGATGAGTGCAGTTGTGCGGTAGTTTGAGCATTCTTTGGCATTGCCTTTCTTTGGGATTGGAATGAAAACTGACCTTTTCTAGTCCTGTGGCCACTGCTGAGTTTTCCAAATTTGCTGACATATTGAGTGCAGCACTTTCACAGCATCATCTTTTAGGATTTGAAATAGCTCCACTGGGATCCATCACCTCCACTGGCTTTGTTTGTACTGATGCTTTCTAAGGCCCACTTGACTTCACATTCCAGGATGTCTGGCTCTAGGTGAGTGATCACACCATCATGATTATCTTGATGGATAATCGTGAAGCTCTTTTTTGTACATTTCTCCAGTGTATTCTTGCCACCCCTTCTTTTTTTTTTTTAATTTTTATTTTTACTTTATTTTACTTTATAATACTATATTGGTTTTGCCACACATTGACATGAATCCACCACGGGTGTACATGCGTTCCCAAACATGAACCCCCTCCCACCTCCCTCCCCGTAACATCTCTCTGGGTCATCACCGTGCACCAGCCCCAAGCATGCTGAATCCTGCGTCAGACATAGACTGGCGATTCGATTCTTACATGATAGTATACATGTTAGAATGCCATTCTCCCAAATCATCCCACCTTCTCCCTCTCCCTCTGAGTCCAAAAGTCCGTTATACACATCTGTGTCTTTTTTGCTGTCTTGCATACAGGGTCGTCATTGCCATCTTTCTAAATTCCATATATATGTGTTAGTATACTGTATTGGTGTTTTTTCTTTCTGGCTTTCTTCACTCTGTATAATCGGTTCAAGTTTCATCTATCTCATCAGAACTGATACAAATGTATTCTTTTTAACGGCTGAGTAATACTCCATTGTGTATATGTACCACAGCTTTCTTATCCATTCATCTGCTGATGGACATCTAGGTTGTTTCCATGCCCTGGCTATTATAAACAGTGCTGCGATGAACATTGGGGTACATGTGTCTCTTTCAACTCTGGTTTCCTTGGTATGTATGCCCAGCAGTGGGATTGCTGGGTCATAAGGTAGTTCTATTTGCAATTTTTTAAGGAATCTCCACACTGTTCTCCAAAGTGGCTGTACTAGTTTGCATTCCCACCAACAGTGTAGGAGGGTTCCCTTTTCTCCACACCCTCTCCAGCATTTATTGCTTGCAGACTTTTGGATCACAGACATTCTGACTGGTGTGAAGTGGTACCTCATTGTGGTTTTGATTTGCATTTCTCTGATAATGAGTGATGTTGAGCATCTTTTCATGTGTTTGTTAGCCATCAGTATGTCTTCTTTGGAGAAATGTCTATTTAGTTCTTTGGCCCATTTTTTGATTGGGTCGTTTATTTTCTGGAGTTGAGCTGCAGAAGTTGCTTGTATATTTTTGAGATTAGTTGTTTGTCAGTTGCTTCATTTGCTATTATTTTCTCCCAATCAGAAGGCTGTCTTTTCACCTTGCTTATAGTTTCCTTTGTTGTGCAGAAGCTTTTAATTTTAATTAGATTCCATTTGTTTATTTTTGCTTTTATTTCCAGTATTCTGGGAGGTGGATCATAGAGGATCCTGCTGTGATTTATGTCAGAGAGTGTTTTGCCTATGTTCTTCTCTAGGAGTTTTATAGTTTCTGGTCTTACATTTAGATCTTTAATCCATTTTGAGTTTATTTTTGTGTTTGGTGTTAGAAAGTGATCTAGTTTCATTCTTTTACAAGTGGTTGACCAGTTTTCCCAGCACCACTTGTTAAAGAGATTGTCTTTACTCCATTGTATATTCTTGCCTCCTTTGTCAAAGATAAGGTGTCCATATGTGTGTGGATTTAACTCTGGGCTTTCTATTTTGTTCCATTGATCTATATGTCTGTCTTTGTGCCAGTACCATACTGTCTTGATGACTGTGGCTTTGTAGTAGAGCCTGAAGTCAGGCAAGTTGATTCCTCCAGTTCCATTCTTCTTTCTCAAGATTGCTTTGGCTATTCGAGGTTTTTTGTATTTCCATACAAATCTTGAAATTATTTGTCCTAGTTCTGTGAAAAATATGGCTGGTAGCTTGACAGGGATTGCATTGAATTTGTAAATTGCTTTGGGTAGTATACTCATTTTCACTATATTGATTCTTCCGATCCATGAACATGGTATATTTCTCCATCTATTAGTGTCCTCTTTGATTTCTTTCATTAGTGTTTTATAGTTTTCTATGTGTAGGTCTTTAGTTTCTTTAGGTAGATATATTCCTAAGTATTTTATTCTTTTCGTTGCAATGGTGAATGGACTTGTTTCCTTAATTTCTTTTTCTACTTTCTCATTATTAGTGTATAGGAATGCAAGGGATTTCTGTGTGTTGATTTTATATCCTGCAACTTTACTATATTCATTGATTAGCTCTAGTAATTTTCTGGTGGAGTCTTTAGGGTTTTCTATGTAGAGGATCATGTCATCTGCAAACAGTGAGAGTTTTACTTCTTCTTTTCCAATTTGGATTCCTTTTATTTCTTTTTCTGCTCTGATTGCGGTGATGCCACCCCTTCTTAATATCTTCTGCTTCTGTTAGGTCCATACCATTTCTGTCCTTTATCGAGCCCATCTTTGCATGAAATGTTCCCTTGGTATCTCTAATTTTCTTGAAGAGATCTCTAGTCTTTCCCATTCTGTTGTTTTCCTCTATTTCTTTGCATTGATCGCTGAGGAAGGCTTTCTTATCTCTCCATGCTATTCTTTGGAACTCTGCATTGAGATGCTTATATCTTTCCTTTTCTCCTTTGCTTTTCACTTCTCTCCTTTTCGCAGCTATTTGTAAGGCCTCCTCAGACAGCCATTTTGCTTTTTTGCATTTCTTTTTCTTGGGGATGGTCTTGATCCCTGTCTCCCGTACAATGTCACGAACCTCATTCCATAGTTCATCAGGCACTCTATCTATCAGATCTAGTCCCTTAAATCTATTTTTCACTTCCCCTGTATAATCATAAGGGATTTGACTTGTACAGGCATTGTTTAACTGCTTTTTTATATTTTATTAAAATGATTGCCTTTGATTATATTAAGAGTTCAGCTACTAAGCTACAGTTTGCAGACATAGAGGGGAATATGCTATAAAAAATTTTAAATTGTCTTGAGTTTTTAATGATACCAGATCAGGTCACTTGGTGAAATATCAAAAGTATCAGGAATTTATGTAACTCTTTTAGCCTGTGTCATGCTGCTGCTAAGCCTCTTCAGTCATGTCCAACTCTGTGCGACCCATAGACGGCCGCCCACCAGGCTCCCCCATCCCTGGGACCCTCCAGGCAAGAACACTGGAGTGGGTTGCCATTTCCTTCTCCAATGCATGAAAGTGAAAAGTGAAAGGGAAGTTGCTCAGTCATGTCCGACCCTCAGCGACCCTATGGACTGCAGCCTACCAGGCTCCTCCATCCATGGGATTTTCTAGGCGGGAGTACTGGAGTGGGGTGCCATTGCCTTCTCTGTGTATCATGCTAGGGAAAGATTAAATGAATGAATTTAAATCACTTAGAACAGTATTCTTTGAATTGAATCATCATTCAGTGTTACCTATTTTTATTTGCTAGATCATATTTTATTATAGATTTGGCTATTATTTTTAATGTTGAATTTCAGATATACAGATCACCAACTGAATGTTTCCCAGGTTCCAGACCTGCATCTCTTCACAGATGCTCTCTCATCATTTCTGCATCAATTCCCTAGTAATGCTTTAAAATAGATACAGTGTGATACACCAGATATTTGACCTGACCAAGCCTGTCATGTCTTTAAAATACCTTTACTTATCCTTCATTCTTATTGGATAGTTTGACAGGGAATAAAATTATAGGTTCAAAATCATTTTTTCTCCAAATTTTGAGGGAGTTTCTCCATTGCATTCAGCTTTCAACATTGCTGTTTGAAAGTTCAAAACCATTGAATTCCTGATCTCTTATATGTAACCTTTTGCCCCTTTCTATGAATGTTTACAGAATGGTTTTGTTCACTCAATTGTTGTGAATTTTTATTATAATGTATCTTTATGGGTCTGTTCTTATTCACTGTGCTGGGTATTACTGGATTTTTTTCAGTCTGGAAATTTCCTTGAAACGTTTGGTTGTTGGTATCCTCTCTCTTACCTACATCTCTAATCTTTAGCTATCAGTTTTGTTGTTTTTCTATTACCTGGCCGTTTTGCTTACTTTTAGGGTAATTTTCTTAAATTTTTCCTAAACGTGTTGTATTGAGGTTTTTGATTTCCTTATATCTTAATTTCTTGAAGTACTTTTCTTTTGTTTTCATTTGGTACAGACCATGTTGAAGTCTTTATTGTGTTTGTTACAGTATTGCTTCTGTTTTATGTTTCCGTTTTTTAGCTGAAAGGCTTGTGAGATCTTAGCTTCCTGACTAGGGGTCGATTGTATTAGAAGACAAAGTCTCAACTACTAGACTACCAGGAAAGTCCCTTGCACTTTTTATTGTCAGGAAAAAAAATTTTAAGGTGGTGTCTTGTTCTTATTTCAAGAATATGATGGCATGACTTTTTAAAAAATCTTCCAAGCTATTGATGATAGTTCTGGGTTTTTTTAAGTTTTCATGTCATTACATAGTCCTTTTCAAGTTACTTTAAATTTGACTGTGTTAATTTTTTCTTTCATATTACAGGTTTTCTTTAAAATATCTGGTGACTCTTAACTGGCTATTTATATTTTACAGTAGATACTTAAAAGATAACTGAAATCTCTATACATGTCATTTTGCAATAAGAAATTCATGCTCTGAGCGACAGTCAGCTCCCGGTTTTGTTTTTGCTGACAGTATAGAGCTTCTTCATCTTTGGTTGCAAGGAATATAGTCAGTCTGCTTTCAGTATTGACCATCTAGTGATGTGCATGTCTTCTCTTGTGTTGGTGGAAGAGGGTGTTTGCTCTGACTGGTGTGTTCTCCTGGCAAAACTCTGTTAGCTTTTCCCCTGCTTCATTTTGTACTCCAAGGCCAAATTTGCCTGTTACTCCAAGTATCTCTAGACTTCCTGCTTTTGCATTCCAGCCCCCTGTAATGAAAGGACATCTTTTTAGGATGCTAGTTCTAGAAGATCTTGTAGGTCTTCATAGAACCGTTCAACTTTAGCTGCTTCAGCATTACTGGTTGGTGCACAGACTTGGATTACTGTGATATTGAATGGTTGTCTTGGAAACAAACAGAGATCATTCTGTCATTTTTGCGATTGCATCCAAGTACTGCATTTTGGACTTTTTTGTTGGCTATCAGGGCTCCTCCATTTCTTTGAAGGGATTCTTGCAAACAGTAATAGATATAATGGTCATCTGAATTAAATTCGCCCATTCCTCGTTACTGTAAAATTCAGATTTAAATTGAAAAAAGTAGGGAAAACCAATAGACCATTCAAGTATGACCTATATCAAATCCCTTACGATTATACAGTGGAAGTGACAAATAGATTCAAGGGATTAGATCTGATAGACAGAGTGCCTGAAGAACTATGGATGGAGGTTTCTGACATTGTACAGGAAGCAGTGACCAAGACCATCCCCAAGAAGAAGAAATGCAAAAAAGCAAAATGTTGTCTGAGGAGGCCTTACAAATAGCTGAGAAAGGAAGAGAAGCTAAAGGCAAAGGAAAAAAGGAAAGATATACCCATTTGAATGCAGATTCCCAAAGAAAACCAAGGAGAGATAAGAAAGGCTTCCCCAGTGATCTGTGCAAAGGAATAGAGGAAAACAATAGAATGGGAAAGACTAGAGATCTCTTCAAGAAAATTAGAGATACCAAGGGAACATTTCAAAGATGGGAACAGTAAAGGATATAATAAAATGCTAAGTCTGTATGCACCTGACAGAGGCAGAAGATGTTAAGAAGAGGCGCAAGAATACACAGAAGAACTGTACAGTAGAGATCTTCATGACAAAGGAGGCAAGAATATACAATGGGGCAAAGACAGCCTCTTCAATAAATGGTGCTGGGAAAACTGGACAGCTACATGTAAAAGAATGAAATTAGAATGCTTCCTAACACCATACACAAAGATAAACTCAAAATGAATTAAAGACCTAAATGTAAGACCAGAAACTATAAAACTCTTAGAGGAAAACAGAGGCAGAACACTCAATGACATAAATCAAAGCAAGATCCTCTATGACCCACCTCCTAGAGTAACATGTAAAAACAAAAGTAAAGAAGTGAGATCTGATTAAACTTAAAAGCTTTTGCACAGCAAAGCAAACTATATACAAGGTAAAAAGACATCCCTCAGAATGGGAGAAAATAATAGCAAATGGAACAACTGACAAAGGATTAATTTCCAAAATATACGAGCAGCTCATACAACTCAATACCAGGAAAACAAACAACGCGATCAAAAAGTGGGAAAAAGACCTAAACAGACATTTCTCCAAAGAAGACATAAAGATGGCTAACAAACACATGAAAAGATGCTCAACGTTGCTCATTATTAGAGAAATGCAAGTCTGTTTAACGTTCGTTGTAAAGCTAGTTTGGCAGTACTGAATTCTCTTAAGTTTTGCTTGTCTGAAAAGCTTTTGATTTCTCCATCAATTTTGAATGAGATCCTTGCTGGGTACAGTAATCTTGGTTGTAGGTTTTCCCCTTTCAATACTTCCAATATATACTCCCTTTCCCTTCTGGCCTGCAGAGTTTCTGCTGAAAGATCAGCTGTTAAGCCTGTGGGGTTTCCCTTGTATGTTACTTGTTGCTTCTCCCTTGCTGCTTTTAATATTCTTTCTTTGTGTTTAGCCTTTGTAGTTTGATTAGTGTGTGTCTTGGAGTGTTTCTCCTTGGTCTTATCCTGTATGGGACTCTTTGTGCCTGTTGGACTTGATTGACTATTTCCTTTTCCATGTTGGGGAAATTTTCAACTGTAATTTCTTCAAAATTTTTCTCATACCCTTTCTTCTTTTCTTCTTCTAGGACCCATATTATTCAAATGTTGGTGCATTTGATTTTGTCCCAGAGGTCTCTGAGACTGTCCTCAGTTCTTTTCATTCTTTTTACTTTATTCTGCTCTTCAGAAGTAATTTCCACCATTTTATCTTCCAGCTCACTGATTTGTTCTTCTGCTTCAGATATTCTGCTATTGATGCCTGCTAGAGTCTTCTTAATTTCAGTAATTGTGTTGTTTATGCATGTTTATTCTGTAATTATTCTAGATCTTTTTAAATTGATTTCTGCATTTTACCCATTTTGCTTTGCAGGTTTTTGATCATCTTTACTATCATTATTCTAAATTCTTTTTCAGGTAGTTTGCCTATTTCCTCTTGATTTATTTGGACTTCTGTGTTTCTAGTTTGTTCCTTCATTTGTGTAGTATTTCTCTGCCTTTTCATTATTTTTTTTAAACTTATGTGTTTGAGGTCTCCTTTTCCCAGGCTTCAAGGTTGAATTCTTTCTTCCTTTTGATTTCTCCCCTCTAAAATTGGTCCAATGGTTTGTGTAAGTTTCTCACAGGGTGAGATTTGTGCTGAGTTTTTGTTTGTTTGTTTTTCCTCTGATGGGCAAGGCTGAGTGAGGTGGTAATCCTGTCTGCTGCTGATTGGGTTTGTAGTTTTGTTTTGTTTGTTGGTTAGATGAAGCATCCTGCATGGGGTGCTACTGGTGGCTGGGTGATGCCAGGTCTTGTATTACAGTGGTTTCCTTTGTGTGAGTTCTCACTATTTGATACCCCGTAGGGTTAGTTCTCTGGTGGTCTAGGGTTTTGGAGCCAGTGCTCCCACTCCAAAGGCTCAGGGCTTGATCTCTACTCAGGAACGAAGATTCCACAAGTGGTTTGTTATGGCATTAAGTGAGAGTAAAACAAATATCCAAAAACAAGAAACCAAAGATGAACCCCAGACAAGCAGTTACAAAATCAGGCAAATAATATTTAAAATAATGGAATATGCACATATACATAAACACCCATGAGCAAAGTCAAAACAGTTCAACAAAAATAAAGTACAATGGATTGACCTGGTTAACAAAGAAAATCAAAAATTATATTTACCAGTTAAGAACAAAACTAACTAAAACACAAACTGGAAAACAAAACTAAAGCAAGGTGCCAAGTGAGGAATAAAGCAATGAAAACAAAGCTAACAAATATGTTGAGAGGAAAGGAAAGAAAGAAAAGAATAGATATGCAAAGTTATATAGAAGTAGGTAAACAAGATTTACATATATTAAAAAATTAACTGCAAGGGGAAAACAGCAGTAGGAAAAGCAAACAAAGGAATAAATGTAGAAAAATAATAATCGTTTAAAAAATTAAAATTTAAAATTAAAAAGAGGGAGGGGAAAAAACTCCCCAGAACTGCAAAAGCCTGATATAGAGGCAGAGGTTTATAACAACAATAAAAAATGTGACTGAGAAAAAAAGGAAAAAACTTAGATTTTGTAGTGCCAATGAAATTGACAACTACAACTGGCGGGGGCGGCGGGGTGGGGCAGCAGGGAGAAGGGAAAATCCAAAAGAATCTACAGAACATGTCAAAACATAAGAATAATAAATGCTTTTCTTGAGTCACTGCTATCAGAGTCCTTTCCCCAGCTGGGAGTCACAGTCCACCTCACCTCCCTAGGATGGCCTCCAACACTATTGATCTCTGAACCTGCTGTGAGGGCAGCTCAGATTCAAATCTGCTCCTACTCTGTGTTCTTGCCTGCAGTGTCCACAGCTAGCAGAACTAGTGCTTTTTCTTTTATGGAAGCTCTCAATGACCTTTTCTTTTTTTTTTTTTTTTTTCAATTCATGTTATTTATTCTAAATTCACAGCATTGAAGGTCCATGTATTTTATTTTCACATTTAGCTGATCTCTACTTTTCCTTTTTTTTTTTTTTTAAATTTTGTTTTTACTTTATTTTACTTTACAATACTGTATTGGTACTCCTAGAGGAGAACATAGGCAAAACACTCTCCGACATAAATCACAGCAGGATCCTCTATGATCCATCTCCCAGAATACTGGAAATAAAAGCAAAAATAAACAAATGGGATCTAATTAAAATTAAAAGCGTCTGCACAACAAAGGAAACTATAAGCAAGGTGAAAAGACAGCCTTCTGATTGGGAGAAAATAATAGCAAATGAAGCAACTGACAAACAACTAATCTCAAAAATATACAAGCAATTTCTGCAGCTCAACTCCAGAAAGATAAACGACCCAATCAAAAAATGGGCCAAAGATCTAAATAGGCATTTCTCCAAAGAAGACATACAGATGGCTAACAAACACATGAAAAGATGCTCAACATCACTCATTATCAGAGAAATGCAAATCAAGACCACAGTGAGGTACCATTTCACACCAGTCAGAATGGCTGCGATCCAAAAGTCTATAAGCAATAAATGCTGGAGAGGGTGTGGAGAAAAGGGAACCCTCCTACACTGTTGGTGGGAATGCAAACTAGTACAGCCACTTTGGAAAACAGTGTGGAGATTTCTTAAAAAATTGCAAATAGAGCTGCCTTATGACCCAGCAATCCCACTCCTGGGCATACACACCAAGGAAACCAGAATTGAAAGAGACACATGTACCCCAATGTTCATCGCAGCACTGTTTATAATAGCCAGGACGTGGAAACAACCTAGATGTCCATCAATGACCTTTTATATGTTCCACAGACACAGAGGCTGCCTGGTTGATCGTGTGGATTTAATCTGCAGCTGTACAGCTGGTGGGAGGGTTTTGAGTCTTCTTTCTTAGCCACACTGCCCCTGGGTTTCAATTGTGATTTTATTTCCACCTCTGGATATGGGTCGTCCACTGGGGTTTGCTCCTGTGGCTGCCCTGGAGGACTTGGGTTGCCCCTGTGAAGGCCCGATGTGGAGGTGGTGCGGCTGCTTGGGTCACAGGGGTTCTGGCAGCACCAAGTACTCAGGGGAGTTGGCAGCTAGGGCAGCGGGAAATATAGTGCTCTAGAAGGGCATGGCAACCAGTATTGGCCAGTACACTCCAGCATTCTTGCCTGGAGAAACCCCCCAGACAGAGAAGCCTGGCAGGCCACAGTCCACAGGGTTACAATGAGTCAGACACTACTGAAGCCACCCTGTGAGCATAGGCACAAGACATTTTTGCCTGTGGCAGCTCTGCCCCGGTGAGTGCTGAGCGTGAAGGTGGCGCAGCTGCTTGGCTTGTTGGGGCCCTGGTGGCGCCAAGTGTGTAGGGACACAACTGCCTCTGCCCCAGGAGTTATGGCCCCATCAGAGTCTTTTTTCAAGCCTCTTGTAGCTGGCTATCAGAAGGCCTCTTTGGCCAGTCTTTCTCCGTAGCTCCAGCCGTTCAGGCACTTAGAGGGCTCCCTTGCCTGGAGTCCTTCTCTGTTGTTCAGTGCATCAGGCACACAGAGGGGCCGCCGCCTGGGGTCCTACTCTGTAGATCAGTGTGTCAGGCGTTTGGTGGGCCAGCTTCTCTACTGTTCAGTACCAGTGTTGGGGTGTGGGGGGAACAGAGGCTATGGTGATGGCTCCGCCCCCTGTGCATGACTCAGCAGTATTGCCTCGCTTCCATGGCTGCCCAGCTTTCCTTCACAGGCATTTCCCACCACAGTCTCCTCCCTCACATCCCACTCTCCGCAGTCAACAGCAGCCCTCCTCCTGGGATTGCTCTACAATCCCTAAACTCCAGCTCCCAGACACTGCAACGTCTAGGGTATGTATGGCTGTGGCAAGGACTGGACTGACTCTGCCACAGATCAGCTGTTTCACTCTCAGCTTTACATGTTTCTCCTCTGACTCAGACAATTGCCCCAGGGTGGGGATCGGAGCCCTGCTTCAGTTCCCCCACCTGCCGAGGGCAGGTCCAGTCCTACTAACACTCCTGTTTCCCCCCAGTTCCTTCGTCCTACAGAATTTTGCGTGGGTCTATATATTCTTTTCTGCTGGTCAGGTACTCCTGTCTGTTCTCAGCTGGTGTTCTGCATGCACTTCTGTGTCTGAAGGTATATTCCTGATGTATCCATGGAGAAAGATGTATTCCACATCCACTTACCCCTCTGCCATCTTCGTCCCCCTGGATTATATCTTTAAGTAGATAATGTACCAAGGATGTGTGGATACTAAGTCCTTTGCATATTTGAGAATATCTTCCTGTTACATGGATTTTTGAATGACAATTTGCTGAATATTTAAGTCTATGGACTTGTTTTTCCCCTCAAAAACTTGGGAGTTTTGCGCCATTTCTTTTGACATACAAGGATACACAGGAGAAAGCTGCCTAATAATTTTTTCCTTGTATTTCTGCCTTTCTTTTTTTTTTTTTTTTGCCTTTAACATGCTTGGTTTGTCCTGGATACTAGAGTTTTGTTTTGTTTTGTTTGTAAGTGAAGTTCAGAATCTCTCAACAGTGCCCCATCTATTTATATTATATTTTTCTTGGTTGTATGTGAGACCTTTAAATATTTTGATGCATGCCCTTCATTTCAGTGCATTTTCCTTTATATCTTTGACTTTTTTTTTCAGTTTCATTTGTTATATTCTCTTTTGAGAAATTAGTTATTTCTCTGTTGGTTCATCCTTGCCCATGTTTCATAGCTATCAGTTTCTCCATAATTGCTTCAATCCCTTCAGTCTCTAAAAAACTACAAAATAGTCCTAGTTAGTTTAAAATTCTCTTTTTTGTAGAGTAAGTGTTCAGGTCTGTGCTTTTCCCTTGTCTTTTGCATCCTGTGTTTATAAATTTTTTCCCACTACAAGGTTTTTATGTAGGTTCCTTTTATTTCTGCTTTTTCATTTTTAAATAGAATCAATTCCAGGTAGCTTTGCTCGAAAATTATGTAGATGAAAAATCTCTTATTACCTTTTGTGTGTGTGTGTGTGTGTGTGTGTGTGTGTGCACGCGCACACGCTCAATTGCATCTGACTCTCTGTGACCCCATGGACTGTAGCCCACCAGGCTCCTCTGTCCTTGTGTTTCTCCAGGCAAGAATAGTGGAGTGGGTTGCCATTTCCTACTCCAGGGGATCTTCCTGACCCAGGAATTGAACCTGCGTCTCCTGTATCTCCTGCATTGGCAGGCAGATTCTTTATTACTGCGCCACTTGGGAAGCCCTTTATTACCTTTTGCATATAGATAATTGTTTTATTGCACCATTTGGATCTTTCCTTTAAATTTTGAGCTAGAGATCTGTGCTGCTGCTGGCTGGCAGCTTCTGTTTCTAGTCAGTTAGCTGAGAGAGGTAAATTGAGGAACTGGGACCTTGGACAGCTGCAACTAGGAACTTTGTCTCTGACTTTAAAAAAATTTTTTTAAAGTCTCTAGGCAGTAGAGGGGCTTCACCAGATTGAAGGCATATCATTCAAATTTGTTGTTGCTTTCCTTTCTGTCAGGATTAATAGTTCACCTTAAGAAGAGGCTGGGTTTGTTTTATGGGTCAGAATATTTTTCTCTGCATAATTAGCTTTGATTTATAGTGACTGGACATCAGTTTACATTCTCACCAGCAATATATAATGATCTAGCTTTTCCACATCACCAGCGTTTGATGGTATCACTGATTTTTATTTTAGGCATCCTTATGGGTAAGTAGAGATATCTCATTGTGGTTTTAATTTGCATTTTTCCTCCTGCTAAATGAAGTTGAACATTTTCTCATGTGCTTGCTTGTCATCTGTACATCCTCTTCAGTGAAATATCTGTTCATGTCCTTTGCCTATTTTCTGACTGGATTGTTTATTTATTTATTTTTTGCTGTTTTAGGATTTTTTAATATATTCTAAATGCTAGTTCTTTGTTAGTTATGTGATTTGTAAGTATTTTCTTCCAGTTTGTAGCTTATCTTTTCATTCTTTCAGTAGGGTTCTTTACAGAGCAAAAGTTTATCAATTTTTCCCTTTTATGAATTGTGCCTTTGGAGTCAAGTCTAAGAACTCTTTGCCTAGCTCTCAAACTCAAAGATTTTTCTTCTGCGACTATAAAAATTTTTCTCACGCGATTATAAAAATTTTATAGTTGCATATTTTACATTTAAGTCCACGTTTTACATTTGTGGTTTATTGGTGGTTTAGTTGCTCAGTCGTGTCCCACTCTTGCGACCCCATGGACTGTAGCCCACCAGTCTCTTCTGTCCATGGAATTCCTGGGGAAGAGTACTGGAGTGTGTTGCCATTTCCTTCTCTAGGGGATCTTCCTGACCCAGGGGTTGAACTTGGGTCTCCTCCCCTGCAGGCACATTCTTTACCAACTGAGCTACCAGGGAAAGTTGCATATTTTACATTTAAGACCATTTAAGTCCATAATCCATTTTGATTTAATTTTTATGTGATATGTGAGATTTGGGTCAGGGTTTAATTTTTGCCTAGAAATATCCAGCACCATTTATCAAAAAGTTTATCTTTTCTCCATTTAGTTGCTTTTTGTATCTTTGTCAAATGTGAGTTGAGCATATTTAGGTGGTCTGTATCTGGTTCTCTTTATTCTGTTCCATTGAGAGATCCACGAGTCTGTCCCTCCAACCAGTACTATAAAATTGATTTCAGTTCTTCAGTACTTGTTTTCAGTAGCTTTATGATGTCTTGAAAGCTGGTTGACTGATTCTTCCTACTGTGAGAATCAGAGGGAGAATCAGAGAAAACATGAAAGCTTCAAAATAGCACCTCACATATAGTGTATCCATAAGTATTTATAATTGTGACACTATATAAGATTCATCCCAACTTTACAAGGAAAGTGTTTGGGGGAAAAACTTTTTGAAAATCATTTTAATGTGGTTTGAAGGGAGAAATATATTTTGAATATGTAAATGACACAAATGAATATGATAATCCAGAACAGATTTATAAATACTAGACTGACAACCCTAGCAAGATACAATATAAAGTACTAAAATTTAAAAAACAAAAATCACTGAAAGTCTAGGATTTTAGGAACTTTATTGTGAATTTCACCGACTTTCTTAAAGCCTGAAGAACTGGAGAAAGGATTTGCTCATGTAATAAACGGCTCTGAAGTCTTGGTGAGAAGGACATTAGTGACCAATGGAGTGACTGGAAAGCAAGCTTAGGAAAAGAGGAGCATTTATCTACAAGGATAAAAGATCAGTCTGCCCTCAGTTTCAGCACCAATGGGAAGACCATGAGTGATTTTTACAGAGTTTTAAGAAGAGAGACTGTACTCAGTCAAGTTGTACTTCATGTATAAAGGCAGTAATAAACATTCTCCAGCCTGCAGGAGTTTAGAATATAGCACCAGTGAGTGCCATTGCAAAAATTACTTGCTGAAACCCAGCCAACAAAAATGTGACATTAATGAAGAATTCACCTTTAGAGCAGCTGTGATAAAAGAACTATTAATGAGCATAGAATCCAATTTAAAATATATTTAAGATCAAGCAGTCTTGGGAATTCCAGTGTAATTTATAGAATATAAGCTATGTAAATTTTATGAAATAAAAGTAGTTCACAAAAATTGGTTGCATTGGAAGTGTGTGTGTGTGTGTGTGTGTGCTGATTTACACCTTCCCAAAGCAAGAAATCAATCTAAATTTGAACTATGTAATAAAAATAAGGCCTCAGATTGCTTTATGTTTTTCATAATCTTTCTCTTTACTGGGATTGTTTAGAGAAGCGAGATCACATTATACATGTTTAGCTGATGTTCAAAGTTAAATCTTTAAAGTTACATGACTAATATAATCCCAATTCTGTAAAATGATGGTACAGTGGTTAAGAATCTGAATTCTTGTTTCCAATTGCTAATATGACCCAGGGATGCTTACTAATCTCTCTGTGTCTGAGTTCATCTGTAAAATGGGATTAATAGTCCCTGTTCATGATTTGTAGGTAATCTATATAAAGCTGTTATCAGTACAGGGCCCAAATGTTAGGTATAATTACTTGTCCTTTCATCTCTGTTATTCATAAGGATGTTATTCATGTGTGTAAGGGTACTCACCAAGTGTTAATGTTAATTGTTTCTAAGTGATGGGATTTGGGGCAGTTTCTTTCTCAGGTAGTTCTGTGTTTGCTTGATTTTTTTTTTTTTTCAAACCAGGGAAGAGCACAAAACTGTTCCTTAAAAAATAAAACTATGAATTTTAGTTGTTCCAGCACTTTTGCATCTGAAATCTGTATTTTTTAAGTCTCCTCAAATGATTCTGATTATGCATAAGATTTGGAAAGTGGTTGGCATTGATAATTTCCCTGCACTCTGTTCTGTTTAATATATATTGAAGCCCCTAGAAAGTGTGGTTTGGGTAAGCTATGTCTTCCTCCAGTGTGGTTGACTTCAGCACTCTAGTCAAGAATCTGAAGAAACGAGGGTGATGATTTTTGCCAAAAATCGGAGTGAGGCTTGGGGTACATTCCACTGACATAAAATAGCTTTTATGCCAGGAACAGGAAAGAAAAGTGAAGGTATACAGAAATTTAGTCATAAGACAGGAGCCCTTGAAATTGAAAGGAAATGGGCTAAAAGCAGTAGGGATAAGCCAACCTATGCTGGCTGAAAATTCTCTAGACAGGAAAGGGTAAGACTATGTCAGGCATCAAACAGCATCACAAAATATTTTAAAGTTAAAAACAAATTTTACAAAATCAAGAAGTTAACTTTCCTTCCATTCACCCCACGGCAGGTGTCTTTCTAAAAAAGTGCCACCTCAACCAAGAAAACCCTGCCCATAACATAGCTTTCTACACATAATAAAACCTCCATGCTGCCAAAGTAGGCTTGTTTTGAAGCACAGAATCTTGGGAAATGATTGGGAAACAGATTAGTATTCATGCTTACTGGAGCTCGATCAGCACTTCCTTCATTTCATAGTTGCTATGATGATAGAAATAAGAATTTTCTCTGGCCCTGCAGTTTTACATCCTCATCTCGGTCACAGTACTTTCTGTCTGAGTGTTACTATTATTGAATACCATTGTAACTATTGCTTTCCTGTACCTGGAGTGGTAGACTCTGCAGCCGTGGAAATTTCAGTTGGATTTGTTCCCTCCTGAGGCTGTGACGTAATTATATTCGGTGTTAAGGAAAGTCACAGCCAATACAAAAAGAAGAAAAAGTCGAAACTACTGTGTTAGAAGACAGAGTGTCAGTGGGAGAATCAGAAGACATGGGGACTTGCTTGCAGAGTGACTCCTAGTCGATGTCTCAGTTTCTTAAGTGTCTGCTAATGTTACCTCAGTAGCTTTCCTCCTGGTTCACCACTTCATTATTGCCCAGCCAGTCTTTCTATATTTACTATAAGAAATTTGGAGTTTGATACCTTTCGCTCACTTCTCTCAGCTTCATGTTTTCAATTCATGGTGCTTTCAAATCACTAACCTCAGTTGTAGGCCAGGTATTAATGCACACTCCACATAATAGCAAACAGAATTGAACAGACGTTTTAAAATGTAATCTCAGACCAAGATTCTGGCTAAAGCAAAGTGTAAAGAACAGGGCTTCAAATAATCTAGAGAATTTTACAGTTTCAAAAAGAAGCACTTAAAGCAGGAAGGATATTTTTCCTGAAATAGTAGATTACACTTCTTGCAGGAGGGAGAATTTGAGGACCCTGGCGCTCAGGGAAAACAGCAGGAAGACTGGACAAACTTGTTTCTGCTTTCCTCTGGGAAATTAAATGGGGGAGTTGAGCAGGACATCTGTATTCCTCTATGCTTTATTACGCATGAACTTAAAGTTACAGTTCAGTTCAATTCAGTCACTCAGTCGTGTCCGACTCTTTGCGACCCCATGAATCACAGCACGCCAGGCCTCCCTGTCCATCACTAACTCCTGGAGTTCACTCAGACTCACGTCCAATGAGTTGGTGATGCCACCCAGCCATCTCATCCTCGGTCATTCCCTTCTCCTCCTGCCCCCAATCCCTCCCAGCATCAGAATTTTTTCCAGTGAGTCAACTCTTGGCATGAGGTGGCCAAAGTACTGGAGTTTCAGCTGTAGCATCATTCCTTCCAAAGAAATCCCAGGGCTGATCTCCTTCAGAATGGACTGGTTGGATCTCCTTGCAGTCCGAGGAACTCTGAAGAGTCTTCTCCAACACCACAGTTCAAACGCATCAATTCTTCGGCACTCAGCCTTCTTCACAGTCCAACTCTCCCATCCATACATGACCACAGGAAAAACCATAGCCTTGACTAGACAGACCTTTGTTGGCAAAGTAATGTCTCTGCTTTTTAATATGCTGTCTAGGTTGGTCATAACTTTTTTTCCAAAGAATACGCATCTTTTATTTTCATGGCTGCAGTCACCATCTGCAGTGATTTTGGAGCCCCCCAAAATAAAGTATGACACTGTTTCCACTGTTTCCACTATTTCCCATCTATTTCCCATGAAATGATGGGACCAGATGCCATGATCTTCGTTTTCTGAACGTTGAGCTTTAGGCCAACTTTTTCGCTCTCCTCTTTCACTTTCATCAAGAGGCTTTTTAGTTCCTCTTCACTTTCTGCCATAAGGGTGGTGTCATCTGCATATCTGAGGTTATTGATATTTCTCCTGGCAGTCTTGATTCCAGCCTGTGCTTCTTCCAGCCCAGTGTTTCTCATGATGTACTCTGCATAGAAGTTAAATAAGCAGGGTGACAATATACAGCCTTGATGCACTCCTTTTCCTATTTGGAACCAGTCTGTTGTTCCATCTCCAGTTCTAACTGTTGTTTCCTGATATGCAGGTCAGGAAGTTACAGTTAAGATAAAGCAAAGGAAGAAAACAAGTGCCTACTAGTTTCATATTGGTAATTTCCATCTCTGATATTGAGCAGCTGTGTTCTCTGCTTCCCCTTAGTGTCATTATTCTCAAATTGGAATTACTATTCAAAAGAGGGCCTGAGATACAAGATGTAGAATAAGCATAGTATAGGCCCAGGAATCAACCCAGGGTCTCCTGCATTGCAGGCAGATTCTTTACCATCTGAACTATCAGGGGAGCCCCACTGGAAAAGATATTTCCATGTCAAACATGCATATAGCAAATATGTATTAAATGGGATAAAACAAAAGGTCATATGAAAGTATTTTATACAAAGCTTTTCCTAATAAATATTAATATAGAAAAGTATGTAAATCATAAATGTAGAATTAATATCTTGAAGACAACGTCATGTAGCCACTACTCATTTGTTTTATCTGATTATAAAATACTTTCTTTTTATAGGTGTTTGAATAACATATCTTTTCCCATCCTTTTGCTCTTAACTTCTGTATATATTTAATGTATGTCTCTTGTAAGCAGCGTATACTTGGGTTTATTTTTCTTCTAGACTGGTAGGTAATCTTTATCTTTGAATTCACATTTTAGTCCTTTTACAGTTAATGCCATTGCCAAATAAATTTGTGTTTAAGTCAGTCATACTATTATTTGTTTTTTTCTGTCTCATTTATTTTTATCCATTCCTTCCTTTTTTCTTGCCTTGAAAATACCTTTGATTAAAGTATTAATCATGAAGTGTTTAGTTTTTTCTGTTAGAGTTTTACTTTTTTTAATGATTACAATAGTCCTTCTATTATACTCTCCTAGTTTTTTAAAGTCTGATATTAGTATTTTTACACAACAAAATGATTTTAGAACACTTAAACTCCTTGTAGCCTCACAGTTTTTGTGCCAGTTTTGTCATTTATTTTAATGATAATGCTAACAATGCCTTGTGGGAACATTTTAATGTTTTATCTAGCCAATATTCATTTGGATTTACTTAGCAATATATATATGAAATCCCAGGTGGCACTAGTGGTTAAAAAAAACCTACGTGCTAAAACAGGAGATGCGTAAGAGACGTAGGTTCGATTCCTGAGTTAGGAAGAGCCCCTGGAAAAAGGCATGACAAGCCACTCCAGTATTGTTGCCTGGAGAATCCCATGGAGAGAGGAGCCTAGTTGGCTACAGCACATAGGGTTGCAAACAGTCACGTACACATCAATACATACAGTAAGTTTTTATGGTTCACCCTTCCATCACTTCATGGAAAATAGATAGGGAAACAGTGGAAACAGTGTCACACTTTATTTTGGGGGGGCTCCAAAATCACTGCAGATGGTGACTGCAGCCATGAAATTAAAAGACACTTACTCCTTGGAAGAAAAGTTATGACCAACCTAGATAGCATATTCAAAAGCAGAGACATTACTTTGCTGACTAAGGTCCGTCTAGTCAAGGCTATGGTTTTTCCTGTGGTCGTGTATGAATATGAGAGTTGGACTGTGAAGAAGGCTGAGCACTGAAGAATTGATGTTTTTGAACTGTGGTGTTGGAGAAGACTCTTAAGAGTCCCTTGGACTGCAAGGAGATCCAACCAGTCCATTCTGAAGGAGATCAGCCCTGGGATTTCTTTGGAGGGACTGATGCTAAAGCTGAAACTCCAGTACTTTGGCCACCTCATGCGAAGAGTTGACTCATTGGAAAAGACTCTGATGCCGGGAGGGATTGGGGGCAGAAGAAGAAGGGGACGACAGAGGATGAGATGGCTGGATGGCATCACTGACTCAATGGACGTGAGTCTGAGTGAACTCCGGGAGCTGGTGATGGACAGGGAGGCCTGGCGTGCTGCGATTCATGGGGTCACAGAGTCAGACATGACTGAGCGACTGAACTGAACTGAACTTCTTACGATTCTGAATTTTCATCTAAAATTCTTTTCTTTCTGCCTGAAGAACTCCTTTTAGTATTTCTTTTAAGAATAAAGCTGATTTTTGTTTTTTAATCTTTTTCAGGTTTATTTTTGAAGGCTATTTTTGCTAGGTATAGAATGCTTTCTTTGTCTTTGATTTTTGGCAGTTCTGCTGTGGTTTATCTTGGTATCGTTTTCTTTATAGGGGTGTCTGTGTCTGTGTCTGTGTGTGTGTCTTATGGAGCCCCCTGAATCTGAGAGTTGGTAGTCTTCTGTCAGTTTGGGGAAATGTTCAGTCATTTGTCTTCACATGTGCTTTCTCATCAATCAGTTATCTCTTTTTCTTCAAAGATCCCAGTTAACACATATGTTAGACCTTTTTTCCTCTTTCTTATGTTTCTTTCACTCAATTCTTTACTTACCATCTTTGTCTCTTTGTACTTTAGTCTGTGTAATTTCTTCTGACCTGGTTTTCGGTTTGTTAATTTTTCTCTTTATCTGTGTTTTTTCTATACCTTATATCTTTGTCTTGTCATTTAACTTATTGACTAACTAAAAGTTATTAGTAGGAAAATCTCTTACCTAAGTCTCCTGTGGGTCTGTTTCCATTTCCTACTATTTTCTGTCTTCATTCAAGCTTTTAATTTTGATATCTGATTTTTTTAATTGGGTTGAACATTATCACTATAAAAAATTATAATGATAATTTGAAGTTCTCCATAATTTTTTACTTCTCCAGAAGACTTTATGGTTTGCAGTTAGGCTAGGGCCAGATCACCCTAATCCATCAGTGGTTAAGATGATTCCAGCTTGGGCTTCAGTCCTGGTGAAGGTTGGCCTAATATCTGCTCCGTCCTTGTTCCTAGATTGTGGCTTTTCAGGGTCCAAATAAAAGCCTGAGTGTTTTCCAGAACCTCTTCTCTTAGGCAGATGTTGGCCTCCGTTTCTTCCTTACCTTCTTTGCCTCAGCTCTTCTTTTCTCTATCCGAGTCAGTGGTTGTCTTGAGGAATGAAGCCATGCCAGATGTCCAGCCCTCCTTTCTTGGCTTCTTGCTATTTCCAGATCTTGCCTCCCCCAGCCCCCTGCAGTTCTCACGGCCTTGATATCTTAGCACTGTCACCAGACTTACATCTTTTTACATTTTGTTCAGTTTTGCTGGTTGTACTTAGGTTTAGTTTTAAAAAAAACCTAGCTATTCGGGAAATATAACCACATCAAGTTGTTTGTTGTTCCAGTGGTGATCATTGGTTTGTTTTACAGAATGTTTCAGAACAATTTTTATCTTGATGGTCCTATTTCCCAGACCCCTGCCTTCACTACACACGTCCATTGTCCTGTGCTGTTGGTGGTGAGAGGGTAAAGAGTCTGAGAAACGCAGTGGGAAGAGCGCTGACTTTTTAAGCAGACAGACTTGGATTCAAGTCATAGCTTTCATCGATTGTGTCAGCCTGTGCAAGTTAGGTTTTAAATTTTTCTGTTTTCCCTTTTTAAGTGATTTATTCATTTTATGGCTGCTCTGGGCCTTTGTTGCTGCGTGAGGGCTTTCTCTAGTTGTGTTGAGTGGGGTCTCCTTTCTGGTTGCGGTGCATGGACTTCTCATTGTGGTGGCTTCTCTTGTTGCAGAGCACAGACTCTGGGGTGTGCCTGCTTCGGTAATTGCAGCACATAGGCTCGCTCAGTGGCTGTGGCGTGCAGGCTTCAGTAGCTGTGGCCCGTGGGCTGCCTTGAGGCACGTGGAATCTTCCCAGACCAGGGGTGGAACTTGTGTCGTCTGCATTGGCAGGCAGAGTCTTAACCACTGGACCACCAGGGAAGTCCCAGATTTCTGTTCCTGTTCTCTTGCCCGCCCAGTGGTCACAGTGAGAATGAAGAGTGAAATTAAAAGTTTTTCAAGTGGAATGAAGTGTGGACTGCATCTGGCATGTGGTCGATGCTTAGCAAACATTTAAAAAAATTATCTTGGGGAGTTGGAAACTATAGATTTAGGACTGTTCTCATAGGAATCTATAAGTTCAACATGTAGTAATTATTAGCAAACCCTTAAAATGGACCCGTTTGGTTGTCAGGCAGTTCAGCAGGCATTTATCCAGCAGCCACTGTCCAGGCACCCTCCTTAATCCTAGTGCTATGTAGAAGCTGTTCAGGGTCTTGCAGCCCAGTGGGATAACAGTGAAAAGCAGTGAGCAGAGGGTGGCCGCATCCAACACTGCAGTGAACCCTGGGTATTAGGGCACAGGGGTTGGCAACCTTTTTCTTTAAAGGCCTAAATGAGGCTTTGTGGGATTTACTGCTGCTGCTGCCGCTACTCAGCTTTGCTGTTGTAGAGCAGAAACAGCCATTCTCCAGATTGGGCCTGGGTATGTTCCAGTTAAACTTCATTTACAAAATCAGGTGGCAGATAGGTTTGGCCTGAAGGTCCTGAAACAGTGCTGACTCTAGCCTTCACAAGCTAAGACTGTTTCTTACATTTTTAAAGGTTGTTTAATAAAAAGGAAGAAAGATAATATACAAAAGACCATCTGTGGTCCACAAATCCTTAAGTATTTTATTTCTAATTCTTTATAGAAAAAAATTGCTGACCCCCTTATTAGAGTACGTAGAGAAAAAAAGTATATATAAGTACTTTGATACCAAAGAAAAAAAAAGAATGTGGCACTCTGGCTTGGATCCATGGAGGATCTTGGTGAGAAGAATAGGTAATTCTGTGTGCAAATACAGACATATTTACCTGTGTCCCACCCCAACAGTGATCCTCCTAGTTGCTACTCATTTATTTTATCGAACTGTCCATAATGTGTGTTTCAGCAGCAGATAGAGGGATGAAAGTTAAATACTCTTAGAAATGTTCTCCTTATAAAGGAATTTTCATTCCAAGATCAGGAAGATCTCCTAGAGAAGGAAATGGCAACCCACTCTAGTATCCTTGCCTGGGAAATGCTATGAAGAGAGGAGCCTGGTGGGTTACAGTTCAGCTGCTAAGTCACTTCAGTTGTGTCCAACTCCGTGCAACCCCATGGACTGTAGCCCGCCAGCCTTCTCTGTCCATGGAATTCTCCAGGCAGGAGTACTGAAGTGGGTTGTCATGCCCTCCTCACGGTCTTCCCGGCGCGGGGAGCAAAGCTGCGTCTCTTCTGTCTCCTGCATCACAGGCAGGGTCCTGACTACCAGCGCCACCACAGTCCATAGGGCTGCAAAGAATTAGACGCGCCTTAGCAACTAAAGCAATGTCAGTTACATAGCTAACAGTTACCAGTCCTCTTGGTATGTGTATTACTTTATAATTTATAACACCGTAATAACTTTTTTCTTACAGAAATACATTTTCGGGAAATGGCCTCTAAATCTTGGCTGAATATTTTAACCTTCCTTTGTGGATCAGCAGTCGGATTTGTTTTATGCTCTCAGCTACTTAGTATTTTGTTGGAAGAACAGAAGGACATCCAGCCTAGTATTCTTCATAATGATCCTCACGCTAGGCATTCAGATGACAATGAACAGAATCATCTAGAAGGACAGATGAACTTCGATGCAGATGCCAGCCAACATAAAGGTATGGTTTACTGTTAAGGAGTAAATAGAAACTGTATTTTTCAATATGTGTAAGTGTTGAGAGAATTAGAAAAAGTTGCTTATATGAATCTTATTATATCACTGTATCTTTTGATGGAAATGAGCTTAACTCCAGATATTAAATAACAATTCTTTGTTTACCTCAGGAGAAAAAAATTGCTAAAACCCAGATTTATTTAGGATGTAAGATATTAATTTTGAATTTATTTTCAAATATAAATAGTTCAGAAAACGTAACTTAGGAAAAGGCAAAACTTTCAGGTTAGATTTAGTTCTGAAAATTTTAATTTTGTTTTCATGGTTCATATCTATGTCTTTGGTTTTTGCTGTTACCTTGTTTTAGTCTTGTTTTTGCTTAGTCTTGTTTTCCTAGAGAAACTCAAGAGGTATATATAAATTTCAGTGTACTATTTATCAGTGTCTGACATAACTAATCTTTTCTCCTTTTGAGAGGCATAAAACTGTTAGGGAAGTAGAAACCCAGGCATGTGTTACATCGATATGACTTGACTTCACTTTCTCCTGGTCCTCTGCCTCCGACCAGGTGTTCTCAACTGTGTCCTCTCCGTGCCCCGTGAATGCTGCTTTGCTCTCAGCCTCTGTTCTTTGGCTCTTTCTTTGCCTGTGTGATGTCATCAGCCCTCATAATTTTAGTTTCCATCTGTTCCTTGCTGTCTTTCCCTTAACCTAGTTCCAGACAGTATGAGAAGACATTCACAATTCAGAGATCTCTGCAAATGGTGATTTATTTGACAGAAAATACAGCAGCTTGGAAAAAAGGTTGGAATTCTGGGATGTAACGGGGTCCCACATTAAGGGGTGTTTGTCTTATCTTTTTGGCAGTAAATTGCTTCTTTCCTACCTCTCAATCTAAGATTGAGGGTGAGGTACACATCCTGGTTATTTTATGAACTAGCAAGTACACGCATACTGTGACAGAGTGTCATGTGTGAGTGTTTCTGTGACGGTGGTTCGTCTCTGAGCTGCTGTGTTCTTACCAGAGAGCCGTTTGCTCGCTCTGCACTGGCTCTGCACTGGCTCTGCACCATTGCTCTAGGCTTTAGTTGTTCAGTGGGAGCCAGGCTTCTCTACTGGGAGGCTGTTCTAGATCAGCCTCACTGCAGGCACAAAATTACGGCCTGCTTGTCCTCCTTGATGGTCTACAAAATGTAGGTGTGCTAAAGGTTTCTCACAGACTTAACATGTACACCATACTCCTTCTTCTCCTTTGCAGTCCTAAAATGTTTTCTCCCTCCTGTTGTTAGATAGCTCACTGCTTTCTGCCTAGGTCATGGTAGGTGCTCTCCTCTGCTCACCAGCAGTCCTGTTTCTCATGAATGTGAACAGTCTGCTTCTTCACCGTTTCTAGGCTACTTCTCTCAGTCTGCAGCATGCTCCCCCTAAGTCAGACCTTCAGTTGTATCCATGTACTTGCGCTCAGCCTAGCTTCACCGAGTCTTTTGTCCTTTCTTCTGGTGAATTTCATTTAAAGACCTAATTTCTGCATCGTCTCTTATTTTTCCTGATCACTGCCTTATATCCCCTTCTTCTCTGTTCTAGCCAGCTTCCCAGTCCACTGTTCTGTAGTGTTTCTCAGCCATTACCTTACCCCTCAGTTCATTGAAACCTTTACCCATACCTCTGTTACACCATCTTTTAATATACAGCAAGTATTGGTTTGCATGCCAAGTTCCCATGCTAGAATGAATTCTCCTGTGGCAAAACATGTGTTCTATTCATCTTTTTATCTCCTTTACCAGCGGCATGCCCATCACAGAGTAATGAATGAATGAGTAATTGAAAGAATGAGAAATGCTATCTACCAGATTCCAACTGTAGGGAGAAGGATGTCTTACTCTATGTGAAACATATTAAGGATTTCTGCTCCCACCACAGTCCTACCTGCCCAGGATTTGGCATATAGGTACAACTAGGAGATTGAACCCCTCCACTGTATGGAATATGAATGCCTCTGCCTGAAAAGAGGGCAGTTTTGTCTGGTTTTGGATTGCAAATTCTTGATATTCAGAGGGACAATTAGAATATTTTCATGCCCTTCCCAGCATTTCCCTTTACTCGCTCTTAGTTAACTAGAAATGTATCCCTCCAGTTGTTAATTTTTCACAGGATTGAGCTTTTGTAACTGATTGACCTTAACTTCAAGGACGTTTCCTCAGGATGCTGCCAAAAGCATTGCTACACAAAGTGCAGTTTTGTAGAGTCATGCTGGTCTACAACTAAAAAAGTATTGACATCAGAATTAAACAGTCAGAAACTTTTATGGTAATTAGACAGTACTTTTGTGTAAATCTAAACATAAAAACTTAGGGCTTGTGTTTTTGTATTTATTTTTGAAATTTTATTTATTATTCATTTTTGGCATGTTGCAAAAGTATAGGTCTCTAACTACTGGAAATAAAAATTGATCCTTCACCAAGCACTGATGTGGAATCTCATAATTGGAATCTTTCTCTGGAGCAGTGTTACTCAAAATATAGTCCTGGCCCAACAGCCTGTGAATTGTTTGTTAACCTGTCTGCATCCTGATTAGAAGCTGGCGCCAGAATGTAACTCAGATAAGCTTACTGCTTCGTTAAATAGACTTTTTGGTAAATTGTAGCAAGACTTCCTTGATGGAAGAAGTAAGATGTTGCCTTATGATTTTTTTAATTGTTTTATTTTTGGCTGTGCTGGGTCTTCATTGCTGTGCTTCATTGCTGCGCGTGGGCTTTGTTGCCCTGAGGGATGTGGCATCTTCCTGGAGCACGGATTGAACCCATGTCCCCTGCATTGGCAAGCAGATTCTTGTGCTCTGCATCACCAGGGAAGCCCAATGTATTGCTTTATATTTTGGCATGAGCTCCCTGTTTCTTTGCAAACCTATACTGTGAAAAACACTGCTCTTGACAATCTTGGAAATACTACCTCTGCTTGTTCTTGTGTCCTGTTTCTGGTGGATTTGCACTTTGGAATGAAGTATGTTACTATAAGAAATGATCTCAGCTTTGCATTAACTCATCTTTTTCGAACTGGGGTAGTCATGAAAATTAAAGCCACCTCAGGGTACCTGTAGATGCATAACACAAGATGTGGGCAGGATGGACTGCTGCTTCAGGAGTCTGTGCTGCCTGCCCTTCAGAAGCTTATTCGCAGCAGTGAAACATTCCTGTCAGTGTTGTGTTTCTTTTTTTTTTTTTTTTCAGCTGAATCACTAACAGTAGAGAGGTATATAGAAGGGGGAGGGGAGTCTTTTGAAATTGTTCAAGAAAATGTCTTCTTTGGTATAATTTATTTTGAATTTACAACCATGTAAATTAACTTTAAGCAATTTTTGTTTAATAGATGAGAACACTGACATCGCTGAAAAGCTCTATCAGAAGGTTAAAATTCTTTGCTGGGTAATGACAGGGCCTCAGAATCTAGAGAAAAAGGCTAAACATGTCAAAGCTACCTGGGCCCAGCGTTGTAATAAAGTGTTGTTTATGAGTTCAGAAGAAAACAAGGACTTCCCTGCTGTGGGATTAAAAACCAGAGAAGGCAGAGACCAGCTGTACTGGAAAACAATTAAAGCCTTTCAGTATGTCCATGATCATTATTTAGAAGATGCTGATTGGTTTATGAAAGCAGATGATGATACTTACGTTATACTAGATAACTTGAGATGGCTTCTCTCAAAATACAACCCTGAAGAACCCATTTACTTTGGGAGAAGATTTAAGCCCTATGTAAAGCAGGGCTACATGAGTGGAGGAGCAGGATATGTACTGAGTAAAGAAGCTTTGAAGAGATTTGTTGAGGCATTTAAAACAGACAAATGTACGCACAGTTCCTCAATCGAAGATTTAGCACTGGGGAGATGCATGGAAATTATAAATGTAGAAGCGGGAGATTCCAGAGATACCACCGGAAAAGAAACTTTTCATCCTTTTGTACCAGAGCACCACTTAATCAAGGGTTATCTGCCAAGAACCTTTTGGTACTGGAATTATAACTATTATCCTCCTGTAGAGGTAAGTTTAGAAATTTTATTACTGTATAGGTACTTTGACTTTTGTTTATTTAAAAAACTAATAATGTGATGTTCTTTAGTATCAGTAGCCAAGAATCTCTTAGTCTTTTTATATCGAATGGCAGTATAACAGAGCAGATGAGAATGAAGGTGTCAGCAATAATAATTCCAATAAATATTTGTATTGCTGCATGCCCAGCACTAAGAAGATAGCAGTAATATTGTCAAGTTCCAATTCTTATGAACCTTACATTCTTGATGAGGAGACATACAATAAACAGGCAGACAAGTCCAGTTATAAAATGATTTTAGGTAGTGCAAGTGCCCTGGAGAACAATGGAGCCAGGTAAGAGGATGGAGAGTGACCAGAGTTGGAAGGGATACTTCAGTTTGGGCAAATGAAGAAAGCTTCGCTAAAAGGGTACCTTTTGAACAGAAACCTGAGTGAGGTTAGCAAGCAGGCTATGGAAAGATCTAGGTAAAGAGCCTTCTCATCTTCAGGAACAATACCTGAAAAGATTTTGAGGTTCAGAAAGACCTAGGTTCAAATCCTGCTCTCCCACTTAATAGTTGAGTGACCTTGGATGGACAGAATTTGCCTAACCCCTGAGCCTGTTTCCTCATTTGTAAGACAGACCTGATCTACCTGTCTGATCCAGTGTTCATCATGATACAGGACAGTGTCTGTTATACAGGGGGTACCTGTCAGTCCTAGACCTTACTTGATACCTTAGCTTACATTCCTGAGAATTTTATCTAGAATAAATTATTAAATATTTCAAATGTACAGCTAAATATTTGAGGATATACTGTTTTGTACCCACCAATGACTGGGTACGCACGTACAACACAACCAGCTTTACCAAATATTAGTCTTTTGCCCCATTTGCTTTAGATTTTTTTTTTTTTAAACAAAAAGGTGTAGAGATAGGTGAGGCCAGTGTCCTTGCCTCAGTCCATTTCTCTTAGCTCCTTCCTGAGAATTAACCACTGTAACAAGTTTAGTGTTTATCATTACCATGCGTGTATTTATGTTTTTCCTACGTGTTTCTGTATTTGTAAATAATACATAGTATGTTGTTTTGCAGGTTTTTAAATAAGTAGAATTGTACCATAGGCATCCTTGCACATTTGCCTTTTTTGCAACATTAAAATTTATCAACATTAATATGTGTATCTGCTTCATTAATTTTAAACCGCTGTATAATAATCTGCTGCTGCTAAGTCGCTTCAGTCATGTCCGACTCTGTGCGACCCCATAGACGGCAACCCACCAGGCTCCCCCGTCCCTGGGATTCTCCAGGCAAGCTGTATAATAATCTAATATATGAATATACTGTAACCTACCCATCCTCCTGCCTGTATATATTTAGTAAGCTGTTGCCAGTTTTTCACTATATTAGCATTCCATCAATGACTGACTGGAGACCAGGAATCACAGAGTCTAGCTTTTAGCCTCAGTTCTGTTATTGATTAATGTCTTGAGGCAGGTCCCTGGTGCTGTTTACCTTTTCTCTGGCCCTGAGGTAACCAATAATACACTTTATGGTACTGTTCTCTTCTTTACAAGCCATTGTTTTCAAATCACCATCTAAAACAGTGTTTCTCAACCAAGGGCTCTTTTTTGCCTCCCAGAGGACTTTTGGGAAAATCTAGACTAAGCGACTTCCCTTTCACTTTTCACTTTCATGCACTGGAGAAGGAAATGGCAACCTACTCCAGTGTTCTTGCCTGGAGAATCCCAGGGACGGGGGAGCCTGGTGGGCCTCCGTCTATGGGGTCGCACAGAGTCAGACATGACTGAAGCGACTTAGCAGAAGCAGGAGCAGCAGAGACCTTTTTGGTTGCTTACTTAGTGGTTGCTACTAGCATCTAATGGGTAGAAATCCACAAGATTGTAAACTTACTAGATGCTGAGTATTCCACAATGCACAGGACAGCCCCTCACAACAGAGAATTATCCAGCCCCAAATGTCAGTAGCACTGAAGTTTCAAACCTTGACCTGGAACATCTGACCTGAGCTTTTAAGTTTTCAGCTTTAAAAGGAAATTTTAAAGCAAATTACTACTTTTTCAGCTCTCAACCACCAGTGTGTTCCTGGTACTTATACAGAAGTGATAGCTAATCCTTAATGGTAAACCTACACTTAACAAAGGACAAAAGAGACTCAGGAGAGTCACGTAACTTGACTATCCTGATGAGTAGCCTTGGCAGTATTTGCAGTCCCTCTCTGATTTTAAAAGCTCTTATTATTTCTATCATGGCCACTGCTGTCTGATTAATCTTATATGTGCTCCCCACAGGAGTGTAGAGTGTGTTAGAATAAATATTCTTTTGTTGGGATAAATTCCACTTGAATAAACAAACATTTTAAAGTTCAGTTTTATGTAATGAGGTTTTTGAATCCATATGCTAGCATCTTACTGCTATTATAGATGCAAGAATTTCCTAAACTGTAAAACACATGTATTCCCAAGTCTGACTTTTGATAGTCTGTTTTGGTTTTGGTTTCAGTGAGGTACTACTTGGGATGCTTTTTCAGTGCAAAGTTTTCTTAAGCTATCCAGGATTACTTGACCTCTTCCCGTCTCAATTCTGCTCCCCTACCGTACAAAAATATACTAAAGTCAAGAACATTACAAATGCATAATAATGAAAACACCTAAATGCATGTAAGATTTCACTAAGAGTTTTTGATGTTGGATACACATAACAGTAATAGCAAAGGGGCATAATAATTGTTATTTTCAACCAGTAAAATATCCCACTTTGCCCTTAAAAGTACTACCAACAGTTCCTGCCTGAAAATAAGGTATACCTAATAACATATTTTATATTAACAAATATTCACAGAGCACATATTTTATTTATTTTTAGTTGTATCATGGCTTTTTTTTTTCTTTTGAACTTTTTGTTTTGCATTGGGATATAGGTGATTAACAATGTTGTGATCATTTCAGGTGAACAGCAAAGGGACTCACCCATGCATGTACATATATCCATTCTCTCCCAAACCCTCCTCCCATCCAGGCACATATCTTATTTAAATTGTACTAGCTTTTTAAATGGATGGGAAATTTTACGTTTATTCTCTCAAAATTTATGTTATTTTAAAAACTGTAAAACAGATTTGTAAGTTCCAAAATTGACCCAGCCTGATTTTGCCTCTTCTCTCTCAGGAGGGTCTATATAAACCCAGAGTGAAACCACACTTCTGTTACTATTCATCATTTAATAAATTGTCTTCTCTCTAAGGGAGTTGCTGTTTGCAAAGCTGTCCTGAATCTCATACATACTTGCTTGCTTTCCTTCAGTTCAGTTCAGTTCAGTTCAGTTCAGTTCAGTTCAGTCGCTCAGTCATGTCCGACTCTTTGCGACCCCATGAGTTGCAGCACGCCAGGCCTCCCTGTCCATCACCAACTCCTGGAGTTCACTCAGACTCACGTCCATTGAGTCCGTGATGCCATCCAGCCATCTCATCCTCTGTTGTCCCCTTCTCCTCCTGCCCCCAACCCCTCCCAGCATCAGAGTCTTGTCCAATGAGTAGTCACTAAAAATACAGTGTGGAAAAGATTTGTCTATAATTCAACATTATAAAGCAGTTATACTCTAATTAAAAAAAAAAAAAAACGCTCCAAGAAAGAAAATTTTATCTAGCAGGTCAGGGTGTGAAATACTGTAGTTAATCAAAACGTTATGCTCTTACATTAGTTGCTCAGGACTTTTCACGCTCTTCCTTTTCACACTACCTTCTCACTTGGAAGTGAATCTATTCCCAGAAATGAAACCTTTTCCCTAGGACTCCAGTCTGTTTCCTAGCAGGAGATTTTTTTTCACAAGAAAATTTTGAAGTCAGTCTTAATACAGCAGATTTAAAATACAGTGGATTTTCAAATATTAAAAAAACATTCCTCTATGTGTGAAATTGCCTTTTTTATAGGTCAGAAATGATCCAGTGTTGTTTTAGCATATTAATTCTTCAGTTTTGTTTATATTACCTCTAATCCATTTGAAACTTAATAGTGTATATGGTTGATGTAGAGAACTCCTGATTTTTCCAAATTGTTAACTAATTATTCCAGTGCCATTTATTAATAGTCCTTTGTTCACTGCTGATGTAAAAATACCTCCATTATTATCATTCACTGTAGCATTACTTACAGTGGGGTCGATATCTGAGGTTTCAGTTCTGGTCCATTGTTCTGTTTGGTTTTGGCTCAGTACCATATTGCTTTGAACCTTGTAGCTTTACAAAGTCTTCAAATTATTAATCTAAGACTGTGTCTTGTCTTCTTTATTGCTCCCTCTCTTTTTCTTTTAAATTGTTTTGGCAACTCTCAAATTTTATGCTTGTACATAAACTTAATTACTTTAGGAACAATGGATATCTTTGCCCATTATTTTTTAAATTTCCTTTTAGGTCCCTTAGTAAATTTTTATAGTTTTCTTCAAGTAAATCTTTATTTCTTAAATATCTCCTTAGGTTTTTAGCATTTTTGTTACTCTTCTAATTGGTTTCTTTGCTTAACACTTTTAAACTAGTGTGTATATGCATATATATATGAAAGGTTTTTTTTTCCCTAAGCATCTTTAAAATCTGGCTCTGTTCCTGGATTTTTTTATTTCTGATGATTTTTCACTCAACTCTATTGAGTTTGGGGGGCATCCATAATCATATGCAAAGAACTAGGTACTTTGTTTCTAAGGATTATAACTATTTTATTATATTGCCTTTTATTGCTTATAAATATTAACTAAATAAATAATAAGTAAAAAACTGTTGTTAGTAAGCAGTTATCCTGGCCATCCAGTAAAAAAAACAGCACAATGGAGTATAACATAATTACTACAGTAAATCTAAGCAAAATATTATAATAATATTTCAGAGTGATATAAAATTGCTTCCAGAGAAGATCCAGGAATTTAATATTAACCGCTTTCGTTCTAGTCTTTAGTTTACTGTGCACTGGCCATTATAGCAGCCACTAACCCCATGTGACTGTTGAGTGCTTCAAGTATGACTACTGAAATTTAGATGTGCCCAGTAATAGACGTCATACTTGGTTTCACAGACTTAGCACAAATAAAAATAATGATTTCATCAATAGTTTAGAAAATATTGATCACCTATCTAAATATTAAAATAATATAGATTTATTCAGTTAAAACATACTCAAATTAATTTCACCTCTTTCTTTCTACTTTATAAGTATGACTGTGGCATTTTTTGATCACATATATCTACTGAATAGAGCTGATTTGATAATCACAAGTTGACCTATCTGTTTAGTTTTCATATTTATTTCTACTTTTCAATTCCCTAAAAATGTAAAAAGTAGAAAAGAGATTTTTCAGTGTCTACATGTTGGTCCAAGAAACCCATCTATTCAGTGTTTGTTTCAAAGGAGTTTAGAGAAAAGGCTAGAGAAAATACAATGGACAATTTCTTCATGATTTTTGCTGCATTGTAAGCTGCATACTTCCAAACATGAATTATTAAATGTTTGATTTAGTGGATCACTATGAATCTTCTCTGGGAACTTGTCTGACTTTTTCTCCGTGGGTCATTGCAAAGATGGTAGATAGTCTTAAGTTTTCTTGGAGTTATCTGAGTGAAACAGTCTCCAGATGCCAGTTTTGACCCCAGAATGACCTTGTGACTGACTACTTAATTCTGGGACCAGTTTTTTTTTATTCTATTTTATTCCTTTTTTATTCTTTCCTGCTTTTGTATTTTTGTTGCTATTTTGTTTCTGTCTTCTTTGATTTAACTGCTCTCATGCCAGCTCAGAAATCTATGAGAATTATATAACTGAACAAAAGTTTAACTGAGGGCCACCTGAATGTGATTATTCTGTCAGTGTAAGCTAACATTTATTGAGTATTTACTACCAGTAAAGCATGGTACCAGCCATTTTGTCTCCTTTAAGTAAGCATCTTTTTTTGCATGTGGGGAAGTTGAAGCTTATAGAGATGAAGTAATTTGCCCCAGACTATACACTAGTAGGCAAAATAGGGGCTCAAACCTAGGTATGACTTAGCACTTCCTCTCTTAAGTACCAGATTGTGTGGGTTAATCTATCGATGAAGTTTTAGCTTGCAGATACATTATGGGCAAGGCTTTGTAGTCACTGAATGTTCTAAAGGTGTCTTTCTGAGGCTGAGCCAAGCAAAAATTTATAATGAGAAAATTATGAAGAGAAAGCAAAACTTGGAGAAATAGAACTTTGTCCTTTGTATAGCTGACTCTTTCATTTGAAGAAGTCTCACGGTTTTCTAGGTTTGGTTTTTTTGGAGGGGCGCTAATCTATAGGGTATGAGAGAATTTTATTTCAGTTAGATATACTTCAGCAATTTCATCTTTGATTTTACATTGTTGAGAACTCTGAAAACACTTGGTTTCTTTCATGGATCTAATAAAGCATGTGGTTCTGCTTTAGTCTGCCAGCTTTAATGCTTTGATTCTGTTAAAACTAGTGTTTCCTTTTTTATCCTTATGTTAATATTGTACATAATAATATGCCATTTATTAATAATGCCTGTTTCTGCTGCTTTTTTAGGGTCCTGGTTGCTGTTCTGATCTTGCAGTTTCTTTTCACTATGTTGATCCTACAACTATGTATGAGTTAGAATACCTCGTTTATCATCTTCGTCCGTATGGTTATTTATACAGATATCAACCTGCCTTACCTGAGAAGATGCTAAGGGAAGTAAGTCAGATATACAAAAATGAAGATACAAAAGTAAATCAGGAGCCCTTGAAAGAAAAACATAAATGAACAGAGGTAAAATGCCTAGCATTGCACTGAAGAAGAACTTCTCCATTCCTGATAGAGAACACTGGAACCCCAGTGAGGAATTCTTTCCAAGTGAACGTTCCATGTTAGAAACCTTTCGTATGAACGACTGTAAACTGAAGCTTTAAGTGTGCTGTGAAGTCTGTTAAAATGTGTTTTGATACAGTAATATATATATGTATAAGAAAAACTTGTGTTTTTAAAATGGTGGCCAGGCAGAGGGACTAGAAAAGAGATATCGTTGCCTATTCCTGACCATATGTATTACTTTCACTGGGAAATTAAAAGTTAAATTTGCTAAAACTACACTGCACCATGTTAGTAACTCACACACAATGCTAAACAGATCTGCCTTAAAGAAAATTTAGAAGGAAATATTGTTGCTCAGTGTTGTCTGTAGACTCAGAACATGAGTTTATATTTGCAGTCTGATATAAATGAACCAATCGCCCCCTGACACACACACGGACAGTTTTTGTCTAATGAAAATTTGCTGTGACTATTTATAATTGGTAGTATTTCTTCCAGAAGAAGGTAGAATAAGAATGGCACTTGTCCTTAAGTGCATTAATAAAACCACATTTTGAAATTATCATGGGCCTCGACTGTATTATATACTTCATTCTAATTAATAGTTAATCTTTTGTGGAGTCCCCGTTGCCTCTTTTCTAAATGTGCTTAACCATTCTCAAATGCCATTCTCAACTATTGATATTTATTTACTGAAAGCATTAATAGCATTCTGTAAACATGCATTTTAAAATATTTTATTCCTAGTTTTACCCGTTATTAATTATGGGTAACTAATGAATTTAATGCTATTTGGAGATGCATTTCTTATAATAGTGCTATTCTCAGGAATCAGTAACATTTTTAACTGATTATTTAAAACTCTGTCCAGCTGCATAGTCATAGATCCTTTCTTTCTCATTCTGTTGAGAGATGAGAACTTGTTTGTGCCTTGCGTAACTTGTTTAAAGCAGAGGTTTGAGATTCATTTTTTGGTTCTGAGGTGGCTGTTAGTTACACTGGCTAAATAATTTGTAAGATTTTGACCAGAGTTAATTAAAAACATTAAAAAATGCAGAATTCTTAAACAAACTGAAATGTGTCAAATATTAAAAGACCAAATGCTTAATTTATGAATAACACTGAATTTTGATGCTGACTTCTTTGAGGATGATCATTTTTGTCAATGGACAGTTGGAACAAAGCAGAATACCCGTTCAAGACTGTCGTCAAAAACACATAAGTGTTTCATTCTAATTTTAACCCTCTATTTCATCTAACACTCTATTTAAAGAATTTCTGGAAGGAAAGAAAATGTTAAATTTTAGTTGTTTTTACCAAGTATCATCCGAGTGTATCATAACAGAATACACCTCCTATATGATTATCTTAAATGTTACAAATAATTTACATTTCTCTTATGTTTTATCATAATGCTAATTTTATGTGGCTGTCATGCCATTGATTCTGCTGCTTAGCTAAATAGTTTATATTTATTGTGCCAAAATATGTCAAAACCAAGACCTCTTTGTGTTGTATATTTGAGAGAATGTGCATCCTAGTGGCTAATGATGGCATTACTCTGTCAACATAGTGAAAACTTAGACTAGTTTTTACCTATTAAATTACTTTTTGTTATTTTCTTGGTGATATCAGCTGCCAAACTTTCAAGGCATTCTCTTCTTTGAGAAACTCTTTACCTTGGTATGAATATGAATTTAATTGCAGTCCATATACGCTACTTTTCTGTACTAGAATTATAAATTGTTTACCACAAACATCCAAAAACCTTAAAGTTGACTCATATGAAATCAGCATTGTGATGAATCCTGAGGTCTGGAGTTGGACCACCTGGGTTTAAAGTCTTGTTCCGTCACTAGTTTTGTAGCCTTGAGCAATTTGCTTAATCTTAACTCTGTGCCTCAATTTCCTCATCTGTAGACTAGGGACAGGAATACTACCTACCTCACAGGATTGTTATGAGGATTAAATGAATGACTATGTGTATGGCTTTTAAGAACACTGTTTGTCCCAGAGTATGGAGTGCTAAGTGTAACATTTTTTTATTATTCTTTACCTTGGAGTATATTTATTTTAAATGAATGAGAAATCTGCTTTAATGAAATCAGATATTAAAGGAAATATTTCATACATTTCTTATAATAAGTAATAGCTAGTTTTTATTTGATGCCTACTATACACCAGGTAATGTGCTTAGATACTCTGTGTTAACCCTCACAAATTGGGGGTTACTCCCATATTATAGATGAGAAAACTGAGGCTCAGAGAACTACAGTCATTTTTCCACTGTCAGAAAGTTAGTAAGTAACAGAGCTAAGGTTTATACTCAGAGCCTGTGTTCTTTGCACCATGTTAGCCTTGAGGTCAATCATGCAACATTATTTCCATTTTTATTTAATGACATATGACATCTGATACATTGGCCAGTAGTTGTCAAATTAACCAGCCAAATTGTCATAATGATTCTTATATTGTGGTTCATATACTCTTGCCTGGGAACTTGTTAAAATGGAAGTTTCAAGACCCCAATTCCAGAAATTTTGATTCTTTCTTGGGACCCAGAAGTATGCATTCTTCCCAGATTCCCTTGGGCACCGGTTCTCAAAGTGTGGTTCCAACCCGCAGTGGCAGCATCACCCGGGAACTTGTCAGTCTGGACCTCACCCCAGACCTGCTGAATTCTGAAACTCTAGTGGTGGAAGCAAATAATTATGTTTAAATAAGCCCTCCAATTCACCCCTAAACCTGGTGATCATATGCAAATCATCCTTATAACACACTGAGGATTACTTCCCCATAAGTGTGGTTACCCTTCAAAATTTAGATACAGCATAGTTCTATACTATGGGTCTCATATAGAATCACACTATATTAGTAAAAGACTAAAGATAATATAAATATATTTGGTAAGAGACTAAAAATGATATAAAAGGTCAGTGAATCATTCATTTGACAAAATCCTTTAGGTTCTTCAGAGTGACTAATATCAGGGCCCACAGTAAAATATGAAGTTTAGTAGTTTCATATTAGGGCAGAAAATGTTCAGTAATTACTAGTTAAGTACACAATAATTCATTAAAAGCATACCTAAATAAATATCATAAAAAATGTCTACAATTGGTGGTAAAAAATTTTCAATAGAGATAGTAAAGTACTATTATATATATAGTATGCAGAATGTTTTTCTGCTAATTCTATCAAAATTCATCACTTTCGAGGATCAGTTGACTGTCCTATAGGACGTAGTAAAGCAAAAATCTCTCCAGTAATTAATAGAGCACATAAAACCAGATTTGATGAGGATAATGACTTACTGTCTTTTAAATGAAGATTTTTGTCGTCTGGGTAAGTGACTTTAGTATGGTCTTAAAACAGGCTTTGCTGTCTTTTGTTCTGCAATAACAGTATACTTGTATTTTAAGTGGGAAGTCTGTAGATGATACAAAGCAGATTTTTTCCCCAGAGTTCAGTTGTTTTCAAATACCTTGAACTTCAGAGGCGTTTCTGTTACATGTAAGAAGATTTGGAAATAAATGACTAACCAGGTTTTAATATATTTAAAAGTATGGTAATTGAATTTGAGCATTAAATTTGCTAATTGGTTATTTTGATAATTGTTTGAGTATTAATTTTTCACTTCCTTGAGCCTGTTATACTGTATTATTACCAGATTGAGGCTTGAAAAATCCCTCATTTGATAGATTAGATGAAGTCTACCCTTTTATTCATTTAAATTTTTATTTCTTTAGAATATTTTACTTCTTTAGAATATTGACAGTTTCTACTTCTTTGTATTTATTGCCCATCTTTATTTCCCTGATAACTAACTTCCACTTTCTAACTACTGCTAATGCTGCCCTCACAAAATTAATTCAGCTATTCTTAGTGATTAGAGTTTGTATATATCACTTACATAATTTTATACCTATTGATATTGTTTCCCTATGAGATTAGAAGTAAAAATTTGTCTAAGAATAATGCCTGCTGGCTCTCAGGATACTTGACCTACTTAAAAGTCTACAATTTTAAACTAATTTTAGATATTCAATTAAATTAAGTAGAATTATTTAAAATTATTTGCATTCTTCCACTCCCCAACTTCCCTTTTTCTCAAAAAAAACACCCTCATTTGCCTCATTTCACTGCTTATTTATAGTAGGCTTCACAGAAGCGTACTTAAGAAATCTGGGGGGCAACCTGTGGTTTATGTTGGACTAAATATAACCTCTATTAATTAAAAAAATGGCTTATGTTTATATACTGGAGTTGAAATAGAAGTTTTAGTTCAGATTAGAATGAGAAACTTTATAAATTCTCTTTAGAGAAACCAACTCTAAACCTAGTTTCACAGTTGAATAGGGCTCTGTTTCAACTTCTTTACCTCTCTAGATTTTAGTTTATATCAGCAAAGTTTAAAAAACTTTACAGGGCCCTGCAGCGATCCATATAAAGTATATTATTAGAGGGGAACTAATCTTACTGCTAAGCAGTGTGTTATATTGCCCAGAGAATGTTTGTGTTTTGGAATTTAAAAATTATGTAACGTAATAGTATCATGAATGATTTTAAAATGTCTGGTGACTTGCTTATTTTAAGTGATCACCAATAAGTCAGAAAAAATGTATTTTTAAATGTTTTTTAAAGTGCCTTTTGAACATTTTTAAACAATGGATTTAAACAACTGCATAAAATAAATTACCATTTTAAAGCTGCTTTATCTGATTATTTTTAACTGATGTAAAAGTTGTGGGAGAAACATTGTCTTTAATGGGTAGTTTTGGGGTTATTTTACCAAAAATATTAAGCAGTTTTCCCATCAAAGTTATTCAATTTAAATAGGCTTAAATAATTTTTACTGCAACATGTTATTTTTCTTTAAAGCAACAAAATATTCCACCTCTGATTTTGAATAATCTACATTAAAAAAAAAACAGAAACACCTATGCTTTTGTCCAGGTAAGTGTGTATCTGTGTATGTATGTTTATAGGTATACATATATGTTATAGAAAGAACATATGAAAAGAAAAGATTGCTTTCCTATTTCTTGGCATACTTTTATCTGTCACGTACACTTTATAAATTTATTTATTCAGCTAATTATTTAATAATTGTGCCCAGGATCTACTAGAAATACAGAGGTGAACCGCGTATATAAGATTTCTGTTCCCATAGGGCCCTAATTCTACAGCTAGGCAATAAACAAGGTAGTAGATGAAAGAACACCATGTTTCAGAGTGGTGGTAGGAAAATAAAAGTGTGATGTGGTAGAAGAATTTTCTGGGTGGGGGGTCAGGAGGTAATCTTTGAGGTAGTCTTTGAGCTGACTTGAATGACAGACATTTTATATACTTCAAAGGTACTTATATCTATGAAGTTCTTTGCTCCTACTATGAAAAAAATGGTAAGACTGTTGTTTCCCGCCTCTGCTCAAGCATGCTTTGGGCATATGTGAAGGCTCGCCACCTTGTCTTTCTTCCTCCTATTCCTGTAGCACTGGAATCGTACTCCTGATAACATTCAGGGTTGAATTTCACTTTTCATTGTTGCTGTCAGATTGTAGAGCAATGGTAAAGTCTAGGCAGGAGTTTGAAAGAGAACTAATGATTCAGTTTTTTCCTTCAGTTTTACATAAGGATATCATCCTTATAACTGTACTGTTCAGTGGACATGTGTGTGAGAGAGAAGACTAGAAAGGTATGATTATTTTAATAGTTGAATTTTTTCTTTATTATTTTTTATTTTTTCATACTGGTAAGATTTATGTTGTAATTTTATTTGACGAGATGAAGGTATGTGCTTAGAGTAGTTAGGCATAGAAATGATTTGTTGTTCATAAAAATTAATTTTTACAACCTCCTCACCTGGTTGAATTTTACCTCACTTCCTGCCTTTGAATTTCTGGCTCTTTGAACCTTCCCCTATTCTTTGCTTCTCTCATCCCTTGTCTTTGCTTTTTTTCTCTTCCTCCCATTGGCAGCAGTGCTTTTGTTTCTTTAGGCTTTTTTTTTTTTTTTTTTTTGCCCCCATTTCCTATCAGCAGATGTGTTTTAAAGAATTTTTTTTAATCACGTGTTTTTTGGTGAATTTCAGTTCCCTCCCACCAGCTGAAGAAACTTCCCTAGAATCAACAGAAAGGAGAAGGAAGAAATAATTTCCTAGAACTAATAGAAAGGACTCAGAGAATACACGTCATTAGAATCCTAGAATTTTCTAGAACCTACCCCTCTAAAAATACGGGTGAATTTTTTTTTTTTTTTTTGCAGTATTTGAAAACCAGTGAGAATCTGCCGTACTGTTTTTAACCCCAAATTGGTATCATCTTGTCTGGCAAGAGTGGTGTGCGAGGCTTTGAGTGGTGCTCTTCGTGGCACCCCTGTGGCACCCGTAGGTTTCCCTTGTGGCTCAAGTGGGAAAGAATCCGCCTGCAGTGTGGGAGACCTGGGTTGGGAAGATCCCCTGGAGAAGGGAAAGGCTACCCGTTCAGTGTTCTGGCCTGGAGGTGACTGTATAGTGCATGGGGTCACACAGAGTCGGACACGACTGAGCGACTTTGACTTTCACTGTGGCAGAGGCTTCTCTCCAGAACAGAATCACAGGTGTTTTTCTGTTTTATTTGAAACAGTGAGGCGGAGGCTTCTCCTCTGGCTGGCTGTTGCCAGCTGCTCTGTGTGCTGTCATCTTGTGCTGTGACTTCCACTTACCACCGTGTTTGGTCCTGAGGGAGGAACTTGTCCTCTCCCTTATGCAGCAGAGCAGAGGACAGATGCTCCTGGATGTTCCAGAATAACAGAAGAGAAAGTGCAGAGAATAACCTATGAGAGCTGCCTAGAAGGATTGGGATCCTCCTGCCGCTCACCAGACTGTTTCCCTTGCCTTATTTCCAAAGCACCAGCAGTAGCTGAACCACCCCCACTAGAAGCATTTCAGATACCACTACGTTTTTATAGTGTCCACCAAATTGACATCTACCCTGTGTAAAATAAAGAAGCTCTTCCTTCACCCCAGGTTACAGCTTTCACACTTCACTTCCTGCTGGAGAACTGACTCCTCCCCTGGGAAACTGATGGGGAAAACATTCACTATCTTCAGAGGAAATCTCATCTTTACCCAGAGGAGTGTGGTCTGGATTTGTGGTCCCCATGTGGAAATACCCAGTAATCTGTGAAAGTGAAAGTCGCTCAGTCGTGTTCAACTCTTTGTGACCCCATGGAATTCTCCAGGCCAGAATACTGGAGTGGGTAGCTTTTCCCTCCTCCAGGGATCTTCCCAACCCAGGGATCGAACCGAGGTCTCCCACATTTGCAAGCGGATTCTTGACCAGCTAAGCCACAAGGGAAGCCCAAGTCCTCAGAGGAAATCCCATCTTTACCCAGAGGAGTGTGTCTGGATTTGTGATTCCCATGTGGAAATAGCCAGTAATCTGACTTCAGTGTATTTTGTGAAGTCTGTATTGTTCCTTCTTAAATAAATCCCATGTGGAGCAGCAACAGCCAAAGCCAGGTGAAGGCACACCAGGCTCAGTCCTGTACCTGTTCTGTCTCAGCACAGTAAGGGTTTTAAACTGGTCTTAGGATCCAATTTCAGCTATATGCTCACTTCACTATAAGAGTCATCAACCTTGAAGCTTAACAGAGGTTGCGTGATAACTTCATTTATATCATTTTCCTCTTTAAAAATTAGCCGCTTTCAAATCTTCATCTTCTTTAAAGTGTCAAAATTTTAGAAGTGGAAGCAGAACAAAAGAATTGGGAAATAATGAGTGAATCACCTGTGTTTCCTTAGTGATCCTAAATTAGACATGTGCCCTGCTATTTCTGCAGTCTGTAAGTAATAATGACATTTGGTGTTATTTTCCATCTGACAGTCTCATAATTTTACTAAGTTAGACTTTCTTTTCATGTTTTATTGTCCTTACACTCTTAGGCTGCTAAGGTCTCAGATTTACCAGATGGAAAGCTGTTCAGAAGTCAGGTGACTCGACAAGTGAAGCAGAACTGAGTGGTGAAATTTAATCTGAGTCTGAAGTTTCAAAAACCACCAAGACCCAGTTTCCTTTACTGACTTAAAAGTGGGATGAAATGAAAAATTACTTGGTGCTCACAAATTTTAAGATCACAAATGACCTCATTTAGGGCTAATTGATTCTCTCATAATAATGTAAATAAATTTGCTCTCTAATAACTCTAGATCGCCACATAGATTATTTGAAACTCACGTATCAAGGGTTTTCTTTTAACTGTTTGCATCTAGAACTTTTGATGTAGAATTACCCAAACTTCTTGCCATTACTGAAATTCAAATAAGTGAAGCAAGGGAAATAGAAGGTGTGAAAATATAAGGCAGTGATTTTACCCAAAAGCACGATTATTATCATCAGTGAGTTTTTTTTTTTTTTTAATTAAAGTAGATTGGTCTACTTTGACACTGTTTTCTCCAGACTCCACCTTATGTGATAGGGTGGAAAGATGTTAGTGATTTCCTCTCTAAAAGTGACTGTACTTCTCACACCTAGGAATTAAAAATTAACCTCACCCCATGGCAGATCATGTTAAAATCAGGAGCTGTCATGGTTACCTCTTCTTTCATCTCTCCACAGGTAATTCTTCCCAAGGTTCAGCCCAAGCTCTTTTGTGTACAGAAGGTCAGCAAACATTTGATTTATTTTGTTAGATTAATATAAGTCAAAATCACACCCAGGCAGCTGGGGTGTGGTAATAGAGACTTCAAATCTCCTAATACCCTAATTCTAAGCCCGTCAGTCAGTATTCTTTTCCACATGAGAAAGAATGACAACTTGACAAGAAACAATCCGGCTTCTAGAGTCAAGGCACACTAAGCTATAAGAAAAACTGGCATCATAGGATGGCTTGCTTCAGTGCTAGAGGAGTGTTACCTAGCCCAAACCCCTTGGATTATAACCACAGCAGACAGGTGTGTGACAGTTATAAGGTGTAATGAAGTCACAATCTTAGATCCTTTAGTTGAGCAAATATTGATGGATGACCTACTCTGAAAACCTCTGTGGGAGATAAAAAGATAAATGAGATGTAATTCTTGCTTTCTCAATCTTCAATGTCTTTCTAATTTTCAGCTAAATACGTAATTCAATTTTCCCCCAGTACTCTTTTTATTCTTGCAGTTCTTCGTGTCAGATTGTCTCCTGGACATCATTTAATGCTCAAACAATTCCAACTAGTAATTTTATTTTTTGCTCTCAATTCTCAATTTGCTCCCCACTCTAATATCAAGACCAGGATGGTGAATGGGAGTGTTGGTGAATAATTCCAATCAACTGTGCGATCAAGCTGAAATCACATCAGGCATGTGACTTGAACATACAGAGTCAAAATATATTCACAGTTTCTGCGCCTCTGGATTTTTCACCTTTTCATTGTTAGCTTTCGGTACCGTTTTTGGTAGGTGAAATTGAGGCTTTAAAAAAGCAAAATCAAAGCTCATAGTGCAATTTTAAAATACAAATTTATTTTCCAGTCGTATGTTAAACTGCCAGATCATTTGCCCATTCTTTCTTGAATTAAGCGCAACACACACTTGCATGCCTGTACACACACACACACACTTTGGCGACCTCTGGTGAACAGTCTATTGTCAGGACTAATGGGACCTGTGAGGATCTGCTGCTGACCTGAGCAGAGCATGCAGAAAGGCAGATGCTAAGTGGCCTTGAGAGTCACACCTAGGGAGAGGGAACAGGGAAACTCTCCAGGAAGATCCCCTGGAGGAGGGTGGGCCCTTCAGTCTCTCTATTCTGTATAATTGGGGCAAGGCTGCCTGGCCCTTAGGCACCAATACAGATATCCCCCACTTTAAAAGTTGCTCTCCTCCGCTTTGCTTTTACAAAACACCTATATTAGTACCTGTTTCCCTGATAGCTCAGTTGATGAAGACTCCAACTGCAATGCAGGAGACCCCGGTTCAATTCCTGGGTTGGTAAGATCTGCTGGAGAAGGGATAGGCTATCCACTCCAGTATTCTTGGGCTCCCCTTGTGGCTCAGCTGGTAAAGAATCCGCCTGCAATGTGGGAGACCTGGGTTGGGAAGATCCCCTGGAGAAGAGAAATGCTCCCCACTCCAGTATTCTGGCCTGGAGAATCCCATGGACTGTGTAGCCCATGGGGCCGCAAAGAGTCGGACACGACTGAACGACTTTCACTTTCACTTATTAACAAAGAAATCCAAAGAAGATTTTCGCTTTTATGGAGAAGGTAAGAAAAGTGAAAATACCATTCCACAGCATTGATTTTGCTGCGATGGAGCCATTACAGAGACAGAGCACACCCTCCCGAGAGGGGAGCAAGTGGCACCATCAAGCCCTTCTCCAAGGACTACACTCAGCATCTCAGCATCACACCACCCGCGTTTTGAACTGTGTCTGGGAGCATCTGTGCTCCATCTCAGTTTATTCTGTGCATCTGTTTTGTGCAAGATGTGTCCTAAGGTAATTGCTTGTTTGCTTTATGCCATTTCAGCTTATGAAAGCTTTCATAGCAACGCTGCACTTTCAGAGAGCCAGGAAACCTCTGTTTAGCTGGTCAGTGGATAAGGACTGCCCAAGGAAATGGCATGGTTTTGGACAAGGTAGCTCTCTTCAGTTGAGGGTAATTCTTGGAACTTGATTGAGAACCATCAGCTGCCCACACTCCCAGCAGCTGGGGAATAACAAGTGCCTCAGACATGCAGGGGAGACTGGACCCCACCTCGCTACAGAATCCACTGTGGTGGTGTCCACTACAGAATCTCAGTAAAAATCTGGCCATTAAAGCTCACCTGTGGCTTCTGTCTTCAGTCCTTTATCGTTTTGTTTTCTTTTGGCTCTTTGAGAGTATCCAGACCTTCCCACTCTCTCACCGTTTGTGCTTTGATTTTTCAATGCTTTAAAACATTTGCCAGTTTAAAGACTGAGAGTGAAGCTAAAACAGTACTTGCCCGGGAACTCCTTAGATTGCTCTGAACATCTCCCAGGTATGCTTGGCTCAAAAGAACACTGTTCTAACCAATCTGGGCTTCTGGGAAAAGTGAATTGAGCAGGCAGGAAAGTTGGGAGCTGCCTGTGCAGAGTGGCTAGGATGGTCACGGAGATTGCCTGGGGCCACTCAGTTCTGAAATTGTCTCCATTCATAACTACCTCTTAAACCGTGGTGTTGCTCACCCGTCAGTGTCATTCACTTTGCTCTTAGGGTGAACTGTTTTGTTTATCACGTTGTGTCTGATTGGAATTTCCAGGCTTGGTTGCCTGATACCTCTGACACCTTGAGGTGAGGTCAGCCTGTTGTTCCTCTGTGTCCATGAAAGGGCATACATGTGAAGCTGACATCATTCCTGCCCTGGTTTTTACCTAATACGTGAGCTAAATTGTACCTATTGGAGCTGTAGTAAAAGACATGAAAGGTACTAGCACTTACCTGGGGATTGCTGAATACCTGCTGATAACACGGTTGAAGAATGAATGAGGGCCTCTGGGGTAAAGGAGTGCTCAGCTGTGAAGTAGATGGGCAGTTACGGTAGATAGAATTTGTAAAATAGCCTCCCCTCTCCAAAAATGTCCCAGCCTAACCCCCAGAACCTGTGAATCTGAGGAGATGCCACTTCCGTGATTCTGTTGTGCTAAAGTATAGTTTGCCGTGCTGTGCTGTCTCTCAGTCGTATCTGATCCTGTGACCCCATGGCCTGTAGCCCGCCAGGTTCCTCTGTCCATGGGATTCTCCAGGCAAGAATACTGGAATGGGTTGCCATGCCCTCCTCTAGGGGATCTTCCCAACCCAGGGATCCAACCCACATCGCCTTCATTGGCAGGCAGATTCTTTATCACTGAGCCACCTGGGAAGCCCAAATCATAGTTTACTTTCTTAAAACGAGATTATCTGGCATTATCCAGATGAACCCAGTGTAATCACAAGAGCCTTTAGGAATGGAGAGCTTTCTCCATCCAGAGTAGAAAAGGACGTCAGATCTGAAGCATGGACGAACTTGACACCCTGTTGTTGCTTTGAAGCTAAGGGGGACCACATAAAAATAAATGTGCACATCCTCTAGCAGCAGAGCGAACCCCAGCTGACATCTAGCAAGAAAATGGGGTTTCAGTCCCCAGCTGCGAGGGCCTGAGTTGTGCTATCATCCTCAGTGAGCCTGAAATGTGTTTTTTACCCAAGCTGCCGGAGAGGAGACCCCGAGCATGGAGCCTGTCTGGACTTCTGACCTACAGAATTGTGAGATTACAGATTGGTGATGTTTTAAGCTGATAAATGTGTGGTAATTTGTTACTACAGCAACAGAGAGCTAGTACAGTAGCCAAAATCAACAAGTTCACTCCTCACTATTTTGTAAAGCCCTTGTTTCTTTGGAGAAAATTAGCATCTGCCTCTAAAACCAGTCTGTCAGAAGGGGAGGATAGCCTGAGATCCAAAGCATATTATGCGTCATTATGTGCTGACTGGAGCTGGAGCTTCATGTGCCTGCACTCCAAACACCTATCCTATGTGGCAAATGCTGTTAGCATCCTAATACCGTCATAGACTGCTGACTGGTGCTCACAGAAACTAAGAGATGAGTCCAGTGAGCTCTCAATCCCGGTGCACACCAGAATCACCTCATGAGCTTCTGAAATTCCTGTGGCACAGTCCTGAGTCGGTGCAGTCCAGCCCTCTGACGCTTTAATTTTTTTTTTTTTTTACTTAGTTTTAGTCACAGGGCTTGTTTATCTATTTACTGTTTGATTTTCTTCCAATTTTATTAAAATGTAATTTAAATATAGCCCTGTATAAGTTTTAAGGTATACAGTATAATAATTTGACTTATATACATCATGAAATGATGACCAAAATAAATTTAGTGAACATCCATCATCTCACATAGACTCAGTATTAAAGCAATAGAAAAACAAATGTTTTTCTTGTGTGAAAACTCTCAGGACTTTAACTTTCAGTTATAACATATAGCAATGGTATCTTTATCATATTGTACTTACATCCTTCAGTTCAGTTTAGTTCAGTTCAGTTGCTCAGTCGTGTCCGACTCTTTGTGACCCCATGAATCACAGAACGCCAGGCGTCCCTGTCCATCACCATCTCCCGGAGTTCACTCAGACACACGTCCATCGAGTCAGTGATGCCATGCAGCCATCTCATCCTCTGTCGTCCCCTTCTCCTCCTGCCCCCAACCCCTCCCAGCATCAGAGTCTTTTCCAATGAGTCAACTCTTCGCATGAGGTGGCCAAAGTACTGGAGTTTCAGCTGTAGCATCATTCCTTCCAAAGAAATGCCAGGGTTGATCTCCTTCAGAATGGACTGGTTGGATCTCCTTGCAGTCCAACGGACTCTCAAGAGTCTTCTCTGACACCACAGTTCAAAAGCATCAATTCTTCAGCACTCAGCTTTCTTCACAGTCCAACTCTCACATCCATACATGACCACTGGAAAAACCATAGCCTCGACTAGACGGACCTTAGTCAGAAAAGTAATGTCTCTGCTTTTGAATATGCTGTCTAGGTTGGTCATAACTTTTCTTCCAAGGAGTAAACGTCTTTTAATTTCATGGCTGCAGTCACCATCTTCAATGATTTTGGAGCCCCCCAAAATAAAAGTCTGACACTGTTTCCACTGTTTCCCCATCTGTTTGCCATGAAGTGATGGGACCAGATGCCATGATCTTAGTTTTCTGAATGTTGAGCTTTAAGCCAACTTTTTCACTCTCCTCTTTCACTTTCATCAAGAGGCTTTTTAATTCCTCTTCACTTTCTGCCATAAGGGTGGTGTCATCTGCATATCTGAGGTTACTGATATTTCTCCCGGCAATCTTGATTCCAGCTTGTGCTTCTTCCAGCCCAGCGTTTCTCATGATGTACTCTGCATAGAAGTTAAATAAGCAGGGTGACAATATACAGCCTTGATATACTCCTTTTCCTATTTGGATCCAGTCTGTTGTTCCATGTCCAGTTCTAACTGTTGCTTCCTGACCTGCATATAGGTTCCTCAAGAGGCAGGTCAGGTGGTCTGGTATTCACATCTCTTTCAGAATTTTCCACAGTTGATTGTGATCCACACAGTCAAAGGCTTTGGCATAGTCAATAAAGCAGAAATAGATGTTTTCCTGGAACTCTCCTGCTTTTTCAATGATCCAATGGATATTGGCAATTTGATCTCTGGTTCCTCTGCCTTTTCTAAAACCAGCTTGAACATCTGGAAGTTCACGGTTCATGTATTGCTGAAGCCTGGCTTGGAGAATTTTGAGCATTACTTTACTAGTGTGTGAGATGAGTGCAATTGTGCAATAGTTTGAGCATTCTTTGGCATTGCCTTTCTTTACATCCCTGCTAAGTCGCTTTAGTCATGTCCGACTTTGTGCGACCCCATAGACAGCAGCCCACTAGGCTCCTCTGTCTCTGGGATTCTCCAGGCAAGAATACTGGAGTGGGTTGCCATTGCCTTCTCCAATGCATGAAAGTGAAAAGCGAAAGTGAAGTCGCTCAGTCATGCCTGACTCTTAGCGACCCCATGGACTGCAGCCTACCAGGTTCCTCTGCCCATGGGATTTTCCAGGCAAGAGTACTGGAGTGGGGTGCCATTGCCTTCTCCAACATCCCTACTACCTGCGTATCTTGTAACTGGAAGTTTGTGCCTTTTGACTGCCTTCCTCCAATTCCCCCTCCCCAACACCTACTACCTCTGGTATCGGATATTTGTTCTCTTTTTCTGTGAGTTTACATGTTTTTGAAATATTGCTGATCTGTTGCACTCTCTTAGTTCTTGGTATACAACATAATGATTCAGGATTTCTCTACATTTCAAAATGGTCACCATGATAAATCTAGTTACCATCTGTCACCATACAAATATACTATATGAATCTTGACTCTTTCACCACATTAATGACACATTTCATACACGGAACTCACTTTATGTAACTGAAAATTTGTTACCTCTTAATCTCCTGCACCTGTTTCTCTTATCCCCCACCTTCTTCTGCTCTGACAACCATCTGTTCATTCTCTTTTATCTGTGACTATTTCTGTTTGTTCATTTGCTTTGGTTTTTTAGATTCCAAATGTAAATGAATCATATGATGTTTGTCTGACATTTCATTTAATACCCTCTAGGTCAATCTACGGAGAAGGCAATGGCACCCCACTCCAGTGCTCTTGCCTGGAAAATCCCATGGGCAGAGGAACCTGGTGGGCTGTAGTCCATGGGGTCGCTAAGAGTCAGACATGACTGAACAACTTCACTTTCGCTTTTCACTTGCATGCATTGGAGAAGGAAATGGCAACCCACTCCAGTGTTCTTGCCTGGAGAATTCCAGGGACGGGGGAGCCTGGTGGGTGCCGTCTATGGGGTCACAGAGAGTCGGACATGACTGAAGTGACTTAGCAGCAGCAGCAGCAGCAGCAGCAGCAGGTCAATCTATGTTGCCGCAAATGGCATGATTTCATCTTTTTTTTTTGTTTTGGATGAGGAGTAGTCCATTGTGTGTATATACTGCATCTTCTTTATCTATTCACCTATTGATGGGCACTTCAGTTGCCTTCATACCTTGGCTGTAAATAATGCTGCAGTGAGGATAGAAATGCTCTCCTGGCACTTTTTAAACCTCCTTTGATGATTCTGATGTAACCAGGTGATGTTTGAGAACGCCTGGTTTAAATCGTGGTACCTGCACACCTGTGTCGGAGTCCCCCTAAGTGCTGGGGCAGGCACAATTGTTGTGTCTATGACAACCATTCCCTGCTGCTGCTGCTGCTAAGTCACCTCAGTCGTGTCCAATTCTGTGTGACCCCATAGACGGCAGCCCACCAGGCTCCCCTGTCCCTGGGATTCTCCAGGCAAGAACACTGGAGTGGGTTGCCATTTCCTTCTCCAATGCATGAAAGTGGAAAGTGAAAGGGAAGTCGCTCAGTCGTGTCCGACTCTTCGTGACCCCATGGACCGCAGCCTACCAGGCTCCTCTGCCCATGGGATTTTCCAGGCAAGAGTACTGGAGTGGGGTGCCATCGCCTTCTCCACAACCATCCCCTACTTCTTCATTTACAACAGAGTCCCAGCTCTGTTCCAGTGGCTATGTGCCCTACCTTAGGGGATAAATCATAGTCGCTCAGTTTTATACTCTAGCCACGCTATCCCATTGCACTTCCTCAAAAACCTTCCTATCTCCTTGCAGCTAGAGGCAACCAGTAACACAGTTCTGGCCAAACACATATAAGGAGACTCTACCATGGTGTGGAGTTTCTAGGAAAGATTTTTCTCCTGGAAAACAAAGATAGGGCACCAGGAGAGCTGCCTGGTGCCATTCTTAAATGTGATGGTGAGAGGCTGTGCTCCAGGGAACAGCATCAGTCATGGCTATGAGCTCTAAGGTGCAAAGCTGACGCGCTGAGACAGTAGGATAGAAAGCAAGCAAGCCTGGGACCCTGATGACCTCCGAACTGCACCAGCCCTGGAACTGTTGTTATTAGACTTGTTATGTGAGATAATTGGATTACTATTGTATCTTCTGTTGCTTGCACCTGGAAGCATTTCTAACTACACAAGGCAATATTAGGTAAAGAAACAAACTGGAAAAAACATGTCTACAACTTTCAAATTGAAAGACAACAACTATTTGTAAAATGTGTATTTGCATATAATTTGGAAAGTAATAGGTCTGTTGGAAGAAAAGTGATGACAAACCTATACCGTGTATTAAAAAGCAGAGACATCACTTTGCTGACAAAGGTCCATTTAGTCAAGGCTACGGTTTTTCCAGTAGCCATGTAGGGATGTGGGAGTTGGACCATAAGGGAGATTGAGTGCTGAAGAATTGATGCTTTTGAACTGTGATGGAGAAGATTCTTGAGAGTTCCTCGGACAGCAAGGAGATCAAACTAGTCAGTCCTAAAGGAAATCCTGAGTATTCATTGTAAGGACTGATGCTGAAGCTGAAGCTCCAGTACTTTGGCCACCTGATGTGAAGAGCTGACTCATTGGAAAACGCACTGATGCTGGGAACAATTGAGAGCAGGAGGAAAAGGGGACGACAGAGGATGAGATGGTTGGATGGCATCACCGACTCAATGGACATGAGTTTGAGCAAACTCTGGGAGATAGTGAAGGACAGGGAAGCCTGGCATGTTGCAGTCCATGAAATAACAAAGAGTCGGACACAACTGAGTGACTGAACAACAACAATGAGTCTGTGGAGAGGGATGAGGGAAGAGAGAGAGTAATCAAAATAGCACTCACTTTTTATAAAAATTGCAGAGGATCTGATGAAGGATATAGCTCCCAGGGTCTCTGAAAATGCTCAGAATAATCAGTTCACACAACTTTTAATAAATATGCCAACTCCACATATCAGAACACACCCTAGTTATCTAGAGCTATTTAGAGACAAGATCTCTTTGTTTAAAAATCTTACATACTTACCATTTGGAGTGTCATATCTTCATCTTGACCCCCAGAGCCCTTTCCATTTAACCAATTTAGAAGTGATTCAACACACAGAAAATTGTATATGAGCTCCTTGAAAAGAGCAGCCATCTCCCTTTTGCTTGTTGTCCTATCCATAGTTTAAAGCACAGTACTTTGAACAAAGTAGAAGGTGTTCACCCAAAGTCAACTGCAAAGTCCCAAAAGCCCCGAGAGCAAGTGCCTTCTTGGGAACTGGTGTTCTGTGAAGCACCGGAAATGTGTCATCAGTTCACTCTCTCAGATGGAGCCCAAACACTGAAGAACAAAGTGCTTTCTAAAGGTCACAGAGCTAAACGGTTGCAGAGCCAGTTCTCTCTGTATTTATTCCCTGCTCCTCCCCCCAGATTCATTTCTCACAAGGCCCAATTCACCCTTCTTTCTTTATTTTTTGGTGGTTCAATTTTATTGAAGTATAGCTGATTTCGGAGAAGGCAGTGGCACCCCCCTCCAGTACTCTTGCCTGGAAAATCCCATGGACGGAGGAGCCTGGTAGGCTGCAGTCCATGGGGTCTCGAAGAGTCAGACATGACTGAGCAACTTCACTTTCACTTTTCACTTTCATGCATTGGAGAAGGAAATGGCAACCCACTCCAGTGTCCTTGCCTGGAGAATCCCAGGGACGGGGGAGCCTGGTGGGCTGCCATCTATGGGGTCGCACAGAGTCGGACACGGCTGAAGCAACTTAGCAGCAGCATAGCTGACTTACAGTGTTGTATTAGTTTCAGGGGTACAGCATAGTGATTCAGTTATACGTATAAATATATTCAGTCTATGTTAGATTCTTGTATAGACTGTCGCAGAATATCAAGTAGAGTCACCAATGCTGTAGGTCCTCACTGGTTATCTTATATTAATATATGGTAGTGTGCTTATGTTCATCCCAAGCTCCTGACTTATTCCCCCTCCATGTTTCCCCTTTGATAACTGTCAGTTTGTTTTCACTATCCGTACGTCTGTTTCTGTTTTGTAAACAAGTTCATTCGTATCTTGTTTTAATTAGTTTCCACATATGAGTGATTTCACATACTGATCTTTCTCAGTCTGACTTACTTCACTTAGTACGATAATCTCCAGGTGCATCCACACTGCTACAAATGGCATTATTTCATTCTTTTTTGTGGCTGGGTGGACACGACTTAGTGACGAACCACCACCACCGAAGCATTGCGTTGTGTACATGTACCACGTCTTCCTTGCCCATCCCTCTGTCAGTGGACATTAGGTTGCTTCCATGTCTTGGCTATTGTGAATAGAGCTGCCGTGGACTTTGGGGTGCATGTATGTTTTTGGATTGTAGTTTTCTGCAGATATATGCCCAGGAGTGGGATTGCTGGATCATATGGTGGTTTTTTAAGGTACTGCCACACTGTTCTCCATAGTGGTTGTACCAACTTACATTCCCACCAACGGTGGAAGAGGCTTTCCTTTTATTTACACCCTCGTCAGCATTTATTATTTAGAGGTGTTTTTTTGTTTAATTATGCCTTTTTTGACTGGTATGAGGTGATACCTTGCTATAATTTTGGTTTACATTTCTCTGGTAATTAGTGATGTTGAGCATTTTTTCATGTGTTTTTATGGCCATCTGTATGTCTTCTTTGGAGAAATGTCTATTTAGATCTTCTTCCCACTTTTTAAAATTGGGTTCTTGTTTTTTTTTTGTTTGTTTGTTTTTTAACATAGAGCTGAATGAGCTGTTTGTATATTTTGGAGATTAAGCCATTGTCCATCACTTTATTTGCAGTATTTTCTCCCATTCTGTGGGTTGTCTTTTCATTTTGTTTATGGTTTCCTTTGCTGTCCAGAACCTTTTAATTAGGTCCCATTTGTTTATTTTTGTTTTTTATTTTCATTACTCTAGGAGGTGAATCCTAAAAGATGCTGCTGCAATTTATCTCAAAGAGTGTTCTGCCCATGTTTTCCTCTAAGAGTTCTAGAGTGTCTAGCTTTACATTTAGGTCTTTGATCCATTTTGAGTTTATTTTTGTGAATGGTATTAGAGAAGGTTCTAGTTTCATTTTTTTGCATACAGCTGTCCAGTTTTCCCAGGACCACTTATTGAAGAGACTGTCTTTGTTCCATGCATGTTCTTGCTTCTCTTGTTGTGCATAGTTGTGTGAGTTTATTTTTCTGGGCTTTCTATGCTGTGCCATTGATCTGTATTTCTGGTTTTGTGCCAGTACCATACTGTTTTGATTACTATAGTTTCGTAGTATAGTCTGAAGCCAACTCCATTCAAAATCACCCTTCTTTAAAACTAACTTCCAACATACCATCTCTATGAAGATTACGTGGAACAGAGAGGAAATTCTTTACCCTCTGCAAATAACATTCTGCCATTTAAAACAAAAAAGTGTTCATCATAACAGGGATTCTGGTCCATGATGGCTAAATGTCAAGAGAAAGACTTGCCTAAATATCCTTAAAATGTGGTTGAAATCAAGCTTGGTCAGGAGGAGCTGCTGTTTTCCTAGTGCAGATAGTTCTAGCTTTCCCCTTCCAGACATCACTTAAGAGCCCCATTGATCAGTGTGGGATTTCTGCTGTGTGAGAGCAAGAAGACCTCCTCCCCAATTCAGACAGATAGACTCTCAAAGATAGTACTCGGATCCTACAGATTACATTCAAGAGTTCCCAAACCAGTAAGTCCATCCCAAACCTGAGAGAACTTATTTGAGGATAGAACAAACCAACAAGGAAACAAACCTTACATAGCAAATGGAAATATGTTAAAATTGCTGTTTCTAGTAGATTGTATGGGTCAAAGAGTAAAATGATCTTAAAAATAAATTTGGGGAACTTTTTTTTAAAGAAAAGCTCGTTTTCCCCAGATTCACCAAAGAGATGTTTCTTACCTTTTGGCAAAGTTTTTATAAACTGGAAAACAAACATCAACAAACAGAGGACTCAGAATTCAAGTTTCTTAACTGCTCCAATATCAAAAGAATTAGTGGATCATCTGAGAGGGAAGTAAACCTTTTCCAGCGAATTGAAGACATATATTCTTGGTTGTGGGTTGGCCTTCTGTCCAATAATAAAACTGACATACTTTCCCTGTTGAACTGTAATTGATGACTCATTTTTGGAGGAATATGTGGGGAAATAACAACATATCACCCTAGTTTCTCATCCAGTGTTGTTTAACCCTTACACTTTTGTAGATGGAGACACTGAGTCTCAAGGAGCTGGGCGAGTTCCTTCACATGATGGAGAGAACTCAGCCCTGTGCTTCCTGCCAATGTTGCTGACAGCCTGTTACTTCTCAGTGACCCTGCGGTGCTTGCAGAACACACCTCCCTCCTGCTTGCGCTCACTGTCTTTGCACGTTCTCATTCTGTGTCTCCAACTGCCCAAGTCCTCCTTGTCTCGCCAGGCTCAGTTCAGATGCTCCAGGGAGCTCCCACCACTTCTTCCTATCTTTCCCATGGCACTTGTCAGAACCGTTTAGTGTATGCCTCTTATCTTCTATTAAATTGATTGGCACTTCTTAGAATGCAGGGACTTGGTCTGTGTCTTTACGTGTCCTACAGTGTCCAGGACAAGACCTTGGACCTAAAGTGAAAATGAAAGTTGCTCAGTCATGTCCGACTCTTTGCGACCCATGGGCTATATAGTCCATGGAATTCTCCAAGCCAGAATACTGGAGTGAGTAGCCTTTCCCTTCTCCAGGGGATCTTCCCAAACCAGGGATCGAACCCAGGTCTCCGGCATTGCAGGCAGATTCTTTACCAACTGAGCCACAAGGGAAGCCCTTGGACCTAAGATATAGTCAATAAACATTGGTTGTCTGAATGGTTCTCCTAGGACCCCATGGGAAAGAGCCCCTTCATACAGGGAGAAGGCTGTTCTGACTAATTTGGACCTGTATCTTAGGTCCAGTAAATGTTGGTTGTTTGAATGGTTCAGTTCAATTCAGTTGAAGTCGCTCAGTCATGTCCGACTCTTTGTGACCTCGTAAATCGCAGCACGCCAGGCTTCCCTGTCTATCACCATCTCCCAGAGTTCATTCAAATCCACATCCATCAAGTTGGTGACGCCATCCAGCCATCTCATCCTCTGTCCTCCCCTTATCCTCCTGCCCCCAATCCCTCCCAGCATCAGGGTCTTTTCCAATGAGTCAACTCTTTGCATGAGGTGGCCAAAGTATTGGAGTTTCAGCTTCAGCATCAGTCCTTCCAATGAACACCCAAGACTGGTCTCCTTTAGAAGGAATGGTTGGATCTCCTTGCAGTCCAAGGGACTTGCAAGAGTCTTCTCCAACACCACAGTTCAAAAGCATCAATTCTTCAGCACTCAGCTTTCTTCACAGTCCAACTCTCACATCCATATATGACCACTGGAAAAACCATAGCCTTGACTAGACCGACCTTTGTTGGAAAAATAATATCTCTGGTCTTTAATATGCTATCTAGATTGGTCATAACTTTCCTTCCAAGGAGCAAGCATCTTTTAATTTCATGGCTGCAGTCACCATCTTCAGTGATTTTGGAGCCCAAAAAAATAAAGTTTGACACTGTTTCTACTGTTTCCCCATCTATTTGCCATGAAGTGATGGGACCAGATGTCATGATCTTCGTTTTCTGAATGTTGAGCTTTAAGCCAACTTTTTCATACTCCTCTTTCACTTGCATCAAGAGGCTTTTTAGTTCCTCTTCACTTTCTGCCATAAGGGTGGTGTCATCTGCATGTCTGAGGTTATTGATATTTCTCCCAGCAATCTTGATTCCAGCTTGTGCTTCTTTCAGCCCAGCGTTTCTCATGATGTACTCTGCATAGAAGTTAAATAAGCACGGTGACAATATACAGCCTTGACATATTCCTTTTCCTATTTGGATCCAGTCTGTTGTTCCATGTCTAGTTCTAACTGTTGCTTCCTGACCTGCATATAGGTTTCTCAAGAGGCAGGTCAGGTGGTCTGTATTCCCATCTCATTCAGAATTTTCCACCGTTGATTGTGATGCACACAGTCAAAGGCTTTGGCATAGTCAATAAAGCAGAAATAGATGTTTTCCTGGAACTCTCTTGGTTTATCAATGATCCAGCGGATGATGGCAATTTGATCTCTGAATGGTTATCTGCTCCTAATTGGTCAGGACACCCTTCTCCCTGTATGAAGGGGCTCTTTCCCATGGGGTGCCAGGAGAAGCACCATGAAGCAGGACTGCAATGGCATGGGCAAAGCTATCTACAGGCACCTGCCTTTCCTGTTCCTGAGCCGCTCCCTGACACCCCAGCTGCCCCAACCACCCAGGCCCTTGTTTATAATATTATTGCTGGCCAAAATCTTGGTTTTCTCTGACCACCAAATAAAATATATGGAGACAGAGTTTGGAGGAAATAGAAAGATGGCTTTAATCCTCAGCTGATGCAGAGGGGAACACAGTAGGCTCATACTTCAAGAGCTGTGCCCCCCCACCCCATGAGAAGTCTAGGGGCTTCTATAAGATAAGGGCTCACAGTCAGGAGTCAGTGATGAGGAACAAAGGTCTTGGGATCTTAATTTCTTCCTCTTGCATTATTTTAGAGACAGTCATGGGCTGATGTCAGTAACCCAGAAATTGAGTCTGGCAGTTTGGTGGCTCTGTGGCCTTCTTTCTGATATGGAACTACAAGGGGAAGGGTGTTGTAATGCTAAACACCAGATACAGGATGTGTTTAGCGTGCTGCTGCTGCTAAGTCGCTTCAGTCGTGTCCGACTCTGTGCGACCCCATAGATGGCAGCCCACCAGGCTCCCCCATCCCTGGGATTCTCCAGGCAAGAACGCTGGAGTGGGTTGCCATTTCCTTCTCCAATGCATGAAAGGAAAAGTGAAAGTCAAGTCGCTCAGTCATGTCTGACTCTTCGTGACCCCATGGACTGTAGCCTACCAGGCTCCTCCGTCCCTGGGATTTTCCAGGCGAGAGTAATGGAGTGGGTTGCCATTGCCTTCTCCGCATTTAGCATAGAGTCAAAGGAAAATAGATGTGAAGTGTAGCTCCTGCAATGTTAAGGGGGCAGAAAAGCAAACTTGGTTACAGACATGCAGAGTTAGAAGCAGTTAAAGTGAAAAGCTAGGAATGTTCAGGCCTATTCACTGTCCTCTTCATCTTCTTTGTTCTCAGGAAAGGGAAAGATAAAAAACCGCTCATTCCTCCTTTTATCATTTTCACTGCAGCAATATTACTTACTAGTTTCCTTTTTCAAAAGATTAATACAGTGGGAATGGTTGAAGTTGGTTTTATCCACTACTTGAGTTTTAAATTATATTTATGGTGAGTGAGGGCCTCCTGGCCTGCAACTGTGAGATTAAATCGCTTGTTGAATGAATGAGTTTGATGGGGTTCAGGGGAGACCACACCAAGATGTGCCACTCTGGCATGTGGGTTATTTTGAGCTGAGAACAAGCAAGGCTCAAAAGACTCAGGAAGAACCATTGAACTTCCCCTTCACTGCTGAAAGAATTTAAAATAGAAGGCTTATTCCAGGAAGTAGCTATCACCATAGATGACTATCGGAAAGTATACACTCAGTGTCACAGGGAAGAACCTAGCAAGGCCCTTTTGATCAAAGTCTTCTCTGTGTCTCATTGTCTTTAGATGACTCAGCAAACATTTGTTTACAAAGCATTAATTCTTCTCATCTTCCTCTGAATTGCCTTATTAACAGGCACAGAAGGAAGCACTTAAGAATGTGTAATCCAGGATATTTGGTGGATAACTGTGTGCTCAAGGCATGTCTGACTCTTTGTGACGCCATGGACTACACCTGCCAGGCTCCTCCATCCGTAGGAGTTCCCAGACAAGAATACTGGAGTGGGTTGCCATTTCCTTTTCCAGGGGATTTTCCCAATCCAGGGATCAAACCTGCGTTTCTTGTGTCAATGCATGGTGGTCAAGTTCTTTACCACTGAGCCACCTGGGACTTCCTTCAAAGTCCCAAACCCCAACCTCCCCTTTCAGAGTTCAGAATGGTTTGTATATGTATATTTACACTTTATCTTGCCTTGCTATCTTTGAATTCTTCATGCTCTTGTGGTTTCCCTGTACACAAGTAATAAATTTAATTTTCTCCTGTTAATCTGCCTTATGTCATTTTCATTGCCAGCCAGAAGAACTGAGGAGGGGAAAGGGCAAAATTCTCCTCCCCCACAAGTTCACTGAGTACTAATTTCAGGCCAGCATTGCATGGAGATTGAGCCATCAGGAAGTTTAGAGAAATTAAAGAGCATACAAACAAGTAACATGAGATCTGGTTATATGTCAGATTAAAATTGTCAGTTTTATGTGTATATGGTTTTTAAACCCTAACTCTCAACAGGCCTGGATCTGCAGTTGACCCCACCAGGAAGAAGAGACACACACAGAGCCGGCCTACCTGGATGGCTAGAAACCTTAATAGCTTAAGCCTGAGAAATGCTGAGACCCTTTAGAGACAGTGGTAGTTTTCCAAAGAAAAGAGTTCCTGAAACAATAGTGTTAGCTTTTGATGGACAGGTGTGAAAGTTTTGTTTAAACTTAAATCAACTATGTCCTGATTGAGGAAAGACGTTTATCTATGACAAATAGCAAGTCTTCCTCTCGGGACTGGGTGTCAACTGTTTGGGACTTTTGCAGTGCCTCTCCAGAGAGATTTAGGTGTTGGTGATACTCAATTGCATAAACACTTTCTGGATGAAAACATATCTCCTTAAGTAAGTACTAGATACATCAAAATATTAGCTTAACTGCTAAAGAATTTGCCAATCCTAAAATATGTACATTTCAAGGAAGGCATTTCCTTTAGAAATGAGACACAGTAATCATGTAACTGATGAGGTATGGTAGACAAGTATGTTGCAATATACCTTAAGTTGATTTTTTAAATGCTTGTTACTTTTTGAGGAGTTTATGCATATACATGGTAAAATTTTTTTTTTTTTTTAAGGAAAGAGTGTAAGAAAAAGACACCTCTTTTTTATCTTGCTTCAATTTAAAAAATGATGTGATAGGAAGAGGTCCAGGGCAATGGGCAGTACACACTCAAATAGTTTAAAAGGAGAAGCAAACAGAATGAATTTGGATACTAAATGAGTTTTAATCCATAGTTTGGAAAAGATTAAATGGACAGAAGCTGTAACTTAGTCTGCAGAGAAGACATTTAGGAGAAGCAAAAGTTAATAATAGATTTTCAATGTATGTCTCAATACCTGGTACTAGACATCAGGAAACTGCCACATATTTACTTGTTTGTTGCACAATCACTCTGCATGGTAAATTATTTGTCCCAATTTACTAATGAGTCGAGATTAAGCAATTTTCTTGGGTGTGAGTCCCAGCTGTGCATCTTACCAAGTGGCGAGTCTTAAATTTATGAAAAGTTTTGAAACTTACTTTCCTCATCTATAAAATAGTTGTTGTTTAGTCTCTAAGTCATGTCTAACCTTTTTGTGACCCCATGGACCATAGCCTGCTAGATTGCTCTGTCCGTGGGATTTCCTAAGTAAGAATACTGGAATGGGTTGCCATTTCCTTCTCTAGGGGATCTTCCTGACCCAGGGATGGAACCCATGTCACATGCATTGACAGGCAGACTCTACCACTGAGCCACCAGGGAAGCCCTACCTATAAGGTAGGGGTAAGCAATGTTGTGAGCATGTGCGTAAGTTCCTTAGCATAGTGCCTTGGACATGCAGTGAAGTGAAAGTTGCTCAGTCATACCCGACTCTTAGCGACCCCATGGACGATACAGTCTGTGAAATTCTCCAGGCAAGAATACTGGAGTGGATAGCCTTTCCCTTCTCCAGGGGATCTTCTCCCGGTTCAACCCAGGGATCAAACCCCGGTTTTCTGCACTGTAGGCGGATTCTTGGACATGCAAGCACTTAGCAATTCTTTCACTGTTATTGCTGTGTGCTTGAACCTCTCAGATCTGTGCTGGAAAACAACAATACAGAAGGAGCCCCACTCTGGTTTCCTGTAATCTTGCTCTCATGACCTAATTCTAAGCTAAGGCATGCCAGTCGTCATCCTACATGACTGGAGTTTTATTTCTTAAGAGAGAAAATGGGTCCCAAGAATCTCATTTGCCAACAGAAGTGATTATAAGTCATTAACATTTTGCTCAGCCTCTGTGAATCGTGATCAGGTTACAAAGACATCTGATTATATTACAGAAAAAGAAAAGAAAGAAGAGAGAATGAGGCCTTCTATTCCCATTTCTTATCTGTGATTGCCTGAACCTCACCTTCCCCCGTTCTGTCCACAGTTACAAGGGCTTCTAGGCTTCTGTAGGGTATATTTTTTTGGATGGCTACATTTTTTTTTTCTTAATAAACTCAATATTAACATGTGGCCACCCAGATAGAGGAGAAAACTTTCTGGGGTTCAGATGTTTTCAAAGCTGGATTAGGTAGAAGGTCAGTGAGACAGCTGGTAGAGGCACTAATTGGTCAGGGGTAGCAGAACATTTCTGGAGACATAATAAGATTAAGAAAACCGTGCTGGGCAGAACTCACTTCAGGGAGAGTACTGTACATGTAGGAAAGGCTTTGTAGATAGATGAAGGTGAGAGCTCAGGACTCCGGCATCATTTGGAGTCACCCAGAGATTCACTGAAACACCGAGTATAGGTTCAGTTAACCAAAGTTTCACTGCTTTGCTCCTGGGGTATGAAGGATTGGAACCTGAGGTGGGGCCCACATTCTCCTCCCTTCTTCCATAAGAAGCTGGACTTCACCTCTAAAAAATATTGAACAGATATAGGGAGATAAAATTTAATATGGTAACCAGATACTCCTGGGTCTTGGTTTATGAAATATTTCCGAATGTCACCTGGGACGGTGCTTATAGAACTTACGCTGCATCTTTATGTTGCGTGTTACATGTCAGTCTTTTACAACAGAGGTTTGTTTGTTTGTTTGTTTTTACTGGAGCTCTTCCCTTTCTGGAGGAGGGAGCCGTGCCTGATGTCACCATCAAGAATAGAAATTAGTGGTCACGTTGCGATTCCCTGATCCCACATCTTGCCAGTGCCCAATTCACCAATGTATGTAACTGAGTCTGGGCAAAACTCTCTGCTATTATTTAAAATGTAAAACTAAATGCCAGTAATGATGGGTGCAATGGTGAGTTGACTTGCTTATATAAAGCTGTTCTGTCGTGGCTTCGTCTGTCTTGCCCTGTTGTGGGATAGTTCCTGATGCAAGATGATGACATGCTGGTAGCAAAGAGGGATTTGCTTGACTAGTTAACCATTAGTTAGTCTGTTGATTGCAGTTTATTCCATAGCAATATTCCATGTCTTTGTTCATTTTTTGTGCCACCTTCTGTAGACACACATAGGACTGGAACTGAAAGTCTCACTCAGCTTTACTTGGACATAGAGAGGGACGGAACTCAGCAGCTGCGGTGTGTTCTGTGCGCCCTGTTATTCCAAGCACTGAAACTGTCCGCCCATAAGAAATGTTTTAATGTGAGAAGGTACACCTGGTTATCAAGCATGTGCAAGGGAATGATTTGATCGTAGCAAAATCTAGAGGACTATGTGAGTTTGGGAAGCTCTGGATTCAAATATCCTAGTAAGCGGCAAGGTCATATGCCAAGGAAAAGAGGCTCCTGTAATGGGTAAATTTCTGTGCATTGTATTGAGAGGGAACAGACCATGGAAGCTTCAGCATGTTCCCTTGCATAATGATGAGATTTGTTTTAAAATTTATGGAAAAGCCAGGATATCTGGCAGCAAGATATAGAGAATGCAGAGCCTATGAAAGGAGGTCTTGGTTTGACAAGCCACGTGATAGTGATGGCTGCAGTCAGCTGTTGGTATTTTTACAATATGTAAGGGAGAGAGTGTAGATGAAGACCCCTTTTTGTGTGTACTGTTTCAGTTAACTATGAGAGGAATCCATGTGTCTATCTCATCTAAGATTTCTTTTTCAGCCATAAGCCAACACTTCATGGGTGTGGATAAATTTGTACTAATAGTAAACCCTGCTATGCTTGGTAAAATGTCAAGCTTTGTTCCCTATATACAGAAAGGAGTAGCTATTTGTTTAATGCACAGTCATGCACTTGGTGCAAGAAATGTGTCTGTAAAAAAGAAGAATGTTCTGGCTTCTATATACAGTAACGAAAACCCCACTGGGCAGTAAAAAACAAATCTTTGCATCTTCTGTGATTTTTTTTAAGGAATTGGTAGGTGGCAGAGCATCCATCTCTGTGTAGAAGTGAGGTGACTTCTCATGGCAGCATATTTATTTTGCAAGGGGGAAAATGATGAAAGTGAGTCAAGTACTTTTTTCTTTTCCCTCTCTGAGAGGGTGGCCTTCACCAGTTGACCTGAGTATCCATCTAATTAAAGATTGTGGAGGTGGACAGTCTTGGATACTGGGATTTATTAAGAAGAGTAATTACTTCTTTATAAGTAAGAAGAAATGTAAAAAAAGAAAGCAAAAAAAAAAAAACCAAAAAACAGAAACACTTCACTTTATCTTGTTCAGATTCTAGCATAAAAAATAAGATTACGCAGGAAAAAAATTTTTTAAAGACTTCCAAGTCAGGCTGCTGAGATCTGAGAGAGGATTTTTCAGCTGGTCTCTGTCCTCTTTAATGGACAGCAGCGCCAGCCTGGAGGAGCCAGCTTATGGAGTTCTCCTATGGGCTAGAGAAGAAACCTGTGCTGACTATGACAGCAAGGCTCCAACAGCTGCTGCCACATGGAAGGTGTGTCTTAAGGTCAGACAGCCCATCCATCGTTCTTCACAGGGGATGACGGGAAGAGGCAAGATGGGTAGAGAAGGAGGACTAAGGAAACCAAAGCACCAGGATGATGTGTTCACACTCCCCCTCGCCTGTCCCCCTCTCCAGCTTGGATGAGCAAGGAAATCACAGAAGGAGAGAAGGCAAAGATGTTCTTAACAATCTTACAGGCTGCTCTGCACCATCCTGGGGAGAACCCACATCACTTGGCCATGCAGGAGGGCGAGAGGAGGTTATGGTTTCCCCAACTGGCCTTGGTTCCCATGGGGTGTATCTGTAGGATACAGATGTCCTTATCCTTGAAAATCTTCATACAAAAACTGTAAGAGAAGAATATATTGTTTTATATGGCTCTACGTTTAATGTGTTCCTATTAATTCAGGCATCACCGATACAGTGAACACGAACTTGGGGTGAACTTCAGGAGATGGTGAGGGACAGGGAGGCCTGGCGTGCTGCAGTCCATGGGGCCGCAGAGTCAGACGTGGCTGGGCAACTGAACAATAGCAACATTAGTTCAGGATTATGGTAGACACTGAGTATATTTCACTTATAATTATAATTATCTAAAAGTTATTCCCTTTAAGGGTTTTATAATATATGGTATCAGTCAGTCAGTTATGTGGTGTAAGAACATAATTTGAGGACAAATATACAAATTGCCTTTCAAAGATCAGGTGCTTACGTTCCAATGGCAACATAAGTCAACACAAAGCCACTGCCCTAATCTAAAAATGCCTGAAACATGATGAAGGCATGTATTTGCCTTTCATTTTAGACCAGGTCTTACAGGATTTGACAAAATATAATGTGTGTTGAGGAGCAATTCAAAAAGCTAGGCATTACATAATCACTCTTGTTGCTATAAAACAAACGTGATAACTGTGTCTAAACTGTCAAAGTACATGATGAGTATAAAATCTTTTCAAATAAACATCCTTATCATGAGCTTTTGGATCTTGAAGGCTCAGCGTGTCTGTGTCCAGTGTCTTAGCAAAGCATCATGTCTCCTTCCTGCCAGTGTTTTCCAGCTGACACTCCCTGTCTATCCATTTGTCAAGGATGACAACTTTCCTTTCTTCCGTGGCAACTAGTCTTATTTGAAAGTATTGGTTCCTGTCCTCTCAGCCTCTTTCTCTTTACCATTCTCTTCCCCGCCTCCCCCAGTTATTATACCTTCTCATTTTTCAAGTGGCAGCAGATCCATTGGCAAGGTCTTTATTGTGAGAAGATGTAGGCAGTGTGGAAAATCCCCTTGCATGTAGCATTTTATGAAAGTGTACGTTGGTTAGAGTGGTGCAGTAGAAAGATTATCTGGTTTCAAGGTCAGTTTTGCTGCCAAAAAACAGCCTGCTTCTCCCAAGAGAGAAGTCTGTCTTGGTCACATCCTCAGGTCCCAAACTGTCCAGTTGACATGGATGAGCTTGCTTCTTGGGAGGCAAGTTGTTTAAATTCTCCTGGACCACGCCAGCTGCTATCTGCAGCTATGAGGTTCTTACCTTCTGACTTTACATTTTCCTTTCTGTACGTATCTGGGTGCATCTGACTGCCCACTTCAGCATCTCAGCCAGCCACCCCTGCCTACCCTCAGCACGTGCTCAAAGTAGATTCAGTATTTCGTGTGTATACTCTATTTTCACAATGTCATCACTAATTCAGCATGCATTGCAGCCTGTCTGCAAATGCTGCAAAGGCAAACATTGTCCAGCCTCCACCCTGCCGTGCTCTGCCAGTCTGAGACTCTACACTCAGTGTTGGTTCTGACTAAGGCTCTGCCTTTTGGTCCAAGGATATAACCCCCTCAATGGCCAAACACCTACTTAAGAGCTGCCCCACTCCCCACCCTCCACACCCCACCGCCCTTGTTAGCCAGTTTATGCTCATGTTACAAATGCAAAATTTTACAAATACAAAAATATCTGACTAATGCCTGATGTTTAATGAGGCGCTTGGAAGAGGATATGCAGAAAATTATTTCTGGGTGTGTTTTGATTAACAAAAGAATTTTGGATCAGGAGCAGCTTCTGTTAGAGGTACCTAGGAAAAAAGTAGGGGAAAAAAGTGAAGTAATAGGCATGGACCAAAGGAGGCAGAGTTGGCAGGAAAAGAGGAGAGATTTTTTTCAGTGAAATACTGGAAAGATAAAAGAAGATAATTGAAAGTAAGCCAGGGCCTATGAGCCACAGTCCGTGGGAGGGTACAAGCAGAGAGAGGTACTGAAGAGCTGAGGAGATGGGAAGCAGGAGGTAGAGATCATTAGCTCCAGAGTTCCACATTCAGAAAGAAATTTGTAGCAAATATCACTGGTTATCGATGGGATTTCCCCCTTCTTCTAAATTAACAAAATGCTTCTTTGTTTAGAGAAGAAATACCATTGGTTAAAAACTCTAGTTTTCCTACAGAAAAAGACTCACAGACTTAGGGAATGAACTTATGGTCGTTGGGGTTGGTGTGAGGGAAAGAAAAGGGGAAAAGGATGATTAGGGAGTTTGGGGTGGACAGGTACACACTGCTATATTTAAATGGGTAACCAACAAGGACCTACTGCATAGTATATGGGACTCTGTTCAATGTTATGTGGCAGACTGGGTGAGAAAAGTTTCAGTTCAGTTCAGTCACTCAGTCATGTCCGACTCTTTGCAACCCCATGAATCGCAGCACGCCAGGCCTCCCTGTCCATCACCATCTTCTGGAGTTCACTCACACCCACATCCATCGAGTTGGTGATGCCATCCAGCCATCTCATCCTCTGTCATCCCCTTCTCCTCCTGCCCCCAATCCCTCCCAGCATCAGAGTCTTTTCCAATGAGTCAACTCTTCACATGAGGTGGCCAAAGTACTGGAGTTTCAGCTTTAGCATCATTCCTTCCAAAGAAATCCCAGGGCTGATCTCCTTTAGAATGGACTGGTTGGATCTCTTTGCAGTCCAAGGGACTCTCAAGAGTCTTCTCCAACACCACAGTTCAAAAGCATCAATTCTTCGGTGCTCAGCTTTCTTCAGTCCAGCTCTCACATCCATACATGACTACTGGAAAAACCATAGCCTTGACAAGACAGACCTTTGTTGACAAAGTAATGTCTCTGCTTTTGAACTAAAATGGACTGGAATGGGTGAATTTAACTCAAATGACCATTATATCTACTACTGCGGGCAGGAATCCCTTAGAAGAAATGGAGTAGCCATCATGGTCAACAAAAGAGTCCAAAATGCAGTACTTGGATGCAGTCTCAAAAATGACAGAATGATCTCTGTTCGCTTCCAAGGCAAACCATTCAATATCACAGTGATCCAAGCCTATGTCTCAACCAGTAATGCTGAAGAAGCTGAATTTGAACGGTTCTATGAAGACCTACAAGACCTTTTAGAACTAACACCCAAAAAAGATGTCCTTTCCATCATAGGGGACTGGAATGCAAAAGTAGGAAGTCAAGAAACACCTGGGGTAACAGGCAAATTTGGCCTTGGAGTACGGAATGAAGCAGGACAAAGGCTAATAGAGTTTTGCCAAGAGAACCCACCGGTCACAGCAGACACCCTCTTCCAACAACACAAGAGAAAGGAGTTTAGGGGAGAGTAATTATATGTTTCTGTAGGGCTAAGTCCGTTCACTGTGCATCTGAAACTATCACAACATTGTTGTGATATTGACTATACCCCAATACAAAATAAAAAGTTTAAAAAAATTAGAAAAACAGGAAGAAAACCAACTCTTGTCTTCCTAGATTCTCTTTCAACTGTGGGTGTGATGTGAGACCAATGAGATAGAAGCAAAACTCCCTACAGACTTTGGTTCTCCAACAAATGACAAAGCCTCCAGAAAGAAAGAATACTGCTATTCCCCTTTGGTCTTTCTCCTTCCTGCCTTGTGAGTGGTCCTGATGCTGCAAAAACAGTAGTCATCCTACAGTCATGAGGAAGAAAACCATGTGACCAAGGATGGAAGTGACTCGTGGAAAAGATGGAAGTGGAAAGACTGTGATTCTTGATGAAAACCTTGAGCCACTGCATTTTTGGTTATTTGAAGCAGACTGCATTTCTAACAGAGTAAGGCTCAACAGTAACAAACCCACCTGTCAACGCAGGAGATGCAGGTCTGATTTCTGGGTCAGGAAGATCCCCTACAGAAGGAAATGGCAACCCACTCCAGTATTCTTGCCTGGAGAATCCCATGGACAGAGGAGCTACAATCCATGGGATCCCAAAACAGTCGGACATGACTGAACAAGTAAGTAACAGCAGCAAGGTAAGAAGGGAGCCACCAAGAGGAGAAAAAACACTTCTTTATATTCTCTTGAATATGTTATCTGCGACAAAATGAAACAATTTTGTGTTTAATATTCCTGAAGTAGTGAAAGAGGGACAGACAGTCAAATATCCAGATATACAATTAAATGAAGCAAAATTATCTGGATGCTATCACTCCCGAACTTCCCCTTTTCTCAAATTCTCTTTGTTGTTGTATTTTAGTACCCTTACAAATATGAGTTTTCCTAAATTGATGTATAGCTAGTTCTACCAAGTTTTCTTACTTTTTCTGTATAAGGTTTTAAGTTCTTCCACGTCAAACAGTATTTCCTTGGGTATTTTTTTGTTTGTTTAGATTTTTATTTTGTTTTTGGCCACCAAAAGACATGAAGGGATCCTCCTGCAGTGGAAGCACAGAGTCTTAGCCACTGGACAGCCAAGGAAATCCCTTCCTTAGGTGTTTTTAAGTAACATTATGTCTACATGGAGAAGAACTACTGTGTGCTAATTAATCCTCTAGGAATGGAGCCCAAGGATACACTCATGCCAACAATTATAGCCTTAGCGGCACAGGTTTTATTCTTCACGAAGCTTTTGGAGTTTGGGTGTAACCTCTCAGGAACTAAGTAATTAGCTGGCTTAGAAATGAACACCTCCATCAATGCTAGTTACCCTGAAGGTTCCTTAAACTCTTTACTGTCCAGACAAATCCTAGAGATATACACCCTCAGCAAGTTGTGGAGAATTAATTACAGACTCCTGAGAATCTAAGAATAGGATGACAACCCAGTTGTTCTGACCCCTGAATCATACTGTTGCATAGATTCAGAGCACCTTGGATAAACCTAGTATTTATTTTTGATGATGCAACAAGTATGAACACGTTTCTAAGAGACTTCCTTTAGGAAATTTGGTTATATATTTGTTACCCTAATATATAGTGGAAAATGCTGCCTTAAAAATTTAGACAAATTGAAAAAATGACATTTCTTTGAATAAAAAAGAAATGTATTTAAAGTATGCACATAATGTAAAGTGGGTAAAATAAATTAACCAGAAGCAAAAAATGATCTGTTTAAATGACCTTTTTTAGAATTATATTCATTTCTTATTTCAAAATGCATTAGGTCAACACAAGTACTATTTATTACATCAGAACAGCCAACACTGTTGCTAACCAGTTTGGAAGAAAGACGTGGATTTAAGGTCAATTCTACCTTAAATAAAGTCATTTCCTTCCATTTTAATAGTTGAAATTTAAGAAAGAAAATGGACCTGATGGGGATTTGATCCCACAAACAGAAGATGAACATACTCCAAATGCTGCGTAGTTCCAAGGAGACCTTCAGGTTTTCTATTCCAAGGACTGGCTCAATACTTCATTATACAGCAACTATGTTTGATCAGGCAAGACCTTCAAGTCTGAGCTCTTCTGTGATCAGGGGAATGCTAATGATGGTCTGGCAGCTCAACACTGACTTTGGATATTTTCCCTAGCAACACTGGCCAGTTTTCCTTCTGTCTAGCAGTTGATATGGTAAAGACTGGCAGTAGGTACGATGCCCACTATCTTCAGAGGATGCTGTTTCCAGCAAGCCTTCCTTTACCGTCATCTCTATATTGCATCTCTATTCCAGATCTCTCTAGAATGTATAGCCATTCAACTTTCATTTGCATTTGTTTGCAATATTGCTTTACACAACTCTTTTTGCTACTTGACGAATCTGTTTGATCTCCCCAAGGACATCAAAGTGCCTGAAAGATCTGATTCTCTTTGACACAAAGAAGCGCCCCAGAGGCCATGCTTTTGATTTAGTTTTTAGTTCTCCAGGACAGCATTTCCACCTCAAGACTCCTACAGACTAGTAAGTGACTTATATTAATGAGTGCGAAGAAGTGAGAACCAAGACAATTCCCAATGCTGCTGCTGCTGCTAAGTCACTTCAGTCGTGTCCGACTCTGTGCGACCCCATAGATGGCAGCCCACTAGGCTCCTCCATCCTAATACCTGTCCCCAAAGAGGGGGAGGGTGCTAGACAAGGACTCTTTGCCTTTCAGTTGTCACCATCTCTTAGAAAGCATTACGGAGAGCTGGTCATCAACCAACATCAACCAATTACTCTTATCTTGGGGTAATATTCTCTCACATATCTTGTAAGATATGCAGTCATTAGCAATAGTGATATATCCTCAGTTGGTAATAGGCTTCCCAGGTGGCTGCTAATGCAGGAGACACAATTTCGATCCCTGGGTCAGTAAGATCCGCTGGGGTAGGAAATGGCAATTTGCTCCAGTATGCTTGCCTGGAAAATTCCATGGGCAGGGGAGCCTGGTGGGCTACAGTCCATGGGGTCACAAAGAGTCAGACATGACTGAGCAACGGAGTATGCACACAGATGGTAACCTGGTAATGTTCCAGCTCAAGGCACAATCCTGAGCCTGTCTGGTCAGTCCACGCCCAAGTACAGGGACTGGGGATTTTGCTTCCTCTCCTCTACCCTCCTTGGAGTGTCCAGGCCCAACTCTCAGAGAGCTGGTTACTCTGATTTTTAAAGAAGACAGTGGCCCAGAAGAATAGTTCCAATAGTGCTGAGTGATGCCTTGGGGTATGGCAGTGGGCATCACCCCCACTGGGGCCTGCAAGCAGGGCACAGCCTACTGTACACGGGAAGGACGGTAGGTATGCTTTCTCAGCACAAGTATGTGCGGTGGTCACCAGAGTGGTGCGTCTGCCAGGAATTATCTCCTGGTTGGTTGTGATAGTCAGCAGAGAAGAGTGTCTACACAAGGCAGCATTGGGAGGGATGCATTTAAAAGCTGAGCGCTTGTAGCAAAACAAAGGCCAAGCGGGTGGTATGTTGTACCTGGAAGTCCATCAAGGTGTAATGTGAGAAGTGGACTCAGGGCTCGGGGCTTGACTAAATCCTAAAATCTGCTCATGGTGCTCCTGTTGCCGACAAGGCATAGGAGTGAACTGGGCAGATAATGAGACCACAAGGATGAATAAGAAGAGTGGAAACAGCATGCCTGAGCCTGAGTATAGGAGCAGTCAAGAATGTGTGGCTTGTGGTTATGACAATGGTTCCCTGTAGATAGAGCAAGTGGATGAGAGGCCAGGGATGTGCAAACAAGTGGAATGTGGAAGACTTGGGTCAAGGGCACTGGGAAGATCAGTGCTACCAGGATGCTGGGTTTTTTTACTCTTTAGAATGTCTATCCCCTACCCCAACCCGGAAGATGAGCTCCTTGACTTGTTCACTGCAATTCCTGGAATAGGTGATACATGGCCCTCGTGCAATAAATATTTGTTGAATGCATGATTAGTTAAACTAACTGATATTCCTTCTCACTCTCATTATTGGAGAGAGGAAGAGTCAGCCAGCCCAAAAACCCATTTTGAATTTAGAAGCAGTGCATTTAGAATGCCATGCACGCATTCACGCTTGGTCGCTCCATCGTGGCCAACTCTTTTGAGACTCCATGGACTAGCCTGCCAGGTTCCTCTGTCTATGGGGTTTCCCAGGCAAGAATACTGAAGCTGGTTGCCATGTCCTCCTCCCAGGATAAGAAGCCATGCATTCCAGAAAGCAGAGGAACCAACTTGTATATTTTCCCTTCTCTACCTTCCCTGTCCCCAGCTCTACTCATCTCTCCCACACCCAGACCTACAAAAGATTTGGTCATGTTGAGTCCCAACACAGACCCTCAACATGATCCCACCTCCCACCCCACCTCCCAACTTTATTGTAGCACATGGTGAGCCATCATCAGCTCCTCCTTATAGCTTTTCTCAGCTTCACTGATTCCTGGTAACCGGGAGTGATTCTTCTCAATACAGGTGAAACCTAGGTGAAAAGCAGAGAGACACAGGACAGAGGTGGATGGGACCTTTCAGGAGGATGCTTTCTACCTTCATGAATTTCATCTGTTATTAAACTGTGAGCCAGTCTTATTAATTTAATGCCTTGGCTTAGTCCACAACTCCATTCATCAAAGCTTCAGAGTGGCAGAGTGACTTCCTGCAATAATACTTTTCTCCCCTGGGCAGATGTACCATTGGTGGGTCAACTGGTTTTGTAGGATTCCTTATTGTACTTGTGCTCAGCTGTGTCTGACCCTTTGAGACCCCATGGACTGTAGCCTGCCAAGCTCCTCTGTTTAAGGAATTCTGAAGGCCAGAATACTGGAGTGGGTAGCCTATTGCTTCTTGAGTGGATATTCTTGACCCAGGAGTCAAACCAGGGTCTCTTGCATTGCAGGCAGATTCTTTACCAGATGAGCTACCAGGGAAGCCCATTGTACTTGTGCAGCCCTCCTTTATTTAACTCATGCCTGGGACCTTTATCACCTGGCTCACAGCCTTTTCTAAATTAAGGAGTGATAAATAACTCACTATAGATTGCTTTATCCAAAAACACAGTTTTAGCAAATGTGGAGAATCCACAGTATATATGCCTTTGGTTTCCTGAGATCCCTTAGATAATATGGAATTCTTGAAAAATGTGAAGAGATTCTGATAACCTCAAAATCAAGATTCTATTAAATCTCTGGTATCCACCAGACTATAAATTTTCCAAACTACTCTGCTCTCCCCAAGCCCCAGGCCTCACCCAAACCTGCTCCCAGTCCTCCCCAGACAGATAGTGGCCGGTTGAATGAAAGAGTTCATCAGTCAGTGTGACAGAAAGAATTTGAATAAATAGTTCCTATTTCCCTCAGTCTAGTAAAAGGAAACTAGCCTAATAAATATATGTGTAAGTTTGATAGAATCTGTGATACTGAGTATTTGGAAATCTGTGATTTCATATCCCAGATACACAGAGTATATTATGGTTTAGCATCAAACTTTTTGCACAGATAGGAACTTCTGTGCATTTTCTTTGTTAATCAGTTTGGCATCCTCTCTGTACTTTGACTGTAGTATCCACAAATACTATTAATAAAAAACAGAAAGTGAAGGTAAGTCAGCCCCACAGTGAGGTTGGGGACTGTGGTGCAAATGGAGGGCGGAAGGATTAATAGATACAACTATACACGTTTTTCCTTTTCATACTGTTCATGGGGTTCTCAAGGCAAGAAAGCTGAAGTGGTTTGCCATTCCCTTCTCCAGTGGACCACATTTTGTCAGAACTCTCCACCATGACCTTTCCATCTTGGGTGGCCCTACACGAAACGGCTCATAGTTTCACTGGGTTAGACAAGGCTGTGGTCCACCCTTATGACAGAAAGTGAAGAAGAACTAAAGAGGCTCTTGATGAAAGTGAAAGAGGAAAGTGAAAAAGTTGGCTTAAAGCTCAACATTCGGAAAACTAAGATCATGGCATCTGGTCCCATCACTTCATGGGAAATAGATGGGGAAACAGTGGAAACAGTGGCAGACTTTATTTTCTTGGGCTCCAAAATCACTGAAGATGGTGACTGCAGCCATGAAATTAAAAGATGGTTGCTCTTTGGAAGAAAAGTTATGACCAACCTAGACAGCATATTAAAAAGCAGAGATATTACTTTGCCAACAAAGGTCCATCTAGTCAAGGCTATGGTTTTTCCAGCGGTCATGTATGGATGTGAGAGTTGGACTATAAAGAAAGCTGAGTACTGAATGATTGATGCTTTTGAACTGTGGTGTTGGAGAAGACTCTTGAGAGTCCCTTGGACTGCAAGAAGATCCAATCAGTCCATCCCAAAGGAAATCAGTCCTAAATATTCACTGGAAGGAGTAATGTTGAAGCTGAAACTCCAATACTTTGGCCACCTGATGCAAAGAACTGACTTATTGGAAAAGACCCTGATGCTGGAAAAGATTGAAGATGGGAGGAGAAGGGGACAACAGAGGATGAGATGGTTGGATGGTATCACCTATGCAATGGACATGAGTTCGGGTAAACTCCAGGAGTTGGTGATGGACAGGAAGGCCTGGCGTGCTGCAGTCCATGGGGTTGCAAAGAGTTAGACACGACTGAGCAACTGAACTGAACTGACACATGTTTTGATTTGTAAGAGGGCTCTTGCAGGTGAGTATCTCCTCTCTATTTGAGCCATCTTCTGTTGGTGCAAGATGTTCCAAGCAATATGCCCATGGAAATTTCAAAGATGAATGCATCTTTGAACTGAAGAAAAGATTCACTGGGTGTTGCTTTTTCACTTCCTCAGTTGAGGAGATAATCCTATGGTGCTTTGCTTGGTCCTATCCCACTTTTTCTGGAGCTATGGTTGAGGACTTGCCTGTAATTATAAGATACTGGCTGTTGAAGCTGCTGTTTATGCCTGAACAACTGCTCAGAATACCACTGTAATTGCATGTCTGCCTTTCTGACTTCTTCAAATATAGGGGTATGACTTAGATGTTCAGAAAAGTTTAGAAAAGTGCTAAGTGCTAAAAGGAAAAAAATAAAAAGGGCTGAAAACTAGCCAGTATCTTATTATAGGTTTATATTTTAAGATTATCCTTACCGTAGTAGTAATACCTTGAATTTATCAAAATCTATAGTGGTTTTAGTGGGCTTCCCTAGTGGCTTAGAGGGTAAAGAATCTGCTGCAATGCGGGAGACCCAGGTTTGATACTTGCGTTGGGAAGATCCCCTGGAGAAGGAAATGGCAACCCACTCCAGCACTCTTGCCTGGAAAATCCCATGGACAGAGGAGCCTGGTAGGCTACAGTCCATGGGGTTGCAAAGAGTCAGACAAGACTGAGCGACTTCTCTTTTTTTCTTTCCTTATAGCGGTTTTAACCCTAATCAGGCATATTCCCCCCCTGTCCATCTCCCTTGGAAATACGATGTAGATTTGATGGTTATCACTATAGCCCATTTGCAGATTAAAAAATAGAAGGGAAATGACTTATCTTACTCTGTCTTCTCCCTGTGTTGGCCATCTCTGTGGGAACTCTTCATCACCATGAATTCCATTGCCTCTTACTTATGGGTAGAAGACTGCAAATCATTATCTTCAGCTCAGACCTCTCTTTAGAGCTCACTCCCCATGTATCCTACTGTACATTGTCCACAGATATCTCACAAGTACCTAGAAATTAAATCTAAGCCCATCCTCTTCACTCCATTCTTGACCTTCATTTATCCTGGTAAATGGCCCTACTACTCAGCCAAGTGGGCTCCCAGATGGTTCAGTGGTAAAGAATCCACCTGCCAATGCAGGAGAGGTAAAAAACGTGGGTCAAATCCCTGGGTCGGGAAGATTCCCTGGAGAAGGAAATGGCAACCCACTCTAGTATTCTTTCCTGGAAGATCCCATAGATAGAGGAGCCTGGCAGGCTATAATCCATGGGGTTGCAAAAGAGTCAGACATGACCGAGCAACTCAAGCAACAACAAGCCAGTCATCCAAGCCAGAGTCCCGGACTTCATCCTCCACATACATCCTTTCTCTTCAATAATTTTGTCCGATGGTTCCTCCTCCTCTTCCTGCCCATGCTTAGCTCAGCTCTTTGGAGTCTCTTCCATGGACTACTGACATTAGATTCTGACTGCTCTTCCTGCTTCCAGCCGAGATCAATCCAGTACATGGTTAACAGAATGAGCTCTTTAAATGACACATCTGAAGTTGTCACCCTCCTAATTAAAATCCTTACACAGCTTTCCACAGCCTACAGGATAACATTCAAATTACTCCATATGGCACATATGATCTGGCCCTCCCCTATCTCTCTGGCATTGTAACCTTCAAGCCTTTTCATACACCCTATACTCATATTTATAGTTCACTGAAAGAGTGTATATACTTTGACTCATATCTAATGTAGACTGAAGCAACAAGAAAGCCTTATTTTTCCATTTATGTACATTCATGAAATGACAAAATTATAGAAATGGAAAACAGGGTTAGTGCTTTCCAGGGTTAGGATGGGGAGTAAGCAGGAGGGAAATGGAAGTGGCTATAAAGTGGTAAATGAAGGCACCTTCTGGTCATGGAAATATTTTGTGGTTTGACGGTATCAAGGTGGATGTACTGGTTGTGATAATATAGTTTTGCAAGATGTTATTATTGGGAGAAAATGGGTTAAAGGTTAATGGGATCTCTCTTGCTCTCTCTGTATTATTTCTTACAACTGCATATGAATTAGAGCTTCAAAATAAAAAGTTTAACAAGAAATAACTTCCATAAATATTAAACGTGTTGGTTTGACCAAATAATGAGAGGATTACTGCATACTAAATCTCAGCACCACTGCTTACTAGCAACAGCACCAGTACTTATTAGGTACTGATGAGTTATGTAGCCTTAACTTTCTCAAGCCTCAGTTTTTCTCCAATAGATAGTGCATGCCTAAGTTGCTTCAGTGGTGTCCAACTCTTTGTGACCCTATGGGCTATAGCCCTCCAGGCTCCTCTGTACATGGAACTCTCCAGGCAAGAACACTGAAGTGGGTTGCCATTTCCTCCTCCAGGGGATCTTCCAGACCCAGGGATCTAACCTGCATCTCTTACAGTCTCCTGCATTGGCAGGCAGGTTCTTACCACTAGCACTACCTGGTAAGCCCATGTATACTGCAGGGGACAATAATATACCAAACTTTCAACTGATGTTCTGAGGCACCCTGGTATCCTAAATACACAGGGGAGGAAAAATAATTTTCTTTTTCTTTTTCTATGTTCTTGGCTGACCAACCCCCCACTTTTAATAGAAGACATCAACAGAAGAAAAAAATGTTTAATTAAGTGTGTAAATTAAATTAATTAGGTACTTAATTAAGTTAATTAAATTAGTTAATTTAAATTTTTTATTTTTAAAATTAGGTTGGAAATTAGTGTATTTAATTAATTGGTTATGGGGCCCCCACAAAGATATGAGACTCAAAAGACAGCTAGACATTGAAGCTTATAGACCATCCCAAGCTAAAGAAAGGGAGAGGGTTCTGGCAATTCATCAAAAGGTGAGAAGAGGAAATGTTAGGTAAGCAAAAGTTGCCTGGCTATGCAGATAACTCTCTCAGGTGAAAAAGTTATTTCTGATAATAACTCTCTTTCTGGCACAGGCTCCCTTTCTAATGTAAATTTCACCTACAAAACAGAAAACAGTGACATCTACTCCCTTTTCAGAGCTCCTGTGTCTGCAGTTTCTAAAAAGAATCAGCTCAAAATAATCCTTATGCTAAAAAGGCATGTTTTGAGTGGCATATTCTGCCCCCATCACAATTGTGTGACAAGGATGCCAAGATCTTGGCTCTAACCCCAGGGTTGCTTTCCTCTTGCTTTGGGCAGCCTCACTGGTTAGCCTCTGAGGACTGCGGCAATTACCATTTTACATGTGGGTCATGACCTGGAAAAGGTCTTATGTATCTCAGGTGGCACAGTGGTAAAGAATCTGCCTCCAAATACAAGAGATGCAAATTCAATCCAAGGGTCGGGAAGATCCCCTGAGTAGGAAGTGGCAACCCATTCCAGTACTCCTGCCTGAAAAATTCCATGGACAGAGGAGACTGGTGGGCTGCATTCCATAGGGTCCCAAACAGCTGGACATGACTGAGCGACTGAACATGCACATACAGAAAGCCAGCATAGGGTCTGGACTACAGGAGATGTTAAAAAGTGTGTTACCTACTGTTTTGTAAGTGGATGTCTTTCTCAAAGGAAGATGATAATATTTCATATTTATCAGGCACCTACTATGCATCAGGCAATTTATGTACCTTGGCACCTTATCTCCTGTAAACCTCACAGTGATTTTATCGACAAAACAAAACAAAACAAGGCATAACCTAAAGTTGAGAATAATGGTTTATTCGGTGACCTCACTGAGGACTGTACCCTGGACAGGCTATCAGTTCTGAGGAACTGTTTCAAAGAGGTAAGGTTGGAGCCAAGATATACAGGAATTTTTGTCAGGAAAAAAAAGTGTAGTCGAACAACAAAAGATTACTGCTAATCACACACAAAAAAACAGACTTCTGAAGTTAATGATTTTACTGATTTTCTAAGTAAGAGAAGACACAAGAGTCTGGGTTCATTGAACTTATTCCTTTGATATGCATCTTATCTATCTAGGGCCAGCATCCTGTTGCTCTCCAGCCTGAACTCCCCTCAGGGTGCTCTGCTGGGAGCGGCTGCAGTGGTTGATGGCTTGATGACAGGCAATGTTCCGTGCTTGCTGAAATGACAGGCAACATTTTTTGTCCATGGTTTTATGAGCTAAATAGTATTATGTGGGAAGAAACAAAGCTCAGTTTATGAACTTATTCAATATCTCACAGTCAGTGAATGGTTGTTAACCCAGGACTTTTCTTGTCAGAGCCCAAGTTCCTAACATGGAGTAATCTCCTCTTGCTTGAGAGCCTCCGTATTCTGCAAGTCTAGTGCTCGTGTGAGTGAGGAGTTGGTCTTGATACCTACAGGAGAGTCAGGCTAAAGGTGTGACTCCAGATAAGTCAAAGACCCACAAGGTCTCATTTCTATTGTCAAATAAATACAGTGCAAACACTTGTGTAAAGTTAACACTTTAGAAACTATTAGTAACTAGTCTTGGAAAGTGTTAGTTGCTCAGTTGTGTCCAACTCTTTGGTGACCCCATGGACTGGTAGCCTGCCAGGCTCCTCTGTCCACAGAATTCTTCAGGCAAGAATACTGGAGTGGGTTGCCATTTCCTTCTCCAGGGAATCTTCCTGACCCAGGGATCGAACCTGGGTCTCCTGCATTGCAGGCAGATTCTTTAACCATCTGAGCCATCAGGGAATCCCAACTAGTCTTTGGTATGAGGTAATTTTTCATGTTCTCTGGAGAAGAAACTTAAGTTACCTCGGCTCTGGGACCTCTGTAAGGAAGGCAGTCTGATGCTGTTTGCAGCCTCACAGCAGATAGAAACAAGCAGAGGTGCAAAGACAGAACTCAGAGAGAGGAAATATGGTGTTATAGTGCTCCTTCCCTATTTTCCCTAGCAGACAGAATTCTCTTTTCAGATAGAATAGGACAAGGAAGCTGTGAGAACTTTATAAATATTTAGTCAAAGCAATTACCATTTCCTTCCATCCCTTTCAACAATCCTCAGCGCCTGAAACCGACTAACTGGCAGTTTTTTGAGAAATGACAGAGATTATTCTAGCTAAGTTAAAAAGGGAGCCCTGCACAGCCTTAAAGTGGTAACAGCGAAATAAAATATAATCAACTTAATGATGAGGACTCTCTGGAATCACCATGTTACATTATGTGAACAATTTCCATATAACTAATGGTTGCTTTGGATAGAGAGTGTCGAAGTCAGCAGGCTTCTCGTTTCCCTGTAGGTAGAAAACAGATTGCCAGACAGCTGTTTCACTAGCTATTGGTGACTTGATTCTCAATACACTAGTTCTTTTCCTTTGCAGTGAATTCAATGCAATCTACTTTAAAACGACGAGTGATTTATTGAGCACTTACTTTGTGCAAAGCAATCTGTTAGGCCTGAGGAGAGAAACAAAGGTAAGTCTCAAGACTTTCAACAAGACAATAAAGAGAAATGATATTCGTGCACACATTAAGATAATCTATGGTAGAAAAGATAAATGAGCCAACACCTTTAGCCCAAGTGGAAAGCTTTAACTTGCATTGGAGATGACACTGAAAGGTAGGCAGGATTCAAAAGATAGGAGAAGGAATTTCCAAGAAAAGGGAACAGTCAGGGAAGAATGAATATGGTTGACAGAAATTTAAGGGATCAGGAACTGGTAGGGCTGGTCTTTCCAAAGTAGCTGCCACTAGCCACGTGTGGCTCCTGAGCTCTGAGCTCTTGGCTAGTCCAAACAGAAACGTGCTCTATGTGTAATATATACACCAGATTTTGAACACTTAATTAAAAAAAAACTCATTAATATTTTTATACCACGTCAACTGAAAAATATGTAAAAGTTGTGAGTCAAGTTTTATTCAGGGAACTTATTGAGGATGAGAGTCTAAGAGCCCGCCTCTCAGATCACTCTGAGGAACTGCTCTAAAGAGATAAGGGAGGAGCCAGGATCCGTATGGATTTGTTGCTGGCAAAATTATGTAGTCAAATATCAGAAGGTTACTGCTAATCACAAAGAACAGGCATCTCAAGTTTTATTGCTTTTCATGTTTGCGAAGATGCAGGAATCTGGAGTCTTTGGAAATTTTTCTTAGGTACGTATCTTAACCATCTAAGGGCCAGTATATCCAAAGCATGATGGCTTCCCAGGGAGCTCAGTGGTAAAGAATCTGCTTTCCAACACAGGAGACTCTAGTTCAATCCCTAGGTCGGGAAGATCCCCTGCAGAAGGGAATAGCTACCCACTCCAGTATTCTTGCTTAGAAAATTCCATGGACAGAGGAGCTTGGCGGGCTACAGTCCATAGGGTTGCAAAGAGTTGTACATGACTTACAGATTAAACAAAAACAACATATTCAAAGCATGGAATGGTTCCTATTTTTCTCCATCCTGAACTCCCTCAGAGCACACTGTCTATAAGTAACTACAGTGGCTAATGGCTTGATCCCTCTAGGATTGGAATGGAAGGCAACATTTTCTTCTTTACAATTGTTTATATGTTGAAATAATATTTATATATTTCCTTTTTCCTCTAGCCACCTTAAGTTCACTAGGTAGGGCCCTGCAAATTAGATAAAAGACAGATTAACAAGAGAAAAATGCAATTGTATTAACCTGTGGACCCCTCATATACATAGGAGTACTCAGTGACGAGTAAATCAAAGGGGCCGTTAGAACATGGGCTTATTTCACGTCTTAACAAAGAACAGTCAGTTTGTAGAGAAGTGACAAGACAAAGGAAAGGAGCTTTGAGTTTCTGTGTGTGTGCTAAGTTGCTTCAGTAATGTCCGACTACCCTATGGACTAAAGACCACCAGGCTCCTCTGTCCATGGGATTCTCCAGGCAAGAATATTGGAGTGAGTTGCCATTTCCTCCTCCAGGGGATCTTCCTGACCCAGGGACTGAAACTGTCTCCTTCATTGGCAGGCGGGTTCTTTACCATTAGTGGCACCTGGGAAGCCCTGGATTGAGCTTCTAGGGGAGGCGAATCGTGGGAAGACACAAGTATGGAGAAACTACTGGAAGATAAGAATTGTTCTAGTGATGCTTGTGTAGATTCCTCTAGTGCCGTCTCTGGGTTTATAAAATCCTAGAGTTTTCTAGGGAAAGGAATGAAGAATTGTTCTATTCTTTCTAGGAGAATTGTGGGGAGAGGAGGGAGAGTTTTTCTTGCATCTGCTTTCTTCCACATGCCCTCAGTCAAAATAATCCTTAGGCCAGAGTGGCATATTTGAGGATGGTATACTCTCTGAACCCCCTCAAGATATATTGGATTAGATAAAATGTACTATTAAAATTAGCTTCACTTTTTAAAAATGTTTTGGGGTGAGGTGGGCTGCAAAGCATGTGGGATTTTAGCTCCCTGTCCAGGGATTAAACCAGCATCCCCTGTACTGGAAAGTGACGTCTTAGCCACTGGACCACCGGGAAGTCCCTCCACTTTTTTTTAAAAAACTTTTTAAATGTGACTACTAAAAAGTTTAAATTATATTTGTGGCTAATATTATTTTCTACAGGATAGTGCTGGGTCAAATTATGGCACATTTTGAATATCACAGTGTTTGAAAGGCACTTCTTGGCATTGTATTTTGGCAACGGGAGGCAGATATGACACCATCAAGAAAGGACGGCATATGCTGCTGTTGTGGTAATGTTATAAGTGGGAACTGGGACCAGGGTTTTGAAAATGGCTGGAAAACAGCTGCTGTGTTTGCTTGTTTGAGTGGGTGGTTGTGGTTTTATTCATAATCAAAATAAATTACAGAGGCACTAATGATAGTTTTTCTGTGGTAAGTAAAAAAAAAAAAGGAGGTAACTCAAGAAAAACTTGAGATGATCTAATATTGCATTTTCTCAATTTAGATTTGATAGCGATTGGCTATTGAAGAAAATATTTTATTTTGGACATTTTTGTAGGAAAAATAGCTATTACTACTAGTCTGACTTTCTCTAACCTGTAACTTCCATCTTATCCTTGAAAGGATAATTTTTAATGAAATTTTTAGAAACTGAAGTTTGCTTAGGAACACAGTTATTGTGTTTTTTATATACAGTCTGAAATTAAAGTGCTTCAGTATATGTGATATGTAGGTATATGTTTAAATTAGTTTTAATCATAAAGCATTCTAATCATGAATTCACACTTGAAAAGTGGGTTACCCATAAAAGATGCTATATCCTGGATGACATTTCTGCAAGAACTTCAAAAATTTCTCCCTGAATCTGCACTTAAGGGGATTTAAAGGGATAGTGTAACAGTGAAATGAATGATGAGGGGCCTGGCAGCCTAAAGCCTTGGGGAAAATTCCCAGATTCAGAACTCTGTCCTGCCTTCCTTCTCTTAATGGAGGTTTCTCTTGTCTGATCTGATTAGGAAGCTAGCTGATCTTCAGGCAGAATGTTTTCTCATTTTGCCTGGGAATTAACCTTTCCTGCAAGGCATTTGCTGGTGTTCCTAGGCGATCAAGGAGCTACAGTTTCACGGGGCTTACAAAGCAAGTATATGTGTTTGGAAGTCGATCTGTAATAGATGTTTGCACATGTGTCTTGGTTTGAGATCCATCTTCATGAGCAGTTATGGGAAGACCAGTAGCTCAGTGACCAGACATCTGGGTTTGGCCAGGAGAGCCCCAGTTTACACTTGCTGTCCAACCCTGATTACTAATAGCACCACTTTTCACTGTTAAAAATGTCTGAGTTTGAATGATAAGTTATATGGTCACTCTTTTGCAGGTGGTTTTAAAATATGTCTACAGATTCTCTGTAGTTCCCCCCATCAAGAGGTGGAGTCTATTTCTCCCTCCTTGGCCATGGACTGGATTAGTGGCTGGCTTTAAAGAAATAGAGTAAGGCAGACATGATGGTGTGTTACTAGTGGTTGCCACAAAAGGCACTTAGTACCTGTTGCCCTTGGGTCGCTTACTCAGGGGGAAACTAGCCGCTATACTGTAGAGAGCATTTTGTAAAAAAAAGGAATGTGAGATTCAGGTAAAGCAACTTGCTGAAATTCCCACAGCCAGCTGGTGGTAGAGCCAGCTCTCAATCTGTATCCGCCTCACTGCAAACCCACACTCTTAAAAGAACAAAATTATGCTCTACTGTCTTGTGAAAAAGAATTCAGAAAAATAAAATAATAGGAAATTTGACAATAGGCCATGAGCAAATGCAGAAAGACTTTGTATGAGATAGATAGTAAACCTAAGGTTTTAAATACTGTTTATTTTAAATTTATTTATTTTGTAATTGAAGGATAATTGCATTATAGAATTGGGTTGGTTTCTGCCAAACGTCAGTGTGAATCAGCCATAGGTATACATATGTCCCCTCTCTCTTGAACCTCCCTCCCACCTCCCTTCTCATCCCTCAGAATGCATAATACATCCACATGGTTCAAAAGATATGAAAGTATTTCAGTGAAATCTCTCTCTCTCTCTCTCACCTCTGCTTCCAGCTGCCTAGTGCCTTCCCAAAATTGCTGGTTTCTTGCATGTCTTTCCAGAAATAACCCTAAAATTGTACAAGGCCATATTCAAAAGCAGAGACATTACTTTGCCGACTAAGGTCCGTCTAGTCAAGGCTATGGTTTTCCTGTGGTCATGTATGGATGTGAGAGTTGGACTGTGAAGAAAGCTGAGCACCGAAGAATTGATGCTTTTGAGCTGTGGTGTTGGAGAAGACTCTTGAGAGTCCCTTGGACTGCAAGGAGATCCAACCAGTCCATTCTGAAGGAGATCAGCCCTGGGATTTCTTTGGAAGGAATGATGCTAAAGCTGAAACTCCAGTACTTTGGCTACCTCATGCGAAGAGTTGACTCATTGGAAAAGACTCTGATGCTGGGAGGGATTGGGGGCAGGAGGAGAAGGGGACGACCAAGGATGAGATGGCTGGATGGCATCACTGACTCGATGGACGTGAGTCTGAGTGAACTCCAGGAGTTGGTGATGGACAGGGAGGCCTGGCGTGCTGCGATTCATGGGGTCGCAAAGAGTCGGACACGACTGAGTGACTGAACTGAACTGAACTGAACTGATATATGTGTGTGTATATACGTATACTCAGTATCACCATATTTTAACACAAATGTAACACAGAATGCACACATTTTGGGGGGTTTTGTTGTTGTTGTTGTTGTTTGTTTTTTAACCTAATACTTAAGTATGGATGTCATTAAAGTACACTAAAAATTACTGTTTTTATAGTTGCGTTATATTCCATTGAGTTGTGTAACATAACATGTAATGAATCTCCTTTGGATGTCATTTTAGTTATTTTCAGTCCTTTTTTTATTTCAACAAAACGCTGTGATGAATAACCACGTAAACATGTCACCTGTAGACACAGGTTCTCAGCACTATAGCCCGGCCCACTGTCCTGATGTGATGAAGGGCCACTGAGGGCATTATAGACCAAACTATTCACTAACTCTGTGAAGGGTACTGAAACTATTGGCTTCCTTTCTGTTACCCTAGGAGTGAGATGACAACAGAATGGCAGAGTTCATTTCTTAAAAAAAAAAAAAATCTGTTAAATTCACAGATATTTATTTTCTAACTTGCTGTTATCAGAAAATAGCTAATAAAGGAATTCCCTGGCAGTCATGGTTAGCACTCAGCTAACACTTTCACTGCCGAGGGTGGGGGTTTGATCCCTGGATGGAGAACGAAGACCCCGCAAGCTGCACAGCACAGCCAAAAAAGGCAAGAAAGAAAAACAGCTGATGAAATGATTTAAACTTGGCAGGACTATTAATTTTGGTATTCAACACATTCTCATTTGTGTCCTAAGGAAATAGTGGATGCCTTTTAATATAAATGGGCTTCCCTAGTGGCTCAGTAGTGAAGAATCTCCCTGCAAAGCAGGAGTAGCAGATTTGATCCCTGAGTCAGGAAGACCCCTTGGAGGAGGATATGGCAACCCACTTGAGTATTCTTGCCTGGAGAATCCCACGGACAGAGGAACCTAACGGGCTACAGTCCACCGGGTTGCAAAGAGTCCTACACGATTGAGCGACTAAACCACCACTTAATATGCGTGCTATGCTAAGTTGCTTCAGTCGTGTCCAACTCTGTAAGACCCCATAGACGGCAGCCCACCTGGGTCCTCCGTCCACAGGATTCTCCAGGCAAGAACACTGGAGTGGGTTGTCATTTCCTTCTCTATTTAATATAAATGATCTCACCATTTAATATAAATACCTTTAAATCTTTTCTGGAAACTTCCCTCTTCCTCTCCATCCTCTTTCTGCCCCTCCCTGCCTCCACCTTCTTTAGATGTCCAGCCATCCAGGCCAAAACTCTGTCTTGCATGACAGATCACTGCTGAGAACCCAGATCCTCCAAATCCTCTAATAACAGCTGGCTTATTGAATGTGCTGGGCTTGGTAGGTACAAGCAGAGTTCAGTGTTTTTCCTGCTCATCTCTCCTCCTGTAACCTGTACTGTAGATCCATTCTAGGGCTGCTCTGGAAGAAATCTCAGGCAAGCTTTGTCACCTTTCTGGTCCCTGTCATGTAATAAAAAGTCCAATTCTGCTGACCTGGCTGCAGGGCAAGGGGGATGTAATGGAAGTCCCCCTCCCCACCCCCAACAGTCCTCTCCCCCACTGACTGATGTCACAGGAGCATCCTGCCCAAATCCCAGCAATAATAGAAAGATCCAAGGGTGGGAAGCTTCCTGTACAGGATGAAGCCAGGTTCCTTGGACCAGATCATGTTAACATGAGTGATTAATCAGAATAATTCCAAGGGCATACAGCTGAATGCTAATCAAGCCTTCTTCCTGTTGCTGAAGGGACACACATGGAGGGTGTTTCCATGGCAATTTGTAAAGCAAGAGGAGGTGAGCAGGATGGAGATGAACTTCTGTATGTGATGTGTGCCTCTCAGGAGGCACTTAGAATGAAAAAGCCAGTGCAAGACTCATAAAAGGCATCTATTCTAGAGTGTTTTAAACCCTCACCAAAGATAAGCAGGATGTTACCAACCATGACTGATCAATTCATCAGTCACTGGTCATCAAAGAGGAATGTTCCCACTGAGGAGTTTTAAGAAGTCGCTTTTGTTTTTCAAGTAGAAAACCTGAGCTCCAAATGAGCCCATTCATGCTTTGAAAAAGCTACATTATTTAACCTAGGGGCTCTTGTTTTCAAGAGTTTAAAAGTAAGTTGCTAATGAGTTAGACGTTGGAGTTACTTTAATGCCCAAAAGGAACTTACAATTCGAGAAGTAACTTAAAGGCACCTAGAGATATACTGCCTTTAGGTTCACAAAACTGCTGACTTTTAAGAGCAGATTTTCTATTCAACTAGATGACTGACCGACTTCCCTTTCACTTATCACTTTCGTGCATTGGAGAAGGAAATGGCAACCCACTCCAGTGTTCCTGCCTGGAGAATCCCAGGGACCGGGGAGCCTGGTGGGCTGCCGTCTATGGGGTCGCACAGAGTCAGACACGACTGAAGTGACTTAGCAGCAGCAGCAGCAGCAGAGAAATCTCTATAGAGGACTTTTTAAAATCCCTCCTCCCACTGTTTTCCACTGGGTAACCATAGTTTGTTTTCTATGCTTGTGAATCTGTCTCTGTTTCAAAAATAAGTTTATTTCTGTCATATAGACATTATCATAGTACGATAATTTCTAGGTCTGCTCATGTTGCTGCAAATGATGTTATTTCACTTTTTTTTTATAGCTGAGCCATATTCCATTGCATAAATGTACCCCATCTTCTTTATCCATTCATCTGTCAGTAGATATTTAGGTTACTTCCATGTCTTGGCTATTGCCAATAGTGCTATGAACACTGGAGTGCATGTATCTTTTCCAATCAGAATTTTCATCTTTTCCAGATATACGCCCAAGAGTGGGATTCCTGAATCATATGGTAACTCTATTTTGAATTTTTTAAGGAACCGCCGTCCTGTTCTCTGTAGTTGTTACACTAATTGACACTCCTACCAACAATGCAGAAGGGTTCCCTTTTCTCTACACCCTCTCTAGCATTTATTATTTGTAGGCTTTTTGATGATGGCCATTCTGACTGCTGTGAGGTGGTACCTCCTTGTAGTTTTGATTTGCATTTCTCTAATGATTAGTGAGGCTGAGCATCTTTTCACATGCCTTTTGGCCATCTCTATGTCTTCTTTGGAGAAATGTCTATTTAGGTCTTCTGCCCATTTTGTTCAAGGTTTTTTTTTATTTTTATTTTTTGATATTGAGCTGTGTGAGCTGTGTGTATAATTTAGAAATTAAGCCCTTGTCAGCCGTATCATTTGCAGATGTTTTCTCCATAATGTGTGTGAAAGTTGTTCAGTTGTGTCCGACTCTTTGCTACCCCATGAACTGTACAGTCCATGGAATTCTCCAGGCCAGAATACTGGAGTGGGTAGCCTTTCCCTTCTCCAGGGGATCTTCCCAACCCAGGGATCAAACCAAGGTCTACCGCATTGCAGGCAGATTCTTTACCAGTTGAGTCACAAGGGAAGCCCATTTTCTCCATACAGGATCTATAAACATAAGTCATCAAACATAACCACCCCCCTTAAACCTATTTGCCATAGCAAGTTGGCAAAAAGCAGGATACATGGGGATATATTTTTAAAAAAAACAACTCTGACTCTGAATGGCTGTTCAGGGTTTCCTTACAGGAAGAACACCATAAGCTAACTCTCTGGCAGCATTAGCAAATTCTTACTTTGTTTGGACAATTACACACAGGAAAACCCCGCTAACTAATATAAACCTTAAAAATGTATAAATTTGGTCTAATTTCTCACATTTTTAAGAGTACTTCGGGTATCACCGTTAGATGAAACAACCATCCAAACTCCCTTGTACTGAGTGCATGACAATAATGAAATCAGTTTAGTAAAAGGAGACATATGTGCTTTACAAATATTAATGTCAAGAGTTAGATGTCTTCTAAGTTTTAATATACAAGAAACAACTTGATGCTTCCCTGCTTCTTGCATGGGGTTTACTCTTGACTATTTTCATGAGAGTATCACAGAAAATTCACAGTCCTGTTACCTTAGACTGTGTACATACTGCATCAAAACTCACCCTGTGTATGTAGAATCCCTGCCTCTGCGCTACATGCTCAGTCATGTCCGACTCTGCGACCCCATGGACTGGAGCCCGCCAGACTCCTCTATCCACACGTTTCTCCAGGCAAGAATACTGGAGTGGGTTGCCATGCCCTCCTCCAGGGGAACCTTCCCAACCCAGGGATGGAACCCTCATCTCTCACATCTCCTGTGTTGTCAGGCGGATTCTTTACCGCTGTGTCACCTGGGAAAGACTGCTTAATAAATAAAACCATGCCAAGAAGGGTGAGCTGTATTCCACATTAGCAAGTGGTTACTTTAGGTATAGGATCTTTAAAACACTTTCAGTGAACTAAGGTGAAAGAAGGCACAACTAAAATCTGTCCAAAAAAAGATGAAAGTCCAGCCCAGGGTAGTAGTGAAACTGAAAAGACCCTTCCAGTTTAAAACCTCTCCCCTTGCCTGAGTCAGGCTGAGAAATGTGCCATAAGGAGGATAATTTAGTTTTATGATTCCTCTCTAGTGTTTACCTTTTTTTCATGATTTGGATACTGTTTTGGGCCCCTTTGGATAGGATTTCCCTTGTGGCTCAGCTGGTAAAGAATCTGCCTGCAACGCGGGAGCTGCTGCTGCTGCTAAGTCGCTTCAGTCGTGTCCGACTCTGTGCGACCCCATAGACAGCAGCCCACTAGGCTCCTCTGTCTCTGGGATTCTCCAGGCAAGAATACTGGAGTGGGTTGCCATTGCCTTCTCCAATGCATGAAAGTGAAAAGCGAAAATGAAGTCCCTCAGTCGTGCCGACTCTTAGCGACCCCATGGACTGCAGTCCACTAGGCTCCTCAGTCCATGGGACTTTCCAGGCAAGAGTACTGGAGTGGGGTGCCATTGACCTGGGTTCAATCCCTGGGATGGGAAGATCCCCCGGAGAAGAGAAAGGCTACCCACTCCAGTATTCTGGCCTGGAGAATTCCATTCAGTCCATGGGGTGACAAAGAGTCAGACACAACTGAGTGACTTTTACTCACTTCACAGGGATATAATACTAGAAGACTGGTGATGAGAGGGAATAGGTGCAAAATATTTAACTTGGTGGCTGTGGTCTTCATCAGCATCGCTGGAGTCGGATGAAAGTCAGAGCCAGCTCTGAGTCTCATTGGTGCTCTGGGGGGATGTTTGGAGAGCCCCTATCACCCCTAGCGAGGATGAGTCTCTCTCATGTTGGCTTTTGGGGTTAAAGCGCTACCTGTTCTTTCTTCTTTTTTTCTTTTTCTTTTTTTTTCGAATTTTAAAATTTTTTATACCATACATCAACATGAATCCGCCACAGGTGTACATGAGTTCCCAATCCTGAACCCAAAAGTTAATTTATATTTGGCTGCACTGGGTCTTCGCTGCTGCATGTGGGCTTTCTCTAGTTGGAGCACACAGGTTTCTCATTGCGGTGGCTTGTCTTATTGTGGAGCATGGCTCTAGACATGCAGGTTTCAGTAGTCGCGGTGCATGGGTTTAGTTGCCCTGCTGCGTGTGAAATCTTCCCGGACCAGGGATGGAATAAACCCCTGTACCGTGCATTGACAGGTGGAGTCTCAACCACTGAGCCACCAGGGAAATCCCCAATGCTACCCTTTCTGGGTATCTGCCGTGTGCTCATTTAGTTGTTAGAATCTCTCCCCCCATCCCAGCCTCCTAGCAGGTTGCCTATTTGGATGGGGGTTCCTCTCCAAAGGGCTCTATCCAGCTGCCTCCCCGTGGTCCCCAGCCCACAGAACACCCTGAGTCATTTTTGCTCTGCCATCTGTAAGAGCACAGGCCATTCCTAAGCAACCATCTCTCCTCCTGCAGCTGCTGCCAGGCAAACCTAGCTCCTACCACTGCCTCTTGGCTTTCACTCCACAATGACTCTCAATTGTCAAGGCAACAAGTTCGAGCTCTCCAAATGTGGTTTTCTCTAAGTTCCTCTCATTGGCTTCAAGTGTGTTGGAAACACTCCCTACCTCCGCTACCCTGTTCCAGGAGCACACAGACACCTCTCTGCAAAGGACTCCTCACAGGAGGCTCTGCAGCCCCACGATGATCCTTCGCCTTCTCTTCTGCAGTCTGGAGGTGGCTTATGGGCTGATGCCGGCAAAACCATTTCACGGTCTCTTCACACGCTCTGTGTAGGCAAGCCACTGCCTTGCATTAGCATGAGGGAGTGCTTGGCACTTATTGTTTTGTCCTTGAATCTTGGAGCCTCTGCTGAAGTTTCAAGACTGAAAGAAGAGTCCATTTTAGCACCCTGTTACACATTATAGAGAACCATGAAGACTCACTGGTAAAGGATCCGCCTGCCAATACAGGGGACGCCGGTTACACCCCTGGGTTGGGAAGATCCCCTGGAGAAGGAAATGACAACTCGCTCCAGTTTTCTTGCCTAGAGAATCCTATGGACAGAGAAGCCTGGTGCGCCACAGTCCGTGGGGTCACGAAGAACTTAGGGACTAAACAACAACTCACATTATAGGCTCAGTTCTTAGGTGTGGCCTTTATTACACCATCTGTGCAGTAGGAGTTTTTACGTGGGTAGAAAAGAGCGTGATTGACAAGACGCTGTGCCTCCGCTCCAGAGTAGCAGAGTCTGAAAGGGAATAATCTGCCTTTGAACACAGGTAATACAGATCGCTTACATCTCTCTACTTCTTTCCACCCTTACGGCCCGAACTGTATTTAGACCTCATTGTCTCTTGCCTACATGTGAGGTGATCTCTCTAATTAGTTATCACAGTGACTTGATGGTTAGTCCTTCCACTGCTCTCCTAAAATTGTCTCCAGTACATCCCTGTATTCATTTCCTAGGGTTACAACAAATGACCACACACTCAGTGGCTTACCACAATAGAGCTTCACAGTCTCACAGTCCTAGAGGCCAGACATCCAAAAATCGAAGTGTTGGCAGCTTGGTTCTTTTTGGAGGCTCTGAGGGGAAATGCCCTGGGCCTTTCTTCTAGCTCCTGGTATCCGGCAGTCCTCGGCATTCCTCGGCTTGTAGACGTGTCATTCCAACCTCAGTCTCCACTTCACATGGCCGTCTCCCCTGTGCATCTCTGCATCTCAAACCTCCTTCCTTTTTCCTCTTGAAGATCGCCACTCATTGGAATTGGGTCCACCCTAAATCCAATCAGTCTCATTTCAAGATCCTCATAATTACGTCTGCAAAAACCCTATTTCCAAGGAAAGTCACAGTCACAGGTACAGAGGGTGAGGACTTGGACACTTCTCGAGGGGGCACATTCAGCCTCACAGTCACAGGGACAGAGGGTGAGGACGTGGACACTTCTTGAGGGGGCACATTCGGCCTCACAGTCACAGGGACAGAGGGTGAGGACGTGGACACATCTCGAGGGGGCACATTCAGCCTCACAGTCACAGGGACAGAGGGTGAGGACATGGACACATCTCGAGGGGGCACATTCAGCCTCTGGCATCACAAGGGCTCCTCCCATGCCGCTGCCTCCCTCTGCTCAGCGCTCCCCATCTGAGCGCCAAACCAGAAGGCCCAGAATGCTTCTGAGAAACTGTGATATAAGCTGCCAAACTGGTTTTTTTTTCATACAGAAGTGAACTAAAATGGACTGGAATGGGTGAATTTAACTCAGATGACCATTATAGCTACTACTGTGGGCAGGAATCCCTAAGAAGAAATGGAGTAGCCACCATGGTCAACAAAAGAGTCCAAAATGCAGTACTTGGATGCAATCTCAAAAATGACAGAATGATCTCTGTTCGTTTCCAAGGCAAACCATTCAATATCACAGTAATACAAGTCTATGTCCCAACCAGTAATGCTGAAGAAGCTTAAGGTGAATGGTTCTATGAAGATCTACAAGACCTTTTAGAACTAACACCCCCAAAAGATGTCCTTTTCATTGTAGGGGACTGGAATGCAAAAGTAGGAAGTCAAGAAACACCTGGAGTAACTGGCAAATTTGGCCTTGGAATATGGAATGAAGCAGGGCAAACGCTAATAGAGTTTTACCAAGAGAACACACTGATCATAGCAAACACTGTCTTCCAACAACACAAGAGAAGACTCTACACATGGACATCACCAGATGGTCAACACTGAAATCAGATTGATTATATTCTTTGCAGCCAAAGATGGAGAAGCTCTATACAGTCAGCAAAAACAAGACCGGGAGCTGACTCCCGGTCTGTGGCTCAGATCACAAACTCCTTATTGCCAAATTCAGACTTAAATTGAAGAAAGTAGGGAAACTTTCTAGACCATTTCATCTAGAAACATACTAAACCATTCAGGTATGACCTAAATCAAATCCCTTATGATTATACAGTGGAAGTGAGAAATAGATTCAAGGGACTAGATCTGATAGATAGAGTGCCTGATGAACTATGGACGGAGGTTCGTGACATTGTACAGGAGACAGCGATCAAGACCATCCCCATGGAAAAGAAATGCAAAAGAGCAAAATGGCTATCTGGGGAGGCCTTACAAATAGTTGTGAAAAGAAGAGAAGCAAAAAGCAAAGGAGAAAAAGAAAGATATAAGCATCTGAATGCAGAGTTCCAAAGAATAGCAAGGAGAGATAAGAAAGCCTTCTTCAGTGATCAGTGCAAAGAAATAGAGGAAAATAACAGAATGGAAAAGACTAGATCTCTTCAAGAAAATTAGAGATACCAAGGGAACATTTCATGCAAAGATGAGCTTGATAAAGGACAGAAATGGTATGGACCTAACAGAAGCATAAGATACTAAGAAGAGGTGGCAAGAATACACAGAAGAACTGTACAAAAAAGATCTTCACTACCAAGATAATCACGATGGTGTGATCACTCACCTAGAGCCAGACATCCTGGAATGTGAAGTCAAGTGAGCCTTAGAAAAAGCCCTTGGGGAGTCTGCCAAAGTAGACATAACTATGAACAAAGCTAGTGGAGGTGATGGAATTCCAGTGGAGCTATTTCAAATACTGAAAGATGATGCTGTGAAAGTGCTGCACTCAATATGCCAGCAAATTTGGAAAACTCAGCAGTGGCCACAGGGCTGGAAAAGGTCAGTTTTCATTCCAATCCCAAAGAAAGGCAATGCCAAAGAATGCTCAAACTACCACACAATTGCACTCATCTCACATGCTAGTAAAGTAATGCTCAAAATTCTCCAAGCCAGGCTTCAGCAATACCTGAACCATGATCTTCTAGATGTTCAAGCTGGTTTTAGAAAAGGTAGAGGAACCAGAGATCAAATTGCCAACATCTGCTGGATCATGGAAAAAGCAAGAGAGTTCCAGAAAAACAGCTATTTCTGCTTTATTGACTATGCCAAAGCCTTTGACTGTGTGGATCACAATAAACTGTGGAAAATTCTGAAAGAGATGCGAATACCAGACCACCTGACGTGCCTCTTGAGAAACCTATATGCAGGTCAGGAAGCAACAGTTAGAACTGGACATGGAACAACAGACTGGTTCCAAATAGGAAAAGGAGTACGTCAAGGCTGTATATTGTCACCCTGCTTATTTAACTTCTATGCAGAGTACATCATGAGAAATGCTGGGCTGGAGGAAGCACAAGCTGGAATCAAGATTGCCGGGAGAAATATCAATAACCTCAGATATGCAGATGACACCACCCTTATGGCAGAAAGTGAAGAGGAACTAAAAAGTCTCTTGATGAAAGTGAACGAGGAGAGTGAAAAAGTTGGCTTAAAGCTCAACATTCAGAAAACGAAGATCATGACATCTGGTCCCATCACTTCATGGCAAATAGATGGGGAAACAATGGAAACAGTGAGATATTTTCTTTTGGGTCTCCAAAATCACTGCAGATGGTGATTGCAGCCATGACAATAAAAGACGCTTACTCTTTGGAAAGAAAGTTATGACCAACCAAGACAGCATATTAAAAAGCAGAGACATTACTTTGCCAACAAAGGTGTGTCTAGTCAAAGCTATTGTTTTCCCAGTGGTCATGTATGGATATGAGAGTTGGACTATAAAGAGAGTACGGAAGAATTGATGCTTTTGAAGTGTGGTGTTGGAGAAGACTCCTGAGAGTCCCTTGGACTGCAAGGAGATCCAACCAGTCCATCCTAAAGGATATCAGTCCTGGGTGTTCATTGGAAGGACTGATGCTGAAGCTGAAACTTCAATACTTTGGCCACTTGATGCAAAGAACAGACTCATTGGAAAAGACCCTGATGCTGGGAAACTGAAGGAGGGAGGAGAGGAGACAACAGAGGATGAGATGGTTGGATGGCATCACCGACTCGATGGACATGAGTTTGGGTAAACTCCGGGAGTTGGTGATGGACAGAGAAGCCTGGCGTGCTGCAGTCCATGGGATCGCAAAGAGTCGGACACGACTGAGTGACTGAACTGAGTGACTGATCCCAAGACTGCACTACCTTTTTTTATTTTTTAATTTCTGTAACTTCTCTTTCTCTTCTAAAGAAAAAAAAAAACTGATGAAAATAAAAAGTTCCAAATGATATTGATCTCCCAGTATATTCTGCTCAACTAGAAATTCAAATACTGGAAATTTCCATCATGTTTCTGATCCTCTCATTCCTAAACTGTGAAATCTATTTCTTAACATGGTTTTGAGGATTAAATAAAATAATCTGTAGTAAATTCCTACATATTTCTGCAGACAGTTGGTCTCAAATTCGGTAGGTACCCCCCCCCCTTCTCTAGAACCTCTGTATTTAAGACCAAGAACCAGGTAGTCTCAAGGAGTCGTAGGTCAGTGGTTAAACGAGGGACCCCCCCACCCCAAGATCACTTAGGTCCACATTCTCACTTGTCCAGTCAAAGCCCTATTCAGAGCTCCAGGGCATAGGAGAGCCACGGCACCAGAATCTACTTTGCTGACTTCCAAATTTTTCCCTTGGCGTTTAAATTTAAAATAAAATGAGTTTACCAGCCATTAAAATGGGCTTCCCAGGTGGCACTAGTGGTAAAGAACCTGCCTGCCATCGCAGGAGACCTAAGACACATGGTTCAATATCGGAGTCAGGAAGAGCCCCTGGAGGAGGGCATGGCAACTCACTCCAGTATTCTTGCCTGGAGAATCTCATGGACAGAGGAGCCTGGCAGGCTACAGTCCATGGAGTCTCAAAGAACCAGACTCAACTGAAGCGACTAAGACACAGACACACTTGCGGCAGGAAAGTTTGTAGTGGCCTCTTCTGTGGCAGCTGTGGGAGAGACAAGGATGGGGAGACCCAGGTTGAACGTGAGAAGTACAGTCCTTGACCAAGTCATTCTGGCCTATTCCAGGCCCTGTACCAGCTTCCCTTTCATGCCTTTGTGAGTTTGATGGAATAGGTAACCAGCAATCACTGTGTCTAAGCCTAGCCGCATGTCCACCCAGGGAGTGGCTTCGTATCCAGGACTCCAGGATAGCCAGGCCTGGGTCACCTTAGAAGACAACTGACTTGTTCCTGGCCTCCTGTGGGTAAATATCATTCTTTCAGAGAGGTGCAGAAGGAGAGTCTTCCCACTGCCGGAGGCTGGATTCCACTTGAGAGTCCAGCGCATCCAGAGGGACAGATACTGGGAGGCAGAACCCTGAACTGGAGTCACCACAGCTCTCCAGCCTCTGTCCTCTCTAAAAGGAGATCTCCTGGGACACTTTCATCTTAGCTCCTGCAGTTGTGAGGAACAAACTGTTAAAGCAGTTGCCTTAAGTGGAGAGGATTAATATAGCACTGTTGTTCAGTCGCTCAGTTGTATATGACTTTTTGTGACCCCATGGACCACAGCACACCAGGCTTCCCTGTCCTTCACGATCTCCTGGAGTCTCTGTCACCCCCTTCTCCTCCTGCCCTCAAGCTTTCCCATCCTTAGGGTCTGTTCCAGTGAGTTGGCTCGTCGCATCACATGGCCAAAGTATTGGAGCTTTAGCTTCAGCATCAGTCCTTCCAATGAATATAGTGTTAGCGGGGGCTTGGAGGTGACAGTCAAGCTTACTGGGCAGCCTCAGAGCCATCCTGAGCATCCTGGGGCCCCTCTGTGGCTCTTCCTGTCTCCTCCCTCTGCCTTCAGCTCCCTGGCCTCTGCCCCAAGGCTCTTCAGTTTACACATGAGTTTCAGCTGCCACGGCCCTGATTCAAGCTCACCACATCACTCCTCTTTGAACTTCACTCTCAACTCATTCTTTCTGTGCCTCTCTTAGTTCACATTCCAAAGAGAAAATCTTTGAATGATCCAGTATTTGAAGGTTGAAGTGGGTCCCCCGAAAGGACATATTCAAGTCCAAGTCCTAGCCCACCCTCATCTCCAGCCCCAGGACCCGTGAATGTGACCTTATTTGGAAATGACATCTTTCAGATGTAATCAAGTTCAGATGAAATCAGCCTGTACTTGAGTAGGTCCTGAGTCCAATATGATGGATGTCCTTAAAAGAAGAGGTCAACTTAGAACACAGAAAAAAAGAAAAAGCTCACAGAGAAAACGGCATGTAACAACAGAGACGATTACACCTAGAGGCCAAAGAGAAAGCAGGATTGTTGGCAACCACCAGCAACTGCAAGAAGGCATCTTCCCTAGACCCTCTGGAGCTTGATTGCAGACCTCCAGCCTTAGAACAGTAAGATAATACATGCCTGCCATTTTAAGCCACCCAGTGTGTGGTCATTCGTTACAACCGCCTAGGAAACAAATACGCTCAGCTTATCTTTTGGTGCCAGGCCAGCCTTGGAATGTGGCTGCTTTGGGTGGGATATTCACTTCTTTCCTAGTCTGCTGAGGCCAAGAGTGTCAGGGCAATGTCATCCAACTGTGGCCACTTAGACAGCAAGGCAGGAGGCAGAGCAATTTTCTGTAGAAGGAGGCATGAGCGTGGAAAAGGGTTTTCAGTGTGACCTCTCCATTACTGATTTTGTTGTTGTTCAGTTGTTAAGTCGTATCTGATGCTTTGCAACCCCTTAGACCATAGCCTGCCAGGCTCCTGTGTCCGTGGAATTCTCCAGGCAAGAATACTAAAGTAGGTAGCCATTCCCTTCTCCAGGGCATCTTCCCGACCCAGGGATCGAACAGGGGTTTCTTGCATTGCATGCAGATTCTTTACTGTTTGAGCCACCAGGAAAGCCTGAAATTTGCTCAAACTCATGTCCATTGAGTCAGTGATGTTTTCTAACCATCTCATCCTCTGCCGCCCCTTCTCCTTTTGCCTTCGATCTTTCCCAGCATCAGAGTTTTTGTCCAATGAGTTGGCTTTTTGCCTCAGATGGCTAAAGTATTGGAGCTTCAGCCACAGTCCTTCCAATGAATACTCAGGGTTGATTTCCTTTAGAGGATTGACTGGTTTGATCTCCCTGCAGTTCAAGGACTCTCAAGAGTCTTCACCAGCACCACAGTTTGAAAGCATCAATTCTTCAATGCTCAGCCTTCTTTATGGTCCTACTCTCACATCCACATATGACTAATGGAAAAACCATAGGTTGACTCTGAGGACCTTTGTTGGCAAAGTGGTGTCTCTGCTTGTTAACATGCTGTCTAGGTTTGTCCAAACTATCATTACTAACTAGTGGGCTTTTAAATAAACTTTCTAAAGACATACATTGCCTAGGATTGCAGGGCACCTTTGGCTGTATTCCGGCCCAAGGAAGATTTTTGTTACTGTTTTAATTTGCCAAAGCAGTATTTTTTCTATTATAAGTTATTTTCCTATCTGCCATTCCTGAAGAACAGTTTCTTCAAAGGGAAGTTATGTTGGTTGCTGTCCAGACCAGCTCTTGTTCACGGGGGAGCCCTGTGGTGGTGCCACTCACACTGGCCAGCGCCGAGGTAGACCAGCTTTGGGCCAACCTTGAAGGCATGTTAACCCAGCATCCTCTTAAGGAGAACTAATGATCTCATACAGGAAATGAACAGAGTTAACAGTGATGTCAAGTAAGATAAAGGGAAAAAAGAAGCAATGTTCATGGCCAAAGTGCTTGAAAGCATGATGGACCAAGGTGATGAGAATGTTAGGAAGAGAACAGTTTAAAACCAAGACCATGAATAATGAGTGTATAGGATCTTCTCTTTCCTGTCCAAATTGTGCAGGCTTCTAAGGTGGTGATGGCATTCGCATAGGGCAGACAGTCTAGGGACTTCCTGTTCCAAACCCAGGCTTTTATGAGGTTTTTTTGGGTGGAGGGGGGGATGCGGGGATTAACTTTGTCTTAATGAACAAACCACTTGGATATATTAGCACTTGGTATTTATGATGATAGCCGTGAACATTTGTTCAAAATCTGTTTCTTAATTTAGGAACAAAAATCAGAGGCTGTAAGTTACTGGCAGGCTTGGCTTAGTAAGGGTTTAGCTTTGCCACTTCTCTAGACATACTCAGCTTTCTTGCATGTTTTAAATTTGTTTGCATGAATATAAAAGTTATATCTGATCACCGTAGAGGTTTAGGAAAGAAACTTGTTCTAAAAATTTTTTAGGGTCTGATACCAATGGCTGTAGTCCGTGGGGTCACAGAGAATCAGACATGACTTAGCTACTGAACAGCAACAACCACCAATGGTAGTTTTGTAAATGGTTCTTTCAATCAGACCTGTGCTTAAGGTCTGTCCCCCTTAGTCCATTTCTTTCTTCCCAGTCCCTGAAACTCTAACTGTGTTCTAACCTTATAATTGTCGCATTTCCAGGGAAGCATTGTTTTCACTCTGCCTGATTCCCCGATTTAGACAACTGTGTGTACAATGTGTCAACTTACAAGAATATCTGACATTGCCTGCAGCGCACTCTTAGGAAAACCTTGGGTCAGATCCTTGTGTGGAGCTGGAGACTCCTTGCCTCCCACTGTCAGCAGGGCTTCCTATTTTCTGGGAAGTAGACGGCATCAGCCAACTCTGATTATTGTCTGTGCTTGGTAAGCAAGGTACAGAGAGATCAGTGCAGCTCATCAGAGACACCTGCATTGCTACAAAACATGGGACATGCCATGTCTGCAAATATCCTGTCAAAAGTCCCTCTTCGTTAGAAATGATGTTTGCTTCCTTTTAATATTTTCATTTTAAGAACAGGGAGAACTGTCTACAGTGCCTCATGTGAGATTTGTCTTAACACAGCCCTGGTGATAGGAAAGGCTGCAGCTTTTTTTTTTGCTCCAACTTTTACCTCCCGCGTCGATGTCAGTGATCACTTGATTACACCCACAGAGGCATGGCTGGGGCAGGACAAGTGCGGCTCTTGGGATCATGAAAATCCATCGCTGGCCCTTGGCCTTGAGCCGCTTGTGGGAGCCCACAGCCAGGCTCCTGCCCATCAGTGTTCTTACTGCGATTCTGCCTCCAGGCTGGGAGGTAGGGCAGGTGTTCTTTTCCTGGATGTCTTCTGCCACTACACCCAGGGAATTCACCCCACACCCTCCGCAGGCTCAGCACCCGGTGTCAGTGAGCCCTAGGGAGCTCTGCAGTGGTCTGCTCTGAAGCCCTCTAAGACCGCTGCCCACGATACTGCCGGTCCTCTGATCTAGCTCCTTTCTCACCTTCCATTTCAGGTAAATGGAATCATTCACAATTTGTAGTTGCTTGTGTCTGGCTGCTTTTCCTTAGCATAGTGTTTTTAAGCTTCACGCATGTTACTCTAAGCGTGTATGAGTTCTCAGTCATGTTTTGACTCTTTTGTGGCCCCATGGACTGTAGCACACCAGGCTCCTCTATCCATGGAATTTTCCAGGCAAGAATACTAGAGTGGGTTGTGTCCCATGTAAGCACAGGCCATAGTTTCTTTCTTTATTTATTCATCAGATGCTAGGACATTTGGTTGCTTCCAATTTGAGGCTACTATGAAAAATGCTATTATCAACCTTCATGTACAAGTTTTTGTGTAAGCATATATTTTCATTTCCCTTGAGTCAAGGCTAAGAATGGAACTGCAGAGTCATCAAGTATGTCTGTTTAACTTTTTAAGAAACTGTTAGACTATTTCCTAAAGTGACTATACTGTTGTATATTCTAGCCAGTTACACTTTCTCAACATCTTCAGCCACATTTGGTATTGAAAGCCATTTTCGCTATGGCAAATCTAATAGCTGTGAAGTGGCATTTCCTGATTTAATTTGCATTAGCTAATGACTAACAGTGTTGAGAATATCTTCACGTGCTTATTGTCCTTATGCGTGTTTTCTTTGGTGAAATGTCTTTTCCAATGTTCTGCTAATTTAAAAAATTAGATTGTCTTCCTATTATTGAGTTATAACACTCTTTATAGTAGAAACAATTCCTTTATCCGAAATTGCTTTATTATATATAGTTTATATATACTTCTCCCAGTCTGTGGCTATCATTTCATTCTCTTCATATTCTCATTTAAAAAGCAAAAGTTTTCCACTTTAATGTAATCCAGTGTATCAGTTTTTATCTTTTACAGATCATGTTTTCAGTTTCTAAGAAATCTTTGCCTATGCCAAGATCATAAGATCATAAAGGTTTTTCTCTGTTATCATTTAGAAATTTTCTAGGAATTTTTTAGCTCTCAAAATTTAGATCTATGATGCATGGTGAGTTGATTTCTGTGTATGGCGTGTCATAAGGATCTAAGGTTTGAATTCTCTGCATATGTGTATCCAAGTGAGTAGCACAGAGAGCTTTATTACCCTTTCAACACTGAATTGCCTACCACCGTTGTCAGCTGTCAGTTTACCGTAAATGTGCAGGATTATTTCTGAGCTCTATGACATGTCTTTCGTCTATCTAATTGCCTACACAGTCTCTATTATCTGTCTTTAACCTAATATGTCTGTCTTTATGCCAATATCACACTGTCTTATTATTGCAGCTTGACAGTGTGAAACTTGTTCTTTTTAAAAAACATTTTGGTTAATCTAGATCCTTTGCATTACATATTGTAGGGTGACCTTGTCAATTTCTCCAAAAAAATGGGGTTTCAACTGGGGTTGTGTTGAATCTATAGACCATTTTGGGAAGAACTGCAATCTTAACAATATGACGTCTTCTGTTCTGTGAGTGTACTCTATTTTCCCATCTATGTAGATCTTTCACATTTTTTTCAGCAATGCTATATTGTTTTCATTGTATAGGTTTTATATTTCTTTTGTTAAATTTATTCCTAACTATTTGATTCCTTTTGATGCTATTATGACTATATTTGTTTTCTTAACTTCATTTTCAGGTTGTTGGTTGCTAGTGTACAGAAATACAATTGATTTGTATACACTAATTTTTCATCCTGTGGTACTGCTAAACTCAGTGGTTCTAATAGATTTCATAGGTTCCTTGGGCTTTTCTACACAGAAGATTGTATCATCTGTAAATACATACAATTGTACCTCTTTTTTTTTTTTTTTGACAATCTGTATGCTTTTACATTCCAACGTATATGCCTTTACATTATTTTGATTGCCTTGTTGCACTGGCTAGATCTCTAGTACACTGGTGAATAGAGTGATGTATTAGCCAGGGAAAAGACGCTTACTCCTTGGAAGAAAAGTTATGACCAACCTAGATAGCATATTGAAAAGCAGAGACATTACTTTGCCAGCTAAGGTTCGTCTAGTCAAGGCTATGGTTTTTCCAGTGGTCACGTATGGATGTGAGAGTTGGACTGTGAAGAAGGCTGAGCACCGAAGAACTGATGCTTTTGAACTGTGGTATTGGAGAAGACTCTTGAGAGTCCCTTGGACTGCAAGGAGATCCAACCAGTCCATTCTGAAGGAGATCAGCCCTGGGATTTCTTTGGAAGGAATGATGCTGAAGCTGAAACTCCAATACTTTGGCCACCTCATGAGAAGAGTTGACTCATTGGAAAAGACTCTGATGCTGGGAGGGATTGGGGTCAGGAGGAGAAGGGGATGACCCAGGATGAGATGGCTGGATGGCATCACGGACTCGATGGACGTGAGTCTGAGTGGACTCCGGGAGTTGGTGATGGACAGGGAGGCCAGGCATGCTGCGATTCATGGAGTCGCAAAGAGTCGGACATGACTGAGCGACTAAACTGAACTCCAGAGAAACAGATTTATGTGTGTGTGTGTGTTGACAATTAACCGTGAAAACTGGTTGGAGTGGAAATCTCTGTCTCATTCCTCATCTCAGAGGAAAGGAACTCAGTCTTTCAAATTAAAGATGATATTAACTGTAGAGTTTTTATCGAAGCCCTTTTACAGATTTAGGAAATTTCCTTTTAGTGTGTTAAAAGTTTTTAATCATAAATGAGTATTGGAATTTGTTAAATGCTTTTTTCTGTTTCATTGAGATGATCATATTTTTTCTCCTTTCTCCTATTGATATAATTATATTATATAATTATATAATTTGGCGTTGGCAAAGGGGCAAGGAAGGAAGTGGTGAAGAAGAAGGGGGAGAAAAGGAGGAGAGGAGAAGGAAGATGAGGAGTCAGAGGAGGAGAGCTGCCCCCAGAAGCAGAACAGCAGAACCTACAAAATGTCAAGAGATAACTTCTGAGTCTGGCACAGTAGCAGCAACAAATCAAAGTACAGTGGAAGGGACAAACAACAGCCAGAGGGGATCTGGGGACCGTGAAGACATTCCTCATTGATTTCCAGAGATTGCATTAGGGAGGCAAACTCGGCGGGGGTGGGGCGGACAAAGGGAAAGGTTAGAGTGTGTCAGTAACAAATAAATCCAACACTTTCAGTGGCTTAAGGCCACAGAGATACTTTTTGACTCACACTACATTTTCACTGTGAGTTGGTGGGAGGGCTCTCACTCAAGTCACCCTCCCTCTGGGTTAAGGTTGAAAAAAATGTAGAGTCCCTAGAATCTAAAGGGTGAAGATTCTGTGTCTTTGAATTATGGATGCTTTTTAAAAGGTGGCCTTATTGATTGTAGCAGTCATGTCAAGCCTGGGGATGTATTAGTTCCAGCCCATTTTCCCAGTAATCATGGTCTATATTCCCAAGAACATCAGTGGAGTCAGGGTATCTGTTGCTCATTTCAAATTAAAAGCAATCAGATAAATTCACATCAAATAAAGTGTTCTTTTTCCCAAAGTTAATAATTGCACTTTTAAAAATAATTGCATTTTTAAAAGAATACTTGAGCTATCCTAGAGATATTACTTATTACAAAGAAGTAAATGGTTAATGAGTAAAATTTCAGACAGCAATGACAGGTTGATAGAGATGGCTCTGTTCATGGGGTGAAATTTTTGAACCCCTTAGATTGCACAGACATATGATAACTTGCCTATTCATAAATAGTACAAGTCTTATCCTGAACAGGAATGGCAGCTAATCAGGTAAGCAAAAAAGAAGATGTAGAAAGAGGATTGAAACCCCATTAGCTGTGCATTTGAACCATCTACTCTTGTCCAATTATTTTACTACTAAATGTCTATGAATTCAACCCAAGTGAAAGCTTCAAAGTAGACAAATTAGTAGATTATTTCACAGACTTCAGGAGTAAGTTCAGTTGAGTTCAGTTGCTCAGTCGTGTCTGACTCTTTGCGACCCCATGAATCACAGCACACCAGGCCTCCCTGTCCATCACCAACTGCCAGAGTCCACCCAAACCCATGTCCATTGAGTTGGTGATGCCATCCAACCATCTCATCCTCTGTTGTCCCCTTCTCCTTCTGCCCTCAATCTTTCCCAGCATCAGAGTCTTTTCAAATGAGTTAACTCTTCCCATCAGGTGGCCAAAGTATTGGAGTTTCAACTTCAACATCAGTCCTTCCAATGAACACCCAGGACTGATCTCCTTTAGGATGGACTGGTTGGATCTCCTTGCAGTCCAAGGTGCCGGGAGCCAGCACAGGAGATCCCACCCATGACAAGGTCATGCAGAGAGACCTGACATGCAAGGCGAGTCAAGTCTCAAGGGGTCCTCTGTCTGAGCATCTACCCTGAAACCAAAATCTGTCTGTTTACTGTCTGCTATACTGTACTCTTCTGACATAACAGGGGGCTATCCCCGACCACCTTTCTCTGGAAAAAGTTAACTTAGAGCTCCAACTGGTCTCCTGCATATGAAAGGAATGTTTCAGCTCAAATCCCTCTGATGGCTCTCTAACTTGCCTGACAGTTGGAGACTTTTACAACTTGTGATTGTTTACAGCCCCCCAACCGTGAGAGGCACGAAGCTTAAAACATCTTAAAGATATAGAGCCTTTTCTAAAAAGCTAAAAATTATATTGGTGATGGGTTTCACTGTTGAGTCAATGATTGCTGCCAGGCCTCCATATTCTTTATCTTTTAGGCACCTGGGAGGATATTAATCAATGTAAACAGGATGCAGAAATAGGAATATAGTAGTTTTGATGTTAGCAATACTAGACTTTTGACTTAATGAAGTTTCTCTTTGTTATAAATCACTGTACTCCTCTTTCCTTGTCATAAATTGTTGCGTCCTTGCTACGTAAGAATGTAACTTTATTTAGTGCTTTCTGAAAGTGGCACCAGACTTTGAGAAGAACAACACTATTAAGGCAAATAAGTTTTCTGGTTGACAGACCCTTATCAGAAAAGGGCCATAAAATGTTAATTGGCCTTCTGGCCAGAAGATGATGTAAATCTCCTGAGACTTGTGTACACAGCTAGGTATGTGGAGAGAAAGCCTGGTCTTGATAAGAGTCAGGGCTGCTGACACTGCATAATTTTGTATTATCCATTGATCTCTATGTACAACCAAAAGTATAAAAAGCTTTTCCGGACAATAAAGGACGAGCCAGTCACTGGAAAGACTGGTTTCCCCCATGTGGTCTTTTCTCCCTCTCCTTTTCAGGCTGAATTCCCATCTGGGGCATGGAGGCTTATCATGTCTACTTACTTGCCCTGGCTTCTAAGACCCATGTGAGAGGGAGCCCAAGGCAGGGCAGCCTCCGCTATTCAAATGGGCGCCGGTGGCCTAACGTAGATGGTGCAAACCTCTTGTCTCGAAGTTTTATTAGCTCTCCGTGTAAACCAAGTTATTCAGCCTCTTTTCTTCACTAAATTTTCCTACTATACTATTGTTTCCTAATCTCTCTTTATATTTCTAAATAAATTTTTCCTCGCCTACTCCGTCCACCCTTCAAATTCCCTGGATCCACCAGGGCTGGACCCCGGCACCAAGGGACTCTCAAGAGTCTTCTCCAACACCACAGTTCAAAAGCATCAATTCTTCAGCGCTCAGCCTTCTTTATAGTCCAACTCTCACATTCATATATGACACTGGAAAAACCATAGCCTTGACTAGACAGACCTTTGCTGACAAAGGTCTCTGCTTTTTAACATGCTATCTAGGTTGGTCATAACTTTCCTTCCAAGGAGTAAGCATCTTAATTGCATGGCTGCAATCACCATCTGCAGTGACTTTGGAGCCCCCCAAAATAAAGTCTGACACTGTTTCCCCATCTATTTGCCATGAAGTGATGGGACCAGATGCTATGATCTTTGTTTTCTGAATGTTGAGCTTTAAGCCAACTTTTTCACTCTCCACTTTCACTTTCATCAAGAGGCTTTTTAGTTCCTCTTCACTTTCTGCCATAAGGGTGGTGTCATCTGCATATCTGAGGTTATTGATATTTCTCCCGGCAATCTTGATTCCAGCTTGTGCTTCTTCCAGCCCAGCGTTTCTCATGATGTACTCTGCATAGAAGTTAAATAAGCAGGGTGACGATATACAGCCTTGACGTACTCCTTTCCCTATTTGGAACCAGTCTGTTGTTCCATGTCCAGTTCTAACTGTTGCTTCCTGATCTGCATATAGGTTTCTCAAGAGGCAGGTCAGGTGGTCCGGTTTTCCCATCTCTTTCAGAATTTTCCACAGTTGATTGTGATCCACACAGTCAAAGGCTTTGGCATAGTCAATAAAACAGAAATAGATGTTTTTCTGGAACTCTCTTGCTTTTTCCATGATCCAGCAGATGTTGGCAATTTGATCTCTGGTTCCTCTGCCTTGAAAATAAAACCATCTTGAACACCTGGAAGTTCATGGTCACGTATTGCTGAAGCCTGGCTTGGAGAATTTTGAGTATTACTTTGCTAGCGTGCGCTGCTGCTGCTGCTAAGTCGCATCAGTCGTGTCCGACTAAGATGAGTGCAATTGTGCGGTAGTTTGAGCATTCTTTGGCCTTGCCTTTCTTTCAGGAGTAAAGATAGATTATGTGAAATGGAGTCTCCCTACTTTTCATCACCTTTCTTGGAGTCTGATTCATAGGGACTGACATCTAAGGCCCCTGTTATGAAATCACACGCCAGCATGTCTTACTTCCTCGGAAATGTGCCCTGAAGTCACATTGTGAGGGGCCACCTTAAAGTCCAGGTGAGTTGAGCACTAAGAAAACAGAGCACAAGGACAGGACCTGGTTGGAAATATTTTGGTGAATTAATTGTATAATTCATATTCTTACCATAATTTCCCCTCTCCACCCCCATGCTTGCTTGTAACAGGCTATGTGCTCCACTGTCTCTAATGGGGCATGGAGATGGGTGAACAGCTGAGGCCTGTGGAAGACTGGAGACTTCTCTGATTTGTACTTTTTCCTAGATATTTTTATCAACTGAGGAGCTTAGGACTTGAGAGGAAGGGTCAGGACGAGGTGATGACTGAGATTCTGCCCCTTGGCTTGAGGAGAGGAGAGAGCTGTGGTGTGAAGGAGCAGGGCCATGGTTCTGCTTCAGGGCTGTGTACTTAGGAGGTGCTTGGGGTGCGAGGATGTGTCTGTTACCAGGCCTTGGTCAAAGAAGTCATAGTCCTCGTGATTTAAGCCTTAGCTCCGAAAGATTTCTGTGACCTAAAAGCAGAATGGAAGTAAAGAGAAGGTACAAAAAGAACAAGCTAATGTATTTTAACATATTTTGAAAACAGAGATGAGATTTCTCACATACTTGCCTTTGGGAACAGAGGTTGATGTCAGTGTACAGGTATATTCTTCTTTCAATGCAAACTGAAAGCTTGAGGCTTTGAGAGTGTAGTGAGTTTCTTACTAGAACAGTTTTTGATCGAGGCAAGGAAGAGGAAGCAGATTACAATCAGAGTATTACTTTTGAGGCTACTGACCAGTCTTTTAAAAGAGAAGTTTCATTATAAGGGCAGGGTGCGGGGTGGGGGAGCGTGTTCCCTGGTGGCTCAGTGAAAAAGAATCCACCTGCTAATACAGGAGACATGGGGCACACAGATTTGATCCCTGAGTCGGGAAGACCCCCTGGAGGAAGAGATGGCAACCCACTCCAGTATTCTTGCCTGGAGAATTCCGTGGACAGACGAGCCTGGCGGGCTACAGTCCATGGGGTCACAAAGAGTCAGATGGGACTGAGCAACTGAGGAACTTCATTGTTAGGTGGGTAGCAGCCCTGCAGCTGTGGCTGGAAAGAGACTTGGAGGGAGCCTTGCCTGCGAGGGTGGGAGCATATCTCTACCACCTCCTGGCTGCTAGGAAGTAGTTCGTACATTTCGTTCTCTTTTTTTGTCTGGTTGTTTATTTTTTATTTTTCTTGGGGTATGGCTGCTTTATAATGTGTTAGTTCCTCTATATGGTAAAGTGAATCCAACATATACATACACCCCCTCTTTGGGGAATTTCCTTCCCATTTAGGTCAGCACAGAGCACTGAGTAGAGTTCCTTGTGCTCTGCATCAGGTTCTCAATAGTCATCTATTTTATAATTATCTATTTTACACGTAGGAGTGTATATAAGTCACTCCCACTTTCCCAATTCATCCCACCCCCTAATTTTATGCTTTTAAGATCTAAGTTTCAAAAGAAAAATCACTTAAAAGATCTTCACCATAGTGGGTAGGATTTTCCAACCTCCTGTTTCACTGAGAGGAGGTTTCCTTGGAAAGGGAGGATCAGGAAGCCTCATCCAGAAGGGTTCAGAGGTGGACCTCCTGTCCCTGAGGCTGATGTGGTGGTGACGGGGGCATTAAGGAAGGGGTCAGGCCTTACCTAGGCCTCGCAGAGTGATGGCTCTCTAGACGAAGCCCCAGATAGGGGTCTTGGTAGAAAAATCGAATGACACATATCCAATGGAGAGCTGACTCTGGTCTTCACCTCATTTATGGAAACCAAGGCCAACCAGTGTTAGAGAAGGAGGTGGCAACAACCAACAGGAAGGGACAAGCTTGGCCTGAGCAGAAACATTCCTTCCTACCTCCTTAGCAGTCAGGGAGCAGAGATCATGGAGCGGGGGTGTGTGAGAGGGCTGATCACCCCCACTATTTCCAGTTACCATTCAGCCTGTGCTGGAGGGGGCTGGGTGGACTGCATATGATACTGAAGTTTTACAAATTAAGATTTCCGTTGCTTAGGAGGCTGAAACTTTACAAGTGAACATGACTAAGAATAAAAGAACTAGAATGAAAGAAGTAGAATGAGATTGAATGACTGAAAACTCTCAGAGTTTGGTTGAGATGTTGCTAAGTTTTTCTATTAACCAGTGTGCATAGGGGACAAGGGAAGTGGGGGATGTGACTCAGGACCACACAGTTCAGGAAAATAATCTGAAAAAAAGTGTATATTTATATATCCTGTTGTCTAGTCACTAAGTCATGTCCTACTCTTTTGCGACCTCACGGTCTGTGGCCTGCCAGGCTCCTCTGTCCATGGGATTCTCCAAGCAAGAATAATGGAGTGGGTTGCCATTTCCTTCACCAGGGGATCTTTCTGACTGAGGAATTGAACTTGTACCTCCTGCATTGCAGGTGATCTCCTCATTGCAGGCAGATTCTTTCCTGATTAAGCCACCAGGAAAGCCCTATCTATCTATCTATCAAAAACTGAATCACTTTGCTGTATACCAGAAACTAACACAATATTGTAAATCAACTATACTTCAATTTTAAAAAAAAGAAAGTACAGTTCACAGCAGCTTTTGGAAAAAGAAAAATTATATTTTTGCTTATGCCCAGTGAGTTCAGCTTGCTTATTCAAAATGATTATGCTTATAAGCAGTCTAATTACTTCTTGTCATTGGGCTATTCACTTTATTGATTAATTGCGGGTTTTTATATACCAAGGAAATTCACACTTGGTCATACATTAGACAAATATTTTTCCCAGTTTGTTACCTACGATCTAATTTTTTATAAGTTTTTTCTGTAGCATTTTTTACATAATTAGTCATTCTCTTTTGTTGATTCTGGGGTTAGTGTCTACTAAGATATATTCCTCACTGTAAAAACTAGCAAAAAAAAAAATTGTTCATAGTGTTTTCTAGTGCTTTCTTTCATGTTTATACACACGAGCTCAAGAAATGTGAACTAGCGTTTAAGGAAAAGTATCTACTATTGCTTTAACAGCAATGAATCTTTTGTAACTTTCTCTTCCAGCACTTTTCCACTCCTGATGGGGTATTTTTTTCCTTATCACTGAGGTCCTGCCTTGTTATGGTCACTGACTTTTCTGGAACCATTACCATCACGCTAATTGCTCTTACTTCTCACTTGGCCACATGTGTGCTGACCCCTACTCTACATTTGTGCCCTTCTTACACATACCTTGAAACTCTGTTTAAAAAGCACAGCTTGGTCAGAAAGCCCATGCTTTCCTTACCCCTCCTGCTACAGAGAGTTTGATGTCAGGAACCCAGTCAGTTCCTAAAATTCAAGGTTAGGAACAGCCTACGTAGATTAGAATATAACACTTTGTCTCATGTTTCTTGAGCTTATACTTGGGTTGTATTTTCAATGCCATTTGGAAGAGAAAGCAAAACTTTCCATCCCACTTTCTAGAATTTCCATCGCCTGCTAGATAGGGATTATATTGTTGAAAGTTAGCAGGGCTTATTGTAAGACGGAAGGAATTAGTATTAACATAAATAGAGCATATTATGTCTTTCATCAGAGGATTCCTTTTAGATTATGGCCGGCTTGATACACCTGTCTCTTGGGATTTCAGTGTAGGCTAAAGAATAAAGTTCTGAAGCCCTGTATAAGCCTCTGTAGGAAAAACTTACATTCCTATCATGGTTAGTGTCTCTTAAAGCTTTTTTTTTTTTTCCCCCTCTTATGAATTCACTCTCTCAATCAACAAATTTTTATTGAGTGCTATGACTTAGTTTGGAATTCTATAACAAATTACCATCAACTGGGTATTTAAACAACAAACATTTATTTCTCACAGCCTTGGAGGCTAGTAGTCTGAGATCAGGGTATAAATGTGATGAGGTTCTAGTGAAAGCCTGCTCTGGTTCATAGACTGCTGCATTCTTGTTATATCCTTGCCTGGCAGAAAGAGGGTGAGAGAGCTCTCTGCAGTCCCTTCATTAAGGGCACCAGTGTCATTCACAAGACCTTCCCCCTCATGACCTAATTCTGTCAGAGAAGAAGAAAGTTTCTTCTACCCTTCTAGGTTCTTCTGGCTGGTCTTAGAATTAAATGACATGAGACAGATTAACAGGAGAAAATCAAAGTTTAATAACATGTATACACAGGTGAGGTCCAGGAAAACTAAGAAGTGTGCCAATATAGTTGAAGCCCTCACCTTAAGTACAACCTTCAGCTAAAGACAAAAGAAGGTGTTGTGAGTAGTGGTCTAGGAACTCAAAGTGGAGGAAAGCAATACACATGGAGATGGAAAAGCAACTATTTGGTAAACAGGTATTTGCTGAGCCCTGCAGAGACAACAGGACCAGAGAGGAATTTTGACATACAGACTTTGCTAGGTTCTTCCCTGTCTACACACTTAGTTCATACTACAGTTACCTATGGTGGTAGCTGCTTCCCTAGAACCAGTCCTCTATCTACAGGTGATGGCGTTAGGAAGAAGGTCAAAGTTTCTTCCTAAGTCTTTTGGGCTTTCATTGTTTTTAGCTCAAAATAATCCACAGGCCAAAGAGTTATTTTAAGGTAGCAAATTTTACTCCCCTCTACTTCTGAAAGGTCTCGCCTCCTAATACCATTACATTGGGCATTAGGGCTTTCCCATGTGAATCTGGCAGGGGAGACATTAATATTCAATCCATTGCAACTGACTGCATAACCAGGCACTGGGGATAAAGTGGTGCTGAACAAACCAAAATCCCTGCTTTCATGGAGTAAACATTCTCATGGAGAAGACAAATAAGTAAATCGATAGATACCATCATATTATGTAGTGATATGTGTTATGAAAATAAAATAAGGTAGAGTAAGAGGATGAAGCAAGAAAAGATCAGCCAGCAGGAAAGACTTCCTGGAAGAGACAGCTTAGGAGCAGGGACCTGAGTCACCTGGGGGGACGAGCAATGTGAAGATCTGAGGGCAGAGCGCTGCAGGAATGGGGAACAGCAGGGATAAAGGCTTTGTGGCAGGAATATGCTTGGTGTGTGTAAGAAACAGCAAGCAGATCAGCGCAACTGTAGGAGCATGGGTGAGGGAAGAACAGAGATGCAGCTGGAGAAGATAATGAACATCCCATAAACCACTGGCTACTTTTGAGCAAAAGGGCAGAACCTGATTTACATTTAAAAAAATCTCACTCTGGCTACAGTGTGAAAAACTGACTATAGGAGAGAAGGAATGAAGCAAAGTGAAGGAGTCTGGGTTCTTCAGGGAAAAAGAACCAATAGAAGGAGTGAATGAATAACTGAATTTATTTGTCTGTTTGTTTGGAACTGGGTCATGTTGTTACAGAAGCTGAGAAGTCCCATGATCTGTAGTCACAAGCTGGAGATCCCAAGTCCGAGTCCAAAGTTGAGAGAAGACAAAAGACCCAGGCTGAAAACAGGCTGAGAGAGCAGATTCTCTCCTGCTCAGGTTTGTCCTTCTATTTATGTCTCCAGTGAATTGTATGAGGCCCACTCACAATGAGGAGGGAGATATGCCGTGTTCAGCCTACTGACTCAAATGTTAGTCTCACCCAGAAATAACCTCACAGTCACACCCAGAAACTTGTGTAACCAAAGATGCGGACACCCCATGACCTAGTCAAGTGGACACAAAAAAATTGACTAACACATGGGGAAACCAGTGAAGAGGCAGTTGTGTACACTGCTGAGAGATGGTGTGATGGTGGTTTGGACCAGGAATGTAGCTCTGAACTTGGTGAGAGATTGCTAGATGCACTTGGAAGGTCTGGCTTTCGGGTGGGAGAAGTTAAGAATGACACTGAGCTTTGGGCTTGAGCATGTGAATGGTGGTGTGATTCTACAGGTGGAGAACACTGGGGAGAAATCAGTTTAGGGGCCTGCATACAGACTTCGGCTTTTGACCTGTTAGTATTGAGAGGCCTGTGAAACCTAAGGGGAGATTGCAGGCATAGATAGAGAGACTAGAAGGTAAAGGGCAGAACTAGAGATCAAAACCGGGGAGTCTTTATTATATAAAGGTTATATAAAGTCAGGGGCTGGATGAGGCCTTCACGGAGAGGACTAGATTGAGAAGCCACCCGAAGCCTGGGTCTGCCCAGTGTGAGAGGTCAGGAGGGAAAGAGAACCTAGCCAAGGACATTGAGAAGAAATTAGGATATGGTTTCTGGAAGCCAAAGGAAAAGTAGGGGCTCAGTAAGGAGGGAGGGATCAGTGTTTGAAAGGCTGAAAGTGATTAAGTAAAACTTAATCACTGAGGGTTTTCCTGAGGGTTTCCTGAGGGTTTTCCATGGGATTTGACTGCTTCCTCTGTATTTTTTTCCTGCGTGATAGAATAGGATTGGCCCCTGGTGGCACCCAGAGCCCACCCTTGCCATCAGGGAGACTGCTAGTTGATTGATGAAAATGTTTTTTCCTTGCTTACTCACGGAACCCGAGTTTTATCCAGAGCAGTAATATATCTACCTCCTCTGAAGCTAGAGATACTTATAGCCCAGTTCTAGTCAATTAAGGGCAAACAGAAGGCATGGAATGGGGATTTGGGGGAAAGTTCTTTAGAGTGGACTAACTAAGCTGGCTTGAGTGCCTATTTCTTTTAGTTCATCCCTTCTTGCCTGATACATAGATATAATGGCCGAAAATCTGGAAGTCATTGTGACAATAAGAGGACAGGGGATGCTCCCTGAGGAAGGTGGGTAGGGAAGCTGGAAGGAGCCTGGATGGCCCAGTGATATTATTGAGTCTCCATGCTAGGCTTGGACTTTTTATTTCTATTTTTGTAGAGGTATGTGTGTGTTAGTCACTCAGTCATGTCCAACTCTTTGCAACCCCATGGAATGTAGCCTAGCAGGCTCTTCTGTCCATGGGGTTGTCCAGGCAGGAATACTGGAGTGGGTTGCCATTCCCTTCTCCAGGGGATCTTTGCCACCTGGGTATCGAACCCGGGTCTCCTGCATTGCAGGCAAACTCTTTACTAGCTGAGCCACCAGGGAAACCCATATTATATGTGTGTATATATATATATATATATATTTTTTTTTTTCCTGTTATTTGTCAACTGAACCTAATCCTAAGTGGTACACTTGCTGTGCAGTCTTCACCTTGGGTCATCTTGCCAAACAGTCCTTCTCACTCCGTACCGTGAAAATAAGAATAAGTGGGGCTGGGAGGCACAGGCTCTAGGACCATTTCTGCTAGTTTTATATATAGTGGTGGGGTTTTGGCCAAATCTCTGGAGCTGTCTTTAAACTGCTTTTTCCATCTGTAAAAAGGGCCTACTCCTGTTCTTCTTTTATGACCTGATATTTTTTCTTCAGCATTAATTTTTTCTTAGTGATCAGTGAGCTGCTTTGGCTATGTTTCTTGTAGTAAACGTGAATGCAGTACACCTCTGGGACCTGGATTAGGTCAAGTGTGGAGAGAATTCATGGGCCAAAATAGAAACCAACTCTTACAGAGCTTTAGCTAATAAATAGAAAGTCTTTTGCGTGTGTGCATGCTCAGTTGCCCAGTCATGTCCGACTCTTTGCGAACTGGTGGACTGTAGCCAAACTCCTCTGTCCATGGATTTCCCAGCAAGGATACTGGAGTGGGTTGCCATTTCCTTCACCAAGGGGTCTTCCCCACCCAGGGATCGAATTCGTGTCTCCTGCATTGCTGGCGGATTCTTTACCACTGAGCCATCTAGGAAGCCCCCTTAGTATTTTAGGGGCTTGAAAGCCAAGCCCAAGGTAGCAAGAAAACCAATAGCAAAAATTTCAGGTTTAAGTGAAAACACTTGATGAGTTTAACGGTCTGGATTTGCATTACCAAGTCAAAACACCTGTGTTAGCGAGCTGGGTGATTTGCGCAAGCGCCAACGCGGTTTGCTGCAGACTGCCGCAGTACTCGGAAGCTAGAGATGCTGCCTGAACCTCGGTGTACCCCAGGGTCGTAGGTCGACCTCGATGGAAACTGGCTTCCTGCTCAAGACTGATGCTTCTTCAGGTCAGCAGGACTGATTTTGGACCCTCTCTCTCAGAGGAAGAAGAGCGTATGGGTTGTGCCTGTGTGGGAGTCGGGGTGGGGCAAGGAGAACTGAGAAGCCCAAGAGCAGGCCGGGGAATCGTGTTCCCACTCAAAGAGAGTGATTTTCAGAGCGTCATCTTCAAGCCCGGGTAGTTAGACCTAAAACGTCAGCATACATTGTGCTGGTTCTGAGCTGTGTCCGCCGGGGTGTGAGTTTTTCTCTTGTTGGAAACTCCTGAATAATTCGAGAGGTAGGGAGAGGAATGGCCCGGGGCTGAGCTCCCCCAAGTCCTTGTCAGTGCTTATATTTGCACAACTCAGAGCAGATGACAGCGTTCATCACATTCCATCTCCATAATTGCCCTGTGAGGCAAGTTGGACAGGTTCAGGGCTATTATCTGATCCAGTCCTGTTATTCTTCAGTTTGTGGAGGAGGAGGCCTCCCTCCAGTAGAAGTTAGATGAGGCTAAACCCTCCAGGCCTGCGGCTGGCTGGTGTGTGAGGGGAGCGGAGCAGTGTGGCAGGCCAGGCTCATGGGAAGCTGAGAGGGCCCTGGGCTTCAGTTGGTTTCTCTTCACCACTTGCTCCAGACGTTCTGTTTGTAAAGCTGAGTTTGTGGGACTTACTTGTTGGTCCAGTGGTAAGGACGCCATGCCTCCTCTTCAGGGACCACTGATTCGAACCCTGGTGGGGGAACTAGATCCCACCTGACCCTGGTGTCGCCAAGATAAAGAAAAGGGTTCTATAAACAAGAGCTAATTGCTATAAATTACTTGGAAAGGGAATGATATTAGAATAATATATTAATCAATTTGTTTTATTTGTTAATAACTATTATTTTTTTTAAAAAGATGATTTTTTACCTTGTCAGAGTAGAAGTGATGGCCTCCTGGGACTTTCTGTATCTGGCAAAGGGAAGCCATCTGGTTCTGCTTCAGTCCCAGGGAGGATCTGCCTCTGTGAGTTTAATGGCAGCGATCTGGGACGACTTTTTGTGTTACTCTGCCTAGTTTACATTGGGGCGGGGAGAGGGGGGGGAACCCAGGAGGCAATGTCTTAGCAGATAGGCAAACTTGTAATGCTAATAGAAGAATTAAAAATTTAAAAAAAATTTAAAAAAATAAATTAAATAAATAAAAAATAAATTTAAAAAAAAAAAAAAACAAAAGATGGCACGGCAAGTAGGTGGGATGGATATGTTAGAGCCGGAGAGCTGTGGCCAATCTCTTCATGCTGTGGCACCTTGGAACCTGCTCCATCTATGCTTGAAGTCTGCACTGGCTGCTGCTGCCTGTTCTGGATAAGATAACAGGAAAGGGGCCTGGAGCCAACCAGAGAGACAGAGGGAAGGCCCCCATCCCAGGGATGAAGAGTGATGGGGTAATGGTTCAGAATGCCTTCAACACAGCATTGTCCTGCTCATTCCTCTCCTGTGCTAGCCCCACCTCCTAAGTGAGAATTCTTTCATTCATTGAACTTAGCATGAAACAAACTTATCAGAGTGCCGGTTATGTATTCACTGAGACATCATAAGCGAGACATGCAAGATCCTTGCCCTTAGAGTTAAAAACAGAATGAACCTTGTGAGGAGGTGGATGAATGTAATGAAAAGGCACTGATTAGAGGTCGGCTATGTAGGGAGGTCACATGAGCTGAGCCCTGGGAGATGGAGGCACAGCTAGCCATGGAAAGGGCTGGAGGAAGAACCTTCCCGATTGAGGGAACAGAAAGGAAAGTTACTCTGGGATGGGAAAGAACTCTGTCCATGGAGGGACAGAAAGGCTGCCAGGTGGCTGCAGGGCAAGAGAAATGAGCAGGAAGAAATGTGAATGACTCCACCAGGCGGACAGGAGCCGGTGAAGGCTGGACCCTGCAGTCTGGGTTGTGAGAACCCACTGAGTAATTCCTTGCAGGAGAGTGGCTCAGCAGAATTTATATGAACAAGGGCCGCAGAGACAGCTGTGGGAGAAGGTATTGCATGTTGGAGCTGGAAGGGAGAGAGTGGAGAGTGACTGTGGAGACTGGGATTCTTTCCGAGCCTCTGCTCCAGGACTGCCGCCTGGAGAAGCAGGTATTGCCTTTATCCCACCCTGCTCCCCAGCGTGTCATCTTGTTCCTGAATCTGTCCCACTGCTTGCTATTTTTTTTTTTTAAAGAAAGTTTCTGCTGTTCTTGTGAAACTTCTGCTAGTCGCGAGAAACAGTTGTCACCATGAAGGATTTTAGTGATTTTATAGATTTAAGATAGATGTACGAATTAGACTCCTAAGATCAACTCCTAAGAATATCTAACTATCTGAAGACCTGTCTTGCCAGTTTTCCCAGTGCACAGAGTGCCTAATTTCTGCTCTCCATTCTGAGCTCCTTCAGGAGGTGTTGGAGGTCAGCAGCTGCAGCAGGACATGGTTTGATCCTTATAGAAGTAGATGGCAGGTGTCCACCACAAGTACCAATTTGTGGTCGACAATGCTATCTTGTTCACGCAGTTTGGGAGATTATTGACGCTAGGGAAGAGATCTGTTCATCTGTTAATTACCTATTCTTCATTTCTACTTCTTTGATCTGTGAAAGAACTACCAAGTTAGGCAAGTTGTTGTGTGATTAAGACTTGAAAGGTGTGCTTGAGCAGGAGATGAGTAGAGCATGGGGGTGACTCATTAGGAGTTACTTAAAACAGAGCTTTGCTACAGTGTTGAGCAAAGGGGCATCCTACTGAGAGCAGCTTCTGGCAAAGAGTCACTTACAGTTTTAGGAGCTGTTGTATCTAGCGGCAGGTAGCCACATGCCTGTCTGTCTGTAGACCACCTCCCAACACCCACTGCCATCCATATACTCATATAGCCTCTCCTCTGTGGCTGCCACTTCTGTCCAGGTGCTCCAAAGACTATCTAGGCACTGGGAGTGCTGGGGACTTTGCCTCATGATTAGACACATGCCACTTGGCAAGAATGTCCTAGAAATTAGGCCAGAGGACATTTAAAGGTTATTACCAGTGCAGCATAGAACAGACATTTCACTGTTGGTGCTACGGGGCTGTCCTACCTCTGGTTCTTTGAGTGGCTCTAGTTCAGTTCTGTTCAGTTCAGTCGTGTCCGACTCTTAGCAACCCCATGAACTACAGCAAGCCAGGCTTCCCTGTCCATCACCAACTCCTGGAACCTACTCAAACACATGTCCATTGTGTCGGTGATGCCATCCAACCATCTCATCTTCTGTCATCCCCTTCTCCTCCTGCCTTCAACCTTTCCCAGCATCAGGGACTTTTCCAATGAGTTAGTTCTTCGCATCAGGTGGCCAAAGTATTGGAGTTTCAGCTTCAGCATCAGTCCTTCCAGTGGATGTTCAGGACTGATTTCCTTTAGGATGGACAGGTTGGATCTTCTTGCAGTCTAAGGGACTCTCAAGAGTCTTCTCCAACACCACAGTTCAAAAGCATCAATTCTTTGGTGCTCAGCTTTCTTCACAATCCACCTCTCACATCCATACATGACCCCTGGAAAAACCATAGTCTTGACTAGACGGACCTTTGTTGGCAAAGTAATGTCTCTGCTTTTTAATATGCTGTCTAGGTTGTCATAGCTTTTCTTCCAAGAAGCAAGCATCTTTTAATTTCATGGCTGCAGTCACCATCTGCAGTGATTTTGGAGCCCCCCAAAATAAAGTCTGCCACTGTTTCCTTTGTTTCCTATCTATTTGCCATGAAGTGATGGTACAAGATGCCATGATCTTAGTTTTCTGAATTTTGAGTTTTAAGTCAAAGTTTTCATTCTCCTCTTTCACTTTCATCAAGAGGCTTTTTAGCTCCTCTTCACTTTCTGCCATAAGGGTGGTGTCATCTGCATATCTGAGATGATTGATATTTCTCCTGGCAATCTTGATTCCAGCTTGTGCTTCATCCAGCCTGACATTTCTTGTGATGTACTCTGCATATAAGCAGGGTGACAATATACAGCCTTGACGTACTCCTCTCCTGATCTGGAATCAGTTTGTTGTTCCATGTTCAGTTCTAACTGTTGCTTCTTGACCTACACACAGATCTCTCAGGAGGCAGGTCAGGTGGTCTGGTATTCCCATCTCTTTCAGAATTTTCCACAGTTTATTGTGATCCACACAGTCAAAGGCTTTGGCATAGTCAATAAAGCAAACGTAGATGTTTTTCTGGAACTCTCTTGCTTTTTTGATGATCCAGTGGATGTTGGCAATTTGATCTCTGGTTCCTCTGCCTTTTCTAAATCCAGCTTGAACATCTGGAAGTTCATGGTTCACATACTATTGAAGCCTGACTTGGAGAATTTTGAGTAATACTTTGCTAGCATGTGAGATGAGTGTGATTGTGTGGTAGTTTGAGCATTCTTTGGCATTGTCTTTCTTTGGGATTGGAATGAAAACTGATCTTTTCCAGTCCTGTGGCCACTGCTGAGTTGTCCAAATTTGCTGGCATATTGAGTGCAGCACTTTCACAGCATCATCTTTCAGGATTTGAAATAGCTCAACTGGGATTCCATCACCTCCACTAGCTTTGTTTGTAGTGATGCTTTCTAGGGCCCACTTGACTTCACATTCCAGGATGTCTGGCTCTAGTGAGTGATCACACCATCATGGTTATTTGTGTTATGAAGATCTTTTTTGTATAGTGCTTCTGTGTATTCTTGCCGCCTCTTCTTAGTATCTTCTGCTTCTGTTAAGTCCATACCATTTCTATCCTTTATTGTGCTCATCTTGCATGAAATATTCCCTTGTTATCTCTAATTTTCTTGAAGAGACCTCAAGTCTTTTGCATTCTATTGTTTTCCTCTATTTCTTTGCGTTGATCACTGACGAAGGCTTTCTGATCTCACCTTGCTATTCTTTGGAACTCTGCATTCAAGTGAGTATATCTTTCCTTTTCTCCTTTGCCTTTAGCTTCTCTTCTCAGTTATTTGTAAGGCCTCGTCAGACAGCCATTTTGCCAGTTTACATTTCTTTTTCTTGGAGATGGTCTTGATCACTGCCTCCTGTACAGTGTCATGAACCTCCATCCATAGTTCTTCAGGCACTCTGTCTATCAGATCGAATTCCTTGAATCTATTTGTCACTTCCACTCTATAATTGTAAGATATTTGATTTAGGTCATACCTGAATGGTCTAACAGTTTTCCCTACTTTCTTCAATTTAAATCTGAATTTGGCAATAAGGAGTTCATGATCTGAGCCACAGTCAGCTCCCAGTCTTGTTTTTGCTGGCTGTATAGAGCTTGTCCATTTTTGGCTGCAAAGAATATAATCAATCTGATTTTGGTGCTGACCATCTGGTGATGTTCATGTGTAGAGCCTTCTCTTGTGTTGTTGGAAGAGGCTGTTTGCTATGACCAGTGCATTCTGTTGGCAAAACTCTTAGTCTTTCCCCTGCTTCATTTTGTACTCCAAGGCCAAATTTGCCTGGTACTCCAGGTAGCTCTTGACTTCCTACTTTTGCATTCCAGTCCCCTATAATGAAAAGGGCATCTTTTGGGGGTGTTAGCTCTAGAACGTCTTGTAGGTCTTCATAGAACCATTCACTTTCAGCTTCTTCAGCGTTACTGGTCGGGACATAGAGTTGGATTACTGTGACACTGATGGTTTGCCTTTGAGACGAACAGCAATCATTCTGTCGTTTTTGAGACTGCGTCCAAGTACTGCATTTGGGACTCTTATTGACTCTGATGGTTGCTCCATCTCTACCGCTGTGGGCAGGAATCCCTTGAGCGACTCTAACAAGCCCCATTCTCTCCAGCTGCCAACCAACACCTGGAGTCAGCATCTATCTTGTTTCCCTTACTTATTCCTGTCCTGCTCTCAATCTGATCTAGTGTGACTCTAACCCTAGACTCTGTGGATATATTATCCTTCATAATGACCATCATGGATGGTATTTCCAGCTTGCAACCCTCAGCTTTTCCTAATGACCTCGGACTAGGTTTGTTCTTCCCTATCTTCACCACTGCTGAACCACAGGCAGCCCCGGTTGCTTCAGAGTCCAAGTGTTAGTTGCTCAGGCATGTCCAACTCTTTGGGACCCCATGGACTGTATGTAGCCCACCAGGCTCCTCTGTCCATGGAATTCTCCAGGCAAGAATACTGGAGTGGGTTGCCATTCCCTTCTCTAGGGGATCTTCCTGACCCAGGGATCAAAACTGGGTCTCCTGCACTGCAAGTGGATTCTTTACTGTCTGAGCCATCAGGTGAGGAAGACTTGGGCCTTTTTGGACACATCTTCTGCTCAGTCAAGTTATCCCATCTGAGGAATACAGCCATCAGATCTGAGATAGCTTTTGCCTTTTCTCCCAGGAGTATGAATATGTCCCTGTGCAAATTGGACTCACAGCTGGTCCTGATATTCCAGAATTTCCAAGGCATGCATGGAAATTAGATCTAAGTTGGGACCTGCATGACACATGTACAAAAGAATGTGAGTACCTGTGGATTGTGAAAACAACCTCCTTTCTTCATAATCATTTCCTCCAAACCACTAATTGCTTTATGCTTTCTTGATCTTGAAGAAAGAACATGACTCAGACAGTCACTGAAACAGATGAGTAGATGGTGCCACACATCTGAATCACCAGCGCTGCTTCTGAATCCTGATTGGCAAGGTTTCTGTTCTCCCTCTGGCTCTCTGGACATCCGTGTCTCAGAAGCCCTGAAATGGGAGCAGACTCTGCATGGAGAGGTGGCTTTCTCAGCATCTGCCCTCCCTGTGGATGCCATCTACTAAATGACATCGATGAGCTGCTTCCCTGCTCTCTGAAAGAGTCTCACTACTAACATGATTAAAAGGAAGAGATTTCAGCGGAAACAAGCATGACTGTGTTGCCCTTTAGGAGGCTGGGAACCAAGCCACCCAATTGCTGATCAATCATTTCTGTGTATATATGGAGAGAGGAAGGAAAGTATCACTCAAAGAGGTTAATTCTTTCCTAAAGCATATGAGGGGCTTCCCATTGGCTCAGTGGTAAAGAGTCCACCGGCCAAGCAGGAGATGCAAGAGATGAAGGTTTGATCCCTGGATTAGGAAGATCCCCTGCAGGAGGAAGTGACAACCCACTCCAGTATTGTTGCCTGGAGAATCCCATGGACACAGGAGCCTGGCAGGCTATAGTGCAGGAGGTCACAAAAGAGTCGGACATGACTTAGCGACTAAACAACAGCAAAAAAAAGATAGAGGAAGCAGGGATTCCAGGCTGGTGGGGTTTTTGGTTTTCTGAGAAGGGTTGAAGAATGCTTAAGTTTATGCTCATGTATATAATTGAAGGAGATGTGAGGGAATCAATTGAAAGGCTCATGGATAAAAATTTTTTAAATCAGAATCCATTCTAGAAACATAAATGTCCTTTTCCCACGAGAAGGTGGATGTAATAAGCGTTTCGGTGTATTGCCTGTATATGATGAACAGACTTTCTAACATCTGTTAGGAGTCACTTTATTCTCGTGGGGGTCACTGAAGTAACTGTGCATGGCAGCGTGGTGTGGAGAGGCAGTGTGGACAGGGCGCTAGGCTGAGAGCAGGGAGAACGGGGTTCCTTATCATGTGAGAACAGAAGGCCAGCATTATTCTGTGTGTGATGAAGACCCAGGGGCTGGTCAGGCCCTGAGCAGTGAGTTAATGAGTGCAATTAGGGCTGGAATCCCTTAAAGACCAGCTGCACTCCCAGTAGGCATGAGCGCTGGTCATGGATTTGGTGCACAGGGAACTAAACCTGGTCTATTGTATGTAACCCCTTGCCTCTTATACGACATGTCTTCTTGGAGCCATCCACCCTAGCCCTGCACAAGGCAAGCTCTTGGCCCCTCATTCTGTAGCATGGTGGGACCACCCATGCCCACCCTCACCAACTGTATTCATGTCTACTGACACCCTTGGGCTCCCATCTGAGATGTGTCAGTTTCCCTCCCTAGAGTTGGAGTGAGAACCTCAAGGCAGATGGTTAAGGGGTCTGGAGTGACTGCTGAATAGAAGACATTGTATTGTGGAAACTGCAGAGGAAATTTGGTATCAATGTGAAGAGGAATCAGTGTTTATGAATGATAGTCAGTGGTAATGGTGAAACATTACCTACAGCATCATGTGGGCTTACCAGGAAGCTCAGTGGTAAAGAACCTACCTGCCAAGCAGGAGATGCAGGTTTGATCTCTGGGTCAGGAAGATCCCCTGGAGAAGGAAATGGCAAACCACTCCAGTATTCTTGCCTGGGAAATCCCATGGACAGAGGAGCCTGGGGTCACAAAGAGTCAGACACAACTTGGCAAGTGAACCACCACCACCACAGCATCATGTATGGAATTAAGTATTAATCCCAGTGAAATTAGATCCCCCTTAAATTATAGTCTGCTTCCAGAGCACAGAGGACTGAACAGGGCCTCTTTGGTCCTGATACTGTGAGGAAGGGAGGTAGGATTTTGATTAAGTGTGGATGTAAAATTAAAGCGCTGTGGGTTTTGAATTCCTTGAACAGCTCTTCAATTTCAGCTCAGCTTGAAGAGACACTCTATGAATAGTCCACAGCAGTTTGGCAAGAGCTGCTGCTCTCTGAATCATGTTTCTAAAGCAGTTCCTTGTGCAGAAAAGAATAAAAGCTGAGTTTCTGTGACAGTAGCTGGGCTTCCCAGTTTCAACCAAACCTACATGTCTAACTCATAACTCATCCCCCTCCTGGATACACGTAACCCAGAAATGACCTGGAGCCAGGAAGGCTGGAAATGACCATTTCTTCAGTATCTGACTCTGAGGTCTTAACCAGCCACAGGCTGGACAGTGGCCTGAGTCTGGACCAGAACTGGCCTAGCCTTTGGGAGTGGGCCATGTGTGACAGGCTCCCCACAGACCAGTTACCCTGTTTCTAGGCAGTTGGGGACAGGAAAACAAGAGCAACACATTCCTTGGGGTTAGAAGAACTGGTTTCGAGTAGTGACATTGCTATATAACTAGCTGTAGGACTAACCAGGTGAACTAGCTAAAGTAACTAGCTAAGGGATAGAGCAGATCACTCCAACTCCAGGAACTGAGGCCGGCATTTGTAAAATGAATGTCTTAAAGATAAACTAAGATCTACTAAGATTTACGACAAGAAACATGAACTTTGTGTCAATTAGGATGGTTTAAGAGGAAGAGTATAGATCTGGTTTGTCCAGAACTCCAAAGGCATTTCCCAAATGATTCAGTTAAGTCAACCTTGGAGTTATAAATAAAGATTCTCAACTAGGATAGCAGCGTTTTTGGATTTCCTTACTAATGGATAATATGGACACTTTATAGAAACCTCCAGTGTTGTTTTTCTCTTTACATTTACACTTAACATCTCTTTCGCTTTACCATACATTTTTGGTATGGAATGAAAAAATTCATGGAAATGAATTTGCTCTTTGGTTAGAAGAAGAATGCTTTGGGTAGCACCTGTCATTCCCTAACAAGATGGTTTTCTGAAATATCATTATACTTGATTTGCTGTCAACACGTGGACTTAAATGTGCTCCGTCAATGTGTAGGCTCAACACAGGTACAGTTTTTTAACTTCTTTTTCACTCTCAACAGCATCTAGTTCAGTACTCTAAGTATAGTTAGCATTCAACAAAAATTTAATCATTAACCGAATTGAGGCTGCCAGGAGAAAAGGGACATTGATTCTTGTTTGGACATGCTCCTCTGATTAAATGACACTTTTGCCTTTCTAGCTAATCAGTCAGTAAACCAACCATGGTGCACATTTGACCTAAAAGAAGGTCGGTGGCTGAAAATGAGATCCAGCCTGATCACATTAGAAGGGTTCTCATGTATAGTCCCTGAGAGAGCATAATGGCCGAGTACCACCCACATTTCCCCACAGAACTTGTTCTGAGAGTCTCAGCCTTTCAAAAGCAGTGCCAGCACCCTCGTTTTAATTTGCAGGTATAACTCCAAAGGTAACTGTTAGATCAGTCAGGGTCCTCCAGAGAGACAAAACCAATAGGAGATACACACACACACACACACACACGCACACACGCACGCACACACGCACGCACACGCACAGACACACACAAACAAATTTAGGTCTGGGACTGGCTCACTGACTGCGGGGGTTGCTGGTAAGTTCAAAATATGCAGGGCAGACCAGCCAACCCAGGAAAGAGTTGATGTTACAGGTCAAGTCTAGAGGCAAATTCCTTTCTCTTCAGGGATCCTCAGTCTTTTCTCTTAAGGTCTTCAGCTGATCGGATGAGGCCCACCCACACTCTGGAGAGTATTCTACTTTGCTCAAAGTCTATTAATGTAAATATTAATCGCATCTCAAAAAATACCTTCACAATAGCATATGGTGTTTGACCATACATCTGGGCACCAAAGCCCAGCCAAGTTAATATATAAAATTAGTCATCACACATATCAAAGCAGAAAAAAAGGATTTTGACCCAATAGAGTTATCTTCTAAAAGTTCTCTAAGTTATTTCACCACTTAAAATATCTTGCAGATAGCAAATAAATTCTTATATCGCTGGTTTTTCTAATTTCAGAGAGAAAAACATTTTTTCAGGTCTCTCACTTGGCCCTTTCCATTGAATCCTGCTTCTAATGGAGTTCATTCCCTGTATAACTATTAGAGTGTATCTCTATACTCAGGATGAAGCGAAGCAAAAGTGGCTCAGCTGTGTCCAGCTCTTTGTGACCCCATGGACTGCAGCCCACCAGGCTCCTCTGTCCATAGAATTCTCCAGGCACGAATATTGGAGTGAGTTGCCATTCCCTTCTCCAGGGATTGAACCCAGGTCTGCCACACTGCAGGCAAATTCTTTATCATCTGAGCCACCAGAAGCCATACGGCTTCAGTGTGGGAAGGGAAGAGTGTGCAGACTATTACCAGGCTTCATGCTTGCCTTTCTAAGTTGCACAAATACAACAGGAAGTAAATATTTAATAAAGTAACTTAGCTTATTGGTGGCACTTGCATAACACAAGTCTCTGTGGTACACACGTCCTCTTGGTAAAATGGTTAGAAATTCGATGTCCCCTGGAGCTGAGTCTGTGGGTGCATGAGCTAAAAAGATTTATAAACTCATCATCCACCCCTACCTCCCCAGCACTGATTCAACTAAATAAATGTATTGTCCCAGTAAAACTTGCTGCCTGAGAAGATGAAACCACCTTGAAGGCAGTTTCTCTTAACTTCCTCTTGCAAATTTACATCTCGCTTTCAAATGTGTGTTAATTAAACTTCAGGGACTTTTTTCCTTTTTTTTTTTTATTGTGTTAAAATACGCATGACGCAGAATTTACCACCTTCACCATTTTGAAGTGTATGATTCAGTGATAGTATTTTCATGCTGTGCAGCCACCACCACCACCCGTCCCTATAACTTTTCCTCTTGTAAAAATCTGAAACTCTGTACCCTTGAGACAATGTCTCGCCCCCTCCCAGCCCCTGGCAACTGCCATTATGCTTTCTGTCTTTGTGCTTTCGACCACTCTTAAGTAGATCAGGTAAGTAGACTCCTACTGTATTTGTCTTTCTGTGACTAGAATTAGTTCCAGATTTCTAAATAGATTTCATAGCTGCAAGCATCGCTGATGGCGCTTTGTCTGGTGATGGAGTGGGTGACATGGCAGCTCGTGTCACCAAGGCTAAGGCAAACCTCCTTCGTGGTGATGCTGGGATTTGTCATGCCACTCTGGCACTGGCTCCCTAGAGCCAGCAAATTGTTAAACAAGCCCAAACATTCATCTGAGCCTTTATCCTCCAGGCACTGCTAAGAAACCCCTGCCAATAGGAAGTGAATTTGAGGAACTGGCATTGCCAGCAAGCATACCTCCTGGAGTTAGTGAGCGTTTGACCATGGCTCTGTCAGTGACCAGTGAGGGTCCCCTTATTGATTTTAGTGGCAGGGAAGGGACAGATGGGCTTATCAACAGAGACTAGGGGCTTTTGGAGATGTCCGGCTTCCAGACCCCAGAAGGCACCTTTTGTTCTCTCATCCTGAGTTCCAGACCCTGTCAAGGGAATAGAGACATCGGTTTCACCCCTTCTAGAGCTGGGAAGGTTCTTCCCTGTTCCAACTCAAAAGCCTCTCATCATCTCTCTTTTTATTTATGTTTTTCTTTGCTCCAAGGGAAAAGCCCAGTTCGCTGTCTCCGGCCAGGACACGTAGGTTAAGAAAGCCTGCATTTTACATGGTGCCACTCATGTCTGGGATTGCTTTCTGAAGTACTGAGGGAAGCAAACAGAACCTAAGTTTCTCAGTCATCCTCATCACATTCTTCAGATTCTGGTGTATCATTAGATCCTAGAATGGTTCAGAGTGAGAATTCCAGGGAAAATGGAATTAGTAAAGAACAGAGCCCGAGGCATACACTGCTTAATAGAGCTACAAAGCAACTTCAGATTCTGCCAGCAGGAGAACATCGTTAGTATAAGACTTATACCCTAGCTTTTTAAGTAAGTCTTCCCACATTCTTTATATAGTCTGAAATTCAGTGTTTGATTCCATTTAGATGACTTCTGCCCACTAACCGTCAGTCTGAAATGTGACTCCAGAGCAAATCCTTGGTGCTTCTTTCCCTGTGGTTTGTTCTTCCAGTTCTTCAGAGAAATGACAGTAGCTTGCATCTCTTAAAAATATTACTGAAATTAAGAAATTTCAGTCTCTCCTTTTCTGTACTTGGCGAATAAGAAATGCACGACTGTAGTACTGTCTCTCCACAAAGGTGTATCTCATGGGAATCATAATAAGAAAGATGCTTCGGGAGCCTGGAATCAGAGCAGGGGGCCTTGGTGGGATAAGGCACATGTCTGCCAGCATCAGTCCGTGCCAGCCGAGCGCGTCTGTCCACAGCAGGAAGGAATTTGGGCACCAGGCAGGGCCCTGAACTGGTATGCCCCCTCTTCCTCTGCAGGGACAGGCTGTGTGCCAGCCACATGGAGTTTTAAGATACATTTAAAATAATTTTGTTTTGCAGATATGTTGAGAATTGTGAACTGTCTCTCGAATAGAGATAATTTCACAGAGACACAGCAAGTAGAATTAATAGTTGCTGTACAAGTACTTCTCACTGGTCCCAGATCAGTTCATTTCCCAAGTGCCACTTCATACTGATGGGAGAGGCAGCATTTCCATAGGCTGGGAGGAGATGCCGAAGGGGTATCGTGTACAGGTGGGTCTAAACCATAGGGAGAAGACAAAGCTGAAGTGGGAAAAATTGACATGGGAAACAGAATTAGAAGAGGTAAGAGAGAGACAGGAAAGGGAAGAAAAACTGTTTAAGAGGACCCGTTTTGTTGGAGGTTTAAATTGCTTCCAGAAACCGCTTCAATGATCAGAGGTTTCCCTCGGCAGTTGGATACATGAGCATCTGAGCTGAGGAATGGGCCGTTCCTAATCCTTGATTGATCTAACAATAATGCCCTTGGCAAGTTGCTACCTTTCTGTGTCTTTCTCATCCAAAATCGCTAGACAACTAATATTTGCAAAGTAGAATGAAAATAAAGACAGAGCATGACTAGCCGTGATGGGAATCAGCCGGAACTCCCAGTTGTTTTGTTCTCAGCTCTAACCTTCTTTCTCCTTTTCCTCTGCCCTTAGGTACTAACATTAGTCGTCTATTTTCTTTCCTTAGTGAGACTCAGATGAGAGACACCTCCCAAACAACCAATTAATAACACACTAAACACACCTCCATTGCTCAGAATGTAGTATGCCAGAAAGATCAACTTTAAATTTCTTTGGGTCTAAGCATTTTTGTCAAGGGATTAGGAGAGAAAATAACATTATTCAGCACTATGTGTTAGATGATATACACATGGTACTTACTGTGTTTTGTCCAAACTTCCTACAGAGGTATTACTCTTCTCATTTTACAGATAAAGAAACATTGCAACAGATAAAGAAACATCGCAGAGAGCTTAATTGTCTATGTTCTTCCTGCTAGTGGGGGCTTCTCTGGTGACTCACTGGTAAAGAATCCACCTGCCAAGCAGGAGATGGGGGTTCAATTCCTGAGTCAGGAAGATCCCCTGGAGGAGGGTATGGCAACCCACTCCAATATTCTTGCCTGGAGAATTCCATGGACAGAGGAGCCTGTGTCCATGGGGTCACAAAGAGTCAGACACAGACATGACTGAGTGACTAGACAGCAAAACACAGCAGTTGCTGCTAATGAACATTGGAATGATGATCCAAATCCATGTTTCTCTTATGTGAACCTTCCTCTGTTAATTCCTAACACCAATTCCCAGTGTGGGGGAATAGTCTGAAAAAAATCAATTCAGAGACCTCCTTAGAAAGACATAGTAACTTCTGGTAAACTTGCTTTTTTTCTCTCTCTCTCTTCTTTTCTTCCTTTGCTATATTTATTCTGTATATGATCTGACTGCGACCAGACAAGGAAAGAAAAATACACTTCATTTTTTTCAACTAAAAGAAAGACTTGAAATGTATTTACAAGTTATTTCCAGGGTAATTTCCCTTTTATTTTAAATAGTAAAATTTCTGAGACCCAGAATCAACATCCAGTCCATATGTCATGAATTTTCGAATAGTGAAGGCGCCACACTAGTAGCCTTGTAGGCAGTGAACGATGCACGTGAGGATAAAGAAGGGAAGGGTTCATATCAAGATTCCAAAGCTTGGAATCTTGGCCGTGGGCTGTGGCTTGGGGTGATGGGAACTGGCGGGAAAGGCACCTTGCGCTGCTCGCATGTCTCCCGATATGCTTGTAGCCCTGAGCTTTATGGAAAAAGCAAGAGGAAGTAATACAGTCCATCTCGTTGCCATCACAGAACAAGTCAAACTTGCTCTGAAGATACACATGTGATTAACAGGGTGGACTCATAAGTTATGTGAACTAGGGACCTTCCTGTGCTTAAGTTTCCTCCTGTGTAAAATTAGGTTAATGATGGTAACAAGACAACAATAAAAACAGCAATAGAACAGAAAAGAGAATCCAGAAACATGCCACCCATGTCTGCTTGCCTAGTTTATGACAAAGATGATTCTGCGGGGCAGTGGGGAAAGGATGGTCACTTCAATACAGGGGACTTAGTTAACTGGATAGAAGTATTGGGACAAATTTTTCCCATAAGGTAAGGATAGATATGTACCTTACACCATTATCTACCGTACGGTAGATATCTACCTTACACCTTTGACTCAAAGTCAGTTCAAAATGGATTAGAGTGTTAAGTGTGAAATGTTAAGCAATAACACTTTTAGAACACTTATAGAATAGAGAATCCAGAAACATGTCACCCATGTCTGCTTGGTCATAGAACATCTTCCTATATAGAACATCTTCCATCGTGGTTATAGAACATTATAGAACATCTTGCTTACCTCAAAATAAGCAAAAATTTCTTAAGCAGAACAGGAAGGCTGTTACAAACAAGGGAAAAACGACTCACTATAGTCCTAATGAGTAGGACTGTCAGATTGAGAACACAAAAGCCACTATTAAGAGAGTGAGCAGGAAGTCCACAGAACAGAAGAAATGCTTCACAATATATATGGCTTGAATTGAAAGTCGCTCAGTTGTGTCCTCTCTTTGCAACCCCATGAAGTAAAAGTCCATGGAATTCTCCAGGCCAGAATACTGGAGTGGGTAGCCTTTACCTTCCTCAGGGGATCTTTCCAACCCAAGGATCAAACCCAGGTCTCTCGCATTGCAGGAGCTACAAGCTGAGCTACAAGAGAAGCCCAAGAACACTAGAGTGGGTAGCCTATCCCTTCTCCAGTGGATCTTCCCGACCCAGGAATTGAACCGGGGTCTCCTGCATTGCAGGCAGATTCTTTACCACCTGAGCTGTGAGGGCTTACTCAAATATAAAATGTAGAGTGTCCAAGAGTCAATTTTAAAAGGCAGGTTTTTATGAATATTAAATAATACAGTTTTAGAACAGGATTTGACATACTATGCATTCCCTTCATATATGCTATTATTATTATTACTAATCAAAACAGGTCCAGGATTCTCCCATTTTGAATTTCTGTTCTATAGCCAGCCTGCATGTCAGGTTTTGGTTTGGAAAGCACGCTAGCCATAACAATAGGTGCTAGAAAGGTTAAATCCATGGAATAAGATTCAAAATACATGACGCAGGAATGTGGAGAGTAGCATTCATTCTCCCAATATTTCAGCATTTATTTGTGTTTTCTGCTGCTGTGTGCTGATAGGAAAGTCAGGAGTGATGTTACACTCTAAATGCAGCTCAAGGAGCAAAGCACGAGGGCCTCATGCCTGCTCCACCGTCCCGTCCAGCCATCGCAGCGTCTCAGACTCCGCACGCTGGAATACCTCCCCTCCATCCTGGAGTCCTCATACTTGAGCCAGTCGGTCTGACGTTGCAGAGGGACCAGGGTCTCCTTGTCCAGTCTGTATCTCACCCTCTGGAAGGAGCGCCTCGGTGTCCCTACACCCACCAAAGGGCTCAAGGGCAAATTCTCTCCAGTCTTACGGCCCCCCTATGTTGTACCCCAGTTACCAGCGCCCTCCACCGCAAGCCCTGCCTCACCCTAACTGACTTGCGTCTCCGTGTGTAAAACCCTCCAGAATCCTGGCCTCCTGAGTTCATGACCACTCTTTGCTCTTCAGCTACCCACCCTCATGGCCTTGTGTTTAATTGTGTCATAACACGATATCTCGGAAGTAATACAGTCAGGCAGCCCAACCCTTATAAAGATGTTTACTGGAGTATAGTTGATTTACGGTGTGGTGTTAGTTTCAGGTGTACAGCAGAGTGAATCAGCTGCACGGGTACGCAAATCCATTCTTTCTAAAATTCTTTTCCCACGTAGGCCGTTACAGAGTATTGAGTAGAGAGTTCCCTGTGCTATACGGCAGGTTCTTAGTAGTTACCTGTTTTATCTATAGCAGTGCGTGCATGTCAATCCCAGTCTCCCAGTTTATCCCTCCCCTCCCCCGGGCATTTCACTCTTTAATCACAAAATTGTGTTCTTCCATTTGTTCTTTGACATCAGCAAAGCCACTGGTCACCAAATCCCTTTACTTCCCAATTATTGCCGCTGTTTTCAGCTGAGTTATGTTCCTCCAAAATTCATATGTTGAAGTCCTAATCTCCAGTATTTTAGAATGTAACTGTGTTTGGAGACAGGGCCTTTAAACAGATACATTAAGGTAAAGTAAGGTCATCTGGGTGTACTCTAGCCCCACGTGACTGGTGACCTTATAAGCAGAGGGGCCTGGGATGCAGATTTGTGTGTGCCTAGAGGGAAGACCAGGAGAAGGTGATGGCACCCCACTCCAGTACTCTTGTCTGGAAAATCCCATGGACGGAGGAGCCTGGTAGGCTGCAGTCCATGGGGTTGCTAAGAGTGGACACAACTGAGTGACTTCACTTTCACTTTTCACTTTCGCGCATTGAAGAAGGAAATGGCAACCCACTCCAGTATTCTTGCCTGGAGAATCCCAGGGACGGGGGAGCCTGGTAGGCTGCCGTCTATGGGGTCACACAGAGTCGGACACGACTGACGCGACTTAGCAGCAGCAGCACCAGAGGGAAGACCAGATGAGGACGTGGGGAGAAGGCGGCCGGCTGCAAGCCAAAGAGACAGACCTCAGAAGAAAACAAATCTGCTGACACTTTGATCACGGACTTCTAGCTTCCAGAACTGTGAGAAAATACACTTTCTGCTGTTTACACCACCCAGACTGTGGTATTGTTATGGCAGCACTAGCAAACAAATCTGGCTACCTTCATATCTGCCTCTATCTGGCTTGTATTCCCTGAGCCATCCACCACTCTCTGTCCGTGCCCCTGCTCCACTGTCCTTCCAGTCATTGGTCTAGCCAAGTCGAAACCCTGAATGAGCTTAACAGTCTGTCTCCTCCCTGCCTGCACCTAGCCACCTTAATGTGGTTGGAGAAGGACCACAACACCATGCTAAGTGGGTGAAACTTTATAGTTGTGATCTCAAATCTCAACCTGGCCTACTATTAACCCTGCTGCTGCTGCTGCTGCTGCTGCTGCTGCTGCTGCTGCTGTGTCGCTTCAGTTGTGTCTGACTCTGTGCAACCCCAGAGACTGCAGCCCACCAGGCTCCCCCGTCCCTGGGATTCTCCAGGCAGGAACATTGGAGTGGGTTGCCATTTCCTTCTCCGATGCATGAAAGTGAAAAGTGAAAGTGAAGTCGCTCAGTCGTGTCCGACTCTTAGCGACCCCATGGACTGCAGCCTGCCAGGCTCCTCCGTCCGTGGGATTTTCCAGGCAAGAGTACTGGAGTGGGGTACTATTAACCCTAGTTGTGCCCTTTTCCATAGACATGCAAGCTTTCCACCTCTCCTCTCTTGACAAATTATTTTTGCATCCTTTTGCTCAGAGAAAAGGAGCCATCAGACAACCAATTCACTCTGCTTCCTAGCACCAGCTCAACGCCATGCTCTGGCTGCGCTAATCTTTTCCTCCCTCCCTCCTGTCATAACGGAACTTTCATCTTGGCTGGTCCTTTCACTTGTGCTAGATCGGATGCTCTCCCTCAGCCCTAGGAACTTCATTTCTTCAGTGATCTCGTCTCACATTTTAAAACCTCTCCCTCCATGTACCTCCTTTCCAACGGATGTATGGAAAGAGGAACATCAGTTCAGTTCAGTTGCTCAGTTGTGTCAAACTCTTTGTGACTCCATGGACTGTAGCACACTAGCTTCCCTGTCCTTCACCAACTCCCAGTGTTGACTCAAACTCATGTCCATCCAGCTGATGATGCCATCCAACCATCTCATTCTCTGTCATCCTCACGGACCTATGTCAATAAAGTCCGTTCCATTAAAAACAAAGCGTTAGTCGCTCAATCGTGTCTGGACCCCATGGACTGTAGCCCTAGTAGGCTCCTCTATCCATGGATTTCCCAGACAAGAATACTGGAGTAGGTTGCCATGTGCTTCTCCAGGGGATCTTCCTGACCCAGGGATCAAACTGAGGTCTTCTGCATTGCAGGCAGGTTCCTTACCATCTGAGTAAATGTTAATAACAAAGTAAATATAAAAACCAGCCTTCATCTCATGAAGGGGGATTCATTGCAAAAATTCTTCATCCTTATCAGCCTGCTTTACAGCAAGACTTAGTCCCTCCTCCCACTAAGTGGTACGTGTCTCTCCCTATACCTTGAATCTTTTCTGAGTTTGTCACTCACTTTGGGCAGTAGGATGTGGCAGAATGGTGTGCCAACTCATAACTCGACCTCAAGAAATCTCACACACTTTTGCTGTCTCTTAGAACCCTGCTACACTAAGTGAGCTAGCATGCTGGATGATGAGAGAACCGTGGCCCAGTCACCTCCATCACCCCGGTCTAGAAAAAAACAAATTTTAAAACCATAAGCCCATCCTAGATAAGCCAGCTCCCAGATCAGCAGAAGCATGCAACTCACCCTTAGACACAGGAGTGATAAATAAGTGCATCTCCTTATTATTGGAGTATAGTGGATTTACAGTGTTATGTTAGTTTCTGGTGTACAGCAAAGTGATTCAGTTTATATATATACATGTTGTTGTTGTTCAGTTGCTAAGTCATGTCCCATTCTTTGTGACCCCATGAACTGCAGCACGGCAGGCTGCAGGCTGCCCAGCTTCCCTGTCCATCACTATCTCCCTGGATTTCCTCAGACTCATATCCACTGAGTCTTGGGTCAGTGATGCCATCCAGACATTTCATCCTCTGTTGCCCCCTTCTCCTCCTGCCCTCAATTTTTCCCAGCATCAGAGTCTTTTCCAAGGAGTCAGCTGTTCGTATCAAGTGGCCCAAGTATTGGAGCTTCAGCTCCAGCATCAGTGCTTCTAATGAATATTCAGGTTGATTTCCTTTAGGATTGACTGGACTTGCAAGAGTCTTCTCCAGCACCACGGTTCGAAAGTGTCACTTCTTTGGCACTCAGCCTTCTTTATGGTACATCTTTCACATCCAGACATGACTACTGGAGAAACCATAGCTTTGACCAGATGGACTTTTGTTGGCAAAGTGATGTCTCTGCTCTTTAAAACACTGTCTAGGTTTGACATAGCTATTCTTCCAAGGAGCAAGTGTCTTTTCATTTCGTGGCTGCAGTCACTGTCCGCGTTGATTTTGGAGCCCAAAATATTATATGTGTGTGTGTGTGTGTGTGTGTACATATATATACATACACATTATTTTTTATAGTCTCTCCCATTATGGTTTATTACAGAATACTGAATATAATTCCCTGTGCTATATAGTAGGATTTTGTTGTTTATTTATCTTATATATAGTACTTAGTATCCGCTAATCCCAAACTCCTAATTTGTCATCCCCCACCTTTTCCCCTTTGGTAACCGTAAGTTTGTTTTCTATGCCTGTGAGTCTGGTTCTGTTTTGAAAATAAGTTTGTGTCATATTTTAGAGTCCACATATGAGTGATATTGTGTGGTATTTGTCTTTCTCTTTTTGGCTTACTTTACTTCGTATGGTAATTTCTAGGACCATCGCTTCTGCTGCAGATGTCATTATTTCATTTTTTTTGGTGACTGAGTAATATTTCGTTGCACATGTATACCACATATTCTTTATTCTTCTGCTGATGGACATTTAGGTTGCTTCCATGTCTTGGCTGTTTTAAATAGTGCAGGTGTGAGTGCTGGGGTGCATGCACTTTTCAAATTAGATTTTTTGTCTTTTGGATATATGCCCAGGAATGGGATTGTTAGATCATCTGGCAACTCTATTTTTAGCTTTTTACTGCTGCTGCTGCTAAGTCGCTTCAGTCGTGTCCGACTCTGTGCGACCCCATAGACGGCTGCCCACCAGGCTCCCCCGTCCCTGGGATTCTCCAGGCAAGAACACTGGAGTGGGTTGCCGTGTCCTTCTCCAGTACATGAAAGTGAAAAGTGAAAGTGAAGTCGCTTAGTCGTGTCTGACTCCTCACGACCCCATGGACTGCAGCCCACCAGGCTCCTCCATCCATGGGATTCTCCAGATAAGAGTACTGGAGTGGGGTGCCATCGCCTTCTCTGTTAGCTTTTTAAGGACACTCCAAACTGTTTTCCATAATGGCTGCACTAATTTACTTTCCTATTAATGGTGTAGGAGAGTTCCCTTTTCTCCACACCCTCTCAGCATTTGTTATTTATAGACTTTTTAATGATGGCCATTGTGACTGGTATGAGGTGATACCTCATTGATTTTCTTTAACAGACTGGTTCCAAATAGGAAAAGGAGTACATCAAGGCTGTATGTTGTCACCCTGCTTATTTAACTTATATGCAGAGTACATCATGAGAAACACTGGACTGGAAGAAACACAAGCTGGAATCAAGATTGCAGGGAGAAAGATCAATAACCTCAGATATGCAGATGACACCACCCTTATGGCAGAAAGTGGAGAGGAACTAAAAGCCTCTTGATGAAAGTGAAAGAGGAGAGTGAAAAAGTTGGCTTAAAGCTCAACATTCAGAAAACGAAGAGCATGGCATCTGGTCCCATCACTTCATGGGAAATAGATGGGGAAACAGTAGAAACAGTGTCAGACTTTCCTTGGGGGGGGGCTCCAAAATCACTGCAGATGGTGACTGCGGCCATGAAATTAAAAGATGCTTACTCCTTGGAAGAAAAGTTATGACCAACCTAGATAGCATATTCAAAAGCAGAGATATTACTTTGCCGACCAAGGTCCATCTAGTCAAGGCTATGGTTTTTCCTGTGGTCATGTATGGATGTGAGAGTTGGACTGTGAAGAAGGCTGAGCGCCGAAGAATTGATGCTTTTGAACTGTGATGTTGGAGAAGACTCTTGAGAGTCCCTTGGACTGCAAGGAGATCCAACCAGTCCATTCTGAAGGAGATCAGCCCTGGGATTTCTTTGGAAGGAATGATGCTAAAGCTGAACTCCAGTACTTGGGCCACCTCATGGGAAGAGTTGACTCATTGGAAAAGACTCTGATGCTGGGAGGGACTGAGGGCAGGAGGAGAAGGGGACGACAGAGGATGAGATGGCTGGATGGCATCATGGACTTGATGGACGTGAGTCTGTGTGAACTCCGGGAGATGGTGATAGACAGGGAGCCCTGGCGTGCCGCAGTTCATGGGGTCGCAAAGAGTCGGATACGACTGAGCGACTGAACTGAACTGAATAATTAATGTTGAGCACCTTTTCGTGTACCTATTGGCCATCTGTATGTCTTCTTTGAAGAAATGTCTATTTAGGTTTCTGCTCATTTTTTGATTGCGTTGTTTCTTTTCGTTGTTGTTGTTGAGTTGTATGAGCTGTTTGTATCAATATATTTTGAAAATTAAACCCTCGTTGGCCACATCATTTGGAAATATTTTCTCCCAGTCGGTTGTCTTTTCCTTTTATTTATGGTTTCCTATGCTGTGCCAAAGCTTGTAAGTTTGGCTAAGTTCCATTTGTTTATTTTTGTTTTTATTTGTATTACCTTGAGAGACTGACCTAAGAAAACATTGGTACAGTTTGTGTGAGAGAATGCTTTGCTTAAGTTCTCTTCTAGGAGTTTCATGGTGTCATGTCTTCCATTGAAGTCTTTAAGCCATTTTGAGTGTACTTTTGTGTGTGGTGTGAGAGTGTGTGCTAATTTTGTTGATTTCCATGCAGATATCCAGCTTTCCCAACACCACTTGCTAAAAGAGACTTTTTCTCCATTGCATGTTCTTACCTCCTTTGTCAAAACCTAATTGGCCGTAGGTGTGTGGGTTTATTTCTGGGATGTTTCTTATTTTAAGACACTGAGTTTTAGGGTTGTTTGTTAAACAGCAATGACCGACTGATACACCCCATATTCCTTTCAGCTATTGTCTAGCTTTTTCTTCTCAATTCCCACGGTATTGCTTGAAAGACCACACCACATTTCTTGTCTTCACATCCTTACTTCCCATTCTCTCCTTCAGGCATCTCAGTCTTGCTCCAGTGCTAATGTTCACTCTTCTAGGAGTGTTTTGCCAAGATTTCCAAAACTATCCTGTTAAATTCATTGGGTTTATTTTGGTGTAAATCTTGCCAAACTTCTCAGTGGCGTTTATCACCATTGACTGTCCTGCTTTGGCTTTTAAAAAATATTATTTATTCCCAGATGGCTCAGATGGTAAAGCATCTGCCTACAATGCGGGAGACCCGGGTTCAATCCCTGGGTTGGGAAGATCTCCTGGAGAAGGAAATGGCAACCCACTCCAGTACTCTTGCCTGGAGAATCCCATGAATGGAGGAGCCTGTTCGGCTACAGTCCACGGGGTCGCAAAGAATCGGACACGACTGAGCGACTTCACTTCACTTCAGTTAGTTTTTGGCTGTGGTGGTTACTGCACATGGGCTTTCTCTCGTTGCAGCGAGCGGGGACTGCTCTCTAGTTGGGGTGTCTGGGCTTCTCATTGCAGTGGCTCCTCTTGTTGCTAAGCACAGGCTCGAGGCACGCAAGCTTTACCAGTTGCAGTGCGTGGACTGATTCAGCAGATGCGGCTGTCAGGCTCTGGAGCACAGGCTCAGTGGTTGGGGCCCACAGGCTTAGTGGCCTTGGAGCATGTGGGATCCTTCCAGACCAGGGATCAAGCTGGCAGCCCTTGTATGGCAAGGCAGCTTCCTCATCATTGGGCACCTAGGGAATCCCCCTCCTTTTGGGTTTTTGGGCTTAGATGCCAGAGTTCTCTCCCTGTGGAGATCCTGGGCAGCCGCCTTTTAATTTCCAACCCTCTTACGTTGCTATTACTTGGGAAACACGTCCTAGAGCTCTACTCTTCCGAGCTGAAAATCCTTCCTGGGGAATTTCACGCACTTGTTTTCTTTCAGAAAACTACTATTTCTCTTATCATTTGATTTCTGTTAAAAAAGGACAAAGGTACATTATTTAATTACCACATGAGAATTACTGTGCTATTTTGTTGACCAAATTTAGCCGTTCTATAGGTGGTTAAGGAGCAGCGCAGATGATATAAGAAGACATCAGAAAAATGAGATTTTCTTGGTTTGTTGAAGTTAGGTACATTTTTAACCTTGTAGATTGTTTCTGTTATGTGCATATTCACAGATGTTTTCTTTTAGCACATTGAAAGTGTGACAAAGTCTCCTGATCTACATTGTTTTTATTGAGAAGTTGGTCGTTAATCGTATTGTTGTTCCCTTGTGTGTAATGTCACATTTTTCTTTGTTGCTTTCAAGATTTTCCTTTCATTTTTGGCTTTTAGTTATTTGACTGTATTGTGGCTGGGTGGCTTTTGTTTTTTTCTTTCCGGTATTCATCCTGCTTGGAATCCATTAGCTTCTTGCATCTGTGAGTTAATTTTTTTCACTTGAGATTACCACTACATCTTCAAATATAGAATATTTTCATCACCCTTAAAACTATTTCATTCCTTTTGCAGTCATTATCCCCTTCCCATTAAACACCCCATAGCATGTAGGTCAGAGCTTTAAATTTTGTCCCTTTCATCCTCAGAAGCTACTAAAGCTAAAGACACTCTGAAATCCTAAGTGTTGCATGACAAAACCAGCTCCAGTATTGCACTAACATCTCTAATTTCCCATTTCCCCTTTGATTTTAGCTCTGCGATCCCGTGAACTATAGTCCTCCGGGTTTCTCTGCCCGTGAAATTCTCCAGGCAAGAATACTGGAGTGGGTTGCCATTTCCTTCTCCAGATTTTAGCTTTGTTATTCCTCAATATCTCACTGGCAGTTTGGTGCTTTTAAGAAATTTATTCTACTTTTTTCAACAAGTTCATTGTTTCCAGCAGGGAGGTTTGTCCAGCTAATGTAGTCTTGCCTATTAGTAGGAAAAGAAGTCTCTAATTTTAAATAGTTTTAATTTTTTTTAATAAGAGTATATATTTACTAAAGAACTCTTCCAAAAAGGTATACGTTCTTTCTAAAATGATGAGAATCAAAAAATCCTCCCATTGTACAAAGCTGTACAATGTTTTAATTAGGAAAAAAAGGAAGATTTTCCATTGTGGAAGAGGAAACTAATGAAAGCTTACAGAAAGTAACCAGAAACCTACTCAAGGCTTTTAACATGTTCGTAACTATTTTATATTTGATGTTTCAGGAAATCAATTGACACTATCCAATATGCTATAGTAAGGCTTTTCTCAAAACAAAATAATAGAAAGTTAATTCCTTTCAGAAGCTCATTTAAGCTTTATGTAAAGCAAATGACTTGAGAAAGGACAGGATTTGTACTGGGAAAAGAGGTTTAAGAGAGATACTCATTAATTTGAAACTAACAGTTCTAGGAAAGTATAGATGGCAGATATTTCATGGGAAAGCTTTCCACCTCTTTGTGCCAAAATTCCAGTAAAAATTAGTTGCCAGAGCCTTTTGATAATGGAAACATAAATATTATCTATAGTGTTAAGTTTAAAAGCATCATTATTTTAAGATATTTTAAACTGTTTGTCTTTATCAAACAAACCAGATAAATCAGTTGCAAATATTTTTAGCAGAGCTGAATTAGAAAACTTGTTTCCTGGTTTTGGCTTCTATTCCAGGTTGCTTCTGCCACAGTGATGGATGTTTATTTCAGTGAATTGTAATGTCTACACTGACGAAAAAGAATGTACGTGGGCTTTTGATTAGCTTTTGGCTACGCTGGCCTGTGAAAGGAAGTGACCAGTTTCGTTCTTGTCCCTGGGGCATGAGCCTTGGCTCTCGTCTCCATTGCAACGACACAAGTCCCTCTATCAGTAAGCTAATTATTTCTTTCCTAGGTGGGTAGAGCCGAAAATGGCAGGCATCTAAATTCCCAAAACACAGCTCTTTTTTTCTACTAATGTCTACTCTATGAGAAAGAGTTGGTTTTTTTGTGTGGTTTCGGGGAGGCTATATTTCTGAAAATATTCTAATTTAATGTTCTTATGTTTTTAGTCTTTAAGTGGCTCCAAGAAAGGTGGTACTGTAACCTCCGATGTAAGCAGTCCCTCTCTCTTCCTGCCACTTCCTCTTTACACTGTCATTTCTGTGACTTCTGCAGCCCACACTAATGTAGGAGACAAGTCCATGAACCAGGTTACAGTTAGTTGTCATGTTTCTTGAACTGGAGTTTCTTGAACCCTATGAACTGCAGTTTGTAGCCTGCCAGGTTCCTCTGTCCATGGAATTCCCCAGGCAAGAGTACTGTAGTGGCTTGCCATTCCCTTCTCCAGGGGATCTTCCTGACCCAGGAATCGAACCCAGGTCTCCTGCGTTGCAGGCAGATTCTTTACTGTCTGAGCCACCACTGACGTGGAATAAACTGCATCTATTTGAAGTCTGCAGTTTGTTAAGTTTTGAAATACGTATATACCCATTTATTTTCTGCGTTCTATTGCATTAGTTTCTGCTCTGCTCATTATTATTTTCTCTACTTGCTTTAGGTTTAATTTGTTCTTCCTTTCTAATTTCTTCTTTTTTTTTAATTGGAGGAAAATTGCTTTACTATGTTGCGTGGGTTTCTGCGGTACAACAACATGAATCAGCCATAAGTATACATATATCCCCTTCCTCCTGAGCCTCCCTCCCAGCCCAGGCCCCATCCCACCCCTCTGCTTAAGTCATTGATTTGGGACTTCTCTGGTAGTCATCGCTGCCGTTCGGTTGCCCAGTCACGTCCGACTCTTTGTGACCCCATGGACTGCAGCACACCAGGCCACCATCTCCCGAAGTTTGCGCAAGTTCATGTCCATTGCATCGGTGATGCTAAGAGTCATTTCCTAGACAGGTTGATAGGAAGTCTAGGGGTCCCCAAGGAGAGAGGGGTCTGGAATTCTCAAGGAGGAGGAAAGGACAAACTTTTTTCTCTACATTCCTTAGGATTATAGAACAACAATGTATTCTGCCTGAGGACAGTCTCTGGATTAAACCTTCTGGCTAATTCTGTTATCTTAAAATGTAAATTATGGGAGTAGGTCTGGTGAGGTCTTGTCCAGACATTCTTTGGATTCATTGGAGAGTATATAACTTCATTGCTGATACTAATAAGCTGGTACTCTTTCTGCCCCCTTCTGATGCCTATGTCAGAAGCTTTCTCTATCTCCTTTATACTTTAATAAAATTTTATTTCACAAAAGCTCTGAGCGATCAAGCTTCGTCTCTGGCCCCAGATTGAATTCTTCTCCTCAGGGGGCCAAGAATCCCGGCGTCGTGATTCAACAACAACCTTTCAGTGGCATCCAGCCACTTCATCCTCTGACACCCTCTTCTCATTCAGTGTTAAAACATTTTCCCCTCATACTGCTTTAGTAGCATCCCACAAATTGTGATCCATTGTATACTTAATTTTCATTCAGGTCAGAATACTTTCTAATTTTCCTCTTTAGTTTCTTTATTGACCTGAGGATCTAGAAGTATCTTATAGAGTTTGAAAACAATTGAGGTTTTTCCAAATATAGTTTTGCTATTGGCTTATGTTGAATTTCATTGTAAGGAGAACATAGTTTATATGAATTGAATTCTTTTACATTTATCAGCACTGATTTCATGGTCTAGGATCTGTACTTTACCCAACACTGGGTGAATCTGGAGGTTTTCCAGTTGGCTGGTGTGGCGGGTATTGCTCCTGGCCCAGTGTTAGCACCTGGGACTGTTAACCTCTAATCCTCTCAGTTGGTTCAGTTCCTAGCTTTGGGCAATTTCCGCGCGTACATTCACTCATCAGTACTCAGCTGAATACTCACGGGGAGCCCTCCACAGACCTCCCAAGTTCGCATCCTATGAACTTCTTTCCAGCTCTCTGCCCTCATCCTCAGAATTCTAGCCGCCTTGGTCTTTCTAGGCTCTCAGCTCCTAGTCCTCATCCATCCCAGGGGATCTGCCAGGTTCTGGCGTGATTCCCTGTCTCTGTACTGTGACCTGGAAATGCTGCCAAAACGGTAGACTGGGGCAGTTGCAGGACTCACCTCATTTTCTTCCCACCTATCAGGGATCACTGTCCTTGCCTGATGGGTTTACTTGTTTCACAAACTGTCATTGCCTAAACGTGGTCTGTTTTTCATTGTTTCCAGAATGAGAATAAATCTGGTCCATATTAGTCCATCTTAGTTGGAAGGAAAACTGTCCATCTCTCTCTTTGCTCTTCTAAGAGGCTGCAACAGTCGGTATATCAGAGCTTCTTCCCACGTGGAAAGAGCCCCATCCGTCTTCCACAGCCTCTCTCTTCTCTCCCTTGTCAGCCAGGCCAGAGGCTACAGCCTCCCATAGACAGCTAAGGCAAGTCTGAGAGTAGGAATTTTTGTTTGTCAGCTTTTATAGTGGTAACACGCCATCCCAAATCTGAGCTGCTGGTATCCACATTTATTTCTTGCCTGCATGACTTGAAGGCTATCGTTGGCTCCTGCTCTGCTGGACTCAGCAAGCTTAGCTTTTTTTCAGCTAGGCTTTCCTGGACTCATTTCAGCTCTGTGTAGCTGCTTCTTCTGGCACCAGAGGTGAAGAAGGCATGCTAGTTTCTTGGCGAAGGTTCAGAGGGAGAGGCACAGGTCGAAGCACACAACCGCATTTAAAGCTTCTGCTCAGTCGTGGCATACCTGATGTGTGGGCCCATTCCACTGGCCAAAGCAAATCAGTAACCAAGTCCAGAGTCAAATGTATGGGAAAGCACACCCTACCTACAGCAAGCATGATAAAGACAGAGAAGGAAAAACTAATTATAAGCAATTATGATCTTCCATAGAATTGGTGACTTGCACTTTCCTCCTGTATTTCTCTACTATGTGCTCTGCCGGCACAGAGGACCTTTCTCATAGTACTTAGCACATCATATATTTCACAGATTAATCTCAGTTCGACGTTTATATGACTCTTTTGTCTGTCCTCTACCAGAAAATAAGCTTCATAAATACAGAGATAGTGCCTGGCATATAGTAGTAGTAGCAGATAGTAACTGATATATGGATGAATGAGTGAGTGAGTGAGTCAGTGAATGAATCTCTCTCTCTGCTTATTTTCCCAAGGTACTAAGGAATGCGCTAGATGGCATTTGGTTAGAAACTATTTAGGATGCACTAGCCCAGGACCAGGGCTTCCCAGGTGGCCGCTAGTGGTAAAGAACCTGCCTGCCAGTGCAGGAGACATAAGAGACGCAGGTTCAATCCCTGGATTGGGAATATCCCCTGGAGAAGGAAATGGCAACCTACTCCAGTATTCTTGCCTGGAGAATCCCATGGACAGAGGAACCTGGCAGTCTGCAGTCCACGGGGTCACAAAGAGTCAGACACAACTGAAGTGGCTGAGCTGTTGAGCATGAGCCTAGGACCAAGAGATGCTACATGATTCAGTCATACTTGCCAGACGGCTCAGCCCTGGCGCTCGACGAGGAGACTTGCTTTCCCTTGCTACTCTTCTCTGTACGTATTCTTGTGGATGTGGGGAGCTAGGGTTTGGAGCAACACTCAAGCATTCCCGGATTCTTGGCATAATCCCAAATGAATAACCTCCATAACTGCACCCAGTTTTTTTGTTGTTTTTTTTTTTTGTCATTTAGTGTAATTCTTTATTGAAAGAATTTTCTCTGTGCCTATAATAGAGCATAGCAGTGCACACTAAAAGATGAAGAATTTAAATCATTACCTTTGTTTTATCTTTTAAAATATAATTATTTTTATATAGATCCCATTAAGAAATAAAGTCATTAATATTAAAACAGAATAATTTCTGATTCTGTCTGAAGAAAAAATTCTTGGAGTTATTTTCAAATATAGAGATTGCTGGTACTTCTCTAAAATGTTTAATTAACTTATTGATTGATTGACTGGGAGATAGGTACAATAACTATTCTTATTATTCTAACAGTCACAGGAAGGTAGAAATCTGTTATCGGCCTGCTTCTTTTACCCCATTATTGTAATATAATTACAATAAAACTTGAAATATGTGTTTATATCTCAGGAACAGGATACCCTAGAATGAGGGAAATATAATAATATAACTTATATCAACATTATTCCCTATTCTGTCACTTCATCTTAGTGAGCACTAAGATTTATAACCAGGTCTTTCTTTCTCAAGGGCCTTCTCTTCACCACCATGCATGTCTCTTTTTGCAGATAACCTCCCACTTTCTTTCTCTTTTTAAAAAAAATATAAATTTATTTAACTTAATTGCAGGCTAATTACTTTACAATATTGTATTGGTTTTGCCATACATCAACATGAATCCACCATGGCTACACCCAGTTTTAACACTTGGCTTACTGAGCGGCAGGCTGCCGGGAAGCAGAATATCAGGTGAGAAGATCAAAGCTGGGTGAGGCTTCTGGTGGCATTTAGAACTTGGCGTTGCATCCCTCTGAGCCACATGGGCTGGGTTAGCTTCCCACAGAGCTCACAGCCTTCGGATTATTTGTACCAGGTATTTGGGGTTAGGGCTGGATGGCCTCTCTCCCAGGTTATCCTGTCTTAAGCTTCATTCAAGAATGATCTCTGAAGATTCATGCTGTGTCCTTGGACACAGTAACCTCTGGGATCTGCATAGAGTATCTCTTGTCATAATAGTCTCAGGATTGGTATGGTACACTGTTGGCCATGGTAATATCTGGAGACTCATAAAGCATGTTCTTGAGCTCCTCAAATCACCATTGACCACTTGTTTTCAAGTTAAGTTTGTCCAGTTTGGTGCAAACTTAGAGGTGGCTTCAGTGATATTAGTAATGATCCATTTCTTTAGCTGGGTGGTAGATACACAGGATTTTACATAATTATTTTATTTAAAACCTACTTATATATAACATATATGTTCCTCTGAATATATCAAATATCTCAAAGGATAAGGAAATGAAAAAACAAGAAAAAAATAACATTAAAACTAAAGTGAGATTCCATTTTCAGTCATCAGATGACCACAAAGATTAAGTAACTGCTAAGACTCAATAAGCCAAAGAATTGATGTTTTTGAACTGTGGTGTTGGAGAAGACTCTTGAGAGTCCCTTGGACTGCAAGGAGATCTAACCAGTCCATTCTGAAGGAGATCAGCCCTGGGATTTCTTTGGAAGGAATGATACTAAAGCTGAAACTCCAGTACTTTGGCTACCTCATGGGAAGAGTTGACTCATTGGAAAAGACTCTGATGCTGGGAGGGTTTGGGGGCAGGAGGAAAAGGGGACGACAGAGAATGAGATGGCTGGATGGCATCACTGACTCAGTAGACGTGAGTTTGAGTGAACTCCGGGAGCTGGTGATGGACAGGGAGGCCTGGCTTGCTGCAGTTCATGGGGTCACAAAGAATCAGACACAACTGAGGGACTGAACTGAACTGAAGACTCAATAATGGTGAAAAAGAGAAAAAGCAGATAAACTCATAAGTGGGGGGAATATAAATTGTCACAATCTTTAAGGAAAGTCCTTTAATATACCTATCAAAAGGGCATCCTCTTTGTTCTTAAAATTTCACTTTATGAATATATTGTATTGATATACCTACACAAAGACTAATGTGTATGAGACTGTTCAGTGAAGCTTTAGTCATATTAACAAAGGACTGGCCACATTGAAAGGCCCAGCAAAGACAGACTGAATAAGTGAAATGAACTGCTGTGAAGCTCTTAAGTCTAACACTGCTTTTCACCTACTGACACAGAATGAACTCCATAATGCTGGGTGAAGAAGTAAGGAAGAGAGAGGAGGAGGGAGGGAAGGGGGGAAAAAAGGGAAGAGAGAGCCCGAAGAGGGAAAATGCCAAAGGGAAGTGAAAGGTGCTGTCAAAAAGCAGTGACTGGTTGAGTAGAGCTGAATTGAAGATCAGGTATTAGGACCTGGAAGGAGGCAAATGAGCAATTTAAGTAGGAGTGAGGACCTGCAATACCGTGCTGAAAGGTTTGTTCTGTGTCTTGGAGAAGATGGACAGCCTGTGAAGCATTTTACAGAGGGGAGTGGTTGGGTCACATTACTGTCACTCAGCAGCACTGGGGATAGAGATCAGAGGTGAGGGATCAGATGGAGGTTTGGAAGCAGTGACATACTCGGGCTGGAGAGATCAGCGAGAAACACGATGGACCAGATGCAGTGAGCAACTGGATATGGGGAGTAAGGAAGAGGAGAGAATCTGGGATGTTCTTAGGGGCCAAACCAGGTCACCAGCTGAGTGGTTACGCCATTCAGAGAAATGGGACCCAGAGGGACTGCTGGTTTGTGGTGAAGGCAGAGGGTGGCACAGAGCAAATGTAATAGGCTTGGCCTTCAATGTTCACTATGGGAAAAGCTCAAGAAACTCTTAAGAATGTGAATAGGCACAATTTTAGTCAATTTCACTGTATCTATATTTTTCTAACAACCAAGTATGTAATATACTTCAAAGAAAGTCTGCACAAATTCCAATATTTGTTTCTTGGAACACTAGAGATGAGACGATTACATAAGAACAAGGATTGTTGAGGTTTTGTTTTTGATTTTTTTTTCCCATCAGGGACATGTTATGTTTTGTTTTGAAGAGTCGAAATCAAGCCTGAGCAGTGATTTATTCATAACAAAATCAATTTGAGAAAAATCCCAAATTGCAGAAACTGGCAAAACCACAGCACTCTTCATTAAGATGCAAGAGAGGGATAACAGCCAAGTGATGAATTTAAGGTAACACCAGCTAATATACAAAGGAGAAGATAACTGGAGTATTCCAGCAGTACTTAAAATAATTTCAAGAAACTGTGAATGCAGAGTTAAAGGGCAAATTTGAAGGATAGTAAGTAAAATTGTAAGCTTCAGTTAATTTCAGAGGGAACTAGGAAAGGAAGTCTCTATTTTGCTGTCTTTGCAGTCCACAAGTCCTGATTTATTATTTAGAATTCCTCCTGTGTAATTCTTGTTTTTCTTAGCTTCCCATGCCTTCTATTGATGTGGTAGTTACCTTAGGTCTATTTTATTCCACAGGAACATAATACTGTTTAGAACCAGGGTTGTGTTACCATGTTTGCACCTCCCCCCTCCTCTAGGTACCCAGAACACCAATTGCAGGCTGGAGGGCATGCTCTGAATTAAGAGGGTACATGCTAAAAGACCCATGGAAATAGGAGAAGCTCTAAAGCAGCTCAAAATGAATGAGGTCATACTGGCTATCCTGAAATAATATCACAGCATTCTGAAAGGCTCCACAAGGTCAGGTTAGGAGTTTGTTAGGATGAAAGCCACAGGGGATGTCCAGTTCACCTGGAGCAGTGGGAGTCAGTGTTACCTAAAGAATGGGCTGGCTGGGGAGGAGATCATTGTCCTGGCAGAAATGCTCACCCCAAGAATGCCCAGTCACCAGGAGTGTTTGTCTAAAGGGTGTACGGAATAGAGCAGACGCAGGATTAGAAGCTTCTTAGGATCCTTGGCAAGTTTAAGAGTCCATATTTTCTCAGCTTGGCTACAGCAGTACTTAAAATTTTCTAACTTTCAGAGTTTGATGTGACTTTTAATGAATTAGAATGATTTTTCACACTAATTTGTGAAAAATAATATGAAATAATGAATGCTTTTAGAAATCAAGTCAGTCCTATATATACATATAAATCAGAAATGCCATTCATATGTGTGAAATGTGATTTTGGGGGCTCATGTTTTAACACTCAGACACGTATTCAAAACATGTTTTAGTGGTGTCTCACTAAAAGACATTATAAGGAGGGGAAGCTTTTGGACACTTCAACAGCATTAATCCATCTTTGCTCTGCTGTTCATGAGAGATATTGAATTATAGCTTAGAGAAAAAAAGGCGTAATTCATTGAACATCTAAAATTTCAAATCAAATGGTAGACTCTTTCCTGAGACTGGCATAATTCAGATGTCCACTCGCTGGTTCTCAACCAGGGTAGCTCCTCAGAATCACCCATGGGTGCCCAGCCTCATCCCAGACCTGCTTAGCATGCATTTCTCTGACAGTTAAGGAAGCCAAGTGTCGCTTCGGAGGTGTATGGGCCGTCTTGGTTGATTTGCCAGCCCCTATCATTCTCCTACTTTTTCATTCTCACTCTTCTCTATTTGTAGGATCTTCTGGTTTCTTAGCGACGTGAAACATGCAAACACGCGTTCTCTCATTCTTTCGTGTGCTTAGCATGAACATTGAGACCAAAATCACCAGCCTTTTACTTGTCGTTTTATAGATTTAGCATGCTCGTTAGCTACCTGATGAAATCAGTTCTTACAGTCAGCGAAACTGAGATTTCAACTAAATGAAACTGATAGAAATGATAGCCTAGGATATTTTAACATTTCAGTGGAGGTTTGTCATCGTTACAGTTCTTGATTGTCATTGCTACTTGATAAAAATTTCTCAACATCTTAAAGTGGAGACTTCTTTTGATACGCATGTTGGTTTCAGCACTTTGTGTACATAGTATGTCCTTTTTTCACTTGAAAATGGAGAAACAAAATGTCATATATCTCCCTCATCTCTATTGTCTTTTTAAAAATAAAAGTAAAATTGATTTACAATATTGTGTTAGTTTCAGGTGTAGAGCAGTGATTCAGTTTTTTTTTTTTCCAGATTATATCCCATTATAATTTTTTACAGGATATTTGGGTATAATTCCCTGTGCTAAACATTAAATCCTTATTGTTTATCTATTTTATGTATTGTAATTTGTATCCGTTAGTCCCAGACTCCTAACCTGTCTGTCCCTCCTCCCTCTCCTCTTTGGTAACCATAAGTTTGTTTTCTATCTTGGTGAGTCTATATATTGATTCACTTGTATTATTTTTTATATTCCGCATATAAGTGACCTCACACAGTATTTGTCTTCCTCTGTCTTATTTCACTAAGCATAATATTCTCCAGGTGTATCCATGTTGCTGCAAATGGCAATATTTCATCCTTTTCATGGCTTAATAATATTCCTCTGTGTGTGTGTGTGTGTGTGTGTGTGTGTGTGTGTGTGTGTGTGTGTATGTGTGTATCACATCTTCCTTATCCATTCATCTGTTCATGGGGACTTGGGTTATTTCCATATTAGCACTGTAACTAGAATAAAATGAAAACATGAATCATCTTCTCTTTTCCACAGTTAATTCTCAGGTGGTTCAGTTCAGCCTCTTTGATTCTTTAACCAGACAACATTCCCTCTGACTTCTTCCTTCATTTTGCTAATCATGGTTGGGGGAGAGGGGAGGAATATTCTGAATCTCAAAGTGCATGAGAGAGTAGTAGTTTTTACTTGTTGACTTATGACTTTTCTCTTCTTCTTTTAAACTGGTGTGATTTTCCCCAACTTCTTCTATTCCTCTCTTTCAAGGAGTTAATTATTTCTGTATGACTTTAATAAAGTGAGTTATAATATTTCTTAATGTATTGAGTTCTTCGTATGTGCCAGGAACTGGGGACACAGAGATAAACAAGGCACATCTTTGCTCCTAAGCTCAGAGAACAGAGAAATGGTGCAGATGCTGTGATCAACAGAATAATGGGCGTGGCCATATCTATTCTCTGATCCCCAGAACCTGCCATGCAAAAGGGCTTTGTAGATGTGATTAAGGTTAAGGGCCTTGAGATGGGGAGATTAGTCTGGATTATCCAGGGGTGGGGGTGGTGCATATCAGATTACACTAGTCCTTAAAAGCAGAGAGCCTTTCCCAGCTGTATTCAGAGCACCAGAGAGAGATGGTAGTATGAGAAGAAGCCAGTCAATTGTTACTGGCTTTGAAGACAGAGAAAGAGACCACGCCCTGAAGGATGAGTGTAGGACTCTCTAGAAATTGGGAAAGGTACAATCCATGGGGTCACAAAGAGTCAGACATGACTGAGCGACTAATACTTTCACAAGGAAATAGATTCTTCCCTTGATGCTCCAGAAGAAACGCTGCCCCACTGACATCTTGATTTTAACCCAGTGGGACCTGCATCAGACTTCTGACCTCCAGAACTGAAATGACATTTGTGTTGCTTAAGCTGCCAAACTTGTGGTAAATTCGTTAAAGGAGCTGCTGCTGCTGCTAAGTCACTTCAGTCGTGTCTGACTCTCTGCGACCCCATGGACTGCAGCCTACCAGGCTCCTCCGCCCATGGAATTTTCCAGGCAAGAGTACTGGAGTGGGGTGCCATCGCCTTCTCCATTAAAGCAGTGAAACAGAACTAATGCGGGTGCTCTCCACTGGGTGTAAGGCAGCTCAGACTGTGCTCAGGGTTGACTGGAGGCATCGGCAGGTACTGTAGGTCCTCAGAGTTGAGCGTGGCCCGAGTGAGAGCGATGAGGAAGTACCACCCAGGAGGAGGCCTGCAAGTTGTCCTCAGAGTATTAGGATGTGGCCAGTCACACGAAGGAAGAGGAAGACATTTCAGACAAGGAGATGAACACCCAAGTTAATGCTCCAGCGTGTTTGCATATCAATTTCCTGTATAGGAAAAGTTGGAGGAGCTGGAAAAATGAACATAAGTAACTTCTGCTCTTGGCAAAATGGCAGGCTAGATACTCTGAAGGGTCTTTCTACTTTCCAACAACCATAGTGGTGACTAATATGAGCTTTTCAGTGCATTGCTGGGCCTCCAGGAGGTAAGAAAATACCCAGTCTTCCACCCACAACAGCACCAAAAATGAATTAGTGGCCTCCTGTAGCTCAGACCCTCTCTCACACTGAAAACTAAAAACTAAAAAAAAGAATTAAAAGCAGTCACCTGGAAGTGACCAGCGTGCATTATAATAGACTCGTAAGGAGTTACTAGGTGTGACAATGGGAATCCAGAGAGATGTACCCAGAACCCAGGGCAGATTTTGTACCCGGTGAGTTTCCTGCCCAAGATAGGTGGCTGAGAGGCTAAACAGCATAAACAAGGGGAAGAGTGCTAGTTGTGAATGAAAAGATGGGTCAGTCTGCATTGAAACTGAGAACTTCTGTTCATCAAAAAAAAAAAAAAAAAAAAGAGTAAAGTATAATAAAGGCAAGTCACAAAGATATTAGCAACACAAATAATGAGCAAAGAATTCAATTTCAGGATATATCAGGGGTTCCAGAAATTCAATAAGCAAAGACAGACAATCCAATGGAAATATCTCCCCCAGTTATAGAGACATTTCACGGAAGCAACAGCACAGATGGTGAATAAATATGGTAAGCTGTTACCAGAGACAGGCAAATTAAAACAAGATACCATTTTACATCCAGTATTAGCAAAATGAATAAGTCTGACAATATTGTGCTAAAAAGAATATCAAGCAATGGGGACACTTACACACAACTGGTGGAAATTTACAATGAACTGGTTTAAACAGTTTGGGAGAACATTTGGTATGACACACTGTATTTGAATTTTTATATATCTTGAAAGTGTTAGTTTCTCAGTCATGTCTGACTCTTTGTGACCCCAGGAACTGTAGCCCACCAGACACCTCTGTCCATGGGATTCTCCAGGCAAGAATATTGACGTGGGTAGCCATTCCCTTCCCAGCCTAGGGGTCGAACCTGGGTCTCCTGCATTGCAGGCAGATTCTTTACCGTCTGAGCCGCCAGGGAACCCAGTTCCCCTTTTGGGTATATAGCCTGGAGAAGCACTGGTACACAGGCACCCAGAGCCACGTGTCAGAGCATTCATTGCAGTGCTGTTGGGATAGTGAAAAATAGTAACTAGAAACAGTTTAACATAGACAAGGCAGTGGCTGAATATGTTGTGATGTAGTCATACCAATATTATAAAACTGTGATAGGGAACATGTGTGAATTATAATGTAACCACATACTAAATGACAAAGAATTACTTATTATGAAACCAATTTTTTCTAGCTCAAAAAACCTAAAAAATTATTTACGAATATACTTAGATATGGTAATACAGGGGTTAATTACAGTATTGAATGAAAGTAGTGAGTCTCAGAAGATCAGAGTATGACACCATTTTTATAAAGCTCTAAAATAAGTGAGACTATGTATTATTTAGAGATACATAGATTTATGTGGTTTTACATGTAAAATTACATAAAAAGCCAATGATCAACTGAAATGGTAAGCACAAAATTCAGGATGCGATATTCCTGCAGAAAGCAGGTGGTTGGGTTGATGAGGGAGCACACAGGAAGTCTGGACAGAATTGCTTACGTTTGGCTTATTCTTTGTGTGATGTGCTCACTGGTGTCTATCTTGGTGTCATGTTTTTTAATTTACAAGTGTATCGTGTATATTATTTCGTAGCATCATATGCTGCATAATGGAAACTGAGGCTACACAGCACCGGTTTTGCTCAAGTGACTGTGCTCCCAGCTCTTCTTCCTTGGGTGCTCTTCCGTGTACCCTCAAACTCGAATCAGGGCCACAGGCCTGAAGGAAGAGCAAAGTGTGTTGTGAAATAAGACATGCAAATGCCATTTGATTTCAGCTCAGAACTAGGGATCTTCCCAGATCAGGTGTTGTAAAATGAGGGAGCTGATCCTCCACTCCTCTGCTGGGTCATGTTTCAGTATGGGGGCTCATTTTTCAGCCTCTGCCCTGTCTTTAAAATGCCCTGCTCAAGTTCACGTGGGCTTCAAGCAGTCCTTGGCTGCCGAGTGCCTTCCCGTTCCACCCTGCTAAAATTGAAAGTTGCTTTTACACATTTTAAAGGAAGAGTAGAAAAAGTTCCTTTATCTTAATTACAACTGTTAAATATATAGCTTAAGCATACAACAAAGGCTTTTCTTCCAAATATGTTGGAATGGGAAATAACAGTTGTTAATAAATTGAAGTCATTTTAATTCAGATTGATTTCTTAATCATATTCAGGGCAAATAAAGCAAACATCTAACTACCTTCTCCACCCCTGGGGTCACTCATCTTCCAGAACCACTCCATCTTGCTGGGTTTCCCCCAGACAGGGTATCTTTCTTACATTACCACCATCTCTGCACAAACATACTCTCATCCCTTCTAATGCCCAAACCCAAGTTCTTCCCCACCAGCTACATTTTGCAGCAGGCAGGGCTTTGATGGGTTCAGGGGACTGAGGCAGGTGCTAAGGAACGGGGGGAGCCAGCAGGAGTAGGGTGGTCTGGGGTGGGAGTTTCGTGTGACATAAGACGTGCAAAGGAATTAATGACAATCAGAACCACATTGCAGGTTTTGAAGTAGATAGAACATGTGTATTGAGGTTACATAGCCTGGGGTCAGGGTGACAGTTGAGTTCCTAAACTTCTGAGAGTCTCAGCCTCTTCATCTGTAAAAATAGTTACATCCTAGCATGGTTGTAGGATTTGACTATGTTTACAAACTGTCAATGCTCAGTATACACTCAGATGCAGTGTTTTATTTGCATTGGATGAATATTGAAATTACAGAGATTCTTTCTAGGCTTGTTGATAGAGACGAAGCTTTGACTCAGTGTGGGGTGATTTACTTGCTCATCCTTGAATGCAGATTTCTTCACACTCCTTTTCACTGTTGAATCTATTTCCCGAGCCTTTACAGCCACTGAACCAAAAGCGAGCGCAGGAATTGACCTGTTTGTCATAATACCATCGAACCACATATTCACTACAGTTCCCTGGTTGTAGGGGTTCCAGACATCTAGGATCTAGAGTGAGAAAAAAACAGCCAGTTATTATAGGTTTTTCTTTCATTGAAAAGTAAAAGCTTTATGAAGCTTATTCTCTATGCACACTAACACACCAACTAAGAAAGTGTGATTCTAAGTTAAGAACGCATTCCCAAATACCCAAAATATTTCCTCTACAGCCTGAAATTTCACCATTAAATAAACATTCCCTTGAAAACATTGAAGTTTTTGGTCTTCATGAAATCCCATTAAATGCTTATTTCCCTGAAAGCATAATACTGTGAGCCTTCTTTAGCTTATACTCTTGTGAGTAACTTTGAAATTATTTATTAGTTTTGATAGTTTTTGTGTGGAGATTTTAGGGTTCTCTGTGCAGAGTATCGTGTCATCTGCCAAGAGTGATAGTTTTATTTCTTCCCTTCCAATTGGATATGCTTTATTTCTTTTTCTTGCCTGACTGCTGAGACTGGGACTTCCTGTAGTATGTTAAATATGTTAATAGAAGCTATGAGAATAGGCATCCTAGTTTGTTCCTGAATTTAGTGGAAAGGCTCTCAGATGTTCACCACTGAGTATGCAAGTTTGCATCAATGGCCATTTTCTCCTTTTTTTCCCCAGTTGTGCTTGTAGTTCTTCTCTGATCATTTCATCTTATTTTTGCTTCTCTCATTGTGGTTTGATGACTTTCTTTTGTAGTATGCCTGGATTCCTTTATCTCAACATTTCTTTTAGGGTAGATTTCAGTTCAGTTCAGTTCAGTCGCTCAGTCACGTCCGACTATTTGCGACCCCATGAATCGCAGCACACCAGGCCTTCCTGTCCATCACCAACTCCCGGAGTTCACTCAAACTCCCGTCCATCAAGTCAGTGATGCCATCCAGCCATCTCATCCTTGGTCATCCCCTTCTCCTCCTTCCCCCAATCCCTCCCAGCAACAGGGTCTTTTCCAATGAGTCAACTCTTTGCATGAGGTGGCCCAAGTATTAGAGTTTCAGCCTCAGCATCAGTCCTTCCAATGAACACCCAGGACTGGTCTCCTTTAGGATGGACTGGTTGGATCTCCTTGCAGTCCAAGGGACTCTCAAGAGTCTTCTCCAGCACCACAGTTCAAACGCATCAATTCTTCAACGCTCAGCTTTCTTTACAGTCCACCTCTCACAGCCATACATGACCACTGGAAAAATTATAGTCTTGACTAGATGGACCTTTGTTGGCAAAGTAATATCTCTGCTTTTTAATATGCTGTCTAGCATAACTTTCCTTCCAAGGAGTAAGCGTCTTTTAATTTCATGGCTGCAATCACCATCTGCAGTGATTTTGGAGCTCCAAAAGATAAAGTCTGACATTGTTTCCACTGTTTTCCCATCTATTTCCCATGAAGTGATGGGACCAGATGCCGTGATCTTCGTTTTTTGAATGTTGAGCTTTAAGCCAACTTTTTCACTCTCCTCTTTCACTTTCAGTATTGCTTAATTCTTTTAGTTTTTGCTTGTCTGAGAAATTCTGTATCTCTCCTTCTATTCTAAGTGATGATATTGCTGCGTAGAGTATCCTAGGTTGTGGGTTTTCCCTTTCAGCCCTCTGAATACATCATGCCACTCCCTCTGGCCTGCAAACTTTCTGCAGAGAAATCAGCTGATAGCCTTGTGGGGATTCCCTTGTATATGATTCTTTTTTTTTTTTTTTTCCTCTTGCTACCTTTAGATTTCTCTCTTTAACTTTTGCTAATTTAACTATAGTATGTCTTGGTGTGGGTCTGTTGGGTTCGCCTTGTTTGGGACCCCCTGTGCTTCCTGTACCTGGATCTGTTTCTTTCTTCAGATTTGTGAAGTTTTCAGCAGTAATCTCAGCAAATGCATTTTTGATCCTCTTCTGTGTCTCTTTTCCTTCTGGAGTCCCTTTTGATGCAAATGTAGGTATGTTTGATGTTACCCCCAGAGGTCTCATATGTTGCGTTTGTTTTTTTGTTTTTGTCTTTCTATCTGTTGTTCTGATTGGAATTTCCATTATTCTATTTTCCAGATCACTTACATGTTCTTCTGTGCCATTTATTCTGTTCTTCACTCCTTCTAGAGTACTATTTATCTCAGATATTGAATTATCTGTTTTACTGTGTCTTCTTTATGTTTTCTAGTTCCTTATTAAAATGACTTGTATTCAGATCATTTCTCTGCCCTAATTAGCATTTTTATTACCAATGATTTGAATTCTTTATGTCATAAGTTGCTTATTTATGTTTCATTGTTGTTGTTGGTTTTTTTTCCAGGGGTTTGCTTTTTTGTTCTTTCAATGGAGAGTAGTTCCTCTGCCTTTTCATTTTACCTAACTTTCCCTGTCTCTGTCAATCTGGATGAGACCATTACCTGTTTTGGCTTTGAAGAGGTTTTCCTATGTGGGAGTGTCCCTGTGTGATCTCCATGTGCCCAGGGCCTTTTGTGGGAGAGCTGGGTTTGATGTGGATGTAGCCTTGTCTCTCCTCAGGGTGTGCTGGCAGCTGCCACTTTGGTAAGGGAGCGGGGCTGGAGATGGAGAAGCTGGAACTGGAGCCGGCTGTGAGTACTTCTCTGCTCAGTGGCTGTCACCGCCCTGCCAGGGGCAGGGCCTGCTCCCCAGTTGCTGGAGTAGAAGCCCTGAGGGTCAGGCTTGAGCTGACTCTTCGCCCTTTGAAGTGTGTGTTTTTCCTTCTCCCTACTCGGGGATTTTTGTTTCAAAGGAAGAGATTACTGAAGCGAGTGGGGCTCGTGTACTCTGACCATTCAAGCGTCTGTAGTTTGGCTCAAAGGCATGCCACAATCTCGTCTTTTCTGCTGCTGTGGCCACCCGAGATCTAGTGCTCGGCTGTAGCATGGAGTGAGTGGGGCTGGGATGCTCCCTCTTCTTGGGCTGGGGCATGCAGCAAGGTACTCCTGGGAATTCCAGCAGCTGTGCTGCAGTCAGAATCTGGGCTGCTTCTGGGGGGCTGCTTGAATACGCGCCAACAATGGCTGCTCTCTTGATATCACAATTTTCTTTTAAAAAGATCAGCTTTTACAGAACAATAAAAACATGACCTTCTAATGTCAGTTGACAAGTTTTGGAAACACTTCCCCTTCTCCAAAAAATATAAAAAATTAAGCTAAGTAGAGCTACAATAAGAAAGCCATTTGTTAAATCCCCTTTTTTATTTCATGGTTGTCCTTAGTCCCTTGGTTAGTATTTCTTACTGAGAAAGTAATGCCAAGGTGGGAAAATTCCCCAAAAAGGCCAAACAGATGCTTGCTGCCTGACACTTGTGTTTTGTGCAATAGTTTACATGCCGTAAACTTCATTTCTCAATAGCAAAACAAGCCCTTTCTCTATCTGGCATAGTCATTTCCCCAGATTTGAAGTATATCTCAGCTAATTTGTTTTCTAAAACTGACCACTAACTTTGCCTCTTTGACCAAATGGAAATGAGCAGTGGATTCTATCTCCCTCCACTCTTAAAAAACAAGAACTAAATAATATCTGTTCCAAGCCAATCTAAGCTGCTTTGGGACAAGAAAATTATCTCTCTTGCTTGTTCTTTAGAAACTACATATGTAGTGATTAATTTTTATGGACATTAACACCATGGACAATATGTTGGTGAATCGGAACCTAGATTCTAGCTTCTTTCTCTTTCTTCCACCCAGGGGTCAAAGCTTCAAATGTCTACAGTTGCAAAGGTTCCAAGTAAGACACTAGGGGATGGTAGGAGCAATGGTGAACATCAGACCAGCATCCTCTCTAAAGGCATTCACATTTTAACAATAACAAAAAACACTATAAGACCTTTAAAATTTTTGATCAAATTTGTTCCACAACCAGCCTGTTCTCCAATTCTATATATAATAGAATGAAAAGCTTCTTCTGTCCTCCCTGTTTAGAATCAGAACATGCTCCCTCTGCTTCTGGGTGAGATTTTAGAGACCATCCTTTCTGTGCCTTATTATTATTATGGATACAGCAGCTGATGGGCAGAACTCTCTCACCTTTGTGCACAAAACTTTCTGGCTCTAAGTTCAAAGTGGAACTCGGAGCTCTGGTTTCCAGGCCCTTTGTCTGATCCTCAGGAGGCCTGAGCAGTGGCCCCGGGATGGTGGCAGCCGCAGGTGAAGGAGTGGTGGCCGGGCTGGCAGCCCAGGTCCTCTCTGAAGGCTCGTTCTCTCTATCCTGGGCCCCGGAGATACGTACCTGCACAAAGAATCCAGAGTTTCGAACCTGGTGATATCAAGTCAAGAAAGCTAGTTTGCTCTGGGGAAGATTTAAAGTCCAGCACTGCTGCTTCTCTCATTTTTCAATGTTAGTTATTTCAATAAAAGCTCAGGAAGTGATGCCTCTCCTCTATGTCAGGCATCCCCAAATACCTGAGTTATGGATTTTCTGACCACCTCATGCAGGTGTAAGTGTGTGTACGCACACCCGCGCACACACACACACACATGTCCCGCTGCTAGGCACAAATGCTTTTCTTCTGGGCCTTTCAGAGAGATCTACCTGCAGGGCATGAAGCATGAGAGTTTGAGAGGAGTTTCATCTTCATCCTTTTCTTAGTCAGTTGTATGAAGAGGGAAAATAAGCACTATTTCTTTAACGTTTTTTTTTAATGACCTTTTCCTCTCTGTTTTCTAACACTAGAGAGCTTAACAATATATTCCAAAATCTCTACCACAAACTCAACCAATGTTGAGATTGGGAATTGGAGTGACAGAGGGCAATAATACAGCTAAAATAAAAACAAGAGCAATCAGTTCTCATCTCATCCTATTATCTGGACCCCAGCAAATGCCAAATGCTGCAGGATGCTTAGCTTCTATGAAGTTCTGGGAAATGTATGCTAGCTAAAGAATGAAGGATTATAATTTCAAAAGCAAGTTTTCTGAACTAAGAGTTCTAAGTTTCATCTAAATTTATGATATGCAATGAAACAAGAAAGAAAATATGTTTTAGTTTAAAAAAAAAAAAACAGTCACGCCAGTTATTCCTGACTACAGTTGCCAGCAGCTAGAACAATCTTCTATGGGTCTAATTAAGTTATTTTTCTCTTGGACCCCAGCTACACGGAATTGAATGGATCATTTATTTCAGTCCTAGCACAGTGTTGTCATTTATCCTTGCAAGGCCCTCTCTTGTTTGTTTGTGTTTATTTGTTTATTTAAATAAGCAAACCTGTGAGCTAGGTAAAGTCGTTTTTGCTGCTTTCTCACCTGTGGCTCCTGTCATCTTGTGGCCAGAGCCAGCTGCCATCATTAGCTGCTCTCTGCCATCTAAGATGTTCCACTGCTTTCGAGTCTGTGTACACATACGATACTTTGGCCACCTGATGTGAACAGCCAGCTCATGGGAAAGGACCCTGATGCTGAGAAAGATTGAAGGCAGAAGAAGAGGGCAACAGAGGATGAAATTGGTTGGATGGTACCACCGGTTCAATGGACATGAACTTTGGCAAACTCTGGGAGATGGTGAGAGACAGGGAACCCTGGCGTACTGCTGTCCATGGGGGTCACAAAGAGCTGGACGTGACTTGGCGACTGAACAACAACAACAACAACACACACACACACACACACACTCTTACATACAGTGGGGACGGGCTAGTTAACTTCATTACTCATGTATGTATATTTTTATGGCAATTAAGTGATTATCAGAGCAAATATTTCCATTAGGACTGATCTGGTCATCAGTGTAGGTAAAGGGCACTCAATTCAAATGCAGTAGTGGCATTTCACTAACCACAGACACATCTTTTGGTACAAAAAGAGGTAAAACTGTGGGTCACTTGGTGTTCCTCTTTCTTTCAGAATGATCTTGTATATATCAATGACAATTTGAATATGAACTTGGTTATATTCGTAGAACTAGAGAATTTTAAGATTAGGGGAAACCTTTATCAGTACTTCATTTTCTACGGGGGAATCTAAAGCACCAAATAATTAATAATTAATGATCTAAAACTTCCCCCAAATTATTGGAAAGCTAGTGGCAAAATTAGAAATGCCTTTTTCAGGAAAGAAATACTGAGGCTTGTGGGTTTTTGTGTTTTTTTTTTTTAACTTGCATATATTTCATGTTAAGCCAAACTAAGTTAAAATCTTTGACTGAGGAGTAGTTTATTGAACATAAAGAAGACAACACACTTTAAGGCTACACTTGAGATAAACTGTCTGTCGCATGAGAATGTTCCTTTGAAGAAGTTCACTAGACAGCTCAGTTTTCTTAATGGAATAACTCAGCCCAAATAGCCATCTTGTTCAAGTCTTACGGCCTCATAAGTTATTCTTTGCCTCTTGGAAGTCTAGGAGTGTATGCTTCTTTCTCAGATACATCATCATTTGGGAATTTTGACTACTAGAGCATTATACCTCAGGTTCTAGAACAAGTGAATTTTTTTTTCATAAATGAGAATAATTTTATATTTTGGCTCCAGGGGATTTCAGTTTATTTAAATAAATATATAATTGTTTGCCATTTTTATAATTTTCCTATTACAAAAGCAAATGTGTTCATTGAAGGGAATTTGCAAAATCTGGACAAGCAACAGGAAAAAACTAGAAATCACAAGTGATTCTACGTCCCAGAAATAATTGTTGTTGCCAGGCAGATGGTTTATCCCCCACCCCATCTTTTTTTTTTTTTTTTTGATATGCGTGTGTATTTTTTAACAAAATATATACTGTATGTTTGGTTTTCTTTTTTTTTTTTTTAATATATTATGCTTCCATATATTTTACCGTGGCTCCATAACACCATTTTAAATACAGAATATACATAACTACAGTGGTAATTTTTAGTATTTAATTTGCTTTTTTTTGTTTTTCTGTTAGAAGCTACATGGCTCATTCTGATCAAAGAACACACATATTTGAGCCTTCTGAGACAAAGTTCCCTCCAAAAAAGTTTTACCAATTTGTACTCTCACTAGTAAGTGTCTTTCCTTAAACTATCACCATTTATGAGACATTCTGATTGGAAAAAGAGATAAAGCTTGATGGGTCCTTCAACTGATCTACATAGCCCTGCCGGCCTGTACACAGCTGTTGGCCCTGCCTCCCACTGCCCCCAATACATCTGGCTCTGACCTTCCACTCCCTCCTCCTCATTCTGCCTCAAGCTCTCAAAGTCAGCCCGCCTGCCCCAGCAGGACATGTTTGTCCCCAGCAGCAAAAGCCAGGCAGCACAAAGTCGCCCTGTCCAGAAGGTGCATGGTGCCTTCCAGGGCTCCACACTGGGCCCTGATCATGCAGAAGTTAACCTTTAATCCTGTCCTCTCGATCATTTCTTATTTCGCATGTGTAAATATCACTTCCCTGATAAGCCAAACCACATTTCTCTCTCTCTCTCTTTTTTTTCCTTCCTTCCTGCTTTTGCTTCTTTATTTAAAATCTTCATAGCATGGAAGAGTAAATATTTGCCACTGGGTAAGTTCAGAATGGGTAAGAGAGAGAGACAAAAAGGGAGAGAGCTGGGATTGGGGGACACTTTAGATTCATTATTCAATTCCTCCAGGCTTTACTGTTTATTTTATTTTTGGCTGCGTGCTGTGTGGTGTGTGAAATCTTAGTTCCAAGATTAGGGATTAAACTTGTGGCCCCTGTAGTGGAAGCAGAGCAGAGTCCTAACCACTGGACAACCCAGGAATTCCCTCCTCTAGGCTTTAATGTCATCATTTTAAAATAGGGAAAGATTAGACCCTAACATAAAGCTCCAATACTTTGGCCACCTGGAGTGAAGAGCCAACTCATTGAAAAAGACCCTGATGCTGGGAAAGATTGAGGGCAGGAGGAGAAAGGGGCGACAGAGGATGAGATGGTTATCATCCACTCAGTGGACATGAGTTTGAGCAAACTCTGGGATAGTGAAGGACAGGGAAGCCTGGCATGCTGCAGTTCATGGGGTTGCAAACAGTCAGATACAAGTGAGCAACTAAACAACAACAGTACCTTCCAACTCTGAAAGTGAGATCTGAGCAGCCCAAAACTTTACTGGTAGAATACACACCCAACTCATGATAATGGCTGCTTCTGGAGAGAAGAGGAGAAAGAGACTCTAAAGAAAGATAGCAAGGACTTTATCTGAAGCAAGAGTGATGAACAAAGGGAAACACCAGTTATATCTGGGTGGTGGGCTTGCCAGTGTTTGCCTTCTCTGTTATTATATTCTTTTTAAAAAAAATCTTAACCCTAAACACAACAAACTGCCTCTCAGCTCTACACATTTCTGCTCCTGCCACATACCAGCCTGCCTTGGAGGAGACAAATGTTCTCAGCACCAAGCTGGGCACACACAGTAAAACACAGTGGAGGATCTGTGGCCTGTGAGGGCTGACACCTGGACACTGGGCCTGCTCCGTGCAGCTGGACAGGCAGATGTGTACGATCAGTCCCTTCCAGCCTCAGTGCAGATCTTTAAGGGGAGAAAACAGATTTCGAGCTGCATGCAAGAACGTGAACGGGTGACCTAAACGATTACTAACCAGGCGCCACACAATTCCAGAGCGTCCTTTGGTTTCTGACTTCCAGACATTTTCCTGGGAATTCATTACCCTGAACCTTGCTTGTATTATAGACAAGCTCTTTGAACCTGAGCTCCTATCTCCCCTGGACAAATGCCGATGATCAAGTACGTTGGTTCATGTGCTCAGACTTAGGTTTTCCCAGCAGCGCAGAACCACGTTGCTCCCAGGGAGCTGTGGGGCTCCTACACCTGCCAGCTGGCTCCGCTGCCCATGCCTTCAAGGTATCTGGCTTCTAGGTTCTGGCCTTGACTGGCCCTTCCTAGAAAATAGTGCTTCTTAGCCAGGTCTCTCAACACTCCAGCACTTAAACTGAATACTCTCTGTCTGCATTTAAGATTGTTGAGGATTGTGAGGAGCACCTTGAGTTTGGGCTGTGCCTCCCTGGATTGCCTGCAGCTTTCCTAGAGGTAAACTGCAGGGGTTTGTTCTGTTAAAGGCTTCTCATACATTAGTATAATGTCCTTCATTCTGGCATTGCTCAGGAAAAGTTGTTGACTGTTCCTAATGACATATTTTACAAAAGAATATTCTGGTAACAATGCCTTATTGTACAAATGAGGAAACTTTGAGAAATAGGTGATTCATGCAGTGTAAGGCTGCTGTCAGATCTCATTTCTAAGATATCATTCATTGTGAAACACACTATAAAATTTAAGTCTGGAAAACGACCACAACTTACTAAGTAGATGCATATCAATATCTGAAATAACAAAGTAGGAAAAGTATAAACTTTGGAGACAAGGTTTTAAGTTCAGAATTGAAACTTGAGTCAGTCGAGTTTGCTGACTTCCAGATCTGGGGTATTATTTTCTAGATCGGTTTGCAATGTGTTATTTTTTCCTTCTCTGTAGGAGAGAAACATCTTACATACTAAGGCTTATAAGTCTATGATAAGCAATATATGAGGTTTCCACAGACACATAACCTGGCAATTCTAATAATTAGATTTTATTCAGTTTGAGTGTTTTTGACTACCACAGTGCTGCTGCTGCTAAGTCGCTTCAGTCGTGTCCAACTCTGTGCGACCTCATAGACAGCAGCCCACCTGGCTCCCCTATCCCTGGGATTCTCCAGGCAAGAACACTGGAGTGGGTTGCCATTTCCTTCTCCAATGCATCAAAGTGAAAAGTGAAAGTGAAGTCGCTCAGTCATGTCTGACTGTTTGTGACCCCATGGACTGCAGCCTTCCAGGCTCCTCCATCCATGGGATTTTCCAGGCAAGAGTACTGGAGTGGGTTGCCATTGCAGGAATATTCATTTTACTTTATAAACAAATAAATTATAGTATTGACCAATATAGCCATATCTGTATATGTGGCTTCATCAAGGCCACTTACAAAAATTAGGTCTGATTTCAGGAAATCAACTTAATTTTCATGTCAGTGGAGAAACTAAACTAATATTGGGCTTAGTCTCAAGTGTTTTGAAAGTTTAAAAAGTTATTCTGTTTTGAAAGTATTGATTATGGCCTTTGAGTATGCCTGAATAGGCTACTTCATTCAATAGTGAGTATAGTATGATTGAGCAACCTATACAATTTTACTTGAATAGGACATAAGGAGGAAATATAGATGTATGCAAATATTTATGTCTTTTTCCTAATCTGTTATGTATGCTCAGTACCAAGTTAAGATATAGGCCATCACAGACAGGTTTTTAAGAAAATTCAGCCAAAATGGAATCATATGTATGAGAAATATTAACAATTCAATGATGTTATTTTTAAAAGGGCAAAAAAAAAATGACTCTATCAGCAAGTAATGGATAAACTGAATATAGAAAAGAGAGATGTGATAAGAGTTTTGAGACCATATTATTAAATCCTGATCAGAAATGATGAGGCCCTGATCTAGGCGGTAGAAATGTTAGTGAGGAGAAAAAAGTTGAGAGCGTAGGTCGAGGGATGATAAGAACAGACCAGAGATGACACTACCGATGAGTGTGAAAGACACAGCGAGAGCAGAGCTCCAGGTGTGTCTCAGGTTTCTTGCCGGATGCCCGGCTGGTTGGAGGGACCATATTCTAGAATGAAATCTACAGGAGCAGCATGGTGAACATAGTTCACGTTGAGTGCCTGCAGGACACCCGGAAGATGATGTACACAGACAATCAAAATGTGTATCTGGGACCCAAGAGAAAGGCCTGGGGTGGGGAGGCAGATTTGAGAACTGTTAGCGCACATGGCTTTGAAACCTAGAGAATATGGAATAAGAGAAGTAGGCCAAGAACAGGTCTCAGAAAAATTGAGTTTAATACAGAGAAAGAAAAACCCCAAAAGCTATTGAGAAAGAATGCTCAGAAGGAGGACCGGGAGAAAGAGGACTTGCAAAATCAAAAATCAGCAGTGATAGGCGGATATATGCAAAAGAGAAATCAGGTTAAGAACAGGATGATAAGGATCTAGCAATGAGAGGGTTGGTGGTGACTTTTGCAGCAGAGCTTCAGCGACACAGTCGAGGCAGCAACCTTACTTTGGAGGGCTTCCCAGAGGAATGGAAGTGAATGGAAGTGAGGAAACAGAGCAAAAGCCAGGGGGAGACGGGGAGGAGGAGAGTGAGGGTGTGGGTGGGGATGTGAGTAGCAGAGATTGGCCTGTGGAATAACTTTATCATATAAAGATAGAGATAGGATAGAAGCACAGCTGACATAAGAGCTATGGATTAGGGAAGGTTTTGGATGGGAGAGTCTCAAGCCTGTTTCCTGCTTCTGGGGAAGGAGCTGGAAGTGTTGCCAGGGAAGGACACCACAGGGAAGGAAGGTCCTGGTTTCAGAAGAGGCAGAAGGGAATAGATAGGCCCCAGAGCACAGTAGGGGACAAGTGGGTGTCACATCAGAGTTGAGGCTCGAGTCCACAGTCAGGTCTGAGAATGAAAGGACACATCCAGTTCCAATATCAAGGCAGAAGCCGCCTAGGGCTGCGGTTCTCAGAAAAACTATCCGTGGAACCCTGGTTTCAGAGTGGCCCTCTTTATTTTTTAATTAATTTTTACTGGCATATAGTTGCTTTACTGGAGAAGGAAATGGCAACCCACTCCAGTGTTCTTGCCTGGAGAATCCCAGGCACGGTGGAGCCTGGTGGGCTGCCGTCTATGGGGTTGCACAGAGTTGGACACGACTGAAGCAACTTAGCAGCAGCAGCTGCTTCACAGTGTTGGTTTCTACTGAACAGTACAGTGAATCATCCATAAGACATATATCCACTCCCTTTTGGATTTCCTTCCCATTCAGGTCACGACAGTGCATTTAGTAGAGTTCCCTGTGCTATATAGTATTTATCATTAGTTATCTATTTTTATACATAGTATCAATAGAATATATCTATCAATCCCAATCTCCCAATTCCTCACATCCACCCTTTCCCCATTGGTACTCATACATTTGTTCTCTACGTCCGGGTTTCTATTTCAGCTTTGCACGTAGGGTCATCTATACCATATTTTTAGATTCCACATATATGCGTTGATATATGATATTTATTTTTCTCTTCCCAACTTAGCTCTGAATGACAGTCTCTAGGTCCATCCACGTTTCCACGGATGACCCAGTTTCGTTCCCCTTTACAGAAGTGGCCCTCTTTATAATGGATCTTGAGATGGAGTTAGAACAAGTAAGGGTTGTGCAGAAAGGAGAGTAAGAGATCAGAGAGGCAGACTGAAAATAGAGATGAAGATCTTTGAGCAGGGTACGTGATCATGACAGAAGGGGAGGCCAGTGGCATGGGGACGAGCGATAGGGTCTCACTAACAGGATGCACAGAGAGGGTGGGCAGCTAGCGGAGTCAGCCTGCTGTAGTCAGCCTGCTGTATTAGCTTTTTGTAATTGACTTCAGTACAGAGCATCCATTACTTCCACGGAAATGAGGAAGCTGTATGCTCAGCTTAAGGCTGGCCCTGGACTATACATCAGGACCATATCATATAAAAGGAGAGGACTTGGGGCTCCCCCTCTGCCTCCACCCCCTGTCCACCCCATGCAGGAGCTACTCAGAGGGACTCTTCCCACACCAGCTTGACTGACTTCCCTGGGTTGCTATGGAATCAGTCATTCTTCATAGGAATCCCACAGGCTCCTTTCTACAGAGAGAAAAAAAAAAAACTTTGCTGCCAGTTACCTAAGTTGTTTGCAATCTGGGAACAGTTTTTCATCTTACAAAAAAGGAGTTTTGTGGAAAGCGTAGACAGGGCTTCTTTCCTTTCTACTCTTTCAAGGGGAAAAGAAAATCTGAAATCTTGTTACAAGAAACTGGCTCCAGCAAATTGGCCCTGTGCATTGACATTATTTATTAATACATTTAGAATAACAAAAAGTGACTTCATGCAGGAAATTCATATACTTATTTGCCTAGTGAGCCATTACTGCTTATGGCCACTTGGTCTGATTAAATGATGTTTACTTGATTTGATTGCCCTGCTCCAGTTTATATCCAGGAAATCTTTTTCCAGCTGGCCACACCCTGAAACAAGGAAGGAACATGAAGTGCCAACATTGTTAGTCCCATAAAAGATAAGGATTTCTTATGTATACAGTCTTTTGAATTGCAGTGTAATTGATGACTTTCCCTGAAGAAAATCTTCAGATTTCTTTTTTAGCCTAATAGTTGGTATAGCCTTCATTTGGTCCTTACGTATTTATTGAGCATCTACTGTGTACAAGATGAAGCACAAGTCTAGGTCCCAAGAGACACAAAGTTTAATTAGATACAAATGTCCTCAAGGAATTCAAAGCCATCAGGAAAGTTAGGGTACCTACAAAAATAATTATTAGCGATGTAAAATGTGATAGATTTCAGAAGAAAGTATAAGCTTTCCTGAGATTTCAGGAGAGAGGCAGAATAGAACGGATGATGTACATGTCTCGTTTCCTAAGACTGGCCCAAAAGGTCAGCAGAGCAGGAACTGCCAAAGCTTTATGCACTTAGCAGAACCTTGGAAGTCCCTCTGCTTTCTATATTTCACAGCGCATCTGTTTGTAGGTATTTAGTATACATCATGTTCATTACACAATTAGATAAAATAGTTCAAATGCACATCTTTCTTGACTTGATTCAACCCATTGGCTTACACCACTCACAAAAGACTAAAAAAGTGATAACAGATTTCCCTCTAAAAAATAGATTTTTGCTAGAAAGGAGAGGAAGAAGGAATACTGAGCTTGGTATCTTAAGGACTGATAAAAGGAAGACAACAGAGAAAGAAATTAGAAACACAAAAAGGGAAATAGGACTTCTGACATTATTTATTTTGCAATATTGCCTAGGGTAGGCTTAGGAACAAACTGAAGATTGGAAAGTTTTGACCAATTCATTTTACTTTGGAGGTTTCTATACTATAATTATACTTTTAGATAAAGCGTGTGCATGCATGGATATATAAATAAGTTTTTGTATTTATGAGTGTTCCCTGGTGGCTCAGATGGTAAAGAATCTGCCTGCAATGCGGGAGACCTGGGTTTGATGCCTGGATTGGGAAGATCCCCTGGAGAAGGGAATGGCAACCCACTATAGTACTGTTGCTTGGAGAATTCCCATGGACAGAGGAGCCTGGTAGGCTACAGTCCCTGGGGTTGCAAAGAGCCAGACTTGACCGAGCAACTAAGAACATACGTTATATACACACATGACAGATCTAAGTGTGAACATAAATGCATGTATGTTTGTTCAGACTAAATATCTATTAGGATCATTCATTTTTAAAAATTCAGTCTTTCTTCAGTGCTTCTGCAAAGAGAGCCAGGGTGAGAAGGCGTAGTAGATTCAAGACAGACTATCCAAGTTCAAGGTCATTACAAACTCCCATTAGGAGTTCATTACAAGCTCCCACTCTCAGTAAGAAGCCCCATAGGGAGATCCAACTGATGCCCACCATGTAACTCTTGGTGCTGTAAATCTAAACTATTTTGGATGTACTCTTCTCATGCCTTCCCCTCCCCAGCTTCTAGAATGTTTCCTCTGCCATAATCTATTAACGTCACTTGTCTCTCAGGGCATCTGACCTCCTGGGTCACAACACCAGAGTCACAGGGTCTTCTTGCTGTCCCTCATTCTGTGCCATTGCCTTGAATGTCCCTCTGCCATCTCCACTTTGGTACAGAGTAAGCCCATTATTTTCCTTCAGGGAACCCTACCCTGCCTGCTATATTCTCCATCTCAGTGGATGTTTCAGTCCACCCCATCTCCAAGCTAGAATCCAATCATCATCCCCAAGCCCTCTCCCTAACCTCCATTCACTCTCCAATTCCTGTTCCAGAAATGGCTTTCCAATCCATGCTTCCTTTTAGTCTGGTGGCCCCCGTCTTAGTTTAAGGCTTCATTATCTCTCACCTGGACCATTACTCCTCACATCCCAACCTCCAATCTCCTCTCTTCCTCATCCTTCTATTTATCTTTCACCCTGCAACCAAATGTGACTGTATGACCCTTGTTTGTAAAACTGCTTTCTTCTGTTTGCCTGGGCTATGGAGGAAGTTCAAGCTCCTTAGTTTGACGCATTTATAATTAGCCCTCAAATTATTTGTCCAGTTTTAACTCTCACCCTTCTGCAGGTACACCTTTGGATCCAGTTAGACTGAACTTGTCCTAATTTCTTAAAATGCCATTTCCTATGGATTCCCCTTTTGCCCCCACATGTTCCGTCTTCTTGGAAGTACCCTTCCTTGAAGAACTCTTACATAGTCTTAAAACTTAGCTCAACACCAGCTCCTCTGTAAAGCCTTACATTACTCTGCCCTGAAATTAATCTGCAGCATCTCTTGAGCTTCCTCCATAGCTCTGCTAAAGTTCTTAATGCTCCCTGCACTCATCCATTCTCTGAGAGACCATGGACTTCTGTTGGGCAGGAACTGTGCCTTAAGACCACCCTTGAGCACCGCAGTAAATGATCAGTACATCTCACTGGAACTCAGTGATTTTGAGGAGAGGTCTGTTTAGACACTGCTTGCTGGATGTAGCCTGAGTTTGTTCTTGTATAGGTAGTTTTTAGAAAGGAACATGGATTGATTAGGGCCAGGACAAAGAGATAAATCACAGGAGAAGGAGAAGATGGACTGTGTACATTATTGTCTATAATTTACTTTCAAATGCTTAGTAAAGACCAGGGTTGGCAAATCCCTATGGGCTGAATGTGAATCTTCACCTGTTTTGGGAAATAAGTTTTATCTGAACATCGCCATGTTCATTCATTGAGTGCTGACTATGGCTCCTTTTGCATTTCTAAGGCAGAGTTGAGTCACTGCAACAGAGATGAAGTGGTCTGCAAAATCCCAGATCTTTCCTATTTCAGTTCAGTCACTCAGGTGTGTCCGATTCTTTGCGACCCCATGAACTGCAGCATGCCAAGCCCCCCTGTCCATCACCAACTCTCGGAGTCTACCCAAACTCACGTCCATATAGCCCTTCACAAAAGGGTTTATTGACCCCCTGATCTAGACCATGTGGTATAAGTGTGTGTTAATTTCAATCTGCAATCCAGGGGCAGTCTATTGTGCTAATCAGAATTACCCGTATTGAAGTTGGTTAGTATTTAATCAAATAGATTGCAGACTTTTCTGTCCTTTTTGAGATATAATATAAAAACCTTGTGAGTCCTGTAATTTGTCCCCATAAGAATGGCATTAGGGTCTTTCTTAGCATCAGGGTCTTTTTCAATAAGTTGGCTGATTCTGGGAAAGATTGAGGGCAGGAGGAGAAGGCAACAACAAAGGATGAGGTGGTTGGATGGCATCACCGACTCAATGGACATGAGTTTGAGCAAACTCCTGGAGATAGTGGAGGGCAGAGAAACCTAGTGTGCTACAGGCTGTGGGGTGGCAAAGAGTCAGACATGACTTAATGACTAAACAACAACAACAGGAATAGCATCCTAGGCCTGACTCCTGAATGGTCCTGCATTCACCTGTTGGTCTGGGGGGTTTCTCAAGTCTTCAGCTCTTAGTCAGTTAGTGGAACTCTAATACTTGAACATTGTTGCACTGGCTCAAAATAAATCTTGCATGTCTTTGAAGACTTCCCACAGGGGGAGTTCATTGAGCTTATAAAATATGGACACTGCTGTGTACTTGCTTGCCAGACCACATCTGTGCATGTAATAGATATAGGTTCACACCAGCTTTAGTTGTGACTTGGTGGGACAGAGACTACATCACTCACTCATCGGCAATTATGAGAAGCTCTCCAGTTCTCACCTGTCTAAGAGTTGCTTGTGACCTGATTGGCTGAGGTCAGTGCTCAGAGGCTTGCTCTAAGGACATCCCCTTTGTCTCAACACATTCAGGGGGTAGTTCTCTTGTACACACATGACTGGGGAGCTCTGAAACGAAGCCTCCGCCTTGCGCCATCTGCATGCATAGCCTCCCTCCCTGTCCCTGCCCTGGGTGCACGCGGGGGAAGCTAAGTGAGCAAGAGGGTGGGCGAGAGGGAGGGAGAGAGCAGACGGAGCATGTGTGCACTTGCCAGAAACTTGAAAGGGTACCAAGTGTGCAGTGGGTACGCAGATGGACAGGGAGATTTGCAACCCGGTACAGAAACATGATTCGGATAGTGTCGTATTGATCTGTTCTAGTGGACATGATTACTTTTGACACTGGCAGGGTATAATATAAAAATATTATTTGTAGCACTTAATAAATAATTATAAAACATGGAAATGTTTATCAGTCTCATATTCATGCTCATAAGCCCCAGAGCTATTTCAGAAGTAGAAATCTAGAAACAAAAGGCTACTATTTAGAGCCAAGGACCTGAAACTATCCATACCTCAGTTGATTCTTGACAGCTCAGGACAAGATGGTCTTCAGTGTAGAGCAGACAGAATATACCGTTGTAGGCTCACAAATTGAGCAAGATGGTTACTTACAGACTCAGAAATTTCTTTCTGGGGCTCTGGAGTGGATTCATGGCGTTCTTCCCCCGATATCCCAAATCCAGGTTGAAGCGGTGATGAACCCAAAATATGAAAGAGGTAGGCTTCGAAATCCTCACAACTTTTTGTAAATAGTTTTTGCTTCAGGGTATCTTTTAAAAAATAGAAGTAGAAAAGGATTTTGAGGAGCAATGAAACATTACTCAAATCTGTTTATTATAAAGATCTTTTGCACTCTCCACTTGAAGTCAACCACTAGGGGAGCCAAGTTTTTAAAGCATTTTTACATCATCTGTAAAAGGCCATCTAAAATAATTTAATGTAATAATATGGAATGGCCCAAACTGAAGCTGAAGCTCCAATACTTTGACTACCTGATATGAAGAACTGGGTCTTTGGGAAAAACCCTGATGCTGGGAAAGATTGAAGGCAGGAGGAGAAGCGGACAACAGAGGATCAAAAGGTTGGATGGTATCACTGACTCAATGGACATGAGTTTGAACAAAGTCCAGGAGATTGTGAAGGACAGGGACACCTGGTGTGCTGCAGTCCACGGGGTTGCAAAGAGTCAGACATGACTTAGTGACTGTACAACAACAAATGGTCCAAATAGGCAAACAGATGACTTAAATTCATTTTATCCAGAGGGAACTACTCTGTGGAAGGACCGAGTCTCACCCATAATAAGTTTACCAGGCAGTTTGCTCTGATTTTGGAGATTGCAAAAGACAAACCAGTCCAAAAATATACCCCTCACATTAATAACTTCTTTGGTTAAGATGACAAAGCTCTTCAGTTATTAAAATATAACTTGTCTCTGAAATACATAATATTTCTGGCCATTTCTAACACCTTAACTGCCCAGTGAGACTGAAGGTACCAGATAAACCCTCCAGTCATCCAGTGTAAGGAAGCCAGACCCCAGGTTAGGGAGGTCTGAAGTATGAGGGAAAGTGGGATGGTTCTGAGTGTGATCTGCTCTCCTTAGGGCCAGCTGTGTGGGTACCCGGAGCCCCAGGAGCAGAATGAGTCCAGGAGGACCCATGCCAAGCCACGTCAGGCCCTGCTTCCTGATAAGTGGAGAAGGAAGGATTGGGTCAAACTGAGGCCTGCAAATACAGTAAGTATAAGTTTTACTTATTTCCTAAGCTTTCTGGGTGTGGGCTCTGCCAGAATGTGTTATGAGTTTCCAGTGACCTGGAATGTTTCATTGCAAAGTGATACTGATCACACTTGAATCACAGGTGAGTCAGTGTCTTAGCATGCCTCACTAGGAAATATCAGTTCTTGTGAAAGGGTAAAGCAGCCTAGGAAAACCCATCAGATCAGCCCTGAGTGTGTGAGGTATATTCAAAATGTTCTTTCAGATAAACTCCTGATGTCAGCTTGTTCACTCTTCATTATCTGTTTTCATAAAAACAGAGAAAAGGGAATAGAGGAGAATAATTCTAGTTGCTATGTGTCTTATCTCTTCAGATTACCATAACTTTTTCCCACTCATCTCGGACTTATTAATTCATTTTGATTCCATGGTTAGTTTCTGCCTTGCTGTGGGCTTGTTCCATCTCTTACCCGAGTTAGGTAACTTTTAGAACATAAGCTAATCTGAGCAATGCCCTCAAATCCTATCCTTTCTTTTCAGCCCTTCAGTTGTAGATACACCCCAGGTAAACAATTCCATGGCCAACTCAGCACTTACTACAAATGAATAAAGATAAGGACTGTCCTCTGTGAACTGAATGATACTAAACCTCTTTTCCTTCAGAGTTTGTGTTACAATTTAATGCTGGTGTAAACCTCAGTAGCCTTCTGATTTCCATTTTTGGTCAGGATCATCCAGCGATGTGGTTCTTGGAAAGGCAATATAAACTCTTTTCCCCTGGAACTGCCTTACCTTCAAGAGTAATGAAGTCATCAAATAGATAAACGTGCTCACTATCTGGGTCAGTAGCAATCAGATTCATTTCTTGGTGGAAAATGTGGAAGTTGGGGTCATTTCTCTTCACTACCCCGATCACAAATATCTCCACGCTGATGTCCCTGGCGTTCCTCACCACCTCAGTGAGATTCTTCTCATCTCGGGTATCTGTCTGCCCATCAGTGATGACCAAGGCCACCTTCTTCACGCCGGGCTTGGCGGCTTCGAACATGCTGTTGGCGGCATGGAGCGCTGTGGCCGTGTACGTGCCTTCCCCCAGATACTGCATGTTGTCCACAGCCCGCTTGAGGTCGTCCTTGCTGGAGAACTCGGTCAGGTGCGCCACCTCCTCCACCTTATGGCTGTAGTTGATTATGCCTATGCGGGTTGTGGCCAGGTCCAGGGCGACCCGGTCCGTCAGGGTCTTCACAAAATTCTTGATGATTTGGAAGTTCTTGAGCCCCACGCTTTCTGAGCTGTCAATCACAAACAGCAGCTCCAGCGGAGTCTCTTTGCATTTACGCCCACAGCCTGAAACACGGATGTGGACACAGAAACACAGCAAGAATGGAAATGAAAACATCCCAGGGAGAGGGGAGGGGGCGGGGATGAACGAGAGACCTGGATTGTAGCCTTCCTTTTCTGTGACCTTGAACACAGCTGACAGTTGTCTCCCTTCTAGCTTCTATGCCTGACTCTTTTCAAAATGATACATTGGGGGGGGGGGGGAACCTCCCACACAAAAAATCAAAATGCTGTAGAGGATAACATAATAAACAGCTAGCCAATTTCTCAGATTAAAATATAAAAGTCTTTTTAAAAGATTCAGCATCCCTTTGCATGCCTTCCTGATCCCATCCCCCTCCTTGTCTGTAAGAGATAACCACCATCCTAAATTTGCCCTTTATCATCCCACCCACATGTATTTAATCTGAACGCTAATATTTCAGTCTTCAACCATATCCTTATGTGAAAATGAACACTTGCTCATTGGAGTGGCCAGTGAGTAAAGTAATGGGATGAAACTTTTTAATTCTCAGGGAAAGATTTAGATCTTTAACTGGGCATAAGCGTAGTAGCCCCCCGCTAATCTGGCTTATGTCCCCAGTCACCCACAGTGACCCTACAGTGGCCCCCATCTTATCACGGAGGCCTGGAGAACATTTACCCTGTGAAACTGTTCAAGGGGAGTGATCTAGGAACACTGGTCAATAAACAACTTCTATTTATGGTTTATCATTCGAAGCAGTTGCCAGAGTCCCTAAGCAAAAAGTATCAGGGCTCCATTGGTGTATTCGTATCCTTATGTTGCCCAATAACACTCCCACAATAAATCATCAGGAAACTGGCTGCTATTTTTACAGGGTGTCTAGCACTCAGAAGCAACGTCTAAATTAGCCTGTCACCACAGAGAGTCCCAGGCTGCTTCTTAAGGTCCAGAAGTCTTTTGGGGGACAAGACAGTTCTGGGGTTCCCTATGTGGGAGGATAATGATATTCCTTCCTCTGTCCATTTTAAACACAGAAGGTTCTCTTATCTTCATAATCCATTAATTGCTTGCTTTTTGGCTAATCTTTTTGCTTTACTTCCTTGTTCTAATAACTCTGTTTTAAGCCTGTTTTGCCATAGGGGCTTCCCAGGGGTCTCAGCGGTAAAGAACCCACCTGCCAATGCAGGAGGCACAAGAGATGCGGGTTCGATCCCTGGGTGGGGAAGATCCCCTGGAGTAGGAAATGGCAACCCACTCCAGGGTCCTTGCCTGGAAAAGCCCATGAATAGAGGAGCCTGGCGGGCTACAGTCCACGGGGTCACAAAAGAGTCAGACACAACTGAGCGACTGAGCTCACACACATTTCACCACGGAAGCATTTAGACCAAGTTGCGACACTAGGTGACCTCTGAACTCTGTCCTCTTGCTTTTGAACTGGCAGGCACTCTAGATCTCAAAACTCAATTTAGAAAGACCTTTTGCTTCAGGAAGAACAGAGACATTACTATCACCAGCTGGGCTGGACTCAAACACCAGTGAGGCCCCTGTAGTCATGTTTCCTTGGTGGTTCTTTCCTTCCCAGGCTCAGGTAAATGTCACCGAATACAAATGAGCTCAGTGCTAACAAAAGGCCTGGCTGCACAGACTCTGGTGTCTGTCTTCATGCTTCTTAACCACTCTGGGACAATGATTTTCTTTCCTTAAATCAGGATTCCCACAGCCCCTCACACTGCTTCCTTTTGGTTTCCCATCAACTTTGCAAATGAAGTGAAACTTTCCCATGAGCTCTACAGTATACATCTTCTGAGTAAATGCAAATATCTTGAACATAGTGGGACTGGTACTTTAAAGTGATGGTTGTTTTCTTGATCATCAAATCTTACCACATATTTCAAAAATAAGCTTGATGATTTCTTCTTTCTGGAGGGAAAGAGGAAAATGTATTAATTGTGTGACCATAATATTCTTTCCCTACATAAAAAGGACTATCTTACTACAGTCAGCATTGGGCTATTTGAGTAATCCTTCTGCTGCAAATAAGATACATAGTACAGAGGTTAAAAGTTGGCTACGATATATTATAATTGAAATGTGTCTGAGCTGTAAGATGTAATAGCTGAGACTGGAAGTTCAAATTGCAGCTTTGGTGTTTGCCAGCTGTGTGACCTTGGGCATGAAGTGACCTGTCAGTGGTCTGTGTCTCAGGGCTGTGGTGAGATTAAACGAGGTAACACACACAGCTCTTAGCTCAGGGTATGGCCCCCAAAGGATGTACTCCCTACAGGTGTGCATCCATGGATACAGAGGGCTGATAGTACTGTGCCATTATATATGAGGGACTTGAGCCTCCACGGGCTTCAGTACCTCCTGGGTGGAGGGGCGTGTGCTGGAACCAATCCCCTGCAGATACCCAGGACGACAATGCCACGGGCAACGCACGCTTTAGTTACATGATTTAAAGCACATGTGCTAGCCAACCAGGACAAGCACCTGGTTTGAAAGAGAATTCATTCTATACTGTATTCCCTCCCCTCTTTCCGAACCAGCCCCCACATGTGCGAGTCTCCTCCCTAGCTTCCTAATACTCTCACTTGGGTTTCTCCATGAAAGGTCCCTGGGCTCCTGGGTGCTCCTTCCGGGCCCCGCTCCTCACTAGCTCCATCAGAGGGGCCTGAGATGAGCTGAATACCGGGGGCCAGTCTGCCAGTGGCCTGTGCCGCATGGCATGTTTACAGATGACTCGGATGGGAACTGGCGAAGTCAGGATTCTGCATCTGCCAAAGACGGGACGCTGACCGGGGTGATTAACAGAGGCGAGAAGCAGAAGCCCAGAAAACCTCAGCGGGGAAAAGCAGCGGGCCTTTTCTCAGAAGATAAAATGTAACAGCTGCAAAAGTTAAGCTTTAAATAAAAAGATCTATAATGACAGAACAAGGGCACAGGTGACAGCCAGTGGCCTGGCTTAACAGAAGCAGGTATGGAGAATATTCACGGCATCTTAATTCAGATTTTTTTTAAACTGTAAATTGAGTAAAAGCCAGTGATTTCAAGTGGCTATACAAAAATTACTCCCAGTACGAGATACTTTAAATTATATGAAATAAAGGAATCAACAGTTATCTTTTTTTTTTTCAGGTTTTGTCATACTTTTTCCACATTTAGAGAGACATTTAATAAATCTGAAACTAGAGTATGTCTAAAAAGGAAACTTTCTATATTAATATATTTATATTGTATATCCTGGCAGGGGAAATGTTACATATATAATATAGTTATTTTTAATTTTTACCAGTGGAGAAAATACTGCAAGTTTTATGATTATAGGTTTTCACTTAACATTATATATCAAATTAATTTCCCATCTTACCAAGTGTTCTGAAAAACTTGATTTCTGGAGTCAGAGGCATGGCCATTTTATGGTTCTTGATGCAGACTGCCTAACTATCCTCCAGAAAAGTTGTGGTAACTGACAGCTCTAACCGTAGTATATAAGAAAACCTGTTTTGTTTTAGAGACACAGTACTGGTTATTATTACTATATAATCTTTGCCATTTGATAGAGAAAAATATCTCAGTTTTAAATTACACTTAATCCACTGGTTGTGAGGCTAAATTTTAAATGTGTGCTTCCAGTTGTATTCTCTTATGCGTGGTCTTTGTGTATCCTTGGTCCAATATTCCTATTAGAATCTTTGTCTTTTATTGACTTGTAAGAGCTATTTGTATATCAAGGTTGCATTTAATTCCTTTCACCGTGCTGTATGGCATAACCAGGTCTAATATGCTTTATGTAGTCATATTTATATATGATCAACATTTTCCATGTAATCTATGCTTTAAAGTCACCAGAATGAATGGTTTCACTCTTTCTGCTAAGATTGCTAAGTAACCTTGGTTTCTCAGTGCCAATGATGAATGCCTCAAATTTATATCCTTCAAAGGACTCATGTTAACATGAGTCTAGTAGCAAGTAGGCAAAGAAACAAATACTTTTTATACGTGCTATGCTGTTGGATCAGAGCCAAGGAACCATGTTGCTCTGCCGGAATACCAGGGGTGGGAGCGTGGAGTTGGTGCTGTGGTCCAGGGAGGTGGGTAGACTCTGACCAGGGTGGAATGGGGTGAAGAGAGGAAGAGGAAGAACCTTCCAGGCAGGGGACAAAACACACAAAGCGCAGTGTATTACAGTACTTGAGTAAACTTATGACTCAGGGCATGTGACAGGAAGAACCACAGAAAACCCGTGAACACAGACAGGCTCTAGATCGCCTTTGTGTCTTGTTGAAGAGTGTGGCCTTAGCCTGAGCAGTGAGGACAGCCGTGGTCCCTGGCAGAGAAGAGAATTGGGTGCACCTTTATTTAAGAAAACTGACTTGGGCGGCCAGTAGAGCAGCCTGAGATTCCTAAATAGTGCGGGCAAAGAAAATTAACACCAGAAAACCGTGGTGGGAGTGATGGATGGGAAGGGATGGCCTGGAGGGATATTGCAGAAGGAGATGAAGGGGGTGGTGAGTAACTGGAAGAGAGGATGAGGGGACGGAGGCGTCTAGGAGGTAAACGATAGCAGTGCCACTCTTGGAGGGAGGGAGGGAAGGGACGGGGCAGGGTGGAGCTAATGAAGAGTAAACTGGGCTCAGCTTGATTCTGGCTGAGTTCGAGGCACCTATGGGACACCCAGCTGGAAAGGCAATAGGAGGTAAGGTCTGATGCTTGGGAGAGGGGCTCAAGCTGGAGGCAGAGTTAAGGCCAGTGTACAGTTGGCTGTTGAAAGAGGGGTAGCAGGCGAGATGGTGTGGAGCAGAGCTTGAGTGTAACCTGGGAGACCCCTCCATGCCCACTTTTGGCAAGCATAGTTTTTCTGTGTTTAAATCTAAAATGCTTTCCCATCCTCCATACAACTTTACTGTAATATTAAATCCACCTTTTTGAACTGTGCACCTTTAATAGCTGTCCCTCCTTGAGAATTTGAGGACACAGAAGAAACAATTGCGGGAAGATGCTGAGAACCCTAGCATTTCAGACATAGTTGGAGAAAGTCTTTTTGAAGGAGTTTGGGTGAGAATGATTAAAAACTTGAACTCCCATCAATAGTATTTGCCTCTTGAAAGGGGAGTTTGACAAGGAGTTCAGCCTGGTGCTCTGTGACAACCCAGAGGGGCGGGGTTGGGTGTGAGAGATGGGAGGGAAGTTCAAGAGGGAGGGGATGGATATATACCTAGCGATGATCCATGTTGATGTATGGCAGAAACCAGCACAGCGTTGTGAACCAATTATCCTCCAATTAAAGATAAATTCTTTTTTTAGAGGAGGAGTCTGTTAGTCTGGACTAAATCTGCCCCAGAGAGTGTATGAGGATAGGAGAGAGTAGGGGTGGGGAGAAAAAGGAGGCCTTTCGAGAACAGCCTCCATGAGGGAGCAGGCTGGTTCTGGCTTCCAACAAGCCAGCTCCAGCTCTAAGGGCTCTGCCCCTTGTTAGCGAGGTGACTCGGGGCGTGTTGCTCAAGCTTTCTGCAAGACTTGGCCGGTCTTTATCTGAAAGGGAGACACTCCTCCCTGCCTCGTGGGCTGTTATGTGCATTAATGTGTGTCCTGAGCAAGAGAGGGCTGCAGTCTCTTGCCTGTCCCCTTCTCCCTGCCACCCCCCTGTCTTCACCAGTCCTATGCTGCACCGGGTCTTAGCCAGCACTTGCGAGGTGAACCCAAGCTCTGTCAAATACCCCCCAAACGCCTGCCCCTTGGCTACCTCATGCATACAGGCCAGTGCTGTCCACTTCCAAACTTGAGGCCATTTGGGGGCAATTCTGAGACCTGAGTATCCAGAGTGTGGAGCAGGGGCAGGGCGGTATGTACTCAGGGTGGTCGCTCCTCACCTGGAGGAAAGGGTGTACCAGGAGAAGGACTAGAAGTCCAGGAGTCCAGAGTCGGGGCCGTACTCTGCCTGCGTCCCCCAGGCACCCTGCAGTACTGGGTCAGGGTGGTACTGATATGAAGGAGCCTGTCACATACTAGAGTCTCATTTAATGCTGACCATGGCTTTCTAAATGCTAGACAAAGGGAAGAGTGAAGGAAAAGAGAATTTGCATCAAATCACACCTCATTTTGTCTGCTCTGGACCCACACATCACCTCTGTCACAGCCTTTATCAAACTATAGGTGAACATCCTCTGCCTGCCTTTCTCTCCTGTTAGACTGTGAGCTCCTTGAGTCCAGAGATGCGGGCTCTTTTTCTCAACTCTTACTGCCATGCCTGTCTCAGACCCTGACCCAGGGCATGTGCCCGATAATTGTTGGTGAAATGAATGAGCAAGTGCATGGATGAAGAAGACAGTTCCCCTCTCCACAGAGCGATGGGAGGGAGGGTATAAACCTACGGGGAACATTCCTCTGGGCATTTAACCTACACCCTCCTCTGCTACATGTAGGGAGAGATTGCTGCTTATGTAGCTGCGTTATCCTCCACAGGTATCTGGGGAGGGTCTGACCTATGGTGTGGAACAGCAAAGAGAACAAGGCAGGTGGGCCATGAAGACCAGCACAGTGCTGTGTGTCACATGCCAGCTCTCGCCTTCGTCACGTGAACTCTCACCTCTGGGCTTCCTGACGCTGCACATATAAGGTCAACATCCCCAGACCGTGACCCACCGAAAAGGGAACAAGAGAAGTTCCCTGTTCTCTCCTCAACTCCAGGAAAGGTAGATACTAGAAAGGAAGAATTAGACTTTGCTATAGAAATGCTAGAACCTTCCCATCTTGTGGGGCTTTCAGGGGTCAGCCTTGTGTTTGCGATGGAGCAAAGAGAACAAAAGGGGAACGTTTGCGCATCATCACGACTGTTTGTTGAATAAGTGAGTCAGTACATGAAAGAAATCCCAATGTTGCGATTGTTGTTCTTCTCAGAGCACTTAAAGGGACTAGTTCCGAAAAAAAGGGGCCCCTATTCTGAAAAAATAAAAAGTGCCTTGTTCATTTGGTTTCTTTTAAATGGCTCAGCTCTTTGTTATCATTTCTACCAGGGGTCAGGGTAGATAGTTACGTGTCTACAGTGAGGCTGGATAAGGGCTGCCGGGGTAAAGTCCCCCTCACGTTCAGATTCAGTCACCGCTGCATTGAAGCCAGCAGTAATTCTGTGTCAAAGGAAGTCCTGCTTCTAAGGTGAAAACACAAATGTGAGCACAAACCCCTCAGTTGCCCTCTAGGATGGATACTCACTGTAAGTCCTTGGTCTCCTTTTGGTCCTGGTAACCCCTACTTGGTGAAAGAAGAGCAACAGTCAGTGGAGGCTGCAACCGGTTAATGTGCACAGGGACAGTAAGGTGTTAGAAATCACTTCTTGCCTGCTCTCCTTGGGGTCCGGGATCTCCAATTTCCCCTTTATCACCTTTCTTTCCCACATCGCCCCGTTCTCCATGCTCTCCCTTCACAATGCAATGAAAAGATAGGTTTAGAGTGTGAAAATTAGAGTGTGAAAATCAAAGCCAAGTAAGGAAAACTCTGAAGTTTCATTTCTTTGCAACTGAGGTACCTCTTGAAGACTCTTGGTTCTTATTGGTATGAATATACTATATGAAAAAATAGGGGGCATTTTATTTACATCCTCCCAGGTCCCAAAGGGGCTTCCCCCCGTGGCTCAGCTGGTAAAGAATCCTGCTGCAGTGCAGGAGCCGCAGGAGACATGGGTTCAGTCCCTGGGTGGGGAAGATCCCCTGGAGGAGGGCATGGCAACCCACTCCAGTATTGTTGCCTGGAAAATTGCATGGACAGAGGGGCCTGGTGGGCTACCGTCCAAAGGGTCGCACGGAGTCGGTCATGACTGAAGCGACTGAGACGCACGTGCACAGGCACCATTGTCTAATTCATGATGAACTAGAGACCCCAAGGTGAGGAGACCCTGAGAGGCCATCTGATCCATTCACTGACTTTAGGAACTTCAGCTACTACACAGCTTAACACCTGAATTATCTGGTATCTTCCACGTGGATAGGTTGTAAGGATTTATTCCTCATCAGCTGGCTTTTGAGTTTAAAGAAAAGGAGGTTTCACGAAGTAAACATGTTTGTAGTTAGGAAAAGAAATGCATAAAGATTCACTCTGAAGCGGGTTTTTTTCTCCAGGCGTTGAAAGGAGAGGAGTGAGGAGTTCATGAGAGCCCTTCCAGGGTTCAGGTTAAGCCGCTGAGATCCTAAAGCTGAGCATTTCCCTTCAGTCCTGAAATACTTACCTTCTGGCCAGGGGGGCCATGGCCTGTCATGCCCTTTGGCCCTGGGAAGCCCTGAGGTCCTTGTTCCCCCTGCACAAAATAGAGATGGATGGTCCTGTTAGTTTCCCAAAATAGCTCAGAATATACTTTTTAGTCAGATACACATTTGTACTTTCAAAACCGCATTATGGAGACATGGAGACCACCCTGGTGGTCCAGGGTTAAGACTTCGCCCTCCAGTGCAGGGGGTGTGGGTTTGATCCCTGGTCGGGGAGGTGAGATCCCACATGTCTCAAGGTCAAAAAACCAAAACATAAAACTAAAGCAATATTGTAGCAAATTTAGTAAAGACTTTAAAAATAGTCTACATCAAAAATAATTTTTTTAAATCTGCATTATAGCATTATCTGCATTATAACATTAAATGTTTTGGAGGAAATACACATGTAAGTAAGATGAGCTCAATGGGATCAATGTAGTAAAAATTTATCTACTTTTTTGGGATATAAGTAAAGGAGTTGACTTATGGCACTTGTCTGTTTCTGTGGTGTAAATACTCCCTCCCACCTTTGCCAATTTCAAACTATGAACTTGGCATCACAAGTAATAAGCAACTGTTATTCCAGTGGTGATATTATTGGTGATTTTTATAATCTTCTTTATAATTTATATATTTTTGATATGTTGAAATTGTGTATTATCTTCATAATGGAATACAAGAGGGTTTAACAGCATCTCTCCCCAGTTAATGCCAAGGGGTGTTTATATAATTCACCATACACTGTTTGTTCCATCCCTGATCATTTGTAGTAACATAAATCTGTTCATCTAAATTGAATACCTCCTAAATTTGGAATTGAATTTAGAGAAAATCATCTTTTCCTTTCAACACTTGTTAGCTTCCCCCATCATATCTTCCCATTGTCCGCTGTTCCTGTACCCCCATCTTCAAAACCATACAAGTTTACAAGATTTTCATGATGCTGTACAGGAACCAGGAGTTACCACCAACAAGTCTACCAAGTCGTAGCACTGATGCTGCTTGGACACTGCAGCAACCGCTGCCTCACTCTAGATCATTGTAAGCCTGTGGCAAAGGTTTGAAAGACCACAGGCTCCCAGAACTTGGTTTGCTTACCATCAGCATCTATCTCAAAGATATCCTGACCATGATCGGTAGAATCACTGGTATGCTCAATAAAAACCTCAGACCAACTAAACGAGAATCAAGAGGGGGGTAGGGATAAAATATGCATTTTTGCCATAGGAAGGCTTGAGAGCCATGGCTCCAGAAGGCAGGATGGGCTTTAGGAGGTCAGTCCCGGAAGGGGCCACAGAGGGTTGCTTGGGGACCATTTTCCCTAACTTTGAATCATCAGCATTTCAGAGCCCCCTGTCCTAGCTCATTGACTTTCAAGCTTTTTAAACGCTGAACCACCGCCCCCAGCCCCGTTGTTTTTTTTTTTTCTTTTTTGGATGTGGTCACTAATTAGTTTTATTTTTCAATTGGAGGATAATTGCTTTACAATGTTGTATTGATTTCTGCCAGACAACAAGGCAGATCAGCCAGAATTATATGTATCTCCCCTCCCTCGCGAGCCTCCCTCCGACCCTACGCCTCTAGGTCGTCACGGGGCGCCGCTGGGCCCCCTGTGCTCTACAGAGGCTTCCTCCTAGCACTTATTTTCCACACGATAGAGTATATATGTCCACGCTACTCTCTCGGTTTCTCCCACCTTGTTCTTTCCCTGCTATGTCCAAGTTTGTTCTCTGTGTCTCCATTCCTTCCCTACAAATAAGGTCATCAGTACTGATTTTCTCTATTTCACATATAGGCATCGATATATATTTGTTCATTTCTCTTTCTGACTTTTCACTGTATAACAAGCTCTAGGTTTATCCACCTCACTACACCTGACTCAGATTCACAGAACCCTTTCTTTTTACAAGTGTCGTAATGAAATATTTCAGATACAACATTTTATATGAAGAAACACAAACTCCGATTATACCACCATATTAAAAGATGAAATCGTGCAGATAGGATCGAAACCCCCAAGGTACCCAATCCTGTTCTCTGAAGGAGAGAGGAAATTTGTCTCTGAATTGATATGCATCACTCATATCTCTGCTTTTATACTTTAACTACACACGTGTATGCTCTAAGTTCAGTTCAGTTCAGTCGCTCAGTTGTGTCGGACTCTTTGCGACCCCGTGAATCGCAGCACGCCAGGCCTCCCTGTCCATCACCAACTCCCGGAGTTCACTCAGACTCGCATCCATAGAGTCCGTGATGCCATCCAGCCATCTCATCCTGGGTCGTCCCCTTCTCCTCCTGCCCCCAATCCCTCCCAGCATCAGAGTCTTCTCCAATGAGTCAACTCTTTGCATGAGGTGGCCAAAGTACTGGAGTTTCAGCTTTAGCATCATTCCTTCCAAAGAAATCCCCAGGTTGATCTCCTTCAGAATGGACTGGTTGGATCTCCTTGCAGTCCAAGGGACTCTCAAGAGTCTTCTCCAACACCACAGTTCAAAAGCATCAATTCTTCGGCGCTCAGCCTTCTTCAAAGTCCAACTCTCACATCCATACATGACTACTGGAAAAACCATAGCCTTGACTAGACGGACCTTAGTTGGCAAAGTAATGTCTCTGCTTTTGAATATGCTGTCTAGATTGGTCATAACTTTTCTTCCAAGGAGTAAGCGTCTTTTAATTTCATGGCTGCAGTCACCATCTGCAGTGATTTTGGAGCCCCCCAAAATAAAGTCTGACACTGTTTCCACTGTTTCTCCATCTATTTCCCATGAAGTGATGGGACCAGATGCCATGATCTTCGTTTTCTGAATGTTGAGCTTTAAGCCAACTTTTTCACTCTCCTCTTTCACTTTCATCAAGAGGCTTTTAGTTCCTCTTCACTTTCTGCCATAAGGGTGGTGTCATCTGCATATCTGAGGTTATTGATATTTCTCCCGGCAATCTTGATTCCAGCTTGTGCTTCATCCAGCCCAGTGTTTCTCATGATGTACTCTGCATATAAGTTAAATAAGCAGGGTGACAATATGCAGCCTTGATGTACTCCTTTCCCGATGTGGAAAACAACACCCAGTTGTGGATGAAGAGGTATAGGCAGGAATATATCACACAACCCAACGTCATTACACAAACTGGAAAACATGCTCTACCAAGAGTGGGCTACAGCATCATCTTTACTGTGAAGGACAGAAGGTCTGTCTGCGTATAGGCTAGTCTGTTATGCAGACTAAGTGACCAGCCCTTAGAGTGAGGTGAAGGACAGTGGGGAGATTCCTGTCTGAGATGCTGCCGCTCTCTGTTCTCATCAAAAAGAAAATTACAAGCAAAAAGGACAAGAAAGGTATCCTCTGAAGAAAGATGTATCAGTAAATGACACTTTGGCATAAATTAGCTTTCTCAGATTTCGGGGGAGCAGGGAATGAGGACATTTTTAATTCAACCAGATCCTTGGTTGCAAGGTAGTTTGGGGTTGTCAAGGACATGCCTGACAGCACAGGGAGCTGATCTGGGGAGTCAGTTGGGTTCCTAACCAGGTGTAGGGGAGATGAAAGGTTCATGGGAGAAATCTGTAACTAGCTTTGTTCCAACCCCAAGGGACAGCGTGCGTGCTCAGTCACTCAGTCGTGTCTCACTCTTTGCGACCCCATGCCCTGTAGCTCTCCAGGCTTCTCTGTCCATAGGATTCCCCAGACAGGGCAAAAGACAGAATAGTGTGGGGAAAAGAGGGGCTGGGACTATGGTGTGAGGGTGAATTATTACTGGGGATTATATATTTAGAACATGAAGGTTCAGAAAGAACTTGATACCTTTCTGACAATTATTCAGAATAATTATTTTACAAACTCTTAGATTCCTACAGCAGCTAATCTAGAACATGTCCAATAGATGTTTATGACTGACCAGCCGCTGTTAAGAAATGACACCATTTCCTTGCGAAGTTAAAAGCTACTGTGGCTTCTTTGCCATGCCCTGGGGGAAAAGCCTCAGACTAGCCGATTATCATGTTAGAATCAGCTCCACTTTCAGGAATTTATTTTGCATTACTTCCTAACATAGACATTTTATATGTCATTGTTAACATTGTACTTATTCCAGGCAGCTGGGTTTCTTATAATAAAGGCAGGGTTTTTTTTGTTTTTCCTTTTTAATCACCAGTTTCCCTTCAAAATACTTGAAGGCTCCTTTTAACTTTCAGATTAGACTATCTGGCTGAAAGTCTTTAGCAAATAAGTCCATGCCTTAGCTTGGAGGAGGTGAATGTTTCCCAATCAGACTTTTTCCCCCTTAAAAGGCTCAGGAAAATGACAGGCAGTGATTTTTAGGATGGGTCCGAAGCCATCCTGCAAGAAAGAACCTGTCTCTCTGAAGGTATAATTAAGTCCACATTTCAAACCCAACTTCTTAACCACTGTATCTCAGTCTTAGATCCTTTGTGCTAAAGACGTGATCTTTTTAACTTTTCAGATGACTGCTTATTCTCTGGGAGAGAGCGTTCTAAGAGTTGTATGCTCTAAGAGTTTCTAAGGATAATGTACAACTATCTGAATATTTTTGGTAAATCAGTGGCAAAGAATCTGCCTGCCAGTACAGGAGATACAGGTTCAATCCCTGGGTCGGGAAGATCCCCTGGAAAAGGAAATGGCAAGCCACTCCCGTGTTCTTGCCTGGAGAATTCCACGGACAGAGGAGTCTGGTGGGCTACAGTCCATTAGGTCACAAACAGACACAACTTAGCAACTAAACAGCAACAACATGTGAATATCTTAATAGATTGAGGGAAAGGGTCTGTTACTGGTATGTCAGTAAACAACAGGTTTTCTTTCCAAATGTTTTCTCAGGTGCTAAAAGGGAAAAAATCCCATTCATAGATGAGCAAAAAATATAAAATGGATGTCTGGCTTCCTCCTAGGATGCAGAAAACTAGAAAAGACAGCTTTTATTCTTAAAACCTCACCAAAGATGCTAAGCTAATCTTTGAAGTCACAGCTTTCCTTGAATTTATCACAGAGCCCTGGTTGCAGAACAACCAGCTTATACAAAACCCGAGGAAACACAGGCTCCTCCAGGGAGAGAGAAGGCATGGATACTCACCTGCTGGAGATGACAGACCTCATAGCCACCAGTAAGAAGAATTCAGCTACAGTTCTTAACACTGTTCAAGACTGAGTGTGGGCCAGTGTGAGGAGGCAGAACCCTGGGGAGCTTCAGGCGCGAAGGAGATTCATAGCCACCCACCCACAGACTCTGCTGGGGCCTCACCAGGGCTCAAGAGAGAGACTGGGGACAGGCTAAGTCCCAGAGTTTGCCTGAGGAGGCAGACCTAGGGAAGGGAGGCAGCAGGAAAAGGCATGAAGCCCCCGGGGACAGAAACCTTAACTGCAGGCGGAAGTGCAGCAAACACTGTCACCTTTAGAGCACAGACGATGGAACTGTGGCAGCTCAGGGAAAGCAACAGACTCGAGTCTGCAGGAATGAATCCTGTGCAGACCTTTAGGGAGACCCCACTGCTTGGGGAGGGTGAGGGAGCCATCCTCAGCCCAGACCATTGGAGGCCTCCTGGGTGTTGACTGGACCACATAGAGCCATATGCTTTAAAGGGTGAATTAAAAAGAATTAATGGAACACTTGGCAGAATAACTTAGGTCTATAGAGTAAGTAATACTATTGTTGTTGGGCTTCCCTGGTAGTTCAGTGGTAAAGAATCCAGCTGCCAATGCAGGAGATGTGGGTTTGATCCCTGGGTCGGGAAGATCCCCTGGAGAAGGAAATGGTAACCCACTCCAGTATTCTTGCCCGGGAAATCCCATGGACAGAGGAGCCAGGCCGGTTACAGTCCATGGGGTCTGAAAGAGTCAGACACAACCTAGCAACTCAAACAACAACACAGAGTAAATCATACTCTATCAGTGATAATTTTTTAATGTTTATAATTTTCCTGTATTATATAAGAGAAAGTTGTTTGTTTTTTGTATGAAAGATACTGATATATTATGGGTAAAGGAATAGCATATCTGCAACTTACGCTCAAATGTTTCAGAAAATGAGTAATGTATGGGTCACACACACAGCGTCGATAAAGGAAATGTTTAGGGTGTCTGGGTAAAGGGCAGTGGGAATTAATATCTCATTACCCATAATTCCTGTATCTTGGCAACTTTTTCCTAAGTCTGAAATTACTTCAAAAGTTAAAAATTAATATATAGAACAAATGAATGAAGACACTGAATGCTTCTGTCTTCCCATAGGCGCAGAAGCATATGAGGATACATTACCCAAAGTGTGCAGGCCCACAAGGTAAAAAGAACACTTGAAAGGCTTAAAGCAAAGCCAGCACTGTGGACGCCTCCCTCCAGAGACGACTGATGCTCTTTGCATTCAGGAGGCCTACCTGGTTACCAGAAACTTGTTTCCTCAGGATTTACATCCATACCAGCTCTGTTCAGCCTTTTAAACCAACCATACCGCTGTCCCACTTGGACAGTTTATAAGCCTGATGCTCATTCTCTCCACCATGCTGTGAACCAACCCCCTCCTCCACCCCAGCTCCTGCATAGGAATGATGTAAATGCTGCTAGAGAAGGTGGAACTCAGCCCTGCACTGCAAGAAAGGGAGCCTGCAGTTACCATGTCCCCTTCCTGATGGATTTAATACCCCAATAAAGGATAAAGTCCTTTATTAAAGTCTTGTAACCAGTAATGAAGATAATGACTTAGAGACGCTTGTTCACATTTACAGAAGCGTATTAGGAAGCCCAAGGCTGGGGAAAAGTGTTTTCGTTGTTCCAGAATTTTAGCACTTGCCCATCACCTCAGACTAAAACCTAGCTACAATATACCCGAATGGAATTTCGGCCCAACGCAGGCTCACTTCATTTGAAGCACTTCACCACTTTATTTTTGCCCTTTACATCCTTTTCATTTTACTGGTGCGCTGCTTTCTTCCTCCTCCCTTTCTATTTCTTGCTCAAAGGGAAAGGGCCAAAATCACCGATTACAAGTTATCCAATCCGTAATATATCCAGTTCAGTCAGAGGCTTGGGTTTCTCCTCCACCAAGATCTGCAGTCCTGTCTGAGAAATCGCAGAGGCCTCGTTACATACTGAGAGGAAGAAAAACCTCTGGCTAGCCTTCAGTCGAGGCCAACTGGAACATTCTAGGTGGAGAAGAGCCCTTGCTGTAGACGCTGCAGGAAGAGAAGGCGTTCTCCTTTTGTACTGAATGTTCTTTGCCAGGACGTAGTCATGCAACCCTCTTACAAGCCTAAACCCATCCCCATCGTTCTGAAATGGCCCCCAAAGATCCTAGAGAAAGTCAACTTGTCATTCTTCCCTCAGCCTCCCCTTCTGTTTGCCTTTCCTTCTTTTTGGTGGTGATTAGAGTCTTGCTAATTAGGAACCAGGGGAATTGTAAATTTTGAAAGCGGGGAGCAAAAGCTTGTTATTCAGCAGTCCTTCTGCCAACTTGAAGAAAGAAGCCAGTATTGTATTAAGATGTTGACTTAGTGGGTAACTTGTATGGTTAGCAAAATGTAGTGACCTGCCCAAATAGTCATCTAGTATTTGGCCTGGAATCCAGGAACCATTCTATTGAAAGGGGTTGTTTTCTCATCCTTTGTGGTTACTGCTGGTTCACTTTACTTTTTTTTTTTTTTTAACTTTTTATTTGGTGCTGGGGAACAGCCAAATAAAATGTTGTGATAGTTTCAGGTGAACAGCGAAAAGACTCAGTCATGCATATACATGGATCCATTCACCCTCAAGCTTCCTTTCCATCCAGGCTGCCACAGGACGTTGAGCAGAGTTCCCTGTGCTATACAGTAGATCCTTGTTGGTTATCCATTTTGAATATAACTGCTGGTTCAGTTTAGATAATGTTACTTATGGAGCATATAATCGCCCGTGTATATAGAAGGCACTTATCCAGAGGCCCCTAGAACAACTCAGGGTCTAGCACACTGGCATTTCTCTCCGTCTCCCTGAAGTTGTGATCATAGCAACCTGCTGTTGTAACTAACAGCTGCCATTGACTGTGTGGCAATGTGCAAAGACTGAGCTAGGTAATGACAGACTTAGGCAGGGTCTCACTTAATCTCCGTAATAACGTGGGAGCAAGTCTATAAATGATGCCACCAAGGCTTTTCCAGTTCTTCCATGTCACCTCAGATTGAACCTACTTTCACAGCAACGCTTTGAACGGGAATTCTCTCTCCCCAATGCACAGCTGACCGTTCCTTCAAACAAAAAGTTCTGATTTTCAATCCCTCAGTTCTATCCTGGCATAAAGTAGGAACCAGGCCATTTCTCGGTCTCTAACCTGAAAATCAAGAGCATCCTGTTTCCTAAAACTCTTTCCTTTGTCTGGTTGGCTTCCTCTGACTTCACTTTGATATGTTATTTTGCTGTGTTAATCTTCTCTAGTGGGACGAAGATGGCCTAATGCACAGTCTGTAAAGCAGCCCATTTGAGTATTGAATGAATGAGTGAGTTACTTGTCATCAGGGACCCTTTGGCTGGAGTGTGGCCCTGGCTTACCTGGTACCTGGCCAGGAAAACAGTCATAATGAATTTAATGAAACATCATGGCTTCCTTGCATTTGATTTTCATTCAAATGTTGACCTAGACCCACTGTGCCTGGTGAGAGGCAGTGAAATAGTTTACTTTTCACAGATCCCGGGGCTGATTTTGATTTTGTTCCTGCTGCTGCTGCTAAGTCACTTCAGTCATGTCCGACTCTGTGGGACGCCACAGACGGCAGCCCACCAAACATTTTTTTTTTTTTCCACCAACAGTTTAAAACTCACCGTTTGTTCCTCTCCTTTATGGCCCTCAGTGCAGCCTTTGTTTTAATAACCCAAGAACTGTCAGCCATGTATAGCAAGGGTTTTCAAAACAGCTCCTCTGGAAATTTCCATGAGCTGGACCGAGATGCTGCTAACATTAATCTTGATGACTATGGTCATTTCCTATTGCCACTGTAATGAATGGCCACAAATTTAGTGGCTTCAGACTATGTAAATGTGTTCTCTGACAGTTCTGAAAGTTAGAAGTCCAAAATCAGTTTCACTGCACAAGATGTTGGTTGGGCTGGCTTTCCTTGGATGTTCTGGGGGAGCAGTTGTTTTCCTGACTTTCTCAGCTCCTGGGGGTCCCCTGAGTTCTTCGGCCAGTGGCCTCTTCCTCCATCTTCCTCCACTTCATCATCTGTGATTCCATCATCACATCACCTGTTCCGTGGTCTATTCTCCCTCTGCTTCCCTCTTATCAAGACACTCATGATTACATGTTGGGCCTACAGATTATCCAGGATAACTGTCCCAATTCAAAATGCCTAACTAAATCACACCTGTCCCTTCTATCATATAGGGTAATATTCACAAATTATAAGGATTAGAACATGAACATTTTTAGGGGTCATCACTAAACCCACCACAGTGTCTTTTTCTATATTCATGCAAAAAGAAAGATAATTATTATATATTTTTTTGTAATTCACCTTAAGATACTTCAGTTTAAACAGTAACACAAATATGTGTACGTGTAAGTTACTTACCTTGATGGGTGCTGAATTAACCCTTGAAATACCATAGTCAGTAGTCCATACTTCAAAGACAGGTGAGTAGCTGAGTCCTTTCACTATTCACCTGAAATTTTCACTCTTACCCTCATCCCCTCATAAGGAATCCCTTTAATAAGGAATCTTATTAAGAAGTTAGTTGGGCCCATCACAAGAATATTGTTGTGTTTGCCTCAGAATGATCATTTTATGCAAAGTACTTGTCAAAGTACTTAAAGAGACAGAACTGGAATTTGGACCCAATACATGTTTATATGCCTACCTGTTAATACGTAGCTGAACATAGGGTAGAATTCTGTCTGAAACTTGCTTTAATTGAAACATAGCACCCAATAGCAAGGTTGTCTAGAGGCCAGATCACGCCTGCCAACTTCTAATCTCCAGAGGCTGCTGCCGGCAGTCATCAAAAAGAGTCTGACAAATTGTGACTCCCTAAATTTGGATTTCTTTGGAGGGAATGATGCTGAAGCTGAAACTCCGTACTTTGGCCACCTCATGCGAAGAGTTGACTCGTTGGAAAAGACTCTGATGCTGGGAGGCATTGGGGGCAAGAGGAGAAGGGGATGACAGAGGATGAGATGGCTGGATGGCATCACCGACTCAATGGATGTGAGTCTGAGTGAACTCCGGGAGTTGGTGATGGACAGGGAGGCCTGGCGTGCTGCGATTCATGGGGTCGCAAAGAGTCGGACACGACTGAGAGACTGAACTGAACTGAACTGAACTGAAATTGGCCCAGTGCAGCTCACAACAGTCATAGCCAAATGTGCTCAACTTGGCTGTATTTCCCCCTGATCATTTTTGTTAAACTTTTAGTCCCTGCTTCCATTTTTCTGTTTATATATACTGAAAGTGAAAGTGTTAGTCACTCAGTCATGCCTGACTCTTTGTGACCCCACAGACTATGGCCCATTAGGCTCCCCTGTCCATGGAATTTTCCAGGCAAGAATACTGGAGTGGGTTGTCATTCCCTTCTCCAGGGTATCTTTCTGACTCAGGTATCGAACCTGGCTCTCCTGCATTGCAGGCAGATTCTTGACTGTCTGGGCCACCAGTGAAGCCCTTTTCTCTACTAGCAGGTGATGAAGTACCTGAACAAGCAGCACATGAATATCTGAAAATACTCTCTGCGATAGCCAGACCGCTGCATGGACTCTTTATTGCTTTATAGACACATGAGTTCACTGTTAGAATCTTCTATCCAGTTCATATTTTCCATGAATAAAATGGTTCTTAGTATAAAATCTAGAATTAAGTACATTAATAGGTCACAGTGCATAGAGAAGCAGTCCCCAAACTTTTTGGCACCAGAGAGTGGTTTCATGGAAGAAAATTTTTCCAATGGTGGCGGGGGGGGGGGGCAGGTGGTGGTGGTGGGTTTGGAATGATTCAAGCACATTACATTTACTGTGCCCTTTAATTCTATTATTATTACATCAGCTCCACCTCAGATCATCAGGCATTATCATCGGGACCCCTGGCACAGAGCATCATAGCTTTGACGGGTTTTATTGGCCAAATTCAGTTGCATAAATTGACTTATCCTGCTCTCCCAACTAAATAGCCTTCTGTAAAGCCTGCCAGATTTCATGAATGTCTTGTCTTGCACCACAGATGATAAACACAAAATGACAAGGTCAGCTTTATTGCAGTTCCTTGGCTAGGTACTCTGGGGGACTCTAATTGTTCCCTTTGTTGGCCATCTGCATGGTTCAGCCTCCTGGTTTCCCTTCTGAGTTTCTTATGATCACTTTGTGTTGAGAACTCTGATGTCTCTCTCAGTCCTCTCTGTGCCCTCAAGGTCTGCCTTGGACCCTTAATCCTTACATGGTGACCCTCTGGGGCTAACCCCCAATTCTCTCATCCTCAGTCTTACTCCCATCTCTAAGCTCCAGGAATAACATGATACCTGCTTCCTTCCTGGCTTCTCTCTTTTGCTCATCTCTCAGTCTTCCAGGCTTGCAATTCTTTTTATGTTCTGACCTTATCTATGATCCCTGAATACACTCATCCCATCACTGGATCACTGGGTAGATTCTAGTCCATCAAACACATCCAAGGAGTCTTCCCTGATTCACCGTCCCCAGCCCCAGTCAAAAAGTAGCTCCCCCTGGTCTACCCACACCTGTCCTGTAGCCTGTCTCCGAACATCTTTAGCTGCTCACATCCTTTCTGCCCTACCTGTCTTGCGTGCATGTGTGTGCTTGGTTGCTCACTCATGTCTGACTCTTTAAGACCCCATGGACTGTAGCCCACCAGGCTCTTCTGTCCATGGGATTCTCCAGGCAAGAATACTGGAGTGGGTTGCCATGCCCTCCTCCAGGGGATCTTTGCAACCCAGGAATCAAATTCGCATCTCTTATGTCTCTGAAATTGGCAGGCAGGTTCTTTATCACTAGTGCCACCTGGGAAACCCCCACCTATCTTAAACTCCCACAATTGAAGCACCTCATCTTATTTATCTTTCTGCCCTTTGAGGTACCTATTCCAGGGCCCTGCATATTGCCCCAAGCTAGAGACAGTGGGTGTAGGGACGAACCATCTTTTTGGTAGAAGTTGCCTAGAAACCATGCATCCTGAACACTGTCTTACTGAGCCTCACAAACTCCCATTGATATCTCGGTAAAATTCATGATAGGCATTAAGGGATCCATGTGGAAAAGAGATAACAAAATTGAGATGCATGGAAATGTGCCAGCAGAGATTTCCTGATGGGGGTCAACCTAAGGACGTGTCTATAAGTAGGCTGACTTTATTAATAGCTCCTGTGGCACTGGCCTTGGAGACAGCTGAACAAAGCAGGTGAGGAGTTTGCCACCAGTCAGAAAAGGCACAGTGACTCATTTCAGAGCCATTCTGCTGACTGCACAGGCCACTGCAGCCGTGCCACCAGGGTGCGAGCTCGGTGGGAGCTGCTGACCTGGGAAACCACAAAGGCCACCACAGCAGGAGGAAATGGGGCCTCCGCTTTGGGGCCCCCAGCCCAGTGTTCAGTCCCTGTGAATAAGCTTGCTGAGTGAAAGGATTCCAGGAAATGTTATATGCTTTCAAATTACTCTTCTTTTTTCAATATATCACTTCATTAACAGGTAAGAACAGACCCAGAAGCAGCACTGTGCTGATTTAATGCTCAGGTAGGCTGAATAAGGGCCCCCAAAGATATGTGGATTGTGATGCCTGGAACCTGTGAGTATTGCCCTATGCAGGGAAAAAGGGATTTTGGCAGGTGTGATTAAGTTAAGGGTTTTGGGTGGGGAGATTGTCTTGGATTACCTGAAAGTGAAAGTGAAGTCGCTCAGTCGTGTCCGACTCTTTGCAACCCCATGGACTGTAACCTACCAGGCTCCTCCCTCCATGGGATTTTCCAGGCAAGAGTACTGGAGTGGGTCGCCAGTGCCTTCTCCAGGGGATCTTGCCAGCCCAGGGACTGAGCCCCAGTCTCCCACATTGTAGACAGACGCTTCACCGTCTGAGCCACCAGGGGAGTCCCTGGACTACCTGGGTGAGTCCTAAATGCCATCGCAAATAGTCTTATAAAAGAAATGCAAGAAGAGACTTAGCTGGCATAAAAGAAGTCCTTGTGATTGAAACAGCAAAACAGAGATGGAGAGAAAAGATGTAAGCCACTGGTTCTGGAAATAGAGAAAGGGGCCATAAAACAAGGAATACAAAGAAGGTGGCTCCAGATTCTGGAATAGCCAAAGTGATAGAATTCCCTGCCCCCACATCACCGAGCCTCTGGACTCCCTGTCAATGTCTTAACTGTGGCCCCATAAGATTCATTTTAGACTTCTGTGTTCCAGAACTGCAAAAGAATAAATTGGTACTGTATTAAATCACTGCATTTCTAGTCATTTGTTACAGCAATCATATGAGACTAACGTGTTATATAGTTTTTCCCACCTTTAACAGATCAGTTCACAACACAGAGCATTTTGCAACAAATTACCAAAAACTAATATGGCTCAGAAATCATTTGTATTTCAAGTATCATCAAGGGAAAATTCTAACATTAACACACAGAGACTGTGAGCAGTGCCCAAGGTGACTTTGGGTCCTGCAGGCAAAGACAGTTCCCTGAGAAGTGGTGCTGTTCTCCCTCCAGGAGAGAAAGCAGTGCTGAAAAATATTTCACTCCAAAGGGAAGGCTATGCAATATATATGACTTTGCCTTTGCAGCCTAGTTGGAAACTGGCCAAAGAAGGCTCTGAGTCACTAAGCATAATGGCTCAGAATCAACAAGTCCATCCCTTCTAAACTTGCCCTGGCTCCAGTATACATCATCTGTGAGCTAATTTGTTACAATAGCTTCTTAATCCGTGTCTTTCCTTCCGCTCATATGCCTCTATGCCAGGGATTCTCAACTGTAGGCAGGAGGAAGAGGATGGCTCAGGAGACCCTCAGGATACAAGGGGAGGAGAATATTTCCAGTATTTCCCATCTTCTATCCCAACACCACTACCTAAAAAGGGAAAAGTGAAAAGAGTGGCTGACGGAGTGCTCTATAATGGTATGGAAACAAAAGAATGAGGAACATTGTCCCAAACTAGAAAACAAATGCATGAAAACACTCAGCTGGCCACGCCACGTGCTAAGCCACTTCAGTCTTGTCAGACTCCTCTGTCCATGGGATTCTGCAGACAAGAACACTGGAGTGGGTGGCCATGCCCTCTCCAGGGGATCTTCCCGACCCAGGGATGGATCCCACATCTCTTATGCCTCCTGCGTTGGCAGGCAGGTTCTTTACCACCAGTGTCACCTGGGGAGCCCGGCTGTGTCACTCCTGTTCTTAAAGCTCTTCCAGATTATATACCCAAGAGAAATGAAAACATAAAAATGTGCCCACAGATTTCACAACAGCATTACTTAGAATAGCCAAAGAGTAGGAACAACACAGATGTTCCCCAGTGGACAAATGGATAAACAAAATGTGACATATCTATACAATGGAGTATTATTTGGCCATGAAAAAGGAAGTTCTGATACAGCATGGGTGACCTATTATGCTGAGTAGAAGAAGCCAGCCACAAAAGACTGAACTGTGTGATTCCATTTATGTGAGATGTCTGCAACAGGCAAATCCACAGAGACAGAGAGTAGCGTAGTGGTTGCCTGAGGCTAGAGGTTGAGTGGGAAGGGAATGAAGAGTGACCGCTGTGAAGGATGGGCTTTCTTTTGGGGATGATGACAATGTCCTAACATTAGGCTGCATTGCTAGATGCCCAATCCTGTGAAAATAGTAAAAATCATTAAATTGTATATTTTAAGCAAGTGACTTGCATAGCATGTGAATTATATCACCATAAAAGTTTTTTTAAAAAATAAACCCTACCTGGCCTTTCTTAGAGAAAGAAATGGCAACCCACTCTAGTGTTCTTGCCTGAAAAATACCAGGGACAGAGTACACTGCGGGCTACAGTCCAAAGGATTGCAAGGAGTGGGACATGACTAAGCACAAGCACCAGGCCTTTCTATCATCAGAGCAGTGGTTCTCAAAATTTGGTGTATCAGAAATACATGCTGAGCATAACACAGGGGCTACTGGGCTCTGTCCTCAGAGTTGCTGGTGCCATAGGTCTAGATGAAGCCCGAGAACTTGCGTTTCTAATAGGTTCCTAGGCGATGCTGACCGAGCTGGTTGATGGCCATGATTTGAGGGTCACTGATTCACAGGTGCTAACTAAAGCTCTTCAGCTTGGCCATGAAGGCCCTTCACAGTCTGGGCCCCACTGTTTGTTAACTGTTTTTTTGGTTTTTTTTGTTTTGTTTTTTTTTTTTCACAAGCTTCAGCTCAGCCTTGATTAATTCAGGTCTGTTTCTGGTTCCCTCATATTTTCTGGCCTTATGTTGGATGTCATTTTACACCCCTTGTGTCTGCTGTGGTGCAAAGCAGATACTCAGTTAATGTGTTTGGACCATTGATTGTACCCAGATCACCCCAGCACTCTAAATCTCACACCAACAGGTAACTACTGCCTCCTTAGAGCTGGTACTAGCCACTTGTCCCAATCCCCTGGGATAGGGGCCTTCAAGAAAAGGGAATGAAAGAGCCAACCAGTCTTCATGAAGCATAAACCTAGAAATTCCAGGTTTACCAAACTGTATAAGGCCATGCATCCTTGAGTGTATAGCCAGAGAGAAGATTCTAATTAGAGTCACCTAAGCTTTGACTGTGTGGATCACAATAAACTGTGGAAAGTTCTGAAAGAGATGGGAATACAGACCACCTGACCTGCCTCTTGAGAAAACTAATATGCAGGTCAGGAAGCAGCAGTTAGAACTGGACATGGAACAACAGACTGGTTCCAAAGGCTGTATATTGTCACCCTGCTTATTTAACTTCTATGCAGAGTACATCATGAGAAACGCTGGGCTAGAGGAAGCACAAGCTGGAATCAAGATTGCTGGGAGAAATATCAGTAACCTCAGATATGCAGATGACACCACCCTTATGGCAGAAAGTGAAGAGGAACTAAAAAGCCTCTTGATGAAAGTAAAAGAGGAGAGTGAAAAAGTTGGCTTAAAGCTCAACATTCAGAAAACGAAGATCATGGCATCTGGTCCCATCACTTCAAGGGAAATAGATGGGGAAACAGTGTCAGATTTTATTTTGGGGGGCTCCAAAATCACTGCAGATGGTGACTGCAGCCATGAAATTAAAAGACGTTTACTCCTTGAAAGGAAAGTTGTGACCAACCTAGACAGCATATTGAAAAGCAGAGACATTACTTTGCCAACAAAGGTCCATCTAGTCAAGGCTATGGTTTTTCCAGTGGTTATCTATGGATGTGAGAGTTGGACTGTGAAGAAAGCTGAGCACCAAAGAATTGATGCTTTTGAACTGTGGTGTTGGAGAAGACTCTTGAGAGTCCCTTGGACTGCAAGGAGATCCAACTAGTCCATCCTAAAGGAAGCCAGTCCTGGGTGTTCATTGGAAGGACTGATGCTGAGGCTGAAACTCCCATACTTTTCCCCCCTCATGTGAAGAGTTGGCTCATTGGAAAAGACTCTGATGATTAGAGGGATTGGGGGCAGGAGGAGAAGGGGACGACAGAGGATGAGATGGCTGGATGGCATCACTGACTCAATGCACATGAGTTTGGGTGAACTCCGCTGAGTTGGTGATGGACAGGGAGGCCTGGTGTGCTGCGATTCATGAGGTTGCAAAGAGTCGGGTGACTGAGCGACTGGACTGAACTGAACTGAAGCTCAGTGTGCACAGACTTCAGAAACATCAAAAGGAAATGTGTGGTGAGAGTCTTTTCTGTTGAACAGAAAAGTACAGCAGGCAGCTTTATACACGAGCAGAAGGCAGCAGCTCCAGGATCACAGTGAATGTGTCTGCACTGTTGTGCTTCCAGGTGTGAAACCTGGTGAAAAGTGATCTCTGCATCCTCACCAGATGAGTCTGGGGAGAGGGAAATGTGTTTAGACTATATATTACATGTTTGATTGTATTGAAAAGAATATAGTGGGCTTCCCTGGTGGCTCAGTGGATAAGAATCCACCTGCCAATGCAGGAGACACGGGTTTGAGCCCTGATCCAGGAAGATCCCAGTGGCTTCCCTGGTGGCTCAGATGGTAAAGCGTCTGCCTGCAATGCAGGAGACCCGGGTTCGATCCCTGGGTTGGGAAGATCCCCCTGGAAAGGAAAAGGCAACCCATTCCAGTATTCTTTCCTGGAAAATTCCATGGACTGAGGAGCCTGGTAGGCTACAGTCCTTGGGGTCGCAAAGAATTGGGGACGATTGAGCCACTTCACTTGACCAGGAAGACCCCCCATGCCATGGAGCAACTAAGCCCAAGCACTGTAACCCCTGAGCCCGTGCTCTAGAGCCCGGGAGTCGCAACTAGTGAAGCCTGTGCACCCTACAGCCCGTGCTCAGCAACAAGAGAAGCCACCCCGACGAAATGCCCACACACTGCAACTTGAGTAGCCCCTGCTTTCTGCAACTAGCACAAGTCTGTACAGCGATGAGGACCCAGCACAGCCAACAGTAAATACATAAAAAAAGAATATGCCAATGTGACATCAAGCCAGACCTTCCATTAGGTCAAAGTTACTTCCTGTCAGTAGGTTTGCTGAGACCTAATAACTTGTGGGGTGCATCGGAAAAAACAGAGCCGGGGTGGATTACAGCCACACATCACCCCAGGACCTCCGTCAGCCAATTTGATGACCTCCCATGGAAGCAGAATGCCTGCCTTGTCAACACTCTCCCAGATCAGGCCCCTGGCCATCCTGATACTTAAATCGCTGCCCTTCCCACCTAGAAATTCTGGAGGCACTGTTGACAGTGGCATTGAAAAGCCACCATGGAAATGCATCGCTTTCAAACGCTTGTATCTGAGATGCAGGTTATGGGACAGATGCCTCTGCCTTGTTCTCCTAGTTTTATTGCCTGTCACCAAGCATGCCAGTTACTGAAAGACAGTCGCGTTCTATAAGCTGGTTACTCTGTACCAGGAATTAAAAGTACAGGAAAGGTTAATACGTAGCTGCCCTCTGAGAATATGTCTTTCACCAGAGCATTCAAAGTATTAGCTCTTCTATGTGTCTCTTTCTGGATACCGTATGGGAATTAAACACGTAATAGTCATAAAGTCCTAATGAGGCCCTTAAACAAGAGTGTTAGAGGCTTATTTCATTTAGCATAATGTCCTCCAGGTTGATCCTTGTTGTCACACATGCAGAATTTCCTTCTTTTGCAGGGGCGGTGGATAGTAACCTATGGTGTGTTTATGCATCTTCATTCATCGCTCATTGGGCATTTAGGTTCTTTCCGTATTTTGGTTATTGCAAATAGTGCTGCAGTGAACATAGGAAGACAGAGATCAGCTAGTCACAGAAGGACAAATGCTGCATGACTGTACTTATGTGGGCTTCTGAGGCAGCACTAGCGGTAAAGGACCCGCCTGCCAATGCAGGAGACGGGAGTGTGATCCCCGGGCCAGGAAGATCCCTGGAGGAGGAAATGGCAACCCTCTCCAGTATTCCTGCCTGGGAAATCCCATGGACAGAGGAGCCCGGCGAGCTACCGTTCATGGGGCTGCAAAGAGTCGGACACGACTGAGGTGACAGCATGCACTTGTATGAAGCAACTAAAACAGTCAAACTCACAGAAGCAGGGTAGAAGGGTAGTTGCCAAAGGCTCGGGGAAATGAGATAATGGGTAAAAGTCTCAGTTATGCAAGATGAATAAGCTCTAGAGATCTCCTATACTGCATGCTGTCATACACTGAAAAATCTGAATAGATCTCATATTGAGTGTTCTCACCAAAAAATTTAAAACTGAAATAGCTGAAAATTCATTATTTTCAATGAATTTTTCATTGAAAAATTTTTTTCATCAAAAAATAATGAATTTTTTTAAGAATGGAAATGATAAATATATTCATCTGCTTTTATTAAATAAAGACAATTATATTAATTGTTAAAAGTTGAAAAAGAAAAAGTACACTGGAAGCTTATGGTTAATGCATGCTTCCTTTAGGCTCTCCCCAACCCCATTCATTTATATGCCCTGTTTTCCTTTCTCGTTGCTTTTAACTTGTGATAGTAACTATTCCTGACAATCCGAATACCAGTTTCAGAGGAGCAGAACTTACTCACATGAAAAGTTTTCTTATAATTTTTCCCTGCAAAAATTTCTAGACTGTCTGCAAAAGCTGCTTAATGACAACCTACGAGGTGCCCTTGCTATACCACAGAACACACAGATGTGGGTGGCATATCTGAGGCCCAGAAACAATGAAGGCAAATGAAACAATTTGACAACAAAGTCACAGCTTCCTATAAAAGTGTATCTTTTAAGAAAATTCTGTTATTAACAAAGTTAACTCAGGCTTTAATCACAGCATGCTTGCTTAAAGGATAAAGCAAGAAAACCCCTGAGTCACAGTTTAACAGTAGAAGAGACAGGTATAAGGATAATGAAATTAGACTCAGATTTTTGTAAGCCTATACTCATGGTCTCAGTGAAGTTGAAAACCACATCAAAGGATTAGCAGCAGCAGAAAAATTCACAAGTAGGCAGATCTCAGTTCAATATAAGGAAAGAAAGTCTACCAATGGTAGATATAGCATAAGCCTTTAGAAATACAATGAAATGAACATACAAGTATGGGAAAATACAAGAATGATCTTAAGAGAAACATATGAATAAATTATATCCATGTACTGATTACTATGTAGATATTTAAAAAATATAGTAAATCTTTATGCATTGATTTGAAGGGCCATTCTTGCTCAGATAACGGGGAGGTGGGTAGGGTGAGGCAGTTGGGGGAATTATGTATGAAATGATTTTTAAAGGTGCCGTATATGTGTGTGTTTATGCGTCCAGTGGAACATATGAAGCCACACACCTGACTGCGAACAGAGGCACGCTTTACAGGCTAGGACTAAAGGGATAAAAGAGAAACTTTGACAACTTTGTGTGATTATGAGGTATTTGCATTTGATACAAGTATGCATAATTTTCATTTTAAGAGGTAACAGAGCTTTTTTTAATTTGTTACAAGATCTTTGGGAAACATGCAAGAAAGGAGAGAAGCTTCTATTCCCTAGCATACCCAGGGTCTGGAAGGCTAGATACCCTTGAGAATGTCATAGAATATTCTTGTGATGGATGAGAAGTGGATGAGGAGATGCCCTTATAATTCAGAAGATCAAGGGCAGGCCTCTAGCAACTTCCTTCTCTCTGGCATCATGAATATTTCCTTGTTCACTCGAGCTTTGCCATCAGCATACAGCGTACCTTGCTGCTGCTGCTGCTTAGTTGCTTCAGTCGTGTCCAATTTTGTGTGACCCCAGGGACTGTAGCCCACCAGGCTCCTCTGTCCATGGGATTCTCCAGGCAAGAGTACTGGAGTGGGTAGCCATGCCCTTATCCAGGGGATCTTCCCAACTTAGGAATCGAACTTGGGTCTCCTGCATTGTAGGCAGATTCTTTACCACTGAGCCATCAGGGAAGCCCACAGCATACCTTATCTCCCACCTTAAAAAAAATCAAAACCTTCCTTACTCACACATTTCACTCCCTGTATCAGGCCATTCCTGTGTTTCCCTTTTCAAAAGTGTTGCCTGTATGCGCTGTCTTCACTTCCTTTCCCACCATGATCTCTTTTTACAACTTTTTATTTTAAAATAATTTCAAACTTACAGAAAAATTACAACAATAACACAGATATTTCCCATGTTCAACCAGATTTATCAACAGTTGTTCAGATTTTCCCCTGTGTTTTATTCTGTGTGTGTGTGTTCATGCATGAACGTGTGTGTATAGTTGACAATATCCTCCTTAAAACACATCACCTGGCTTCCGGGAACCACCTCCTCTTGGTTCTCTACTACTGGCTATTTCTCAGTTTCCTTTGCTGTGTCCTTTTCACTATAAAAGCCTCCTGATGCTAAGGACCCAGGGCTCACTTCTTTTTCCAATGTGTATTCACTCCCTGCATGTTCTCATCCACTCTCAAGACATTAAATATTATCTGTATATTGTTAAATCAAATGTGTATCTCCTGTCTTGATCTCTCCTCCACACTCTAGATTCCTGTCCCCAAATACCTACTTAATAGCTCTAATGGAGGTTTAGCTTTTTGTGTCCAAATCAAAATTTTAGACTTTGTGAGCTATTTTTTCCCTATTAACCCATCCCCATTTTCCTGTAGTTTCTCCCATCTGGGAAAGTGGCAACTCCGTCCTTCCCATTGTTTGGGCCACAAATCTTTGCCATCCTTAACTCCTTTATCTTATATCCCCCACATACAACCCAGAATCCAGCTGACCAGTTCCAGGGGTGGAACCCCTCCCTGCTTCCACCACTACCACCCTGGGCTAAACCACCACCATCTCTTCCCTGCACTTTGGCAGTATCTTCCTACCATAACTTTGAATTTAACTTTCTACTTCCCACATGCTGCCAGGACATGATGGATGTCAGGTCACTCCTCTACCAAAGCTCCCCACTGGTTTCTCATCACACCTCATGACTCCTTGCATGCCGCTCAGCCTGTCCTGATGCTCTTCAAGTGCTGCCAGGCATGGGTTCTTATCCCAAATCCCTCTTTAAGCAGCCTCAGAATTCTTCCTACCCACTACTTGAGCTTCTGCCCGTTTTTCAACATGCAACCCGGAATGTCAAGGGCCAGGGATGCAGAACAAAGAAGGACAAAGGAAATGGCCAACAAGGAAGCGTTCTGGCAAAAGAAGCAAAAGCAGGTGGTAAACGGAATCTCCCTCCCAACCGGAGCAGCGTTGCGCTGAGTCTTTTGTTCCTTTAATTCACACTTTCGCCTCCACTATCAGTACAGCTGTAAACTCTGGGAGGCTGTTTGTTACCCACATTGGCTGATGTTATTAGGATTTAGTTCCAGTTCATGATTCATCAGCACAGCAACCAGGGTTAAATTTGAGGACATTTTGCTTCTTGTCAAGGCTGTTCACAATGCCACCATTTTATGCAATGAGAAGCGGTAAATCATAAATACAAGTATTTTATGGCTCAGAAAACACGGACTCTTCTAGACGTGCGGACTACGCTTCGGTCTCACGAGTTCCCAGTCCCGTCTCCTACACCAGTCTTTACTCAGCATGTGAGAGAATGCATGTAGCAGATGTCTCAGATGGAAAGAAATTTGCTTTATAAAGATGTTTATAGAATCAGACTCTGTAGACTTGTGGTTTTCACTGTGGGTGAAATAAATATCAAGTCAAAATCTTAAACAGAATCACCTAATCTTTTGTAAGGTAAAGAGCCCGCAAACCCTCCCTATTTTCTTCTCCACTGCATGGCATGACCTTCTGAAAAAGTAATTGATTTTATTTTTTGTCTGCGCTGCGTCTTCACCGCTGCCCCGGCTTTTCGCTAGTGGCAGAGAGCAGGGGCTGCTGTCTGGTTGAGGCGTGCGGGCTTCTCGCTGTGTTGGCTTCTGTTGTTGCAGAGCACAAGCTCTAGGGTGCGTGGGCTTCAGCAGTTGCTGCACGTGGGCTCAGTAGTTGTGGCTCATGGGCTCTGGAGCGCTGGTTCAGGAGTTGTGGCCCACGGGCTTTGTTATTTCCTGGCATATGGGATCTTCCCAGATCAGGGCTCAGACCCGTGTCTCCTGCATTAGCCACCCTTAGCCACCAGGGAAGCCTTGATCACTTTTTTAATTAAAACATTTTTTTGGTATATGGAAACCCTGTAGCGTCTAATCTCCACGTATAGGTGTTTTACTGAACCTCACAGTCACTGCTGTCCCCTACATTCAGGTCAGTGCCCACCACATGGCAGACGCTGACTGATATTTGTTGAATGAATGCTCTGGAAATAGGCAAGATGATAAATATTGAGGAAAGCTATAGACAGGGCACACTTTTTATTAGATACCTATATGTACCAGATGAGTTGGTTAGATGGTATCACCAACTCAATGGACATAAGCTTGAGCAAGCTCCACGAGTTGGTGATGGACAGGGAAGCCTGGCGTGCTGCAGTCCATGGAGTCACAAAGAGTAGGACACGACTGAATAACTGAACTGATGTGCCAGGCATGTGTTAGCTGCTCAGGATATGAAAACAAAAATACAAGATATCTGCCATCTCGCAAAGCTCATGGTCTGATGGTTAGGTAAGAAAACAAGCACCTTTGGTAGAATGTGAAAAGCACTGTGATGGGGGTTATCCAGTGGACCAGGGATGCGCAGGATTAAGATGACAGGGAGAGCTTCTGCTGGCAGTGCTGTCTAGCGTGCGCCCTGACAAATGAGTAAGAGAGAGCCTGCTGAAGTAAGGGGCAAAAGGGATCTCCCCAAGAAAAGGGAGCAGTATATGCAAAAGCCCTGGGGCCAAGGAACACAGCTTTCACTGGAAACGAAAAGGCTTTAAATGTGATTAGATCTTTGGAAGCTAAGGGGTTGAGAAGACTTAAGATTGGGTGTCTAGATCATACAGACTATGGCTAATTTTTTTAACTGATCTCTTTGCATATGTGTGTTAGCTGCTCAGTCATGTCTGACTCTTTGTGACCCCGTAGACTGTAGCCCACCAGGCTCCTCTCTCCATGGAATTCTCCAGGCAAGAATACTGGAGTGGGTTGCCATTCTCTTCTCCAGGAGATCTTTCTGATCCAGGGATCGAACCTGGGTCTCCTCACTGCAGGTAGATTCTTTACTGCCTGAGCCAACTGAGAAGCCTTATCTCTTTGGGTACCTGTTAAAAATGCTTTAGATTTATTTTCTTGATATATAAATACATACAGGTTTTAAAAATTATAAAATAGATTTTGGATAATATATTTGCATCCATATCTTGACCATGGATGAAGGTTTAGTTTATTAAAAAGATCATATGCTTTCTAATGGTCAATAGAAGACAGATACCTCTTTTACTGGACTTTGGCAGAGAAGTCAGGTCAAAACAAATGGTACTTCTGTCACATGTTATGTGATAAACCTAACAATTTCACCTATGTGTATGAGCATATAATTATCACAGATTGCGGAGAGAGAAAGGGCTGAAAGGGAAACAGGCCAATAATGCAGAGGGGAAAATTCCACCTTTGTTCTCTTCAGATGCATGATGAGACCATATGTCTAGGGTTAGGATGTTTTATTTTTGTGCCACAGTCCAGATATAAAATATAGTTCAATATGGTTCAATAGTTCAAGATTCAGTTGGTAGATTTGCAGTCAGATTTATCTATTTGGCATCAATTTTGTCAGACAGGCCACTAGGTATAAATCCTTTCCTAGAGAATTAAATTTATGTAAACTAGATTATAAAACTTAGATTTTCAAGTGCCATTCATAATTGCCTCAATTCCTAAATAACCTTCTTAGTTTAATCCTTGTCCTACTACGTCTATTCTCAGACCAGCAGTCACCATTATTCTTTTTGAAAGTCATATCATGCTGTGGGTCAAAACCCAGAAAATTGCTACTCACTTCATTCTGGGTATTACCCAAAGTCCTTACAAGGGCCTGTATGGCTATATGTGATCAGACCCACCTTTAACTTCACTGATGTTACTTTTCTGACCTCATCTCCAGCCACACAACTGTCTCTGCTCTTCTTTAAACAAGCCAGGAGCCTTCCTGCTACCACAGAGCCTTTCCATGAACTCTCTCTGCCTGGGGTGTGCTTTTCTCAGAAATCCACAAGCCTGCCTCCCTCATCTCCTTCAGGTCTCTGCTCAAATGTTATCTTCTCATGAGGCCATACACTTAAAACATCATCAAAGCTCTCTATCCTCCTTACCTTGCTCTCTCCTTTATAGCATAATAGTTTAAATCTTCAAGTATACTATATAACTTATTTTTTAATTGAAAATATTGGTTTATTTTTTAATATCAATTTATTTATTTTAATTGGAGGTTAATTACTTTACAATATTGTATTGGTTTTGCCGTACATCAACATGAATCTGCCACAGGTATACACGTGTTCCCCATCCTGAACCCACTCCCTCCTCCCTCCCCATACCATCCCTCTGGGTCATCTCAGTGAGCCCCAAGCATCCAGTATCATGCATCGAACCTGGACTGGCTATTCACTTCATATATGATATTATACATGTTTCAGTGCCATTTTCCCAAGTCATCCCACCCTCACCCTCTCCCACAGAGTCCAAAAGACTGTTCTATACATCTGTGTCTCTTTTGCTGTCTCGCATACAGGGTTATCATTACCATCTTTCTAAATTCCACATATATGCGTTAGTATACTGTATTGGTGTTTTTCTTTCTGGCTTACTTCACTCTGTATAATAGGCTCCAGTTTCATCCACCTCATCAAAGACAGAAATATAGATCAATGGAACAAAATAGAAAGCCCAGAGATAAATCCGCACACATATGGACACCTTATCTTTGACAAAGGAGGCAAGAAAAACACAATGGATTAAAGACAATCTCTTTAACAAGTGGTGCTGGGAAAACTGGTCAACCACTTGTAAAAGAATGAAACTAGAACACTTTCTACACAAAAATAAACTCAAAATGGATTAAAGATCTAAATGTAAGACCAGAAACTATAAAACTCCTAGAGGAGAACATAGGCAAAACACTCTCAGACATACATCACAGCAGGATCCTCTATGACCCACCTCCCAGAATATTGGAAATAAAAGCAAAAATAAACAAATGGGAGCTAATTAAACTTAAAAGCTTCTGCACAACAAAGGAAACTATAAGCAAGGTGAAAAGACAGCCTTCGGAATGGGAGAAAATAATAGCAAATGAAGCAACTGACAAACAACTAATCTCAAAAATATACAAGCAACTCCTGCAGCTCAATTCCAGAAAAATAAACAACCCAATCAAAAAATGGGCCAAAGAACTAAACAGACATTTCTTCAAAGAAGAGATACAAATGGCTAACAAACACATGAAAAGATGCTCAACGTCACTCATTATCAGAGAAATGCAAATCAAAACCACAATGAGGTACCATTTCACGCCAGTCAGAATGGCTGCAATCCAAAAGTCTACAAGCAATAAATGCTGGAGAGGATGTGGAGAAAAGGGAACCCTCTTACACTATTGATGGGAATGCAAACTAGTACAGCCAGTATGGAGAACAGTGTGGAGATTCCTTAAAAAACTGGAAATAGAACTGCCTTATGACCCAGCAATCCCACTGCTGGGCATACACACCGAGGAAACCAGAATTGAAAGAGACACGTGTACCCCAATGTTCATCAAAGCACTGTTTATAATAGCCAGGACATGGAAGCAACCTAGATGTCCATCAGCAGATGAATGGATAAGAAAGCTGTGGTACATATATAACTTATTTATATGTATTGTCAATAGAATACAGTTTCTATAAAGGCAGGAATCTTTGTCTCTTTTGCTCATAGTATATCCCAAGCACCTACAACAGAGCCTACATATTTACATATACTCAATAAATACTTATTGAATGAGTCACTGGAATAAAAATTTTGTACAATTAGCCAAGACTGAGTATTAGAGTCAGTGTCCTTAATTTTGAGCAGGAAGATGATCTGATTTTAAAATTGGTATATAAACTTATTTTCCTTATATGCAGAACAAAAGCATTCTATTTTGGAGGGCATATTGTGTGTGTTAGTCACTCAGTCATGTCTGACTCTTTGTGACCCCATAGACTGTAGCCCACCATGCTCCTCTGTCCATGGAATTCTCCAGACAAGAATACTAGAGTGGGTTGCCATTCCTTTTTCTCCAGGGCATCTTCCTGCCCCAGGGATCCAACCCATGTCTCCCGCATGGCAGGCAGATTCTTTACCATCTGAGCCACAGTGCATGCATTTGAAAGGCATATTAGTGTTATTCATTTCACAATCCTGGCAGAGAGTATACGTGCACTATTATTTAAGTATATACTTAGCAAGAAAACAGAGCAAATGTGTTTGCTTTACAGAATCATCACAGTAAGGTAATGTAAAAGGGAAGGGCAGATTGTGGAAGACTTATTTCTTTCTAAAATAGCGTAATAATAATAGGAACTATTGACTTAAAACCAACAGGAGCCAGCTGGAGAACTTTCAGAAGACTAGTATTCTAATAGATTAAAAATTTATTTTCTCCTTTGAAATTTAAGAACCACTATTTAAAAGCACAATTGCATACGCCAAAAAGAAGTCTTGTAAAAGCTTACTGTCTTTACACCAATGAATAGGAATCAATAATGAATGCTTTGGTACTACTCTTTAAATGTCATCTCTACAAATATGAACTCACAGGAAAATCTGTCCATATCCAAGTCTTATACTTCCTGACAAAAGCTAAAAAGTTGTGAAAATCTAACAACTAAATAGCACTGGGTCTCTCTTTTATTTCTAACTTAATTATTAACTTAAGAGGAACATGGAAAATGTAATGATATTGCATAATAGTTGGCCTGTCTGATGACAGGAAATGGCAGGTAAAGTTTCTGCTCCTTAGCTCTTTAATTTATTAGCATTGGTCTTTGAAAGTATTAGATTTAGATCCAACAATCAAGAATTTACTGAATATAGCTTCCCTGGTGGCTCAGATGTTAAAGCGTCTGTCTGCAATGCGGGAGACCTGGGTTCAATCCCTGGGTGGGGAAGATCCCCAGGAGAAGGAAATAGCACCCCACTCCAGTACTCTTTCCTGGAAAAATCCCGTGGATAGAGGAGCCTGGTAGACTACAGCCCATGGGGTCGCAAAGAGTCGGACACGACTGGGCGACTTCACTTTCACTTTACACTTTAGTTATTGTGGGTAGAACCCAGTATGAATACAAAAGAACCACCAGATACAATGCTCTCAGGTTTATTCATATAAAACAAGTACCTTTACTTTTATGGCATTCATTTTGGTCCTGTTGCATTGCTGCTGCTGCTGCTAAGTTGCTTCAGTCATGTCTGACTCTGCGACCCCATAGACGGCAGCCCACCAGGCTCCTCCGTCCCTGGGATTCTCCAGGCAAGAACACTGGAGTGGGTTGTCATTTCCTTCTCCAGTGCATGAAAGTGAAAAGTGAAAGTGAAGTCACTCAGTTGTGCCCGACTCTTAGTGACCCCATGGACTGCAGCCTACCAGGCTCCTCCATCCATGGGATTTTCCAGGCAAGAGTACTGGAGTGTGGTGCCATTGCCTTCTCCATGTTGCATTGCAGTAATAGATACTTGGATCACAAAGATATACTTTGAAGAAAGTGGAATCCAGCATTTTCTGACTAAACTTCTACCTGTTCTGCCAACCAAATACACCAAGTACACAATCTGTAAGAGCAATACTTCCACTATTAAGCTCTAAGATTTAGAAAAGTATTTATCATTTCACAAGTTCAGAGTTCTCTTAGTGATGGAATTCAAGAATGGTTTATTGAACTAAAGTATATGCAAATGAAGTGTTTTCTGTGTTGACAATGTGGTTACAGGTGTAACTTTACCATCATCTACTGTACAACCTTAATACATACATTTAATTATTCACTACTTTGTTGATTAATTAAATAAACATTTATTAAGTGATTACTATATGCCGGACACTCTGCTAGGTGGCAATTAGAGATGAATGAAAGAAACAAAATCCTTGCTCTCAAAGAGTTTCTTTTTCCCAAGAGAAGACAGATAATAAGTAAACCAAGAAACAAACATTTTCAGATGGTAATAGTGTTATGAAAACAAAATGGGAGAATATAGAGCGATTGAGAATGGAGTAGGGATCAGATGGTGTGGTCAGACATGGTCTCACTAAGGAGATTGCATGAAGGGAAGGATTCACCCATGTCAAAGGCCAACATAGGAGAAACAAAAGTGCAGAAGGAAGGAACTTTGCTTTTGGAAAACAGAAAGGAAACCAGAGGGCCTTGATTGTATTGAGTGAAATAAAGGAAGATGCAAGATAAAATCAGAGAGACGGGCATCATCCAGATCATATTCAGCCTTGGAGAGAGTCTTCTTTCCTTTCTTTCTCTTCTTGCCTTTCTTTTCTTCTTCCTTTCAACTTTTAAAATATTGTAGGAAGACTTTAAAGACTTTCTAAGCAAGAAAGGTATATAGTCTAATTTTTTTTTCTAAAAGAATGTCTTTATAGCATGACTGTGTGGAACATCTAGAAATAATTGAAGCTACAACTCAAGCTAAAAACTCAATGAACTGTTTAAACAACAAATTCAGCACAGAAAGAAAGATTTAGTGAACTGGAAAATAGACTAGAAAAATATCAGCCATAATGTATCTCAGAAAGACAAGATTGAGAACATAGAAGGACAGATACAGAGGAAGAAGGAATGAAAAGATTTAACTAATTATAGTTCCAGAAAGATGGAGACAGTGTGGGGATGGGAAGACTGGATTGGATTACTTCAGCAATGAAAGATAAGGCAGAGAATTCCAGAAATAATTTTTAAAATGTTTGTTCACAAAAATCAGGAATTCTAACAACTCTTAAGCAAAATAAATAAAAAGAAATCTACATCTAAGTACATCATAGACCCAAGACCACATAAAAAGAGACAGAAATCCTTTAAAAATCACAGAGAAAAGGACAAATTACCATCAAAAGAAAAGCTAGCCCACCAGGCAACTTTTCAAGAGCAATAATGGAGGCCAAATGACGGGAGAATCTCCTGTGCACTGAGAGGAAAAACTGTGTGCCTAGAGTTCTATACTCAGAAAAGTATGTTGTAAGATGACGTTACAGAAAATAAATACAGTTTCACTCAAGCAAAAACAGAGAGGTTGTGCCAGTAAAAATTTCCTCTAAAGGATATTCTGAAAAATCCAAGTCAGGCAGAAGGAGACTGGTTCCAGGATGAGATGCAAGATGGATTAAAGAGAAACACACTAGTATGTGAATAAATCTAAATAAGGATCATATAAAAATATGTTGAGGGATTTAAAATAAGTTAAAATGTAAGAGCACAAGAATAATATTAGGGTAGGGGTTGTTGGGGCCAGTGTGAGGGAAGCAGGAGAGACTCCATTTTGTGGCCTGTCATCCATCTTGAAGACTGGATGTAAACTGGGCCTGAGCCCTGCCCAAGTGAGGAAACCATTGCTAATGAGAACCAGGTCTCCTGGAGACTTCCCTCCCTACAGATGGCAACCGGAGATTGTAGTTGAGGTCAGGCTGCCCTTGTTGGATTAACCATGGAGACATCCCCCCTTGATGTGTAATCATTGTTGCCCCCCAACAGTTTAACCTTGTTTGTTCTCCTAGCACCTGCTTATTGTAAAACTCAGTCATATACAACAAAGAGGTCGCTAACATGTAACCAGTCACCTGGCGGGGGTGGGGAGGGAGAGTGGTAATAAACTGCACTCCACTATCTTGAGTGTCCTCTGAGGTGTTTTCTGCGACTCCAGATTCCACAACAGGGTAATTAAGAATAAGTATTGAAAAAAGAGGAACAAAAATGTGTAAATTCCTAACTAGTAAAGGAAAAAATGCAACAGTTAAAAATTAATACATCTTTAAAAGGGAAAGAAAATATTTTTTTAAAAAAAGAAATGGAGTAAGTGGGACAAATAGTTCAAAATTAGAAGGTAAAAATAAACTTTAAAAGTTCACTAACTGCATTAAATGTAAATGAATTCATGCAAAATACATACATTGTCAGATTGGTGTTTTAAAAATCCACATATTTGTTGCTGAAAAGAAACGTGTAAAGTAAGAGGGTACAAAAAGGCAGAAGTAAAAGGATGACAGTAGAATACCAGGAAGTTTAACCAAAAGATAGTAACTCCATTAATCTCGGGTAGTTGAAACTTTAAGGTCAAAAGCATTGTTAAGCATAGAATCCTAAAGTCAGCATGACCAGTTTCCTATTTTCTTTCTTTCCCTTTCTCCTTCTTCCTCCTGATCCCCCATCTCTGACTTAGAAGCAGACAGTTTTGTTGCCTGTTTTTCTCCATTTCCATATTCTTTGCTCTTCTCACTTGGTCTCCCAGGGCAGAGTCCATACCCCGTGGACCTCTGAGTCTCGTCGTGATCATGTGAGAAGCAGTTCCTAATAATTCAAAAGAATTATTGCTTGAAGAATCTTTCATAGGATGAAAGGGAGATTATCCTGAGGTTAGCTGTCAGTTTGAACCACTGATACCCGTAAAACTCCACAATCTTTGCTTTGTGAGGGATTTGTGAGTGACCTTGAACAGGGAAGGTAACTTCCTTTCCCTTTGCTTGTTATATTTAAAATAAGAAGTCAACTAGATAAGCAGAGATGCTGATAACAAAAAGCCAATCACTGTAAAGTAAAGATATCTATAAAGGCAATAAAAAGTTTAGATTACAGACTGGTTGGCTACCACTGACTTGTCATAGAGGTTTGCAGTACAAAAGAGTCCTTCTACCACCCAAATCAGAAAGGACTTGATAAGCTTTGGAATGTGTGACTAGTTTCTTGGTTATAATAGCCTCACTGCAAGGCAGCTACACACATCAGACTAAATCTTGCTGTAATTCCTAGCCTTGTGGCTGGTGATAGATTTAAAAGATAACAAAGCTCCTGGTTGGGACACAACTGTGCTTGGGGAAAAAGTAGTACTTTTATGCTACTTTCTTTTTAAAAATTTCTATTATCAAGAAAAAAGAAACCTCACTGTGTATTAATATATCTCACATCTCCAAGGGCCAAGTTTACATCACCAGGTACAAAAACATTTTTGACTTTTCCAAATTTAATTTTGAAAGTCTTTTTTTTTTTATTTTTATTTTTACTTTATCTTACTTTACAATACTGTATTGGTTTTGCCATACATTGACTTGAATCTGCCACGGATGTACATGAGTTCCCAATCATGAACCCCCCACCCACCTCCCACCCCATATCATCTCTCTGGATCATCCCCATGCACCAGCCCCAAGCATCCTGTATCCTGTATCGAACATAGACTGGCAATTCATTTCTTACATGATAGTATACATGTTTCAATGCCATTCTCCCAAATCATCCCACCCTCTCTCTCTCCCTCTCCCTCAGAGTCCAAAAGTCTGTTCTACACATCTGTGTCTCTTTTGCTGTCTTGCATACAGGATCATCATTACCATCTTTCTAAATTCCATATATATGTGTTAGTATACTGTATTGGTGTTTTTCTTTCTGGCTTACTTCATTCTGTATAATCGGCTCCAGTTTCATCCATCTCATTAGAACTGATTCAAATGTATTCTTTTTAATGGCTGAGAAATACACCATTGTGTATATGTACCACAGCTTTCTTATCCATTTGTCTGCTGATGGACATCTCGGTTGTTTCCATGTCCTGGCTATTATAAACAGTGCTGTGATGAACATTGGGGTACATGTGTCTCTTTCAACTCTGGTTTCCTCGGTGTGTATGCCCAGCAGTGGGATTGCTGGGTCATAAGGCAGTTCTATTTGCAATTTTTTAAGGAATATCAGAAGAACCAATATACTGAAAATGAGTATACTACCCAAAGCAATCTACAGATTCAATGCAATCCCTATCAAGCTACCAGTGGTATTTTTCACAGAACTAGAACAAATAATTTCAAGATTTGTATGGAAATACAAAAACCTCGAATAGCCAAAGCAATCTTGAAAAGAAGAATGGAACTGGAGGAATCAACTTGCCTGACTTCAGGCTCTACTACAAAGCCACAGTCATCAAAACAGTATGGTACTGGCACAAAGACAGAAATATAGATCAATGGAACAAAATAGAAAGCCCAGAGATAAATCCACACACATATGGACACCTTATCTTTGACGAAGGAGGCAAGAATATACAATGGATTAAAGACAATCTCTTTAACAAGTGGTGCTGGGAAAACTGGTCAACCACTTGTAAAAGAATGAAACTAGATCACTTTCTAACACCACACACAAAAATAAACTCAAAATGGATTTTTTAAAAAAAATGGATTAAAGATCTAAACGTAAGACCAGAAACTATAAAACTCCTAGAGGAGAACATAGGCAAAACAGTCTCCGACATACATCACAGCAGGATCCTCTATGACCCACCTCCCAGAATATTGGAAATAAAAGCAAAAATAAACAAATGGGAGCTAATTAAACTTAAAAGCTTCTGCACAACAAAGGAAACTATAAGCAAGGTGAAAAGACAGCCTTCGGAATGGGAGAAAATAATAGCAAATGAAGCAACTGACAAACAACTCATCTCAAAAATATACAAGCAACTCCTGCAGCTCAATTCCAGAAAAATAAACAACCCAATCAAAAAATGGGCCAAAGAACTAAATAGACATTTCTCCAAAGAAGACATACGGATGGCTAACAAACACATGAAAAGATGCTCAACATCACTCATTATCAGAGAAATGCAAATCAAGACCACAATGAGGTACCATTTCACACCAGTCAGAATGGCTGCAATCCAAAAGTCTGTAAGCAATAAATGCTGGAGAGGATGTGGAGAAAAGGGAACCCTCTTACACTGTTGATGGGAATGCAAACTAGTACAGTCACTATGGAGAACAGTGTGGAGATTCCTTAAGAAATTGCAATTTTGAAAGTCTTAAATGGACTTTTTCCTCTCTCTGACATCTACCTTGACTTTGATTACTACCCAACACATAGTTATTTCAGGAAAGCCATCTAGAGCTGTGAGTGTCCTTGGAACATGACTTAACATACGTGTGCCTAGGTTTCTGAAAGCCTATGTCACAGGCTGGTGAAGCCGGAATAAGATAACATGTGAAATTTAGAGATTAGAGTATGGCTCTAGATTGCCCCTCCAAGCTCTGAGTAGTAAAGGTGCCTCTGACCTCACTGAACAGAAAAGGGGAAACATATATACTAGTATCTTACTTCTAACCAAGCATTGAAAGGTGGGAAAAAGATAAAATATATTTTATTAATTTTCAACAGTGAAATTCATGGGCTATCAAGATGGTAGCAGCACCTAAGGGTAGT